>NC_054060.1:48729514-49979514 GCF_017639655.2 Falco naumanni | reverse complement strand
CTCTCTCACTGGCAGGGCCCGAGAAACTGGAAAGTCCTTGATTTAGCGTAAACATCACCCAGCAACAGCTAAAGACATCAGTGTGCTATCAACCCTGTTCTCACATCAGAGCCAAAACACAGCACTGTACTGACGACTAAGAAGAAAATTAACTCTGTCCCTGCTGAAAGCAGGACACCCGTCCCTGCGCGGGCGGCTGCGCACCGCCCTTCCCTGTCCTGGCAGCGAACCTGACCGCGATGCTGCCCGGCGGCACCTCTGCTCGCCCTGTCCCGCACGTCGACCACTGCAGCCGCCTGGCGCTGGGGAGCCCGGGGGGAGCCCGAGGAGGAGCCCCGGGCGCTGGGCAGGTCTCAGGCCACGCAGCCTGTGGCCGGGATCCCCCGCAGCCGGGGCGGGGGAGGAGGCGGGCGGGCAGGCGGGGCGAGGGAGGTGCCGTCTTGCTCCTGACAGGCCCTGGAACCCGCCCCAGAGTCGGAAGCGTCCCGCGGTCATGTGGCACGTCGCCGCCCGCTCCCTGTCCCGGGCCAGCTCCCGCGCCTGGCAGAAGCAGCTGCCCCGGCCCAGCCCCGCGCCCGCAGCCCCGCAGCGTCGCAGCCCTGCATGGACGCCCGGGATGGCCTCCGCCCGCGGCCTCTCCGCCATGGCCCCCTCCATCCGCCTCTCGCCCGCCGCCCGCAGCCTCTTCGACGAGCCGCTGGCCATCGCCGTGCAGGGCCTGGGCCCGCGGCAGCAGGTCACGCTGCGGGCGTCCTTGCGGGACGAGGCGGGTGAGCTCTTCCAGGCCCGCGCCCGCTACCAGGCGGGGGACGACGGGGAGCTGGACCTGGCCCGCTGCCCCGCGCTGCCGGGCGGCAGCTTCTCCGGCCTGGAGCCCATGGGGCTGCTCTGGGCTTTGCAGCCCCAGAAGCCCTTTAGGCGCCTGATGAAGAAGGATGTGCAGAGCCCCTTCGTCGTGCAGCTGGAGGTGTTCGAGGGCCACGGGGAGCCCCCCGGGCAGCTCCTGGCGCAGGCACAGCATGAGCGGGCGTTCCTGCGGGATGGCGTGCGGAGAGTCCCGGTGCGAGAGGGGAGGGTCCGGGCGACGCTTTTTGTGCCCCCCGGTGAGTACCAGCCGTGCGGGCTCCTTCCCTGGCGGGTGCTGCCTCCCCCCAGCCGGGGCCGGGCTCCCTCTAGATGCCCCTTGAGCCTGGCACCAGGCTGAGGACGAGCGGGGCTGGACCATGCCAGCCGCATGGGCCCTCCAAGGAGCGGCCTCACAAGCCCAGCTGGCTGCGATCTGCTGGCCACATGCCTCATGCAGCACGAGGCATTGATCACAGCACCCTTTTTGTTTTCAAATGCCGTGGGAGGTGGTGTCAGCTGGTCTGCAAGGTACCTTTCCCCTACCTGGCTGTTTTCCAGGGAACGCAGCTTGTAATTCTTTGAGTCAGTTGAAGGTTGCTTTCCAAAAGCCTAGCCCTAAGCCTGCTGCTTCTCTTCCCATCCCAGCCTCTCCGCACATGCCGAACTTGGCAATGCCATAGTAGCTGCAGCCCAAGCTGCCTTTTACTGCTGCATTTATTCCCATTTCTTCCCCATTTGTGAGCAAAAGACCAAGTAAAGCATCAGATAGGTGTGCCCTTACAGTATTTTTGTCAGAAAATAATCATTGAGAGGGTCTGTGAGGTTTTCAGATTGCCTGAGAAATGCTGTGTTGTTCTCCCAGCAGCTGTCCAGACTTCTGCTAGTGGTCTGTAGGAAGCCTCATCTCTTGCCTTGGCTGAGTGGTCTGTAGCAGCCACACCACCACCACATTCCACCTTCCCTTCCCCCTGTGATCCAGAGACTTTCACCAGGCTTGTCTCTGGAACCCATGTACTCAGGGAGCTCCTCTGTGTAGCATGTGCCTTCCCCGCTCCCCTTTCTTCCCTGTCTGTCCCTGGTAACTCCTCCACGTTAGTGCCAAAATCATGTGCTGTCCCAGCAGGTTGTGCTGGACCTAGTGTTGTAGCCTTGTGCCTGGAGGTGAATTTCCAGTTGTTCTGGTTTGTTGCCCAGTTCTGTGTGTTAGTCTGCAGGCACTTGAGGGAAGCCTCAACCTCCCTTCTGAGCAGGAATGTGAGTGGCTCTCTTGGTCTCCTCCTCTCAGTACTGGAAGTCTGCAGCAATCCCTGTATGAGGACTTCAGTCCCTGTCTCCTGATGAACCTCATGTAGTAAAGCTTCCTCCACCAGGTAGCAAGGCTGGTTGCAAATACTTTCTTCTCTTAATCCCAGAAAAAATGGCTGTAGTACATCTACACTGAAACTGAGAGGCTGGAACCATCAGAAGATGAGAGTTTTTGGATCAGTCTTCTGAGAAATGCACAGGGAAGAAGCCTTCTGGGTATTTTTGAAGCAGAGCTCGATACCTTTGCAGTGAATTTGCTATTTGCATGAATTTGGGCTAGTTGTGACTGTCAAGGAATGCCAACCCCTTCCAGCCATGTGTTCTCTGATGTCATCCAAAACATTAGCAGGCCCGCTATTTTGTGCTGTCTTGTTTAATCTTGAAGTAATGTAGCCATTTACTGACAAATGGCACAGTAATTTAGGACCCTTAGAGTACAGTTCTGCTGTTTTATGATTTTTTTTCTTTTAAAAAGACACATTCTGAGGCCTGTGAGGGGATCGAGTGCACCCTCAGCCAGTTTGCAGGCGACACCGAGCTGGGGGGAGTGTTGACCTGCTGGAGGGCAGGCAGGCTCTGCAGGGGCATCCGGACAGGCTGGACCCGTGGGCCGAGGCCGGTTGTACCAGGTTCAACAAGGCTCAGTGCCGGGTCCTGCACGTGGGTCACAGCAGCCCCACACAGCGCTACGGGCTGGGGGCAGAGCGGCTGGAAAGTGCCTGGGGGAAAAGGGCCTGGGGGTGCTGGCTGACGGCCGGCTGAACGTGGGCCAGCAGTGTGCCCAGGTGGCCGAGAACCCAACAGCATCCTGGCTTGTGTCCAAAGCAGTGTGGCCAGCAGGACTAGGGAGTGATTGTCCCCCTGTACTGGGCACTGGTGGGGCTGCACCTCAAACACTGTGTTGAGTTTTGGGCCCCTCAGTGCAAGAGGGACATTGAGGTGCTGGAGCGTGTCCAGAGAAGGGCAACGGAGCTGGTGAAGGGTCTGGAGCACAAGTCTTATGAGGAGCGGCTGAGGGAACTGCGTTTTTTTATTCTGGAGAAAAGGCGGCTCAGGCAGGACCTTATCACTCTCTGCAACTACCTGAAAGGAGGCTGTAGGCAGGTGGGAGCAGGTCTCTTCTCCCAAATAACAAGTGACAGAAAAAGAGGAAATGGCCTCAAGTTACATTGGATATTAGGAAAAATTTCTTCACTGAAAATGTGGTCAAGCATTGGAACAGGCTGTCTAGGGAGGTGGTGGAATCACCATCCCTGGAGGTGTTAAAAAAATGCGTAGATGTGGCACTTAGGGTCATGATTTAGTGGTGGACTTGGCAGTCCTGGGCTAACAGTTGCACTTGATGATCTTCAAAGTCTTTTCCAACCTAAATGATTCTATGATTCTATGAATTTGGAATGCAAATTAAAGATTGTGGGTTAATGTGTTTTGTTATGTGGTCTCTTGCAGGAAATGGTCCCTTTCCGGGAATTATTGACTTGTATGGAATTGGAGGAGGACTCCTTGAATACAGGGCATGCCTGCTGGCCAACTGTGGCTTTTCTGTGCTGGCTCTGGCTTTCTACGACTATGAAGATCTCCCTAAAGAGGCGAAGGAATTCCACCTAGAATATTTTGAAGAAGCCATAAACTATATGTTACAACACAACCAGGTTGGTTTCTTCATTGACACTCTCACTACAGGGAACTCTCGTTAGTCAGGTCCTGTCAGACTGCAGATGAGGCGGAGCTGCTGTACTTAAAATAGCATCTCCATTCAAGTTGGCTGTAATTAACTGGGTTTGTATCTTTAACTCACTCTCATTACAATGGTTCTCTGGCAGATTATTCCAATTGTTCCTTTTGAACTGTCCAGGTGACACAGTGATGCATAGGTCACGTACTGGTAATTTCTATAACACTGGTAACTAGTGTTACAGCTAGGGTTGTAACCCTCGTTGCAACCTCTAGTTCCCTGGAGGTTTATTGGACTTCCAGCAGGACTTTTAGGTTTATGCTCTGTAGAATGTCCTTCAGAACTAAATGCCCTTTTCAGCCATGGAGCACTTGATAACCTTCTGTGAGCCGGGTCTCAAGGAAGTCCACCAGTACATATTTGTTTCTGTGTATTGTATAAGCTGTTAAAATCACTCCAAATGGTAATATTTGGTGAGCGTGTGTTTTAGTATATAGTTGTGAACTTGGGGTTCCTTCTAAGTTGATACCTCTTGGAAGAGAACCCTGCTTGGTCCTGCATCTCCTTCCAAGTATCTGTGCATGACAATAACTAGAATTACACAAGGCAACACTTGGTTTCTCTGGAGAACTCAGATACCTTCGTCAGCCTCAGAAAGATGAGTAGCTGTTTAAAGGTCTCAGTTGGTTTTCAGTTGCCCTAACCCCAACTGCTCATGCCACCTCTTTGCCCAAAAAACCCTGAAAATTGCTTCCCCTCTGCCTTTTTTTTCCCTCGAGAGCAGTACCATAGCCTTCCGTGAACACCTCTGCTGATACCCTCACCATGCTTTTAACATGTTGCAAAGTTTCAGCCATATGTTCTCATTTGTCCCTTTTCATGCTTCAGAGTCAGTGGGTTTGGAGCCTATTACACTCATGATAAGGTACAAAAGGTATTAAATTCTGATGCCGTCTCAGTCGCCTGTTTACCCCTGAGGGTCTTTGGATATTGGAGCAGCTGTGATATTAGCTAACCTTCCAACATCCGTAGAGGATTTCAGCACCCTGTAAGATCATTTTGCTTTCCTGTTCTAGTTAATTTGCCTGTGTAAAAGAAAAGGAGGGTAACCTATTCTAGATTGACTCCAGGGGACTGTACAATTCACTTAGAAAAATGGGTTTAATAGGTTATTTTTTAAAGATACATTTTAACGAGTAAGGTGCCTCAGAATATTTCCTTTTCACTGTGAGTTAGACACCAAGCATACTAGAGAAACAGGAGAGCAGCTGATAGGGAGTCCACTGCCTCATGTTAGCTTATTAGTAGGCGAATCAAACACAGTGGTTGAATATAAGAAATGCATTATCATAATTGATGACAGTTTCATAGCCATTGTTGACTCGGAGCATTTGTAGAAGAGGCCTTCCCTGCCCCTTCCCTCTTCTTCCCCAAACTGCCTTATAAGCAAAGTGAATCAGGGACCATGCATCTGCATGCTTTTTGCAAGCACAGCTGTACCCTCTGCATATACTTCAGCACCAGGCCTTGTAGCTTTATTAGGATGATGCTGCAGTCTCAGCAGGGCTTATGATCATAAATCAAGCACGGAAGAGTGCCTCAGGGTCCCTTGGGTGTGGGCCCTGCACACAGGTCCTTAGATCCTGTACCTGGAGTCTAGATTCAGGACAGACCCTGCTGCAAACATGGCAACATTTTAAAGAAGCCGTTTGCCATTGTTCATTGCTTGTGGTTTCTCTTCTCTCTTCTCCAGGTTAAAGGTCCAGGGATTGGGTTGCTTGGATTCTCAAAGGGGGGTGATCTGTGCGTCTCCATGGCCTCCTTCCTAAAGGGCATCACAGCCACCGCCCTGATCAATGGCTCGGTGGCAAATGTGGGCACAGTGCTCCGCTACAAGGACATCACCATTCCACCCCTTGGTGTCAATGCAAAACGCATCAAGGTCAACGAGTCTGGGATTGCTGATATTATTGATGTACTGAACAACCCACTAGAAGGGCCTGACTGCCAAAGCTTTATCCCTCTGGAGAAGGCAGAGTGTCGCTTCTTGTTCATTGTTGGCCAAGATGATCACAACTGGAAAAGCGAATTCTTTGCAGTTGAGGGGAGCAAACGTTTGCAAGCTCACGGAAAGGAAAAGCCTGAGATAGTCTGTTATCCTGGAGCAGGGCACTACATCGAACCCCCGTTTTTCCCGATGTGTGCAGCCTCAACGCACCTGCTAGTTGGCAGGCCTGTGCTGTGGGGAGGGGAGCCCAAGGCACACTGCGATGCACAGATAGATGCTTGGCAGCAGATCCAAGCTTTCTTCCGCAAACACCTCGCGGGCAAGCCATCTGGAACATCTAGTAAGCTGTGATCTGAGTTAGGTTACTTTACAGATGAAGATGCTGGTGTTTCAGGTTTGTTTTGTTAAATGGCTCTGTTGAGAGCAAAGAACATCAGCAAATTAGCTGTTGGGTTTCTTGGAGAATGACAGTGGGTGAGAGCATGATTGCTGCTTCCTTTAACACCTTCCTCTGACCTTGGTTAGAGGTCTTGGCCTCCTGTTGTCTGGTAGTGTGGGATCACAAGCTGTGGAAAAATGATGGTGGTAAGGCTGGGTCTGCTTTGAATGTGAATTTAAGTAGAAGGTAACTCATCCAAGCTGAGAACTGTGACGAAAATTTGCTTTGGCTTTCTCAGAGGAAACACTCTGTGCCATTGCCCTTACCAGAGCTAGCTTCATGTTCTAGTTTTTCTGGAAGCAGTTTGTTTTCTCTTCCTGCCTCCAGTGATTTTTCTGTTGTGTGTGCTTCCCTCTCCTTTGTTGTGCCTTCCTTTTCTCCCAGGTCACTGAAATGCATCTGCCTTAACACTTCATATCTAATATTTCACTTACCAAAAGCAGCAACACTGTGCCTGCATCCTCAGATCGCACACACACACACACACACTCCCCCCCATTTACAGACAACGGCCCGTAGCCCGACGCGGCATTCGGGGCACATGCAATCGAAATGAGACGTTTGTACCGTTTTGGGAAGCTGGTGAGCACGGAGACAGCGGCGCCGGAGCCCTCGGCAGCGTGCGGGGACTGCTCGCGGGCATCCCCTCAGCGGGGCGGGCTGTCCCGGGCGGGCCCGCAGCTCTGCCGCGGCCGCTCCTCCCCAGCCTCCGCGCCCCTTAACGCGCCCACCGCTGCCTGCGCCGAAGTGCTGCTGGGGACAGCGCGGCTGCGAAGGGGCCCAGGCGGGCGGCAGCGGCCGCGGGGCTCCCGCCTTCACCGGCTGGGCCCCCCGGGGCGGGGGCTGCGGGCCGGGCTCTGCCCCCCCGCCTGGGCATTGTCGGTCATGTTTGGCACCCGCCTACGAGCCTGAAAGAAAAAGCGCCGAATATTGCTCGTGGGGTGCTGGTGAGTTTGCACTATTGTATAAAAAATAAGTTATTAGCACGGCAGTGCCTGACGCAGCCGGGCCGGGCGGGTGTAGGCTGAGGCGCCGTTCGTGTTTGTTGTGAATTCCGTGAGTGCGTTGGCGCGTTTTGCACTCGCTGTTATTTTATTAACGGATTAAAATGAAACGTTAACCGAGGGCTGGTGGCGCCTGGTGATTTGGTGGTTTGGGGAAGGCTGGAGGGCGGGAGGGGGCGGGCACGGCGCCGGTGGGGGCGGCTTTCCCGCTCCGGCCCCGCGCCGCCGCAGTTGCTGCCGTCATCGCGCTGTGGGGCGGGGGGTCCGCGGGCTCCGCGCTCGAGTGAGGCCGCCTGCAGGGGCGGCGGCCGCGCTGCCGTTACTGCGGTTGGCGCCGCCGCTCTCGCCCACCTGCCGCCGCCATGTGGAGAGCGGTGGCCGCCGCCTCGGCCCCGGCGCGGGCCCTGCTCCGCGCCCCGCGGCGGGCCGTAAGCGTGGCCGTGTCCCCCGCCGCCGGCCTGGCGGACGAGCGGGTGGAGACGCGGGTGACGGGGCTGGGCCCGGGGCAGCCGGTGACCCTGCGGGCGCTGGCGGCCGATGAGCGCGGCTGCCTTTTCCAGTCGTGCGCTCACTACCGGGCGGACGGCCGCGGCGAGCTGCACCTCGGCACGGACGCCTCGCACGGCGGGGACTACACTGGCGTGGAGCCCATGGGGCTCTTCTGGAGCCTCGCCCCCGCCGGCATGGAGAGGCCGTACCAGCGGCTGGTTCCCCGCAGCACCGGCACCCCGATCAAGGTGGAGATGTCGGTCCACCGGGGCCACAGCCTGCCCGGCGCCATCCCCGGGCCGGTGGTGGCCAAGGCCGACGTGGAGAGGTGGTTCACGGTCCCCGGCGTGCGGAGGATCCGGCTGAAGGAGGGAGGCGTGAGGGGCTCCCTGTTCCTGCCGCCGGGTGAGTGCCCGGCCGGGGACCCCCAGCTTCTCCGGCCTCCCCTAGAAGAAACCCGAAGGGTATCACCCGGGAGACCCGCGTCCCGCCACCGGTCGGAACGCCGCCCTGCGGGCAGGCGGCCGGTGCCTTTTGCCTTGAAATCTTAGGGAGACGCTCCCAAAGGCGTGCGGGGACGCGGCCCCGCCGCCGGCTCCTCACCGGGCAGGCACGGGCAGGTGGCGCTTGTGACAGGCACGAGCCAAATGCGAACTGGGCCTCTGGAGTTCGCCGTGTCGCTGCTCGCAGCGTACGGTTTTTCGGCAGGTTTGATGTTTGCTCTGGACTATCTGAACTTGTAACATTCTGCAAAGCTGATACGCTCCATCGTGGGAGCCTGCTGTGCTGTCTCCCAAGGGCTTTACTGAGAGTAGAATTGAATCGAAAAGGCTTTTTTCTTTGGTGTGAAACACACGCCAGTAAGCAGAACAGAAGAGATTCTAGAAAATACACTGGAGTATTGCAGCTCTGTTACGCCAGGGCTGAAGCTGAGTTAATAGCTGAGTTATTTCAGTTGTTCTGTGGTAGAAAATCAGGAGGTTTCTGAGCAAGTTCTACCTGTTCAGCTTGTGGGATGGTTGTGCTTTATGAGGTGTGATATTCTGGTGGACTGCTGGTGTTGGAAAACGAAACCTTATACTGATAATGGTGTTTGTACACTTGAGATGTGATCTAAACTTGTATTTGCCTGAGGGTTGTGCTACTAGAACTGCCCTCTGTATTACCTCTAAATTTATAATGACTTGGTTCAGCAAATCTTCTAAGTACTGCTACAGTTATTAGGGATTGAAGTATTTTCAGTGGATTATTTTCAAACCAATAATCTTTTTACCCATTTAGATACGACTCCAAAGTCCGCTGAAGAAAAAAAACAACAACAGAGACTGAACTTTGAATTTTGGATCAAATGTTTAGTCAGCATGCTGGATTTTCCATCACCAAGATGTGGTTGTTTTGATCTATCCTGCCTTAGAGGTTGAGCTGGATTTCTGTTGAGCTCAGTGGGAATCCAGAAATCGGCAAGATGGAACTGCGTTTTTCCCTTTAGAAAGTCTGGTGGTGTAATAGCGTGGAAGAGTCTGGAATCGTTGCTGAAATGATACTGGCATCCTTCTTGATGAAGGATGCAGTTACAGCAGTACTACCATACCTTTCTTCACTTCAGGGATGGAAAAATATTAATATTATAAAGACAGGAATCTTGAACGTGAACTGTTCTTAGTGAAAGTGAGATTACATGAGTGGGTTTATGCTGTAATTTTAATATAAGAGATTTCTCAATTTGGGCATGAGTTACTAGTGTGGGGTTTTGTTTGTTTTTAAGCAGTAGTAAAGTTGTCTAGCCCATTTTAGTCTGCTCTTTAGTGAGCTATGCAGAAACTGTATACTTGGGCATGTGTAGGCACTCGGGAAGACAGTGCAGGATCATTGTGCAAGTTAAGGGTTGTCTTCCTGAAAGAGAAGCACATTCCTTCTTGACTGTGTAGAGCTTTCCAGGTAGGGGTGATAAATGAATACTTTTCTTCTAGCTATCTAGACTGACTGTTGTTAACTAAAAGTTACTGTTGATCATGGTATGATAAATTTATCCAGACATAGCTTCTCGCAGACCTGAAAGAAAAATAACCCAAAAGCAAGGTTCAGTGCTTTTCTGACTTCCTAATGCTTGTGTGGCGGGAGGTTTCCACTGTCTAGCATGACTTGTCCAAAACTTCCTTTTCTCAAGCACCTTGAAATGCCAGAGGTCTTTCCTTTATTGCATAAAGGTAATATCAGAGAGTTAATGTGCTCTTGCACTTTCTGCTGAGATAGTTGTAGTAAGCTGGATCAGAGTACATCAGTGGTGACATCAGGTGGCCAGGAATAAAAAAAGACATTGTCTGCCTGGGGTCTTTATAGTTCCAAGGGGTTGTATCCTTAGTCTTTTAACCCAAGATCTGCTGGCATGGCATACAGTGATACCACAACACAACCTTTGGCTGCAAAACCATGCTCATTTAAAATTGTGGTGCTGATTGTTTCTGTAGTTTTGTGGGACTGACTGTACACATGTATATGCATGTTATCTATATATCAGTCACGCACACAACCACACCCATACAGCTCTCAGTTTTACCCTCTCTTCACATCTGCAGTAGCAGTTCTTCTGCCAGGTGTTACATTGCTGATGTTGAGACAGAGCCTGTAAGTCCACCTGATTTCATCTAGCAATGGGTGTCTGCTGTGCTTTGTTCAATACACCTCACTTCAGAGTTTGCGTAACTTACAGGCTGAGCCCTCTTGCCTCATTAGTAATGAGCTTGCACTTTGCTAATTAAGGTATGACTTTGTGGGAAAACAGATGATTTAGAGTATGACTGTTCTGAGGGCAGGAGATTAAGACCATTAACCAAACAAACCAAGTTTAACCGTTCACATATTTTTACAGTAAGGTAAGGACCTGTTCTTAGTTTGAAATAGCTAAAGTGGGATACAGCACTCTAATCTCTGCTGTGCAAATGGAAAAGTAATGAGAAAACGTTTTAAGCCTTCTGTATTTTCTTAATCACTCTTCACCAGATAGTTTTTAGTGTCCTGTTTGATAACTTGTCCTCTGTACCTCTTCTTTTTAATACAGGGGATGGCCCCTTTCCAGGAGTGATTGACATGTATGGTGATGAAGGAGGTTTGATTGAATTTAGATCCAGTCTTCTGGCTACCCATGGTTTTGCTGCTCTTTCTCTGCCGTATTTTGACTTTGAAGATCTGCCCAAGGTCATGAAAGAATTCAAACTTGAGTACTTTGAGGAGGCAGCTAGATTCCTACAGCGTCACCCGAAGGTGAGTGTAATGAGACATCTCTCAGGACGAGGGAGGATTCGACAGTCATGCCCAAGTGGTGGTGGTGATTTATTTTTTTTTAGTATTGGGTTCTGCTGGGCAGGCTTAGGCCCAATAATGGAAAAAGTGTAGGTCCTGCATAGGTGGCTACACATATGACTGCAAAGAGTGAATTTCTTCTAGCACAAGTTGTCTGTTAAATAAACTCATGCTGGAAACTACAAGATTCCTGATCATTCAAACAGCGAAGTGCTGCAATATCCTCTGAACAGGAGCAGTGGTGATAAAGATAGGTTTTTTTAAATGATAGCAATTAGTTTAAGAGAGGATTATACAAAACTGCTTAATAAGCAGCAAAGGAATGAATGTGATGACTTGGGATGTTGCTTTCAGTTTTATCTTCCAGGCTAGAAAAGGACAAGACTAAGTATAAGTACTACTTTTCTAATCCTTCAAATGTTACTTGTGAGGATACTTTATTTGCCTGAGACGTATATAGCAATAGACTGTGCTTGAATTTCTGCTACCTATTTTGGGAAAAAAGAGAAAATATTTGCATCAACATAAGCATCAGGGACTAGGTGAGATCCAAGTGATGGTGCATCTTGTGCCTGTTTGTATTATTTTTGTGGGCTTTGACTGCTCATGGTGTCTCTGAAAAATAAGACACTTAAACAGAGGGGGGAGCCTGGGTCCAGGCTGTAGCTTTCCAACAGGTCACATCAATAATTAACCTAACTTTTTTTTTTTTAATAACACAACTCCAAAGGCATTTAATGGCTAATCCCATTATAATGCATACTTCCTTTATTCCTTTCTTCCTCTCTTCCCCACCCTCTATTTCATCTGAAGGTGAAGGGCCCAGGAGTTGGAGTGATTGGGACTGGGAAAGGGGCAGAATTAGCACTCTCCATGATCACTTTCCTGCCAGAAGTAGTGGCTGCTGTCTGTATCTCCGGCTGTAGTTCAAACACAGTTGCAGACCTCCATTATGGTGAGATGACTCTGCCTGGGCTGCGTTTTGATATGAGTAAGGTCAGTGTTTCAGATGCTGGTGTATTTGACATTTTTGAAGCTCTGGATGACCCAACAAATCCTGCTAATTCTCCTTGCACAATCCCCATTGAAAAAGCAGAAGGTCACTTTCTCTTAGTGGTAGGGGAAGATGATCGTGTGTGGAAGAGCTCCTTATATGCTGAGCTGGCAATTGGGCGTCTACGCCAGCATGGGAAAGAAAACTTTGAACTCCTGAGTTACCCAGGAGCAGGTCACCGAATTGATCCTCCTTCTACTCCATTTTGTCAAGTAGCTATGGATCGTGTTCTGGGGGTGCCTGTCCTGGGGGGTGGAGAGAGCAAAGCACATTCCCATGCACAGGAACACTCCTGGGGAAAGATTCAGGAGTTTTTGCACTTGCATTTGGGATGAACGTTTTAAGTACCTGCAAGCTGTTGCAGAGCTGCAGAGGACTGAGCTTGAGCCACCAAAATGACCAGTGAATTGGAGGGACTGACTGAGAAAAGCTTTGAAATATGGAATAGCCAAATGACTACTTAGCTACAAGCATAAATCCAAAAGGAAAGTGATTTAATTGGACTGGCCTAAGTTATTTTAACTAGGTACACAGAGAAGTGGAACAATAAGTAGGCTGCATTATAGCACAAATTTGGCAGCTTGAGTTGGTGATGGTATCAAGAAACAAGTATCTGAAGAGAGTAGTAGGTACTTTCTCACTTGCAGTATTTCCAACTTCGAGAATTTAATAGCTAGCTGCACCCTCAGCAATGACAGACTGCATCGCACCTGGAGAATGATGGCAACCCATGGATGATAAATTTTGACAACAGAACAATGAATGATTCTGGCTTTGGGTCTTAAGTTACCTTAGCCCAGAATGCTGATTTACAGCCATAAACACTTTGGAAATGTTTTCTATTTACTTGAAGCCGACAATATCCATTTGTTATGAGGCTCATATACCTTGACCTTAGGTAGTGGTCTTCTGGTGACACAGTCTGTTTCCAACAAAAAAATACCTGTAGAGTGGGAAAATTAAGAATCTTAATTTTCCTGTCATCCAGGGAAAGTGGCAGCACTAGCACTGTCTTGTATTAAGAATGTAATCATCTATTCCTATAATGTCTTAAGATTGGCATTTGGCACTCGGTGGTATTAAAATTCTGTTGGATAAGTTAAAGAATGGTTAAATGCAGTTATGCAATGTGCAAGTCTTACTTCTCTCTTAGTTGCTTGTTTTAAACTAATAACACCTACTGTTAAGTTAGGGATTAATTACTTGCGGAACTCTTCAGTAATGATGTCAGTGGATGCTGACAGCTGTTCTTAGGAAAGAAGCACACTTGAGAGACAGAAAACCTAGCCAGGAGGAGATTAAGACTGACTGTAAAAAGCTGTCACCTTATGGCAATGATTAAGTTAGAATTGTAATACTTAAAAAAACCAAACCAAACAAACAAAAAAACCAAAACAAAACCAACAACCTCCCAATCCCTAATCCCTCCCCCCCCACCCCCACCCCCCCCCCAATTCAAAACCTAAAAACCCCCACCAAAACCAAACCAACCTAGGGTATCTTTTCCATGACTGCCTGAGATTGTGGTGGGTTTTTGTAATCCTAATTAACTTTTGGCTAGTGCCTTATTTTTGCCTGCCATCTAGGTAGAAAGAAACTTCTTCCCAAATGAGCTGATCTCTTGAGGTCTTGCTGGAATGGTGCCAGTGCTGAAGGCCTGTTTAAAAAGGCCCTCCATCAATACAATTTCTCCTTCCAAGGTCGTTTTGTCAGATCAGTTTTGAGAGCTGCCCAGAAAGATACAAAATCTTCCTTTATGTTACTCAGTTTTGCATTGCTCTCAGGGATCTTTTCTCTCCAGTTAACTGTCATTATGCTGCTGCTCAGGTCTCATTAGCTTTCCGCAACTCTTATTACTCCTTATCATTTGATTGAAGTCACATGTTCTTCACATGCCATCACTGCCAATTGAACAATTTATCCATCCACTCCTTACCAGAGAAGCTCCATCTTGCTCACTCCATTCAAAATGTCTTTATGCCTAGTCTCTCTAAACTCCCTCACTAGTTGAAGAGGCTTTTGCAGTCATATCTGGTACTTGAACTTCCACTAAAACCAGCAGCCCCATAAGTCCAGGACCACAGCCTGCTGTGATGCACATGTTGGTGTCACCCGTGCTTAGTACACTGCCTTTTTTCCAAACTCACTCCAAGTTGCAATTGCAGAGGAAAGGGTTATCTGAAGGCTTCTGTTTGTTCAGTCTGCCTTGTCGCGTGCATCTTCAGTAGCTGGAGCTGTGTAATTGTGGTAGAGCAGTACCTCCCCTAACCCTTTTTGTTACCCTCCCAGTACTGATAGCTGTGTCTTCACACTGCAGTCCTACCTCGGCATATCGACTGCCATGCAAGAGTGCAAGCTGGAGGTTCAGGAAGTAGATGCTGAGTTGTAAGTAAAACAAAAATGAGGTAGTTTAAAAGTCCTCAGACAATTTCTAGAGCACAAGCCTTCAGAATAATTCATTGTTGTATGTCGTCAGATATATGCAAATTGAAAGAGAAGTAAACCACTTCATTAAAAAGCAAGCCTGTCTGTTTGATGTTATGGTTTTGTTTCTGAATAGTTCATTTGTTTGGAAAGCTGAATGGCATTTTTTAAACAAAGAAAGGAGAAAAAACAAAAAAAAAAAAAGTAATTTTACTGTGAAGATCCTTTTGTGGACAGGTCAGGGTGTATTCCTGGACAAAATAATTCACAGAAGGGTCTGTAAGAGAGCAGCCAACTTTCGCACTAGTATTCTGCGTATTTTTAATGGTACTTGGAGACCAGAGACAGATCACAGACAACGTAGCTATTTTCTGAAGTATACAGTGAACTGAGTGCCCGATGATGGCCTTAGTTCAAGTGACATGATTCCTATCGTTCTGCATTCCTTACCTGGCAAAACTGCCATAGCATTTCAATGAGAGTTGCTTGGGTGGTGGGATTGGCTTCTCTTGCTGCACCTGGGGCAGGCTTGGGCCTGAGGCACAGCCGACCCCGCGGCTCCCAACCCGAGGGGACCGCGCAGCCCGCGGAGCTCTGAGGGGCGCCCCGGGGTGCCTCACCGGGCCCTTCCCGCCCCGGCGGCCGCAGCGCTGGGTGCCGGCGCCGTTTGTCATCTGCACGTTGCTGTAACTTTTTTTCACCGACTGGTGTCAATAAAAGGCGTTTGATAAAGCTGGGGAGGCGGGCGGCTCGTTTTTCACCGTCAGGAGCGCGGGCGCAGGGAGCGCCTGGCGGGGGGACCGCGCCACGTCCCACAATGCGCCGCGGAGCGCCCCCTACGTGACTTCCGGGATGGGGCTTTCCCTGTGGGCGCGCATCTCTATGACCGCCAGGTGCGGCTGCCTTCGTGCTCGGCCCCCCTGCCGCGACGTGTTGGTGGCGCTGCGCATGCGCGGGAGGCGGCCGTGCCATAGCAACCGGAGCGTTAACGGTAGCAACGGCAATGGTGGGTCCTGCAGTGCCGGCGCGGGCGCCGGGCGGGGAGGGCGCTGGGCCTGCGGGGGCGGCGGCCGGCGTGGCGCCAGCTGGGGACGCCTGTGGTTTGGGGAGACCCTCAGCCGGGGTGTCCCCGGGACCTGGCGGCGGTGGCCGCGGCCGCGGGGGGGACGGGACGGCTGGGGCCTGCTCCGGGACGGGACGGCCGGCGCCGTTCCCCTGGTGCGGCGAGGTGGAAGGTGCCGGGCCGCGTGTGCGCGGCGTCCCCTCAGGGCCGCCCCGCCCCGGTGCTGCGAGCGGCGGCGCGGGGCCGGTGCAGCCGCCCGAGCTCCGCCGGCCGGGCCGGTGCCCAGCAGCCCGGGCAGGAGGCGGCCCGGGGCTCGGCGTGGCGCCTGCGGCCGCGGCCCGGGCAGGGGGTTTCGGGCGGAGGTGTGGCGGCGGCGGCGGGCGGCGGGGGTGCTGTCGTCTGAAACACGCGGTACAGGGGCTGGAGGCAGCGGTATCTGCGATTACTGCAGCGATTAGCTTGGTACCTGCTGCTGTGCAGTTCTCATTTGCTCTATTTAACGTGTAAATAAATGTTTGCAAATGAAGGCAAAGTGTCACTGTTCTGCTTTTTCTTGCGGGTCTGAATTTTGTAAATACTCTGTGTCTGATATCCATGTCTTTGGGAGGAAGAGTACTTCTTCTGTAACAACTTTTATATGCACGGGGATGGGGTTTTTTTCCCCTTAAGGTGTTACAGTTCTTGTTCCCGCCATGTTGATGGTGACTCTTCAGGGTGGCAGTTTCAGCTGTTGATCCCTTGCTGTTATGAACATTTTAAGCAGTATGATTTTGTTTAATCTAAATACCTGTAGGAGACTGTTCAATGTGGAGGTAGAGGAACTCTGAAAATAGGCTTCTCAGAGGGAGGTTGGCAAAAGATACTATGATTTATCCACAGAAATTTAAAGTGTACTTCAGGGAAAATGATATCCATGATATGTGTTCTCCAGACAACCCACTATGCTGATTTTCCTATTTCCACCAAATTGGATATTATGATGGGAGAGACAAGTCAGCAGAGGTCAGGGAAGAAGCTGCTCCTTGTGCTCACATGGATCCCTAGCTTTAAAGTCCAGTCTGGTTTTAGGGATGTGTTTGAAACAGAAGCAGGCATTGGTCATATAAATCCATTTCTGTCTTCAACGTGAGTGATCAAGATCACGTACCTGAATGCCGTAATGATTGCTTACCGTAATTATGAAAAATGCAACAAAGTTTCTGGCCAAAAAACCTGATTAACTGGAAGCCGGCTGTTTTAGCTGGCACGCTGGTAGCTGTTAGTTAGGTTTCATGCGGCTGTTGAAGTGGGAACTAGGGGTGTGATCTTCTGAGCAGGAGCAGGTCACATGGGTGTTTATCTGCAGCAGACACCAAGGAGATACTGCTGTAGTACAAGCTTGCCAGGTCGTCTACAATGGGACCTAGAGCTAGCTATCCCATGGTATAGCAGGATTAAAATGAACGCCCGTCAGTGAGCAGAAGCAGGTGGAACATCTGAGGATGCTAAGTGATGTATGTCTAAAGCAAGGTATATATTGATGTCTGTGCATGTATGCTGAGACTCCTTGGTATTGCTGGGTCTTAGACTGTTGCTGGGTGTTCAGTGGCTGTGGCCATTCATTTACATGCAGCTGCCTCAACTGTTGTCGTTTACCGTTGAGTCCAGAGTTTCCAGTGGTCTAGAGTAAAGTATCCAACCCTAAAGCTCTGTGACCAGCATGATTGCCTGTAAGATTCTGGGTGGAAGTTGTTTGTTGGTTTTAACTTTTAAAATCTGATTGCCCAAAAGGCTACTTCTATCCACATGTCATAGTGCTACACATAGAGCGATAGAGATGGCCAGAGTCCTTCTGTTTTTGTGGAAAGGAGGCTGTTGATCAGTTTTTGTGAAAGATTGGTCTCTGAAACCTTTTTAATCTGAAAGACACCTTGGAATGTGTTTATGTTTAGGATATATTGTTTTCTTTATATGCTACTGTTTTGGATATCATTGTGGAGTTTTGATAAGACTCTGATGTGGGGCAGAAAAGATGGAGTCAATGACAATAGAGAGTTGGTCAGTAAGTCAGTCCTTAAAAAGCCATGTACAGCAGCTCTCAAATTTTTCCTAACAGAATAATACATGTTTTCACATCGCATGATGTGATTCAACATGAAACAATTGGAGAAAAACAAACAATCCAGCTTGCTCTTGAGTTTTGGCAAGACGTACCTTATTTTCCTCAGTGAATCTTAAGAGGCTGTATCATTCTGTCTGCTCACAGACTTGCTTTCAGATGGGAAAATGCTAATGCACAATAATAGAAAGTGTGGAGTTTTAAGAGCATTAGACCACATTTTTCGGTGCAGTAACAAGAATTCTTAAGTCTTTGAATTGAATTTCACCATCACAGCTAACAAGCAACATCCTAAACCCATGCTCTAGACAGGGCAGAAGGTAAGATCAGGAAGGTAATACTCTCACGTGAAGCCCATTTTGTTGCTTCTGAAAGTGCTGCTGAGCACCCCAGAAAATAAAATTACAGGACACTGAGGAGTTCCAGGTTCTTAGACTCAGCTGGAGGAGAATAATACATAGGAAAGTGGGTGTAGACAAGCAGGACAGGGAGACAGAAGCGAGAAGAGATAGGTTTGCAGTGAACAAGCCAACTACAAGTTTGCAATGAGTACTCATTTAGATTTTTTTCATTTTTAGGCAAAAGCAACAACTATCAAAGAAGCTCTAGCCAAATGGGTAAGTACTAGAACAGTATGTAGCTGCTTTGCAGTACTCCATGGCATGGTGTTTGACTGGATTCAGCTAAATTTGTTTTTCAAACATTGTAAGAAATATGTTTGCTTGAAACGTGCTATAAAAAGTTTCACAAAGTTAAATTATCATTATCATTATTGTTACATTCTGTTGGACTTTCTGTGTGTTCTTTAAATTGATATGGCTGGTAAAGATGAGTCTTTTACTCTCCTGCCTTGTTCTGCTGAATATGCACTGATGGAAGGCCTGAGGCTATGAAGAGATTTAAAGTTGGGGATGTCTTATGTTCTAATTATGCTCTGTTCATTTCACCTGAGTTTAGTCCTGCCCACAGAATAAATAAGTATGAAATTCTCACTGTACTGAAGTTGGTGAAACTTCTACTGTTGCCTTTTAACATATTGTGCCCCATATTGTGCAAAGCTTAACTTGGAATGAGTTTCATGCTCATTTTTCTTCCCAAAGTACTGTGTTAATACAGGCAGTCATTTAGGGTGGTGCCTGACCTGGTCTTGGAGCCTTCTAGAAAGCTGTTTGTTGGCAAGGATGTGAGCGTAATTTCAAATGATCATATAGGATGCTGTGGGGTCAGGTTCACGCTCCAGTAAAACCAGTGAGAATCTTTCCCCAGTCTCAGTGAACTTTAGATTAGGGCCCAGATGTGCTATTTAGTATACACGCGCTCTCCTGCTAATTCTGGCTAGCTGCTAGAGCAAGAGTCTATAGATGTTTTGGTCTCTAGAAAATCTGGATGTGAGGCAGTGTGGGCGTGTACAGTTAAAAGCCAGAAGATCTGTACCATCAGCTCGAGGTACTGGTCTGTAATTGAAGACTACTTCCTTTTTGAATTTTATCATTGTTTAGTACCTTCAGTGTTTCAGTTTCTTTTCAGTTATGTTGGTATATCCCACAAACCTCACTCCTGCTCTCCCAATAAGAACTAGAATGCAATAACTTGCGGACATTGGCAGTGCCAGAGATGTGAACTGAATGTTAAAAAATTTTGCTTTTGCTCCCTCAATCTTTCAGCCCTCCAAAACCTCAACTCCGTGTTTCCTATTAAAAATTAATTTTCCATTTGCTCCTGTCACATGTGTCTTAGAGATAATAGACCTGTGTCAGTGAGTTTCCATTAATGTTAGACATGAGGCGCTGAATTTGCTTTTCTGTTCATGTTATTGGGGGTGGGTCTAAATCTTCCTTTTGCTACTTGTAAAATTGGATCCAGAGTGTTGTTGCATTCTGGATGTTTTTCTTCCCTTTGGCATAAGGGTTTACCTGTGCCCTACAGTCAGGGTGACATTAGTTAAAGCAACTTTAATTTAGCAAACACTTAACCTGTTCTTAAAAAAGTGTCTCTTCTACCTGTGGTTTCTCTGTGGCTTATTGTGGTTGTTCAGCTGACCTTTCTTCCAGAAGTGCACAGCAATTGGGATGACTTTTCTTCCCGAAAGTGCTCACTGCTGGCCACAGTCTGTGCTGAAAGGCCTCTCCCTTTCATGTTTTTAAGAAAAAATGTATTTTTATTTGGTGGTATGAACTGATAGATTATAAACTGAGTATAAATGCAAATATATATATAGTTTTGTTCTTGGAAAATAAAATGAAAGTTTCACATTTATATAGTGACTTAGTTTGAACACATTCACGGTATTTAGCAAAACATCTGACATGCTTATTTGCTAAATCACTAAGTATGAATAAAAATATTATCACACTGTATTTGGACAG
Source organism: Falco naumanni (assembly GCF_017639655.2). Lineage (NCBI taxonomy): Eukaryota > Metazoa > Chordata > Aves > Falconiformes > Falconidae > Falco > Falco naumanni. The sequence goes on along the minus strand of NC_054060.1, from coordinate 49,959,443 downwards.
AAACTGAAATATAAGTAAATGCACAAGGCAACATGCTTTTTTTTTAAATTAGATTAAGTTGCCTGAAGTATTTTGGGTACATAAGAGAAAATGATGTTATCAAAACTGGGTCTTGGGCTGTGGTGTTCTTAATGACTTCTGGGATGCAATTAATTTCATTACAAAGTAGCCATATAAACCAGGCCAGACCTCAGCTATCTCACTTTCCAGTAGCTGCATAAAAACGGGGGAGAAAACAAGAGTCCTTGTTTTGAAAGCGCCAAGTATATTTCTCCTTTGTTAATGGACCTCCAGTACTCCCACTGAATGCTGAGAGAACTGACAAGTGCTCCCTTTGTGCTGTCGGTGAAGTAGCTGTCAAAACCGGTGGCAGTACAGATACTTGTGCCAAGTGTTTAGTCAATAATTACCATTGTTTCAGAATTTTAAAAGATTTAATAGATCATATTTTTTAATGTAAATATTAAACCCAAATGCTGAAGTTGTGGATGTTTTTCTAAAGCTCTGAGCTTTATGAAGTAACCTAGAAAATTACCAGCCTGGGTCGTAAGTAGGAAATGTGTCTTTTGCTGTACTCTCTAAATGCGGTGAAATCTTTCCCCACTCTTTTTTAATGGCTAATGAGATTTATTTTTTTATATTCTTAACTCTGTGAATCTGTTGAGGTTCTCCCCCAAAACACACTCCCGTGTGTTCAGTTTATGTTGTGAGTTAGACTTGAGTTCTGAGTTTTCTGGGTCAAGTTGGAAGGCGATTTTTTTTTTGTCAGAGCTTTTAAGAATCTGCTTCTGCTATGGGTTGGTCCTAGCTGAGGCTCCTGTATGTCAGTCTCCATGGCAGTACCTTTATTCAGAATTTTAAACCTCTGTCTATTCTCCATTACTTTACAGCAGAGGGCCCCTTAATTAAATTGCTCAAGTGTAACACAACTTTTAAGAAAATCATATGTAATGTATAAATTCATTTGATATCTTGAAAATAAGCTAGCCTTCCCCTCTTTGTGCTGTGCCAGCAGGAATCTTGATAAACAGCATTCAAAATGCTTTCTCTGTTCAGTAATATGTTTTAGTAGTATATTGGAATTACTTCTATAGTAATTACTTTTATAGTACGTTTTTAGTATAGTAATTTTTAGTAACTGCATGTAGCAGTGAGCATGTTCTTCACCTTCTCTTTTCTTTAGGAAGAAAAAAATGGCCAGAAGGCTTCAGAGGCAAAGGAGGTGAAACTGTATGGTCAGATTCCTCCTGTAGAGAGGATGGATGAATCTCTCTCCACACTTGTTAACTGCGAGTAAGTTCAGTTAAAAACGATCTGGAAACCAAATAGTCTCTTCTCTTTGTATTAATATTCAGTGTTTCTGCTGTCCCCTGTGAAAATATGTATTTACTCTGTTTAAGTGTGGCCTTCAAAGCAGTGGCTTTCCCTTCTTTTTTGTCAGCTGAGCTTCTCTTTCCACACACAGTTCCTCTTTTTAATTCAAAGATCCCTGTCACTTAACTGATAAGGTGTCAGGATAAATTCTGTATTTATATTTGTCCCCAACAGAAAAAAATATATACTGTTTATCGCTATAGAATTACAGGTCCATGTTTGGAGTTTATCAGCTAAATGGCACATTTATGATCCATTCTAAAATTTATGAAAAAAAAAAAGAAAAAAAGAGAGAGAGACTTAAGCAGGATTTCCGGAAAGAGATTAGAGACATTTCAAAAATAAACGTCCATGCATTTGAAAAAGTTAGGCATAAAAAGATAAACCAGTATGTCATGTTACTTACATGTTACATACCTTCCCAGAAGCTAGGTAAAGTTACAGCATTGATGATTTGAGGATATTTTGAGTCTGTTTACACATCCATTTAGTTTGCCATCCTAATGAGAGAGGAACAGAGAATTATTTCTAACGCAATGGTATTTGGATGTGGAACTCTTTTGATACAGTGATCCCCTGTATACTGTGAATTGCTTATTCTTGCTTTTAAAGGAAACTATCGCTGTCTACAAACTGCATTGAAAGAATCGCCAACTTGAACAGCCTAAGTAAGTGACAAGCCAGTGATCAATTATGTTTGTTTTCTAGTTGTTTGGATAGGATGTATACCATAATGCATTATATGTGTTCAGTTTTACACTTATTATTACCCTTTTAAATTCCTTCCTCTTAGAAAATAACAAGTGACCTTTAAAATTATTAGTCGTACTGGGATATTAAAGTGCATTAAAATGTATCCCTGCATTAGCCTTGGCAGTTGTCTCACTCTGCAAGTTTAACAAAAGAAAAAAAAAAAAAGCAAAATCCATCGAAAAGGCAGCTATGAACACTCCAGTGGGCCTAGTTGTGGTATTCAACACCTAATCAGTTCTGGAGTAATTTATTGACCAATTTTCACACTCATGATGGAGATAGTCTGCAGTTCAAGAACTCTGTAATTGTGGTATTGGTTGGAGCGAGGTTGGGGTATTGTAGACCTGGGTGGAAAAATGTCATTTCGTTTTGCAGAGGATTAGAAATATTTGGTTCGGTTTTGTTTGTACTTACAAGAGGTGTGCCATTTATCTAGAAATGGAACTGAACTTTTATTTTTTGGGCAGCTGTCTATAAACCTTGAAACTCATTGGGTTACTGACTTTGGGACAGAATTCTTACTGGTCTGTCCTCAATAATTTAAATCTGTGGCATGAGGCTGGCAAAGAGCTGCAGGTTTTGGGCTGGAGCTTCCACACTTTTCTGTCCCCATTAAATTGCCGGGTGGACAGACAAGGAACCTGGAATCCCATCCTCTCCAGCTACACACCAATGTGGCTGTCAAGGAGCTTGATAAATTCATTTGTTTTCATAATATGCTCAGACTTCAATAAATTTGCATATCATAATCAGGGAAAAAATATTCTGGTAGTCTTTCCAAATTACTGTAGTATTTTTTGCTCATGATAAAGTTACTCAAATGGAAATAATTAGGCAGTTATATATAAAAGCTAAACAATGGATTTTTTTAGTAGGACAAAACATTAAAAGCTTTTAAAGCATCTTACATATTTATATTAATAAAATGTAAAATCAAAACATCCAGTCTATACCAAGTATATGATCCTAAAGCCAGACAAACTGGAACTATGTGCTCTGCCTCTTAAAGGTACAGAATATGAGGAACTCATTGTCTCTATTGGCTTCTGAGAAAGAGAGAGAAAGCAGTGCTTACAGCTATGAAAACCAAGCCACTAATTATTAGATACTCGCTTTTGCTTATTGCGGAGAGGAAGCTGAGAAATCTTTTTAAGCATCTACACTCTCTTCAGACTGAAAAGATTACTGTTAGTTTATATACCTGCTACTGCAGTTATGGCGAGTAGATTATTCTGTGTAAAAGATCACACCCCTGCATCTGTAAATGTGAGGAAGATGTCTTAGATGACAGCAACAAGTGTCAGTTTTGTGGTTTAGAGAGTGTGAATGTTCCATGGGAGAGATCTATCCCTTTAAAATACAGAATATCTCAGAACAAGAGTAACAAAAAGCAGTAACAGCAGTTAGAAACAATTTTAAGGCATGGCTTTTTAAGCAACTGTCATTTTTGTATTTGTAAGCATCCTTTCATTTCTTAAAAATTTCAAAAGTTAGTGGAAACTTATAATTTATAAATGTAAGTGTCATGGTTTAACCCCAGGTGGCAAGTAAGTACCACACAGCCGCTCGCTTATACCCCACCCCACTGCAGTGGGATGGGGAGGATGATTGGGAAGGGATGTAGAACTCGAGGGTTGAGATAAGAGCAATTTAATAATTGAAATAAAATAAAACCAATAATAATTATTATCATGAAAAGGACAGAGATGGGGAGAGGAATGAAATCCAAAGGGAAGGCTTACCAGCTACTGACTGATGGCCAGCCAGTCCCCAAGCAGTGATCAGCAGGCCCCAGGCATCCCACCTCCCCCCCCCCCCTCCAGTTTACATACTGAGCATGACGTTCTATGGTATGGAACATCCCTTTGGCTCGTTCGGGTCAGCTGTCCTGACTGTGGTCTCTACCAATTTCTTGTGCCCCTCCAGCCCTCTGGCTGGCAGGGCCTGAGAAACTGAAAGGTCCTTGACTCAGTATAAACATTACTTAGTGACAACTGAAAACATCTGTTGTCAACATTACTCTCACACCAAATCCAAAACACAGCGCTGCACCAGATTTTAAGAAGAAAACGAACTCTATTCCAGCCAGAACCAGGGCAGTGAGTTACGGAGACACTAGCTGGCTAGACCAAAAGGACATCTCCCAGCACTTCTCCCCTGTGGATGAGGATCCTTAGGGATAATCTGGAGAACAGCAGCAGCAGTAGACTTCAGATTTACTGATTATGATTCTTGAATCCTCATCTGTAGCAATCTCTAGCCACTACGTGTGCAGTCTATGGAGTATCTGTTGCTACTTGGCTGGAATTTTCACTGGTTTTGCCATTAATTATTGTACCTTGTATTTTTGATGATTATACATACAAGGGTGAAACAAGATCATTAGGTATTTAATCCTTAATGCAGTTAAGAAGAAGCATTAAAGCATTCATGAGTGGTATAGATCCAAAGTTAACGCAACTGCATGCTGCAACTCAGTTTGCTTATTTACACCTACAAGAAAGCTTGTGTGAAAAATGAAAATCAGTTATGCAAAGAGACTGCTGTTTTGTGATAGCTTTGCGTTACACTCGTATTACACTAAACCCCATGAAGAACAGCTCACTTGGAAAGGCGTTTTGTCTGGGTGCTGGACTAAGTTTCAATTACTCTCATCAGATTTCTGAAAGGCAGCTTTATATGCTGACTCCATTATAGAAATCCAATCTGCTGCCTTAAGATAAGATGGGAGCAACTTTTGCCTAGAAAAGAAGGGGTATGAACTATGTAAGGTCAAAATTAGCAAGTTAGCAGTTAGAGCTCAGGTGCAAGGTGAAATAATATTTCTAATTCAGTATTTATCTGGACTGAATTTCAACTAGGTAACCTACACATGAGCAGCTTGGCATTCATGGGCATGTTTCTGAGCTGTTCACTGCCTTCATTCCTGATGATCTGTGTAGGTCAGGAGGTTTTGTTTCTGTGAAGTCATTATTTTCTTAATAAAGTCTGTTCAGAGTGCAGCTTGCTTGTAACTAGAATATGGTGTTTTATGTGACTTACAGCATATTCTTATATTGAACACCCCCCCCACCCCCCCACCTCCATATATTAACAAGAAACTTTCTTTTATCTATTACAGAAAATTTGAGGATTTTGTCTTTGGGAAGAAATAACATAAAGAACTTGAATGGATTGGTATGCACTTCTTAGTATCAATTCTTTGCTAACAAAGTGGAGTGCTGTCTAGAATGTGGGACAATTGCCCTATGTTCATAAAAGTCTTTGCTGAATTTACATTATTGCCTAACCATTTATTTTCTCCTTTCACTACGATCTGTTCACCCTCTTACACATTGCTTCTGAATTTTCAGACAGTCCTTCTATTTTTTTCGTTTAAGCACTCTTCACATTGTGAGATTCTTCAGGGCTGTTTTACTACATAAAAGGATTTCAGAGAGAGATTTTGTTGTCTTTGACAAAGATGAGCAGAACTTTTATCTGAAAACTGCTGTCTGTAAAGCCCTTTAACTTCTACTGGCTTTGCATGAAAATAAATCCTGCAGACTTTTTGTACGAGGAATTTTCTACCTGAAGATACTTAGGCTATGCTTCTTTACTACAAATACCGGCAGTCCTATGAATGCACATTTCATGAAAGTCTGTTCTTTTTCTGTTAACTACCACCTGGAGCAGTATGGCTTCAGGGGAGAAGGTGGTGGCAGGACCAAGTCTGCTAGGCGGGGGAAAATCTGTTGAGGAAAAAATGGGGTCAGTGTTGTTACGTTTGAATTAAGGGCAGAACTTTTTTTCAGTCACTTTTTTTTTAAATGAATATAGAAATTCTTCTCTTCCTCAAGAGATACTGTGTGTTTCTCCAGAATGTTTCTCTTCAAAGCTATTCCCACCTTCAGGGATGCCACATCTCTTAAGTGTGAAATGCAGTCAGTGTGTAATGGCTGGTTTACAAACCCTCTATTTTGAGAGAATTATGAAAGCACCTTCTGGCCAACAAGTACAAACATACGTGCACCTGAAATGAGTCATTCCCTCCTGTTGTATAAAATGCCTTCTAAAGTAGTTGTTGAATTGCATTCACTTTTATGTATACTTGCAGTGCACAAGCAGCCAAATTTGTCTCCTCTGCCCGTATGCCTTAAGAACAACTACTCCAGCCAGCTATTCCTTGTCTTATTCTAATATTGTGGGTTTTGTCCTCCTAAATACATTTCAGATCCTTTCCTCTTAATTTCTGTGAGTATTTGCCATGTATAATTAGGGACCTGCTTAAAAAGAAATGAGGACCAATATACCTCAGTATTTTCTCACGTGATGTGACCCACAAGGGGGTGAAGAGAGAATCTGAAGAATAAGGAAGCTGTACTTTTGCTTACCTGAGTAGTCCTGTCATTTTCCAGGAGGCAGTTGCAGATACTTTAGAGGAGCTGTGGATCTCATATAACTTCATTGAGAAACTGAGGGGTATCCGTGTAATGAAGAAGCTGAAGGTTCTTTATATGTCAAATAATTTGGTGAAAGACTGGGGTAAGCCATGCCTCTCTGTTCTGTAACTTCTCTTGTAGTATGGTGAATGCATGAGTTAAGTCACCAAGTAAAAAGTAGTTCTGTGTGTTACAGGGCTGTAAGTCTCACTGATAAGCCTGCAGACATGTGCAGAATCCCTAAATAGCCACTCATGCAAGAGAGTAAAAATAATTAGAATATTGAATTTAACTTCTGAGCCTTATTGGAGTTTGTTCTTTGAATCATCTTTCTCAGACTTCTTTTAAAACGCATACCTGTCTTTAACTTGATACCAGTTCAAGCCCAAGCAATCCCTATCCTGTTGTATCCCGTGCTATTTATGTTTGCACTGCGGTTGAAAGGAGTGTGTGGTGCAGATGTACTTTCCGTGTTCCACAATCTGGTTGGTGTTCTTACCTTTGTGGTTGCAGCAGAGTTTGTGAGACTGGCAGAGCTGCCATTACTAGAGGATCTGGTGTTTGTAGGCAATCCACTGCAAGAGAAATACGCCTCTGATCAGAAGAACAATTGGATTGAAGAAGCAACCAAACGGGTACCCAAGCTGAAAAAGCTGGATGGTGAGTTTGGGGCATGAGGCAATTTGTGTGTTAACAGCTTAATATAAAGACAACCACAGGGAAGTGAATCATAACCTCGGAAATTCATCTGCATGCCCATGTAATTAGTATTCCTCCCTCCTCTCTTTGGAAGTAGTTATGCAGATCCTGGCTGCAGGATCTTCCGAGTGTTTGATGGATTTTTGAGTGTTAAATCCAAGTGGTCTTGCAGCCTACAGGTGGTCTTCACTCTTGAAGTTACCCAGGCAAATAGCTTTAGCATGTAACTAATAGGGAACAGAAAGATTTAGCATTAAGTAAGTTAACAAGGCTTTCATCTGCCAAGCTGAATCACAGTTTTCTCACCAAATTTGATTTAGTTTTCCCAACAAAAGAGGGTGACGTGGGGGAGCGGGGCTAGACAGGGATATGATCTTTTGCTTCCGTTGCAAGGACATGTTTTCAGAACTCCATGCAAATTTCCTGAGTGCCTGTATCCCCTTCTTGTCACTGCAGTAAGCCTCAATTTGTGCGCTGTCCTCTCCTTTTCGAGTCACTGATGTGAAAATATATTAAAGCATGTCCTGATTAGTGACTGAAAGTGAGATAATTTTAAAATATATTTTTAAATATGTTGATTTCTGTTAATGGAAATGTTAGCTGTTTACTGTTATCCCCTGTTTACTAAAGTGGTGAAGAAGAGAGCAGGACTGGTAACACCCGTAGTCAGAGTAGCATCAGGGAAAGTACAAGTGTAGGGATGGCGACAAGAGGACAGCTTCATTACAGGGAGCAGTAGCTGGGAAATCGAAGCCAGATCAGCTGAAGTAGTACGCATTACTAGGAAGTGGAAGCCTGGTGAGAGAAGTGTATTGCTCTGAAGGATGGCCTGCAGTGGTCCATTTATTGTTGTAGTAAGAAACGTTTTTAGAGTAAAACCAAACTGGGATAGGGCAAATATATGGATAAAGAGTAACCTTGTTAGTATAAGGTTAGACCCTTAGTTCCTGAAGCATTTTTGCACCCTGGAGCAATAGACAGCTCTGAATTAGGCAGGTACATTTCCTATGCAACGTAGAAAGAGAGGATGATATTTAAGAATGGAAACCACAAAAGGTAGAACGCTGAACAAAAAAGATGTCAGAAACACTAGCTGGCCATAAGGTTGCCTGTTGCAGTGCCCCAGGGTCCTGTTACGCTTATGTATTGTATGTGAAATGGCTAATACAGGGACCTCAAAATTATTGAGATGGTTGAAGATGTTCTGAACAAAAATAAGCACCGAAGGTCTCTTTCAGCAGGTGCGCATCCCTTTTCTGTTAGTTCCTGTGCCAGGAACCCTGCTCAGCGGTTAGGTGCCTAAAGCACAACACAAACCAGGCTCTGGTGGGTTTATTTTCCTTTTCCGACCTGTGAAAAAAGAAACACAGCACCCCAATCTTACAGTAAACGAAGGACTCTCACCACAAAGCCTCACCATAGTCCTAGTCTGCCTCAAGCTGAGCAAAGCATCAGCGTGACCCAGCTCCCGCTACCCAGGTGGCAGCACAGGTGAATGGACATACACCTTCATGACCTGCTGTTCTTGTACTAGTTATTTAGGCGTGTATTTGATTGTGCCATTTCAGCATGCTGTGAGCTTACCTGTACTACTGGGTTTTGCTACTGTCAGGAAAATTTATGACTTGATAAATCTCTTTTGACTATTGCATTTCAGCTTATTTTAAGAACAAATTACCATGAGGTGGCATGAACCCTGCAGACTGCCATGATCTGAGGTGTCTTTGCTCAACATGGCTGTTAAAAAGTGATATTATTTAAGTACCCAAGGGGTGGGTATAGACTATGACACTACTGCACAATGCCTCTCTATTCCATGACATCCAAGTTATCCCTAAGATGTGACCATACAGCTTCTCAGATCCACATTGATATAATTGTATTTTGTAGTCTGGAACTACTACTACAAGGAGGTATCCTGTACTAAAACTTGGTCATGTATGTTGTGGAAACAGCAGCGCAAAGCAGGGGCCCAACAAGGGTGATGTGCTAGTTGGTCATTAGCAATTGAACTGATGTGGTGTGTCTCCCAGAGACCAAGGCAGGCTGATATTTGCAGGTCCTGCTTTAGTACCTTTTTTTATTCCCTATTACTTAAGAAGTTGGGAAAACATCCAACAGAAGATGTCATCAGTTGAAGGCTTTTCCGGTTAAGAAAGTTCAAGTATGCAGAGGTTTATGTCAGTTAGAAGCAGTGGCAGGAAATACAACTCCTTCTGCCAGTCCAGCTCTTTCCAACAGTCCAGATGAGCTTTCAGGTGTATCAGTATTAACTATTGTCTTTGCATAATCTGTTCCTAAACCTCTTCAGATTTTTTTTCTCTCTTTTTTCCTCTTAGGTATTCTAGTTATTAAACAAGAAGAAGATGAAGAAGGAGCAAACTGATGACACTTTCTTGTTGGGTATTTAATTATTTAAGTAACTCCAGATAGCTGGGCATATAGAACTTTTATATAAAATGTTTGTTTTGAAGAAAATCTTTGGGCAATTTTTAAAAGACCAGCTTATCTGCAGAGTCTCACCCAAAGAGTTAGTTACCAAAATTTGGGCACTCCAATTTTGTCAAGCTTATGACACCTTCTGTAGAGACTAGTGGAGCCAAGTCTATCTGCTCTTTGGCTAGCAAGAGATCTTCACCTAAACTAATACATAGCTATTTTTAATCCCTGATTAATGGTGCTTGTTGTTCGCTCTTGGGTTCTAATAGAACCATTTTAGCTCGTTAGGTGCAGCTGGCCAACGTTGTCATTGGAGATGCTGAGGCCAGAAGAACAATGTTGTGGTTTAGAGACACATTGCAGGTTTGTTGTGTTTAATTTTTGTCATGTGAATCCCTCAGTATTTTAAATATGCGAGTTTGCCTTTTCATCCCCTTAACTGTTATGCCAAACAAGCCCAGTAGTTGTGGACCTACGCACAAAAAAGGTATTGGTTTGATGATAACTTGTTACCGGCCTTAAGTTTCGAATTGGGCTTCTTGCAGTGGAACTCGACTGCATCGCTTAGAAGGCCAAGTATAACTTATATTTATTTATTTTAAAGAGGCAATGGGAATTTGCATGGTTTCAGTGAGACTAAAATATCTGCTAGCTTTTTCTTTTTTTTTGTCTTTTACTAAGAAGTTATTTCAGATTGGAATATGTGGCCTATTAGCCTACAGCTGGTTCCTAGTCTTGGTTTGGATCACTGGTGGACATAATCCTTCTCAGCTCTGGAATCTCCCTATAACTAAGTAGGCCGATCCTAAGACAGACACAAACAATGAACGGAAAACCTGGGCTTGAGGACAGAAAATTGTGGCCTTGATGAAAAGCACAGACGAAGCAGTGAGAGGAAGTGTATGTAGTTAGTGAGGAAGGTGAGATGAGATGGAAAGTGGGCATTGGGAATAAACGTATTGAAGATGTACCAAGTGTGCTATATTGCAGGGTGAGCAGTTTTAGAAAAGCTTCCTGATATAACAGGTAACTACTTTTAGTGGAAAGCATTAAACAATGATGAAAACATACATGATTGCACTGTTGGATGCCAACAGTGTGCTTTTCTTCAGAGAATAGATCAATATTCTCTGTCACTGGAGTAGATTTTTCTGCAGCTCATTTTTGGTTTTTTACAAGCTTTTCTTCTAATTCATAGTACCATCTTTTCTTAAATTAAAATGGCAACAACCTGCCAGGCATAGAAGGAATGGAGGCAGAACATCATTCTTAATTGTTTGTGAAGGTGTGGCAGGAGTTGAAATCTTGGAAGTCATGGTCAGAGATAAAAAGGTAGAATTGGTCCAGGCAACAGTGGTATTGATCTCAAGCTCCAGATAGAAGTGTAGTACAAGATATTCTCTCTCTGATGAATTTCTAAGTGAAGAGCGTGAAGTAGATTACAAGACAATCACAGTCTAGTTTCTATGATTGTTAAGAGGCATTCCAATGTAAACTGGCGATTGCTGATACAGCTTGAATTTGATTTAGATCTATTATTTAAAACAAGGTCAAGAGTGCAATGGCAAGAACTGTGGACATTCTTCACCTAGCACAAACTATTTCCAGACATTTCCATTTCTGTTCTCTTGACCAGAAAGCAGTTTCTTAGTTAACAAGCTCACTGGCTTGTTCTTGCAGACAACTTTATATTCGTATGTAATTTCTTTTAGAATGACTCCCCTAGCTTTAGCGTGAGCAAAGGCACCGCTGACCAAGCAGCACAGCGGCACGGAGGGTGTATATATACAGTCAACAGCCATTTCACACCGGCTTCTTTTAAACCTAAGCCATTCCGTTCACTTGCAGCCAACCGCTTTGGCAAAGTGATGTGCTTTGGCAGCACACTCAGCCCCTGCTGCCCCCAGCTCCTCGGGTGGGTCACGGGGGTTGGCCTGTGCCCTTGACGACTGTAACTGAAGTGTGGTTAACGTGAACCAGAGCCAGAGGGGAGCGAAACTTGACCTGTGAATACTGCCAACAAATGGAAATGCCGAATCCATCTCCATGTTTAGAGACGTTTTCAGAACAGACCATGCAGTGCTCGTGCGCTAGTGCTTGGCCACAAAGAAAGGCGTTTGAACCACTGTAGCTGGTCCCTCCTAGCACATCATCTACAAGTGTGGTACGTGTGGCTACGTTAGCACCTCAAATGGAACGCAACGGGAGAAAAAGTGAGCAACCAGCACAGTCCAATGCCAAGAAATCCTGCTGATTGATGAATACATAAATATGGTCCAAGTCTGTACGTTTCTGAAGGTCATGTTTGATACAGCAAATACTCTATGCTTTGGCTATATTTTGAGAGCAGAATAGAAACTTAAGTGTACCGACTGCCTGGTGATGATTGGAATGAAACTGCTCCCGTGAGAGGACGTGAGGGGTAAGAGCAGTTTCTGGCTCCTGTAAGTGACCAGTACAGGCGGTACCTGTGGGAATTGGTCCAAGAACTGTTGCAGTTGTCAGCAGAGCTCTGTGTATTGTGGGGCCCACTGTCATCAGCTCTTTTCACAGATTAACAGCACAAATTCACTAACTTTTTTTTTGGGGGGGCTGTATTATAGTTACCACCAAAAAAGAAAAAAAAAATCAATATTAAAGGAACGGAGCAACCAGTCTCAGCACAATTATAACAGCAGTAAGGGCACTTACAAGATTTCCCTCGCCTTTCACCCTTCATGCTGTGATAAATTAGCATAAAGTTAAAAGCCTTTCAGATAAAAACTGTATGTCAAATCTCAATGAATCAATACAGTAAGAAAAGAATAAACTCTGGCTCTCATCTGTCAGGAGATGCTTCAGCTCAAAGCTGGGTGGAATATTCAGCTTCATGTTGCTTCGCCTGATGAATCATGATTAGTCTCAAGAACAAATCAACCTCCCCTGAACTTCTTTTCCTCCAAAATAAGTAAAGTTTTCCTAAATTTTAAAATTTGCACTTTAAAATTAAGCACTGGATGTGGTGGAAGACATAGGTGGCAGAATTAAAGCAGCCGATCTGCGTATCGATGGTGCTACGCCATGTCACGTATAAGCTAAAAGCAAAGCTCGACCTGCACGCCCATGGCGAGGGGCCATGTAAAATGCGGAAAGGCTTGTCTTTCTGTGTTCCTCTTTGCTCTTCCCTATCACGCCGCATCCGATAAAGCAGTAAGCACATTATTATTCATGGATGAAAAGAGCACCCATGTAAAACTTGCAAGCCATATAGAATTTTGCTTTTCCCAGTGAAATATGAAGGATTAGCATCCACTTTATTCCTTAGAGAAATATCCTAAAATTAAATTAGTGATAGGAAATAGCTAGGTCTTTTACTTGCCTGTTAGCACACTGACCTCTTTTCAAAGAGCTGATATATGCAGTGATTATATTGAGAATTGCTGGAAAAATGTGAGAAGAGACCTGAGAACCAGCAGATGACTCAGGTTACACTAGAAGTAGACTCATCTAGAAAAACCTTCAAGCAAGAGAGCACTTTTAACATCCTCTTTGGCTATCTTTTGTATACAGTAATTTTGTAGCATGGCCAAGCTGTTAAGTCTGCTGTGTTTAAATTATTTAGGCCTATGTTTATAAATGTTATTCTGTGAAACTTGTTTAAAAATAATATAACGTTATTTTATACAAACGTCTGGCTGTTGTGTAATGAAACAGTTCAGCTTGTGGAGAGTGTTCAGAAATTAAATTTTGTTCTCATTAAACTTTCCTAGCTGCTCAGGGAGCAATGTATTTATAGTATGATAGTATGTAAATGCTGTTTCCTTATTGCCTCTATATTTTAGAATAGAAAATAACCTAGACTTTAAAAATGCTGATATATTGTGATTGTTGTCATCTGATACATAAATATTTTTCAATCTTTTAAGACACTGGTTGTCACACTTTGTTCTTAGGTCCTAAGAGAAAAGTCTACTACTGCTATATGAGGGGAAAAAACCCCTCAAGTTAAATAAATGGCTAGTCTTTCTTCAGTACAAAATTACAATTCACTTGGAATTTCAGTTTTGTTAACAGCAATATTCTGTCAGTTCCATTAAACCCAAACAACAGAAGGTTAACTGATTAAAAAGACAGTGTCACTGAAATGTAATTTCAAAACTCCAGTATCAAGAAAAAGCTTTATACCCCACAGTCCACAGCAACCAGTCTCAATAACGACAACAATAGCATCCTGCAACATGCATGGCTTCACAGTTTTAGCGCAAAGTAGTCAAATCTTAGCACTTTTGCCAGTTGGCTTTGACAGGGAGGTAAATACATTATTTAAAGCCCTAAGTAAAGTCCTGCTCTGCTATCTGAACCGAAAGCTTCGGTGCTCGCCGTCTCTTTTGCCCACCAAGCAAAATATGACTTTTCCAAATGCTATTGCTGGCCAACAGCCACAGGAGTAAATTAAACCAAGGGTTTCTAGACCAAGCTGAAAAAAAAAAAAAAAAAAAAGGCATTTTAATGGCTTCAGCTGAGTCTTTCTCCTGCCAGCTTTACCAAGAATACTGAAATTAAAATTTGCCAGCATAAATTAACAACTAAAACCAGAACAGGTGTGCTGCCATAGGTTGAAACCTAGCAGGAGGCCAGTCAGACACAGGGACGTGTTTCTGCCATCTGCTTTATGCAGTGAAACATTTGCAGCTTTTAAAGACTTCAATGCCCACAGGTGTGAGAAACACCTCTGTAGCTTAGTTAACTAAAAACCAGTTAACTACCAAAGCAGAAGGAACCTTTGTTTTGAGGCTGGATGGAAGCAAATTAATATTGAAAACTAACAGCAAGAGATCCAGCTGCTGTCAGAGGAAGTGAGATTAGCACTGTATATAAAAAAAAAATGTTTAAAAACCCCCTTAATTCAGGTAAGTGTCTTTAAGGCGGGATTGACTAAAACTTTTTTAAACTCTACCATTGAAAAATACAATGCAATATGATTTACAATTGAAGTAATTGTTTCTACAACCAGCAGATTCTACTACTAAACAGCAGGAAAACATTAACTCTTTTTTCCAGCAGCTCTGGATTGACTTCAGTCTCTTATTTTCTGTCCCAGCCACAGCCATCCAGGAATTCAGACTGGATACAGGCCTCTCACGTACCAAGTTACTCCATGCTGCCTTTGCCCACTTGGCTTTGCAGTTGTTTCAGGTAGTGTCAGAATCCCGCTGGCCTTACTTACTACTTATGGCACGGCAGGCCTAGAACTATTCCCCACAAATTTCTAACCCGCTATCAAGGTTGTTGCTGGCATCCTGGGAAGGTGCTCGGGACACCCCCTCAACACTCCTGTAAAGCAACAGGAGCTGCATCTGCCAGTTATTTTCTTGGACATAAGACATAAAACACACTGCAGGCTGCTGTCTTCGGGGGGAAGTTTACATTGAGAAACAGCCTCGAGGATTGCTGTGGGAAACACGGAGGTGGGTATGATGAGAGCAGACTAGCTACAAGGACTTGTAACCACTTCCCTTGCATGAATGCACCACAGTCACTATTGGCCTGGGCCCCCCAGCCACCCCCTCGTACCATTGAAAAAACTCGGCTATGAAACTACTTTTTAAACCTCATTTAATAAAAGGGTTTTTAGATAGATAGAGGATATTAAGTAAATAAGTTACATAGTACATTACAATCACATCAGCAAGATTTCCTTTAGTGTATTAATATTTTATAAAAAAGCACACAAAAAATAAATTCAGTCCAGTCTATCACAACTGTACAGCAACAGGTAAATATATTTATATATGTACATTTTAAACATGTAACAGTCTTTTAAAAGGTGCCCTAGGCAGCAAACACGCAAAAGGAAGTGTCTGCTCACTTGTTAAAATAAAAGTAATATACTTTATTATAAAGCATTTATACAGTAATTACAAAGGCTGACTGCTCCTGTACAGTACACCAAAGCTTTGCTACAAATTTAAAAACAGAACATAAAAAGAATGAACACAAAAAAGTTGATATCAAATCTGAACTAAAAGGGGAAAAATACATGTGGAGAAGCTGCAGGAAACGTTTTTAAAATATACAATTACATTTCTATAAAAATATATGTTGTCTTTAATCTGGAGAAGTTAAGGTTTTTTCAGGCTCAGCTGTCAGCGGAATCCTAGTCTTGGAAAGAAAAATCCTTAGACAGCTGGGGATTCAACATCTGTGTCTTTCTAACATTTGACACGGGAGAGAATGAGGGCAAGGAAAGCAGCTGAATCCAAGTGACAAATTTACAGAGAAACTCACCCCCCCCCCCAGACAAAAATCAAACATCATTTGTAGACACTGCTTCTCTGTCTCTTTAAAGCTTTATAAACTTTCAGACATACATCAGAAGATAGAACAGGGAGAAAAGGAAGTCTGTGGGAAAACGTGTTTTAGAATAAGGTTTCTGGCAGAGGTAATCATGGACTAAAAGTGCCGTTGTATGAAAGCAGACAAGACTTCTATGGCTATAGTCCTCCCTGCTCCCATTTCTTTTAAAATAGGATATGTGTATATATATATATATATATATGAACTTTCTAGTCCGCTGCCTGAAAGAGAATTAAGAAGTGTATAATCACTGAGAGCGAGAAAGCTCACTCTGCATGGTTTAGGAAACACCTTTTAATTGAATGTTGATTTTACTCTAAGCTTGTTGCAATGCAAAGTGACCAAAAGCCTCAGTTTGATAAATTAGAGGGTATTAATAGCTAATTTGGACTTCACATTACACGTCCAGTATGGGATTAATAGATGAGTTACTTTTAAGCTTTAGAAAGTCTCTCTTTGACCTGCCTTTAAACAGCTATATGCCTACCTGGTCCTAGCCAGCAAAACACCAAGGTCCTGCACAGCCGACTGAAATTCAGTAGGCCTTCGACTTACAGAGTTGAGTTCTCTCAGATACTGTTATTACCTGTCTCAGTAAATGGAAAAACATCAAATAAATTAAAATGCAGAGTTGTTCTTGCAGCTAGACTGCAAAACACCTGTAGCTATATCAGATATGCATCAGAAGTGCATGCATGTATCTAGCAATTATATTCACACGCAGTCTTACAAAACTGAGATGCTGTTCCATGCAGATCACAAACCTGAAAGACTGAATCTATCCGTAAAGGGCAGACAACACAGGCAGAAGGATGCAAACAGGGCAAAAGGTGATCCGTCGCTGCATCTCCGCAATGCCCAATGCTGCCATCAAGACTCAAACAGGTAATGGTTTTGAAGTACAGCCACCTGACTGCTTGGGTATATGACCACCTGAAGCCTGATCTCACACTGTGAAAGGCAAATCTATTAGGATGCATTTACACAATTGCAGTCTGTATGTATTTGTTCCTATAGCAAAGAGATGCTTTGTTCAAACTCAGCTTAATGACTGAGCATATACTGCCTTTTTTCTAAATTAACAGCAAGCCTCTTTACTAAATGTAATCAATAAATAGGCCTTTAAATGATGGAAAATAATGAGCACAGGGTTTTAAAATGGACAAATCAACAGGACAGAGACAAGAATTTTGTATCATAGACAAGATTTAAAAATCATAATTGGAACAACACAGCCTTAAATTAACACTGTGCTGTAGTAAAGACCCACTCAAGTTACTTGTTCTCCTGCTAAGAAAAGTAAAAGATTTCATTGCAGATTAGACAAATTCCATTCAAATGCTTTGTCCTCAGCAACTGGGGGTTGGTTGGTTTGTTTGTTTTAAAACCATTCTCTGCCAGCTTTTGCTAGTAGGCAGGATCTAATTCAGATGTAGATGAATTCCAAACTCCTACTATAAGCAAGCGGGCAGCAGATTTGGTGGTGTTTGTTTTTAAACAAGACACTAGGGAGCATGTTTACTTATTACCATGACAGAAGAGAGCTCTTCTGGTGGCTACTAGCAATACGTAAACATGCTCAGAAAGATTTCCATTTGATGCCACTTGCTTGGAACATTTACCTGATTTTGGTCAGCCACGCTCACCCACAGCTGTCTGAGGTTATCCTCAGAAAAAGCCCTTTTCCAATTTTCTTCCAGTGACAGACCTCACAGTATCAAACTTTCCTGTTTTCTTCTACTGCAGCAGGGTGGGAGAGAAACAACCAGTACTAGATTCAGTGTGTAACAGACACACTATTTTTGGACAACTAAAGAAAACACCTTATTTGTTCTTATCAGCACCTCAATAGCTTATTGTTGATGAGAGGAAAAATTACTGTCATATCAATTTCCTATAATAGGGAGAAACAGTGAAAGACCCGGTCTTTGGAAGATTGTGATAGTGCTTGCATTCAAGCATCATCATATCTGAAAGAAGATTAAATTGATACTTAAAGCAATCCCATGATTTGCTCCCTAAATATTTGTACTTCATTTCATCTGATCAGTTGTCACCATAATTTGCTATGCCATATCTAAAACTACTTCAAGCTTGACGACTTGAGGGCCATGACTAAATGTTTGCTCATTATCACACAGGCATACTTCCAGATACTAAAAATACTAGAGTAAATGCAGGTAGATACAGAGAGCAGAAGAGTAAAAGGCAGAGAAGTGTCCCGATTTTCTGCCCATGAGGAGAATGGTACATTTCAGTGCACATCTCTCTGCAGATTTGCCTTACAAACACACATAAGTTCTTCTACTTTAGCATCCTATTTACTAGCTAGAACTACACCAGCTAGTCCGTAATGTCCCTCGCTTTTTTCCTAAGCATCTGCTCCTGACCACTGTCAGAAACAAGACCAGGAGCTAGACAGGGCTTGGGTCTGCCCAGTATGAACAGTCTTCGTTTTTTCCTAAGGGGTCATACACTGTTTGATTTTGCACTGTTTTAGCAAGGATAGTAAAGGCATTTTCCTAAGACAGTTTGTTTAATGTTATTTTAGTTCTCAAGTTTAATCAGATCTCCCCTCCAATCTAAAAAAAAAAGTAAAAAAAATAAATCTTCCATTTTTTCTGTGTTTCTCACTGTGTGCCAGTTCAACCTCCATCTCCATTTTGTACGTGTTTCTAGGCCTTCCCAGTTTCTGTTAAGTACCTGTACGCTGTTCTGCTGCTGCAACACGCTATTCCAGGCAAAGGCATTCATTCCGACAATATAACAGTAACTACATTACTTTAAGTCCTTTTTAGATATACTCACAAGCCCTGCTTGTTTCTGAACTGTTGCCCTGTAGTTCTCAAGATCTAGAAGCTACTGGTAGTTTCCCATAAACATACTTCAGAACTTTAAATGAATCATTGCTTTTTACTGGAATTAACCCCAGCACAAGCCAAGCACAAGGTCTGGCTGCCGCACCTACTGTCTGCCCTAGCACAGTGTGCTAAAGCTTCTCTTCTCTCTCAAGGCCCTGGGATAATGGCAGACAAGCATCCTCTCCAATTTACAAAAGCAAAAAGCTAACAATCAACACTGAAACTCTTAATAGGAAGACTGATTTGCTGAAGCTGCTTCTTAAAGATTTGTAGCTTTTAGTCCTTCGCAGTTTTTGAATGATTTTAACAGTTCATGACATGCCATCTGCTTCCACAGCCTAGTTAGTCAACCAGACCTGTGCATGTAGGGACATGGAACAGTCATCCAAATGCTGAAAGGAAACCTAATTTTGTTAGGAATGAAAAATACACCCTTGGCAGAAAATTGAACACTTAAAAGGCAAAAGTGTCAACATGGAAAGAAGTGCAGTCCTTAATGATACTCCTACTTGTTTTGTAAAAGTAGTAACTGTTTCTGCTACCAAGAAAAAGGATTCTATCCAAAGGCATATATATGTCAAAGCAAACATGGTACAACACACAGCCTCCCAGACTTGGAGGGTGAAGCAATCATGGCTGCATAAAACCACAGGGCAGGAAAAGATTGCCAGACGGCACACTGGAGTTAAAGCCACTTTCCATAGTCAACCTGGAATTTATCTAGCAGCATGAAGGGTCAAGATTATTTTTTTTTTTAAAGAAAAAATAAATAAAAATCAGCCGGTCAGGAACACTGTAGCTCATGTCCAGCAGCCCCCCTAGGATCCCTGCTCGGGAATGCAGGAGCAGTTGGCTCCTGCAGCACGGCCGCAGTGGCGCAGTGCCCACGCAATCTGCCGCAGCGCTGGCACTTGGCGGCTGGGGTGGCTGGGGGCTCAGCGCTGTGCTAAGCGCTGGCTAGAGGGAGGGAGCTGAGCCAGGACTGACCAGCTACGAAGCACAAGGAAGTGATCCGTTTCCTTGCGTTTTTACAAAATAATGATACATGTGGGCTATAAAGATGTACAGAACGTTCCTGTGCAAATCTAACATTTATGTCACCTGGACTACTTCTCTGTAACTCTCCTTCACCAGCAGGCTTTTGGTGGCTAGACTTTTTGGGCTGTTAGCATGTGTCAGTTCTGAAGGACGAATCGGCCTTTCAGCGGAGAGCAAGGCTCACAGCAGGACAACCCCGCGGGCAGTGCTGTCCAGCCACTGGTGTGGAAACAAGTGATGAGCTTCTCCTGTGTGTATGTACTGTCTGACAGGAGGTGTTTGGGAAATGAGGGCCCCACCACACAGGCTCCTGGTGATGGGCATTTCAAGGAATAAATGAGGGCTACCACAAGACAGAAACGGGCACGTTGAGAGGTAAAAGCCATGTAAAAGCCATTCACAGAGGGATCACTGCTGGAGACGAGAGTCCATTCCTCCCATCTCGGAGGTGCACACAATCCAGCGCACACGGTGGTCCTGGTTCATTTTCGCTAAACCAGCTTGCTCCCATTTATGCAAAGTCAAAACCAGCAGTTTTCATTTCAAATTGCACTTGTAAAGCCCAGACTACTTTCCATTGAGTCAATCAAAGGCAGACTATTTTGTTTTCCAAGATGAGACAACCCACAAGCTCTGTGGCTACTCTAATCCCACAGGATTTTTTTTATATCCACTGCTGCATTCTTAATGGCATAAGAGAAACCACCTCAAGCTTCTTTTTGAAAAATAAAACTTCCTCTCAAAAGGAAGAAGAGTGTCTTGCTCATCCCGCTTCTCATGTTTGTGAAGCAGAGGCCAAAAGCGCACACCATCTTTCCACAAAACTTGTTGGCTGCCTGAGTAAGTACTCAGAAAGGAAGGCAGGAAAGTGTAACAGGAAGGAGAACTTGCTGAGAAAGGAAACATCTAGAAATCACCAGTGTCACAGTAACTGGATACACTTAGCTCAGAGCAGAGCATAATTTTCTCACTTTTGTCTGGAAACTTTTATATTCAAGAGTCCTGTTATCACAATTCCTGTGTCAAGCACAAAAAGAAAGGTCTGACTGACCTGAGAGAGAACTTACTTCCACTGCAGGTGACATTGTTCCGTTACGTACGTCAGGTATCATTATAAATAGAATAGAAACCCCTTATTTGTTTAAAAAAAAAAAAAAAAAGCCAAGTTGAATCAAATCTTTTCATCCACCATTCCGGCTTGGTCAGTACTGGCAAGGTGAAGTGGAACACGTAGCATGAGGAAACAGCAGCACTGAAACTGAGACCTGATGTTCAGGTAAGAAAAGTGCAAGCAAAAAAGAGTGAGACCACCAAGAGGGAGGTTGGGTCCAGCCTTGCTACTCCCTCCGCTTCTGGTCTGCTGCTATATTTCTTCATCTGAGCTCTCGCTGCTGCTTCCACTGCTGCTGCTCCCGCTGTCACTGCTCTCTTCCTGCCGGGCCCGACTGTGGGCTGCTGCTGCCGCCGCTGCCTCTTTCTCTTGCTGCTTCAGGGCAGCTGCCTTCTTCTCCTGCTCCGCGTGGCTTTTCATGTGAGCACTGCGGCTCTTCACCTTGTAGAACACCCTGAGGAAGCACGCACGTACGTTAGCATTGGTGTCTCCTACAGCCTCCTTCATTAATTCTCCAAAAGAGCTTCTGCTGCTGCAGCCTCAAGTTTCTGACCTTCAGCACAGGAACTCACTTTGGCATTGCAATAGAGCATCTACAGCGAACACTCCTTCTGACTCGGCACTGCCAGCGCTAGGTGGAGTACCAGCGGGGATCCTGAGCACCCTCAAACCACTCGCTTTGTTTCTTTATGTGGCCATTTCCTCTTACCTCTCATTCAGCTCTTAAGTTTTCTAAATTCAGACGGGCAGCACGGGTACCCGAAATATGCATGTGCTGCTTAACACAACAGGGCCCTGGTTTTTAGGAATTCCCCCTATGCTGCAAAAATACAATAAACGTGGAGGTGAACAATGGCCAAATGCCACTACTCCTGAGCCTTGTCCACACAGCTAGAAACACTTGAGCTTCTTCCTCCTGACTTTGCACTTCTATGACCTATCCCTCCATCTTTCACCAGTAACTATTTGGCTTTTGCAGCGAACGCCATGAGAAAAGTTTAGACAACGTTAAGAACCCTTGTCTGCTTCTCCTTTGTCAGTGGCCAGGATCAAATCCTAGCTGCCCGACTTTGGGCAGCGCTGCTCAATGCCACATGCTGTCTGAGGGCACAAAGGCAGGGTACCTTGGCAGGGCCAGCTAAGTCCCAGCCCCAGCAGGAATCTGTCAGCACTCCTGGTGATGCACCTAGACAGGGTTTTCATTTCCTTGCCATGCCCTAGTTTGGTGCCTTTTTTAAATAAAGGGATAACCCTGGTATTACGAGAGACACTGTTGTTTGAAGAGTAAGCAATTTATGGAATCAGAACCATTTAGGTTGGAAAAGACCTTTAAGATCAGAGTCCAGCTGTTAACCCAGGATGGCCAAGAACACCACTAAACCATGTCCCTAAGTGGGAACTGAATTTTCTTAACATTTATGAATCTGTTGGCAACAAAGCTACAAGAACAACTAGAACCGTGTGAGGAAATACAAGTATATTTTACAGTCACAAAAGACGGGTGCAAGTTTAACCAGATGTAATATCTGCTGCTATATCAACGGTAGCGTCTTGTATTTCTACACCACTGTTCATTAGAAAGTCCTAATGTTCTTAATATGTGATTTAGCAAATATATAGAAATTACTTATTACAAAAATGTAAGCATTATAGAGGGGCAATATAGCAGCTGTTTGAGAGTGCAGCTTAACACCACATACTGCACACAGTTGAAATGCAGGTAGTGTCTCATTCCATTTGAGAAAAAACAGTCAGCAGCAGCAGGTAATTATCCAAGTAGTAGTATCTTAATATCAATTATGTAAAAATTCCTAATCTGCAAGTATGAGTAGGGTAATAAGTCATTAAAATTATGGCCAATGTCTCTGGCCTAAATAGAAAGAAGGAAAGCTCATTTGAGAATACACTTCCACAGGAGATGGCCTACTGCAGTCCTGTGACTATTGCTGGAAGCGGAGTTGCTCTTACCTGCCGCATTTTTTACATGGAAACGTGTTTTCTGTGTTCTGAGTTTTACTGGTAGCATCTGATTTTATCTTCTGTTTCCGCCGCCTCCTCTGCACTGGAGCAATAATGGGTTTTCGAGGCTTCACTGTTGTCTCCCTTGGCTTCCTTCCAATTCTGCCTGTGACAATTGCCTCCTGACTGCCCATATTTGCATCGTTGGCCTTTGGAGAGAGGGGACAGTTAAGGCAAACTGAACTTAAACCCACCATCAGAAGGAAAACAATGGCTGAGCTCCTGTGCTTCGTTTATTTAATTTAATGAGGAAGTCTTCAGGCTATTTCTCATCATGATCCTATGCACGCACCAACCACAAAGAATTATATTGGGTTTTTTTCCCTTACTCATCCCAGTTCTCCCACCACAGCACACAGTTTGGTTGCTAGTAATACTCTAAGCTACCGCAGCCCAGTCTTGGCTCTGGGAGAAGTTAGAGGTGGAAACTTTTTCTGTATGGAACTCTGCACCTGGTATTTTCTAAACTAGCTGCAGAGTGCAGGCGGCATAGAAAGCACAACACGCACAATGCAGCACTTACTATTGTTACTGCTACTTACTATTAAACCATCTTGTAGTGTCTGTTCATCTTTGAGAGGAACCGTGCTCTTCTTTCTGTTATCCACCCCTTCCTCTGCCTCCTCTTCTTCCTCCTCTTCCTCCACATGCCCCTGTTCTTCACTGTAAATGTCCCGTCTGGGAGGAAGAACACGTGCAAACCTATGGGAACTCTTCACCAGAAGATAAAAGAACTGTTAATTTTGGTGTCTGTCAGTAAATGTCATTACAAGACACAGGGCATAAGCTTCTGAGTCTAGACTCTTCCACACTGGCCAGACCATTTCTGCTTTTGATTTTACCAGCAAATGAGACAACACACAAAATCAGACTTCACACCACAGCCCAAAAGAGATGAGAAAAATTTAGGAAATTACCTTGATGTCAACTTCAGCTTCATCTTTCATAGATTTCTCATTAGCACCATCAATGTCCCCAAAGATTAAGGTCCCATTCCGACCAATTTTCACTTGTTTCTTGTATGTGTAGTAGAATTCCACACACTGAGCCACTGTTTTTGTTTTTATCTAGTGTTTAAAAAACAAAGTCCAACAGAATAGATGATTTCAAGAAGGCCTATAAATAATCACTAAAGGTGCAATAAATACACTTCATATTTTTCTTTTCTCAGTAGGCTCCATTCCATTACAGCTGCTGTTAGAGCTGCCTTTTCTGCATCATATTCACCTGCATGCCCCATCCCACAGCCCATCCCCTATTGCCACTGTTATTCACTGGTCACCACAGGACCAACTTCCCAAAGAGAAGCTGGTCAACGTAAAGGTGACAGAACCTGGCACTTCATAAGCTTAGCCTCCGAAATGTTCCATTTGAGCTGTCAGGCTTGAGAGAAGCCTTTGAGTTTTATGGGGGACCTTTATTTTCCAGCAGCACTTCAGAAGACCAGACCAGAATACCAATCCAAAAATGGAAAGTAAGTTTTGCAGCTCTTTCCCGTTTCGGACACATGCATTTCATACACAAACAGTGGTAGAAAATTATCAGTACAGACCTGTGACCATCTACATATTCTCTATCATTGATTTTCCTGAAGTTTTGGAATATATTCTTAGCTTCTGGGCTTTTGCAACTTGAATGCCTTTTGGGAATTTATTCAGTAAACACATACGCAGCTTTTGGGTTTGCACTCTCCTTCAGTGATTTCCCCAGCACTGAAGTGTCATACCTCGTGAAAATAGGCGGGAGGGATTATTTTTACTGTCATTGTCACAGAAAACTGGAAAGAGATCCTAAAAGATGCATCATTCACATACCCTTCTTTGGTCCTTTTCATCACTAGCAAGGATGTGTTTCTATTTAGTTTTATAAGCAAGCCATTTAAGCTGTACTGGAACACAACCAACGCTCTAAATACACCCTGTAGAAGTGATACCTGCAGCATGGACTACTGGAAGTAATGCCGTAAGTACAAGGGTTAAGTAAACAATGACAGCAAAACAAACACACTATTGTTCTAGCTTTCTAGTGAGATTTTATGCTGTGCTGGATGATAAAACTTACCCAAAATCTTTTTGAGTGCAGGAGTTAATACCACAGTTTCATAAAAATTAAGATTGAACTCCCTGTATTAAATGCTGAACGAACACATAAGAATGTATCCTAGCTGTCATTAAAAAACACAAAAGTAACTTACAAGCTTTTGGACCAAGAAAAAGTCTTTCTTGTAGATTGCAATGCCTTTGTTGAAAAGTTTTTTTTCAGTAACTTTCCACTTGTCTGATCCTATAGAAAAAAAAAAATCGTAACAGAAGCCCTTGAAATTTGAAATGTTGAGTCTTCTATGTACTTTTTTTTCATGTTTGCCTTAAATAAGACAAATAACACACACACAAGGGTGCAGTCTCTCACCATACCTAATCCAGCATAACTGTAAACTGCTGTTAATGCCTCCCCTACCGCTCCACTTCAGCCTGCCTCTCATCACTGTGTGTTAGATCCATTACTCATCCCCACCGGTTAACTCAATTCAGCTTGCAAAAACCAGTCAATTAGATAAATTAAGATGTTTTCCAAAAAAACAGCAAGGTAAATAGACAGACACACTTTCTGGTGGCCCAGTCATAGGATTTTATGCAAGGGAAATGGTGTGGCAGGAAAACAGCATCTTCCCCTTCAGCAGCAATCCACTGTACTTGAAGATTTATTACATCTCAAATATTCCTACTGTCCTAGCACCCTCCACTCTAATAACACACACATTTTGGAATCTCCTCCTGTCTTATAGATACTACTCAAGTACGATTTCTCAACGATTACAGTAGGAGCGTGCAATAGTGAAGAAATGTAATTTCTACAGTTCGTTGCACAGCTAGTAGATGTCTCTCCACCACCTTACATCAAGTCTTTCAGGTGGCTAGGGCCACTCTAAATCACCGAAGTTAATGTTACATGGCTAGCTATTTTCTAATTAGGTACAAGGCAAAACAAAGGCCGTTTATGGCACTTAAGATTTTGCAGAAAGGTTGACAGACATCAAAAGTTGGCTGAGGTTTCTACTTGAAACTCTTGAAAACTCCTCCCATGAAACTTCCTCTTTAACTCCACCCTGGAAATTCATGCCAGAGAGCCTGTGGTTCTGAGGTTACCACAGCCTTTCTTGTATGTACTAGCTATCTTTCTGCATTCTCTGTGGCTTGATGTAAGAGATCATATTCCCTTTTCCCCATGAAGAAAATCAGAACACACACATGCAAATTCACACATGCACATGTTCTGAGAGGTGCAGTGTTTTTTACATTAGAAGTGTCATAATTTGCACAGGCAAAATTCCTGGCAGACCATCGTTTGGCTTACCAGGGAGAACAGCGGTCTTTTAATCTTACTTTAATGTTACAGTGTTTCTCAAAAGAACAGAAAAGAATAAAAAGATTCCTTTATGATAGACAGGCAACACAGTTATTCTGGTTAACAAACCTGTGTAGTGATAATCTGCCAAAGGGTGGGTAGGTGATCGTACTGGCCTCTTCAATAGCAGTTTGGTCAAAGCTCCCTAAGATAAACATAAAAGAATTAATTTAGTGTTTGGGGTATCCAAAACAAAGATCAGACAATTGTTAATCCTCTCCTTTCTGGCAAGCTAACTGAAAAGAACGGTAGCACAGTTTAACATCTGGGACAATTTTAAACATCACATTCTTGACTATCCACCGAGTCTCACAGGTGAGTGGTAAGCTCCCAGCACCCCTTCATGTCTCTGTGAATTGCCACTTTCCAATGCAACCACCACAGCACTGGGAGAGAGTTAATTCCATAGAGACCATGCAGCAATTTCCTCTCATTTACTGAAGGCTTAAGTTACATACTCATATCCAAAACCACTGCCCTAAATGATGTCTGTCTCAAACATTCGAGTCATTGTGATCTTACCTCATTTAACTAAGCAGTATTTCAAACTAAACAGGGCACTCACATGACTGAAAGATTCCTCATCAAAAAAAAAAACCCCAAACCTCTCAAGCTGCTTTTTACTTTGCATTGAAATTGGAAGCGCTTTCAAAGTTAGCAGGAAGGAAAGAACGGAGTCATGCTTCCATCAGCAATTTACACCACCCTAACAGTGAGCTCCTGCAGCCAGGGGCAACCTTGTGCCTCCCTAATGCCAGCAACAGCATTTGCAATGGTGGCTGGTTTGGGGAACTTACCTAGCAGAAACCTAACACATACGCACAAAAGTTACTTTTTATTTGTTCTCTTCTCCAATGTAGGTCAATACAGTCTCACAATTGTCAGTGCTGGCACACCACAGGGGACACGAAACAAGCAGCCAGGCAAAAAAGGTGCGGGGTAGTCCTGACCACAGGGCTGATTTATGCCAAGTCAAATCACTCACAGAACTAAAAAAGGATGACAACCCTGTGCCGTACGCTATGCTCTGCTCTTTCATGTTACCTCCAGGGGTGTCAAAGGGCATTCACGAAAGTGTATCATGTCTTACAGTACTGATGTAAAATTAGCAGCACAGCCATTCTATAAACATGCACAGAGAAAGTGCTTCCAAAAACTAAGAGGAGCAAGACACTGCGCTTCGTCTCAACTTCAGCTCCAGCTTCTTATTTTTCCTTCCAATGGTCATCTTCCCAAGAAGACAACATTTAAGATTCATTTAGCAGTCTCAGCTTGCTCACCCTGGTAGACTACCAGTCTGTTGGTTAAAAAGCCAAACATGTCAAAGTTGGAAATGTGCAACACAGTAATCGAACATGGCGCTGTACATGAGGCAGAACCCACTTTAGGAACATCCAAAAGACACTAAACAGTGGGAGCCATGTGCATAGGAAGGAGTTTGCAAGGTTCTCCACTCAGGAATGACAGGTTACCTGGCCTTCATTAACATCTTTGACCACATCAAGGTGAAAAGCTGGGAAGACTCACCAGAACGCTTCCCTTTGCTTCATGTAAGAAATGCAATGCCAGCTCCTGGTTGGTTCCAGCCCCAGGAAAAATGCTTGAACAGGCAGCAGCTAGCAGGTTTTCCACTATTTCCACAAAGGTACCAAACAAATTCAGATAAGAAGATTAAAATGGATTTTCCTACAGGCTTTGCAACATTAATTAGCTCTTTTGAAGCAGGACTAGGCATAACAGCAAGTAAAACTCTCAGCGAAGTTGAACGCCCTTGCAAAGTTATCTGGGTCAAATTTGAACGTAAGAACTGATTAGACCACAAGGTCATACAGCATTACTCTGCACGCAGCACTTTTTATACAGGGAGTTTTCTGCAAATCTCCTCCCTCCTGTAACGTCTTCCCATCTCCCTTCACCTCAGAAATTTCCCAAATTCCCCCTTATACTGTGAATTTCCATTTCCCAACACACTTTTTTCCTCCCTCTCATCAGAAAGATTTCTTCCAAGCCTGCCTACTTCCTCTTCCCTTCAG
Source organism: Falco naumanni (assembly GCF_017639655.2). Classification (NCBI taxonomy): domain Eukaryota; kingdom Metazoa; phylum Chordata; class Aves; order Falconiformes; family Falconidae; genus Falco; species Falco naumanni. The sequence goes on along the minus strand of NC_054060.1, from coordinate 49,930,954 downwards.
GATTTACACATGCTACAATCCCTGTGCACCAAGAGCTCCCCAAGTCTGCTACTAGCCGCTTCCTTGTCCTTATTTCCATCTATAACTTGATTTCTCAAAAATGCTATTATGTGTAGAACACCCCTTGAAAATACAGGAATTGCATGCATATGGCATTCAAATGTTAGCAAAAGACAAGGAAGCTTCACTGAGCAAATGCTGCTCTCTGCCTGACTAGTAACATATGGTCCCATTTTATCTCAATTAATAGAATTCTCTCTCTCACACACACACACCCCGCCCCATCAGACACAACCTGAGTTTTACTCCTAAGACTGTTTTCAAGACCACTCGAACTTAATATCTCTGAGCTACCAGTTAAGTAATAAGTTACACATACAGTAGATATGTGGTTTCCCCTACTACAACTGTGACAATTCAGTCCTGTTTACCAGCCTTCCACATTCTTACCATTCTTTTGGGTGACTTTGTTGGTTTCCAGGTCACCCCATGGCTGCCACACCAGCTCTGCTTTATGTTCATCAGCTGCTGCCAGAGACCTGTCTTGGAGCGATGGGATTTCTGCCTGAAAGCGAATTCCTACATTTATTCGCCTACAGAAAACGTAAAAAGTAACGGTCAGGCCCCCTTTACAATATCCAGGCAGTCTCCATCTCTGCTAGAAGCGCTAATTGTGAAGAAACTGAAATGCAGCAAGCTCTTGCATATAGCATGAACAGCTTTCAGGCGTTGTAGGTTACATCAATAAGTATGACTCAAAAGGTGAGAGGTTTTACATTCATTACCAGTTTCCATTGTCTTATCAACAACAGTTGAAACTGGATTTAAATTAGGATCCCCTAATAACCGCTCAAAGGTCAAAACCTGGGGGGAAACAAAAAATATCTGTCCAAGAAGGGGTTCCCCTGGATAAGTGTGAAATTAACCAACAACTAAGAGATCAATTAAGCTATTTTCAAAACAGATTTATACACCACCAGATGTGCTTATTTCCATGAATGGGCTCAGTCTGGAAGGGATCTGCAAAAGTGACAAAGAATAATCTGGGTTCATTCACCATTGAAAATTTCCTCAGGACAGCCTGCTGTCAAAAGTGCATAGAACAGCTTCAAACAGGAGGGTAAAAATGGAAAAAGGGTGAGAAAAAAATATATTGGCAGCAAACGCTCCATTCAATTTTTAAAATACAAGCAATTTTGAAAGAAAAAGTAAAAAAATCTAGTATTTCTCTGGGGAGAGTTTGAGTTAAACATCTCCAACGTTACAGGATACACTGCCGAGTCAGAGCAGGTTCCTGCCTGCACAGTCAGCAGTGCAGAGCCATGTGGGCGGTTTTATGCCATATGGGTGTTTCCATGCCATGCATCTCCACGTTTAGGTTTCGCAAGAGTTCACTAACCTAAGTGTAAGAATGAATTGGAATTATCTTGTTGTAGTTCCACAGCACCGAACTTGAGCTGATAACACTCCCAGAGGGTCTGCAAGGGCTGTGCAGAGACATTTCCTACTCTGCTTACGTTTAACAGGACCGGCGCCAAGCCTGAGCTTACAACTTCAGCTTCAGTATCTCCAAACTCTGTTCCCTAGTGCTGCTGGGTCCACATATGTCTGAGCTTTCCCAGCATACAGCCAGCTAAAAAGACTAATGAGGCTTATTAGCTCAGGTCACACACACTGTATGCAGCCAGTTGTAGTGCTTTCAGACTGAGCTAGCCCACGAGGGAGCAAAGTCATGTTCACAGTTATGCCGCAGCTAATAACCACATGGACAGCTTGCAATCAGGCCAGTTAACGTGAGAGCTAACTACATTTTTCCATACATTTTGGCCTTCCTCTAAAGAAGCATTATTTCCCTACTCTGAAACAAACATACAGTATACAAAGAAGTGTTTGTATACAACAAAAAAGGACAGATTCCCCTTTAGCTGACAAACAGTATTTCAGCCCAGAGACAGATGGGCACTAACAGAGAGCAGTTAGTATCACCAGAATTACAAGGTGCGTTTGCCCATATAAATTTTATCTACCTTACTGAATAATTTTTATGAAGACAATTTATATTTTGAGTCACTGATAGGAATTGCTTTAATGTTTCTAATAGATACATCAACTGTACAGGGAGCAGCTCGAAGGTTTAGGAGGAAGAAAGGAAGCACATTTACTACCAGGCTAAGAATCTACTGGGTACTTACGGTTCAATGCTGACTGGGGTGGCTTCCCCCACTACTGTAAGAACAGGAGGGGTAACTTCTGAACTATCTGCAAGGAAAAGAAAGAACTGCTCAGACAGCTCATCTTCACATCTGAGATACACTCTTCACACAGCTTGTAAATCTAATCCCTTTTTGAGAGCTGGATAGCTATGTAGCTATACACTAAGGGAGTTTAAGATAACCAAGAACGTACCTTCCAGTCACCATCTACATCTCAGTAATAACTATTTACAGGCCCTTGGTTCAAGATAATGACAATCTATTAAAGAGAAACTGGCTTTTCCATTCCTAAGAACGTCAGTAGGGGGTGTTGCAGATTACTTGGAAATGCGTCTTGACATGTGTGCCCAGATGGAAGCAATATCGCATTTCCCCCATCCTAGCTCCCCAGACTATGATGGAGTTGTCCCATTTCCACATAACCACACTTCCTAAAGTCATGATCTTCCTCCTATCACTCCACAGCTCCTAATCATAAATTAACCACGAAAGGAAGCATAAAGCGGAACTTACTTGATCTAAGAAGAGTTCTGTGAGCACTTTTAGGAGTCATGGGAGGTGGAACTGAATGACCGCTTGAAGAGAGGATAGCATTAAAATATAGCCCAGATCCTTCTCTCACAGGACTGAGAATTGGCGGAGGAGTGTAAGGAGGTAGCTCAAAGTTCCTATCCGAAGGATGATCTGCCAGACGGACAGGTGACCTTAAGTGGCTCTGATATGGAGTAATGTTAGAATAAACAGGTGGTGCAATAAAGGTGCCAGCTTTTGGTGGTATGAAGAGGGGCTCAGGCCTTGGCCGCTGCTTTGGTTTCCGGGCAAAGCCCTCTGCTTCATCCTTTGGAACAGCATCTTCATGCTATTAGAAAAAAATTACATACTTAATTTCATTTAAAAATCTCAGGAAATTTGAAAAACTTCAGCAAGATTAAAACATCCCTTCGTGGCAGCTCAAAATCTGGACAGGACAGTCAGAGGGTGCCTCAACAATTAGCACAAAGGGAATGAGGGAGGAAGAAGATGGGGAATGGAATGGCCACAGGAACTATTAGGTAGCAACACTAGCTCTGAGTGCTTATGAGCTATATTTTACGAGAACTACACATATGTCCAGTTCAGCCTTTGGTTGGAAAGAGAATGACCTCACGGTAGCTTTAAAAAAAGGACATAAAAGTGTAGCAGAAACCTGGTACAGAGACAAGGTCACACCAAATAGCAATAAGAGAACAGAAGGCAATATAACAATATTGTCTTAGATGGTCAAGAATTTAAATGCGTAAGAAACTGCCTCAGATGCCTGTAATTTCTTTCTTATCCGAACATTCTATTGTACTCCTGAATACAAAAGACAAAAAAAACCCTGAAAAGTAAAACCTGACTCAACAGCATCCCACTGAAGGAGAACACTCAAGTGCTGACCTTCAGAACCTCAGTAATAGATTTCAATTGCTTGAGAATAAATCTTCACTTTGTATTTTATTCATATACAGAGATATGTGCACTACTCAGAGGTTATTTATTATTATCTGTGTATGTCTGGAGAAAGCTGTCTTTACTTGGACAGCAATTTATTCTAGTGTTATTGACCATCTGACTTTATTCACTATTTAGTAGTGGGGCAATGCTTTGTTGTACTAGCATTAGCTTTAGGTCATGAAAAGCCAGTGATACCCACATATATGGCAATATTATGATGAAAACAATTCACAGTACCCAGACTACATCCATTCCAAGTTCAAGCCCTGAAGAGCTTATGGATAAAAACTATGTTATTAAATCTAACAGATTTGGTTCACCCTTGATTTCTTAGTCTATCCATACCTGATTTGAGGTTTCCATGTTAGTATTACGATTAGATCGCCTCCGAGTGACTATCACAGAAGGCTTGCGTTCACAAGGAGCTCGATCGTTTGTTTGGCCTCTCTGGAGTTTTCCATCCTCAGACTTTTCCTTTCCAAGGCTCTGCAAGTCAATTTTTCTCACTGGCACAGACACAGGAATGATAAGAGGCACAAGGCTGTTATCTTCCCGGGCTCTTTTGGGAGCTGGTGAAGAACTGGCAAATTCCACAACACTTTTTGCAGCTGTAGGTCCTGGAGCCATTTGCATACTCTTCTTCTCTTCTGAAGTATCCAGTTCCTGAGAAGACAAATAGATTCCTTAGAAGTTCTGTAGCACTTACATAATAAATCAGAGAATATCTCACCTTCAGTGTGTATCAAGTTTCTCAATGCAATTTCCAAGCTGAAATGGGTTTGAAAAAGTCTTACTGGAGGAAACAAAAGCATACTTCACAAAAGTGTTACCAAAATTTCTTAGGATTACTTTAGGACTGACTGAAGTCTCAACTGCTAGAATCTTTGTATAAATCACTCTTCAGTATCACTTCACTACCTATGGTTTGACATATTATTCTCCAGATATATTTTTTTTGTGTCCTGCCATATAACTTCCAACAAACATTCTTTAGTTTTAGTAATGATCAAAAGCTGCAGGTTATTAATTTCAAAGATTGGACCTCCATTCCAGGAAAGACCAAACCATGATAATCTTAATTAAATCTCTCATACAAAAAAACAGAGCTAGCTTTTTTGCTGCATTTTTTCCAATACACACAACAGAAGCAACTTTCCTTATTATAACTGGAGCCTTTCAGGTTTGTTGTCTAACCAGGATTGAGCCTGAAGGACTTTTGCTCAGCAGAATCAACAAGGCCTAACTGCAAGTGTGCACTTCTTGCAGAGACAGCTTCCACGTCTCTGCTTTCTTTTACTCATGGAAACTCTAGAAAAATGAGCTCCAAGGAGATGGGAACGGAGGGTGAGTTACTGAATAAACACATGGGTACTGTAATACCAAATGGTTTCAGGCACTGTCACATCAGTGAGTTCTAGTCCCTCAAATGACTATCCACATATTCATTCCGCTCTCAATTCAAAAGCGGTTACCAGCTCACTTAGAAGCCAGATGTTAAACTTTTAAAAACACCTTTCTTCAGGGATGCAAAAAGTCTTCTTCAGGTCTTATGAAGTGCAATCTAGAAACTGTAGAAGATGCTCCTTTTGGTGTTTCAGAACTTCTCTCCTGATGCTCTGTTTCGAAAGACTTTGGATAGGATTAAGTATGTAAACTCATCCTCTGTCAGAGCCACAATCTACTGAGGAATCTACCTGAACATCTGTGTTTTGTAGGTGGAAACTAAGGCATGCCATCTCTCAGGTATGACAAGAGGTCTCCAAGCTAGACTTCCAAAATTTTGAAGGTATTTACCAAAGTCCTCAAAAAGAACCTATTGTGTGCCATTAAGAATACCTAATCCTGATTAAAAAGCTAGCATAAGCAGGTTCCATCCTAAGGATTCAGACACATCCCCAGTCATTTCACTGTGGTCATAGATCAAGAAAGCTGGTTTTACTGATGAGCGAGAGAACACACTCCAGCTGGCCCTCAAAGAGCCAACCCATGATAGCTAGAAGGACATGAGACTCAAGTCCCACTCTGATACTATATTTATATTGAGGGAAGCACAACTGTATTGTCACAAGATGCGTCAGAGCCTGGAGTTAAGCGCTCTGGCCTCTCTCCGAGACTCCTGGTAACTTTTATTACTTTCGTAAGTAAACAGGTCCACTCTGAAACACTAAGCCTTCAAGAAAAAGCTATGTGCTAAGCTTGAGCAAATAAAATCAATCACACTAAGAAGATTTAGGACTGCCTCCTTCCAAGACCTTTTATTAGACTAAGGCTAAGTGTGCACTGAAAGGTTTGTCCTGGAAGTGATACTTCAGTTTAGAAGTCTGACTGCTTCTTCACAGAGACTGAAGATACCTGCCCTCACCACACACAATGATGGAACACACAACTGAAGAGTCACAATTGTCATCAGCTGCTCCAGATTGCACTGCAGAAGGCATGAATGAGCTCTCGAGGACCTCCCTTCACTCCAGGCTGGTGACATGCACCTGTATTTCCCCATGAGACTATCAGTTTTGTGTTTGGAGGGCATTCATCATGCTGACAGATATGTCACTACACACCACTGCCTCTAGATAGTAAGGGGCTCTTGCAGATTTTTGTAGCCTCCCTCCACTACTTCAGGAAAGAGACTAACAAGGATGCCTTTCCCAACATATAAACAGGTGATGGAAACCAACACCAGCTTCGACTAGTTGTGCCCATACCTGAAAAAGCAGCTCACATACGGCTTATGCTGACATACATGGGCCTCCATTCATCAGGGAAATTTATCCTGTTATCACCTTCATTACTGAAGCCTAGTTAAACATCTGGGAAAGCTTTGGGATCACCTTCTGGCGGTAAGATCCATAGTCAATAGTTTTGCACCACTGCTCAGAGCAGTGCATTCATACTACATCTAGATCGCTGCCAAGAAAAGTCTTGGGTTTAATCAGGTTACTTTTTTCCCTCCTGACGTAGCTGTTACTAGTGCAAGCACTGTGGCATACTTTCTGGGTATCTGAGAGGCTAACAGCAATCAAACACGTAATGACAACACAAATACATGAACGAGCACCAATTCTGACCAATCTACAAACCTCGGATATGTCCTGTGTGCTACACAGATCTCTGTAGGTCAAGAGACATGAACTAATTTCCTGACCACAAGGAGGAAATTATGACAGGTAGTCACACAAAATATATCACATTTCTCTGGCTGAATGATCAGTTAACCATGTTCCTTTTATTTTCAAGATTAGGAGGTAACCAGCAAGGACTCTCCTTCCTTGATGATGGGAGAGAAATTCAAGATAAATGAGGAAGGAGGAGACCTGAATAGTTGTAAAGACAGAGAGAAGGCACCACTGAGAACTTAATATAAGCAATCGAGACACTCTTAAAGATGCTCTGGTCTACACCAGGGCTTTTCTGGTCATGAAAGATCACACATACCTAAGGTTTACCAAGAGAGGACACAACTGATTTTGGAATTAAGCTATTTGCTCCAGATCCCTAAATAGTTTGCTTACCCCTGAGCATAATCAAACAGTTAAGAGAAAGAAGTCACTGAACAAGTGACAGGACTTTCATTTGTAAAACTGCTAGGGGATTTTCAGCTAACTCAGCATTTCTGTTGCTGAATTTAAAGCAGGAGGGCTGCTGGATAACTCCAGTAAGCACAACTTGTTGCACTTCCACTTAGACTCTTGCATAAATATTGAAGGATGAACTAGTGATCAAGAGTCCTCCAGAACACCCACAGAAACCCATCAGAGTCTTTTTGGCACTGATCCTTTCTATCCTTCAAGTGGTTTCTAAAAAAATTTAGAATTCACAGACAAAACTCAATTGCGATAGCTGGAAGAGCTGTTCCAAGGTCACTGCTGTGATCAGACAAGAAACCACACCACCCTTCTAGAAGTACCTGCCTGTACAGTGCTTTCTGCCATCATTCTGCATCACCTTGCTAACAGTAAAGGCAGCTTCTCTTTGCAGTCAAACTGAAGCTTGTCCATGGAGGAGGTAAGTTCAGAACTGCAATTTCTTTTTTTCTTTTGTATGCAGCTAGTGCCTTGTCCTGTGCCAGGGGAAAGAGCCCAGGTAATTAAAACCTCTGCCAACCTTCCATGAAGGAATATCTAAATCCAGGCAACCTTAAGACTACCATTTCAGATCTAAGTTTTCTGCACTGTTAAAGAAAACAAATTACACTGCCTTTTTGCATACAACAGTTACATGTGAAATGAAACCATAAAACAAAGAGTTGAGAATTTGCTATGGCCTGTAAGCAGCAGTAAGCTTCCACCTCCTGAAAAAGGCAGGCACAGTAAGATGGGCAGTTGTGGTGCAAAGCATCAGTTGTGACACTACATGTAGAGACAACTACTGCTGTTGAAAATAATGTTTTGTATAAGGTACACACACCTACGTTGCAATGTTAAACCATCTGGTTCAAATTATGAACATATCTTCTTTCATCACTAATTTAATCCTATGGCCTTCTTACAAGCTTTCCACATAACTTCCACTAGAGAACTTTCTAGGTTTTTTATAACAGAAAGACACTGGTAAGAGAAGCAGACCACTCTCCTCCACTAAACATGTTTCATTTTTCTCCCTCACGTGATATCCAACCCCTTGAAAGATGTAAAATCCATCAGATCTCAGGTAAGAGCTTTAACATCTTTCAAAACCTCATCCTGAAAGCCTGAAGAGATCTAAACATAAAGAGGAGTTCTGCTAGAGCCATCATAGAAGCAAACAAGCTGCTTGCATAACTGCAAAGAACAAAAGAGCATCTGTCAAAACACTTTTTTGATGGGTCTTTACATTACAAATCAAGCTGCAAACAGGCATGCCTTCAAACAGCCAGTTTCTTGCTTCACCTTTCAGGGCCTTTTCCTAGATGATTTATTAGCTTTTTCTTGCCACTGTGTTGGTGATCAGACCAGAATGTGAATCATAGACCTTCCTGCAATAAAACCATACAATGGCTGGGAGAGTACAATCAAATAGCTCACGTTGCTAACTACTACTCATTTTTTATCAAATCTGCTTGTTCAACTGGAATTAGAGCAAAAAAACCTTGAAGACAGCGCCAACAGTCACTGGTTGCTGTCTGCTGTACAAGAGATGGAGCAGGCTATGGATAGTTGCCTCATTGTTTATTAGTTCAGTTCTTTCACTCAAATAACCCATCCATCTAAGGAAGGGATGAGAAAAAAATGGCCACAGACAGACTAGGAAAAAAAAAATATGACAAGGGAAACAGAGGGAATAAAATTACCTTCCCTTTGTTGTCTGACTGGACAGCAACTCAGGTGGGGAAACCGTAGGCAAAAGTAGCTCATGCTCTAACACCTGTATTTCAACAGCCTCTAGCAACAAGGCTTCTGAAGAAAAGTGTATCTTTACTTTTCATGAGACACACTCAATGAAAGATTACTCAAACCACAACTGAAAGAAAACCTTAAGAAAAGCCCTCAAGAAATCCTCACCCAACTGCAAAAGTCTCACCACTTGCCTCCCCTAGGCTAATTAATATTGAACGTTGTCATCTGGCCATATGGAACACATACTGTTCAGTTTAGACTGACGGGAAACCAAAAGGATGAAAGTAGCGAACTACCTAATCGGCCAACCCTAATTTCTACCCCATCAAGCCCTACAGAACATCTACAGGCAGACTCTGTCCTCAGGTTACCAATCTCTTAAACATTTGCTTCAGGTCATTCCCAGAAACAGGATACCTGATCAACCTTTGTTATGTCTGGTATAAGTTCTTCATGTAAGTGAGGCTTCCTCAGGCTTTTAATATTTGGGAAATACTGAACATGTAACTTAGGTAATTTTTGGATAGCACAGTTTAGAAACACCTCAATAGCTAAAACTGAGAAACCGGCAGGTGAGCAGTAGTCTTTTAATATAAAAGGAAGATAATGGTGTCTTTTTACCAATGTAACAAGTGAACCGCTTATACTTGTCTCTAAATTCCTGATCAGTTTAAGGCTTAAGCTGCAAATGTCCGTATTTTGAAGCCCTGAGCTAAAATCACATTCAGTATTAGTGAAATAAAACTGTCCTTAGGTGGTTTCACTGCACTAGGAGGTGTCTGTTCTCCCGCATCTATGAATTACAGAAGCTGAATTTACATGCCACCACTCCAGAGCTGCCCTTGCACCACTACAAAAGTTCTTGCATCAAGGTACCATCCTATCCTGCATATGTCCATAGGTTCACTTCATTTCAGCCCTATTTTGTCATCCAAAACATACTGGTAAGGATGTATACCTTACCTTTACATTCTGAAGAGAAGCCAGCTCAACAGCTTTTTGGGCCAAAGTTAACAAATTGGCTTCTTGGGAAACACGCCGTCTGCGCCGCGTACTCTGGATTACACCACCTCTGACACCCTGAAAATCATTAGTTCTCTGAGTGGTTTCTTCAGCTGCTGCTGCCTGTTTCTCCCCATCTCTACCATTCTGGGCTGTGGCTTCCCTGTCTGTTTCCATCTGGCACAGCTCACTGTTGACCAGGACATCCTTCTGGCCCAGATCTATTCTCTTGGGGTGTGAATAGCTACTTTTGTTGTGGGCCAGTGATTCAGGTGGCTGCTGTAATGGAACTTCTTGCTGATGTGTTTGCCAGTGATGCAGAAATAAATTGGTAGGTTGTTCTTCTGTCTGCTTGGAAGCCAGCACTTCTCCTGTAGATGTCAGCAGGACACCTTCTTTGGAGAGTCTCCGTGACCTTCTTGGAAAGGGAATCTGGGTCTGAGGTAGCACCGTCGGTTGGTTCTGCTCTGTTAGAGCCTTGAATAGCTCCTGGTTCCTCTCTGTTTGCTGAAACTGGTGTGCCATCATGTGATGCTGAGGTGCTGCTGCTGCCACATGAGGCTGTGCTATGGAAGTTGTTTGCTGCAGACCAAAGGCTTGTGTGGCAGCCTGTTGCTGCTGCTGCTGCTGTTGAGGATAAAAATTTTCAAACAGTTGTAGCTGGGGAAGAGCTTGCTGTTTCTGTTGGGCGGTAAATGCTGGACTGGAAGAAGCTGGAGCTTCTTGAAAGACATGTAATAATTCAGGAAGACCCTGCTTTTGGCCTTGGTGACCAAATGCTAGTTGGAAAGGCTGTAACGGCAGACTTTGATTCTGCTGCTGCTGCTTCTGCATCTGATGAAAAGAATTCATCTGAGCTTGCTGCCTAACCAGGGCTTGCTGTTCCAGCTGAGCCTTCTGGGACATCATCTGCTGGACAGCATCTCCATACAAGTCAAGCTGTGACACAAACACTCCTTTCTCTTGATTTCTTTTAAGGGCTTCTGGGTGGCCATAGAAGCCTGGGGCACCAGCATTGGAGTGGGGCCCTTTTGGGTTGCCCGCAAAAACCATACTGTGGTTCCACATCGAAGGTGGAGACTGCCAGTGGCTGTCACCCCTCTCTGGCAACCGGTTTCCCATTAGTGAATTCTGCCATTTGACAGCTGTTACTGTCTGGGACATCATCATTGATTCTCCCCTATCTTGATTGTAAACAGAGTTCATCAAAGCAACATTGTTGGGGGCACTTGTTAATCCTCCTGCATGAGACATCTCCATAGTTTGGGAGACAGGTATATTCCCTCCATGACCATAGAACTGTCCTTCCTTAAGCTGCTGCTGTGGTTCTTTTGATGACACATTTATTTCCTGGTCATTAAAATAGGCAATTCGTTTTCCAGTCCTTTTGCTTGAAGACTTTTGCTGAGCTTGAAGATTCATGGTTCAGTTTATTCTCCCAGCTGCACGCACTGTATTTACAATCCACCCATCCCTGAGGCTGGGGGAGGAAAGGCACGGAAGTTTCTCTTTTCCATTCAGTTCTAGTAATAAAGGGCAGGAAAGAAGTCCAGATGAAAGTGCATCCACTTCCTCTTTCTTTGTGTGCTTCTCTCACTTCTTTTCACTCTTACCCTTTGTGGTTCAGAAGTCAGTAGGGTCCACTTAGTTACAGGTCCTGAAACAGAGAAGCAACTGCAATGAATCATCAAAAGATATAACTGGTATATAAACTCTCACGCGATAAGCAACAATGCATATGTCTGTCCCATTTCCCATGGAAACAAAGATCAGGATAACATGTGTAAGAAGTAATAGAACTGACCTGCTAGAAGCATGTAAAACAAAACAACTTAGTTTACAAAACAGATATCACACTGTATTTGCATGATGCAACTCCCAACTGCACGCAGACTTCTGACTAATCACTTGAGCTCATCCCGAAGGTTTTTCTTTTGAACTCCCTCTCATCTGGCCAATTACTTCTACGGCTTCCTGTAGCCAGAATAATCTGGTTTTAATCTGAACTCAAAAACACAACACAAAAAAAATGCTCGTGACTTGCCAATAAAAGAAAAATAACGTCTCAGGCCGCATTTCCCAAAGACATCTAAAACACACACATGTACGTGATAGCTGCAGCCAAACACGTAGCAAGATGCTGAATTCAGTGTTGTGAAGGAAAGGATCAGGCAGCAGCAGCCCATCGTTCACACCCCTTAACCCAAACATTACAGTTCCTTTCCAATTAAGAACTGCCACCAAGCATCCAAGCACTGAAGACAGGGCCTGTTCAACCTGTTGCCCTCTCAGATGCTTTCTTCAACAGCTGAAAACAACTGCTCCTGCTCAGGTCACACTCATGGAAAAGTAGTGCAGGCAGATTGTTACAGCTGCTCCAGGGCACCAGCAAATATCTGTTAGTGTAAAGCTACAAACATAATAGGAGAAAGCCTTTCCAGAACAGGCAATCTAGGACAACTCTACCCTACTCTTCCACAGAAAAAGCTATCCACAAACTTAGGCTTTAAAAGCCTAGTTTGCAGGATTAAAGCCTAATGTATTAACACATACACCATTGTTTCTATTAGGACCTAAAACCTTCTAAAAAGTTTACTTTTGAATTCATTTAAATTCTTAAACTAATGTGTAATAACTTGAGTTTTAGTAGAAGTCCCTATTACTATGCACTCTTCCACTTCAAGCCACACTGCCAATGTATTACAGAAAGATTTTAGTAAATTGTTAAACACCTACTTTTATTGTTATAAAACCAAATTTCTCTTGAGCGAAGCAGGTAAGATTAACACACACATTCCCTCCAATAAAACCTGCAATTCACTTCTCTCTATAAAATGAAAAATAATAAAACAAGAGCATTACAGCACACTGAAGTCCTGTAACCTGTAACCTCCTCTAAATGGATTTGGCTACAGTGCGGATTTTAATACCGAGTGGGGTTGGGAGCATGAGGAGGAGGAAAAGACAAAGAATTCAAATTAACTTACGCAACTTCCACCTCAGAGGCCAGGTTTGGCTTCAGTGCTACTGGAACCATGGGCCTGTGTTTCAGAGCGAAAGTGACTCACTTCCTCAGGCTGTTACATAGCTGTTCCCCCCACGCTCCCTCCCCTCTTCGTCTTGGCTAGAAATTGTGGACCTCTGCCACCCCGTATCACAAGGGCCTCACTCCTGTAAGCACAATGTTTCAGCTCATTTTCCAGCCCTCTCTCAACAGGATGAAAATAACTCTAGAAGAAATTATGGACACGTGAGATGGAAAATTCTCCCTAAACTGCAACTAGTACACAAATAAGGATGTCATAAAGTAAGTTTTTCCTATTTCAAAACTTCACAAGAAGAGGAAAAAACATCCTACAGCAGTAAACTAGGTCCCTGGTAGCAAAAATGTAGAGGTGGAAAGGTTGCTATGTGCCTTTCAGAAGTATTAATGTTATATATGTGGCAGTGCTGTAAAAATCAAGGAGAGAGTAACAGAGATAACAGCTAAACCACAGTAACTGAAGTATATACTACGAACAGTGGTTTCTGACACTAGCTTACCTTCTGAAATCATCACAAGCTACTTTTCTCTCCAAACCAGACCATCTTGTAACAGTTTTCCTTTTACTGATGCTTCTGTGCTTTTGTATTCATCAGTCACATGATTCTGATGAAAACAATGCAAATTTTTCCTGTATATCAGAAGACATTAACACTAGATCAAATATAAACCTGCCAGACAACTTTTAGCAGCTCTGCTGTAGATATTCTACACTGTGAGGAAGATCGCAACAATAACTGCCCAAAAGCTGGGATACAATTCCAGTCGTCCTTGTTTTCAACCCTTGTAAAAAACCAAACCAACCAACCAAAACAAAACAAAACACCACCAAACCAAACAAAAACCCCAAACAGCTCATGCTGTTCTTAATAGTGGTGGCTGAGATTTGCAACTACCACACACACACAAGTATCCAGAACACCTTTAGAAAGGGGGCTCTCAGGTTAGCAAGAACACATTGCATTGGTCCAGCTCCCCGAACCTCCACTTGGACTTTGGCTCTGTTTCCTCCATTACTACATAATAAGCCAGAAGCATTGCAAAGCCTAACTCAAACCAGTTTAGAACTGCACCTATCTAGGAAAGAGATATAACGAAAGTATTAAGATGCAAAGTTTTTCTAAAAAAAAGTTCAGAGACAAACTAGAGGAGGGAAAGGAATGTGCGTTCCACCAAGGGAGTCCTATAAACACTATGTATCTCTTACAGAAGTTATCTTCATACTTAAGACTGTAGTGATTGAGAACAACTGAAGTTACAGCCGCACAAAAAACAGGATAGTGAAACCACCATCACCAGGGAGGAAAGAGATTTAAGATACTTTGATCAAAACATGCTTACTGAACATCTCCGTTCTCCAAACTGCATGCAAAAATAAGTGAAACCTAACTAAGAGATCTCAAAAAAAAAAAGGGGGGGGGGGGGGAAGGGGGATTTGGTGCATCCAGTATTAGGTGGTAAAGTAACACATCACAAAATTAGCTTTTTAGAATTTCTTTCTATATGGAAAAATTTCAGGGAAATGTCTTGTAGGTCATCCCAATAATAATAGTCCATAGTTTAAGCTGAAGCGATAAATGCTCAAGCTGCAGCATGACTGTGCTCCAGGAAAGCTCACACTTGGCTGCTTCACTGGCTGAGCACTGCTGGCCCTATGACTAAGCAGGCTTCCCTCCCTGAGGTTGAGAGATGAGCTCACATTATCATCATCCCAGCCAATTACTAGCTTTGGTGGATTTTTTTGGTTGGGTTTTTTTTGTGTTTGGTTTTTTTTTATTTTACTTTAATTTCAGCACAAGAGTCAGCCTGCAGTAGCGCAGTAAAATGGCAACACGCTTCCAGGCTTAAGTGTACTTTGGAACAGTACACCCCTGACCACTTCTTACCTTTGCATAAAGCACAGAGCCAGTTCTGATACTGTATTCCCAGAAGATACTGTGTCTTGCCTCCAAATATACTGAAGTGTTAATGATACCTTGCATTGCTTTTACACTGCACAGAGAAAAAGCAGAACCTAACATCAGTATATTCTGTTTTAGTAACTCTTAAGATTTCTCACGCAATATCATCAGTTATTTTCACTTCCAGGAACTTTTGGCATGCAAAAACATCTCTCAAAACTTCCTTTGGATGAATATGAATTATATGTCACCTCCTTTAATACTGTAAATACTTTCAGATTTCTAATGAATTTTACATGTTGCAAGGCTTTCTCTTCTAGACCGAAAAAGAATGTCAAATTAGAGACACATATACCCAATGGGCACTTATGCAGTATTTTCTGAAATGAAAAAAAATATTAAGTAACCTACGGCACCTTACTGAGAGAAGACGGAGTTAGCACTTTTAGCTAAAACTTCTCCAGCATATCTGCGCTACAGCATTAAAGAAAGTCATAAACTCATACAAAACACTACATTGGCTAGATTTAGCCAGTCTCCTGAAAGACTTACTTAAGTATACAACAGAACTAAGGAGGGGTCTTCTGCCTGCATTCAGGGTGCAGTTCTCAAATTAATAAAGTCCTTCAAAAGCAGAGAGATCTGAGGAGTGCAGGGCACTCACAGGCACTCACTAGGCTGGTACCAGCCCTAAGCACCCATTAGCAGATTTTATTCAACCCAAAGTAAGTTCTACAGAATTGTTTGGATTCCCCTATCTGTTGCAACCATCTTGTCCCTGTTTATCATTAGCCTGGAATTAGCCTGGAGAGTTTGCTATAAAACCTTTTTAAGGTGGGGGGGTGGGGGTGTGCGTTGGTTTTTTTTTCTGTTTGTTTTTTAATTAAAGTTAAAAGGTTATTTGATTTTGAGAACAAATTAAAAACACTCAGTTGCAACCATTTAATTTTAAATCCCTTTATGTCCATTTAAAACCTTTTGCCTGTGTATTTAATAACCACCTACCATTATTCCATCTCTTTATATATTCTCTTCACTACGTATGAGCATATTTGTATAATTTCACACAGCTAGTTCATAACCTCACACACTGTAGTAACCTTAAACTCTACTCTTCAGCCCACCTGTTGAGGGCTGTGCTGTCCTGTGCTTTGCTCAGTTCATTTTCTACACCACCTATATTTGGCATGATAAGCAAGTTTAAATTTTGCACACTCCTAATCTTCTTTGAGATCATTTGTACACAATTCTCTCCAATAGAATGCTGCAGAAATTACTCTGGAAAGACTGATTTATTCTCTAACCCTGGCAAAGTTAAGGATGTGGAAAATAGTAACAAGTGGCCACAGACCATCTCCTATTTCACCACTTTACTCTTAGCTCCTAAAATACTTCTATTTTAGGGGTTTTTTTTCCAAGTTAAAAATGAAGTTTTCCTGTGTTCTACCTAATGTACATTCTCAGCCCCAGCTGCAACAATGCTGTCACAGTTCCTTGCAGGAAATCTGTCAACTTAGAGTAATAAGAACAATTTCTTTCTAAAGTCTCCTGCTGCCAGCAACTCAAATCACTGATCTCCCCTGTAAGAAGCTCGATCACTTTTAATGATGATGAACAGAAAATGTAAGAAATGTTCTTGGTTAAGTCAAACACAGCAAGCTACTTGGTGTCCTTCTGAGACAGAGCAATTGAGCCTTCTTCTCTAAATTGCTCATTATTATGGTCAAATCCCACATCAGGTAAAGAATCATGACACACATTTTACTGCTGAGGAACAAAAATAGAGGAATTAACTCACTTCTAAGATCCCACAACAAACCAAGTCAAAAATCAAAAGCAGAATATAGGATACTAGCTACCACTTTCCCTCCAGTCCTGCAAGAAAACATGGGCTTAAATCTTGCATGCAAAAGATAAAAACTGGGTGAACTATTTACATGCGCACAGAAAGGGCAAAGAAAATGTAATTCATTCAGTGCAAGAGCAGGGCAGAGGTCGTTCAACAGAGTAGGTCTTGTTTCTGGCTTTTGTGATTTTTTTTTTTAAATGACTGGAGACTTACAGGGCATCACAAACAAGAAACTTGCTCCAGCTAACAGAAATTTGTCCCTATGAAATCACCACCACCACCTATTGCAACAGTCTTGAGCAAGAACCAAGAAAGCAATGAAAACATGGGACAGTTTTTGTGTTTGGTAGAAGATTTGCAAAGCTTATTGCACAGCTTATCCATATCCTATGCTTAGCTGGCTATATATGAGAACAACGTCAGTCTCTCCCTCAAAAGGCTCTCCCGCACACTGTCACATTTTTTTCCAGACAGTTAGCTACATCAAAATTCCTGCAGATTATCTGCAACCTCCCACTCACCACCTTCAGACACCTTGAACAGCAAGAATAACAGCACAGCTTTCCTACATACTGCACTGGGAGGGAACAAGAGAAAACAAAACATAGACCGTGTTAGTGAATTCTCTACAGCAATGCACAGCAATCTACCTTCTGAAGACAAAGAAAAGCTCAAAGCAACTGAGCAGCACAATATTGTCCAAGAAAGCCAAAAATGCAAATGAAGGATGAAGTTTTTATGTTTTTGTCACATTATTCCAAATGGTGTGGCATTCTCCAGATATCTAGAGAGCCTGTCTCTACAGCAATAGGTGTATTTTTCCAGGAATCTAGCACCACAGAAGAGCAGCAACTGAAGCCCAAAGAGAACAAGCAAAACCAACCCAGTGAACAGTCTCTACTTTAAAAGCCCACTGCAAAAGAACATAAGCAGGTTAACAATTACACCAGCACCCCCCACACCTCCAAGTAAAAAACTAATCTAGGGAACTGTACCAGACCATAGTCCTAGAATCAATACAGTCTACGAAATGGGGAAGGCTTACTTGTTTGCGAAACGTTGCATAGCGAAAAAGGAACTCTACAGCATGCCCATATTAGGGGCAAAGAGATCAAAGGAAAGCGGCTTCACAGGCAGACAGACAACAACAAAAGGGGAAACACAGCATCCAGGAGGCTTGACAACTTCCACTGTTGCCTGAAAGTGCCTGACCAAATCAGCAGCACACATCCAAGATGTTTATGGCCCACCCAGGTTTTCATGTGATGAGCCCATTTCCTCACTGCAGAGAAAGCTGAAGCTGTGATTGACTTCAAGGGCACCTCTGCCCTGGGGACAGCATAGTTCAAATTACCTTGCTACCACTTTCACTTTCCCATTTTCAGAGGCTGGGAATTGATAAAGCTGTATTAAACCACTGTACTAATCAGAGATTCAAAAGTGAAATCCATTGGCTGTCTGACTGAAGCAGGGAAGACTGGTCATGCTGAAGGACTATGTGCCAGCAAAATCAGGTAGCTTGTATTGCACCATTAGATGTGACTACTGCTCCAATCTAGACCATTCCTGACGTTCAGCATCACAGCTTAATGGTTAATAACATAGAGCAAGCAAAATAACACAAAATGTATAATTAACATATTGTTTGGAGGAAATACACATACCCAAGAAGAAAATATTAACTATGCCTCGTGAACTAATCAAACCAATAATAATAATAAATAAAAATCCTACTTAAGTAAAATATTTTCATCTATTACAATAAAGGATGTAATAATGGAAAGGCAGTGAAAATGTGTTCTCAGAGATGTTATTTAATTTAGGCAGCTTCCTTTTCTGTTTGAATGGTCTTAAAACTCACCTAAGCATGCATTCTGGTTCTATTTTGACCTACTATTTACATTTGTGGACATGATTTTATTTATCACTTATCACCACAGTTTTCCATATTCCATCTAAACACTCAGATGCATTCTAGTATGCAGAACGTTTAGAGAAGGATTTTTGGTTTTTGAATTATGGTGTCTGAAGCACCACAGATGCACCTCAAAAGGAAGTCTGCAGTAAACACTTCTGAGAGAGAGGAGTTGTGTATTTTCAAGGAATAGTCCAAAAATAACCTGTATTTCGGGTTGTCTTCCTCAGTTCAAGTGTAAACTCAGTACAGGTATTAGAGGTTCACTTTTCAAAACACATCCGGGATGGTCCACATAATTTTGTTTTAAAGGGATGAGGAAGGCACAGAAATTTTTTACAATGAAAACATCCATTAAGTGCTGATTAGTCTTGTCCTTACAACAAATGGGACAGGCAAAACTGGCACAGATGAGGAAGAAAGACTATTAAGAAATGAGGTGGGTTGACCTTGGCTGGACACCAGGTGCCCACCAAGCTTGCTCTATCACTCCCCTCCTCAGCAGAACAGGGAGGGGAGAAAACCAGATGGAAAAAAAAAATAATTGTGGGTCAAGATAAAGGCAGTTTAATGAAGCAATAGCAGAATTTGTGCATGTGGAAGTGAACAAAAACCAAACGATGTTATTCTTTACTTCCCATCAGCTGGCGATGTTCAGCCACTTCCTGGGAAGGACAGCTTCAGTACACGTAGAAGACAAACAACATAAATAATGAATGTCACCGGCCTGCCGCCGCTGCCCCCCCCCCCCTCCCCCCTTGGCTTTCATATCTGAGCAGACGTCATATGGTATGGAATATCCCTTGGGTCAGTTTGGGTCAGCTGTCCTGGCTCTGTCCCCTCCCAAGACCCTGCCCACCCCCAGCCTGCTGGTGATGGGGGGATGTTGGAGAGCCAGCCTTGGTGCTGTGCGAGCGCTGCTCAGCAGCAGCCAAACACCGGTGTGTTAGCAGCACCCTTCTGGCTACCAGTACAAGCACAGCACTGGGAGGGCTGCTGTGGGGCTCAGCCAAAGCCAGTACAAAAAGCAGACCAGAATTTTATAACTTAGCAGATTATTAAACAAACAACAAAAGGGGAAAAATAACCCACCCCGATATATTTTTTAATGAAACTGATGTTGTTTCTCCCAGCTACTGGAAAGGTACTATAGCAAATGCAAGTTAGATCCTCAATTTATCTTCAAGCAAAACTTTGAATGGTATAATTGGAACTTCGACCAAACCTCATCTCATGAAAACAAAAAATTCATCATTTGCACCAGACCCATCTTTCATCTTTCACAGCAACAACACGCAGTTCTTAGAGAAAACTATGAGAAAGAGACAATTACATAAACCGGACCTTTGTAAATAAATATGCAGGAAAGCCCGTCTTTACAAATGGCTTTGCAACACAGTGCAGGCTTACCCTTTCATAAAATAAATACATGGTGCATTTCTTAAATTAATGTTATAAACTGTACTGAAGTTAGGAATATTAGTTATTATAATCTGTCATCATGATAAACACCATGATCTGAAGAGGCTTGGGCAGCCCTAGACTGCGGAAGGAACACAGCTGTTAATGAGTATGAAATGTTGCTTTGAGACTTTGTAAAGTTACATTAACATACTATTCTTTCCCACTGGAAATGGGTTAATAGTTCTTTCCACTGTAAGCACTTGATAGTTATTTTAAGCTTTTTTGTTTGGAGCTGTCAGGGAAGGCAGTTGCTAGCAACAAAGAGACCAACACTCCAATATGCAGGAATCACAGCAGGCGCCAAAGTCAGAATGGCAAAGAGCAGGCCAAAATCTTCTCCCTGCCCTCACATTCACATAGCTGACATAGCCACATTGCGTCCTTTCGCTCCAAATGCCCCTACAGCCACAAACACACTAGCTGCAGAATCACATCGATACACCCCAGAGACAGAACAAATCTCTGCGATTTAGCCCTGGGAAGAAAACACATCTGAGCACCGAGTTGCAACAGGAAAGATTGCTGCAGGTTCAGTTGTTTCCATCTTGACCTCTCCAGCACTCCATCACAAACAAGACATAAAAATAAGTGTCCAGTGTATGAATACCATAGCCTAAGCGCTTCACAGATTCCTTCAAGGCTTTGCAAGAGTAACAGCCTACAAATAAGGGAAGAAAAAGGGGAAAGTTCATAGAGGTGAGAATACTCTCCATTCCCAGAAGTTTCTTCACGGGAGACAAAAATGCACTCAATACTCTGACCATAGCTCTCGGCAGAGATGCTCTTGACGCCATGAAGGAGGATAATCACTCACCCAAATCTGACTGGAGAATAGCTGGGACTAAAAGCCCAAGCAGAACCTCAGAGAATGTGGGATCAATTTCCAGTTCTGCTACAAACATGCATCTTAAGCAAGCCACTTCAGATCAGTTAATAAAATGAGAATACCACCTGAAAACCAATACACTAATACTCAAAGTATTTTGAGGTCATAAAAGTCTCTTATCTTTAACACTAACAGGCTACATGGGGATTCTTTCACAAAGACCTTAGAAGTCTGACTTGAGACATGATGCAACAGGGCAGTGATAACCAAAGAAGAGGGAGCAGTCCAAAAAATGAAGGGAAAAGGTCACACAAGTAATAACATAGTTCTTTTGTCATATGCCTCTTTCTGCCTCACCTGACCCAGAAATATCTTTTTTGGTTTTCAGCAGTTATCTAAGATGAAGTGGCGCTGATCTTGATTTGCCCACATCCACACACAGCCAGACAGATGCCAGTATTGACTGGGCTCATAATTATAAAACTACTCAAGTAGTCAGTCTTTAACAGCACTGACACGACTTTAGTTCAGATTTCTAAAATTATGTCTTTTAAGTAATCTTGCGGTTACTGTTGAATATAAAAAGGTCTTTTTATTGTGCTGGTCTGCTGCAAGGTACAGTAACCTCTTGGCCATGACTGGGGCTATCAGGCATTACAACACAGCTAAGCAAATGCACACTAGTGAATACTAGGGGTAGAAACACTAGAAGACATGGGCAAGCACAGTCAGCACACAGTGGAAACCAGCAAGGTTTAAAGAATCCAGGGGCCCAGAGAGCACTCTGATTTCTTAATCTTTCGTTAGAGGAATCAGAACACTCTCCAGGCCCTTGGATTCAGAGGTCCCTGCCAGTTACCTGCCAGACGGCTGCCCGATCTCCTCCTTTTATCCATAGGGATCTCAGCAGAGGAAAGAAAGAGCAGATGGTTGGCACCAATACTGGATCAAATACAAGACAAGCCTCTTCTATTTCTGTAGTGACTTATTTGTATCTGTACTAACATTAAAAAGCATTTCCACAATTGGACATAAGCGACACCAGCCTCATATGTACTCAGAGCAAAGTCAGAAACTTCCTAAAGATTCAGCTCAACAAGTCTACCTGAAGCAAACCACCCATCCTGCACTCTATAACTAGAAAGAAAAAATGTCATTCAGTAACAGCATGTGGAAAAGTGCCCTCTATTAGGCACGCTTACAAAGCTATTTTAAATTGAGCAAAACACTTTCAATTATTCTCAGGAGAACACAAAATCAAGGTCACAATGATCAAGTTCAGTATTACGGGAAAAGTTAAAGCTCACACATTAATCCACCTGCACATGGAATTCTGTGAGCATTAAGCAGATCAGAAGCATAACATGATTTTACATTCCCTCCTGCATTTATATAGTTTGCTCTGTGAGTCCTGGAATAATATAAATACATTTTATCAGAAGTAATAACATTTTTGAGTCAATAATCGCACATTACACTTTGAATAGCTGTATTTCCTAAAGATACAAACCATGTAATGGCTATTAACAGGAACAGTAAGTCCCTCTCAATTGTAAAAAATAAGGCAATAAATAATTGGAAAGTCACACAGCAGCTTACTAGAAAAGCCAGTAAAAGTATCAGTGCTAAACACCTGACCATCTCCAAAAGAAATTGCTAAGCATTAAAAAAAAGAAATCCTTTACATAATCCAGTTTTCACTCTCAGAATGAAAGGCTAATGGACTAGTTATCCCTTCAGGTGTATGGGTTGCATCAACCTGATCCTCTCATACCAAAGAAAAAGAAATTCTGAGATTGATACTCCTTTAGAATCCATAACGTATCTAGTGAATTCTAAAGGATCTTTCCATGCCAGCTGGATCTCTTATTTCAAACAGTTTACTAGTTCAGCTTATATCCCACAGCTTCTGATGACTTTACTATTTTCAACAAATCTCCAAACAATGAGAACGAACACCCAGTCTCTCATCAGCAAGCTGACATTCATTACACAGTCCTCCCCCATTTGGGAGAGATCTACGAATCAACCAAGGCAGAAAAATATTCTACTAGTTGCTACCCTGAAGACAAATTTTGTTTGGGGAAAGTAATTGAA
Source organism: Falco naumanni (assembly GCF_017639655.2). Lineage (NCBI taxonomy): Eukaryota > Metazoa > Chordata > Aves > Falconiformes > Falconidae > Falco > Falco naumanni. The sequence continues at coordinate 49,907,853 of NC_054060.1, read as the reverse complement.
GGAACTTGCCCACAAACAAAGTTGATGTTATTGGAATACTTAACATTTAGGTAACCATTTGCAACAGTTAAAGCAATATATTAACACCAAATCATCCAACCACATAACATGTGTCGTGTGCAACATTCTGTATTTTTAATAGGCAAACAATGAGAGACAAAGCAGCCTGTTTTGCACTAAAGAGTGAATGGGTAGCCAACAAGAGATTATTCTTCTGGAATTCCTTGATCTCAGTTTTGTCCACTGTTCACTCATTCATATTGTGTAGATACAGACTGCATTTGCAAGATGTCAGGTAAAGCATCTTCATTTTGAACAGATACACTAAAATTCAGAAACTGGTATAGAACACTACTTAAAATACCTTGCAGAACTTCCCCCCCACCCCGATATAAATGTAAAAGCTATTCTGATATAAAAATCACAACGTATTCTAAAACACATAAAAGTTCACCCACCCAGTATCTGTAGAAGAGCTCTAACATTAAATTGTATATGGCAGTATTATACTAGAGATCTCTAACCAATACTCTACAGATGCAGCATTCTACAATACCTTTGTATGGCCCAGGAGCTCTGCCTGTACTGTGGGCTAAAGGGAAGGGCTCTTCCACTTGCATGAATTGTACTGGTTGGAGCTGTGTTTTGGTGTTTCTTTTTTTTAAGATGACATTAGCCAGCTGACCACAGCTTCATTTCTTGCACTGTAGTACAGAAACTGAATTATAGCAATTTCTGTTTAACACAGTTGCATGGCTTCATAATCACAGCATAACAAACAGCACTATATACTCTTTCATGTACTTAGTCTGGCAACGCCTCTTTAAGGGAGGGAACTACTATTACTCGCTTTTATTGAAGGGGACTAAGTCAGAGAAAGAAACTATTAAGTGATTTGCCTGAAGAGGTCTGCAACAGATCAGGGAACCCAACTCAGTCTCAAGCTAGTGCCATACCCTTTCAAATCATTTTTAGTCTCTTACTCAGTTTGAAATCCCATCCTAAGGATGGCTAAAGTGCAAATGAAACCACCCTGAAACGTTTGTCCCTATTTCAGCAGGCCCATGAGACTGTATGCCATGCATAATAAACAACTCCAAATAAGCATATGGCAGTCAACGCAGATTCATTGTGGATCTGAAAATATTCTTCTAGTTTTTATAAGAGTTGCCACCTATGAGGCATATATGCATAATGATACACTAGCCTTGGCTGCAGGAGTGTCCAGGGGGGACACAGAGCAATTCAGGAATACTAGGCAGACCTATTCAGGTGTAAACATGACTTGATTAGTAATTTTGTCTAGGGATTAGGTAACAATGCTGAAGAACCTCATCAAATCCCTTCCCTGTATGCGATTACAAATTCAAAATAAGAAAGAAGGGGAGGAATATACTAAATTATAGCTGTAAGTAGATTGGCTTCGATAAGTATTTTCATCTGTTTACATCTCTTAGGATCACCATAAGCATAAAAGCATACTTTGGAATCAGAGAATAAAAAAAGGAAAGGGAGCTCTTAAGTCCTGTTAGATAGTGCTTTTAGCAACTACCATGACATATATATTCCTCCCATCTTTGCAACCTCCTTCCCAACAACCACTCCAAGGGAAAAGAATTTTTGTTCTTTTCTCACAACCACAACATCTGAGGCACCACAAGTAAGAGTTTTCAAGCCCACAAGAAACGGATGTGTTGGGAGTTGCACATGTTCAGAGCCCGCCCAGCCAGGAACAAGCTTCCACCCCTTGAACCCTCTAACTGAATATTCTGTTTAACCCTGTCTCTGGCCAAGTTAAGAGTAAAACTTGTACTGATTTTTAGCAGGAACGTGGCAGACACAGCAGCAGCTGGTCTGTAGGAACAAGGACTCTTTCAGCAGACCATGGAAGGGGCTCTGCCACGACCACCACTGGCCTTTCTGAGACCCCACCGGTGGTCAGGCACTGTGGTCCCGCCCCAGTGTCCCAAACATCACGTTTCTGTCATTTAAGGGAAAAAAAGGGGAAGAGAGGGGGAGAACCATCACACATTTGGTTGTGAAATATAATGAAATGTCATGGAAAAATAAAACAGGGGTCAGAGTTTTTAAATTCAGAGATTAAATCTCAATTCTTGTTTTTCCCCTTTCCATAAAAAGCTATGTATTTATAGCAACTGCTTTATTAAAAAAAAAAGCCTTGAGAGTTATGCATGAAGATGCATGAGGAATGCTAAAGCACAGTATTACTTAGAACGAACAAGTACTAATTTGCACATAACTGTAATGAAATTCACCTATTACAGTAGATTAAGTTGTTAAGTCAATTCCGCTGCTAAATCTCCCACCACTTGCATTTGTGGCTTTGTTCTTTCCCTTACTCTAAAACTTGAACACAAAAGGCTCCCCTGCAGACAAAATTTGTCAAATCAGAGTCACAGAAGTACTGTCAGAGCCATGAAACTGAACAAAAAAGCAGAAGAAAATTCACACTCGTTGCTACCTCTGCATAAGACCATCAGGAAAAAAAGTTCAGATTAAAAAATGGCTTCTACACATAACGCAGTTCCTGCGCGTGGCAGGCTAGGTTTGTACTGTAGCCACTTCTAAACTTACAGCTTTGCTTAAGGTTTTCACATTCTTCAGGTATCTTCAGCTCACTTTCTGCAAGACGCGTGACCCTGATTTTGGCATAAAGCTTCACAGCAGCATCTACAAAGAGACAGGGATTCCCCCAGCTGCAGTTTCAGAGGCCTAAGGCTGAAGAATTTATCACTTTCAATTTTAGATTGAGGTCAAATACAATGGTTGGTTTCCATTCATGTTGCAACACGTAGGAAGCCAACATGTGAGAAAAAGGTGATACAACAAAAAAAACTAGCAGGAAGAAGATAACATCTCCCTTCTGAAACCAGAAGTGTATCAGTCCCTGCAGATGCCCCTCCTCTTGTACCTACATTCCCAGTACATTTTCTAGCACATGATGCCTTCCAAGTTAAATGTACTTGGTTCCCAAAGATACCACGGCAGGACAAACTGTTTGAACAGACATGAGCCACCCATCCAATGAAGCAACTATAGTAAGTTCTTAGTGTTTTGTTTGGGTTTTTTTAATAGCTTCTCACAATTGGTAATTTCTTTACTATAATTTTTTTGATTTCTACCTTTATCTGAAAGTAATAGGTCAAGTTTGGACATAAAAAAGCTACAACTAATAAACAGAAGTTGTTTACCATTTTAGTTACTACTTCTCAGCTCCCTTCCTTGAAGAAATAAAAGGTTTTCCCAAATGTTTCAGTTAATATATATTTTTTAATTTTACGCACAGATATTTGCATAGTGAAGAGGAATTAACCCTTCTTTTTTTTGGATATGGAAAGAATATTGTGTGCCAAATTTCTCAGTATCACTGGAGGAACTGCTTATAGTTTGAAAGATTGTTAATTCTCAAACACCAACTGAAGAAATTCATGCACATACCTCCCCCTAACATTCAGTAGACACTGGATTTAAAGGTTCAGGGTTTTAACAGCAGCAGTTGCTCAAGTCCCAGTATCACTTCACTAGCTCTCTAGTCAAATTCTAAAATAAGCAGATCTGCCACTCTAATTTTAAAAAAGGAGATTGCTTACCACAGTCCAACTTTTCAAGCTTTTCATACCTTGAACAAGTAAAATGACACTTCTTTGAATAAACAGTTTAAAATAAAGTCCATAGCAATAAAAGATACTTTGCTTGCCTAGCTGCAATACTAAAAATTTCCTCAGTCGAGTATGGATGTGTTCTCTTGCTGTTCATTGTGGAGAACTAACTCTTCAGTAACAAAATCCACTCACTGTGTGTTTCTTGCAATTCTGTGTACTTACCACAGTCTTGACTATCAAGAGCAACTTAGCTGTTTCCCTAAACTAGCCTAGGACTAATTTCCACAACCATTCTGAGGAGGAATGAGGGAAGATGTACACTTGTAAATGGTTAACACTCTCCCCGCTGCCCTCCAAGCAAATTGCACACACAAGCCAAAATGCAAGGGAAATAATTAACCTTCCAGCTCCCAAATTGGAAGCTTCAATTCCCTGAAGTGGCTTCATGCACAAAATCAACATGTGGAAAGAATAATCAGTGGTGACCAGTTTGCTGAGAGTTGTGGAAAACCAGCCTGTGGAACACGAGGGCTTGCCAGAGATCTGCTGCAGTCTCTTCCGCCACACAGACCTCAGTGAACGTGCACCACAAGAGCAGCACCATGTCCTTTCCAGGCATTCTGGAAAACCTCAGTGTTTAAAAGCAATCACAGACCACCTCCTCCTCCTCCCTCCCATGCTAAAGCTTAAAAACTTTTTTTTCCTTTTTTTTTTTTTTTTAAAGAAAAAAAAGACAGCCATACAATTGCAAACATATGCACTAACTTAAAGCCACTTTGTAGTCTTTAGGGCCATGTGACAAAGTTGCATGCCTTAAGGCCTCCTCTGGATACTGGCACCATTTCTGTCAGGAGATACAATCCATTTATTTTAAAACACAGAGGGTGTTGTTTAAATCTACAAGTTTGCTTTCAGTTTGAAGCTGCCTTTTTAAAGCAAAACCCCATCAGTAACAACTGCCTCTTCATTAAAGTACCTTAGTATTTGAAGATGAAGTGATGAACATCCTGGAATGATCTTATACCAGATCCATTATTTCAGTGTCGTAATTCCCTCCTGAAGAAGCAGCAGCTGTCGTAAGTGCTGTCTGCATATAATTTTAGCTCTGTACTTTGGTCTACTTAGTATCAAATATTTTAGGAAGTGTATCTGTAATTACTAAATATCTTTCAAATTTGTATTATTTAAAAAAATAAAACGAACACAACTTATTTTTCTACCTAAAATGAAATCTGTATGTTGGAACTTGCAAGACACTGGGTTTCCCCCTGGCAGGGGAAGGCTCTCCTCCCCTACTCTCTGAGCATAATGACATCCAGTATGTTAGTACCTCTGGCACATACACCTCTGTTATCCAGGTCCACTCACACTGCTGTAGAACTGCTCACAGATGCTTTTGTAGGCATCTGGGGAACAATAAATTTTAACACACATTTGCTGTTGTAGCTCATGGCCTGTACCTCCCTAGCTTCTTTAGTTTTTCAAACTCCCTGAAGTGCCAATCTCATTCGCACTAGGCAGGAGCAGTCCTCCAACTGCTGCTGCAAGAAGCTACTGTAAGGACAATTTCCATTTATAACTCTACTAAAAAAGTTTTTTCCTCTTGTTGAGGCAAAGACTGGCCTCAGTATGATTACAATCCATCTGTGCATATATCTGGTAGAACAGTTATTTCCTCTTACAAAGGGATATATTTATTTAGCTGTAGTACAGCTGCTCCAAAGCCACTTGGAGTCTAAAAGCATGCTTTTCTGATGTTGCATTTCCCAATGAAATGCATCAGCTGCTGAGCAAGAACCCAAGTGACAGCCTGAAGAAACAGTATCTCTGAAAGGGTTTAAGTCCACCCTGCAGCTGAGCTCACTGGTCTCAAGAGTCATGAAGCTCAGGCTGCCCTCAAAACCAGACACCTGGCAGCTTCCCCCGCCCTCGCAGGCAGCCTGGCATGCCATGCCCTGTGGCTGCAGTGACATCCAGTCCCCACCCCATTATTTTAAGGACCCCCAGGCCCAGCCAGGCAGTAAACACCCCTGCAAAGACCGATGAAGCACTACACATTTGCAGCACAACCATGGAATCCCGTACCCTCTTTAGCAGTGCACATAAAGGCATCCCAGAATACATTAATTTCATTTAGGTCTTGGGTGAGGATTTTTAATTATTCTTTTTTAATATACAGCCCCTTCTGTTGTTTATACTACTTGTTCTGCATTTCCATGAGCAACGAATATACATGGCTTCTTTTTCAACTTCTGCATTAGAAGGAAATCAAGCTCCCTTAAATGATAAATTAGATTAAAAAGAGCCTTGATACATCACAGTTGTTCATACTTCACTAGAAAAGAAGGAGTTTCTTTTGAATAGTAAAAAAAAAAAAATTATACACTGCTACCCATAATCCCCAAGAAAAACCCTAAAACAAAGTATCTCTCAACTGTTTTAATCCTTAACTCCCAAAAGATGCAATCCTTTCCATGAAATTAAGGCTATAACATATTTGCAGCTTGGTCCCTGGTCAAAAATGTGTTCTCCCTTACACTAGCATCCAATTTATATTTGGATAATTTGTTTGGCAAGAAGAGCAAATGAATGCTATTTGTAAAGCACATTTTGTTTGAAGTCACAACACTATGCAACTCCTGTGATCACTGATCAGCTGTATTCTATCTTGGCTATATATTATACCTATATAGTTATGTGTACATGCATACATTTACATGACTACATCCACTGCAGATAAGAACCAATTTAAATGAAAGGAATTCTTCAGAAGTAGTTTACTTAAATAATTTTTTTCTTAAAATGATGCTTTATCTCCACAAACAAACAAGCACTACACAAACAATCTGATTAAATTATGAAGGCTTCAATGTACCAATAATAACTTTGCAGTCATGAAGGAAACACTCCCTGTTTAAATTTTTAAATAAACCCCATTATTTTGCTTTCAAGAAGTTATTATAATAAGAGATGTGTCAAGGACTTGAGTTTTCTCACCTCCAAAAATTCAATTTGTTTGAGAACCTTCTCAGTTATCAAGAAACTATTAAGCAACATGAAACTACTACTACTACATATTTTTAAATATTTTTTTTTCAGAGAATTTCTGAAGGTATAACAGTACAACACATTTAAAGCCAAAAGAAAACCAACTTTCTTCTAGAAGAAACTCCCCACTTACTCCGTGCCTTGTATCAGCTCTCCAAACCAGGATTTGTAGTAGTAGCTACAAGGAACCCAGTACAAGAAAGCTTTCTTGTTCTTACTCTCTTACACACTACGCTAAGCGGTAATAGTTTTGTGCAAATCAGTCAGGTGCAGAAAACATAATAGGAAGGGCAAAGTTTCTGTAAGACTTCGCAGTTGTTACTGTCAGTTTTTGATCCTGTTTGCTGGGTCTACCTCTAGCTACACAGTGCAAAAGCAGTATCAGCATCAAGCAAAAATACAGCTGTGCTTTTGTACATAAATACAACTTCCCTCAGCTCCCTATTTGTTTCAGAATCCTGTATTACCTGTGTGCAAAACAGCTGTCTTCTCTGTGTAGTAGCATTTGTGCCCCAGACCAATTCTGAATCCAAGCCATAGCTATTCCCAATGAAGTGTATAACATTATAAAGGGTTACAAACAAGCTATCTACCACCAAATGTTTTTTCCCCCTTTTTCAAACAAGAAAACTCCATACGCTTCAAATCTGTTGTATGATGCATTTAAGCAATTTCATGCTGACGTAGTATTAGATCTTAATTAAAATATATCAACACCATACAAAAATGTCAGTGGGAAAGCAAGGGGTTAAAACCTCCATTATAGTTGCCACAAAGAAATAGTAGCAAGTAACTTGAGAAAAATATTCACTAAGTTTCCTGCATTCAAAGTCATTACACGTTTCCCCTTCAGGCAGGGTCACTATGTCCTGCCAATTCATGAGCTCCCAAAAATAAACTAGTTGAGTAACTAAAGATGTCAATAGATTTTCACATTCCCTCCGTGCATCCAAACTGTACAGCTCAGATGGTTACTTGTAAACAGCCAGGCACCCTACATGTAATCTAGAGCACTTTCCCAAGCAAATTCTGTCACTTACAGTAACTGAGTTATAGCTGTCACTAAACACAAAGTATCTTTCCACCTCCAAACTGTACTTTACTCTCATAAATCAAGTCACTCAGAAATAACTGTCATCTTAAAATACTTTTTAGCACACAGCAAATCTGAGTAATTCTGTTCATCCTCACAATAAAAAACATAATAGAGCAGCTGACAGATGAATAGACCTGGCAAAAATGTCCCGAAACCATGCTCCAAGGGAGAAAAAGTTGATTAACCGCTTTGGTTTCCTCCACCTTTGACCTTTTCAATGACACTGTCAAAGTTGCCCAACGGAGAAACAGTGAAGTATGAAATAGCTCTTCATAAGAGCCAGACTGAAATCACCTAAGCCACAGAGATCATAATTTTGTTCACTGATGACCTCATTTAAAGCAAAGTAACCTGGCTAGGGAAACTCTACTCAATCTGCTCCACACAGAAACTGGGGCCTCATTTCTAATGTGCAGTCCAGAAGCCTCAGTTCCATCTCTCAGATCTGTAGAACAAGCATAAAGGGATTAAGCATCTCGCAGAGAACCAAAAGTCAGACTTGCAACCAGGATATCCAGGAAAAAGCCAGTCAAAAGGGCCCATAAAGGATGCATCATAGGAGCAAATATGTATCTTCATCTGAATGAAAAAAAGTTGCTATCCCACCTAAGGCCTAAGTGCCTCTATCTGCTGGAGGTCCACAGTGGGTCCACAGACTCTTTCTGAACAGCAAAGCTAGCTCCTTCCTAAACAACGGTAGGTGTGAGAGAGCATGACCTGTACAAAGCAAGCTGACAAAACACACACCCAGCCACCCAGATGCAGATTCAGACTCTCTTGTATCAGCCTTCCCCTAATGGACATGCATCCCCATCAAGCAGCTCCCTTGGATGGAGCAGCATCTCCATTCCCACTCTTGACCTTGTATGCTTCTTGTTAGGTCCAGAGTATAGTTCTGTAGCCTTTGTTGAGGGTAATATCATCAACACAGTTGATAACAAGGCACAAACAATCTAAGTTGTAAATTTACATTACAATGTAAAGTCTGTCTCTGGTCTTAGTTGTCCCACAATTGTCTACCAGTTTGTAAATCTAAGTGTGAACTCACATATTAGATGCAGGAAACTCCATGACTGAAAAATCTAATGGTCCTCTGGGTCAGGGCAATGAGCAAGACTTCCTCTAAATTCTAGGTACCTGCTTCTTGCTACTGAGCATTTTAATTTCAGTATAAGCAGCCTGTTGTGACTACTTATGAATAAAAGGCTCAATGAAATTATAAATAGAAACACTTCCCCCAACCCCCCAAATAGTAACACCAGTTAACTTCAGAGGTGGAACACCAAAAGCACTCCAGGCTAATAAAAGAGGTGAAGAGCAAGATTTCACTTAAGATTTTTAAAGGCTAAACAAAGACTTCTTGGTAAGAGTATGGATGTAATTTCTTAAACATTTTAACCCAACTAATACATTAGAAAGCTCCCCTTAAATTCAATTTCTAGGCGGTATTCTTGAAACAGACCTCCATAAGAGTTGCTGGTACAGATCCAGTCACAGCATTACAACCTCCACTAACAGATCAGACCCGCAAATTTGCTTGACAAAAGGGACACCTACAGCTCACTTAGAACTTTAAGGTCTACATGTAGCCTGCACCTTGTTACATATTATTCAAACTAAAATGGTAAACCCGTGCAGTTTTTATGTTATGAGCCTGCATATTGGCTCAGAATATGAAAGAGTAAAACTGCAGACTTATCTATACCATGTAGCCTGAGAATTACAAAGCAGGTGCAGTCTTTTCTCTTAACACTCACCATGTGAAGAGCAGAAGCAAACCATCATAAGCAGATCTGAATTATTCTCAAAAGTCTCTTAAGTAGATTTCTGCTCAAATTTTTTACAAGAGACTATAGAAAACCAAATTATTTTTTATGTTTCTTAAGAAATTATATTTCTGTATTAGACACCAAAGACCTGCTGCAAACATCAGTGCCATCTCTGCTGAGTAACGTGTGAACCAGCTCAAATACTGGGGTTTCTTGTTTGCTTTTTGTCATGCAGTCCTTGAAACATTTTATTACTGTACTAGATGGACTGAAGCGTTTACAACCTGAGATCCTGATCCAAGTACAGTTTAAATACCAGTACCTTGCATGAAGGAAGCATTAAAAACTTCTAAATCAAAGTGTTTTCCTACCTTGGTGCTTTTTTAATTTGTGTGTGCTTAAGAAGGATTTTTTGGTTTGGGGCTGTCTTTTAAAAACAAGAAGTTTTGCCCTTTCATAGAAAACTCATTCAGTAAATAGTAAATTACAAACATCAACAGTAACTTCACAGTATTGTAACAACAGAATATTGCTGGTCAGGATTGGAAAAGATTATTGATTGACATTTACCACCACGGGGGAAAAAAAACACAAAACACTTCTGTTTTAAAACAGTAAAAGCCAATTCAACATCACCCAAATATATAGTCAGCATAAAAGAAGCAGCATCTTGCCAACATGGCTGTTTTAATATCAGCTCTATCCCTTTAACTAAGTATCAAGCAATTGTTGCTAAGTATTTGGGCCACTGCCTTTGGTCTCATACTTCCCTAATGATACTTCTGACAAAGGTGTCTTATGGAGAAATCCATAAGTTTGCTAAAAAAGCAGCAGTGCAACCTGAAGAGCCGTAAAAGGTCTCCAACCTCACTCTGTCGCCTCCAAGTTAGAGAGATGCTTTGCTTCTTTATGACCAGCCTGCTCAAGTTCCTTTTGTCTCCTGGGCTTTGCACTTCAGCAGATATATGCTTCTGCCATTCTCGGACAAATAAACAAAAACCTGCATCTTTGCATAGATGTGTGCACAGGCAGGCTACTTCGTTTTAAAATGCCAGGAGAGATTACCTGAATGAGGAAACTGAATCTTCCAGTGTGCAATTTGTATCAATAGTAATTATTATTATTTAAGAGCATTTCCAGATGTAGAGGAAAACTTAGAAATCAAGTATTCAAATTTGCATTTTATTTCTTTTGCTAAGAAAGTTCTCTGATTTTAATTTCCTCTGTAAAGGTAAGGTAACTAGGTTTATTTATATTGCAAATTAAAAACTTCAGATAGGCTTTGTTCATTTTTTTAAGGAAAAAATACCAGCATTGACTGCAATGAAGCTTCTTGCAAGGTAGCCCATTATTGACCATTAACAAGCATAAAACCAGAGTACAGTATCATGTGTAACAAACGTCTGAGGTTTTTGATACCTCAGTACTTCAAATGTTTATAAATTAATTTTAATTTTGAGTCTGAGATGCAAAGAATAAGGAGTTTAAGGAGTTCTATATTCTTTGCATATTCTTCGGCAATAGAAGAGCATTTTCATTTCAGATCAATTTTTTCTACAGAAAAAGTTATACTACATTTTCTATACAAAGTGGTAACAGCAAAATAAGCCAGCTAGTACCATAACTAAAATATTTCACTTTTGCCAAATAAAGAGGACTATAAAACAAACAAACCCCAACAAAAACAAGGAGTCAAAGTAGTTCTTATACTGCCATAGGAAAGAGGAAATGTCTTAAATATATTTTGCATTCTTGCATGTATTTAGAAAATCATGGTAACAAAGACCACTTCAATACTGAAATTATATCAGAAAAAAATGAAGCCCATAATCAAACACAACATTTAGCACAATTCTTTACTTGCAATAACACCCTTTAAGTAAAAAAGACTTTCTGAATATTGAAAGAGGGCATTTTTTACTTAATACTGACTTTTAATACTAAGAACGCTCAATGGTAAAGTAATACTTTTTCATTCCTAGCTTTCATTTATAGCATATTTACTTTCCCCCAGCATCTCAACATCCCTTAAAACACCTTCATTTAAACAAATACTGATGTAGAAAGACTACATGATTTACTTACGATATATACTTGAAAAAAATACTTACATTTTCTAAGAATGTGCAAATACTATAGCTTTCCAATTAAAATATATATAAATTTATAATCTTAATTCAATATAATGAAGATTATATTATAAATATTCCCAATATTTAGCATGTCTCATACAGGATAACATCTAGAGTTTGTCGAAAAAGATTCTAAGAATACAATTCAATACAGATTTTTTCTAAGTAATGAAATCAAACTAAACCATAGGGGCAGTAAGTTTTCCCTGCCAGTTTCACATACACAAGTATTTGGCATCCTAAGTTGTCATCATTGGAATCTCCTAAAGCAATCAGAATGCCTTACAGCTGTGATGCTCTCTCCTCTCACCAGGAATTTGGCAGTGCTGGGATTTCATTCTCAAATGGTATAAAACCAATTCAAGATAGAAAAATACTTCTCCACCCAAGTGTAGTCATTTCCCACAAACACAGCAAATTCTCCTTTCAGGAAGTGCTTGAAAGAATGAACAATACATTATGCAGGAAGAAATAAACCCTGAAAATAAGACAATTTAATGGTAAATAGTCCAACAGAATCCCAACACTATTTTTAACATATGGCACTTTGTCTTATTTTTCTTCTGAATGTGTCTAAAGGTGACTATTCAGGATCAAAAATCTGAACAGTTAAGAATATTACTCAATGCCAGACTAGTTGACTTGCATTACTAAAAAACTCTAAATAATAATGTAATTTATGACAAATTACTACAAGACTGATGCAGGAGTTTATAAGGAGATGCTCAAAGAATCATAAGTGTACACAGACACGGCAGATATGGCTGCACCTAAACATAAATGATTAAGCCACATTTGAAATCATGCAACATCCTCAAACAACCTGGGATCCAAACAGAACCGCAATTTTACCCTATGAACTATACCATAACTTAACAACTTGAAATTATTCAGACTCCTGGAACTAGTTTCAGCTTTAGACTTCATCACAATGCACACTGCAGACAAGGTGACAAGCATTTCAGCAATCCTTCTGCCCCACAAAAGGTAGCTTCAGAGAACAGATTCTATTTTACCCATGCTGAAGGGATGCAGCCAGTCTGGTAGCTGGAAATCAACCATCTAAAACTGTACCACAACTAGACCACAAAGCCAAACCAGTATTTCAAAAAGTCTTCTTAGTTAAGAATAAAGATAAAGAAAAGAACAATCCTTGCAGCCACAATTCACGTTTTGGTCACTATAGCTCTAGAAATACCAAAAGCAACATTATTAAAAACAATCAACTAAGATAAAACCCAAAATTCAGCAATATTCAAGCTTGAAATAATAGTACAAACAATCAAAACTTTTTAAAAGTTTTATAAAATATAAACAAAACTTCACAAGCAGTACTCTAACACCACAAGAAAAAAAACATTTGTTCTCAGGGAAACTGAGTTTAAAATGAGAAACATAAAGGTATATAACAGAATAGTGTTTGTGTACACATAAATATACATGTGCATTTAATTTGTCTTCCCAAAATAAATGAGAAGAGGATACACCAAGATACATTACAGTGTAACCTCTCCTATTAGTAAGCTATGATGGGGAAAGCCAAGCATCTGAGAACCAATTTTCATGCGAGAAAATAATATACAGTAAAGAAGAAACAAAATGTGAATACTGACTTGATTCCACTTCCTATCTCTTTACATCCCAATATTGACCATGTAATGAATCAATAACATATTTAGTAAGAAAGATAACAGAATTGTTTCTCAGTTTACTAGTTTGGTCATTCATAACATTTAACTTGTTTCAATCTTTACCAATACTTATTATACAAAACCTTAAAACTGATTTTCAAAAACTAAAGACTAAAAATGAAAGCATTATTCCATGTTTTGCTGTAGGCCTTTAAACAACAACAAAAAAGAAAAAAACAAACCACTGAACACTTTGCCACCCCTCCAAATCTAGCTTTTTCCACTTAACTTCTTTATCAACATCAGCTGTAGATGCAACAAGAGGCATTCATGTAATTTACTTGTACATAAAAAAAAAAATATCATTTCTAAGATGTAAATTTCAAAGCATATCGGTACATCTTCCACAGTACATATAGACTAATTAATGATATTAATACAGGTCTGCTAATCAGGTGGTTGTCAGTTGCACCAAATGCGATAAAAAGCATCAACACAGCCAGAAAAGCAAGGAATTAATTACCAAGATTTATCTCTACATCCCCATTCCATCATTTGCTCCTGAATACCTGAATGTTGGCTGCATTCAGAATGCATACACTCACATTTTTTCCCTGGCTTGAAGAGCATAGCTTTTTATTGTAACATTCTGTGTTATTTTTCAGTTGGTGGAGCTGATCAGCAGAGCACTCAAGAAGGGGTACAGTTGGAGACCATTCAGAGTCAGAAGTTATGCAAAACGTTGTGAAGTGTTTATTGAGCAGCCTCATGCTGGAAACACATGCCATTTGTGCACTGGGAGCTGCTGTAGCTGCCAAGGAGCTTCCACATGGAATGCAAGTTGCTGGTATGCAGCTACAAAAATTTAAATTATTACTTGAGCAACCACCTCCTTCAAGGGCTTACGTATCACACAAGCATTTCTTGGTTTGAATGCTCAAATCGCACTAAAGGGAACATGTGATTCAAAGCACGGACAACTCCTGCTGACAGATAGCTCTGTGCCACACTTCCAATTGCTAGGGGAGGTCCTAACGATGATATTTCCTTGAATTAGCAGTACATCCCTCCTATTTACAAATTGCTCAGTGACAAGTCTTCCATTTGGAGCTGACTCATGAGCCTCGGCTTGCCTGTGCCAGAATTCGCTAGCTTTTTGGACACGTGTTGCAAAACCTCACTGCATGAACTCCAGCCTCCCCTACCCCCCGGCCCCACCCCTCACCCCATTTTCACATGATACTCAGAAAAGTGGGGGTTTTGTCCCTTTATGGGAAACATAACTAACTGCACTGGAGACAGTAAGCATATTTACTACATTTCATTTTAGCGTAAACTGTAAGTTACTGCAACCAGTACTAAGATTTTATGCAATGCCTCAGAAAATGAAGAAAAAAAAATCTGGTTTTTTTTATTAAAAAAAAGGTGAAACGACAAAAAAAATCAGCTCTTATCCCTAATACAAGTCCCTTCAACATCCTCATTCCACAATTTGATCAACAGATTAAAAAAGCAGCTGCTAAATGTTTACCTGAGCTCAAGGGAAAATTAGGTACATCTCTTGAGTAGAAACTCCTCAAGAATTGCTAAGCATATAGAATACATATCCATCTTTGGAAACAGAATCACGGGCTAGACAGACTACCATCCTTATTCATGGCAATCACTCCTGTCTTATTACATGCCGGAACACACCCCTCCACACAAACTGCTTGCTACCACCATCACCCAGGTAGCCATTTCCAAAGAAAGGCTACAGGTCCTGCATCAGTGGCAACTTAAGGGATTGCCTGGCACAGCTTGGCAGAATAGTGTCATGGGAGGGATGCCAGGTTTGAAAATACCTCCTACAGTTCTGCAGCTACCACTTATGTCACTTATGGATGACAATAAAAGTGAAAATGCAAAAGCATAAATTAACATCTGGAATGATTACGTAGGATCCCAAAATGCTTGTTCCGTGCTACAGCCCTCAGCATTTCGTATCACCTACTACTCTCATGCACCTGGAAGGGTTAAAGGCCAGCACAGCTACACCTCCCTTTGCTAACATGTACACAAATGTGTATCTATGACTAATTCCACTGAGCACCACAGGACAACTCATGGACATTAAAGTTACCTACTCCTTTGTATACAAGCCCTAAGAATCCTGACCTAAAACGTTTTCCCCCACCAGGTAGGCTGTGAAAAGCAAAATACTTACCTTAAGTAATAGTTACGTTGTATCACTACCACAAATGAGTCAAGGCATCTTTAAGCAGTTTCTATTTTCACCCAGAAGTAATTTTGACATTAAAACACCCAGTATAACATAGATTGACAAGCCAATCAAGACATTAAGAACAATCCAAAGAAAAAGCTACAAATAAAACATTGTAGTAATGCACAGATAAAACGTAACTTGACTTATTTTGTGTTAAAACAAAATGCTCCTATAAATTTACAGGATTATCATGAAAGTCTGTCAAGTGATAGGCCTAATACGGCGGTTAATCAGCCACTTGCTAACAAAACAAAACTGAAACAACCCCCTCATCCCCCCCCAAAAAAAAACCCAAATGTAAACTTCAGCACATCACTATGTTCTTCATTAACAAAGCTACATATATTTTACATGAAGCATTTAGCTGACAACCTGAGGGGACTACCAGTAATAAGATGATCTGTGTGTATTCAACTAAAATATGTTCCAGTTGAACACCAAGAAATTTTAAAGCAGCTTTTCATTTTCACATTACTTTCCATCACAGTGCTCAAAACACTTTATAAGCCTTCACAGAATTTATTAAGACATCAGCAATGATGGTTAACACTTTTTCAGAAAATTTTCACTCATCTTAGGTCGATTTCTGAGTCCAGATCTGAAATCTTTTGGATTTGATACTTCATGAATTTCAAGTACTTCCAAACTGATAAAATTACAGGTAACCAACATCTCTGAAAAACAAATCTTAGAGTTGCATCCACAAGAACTTTGGTATAATTTTGATAGTCTTTCAAAGTCTTAGTTGAAATTTCAACTTGCTAATACAGTGTCTGTGGCTCAATGCCTTGTCCTGTCTCTCAGCCAGTGCTGCCTGCAAGATCACCGAGCACGATGCAACTCTTCAACTAAAGTTGAAACAGCATGTTCAAAATTTATGTCCAGTCCAGCACTCCTGTCAACCTCTAATTTTTTGTGGCCTGACACATAAGCTCTTCCAGTTCTCTCCATTTCCAAGAAAGCTAGCTGAACTGCAGTTGCTAGAAACAAACCGGTGTTTCTCCCACACAAGAACTTAGACCAGTGCAAGAACCGCACTAAACCTGCAGGACTGTTAGCAAGCCTGCCTGATTTTCACCTGCTGCATAATCACTTTAGAAACATGAACCTCAGATACAACGTGCTTTCAGTTTCTTCCGTGATTTCAGGGACTGCTGGTGGCGTTTCTTTTCTGCTGACTATTTCAGGTCTGCGACTTCTACTATCAGCCTCGTTCCACTTCTCCTCCCCCCCCCCCCCCCCCCCCCCCCCTTTCGGTAAAGTCGAAGAGAAATGGGGCGGTTCAATGCAGAATGCATTCTCTTTTTAGCATTTGCAATGCAAAACTAGGTTTTGTTCGGTACAGAAGTCTTGCACAATAGCCTGTGTATACGTATTCGGTCCAACAATGCTGTCCTATGCAATCATTCTGTAATTACACACAGTCATAAAGCTGCTGCTCTTGCTGCCTGGAACTGCAGTCTCGCCCTCTAAACAACCTAATATCAGTCTCCGCATTAGGACATTTCTTTTCTCTCTTCCCCTCCCGTAACTGCTTACTCCAGTACAGATGGCCTTTACACTGCGCCCAAAACACGTAGTCGGGAGGAAATCAAATTATTGTAAAAATTAAACTGTTTTAAAGAGAATGCCAAGTAAATCTCCGTTGAGCAAAGAGAATATTTCTCTGATTCTGCAGGCTGCAACCACATAAGACTTTACAGACCATAAATAAATCCTGCTTCTGCCTGTTTAAGAAAAAAAAAAACGAAAACCAACCACACACACACCAGCAACTTAAGTATTATATAAGACTCTCACATACGTGCGTGGGTGTATTGTCAGCTTCTACTGGTAAACTGCAAAGAATCAGTCCTTTGCAGTTGCTGCCAGAGAAAGAGCTGTACATTTGAGAGCACGGGATTTTTCAGAAATTATCAAATAGATTTCTCCCCACCCCATCCCCCTTCCACTGCGTAAATCCCAGCAAAGAAACCCAACCCTTGCAAGCCGAGCCCCGCCGCACGGCGTGCTCGCCACAGGCCGCGGCACACACGGAGCTACCCCGCTCCGGCACGCAGCGAGCACCGAGAAAAGCACACACACACCCCAGCCCACCCCCCAAAATACCGTCCGCGGGCAGCTCACCCGGGCGCGGACACAGGCTCGCCGCCGCGGCAGCCCAGCGGCAGCCGGGGGGCCCGCCGGAGCCGTGAGGCGGCAGGCAGCGGCGAGCAGCCCCCTGCAGCAGCGCCGCGACCCCGGCGCCGGGGGGCTGCTCGGCCCAGGCGCGGAGCCGCTCAGCCCCGCCACCTCCACAGGTGCCTCTCCTCCTCATCCTGCACCCAGCGCCCACAAACAAAGCACATACCACACACACACACACCGAAGACAAAAAAAAAAAAAAAAGCGCCCCAGGAAAGACACCCCTTCTCCAAAATGGCAGGAAAACGGAAGCAAATCGTGCGGAAAAAGAAAAAAAGATAAACCCGCGGAAAAGAGGAGAGGGAAGAAAACGTGCTTGCTCACCTGCGAGGCGAGGCAGGGCCGCCGCGGCCGGGCACCTGCGGGGGGACGCGGAGCGGCAGTTCGCAAATGCGTGGGGGTGGGGTGGGGGTGCTAAAGAAGGAGGAGAAAAAAAAAAACCAAAACCCCAAACTTTGTTTCTTTCTCTCCGGGACTCAGGGAAAGCGTCACTTCCTAGTGCGGTAAGCGGGGAGGCTCCCGGGCCCGGGCTCCTCAACTCCTCCTCCTCCTCCCGCCTCCCTCCTCCAGCCCCCCCGCAGCGCCGCCAGCAGCCCCGCCGAGCTCAGCCTCGCCTCCTGGCACCGCCTGGCTCCCCTGCCCTTCCACAGATCTCGGCATGACCTTCTGTGCTCGGCGGTGGCTGCAGTTTGCAGGGAAGGAGGGGAAATCCCCGACGAGTAAGGGGCGGGGAGAGAGTTTGCGACGCTGATTTGGAAGCCGAGCCCTGCAAAATACTGCCATGTTCAACACCTGGCAAAACTCACCGCTCTGATGCCCCGAGTCCAGTGCCAGCCTCTCCAGCGCGATCAGGCCTCGTGGCCTTTCTTTCTAAGGAAAAACAAAGAGCTTTTTGGTTTTTAGGAACCACTCGAACCCGAGGAAAACGTGGGTTTTGTTTCCCCCTTTTGGCCCCTTTTTTCACAGCTTTTTCTGAAGAAAAAATGAAAAAACAGGGAAGGGAAAAAGGATTTGTATTAGGTACACAAATCCTCAGGTCGTCTCTATACTGTTGGCTGTTTTACCAAACACCTGAAATTTACTTTCAGAAGAAAGCTTAAATTTGCTTTCACAAGAACACATACTGCTGAGGTTCCTAAAAATGTTCCGCTTGCCTGCTGGAATATGGCTTCCTTGTTGCCTTGGTCTGAGAGTAAAAAACAGAGCGTTCTGGCAAATGCAGGCACGCTACTTAAGGCAGGAAATAAAGAAGTTGCTCCTTCACTGCTCCCCCTGTAGACTGCTCTGATACTCGAGTTTGTTCACAACCAACGAAACTTGCAGAATATAAAATAACATTAAGACAGCATTCACAGATTAGACACTCGTTCAGTGAAACATGCTAAGCAACACGAAAATGCCAAACATTTTCCCCCGACGTGCACGCTGCCACGTGTTTACCTTCATCCAGCCTTAGATCATCCAGCGCACAGCAGCGCAACTTTTTTTTCAGACCAGCAGG
Organism: Falco naumanni; assembly: GCF_017639655.2. Taxonomy (NCBI): domain Eukaryota; kingdom Metazoa; phylum Chordata; class Aves; order Falconiformes; family Falconidae; genus Falco; species Falco naumanni. Next base: position 49,888,603 of record NC_054060.1, on the reverse strand, counting down.
GCAATTTCCCTTCTAGCATGTATTGCTTTATAGAGTGAAATACAAAAGTAATTTCTGCACTGCTTGTTCTAGTTTGCATTTCTTTCATGACAGTTCTTGGCTCCTATGCAGAACTTTTTACCAGGGAGGCTCAAATTGTGTGGAAACAGCAGCCCAGGGAAGTGACTTACCCATGACTACAGAACGTATCTGATGCATAACCAGGTTTCTCTGATGAGTCCCAGGTCAGTAGTCTAATTACCACACCCAATCTTTTCCTGTCACAGTGCAGAGAATAATAAAGACACATGGAGGTGAAAAGCAAAATAGTAGCCACAGGTACTGCTGGTAACGTTTTTCTTCTTTCACAACCAAAGGTATCATTTGATACAACACTGTCTCAATAGGACATTCAAGGAAAACTCTTCTACACTGCCATTAGCACATTTACTTTTCTAAACTCCTGAATAGACTGGAGCAATGGGTCAATAACTATTTAAATCAATACAGAAATAATATTCACAGCTGTTCATAAATTAGCTACTATGTAAAGCAAACTTAAATAACTGAACATATAATGACTAAAACTGAAGTCAAAGGTATGCAACCCATTAGTTTAATTTGCCCTAATAAAGGCTGAAAAGACAGATTTCATAAACTGGAATTATTTCCTTCTCTGTTATAAAATGTTAGACAACCACTGCCTCCCAATGAAGCACATCAGATATCGATAAGATTGAAACTGCTTATCTCAACTTTCATTGGGGAAAACAACCAACCAACCACCAATCCACCGCTCTTCTATGACTGTAAATCATGTTGTAACACCAAAGCATAGCTCCTCCTTCCAGCCAGAACAAATGCACGTTGTACCTCACATGCGTGTTTTCAGTTTGGGAAGCAAAATTATGAGCAGTGTCTCGTGTTTCACAACACATAATCACGTAAGAGCAGCAGACAATGGCAGAAACATCATCATCTGGCTACAGAAGCTAACACTGCACAGACCAGGGATTATGCTTTCTACCCTTGTCTAGGAGACATGTTAACATTGTTGGGTTTTGATAGTTGCCTCCTAAATAATGTATAAGCTAGATAGGAGTCCTTCTTTACTGAGCCAAAGACAACATAGTAACCACAAGGATGAAGTTGAAACACACTGTAAGATGCAAAATCTACAGGAAAGGATGGCACCTCTTCCTAAACATACCAAATGGGATAAGAACAAAACCAGGCAAGCATGTAGGTACACCGGCCAGCTGATAGATCTGAAACAGAAGCAGCACACTTCAAACACATCATGGCATGAGGCATGTTTATAGAGCTGTATGCTACTGTTTATCTTACTGAGCCATAAACAGTTTTATGAAGTGTTTTGTAAAGATTTTGCCACTACACGCTCTTCAGTTTTTTCTCTGTTCCTCACGTTATGCAGTCCTTACATCTCCTCCAAAACCAGCTATCATAATTTTCCTCCTTGCAGTAGCAGCTTTTGCTATTTTTTTTTTCTTCTCCTTTTCTCAGCATATGCTGAGATTGCATGCAGGCTGCACTTCCTTTAGTTTTACAGTAACAAAATTTAATACGCATATATTCCCTGTTACATTGTTATTTTATTACTGCACTGAAGGAGATTGGAAGATTTCCTAGCTATCACCATATAAAAATCTTAGGTTTCTTTGGCTTGTACAGACACATCATGTGATGTAACAACATCGACTCATATCATTAATAAACTGGATTGCACTGAGTCAGAATCTGGATTAAAGACCATGTTTTGCATACTTACGTTTGCACAGCTGGGAGATAGGCTCAGTAGGTGGCACTTTTCACCAAGTCAGGGTAGAACAAACACCCCATCCTCTTTCTGGTCCCCAGGAGCTGAACTAGTGCTCCGGTATTACAGGAGACAATATGGAGCTATTACTTTTCCCTGAAATTAAGTATAAAATGAAGGTCTTAATCACTATTGCTAGTAAGAAAATAATTATGCTCTTTGTAATAGAAGTTTCAGATTCCAATAAGCCTAAAACTTCCATCTCAGAAGATAAGCTAGAGAATCAACTGACAGGAACCATGTGAAGTTCAGCACAGACTAAAGCAAAGCCCGGCACTTTGGCTGAACTAACCTTTTGCCATTTCACAGGCTAGGACTGACAAACCACTTGGAACCACTGGATAAGATCTGGGAGGTCCTGGTGAACAGTGGGGTAAACACCAGCCAGCAGTGAAGGCTAACATCATCCTGAGCTGTATAAAGATAAGCACAGCTAGGTAAAGGGAAATAACTATTCCTCCTTACTACTCATTTGTTATCTGTGTCTGGAATACTGTGTCCAGTTTTGGGTATCCGAGTACAAGAAAGAAGTTGATAAACTTTAGTCAATAGAAAGTCAAAATGGTCAGAGGCTTGAACACATGCTCTCTGCAAAGACAGGCTAAGGGAAGCTGGGCTTCTCTAGCGTGGAAAGGAGAACAGGTAGCAGAGACTTAATGCCAGCCTTCCAGTAGCTACAAGGCTAGATCTTTACCTACAAGCAAAGGCAAAGCCAGGCTCTTTATTGAGGTGCACAGGGGGAGAAAGACAACGATCATAAATTGAAACAAAGCTGTTCCAACCAGCTAGCGAGGACAGTGAAGCAATGCAACAGGTTGCCACAAGAGGCTGTGGAATTTCCTTTCTTGGAAGTTTCCCATAGCTGCCAAAGAAAGCCCTGAGCAACATGGTCTGATTTCAGTGTTGACCCCGCTTTGAGCAGGTTGAACTGGTGACCTCCCAAAATCCCCTCCAACCTGAGTGATTCTATAATTCAAGAAGCAAATCCCTTCATCTCACATAAAAGGAGGATTAATTAAATGATAGGAAAATAGTTTGAAAAAATCTTATAGGAAATACAAGTTGTTTGTATGTTTCAGGTTGGTTGGGCTTTAGTGTTGAGGCTGTGAATTTAGACCATCAGCATAAATACAAAGATAGTCAGCATTTTTCAGCTGCATTATTGCAGGAGAAAATGCTTATAAGAATGCTTTTATTTCTTTTTATACAAGATTAATTATTCCTTATTACAGAGAAATTTCAGTTTCCCCAGTAACTATGTCTATCTCACATCTTTGTCAGAATTAAAATGAAACACTCGGGCTGTTACATTTGAAATATTATTTTAGTGTACAACTACTCTTGGAAAATTTGATGCAGTCAGAATGTTTGGAAAGAAAGGGTTTGCCTTTCTTAGAAGGGTTTGCAAAAAAACCCAAACTTGCATATTTATTTTACTCTTCATATCTGAGTTTAAAACAGAACACTGAGTTTGCTTTACTAACTTGAGCAAGATTCAGCTTCTTTGATCAACTGTTTTATTTATAGAGCGTGTGTGTGTAAATACACATGTATACACACACGGAAGAAGTATCATGAACTGGCTCCCTGAGAACCAGGATGAGACCCTGTTATATGAGGTAAAGGGAGGGACACTGTGGTGGTTTAGAGGAGAAACCGCATGTAAAAAAAAAAAAAAAAAGAAAGAAAAAGTTATTCACATTGATTAAACACTACTGAAAGAAGATTAGACACCATGGTGAGAAAGACACTGTAAGAATCTATGAAGTACCAATGTATGTGGCATGCTGAAAACCAGCACTGCTGAAACTTTCCTCCTAATTTTACTAGGCTGTGCAGCCTTAAACACACTTTGCAGTCCTTTCTGCATTTACTATCACTTTTCCCAGAATCCCACATTCTTTGTTTTACAAACAATAGTCTGGGGTAACATTATTCATTGTTTACGATTGAAAAAAAACAAACGTGGAGAAGCTAAGCAGTGAGCTAAAGGCCACATGGAGGTTCAATAGCTAAGCTTTGGTTAGCAAACTTTTTAAATCAAAATTTATCAATTTTTTTATCAAAATTTATAATAAAAATCAATTTGATGAGCAAGTTACATCATATTGATTTTCATGTCTGGACTCCAGAAGTATTTTGGCAGTCCTCCAAGCTGCCTTCCAATGCCAACTTGTGTCTACCTCAACTAGCAGTCTGTTTATCTCCGTGATCTCTGAACATTCCTTAATTCTGTCATAAGTTACATAGCACGTTCAATAATATAGAAAAATAATTCAGTTCCTCTCTGTATGTTTATCAGTACAAATCTCATTATGGAATTTTCCCTTTTTCCCTCCACTTCTGCTGGTTTGTTGTGTTTTTTTTTTTTTATAGTGAAAACTTGGTAAATTTTTTTTTCTTGCCAATAGGAACCTTAAAAAGCCTCATGCTCAAAGTACACTGTACAACTACAGCTATTTTGCAATATCTACATAGGGTATAAAATGCAATTTTAAAGCATAGCCCTAGCTAGGATGTGGTATTCCAAGGCAGGAATGCTTTCCAAGTATGGATGTGGTTATATTATTGTTGTCCACTGAGCATTTGAATTACCAGAAATACACTAACAACACTCAAGAGAAACACATACCTTCATGGCTGCCATAAGATTGCTAGCCTGAAGAATATCAGAAGCAGCAATTCTAACAGGCAGTCACAATGTCTTTTATCAACCCATCTCAATATATTTTGCATGTACTGTTAAACCCTCCCCTTTCTACAAACTAAGCAGGATCTTTCCTCCCTTGCAAATGCATGCTCCTCCCTTATTTCCTACTCTGCTCCTGCAGTCTTCTTTAGCTCCTCGAAGCCACAGTGGACTGAGAAAGCAAAGAAAACAAGCTGGAGAACGCCAACATAACAAGGAGCTACAGCAGAACAAACACAGGAATACACGTGGTCTATGAAGGCACCAACTGAAGAGGTATTCAAATAGCAAGCAAGACCACTTGCTGTAGCATTATATACCTGACGGATTTACCACAGCCTCTGCTTACAGGTACTTATAAATTAGTTTCTTTGCTCTCTCCTCACATGTACGAAAGAGGCATCCTCCAGTATCACTACTGCCTCAAGCAATCATCATCAAGCAATCAACAAAAGCAATCATTATCCTGGCCTCAGCAAGATCTCCTCCCCACAAGAAATGCTCTGAATATGCTTATGTTGTCTTCATGCTGCCATTTTAAGAAACAGCAGAAATCCACCATGCTCAAGGCAGGGAGTATCAAATCCACTGTCTACCAGTAATCACTGTGGAATCATGACATTGGGCTTTTATAGATCAAAGTACATGAGAGAAAAGATGGAGATAACTTACCACTTCTAGAGTCTCTGAGGAATGGGAAGTGCAGGAAATTTGCACATGAAAAATGCAGGGGGAAAAGCAGCCCAATTAAAAAACAAAACAAAACAAAAATCACCTACAGACAACCCTCAAACCTCGTGTTCCCATGAACCAACTATGAAAGTTAGGAAGAAGTTATCAAGTTATGGGATCATCATTCTTAACATCCGCATTACTAAGAAAACAAATGTTACTACTGTTCAATATCAGGCGACTAAAACGGTTGGTGTTTTTTTTCCTCGTTTTGTAAAAGATTAGTGGAAGTTTTTGAAAGATGCAGATTGGCTAAGGAGAAGACAACATTACCAGAGGATCAAAGCAACACAGAGGACAAAAAAAGAGGACTTCCCAACAACAAACACTGTCACAATTCACTATGAAAGATTATTTCATAATTTGCAGGGCGAAGCTTTGCTGCACTGGAGGCACACAGAAAAATTGATGGGGAAATTCAAAATGAGATAATGGACTTAAACAGGAGCCTATTTTCTGAGACCACTGTTTGTAAAAATTACAACCTCTCTCCTATTGCATGCACTTCAGTCTGAGAGTCATCAGCTGTGGTCTGATTATCACCAGCAGACCCTCAACCACGATTCTCCTAGTCTGTTCCAGCAAACAGCATCCTGTGTTCGTTTCTCTGACATCCAAACAACATTCTGTCATGGCATGTCAGCTTCCAAAAAGTAGTGGTGGGAACTGTGAGAAAAGACTAATTATAGAAATTATGTAACAAGTTCACTTGGACAGCTCCTTCATTTGTAGACCTGATATCTCAAATTAGTCATGTACTGATAATAAAAATAATAACTAAAATATACATGTTTGCCAGCACTATGATGTAGCCTATTTATTCCTATTTAGCATTCAACATTCTATTTTAAATTAACACAATTTGCAGTGTTTGCAAAGCCAGTACCCACTAAGGGACTTAGAGGATTATCCTGTTAGTGCTATCTTGTATGGCCCACCGAAGAAAGCCACACAAAGAACTAGGCAAGAAAGGCATCCAAACAAGATCTCATTTCCTCCATAGATGTACAAATGATCTCCCCAAAATGCCCTTAGAGACTGTCATTTAGATAGTCTCATGTACTGCTTAGAAACAGCGGAAAGCCTCTTCACTGCCAGCCAGCGATGCTTGGTAAAGCACAGTATGCCAATTATGATCTGAAGCAGGTTTTGCTTAGTTGCATCAGACCTTCCAGTTACCAATTGTTGATCAGCCTCTAAAAGACAACCCTTACCATTACACTGCTGTTGCTTAGCTGAGAGTCAACACAGTTGCATCTAAGTTTCACATGTCCAATAAAATACTTGATCATCCATAATAATAAGAGCAAGCACAGCATCCTAGAATACAGTCACTGACACCATTAATACATTCCAGGCCAGTTGTGCTTACCAATCCTGCTTCTTTTCCTTAGAGGAAACAGGTGTAAGTCTTTACAAATTCTCATCTCCAGGCCAGTGGAACACAACAGCTGATTTGCTAACATCAAAGTTGTTAATAATTGACTGATAATAACCAAGTGCTGTAAATTTCCAGAATGGAATGTCTAAATGCTGAATAGATGAGAAGCATTCTACTAACATCCAGCAGCTCTGAAACAAGCACTGCACAGAGCTCCAAAAATATGCCTTTGTTATCTTGAGACTTTGCAAGTCTACATAGTCCTCTTCCACAAACTATTACTTGCTTTTCAAAAATAACACATCTTGCATGTGATGCTAAGTGCAAGAAAAGTTCCTTCTGAAGTTTTCTCATTCATTTTCCTCTTTTTCACACCTGTCATTATTCACCTTTTATCAGCTTCCATCTTTCATCCACATCCCAAATGTGTTTTCCCACAAATGCATAGGTTGAAACCCACAAGATGGAACTTTCCAATTCTGTTTGGTCAAGGATTAGCATACCAAGGAATCTTACAAGGAAGCTATACTACGTATAACTTCACACAGTCCCAAATACATCCCTCATATGAACAATATTTTTTCTAATTATAGAAGACCCATTTCTCTTTCTGCTTCATTAGCCATTAGCATCAGCTCTTCTAGCACTGGGATGCATAAGAAAACAGGGCAGTTTTACAATTATTTTGAATTTCAAGTATGAAAAAGAATAGAAATATGATGCACTATTTATTAACATTAGGATTTCTCTATGCAGCACAACCTATCACCCACTGCTGCCTCCTGCTCTGGTGTAGCAATCAGTAGCATTTTCAGCAAAGGTACTCATACATTTTCTGTCCTCAGTTCAGACAGAAACACTTGTCCTGACCGTTTTCTGTCAGCAATTTTAAACCAAAGAAACATAACCTAACATTACCATAAGTGTGATTGTGCAAAGATCATTTTGTGTTCTGAATAAGTCATTCCAGCCTTCATGACAGCACTTCTTCCTTCCCCCATTTTTGAGGATGGTCTAATATCTTGGTTACCTACATAATACATCTTAATTTATGATAACTTCTGTTCTTTCTAAATTACAAATTTAGTTTCATTTCCACTGAATGTTGCCAGTTTCCATCCACATAAGCTCTAGAATCACAGAACAGTCAGGGTTGGAAGGGATCTCTGGAGATCATCTAGTCCAGGGGTCCTCAAACTACAGCCCATGGGCCGGATATGGGCCCCCAGGGTCCTCAATCTGGCCCCCAGTATTTACAGACACACCCCCCCGGGGTTGTAGGTGGAAACCGAGCAGCCACAGATGACTTCCTACCACTTCTGTGCACCGGCCCACTGTTTAAAAAGTTTGAGGACCCCTGAAGTCCAACCCCCTGCTAAAGCAGGTTCACCTGGAGCTGGTTGCAGTCACATCCAGGTGGGTTTTGAATGTCTCCAGAGAAGGAGACTCTACAACCTCTCTGGGCAGCCTATTCCAGTGCTCTGGCACCCTCAAAGTAAAGGTGGTCTTCCTCATATTGAGAGGGATTAATGTGTTGCAGTCTGTGCTCATTGCCCCTTGTCCTGTGGCTGGGCACTACTGAAAAAAGCCTGGCCCCATCCTCTTGACACTCACCCTTAAGATATTTGTAGACATCGATAAGATCCCCTCTCAGTCTTCTCTTCTCCAGGCTACACAGGCCCAGCTCTCTCAGCCTTTCCTCACAAGGGAGATGCTCCAGTCCCATCATCTTTGCAGCCCTCTGCTGGACCCTCTCCAGTGGTTCCCTGTGTCTTTTGAACTGCTCTGTTGATTACAACCCTCTGAGCTCTGCCATTCAGCCAGTTCTCAGTCCCCCTCACTGTCCACTCTTCCTGAGTTTATGCATGAGTATGTTATGGGAGACAGTGTCAAAAGCCTTGCTGAGGTCAAGGTAGGCAGCATCCACTGCTCTCCCCTTGTACGCACAGCCAGTCATTCCATCATAGAAGGCTATCAGGCTGGTCAGGCATGATTTCCCCTTGGTGAATCCACACTGACTGTTCCTGATGACCTTATTTTTCTTTACATGCTTAGAGATGACCTTCAGGATGAGCTGTTCCATCACCTTTCCAGGGATGGAGGTGAGGCTGATCGCCTGTAGTTTCCTCACTTCTCCTATAAAACAAGAAAAAATAAGGGATCACTTACATTTAACATATTTATTTCCAATCTTGCAGTATTTTTTTAGACAAAGTGGAGAAACCAGCAGTAGAAGGAAATACTTTCAAGGTTATTGGTATTGTTCATCTAAAAACCACTCAATCTTTCCTGGTTTTAACTATAATTATGCATTACAAAGCACATACAACAACTACAGGCCATGACAACAAAATTAAAATTTAAACTTTTCAGTGGTGTCTACAACAGATGAGCGGTGACACTTCATATTGAATTGCAAAAATTCAAGGTATTTTTCATGATACAGACATGCATGACTGAATCTTAAAGTATGAAACAATACTTATATTAGTACTTCACTGGTTGCAGATTTCTAGAGTATTAGTAGAACCATTTTTAAATTATAACTGGGAGATAGCATTAAATGGAAATGGCACACGGAGTGATAAAGAAAGAAATTTCCCCCATAGATGTGTATGCTTATCTAACATCATGATTCTAGATCAGAAGGTCCTGATTTCCTCAACTGTTCTGCAATAAAAAATGAAAGATATGATCCTAATATGATGCTGCACAGCAACAGAACAGTTCTCATCTACAATGTGCTCAGGTTGTTTATAAACATTAAATAAGTAGATATACCAAAATGTAGCTTTACCATATTTAATACTATAAAAGTTACTAGAAGATCACCTGACTTTTGGATTTGATTTAGGAAACTCACTAACAAACTAAAGACAACAGGAAAATCAGTCTCTGCAGCAAGCACTTAAATATTTTCTTCTCTTAAGGATAAAAAAAGGGTACAAACAGGAAAGGAAGCAAAATTATGAGTAAAACTTTCTGATAACCAAACAGTAGTAATCACTATCAGATTAAAATAACAACATTGTGCTCAATTTTCATGTATTTAAAAGGTTTTACAAAATGGTAAAAGACCAGGTCCAACAACATTTATGCAAAAGCCTTTTAACCCTATGTTTTCATTACAAAAGTCAGATATCAAGTTGTGTTACTGACATAATTTACTTTACTAACAAAATAAGTTATTTACCTTAAAATGAATGGGATTCTTCAAGATGTGCCCTACAGACAGTCTTAAGGGTGAACGCATATTAAAACCAGTAGCTTTGACTAGCAAAGTCTGTTTATAGAGCAAAACTTCCTTACCATCACAAAAGTGTAAGTGACAAAACAAATTCAGAACCTGCCTGTGCCCTTTGGCCAATCAGAATCCAGATGAACATTTTAAAACAATGGCAAAAATGCATCAGGGCATTCCCAAGCATTACACATCAGAAAAACCAAGTTATTATAAAAAGTAGCAACTGATTCTTTATCAGTATACCTACCAGCACAGATGAAGCCCACTTTGTGATTAGCTAGCAATTAGCATCAGTTAGCATTAGTCTCATATGACAGCTAAGTGGCCACCTGCAAAACTTTCCCACAAGTATTTCTGCCTCAGGCTAATGCTCAGTCCATCAGCAATACCTTGTGAAGTTTGTTTCTTTTTACAGAACAAGACCTGCATGAATAAAAAATGCAAAAGCAGAGCAAAATTTAGAAGTGGATGGCATAACTTGAGTTGGATGATAGCTTGCTTTCACCAGCTGTCTACCCTTTCCAACATTTTCAACCAACAGGGAGCTCAGCTGCTCACAAATCACCTTTAAACTGCACTCTACAGCATGGTAAGTCACTCTGACATAAAGTCAGCTAAATAGCTCAGTTCAACCTCAGCAGCTGTCTCAAGTTAAACTTTTTCAGTTCATTTCTTACACTGATTCAAGCAATCACTGCAAATTGTGGTAATGACCTTAATGTGTTACTGTGCTCTGCTAAAGTTGTTGCATCCAGTTTAGCTAGCAGAATGAATCATCCGCAAGCCCTTAAAACATTTCATGCAAAGATATGTAGATTAGCTCAAATTAGACTCAACAGCATGTCACTCAACGTTGCATTGAGTGAACAAGGGTGCTTTCTCCTTGTCTGCTCTGGCTCAGCAACGAGGGCAAGAAATATAACTGAAGGCTGGTAAACTAATGGTTTAGAAAAACAGAAACATCAAACCTGCTATGGATGATTTTGCAATAATTTTTCTTACTGCAGCATAAAACACTGTTTTAGAATTTGTAGGGCAAGTCAACTGGTTTTGTTACCCATGAACATGGAGAGGTATTGCTCTCTGAGTTCTTCCATAAGGCTGTTTTATAAATGGAGAAGGCACACTTTTTCTCAAGATACTTTCAGCACATTTCATCAGTTCTGTGAAGAATAGCTTCAAAGATGTTTAACTTTCTGTACACTTAAAAAACTGCTTTCCCACAGCAGAAAAGGGCATCTTATTTTCCTGTCATGTGAGACTTACTATCTCAAAAACAAACAGTTAAATTATGTTGGATTTGAGTAATTGATCATTCCTATCCACAGAATCCATGAAGGATGTTTCTGGAGAGACTTCATAGACCACTTTGCTCCCTACACACACAGGCTACAGAATCTGGTGTTATTCAGAATGCATGCACACCCTATATTTTGATGGCCAAAACATAGCTGCATTCAATTACATAACCGTCTGCATTATTCATCTATACAGATTTAAAAAGACTACTTATGATAATGGTATTAATTAAAAATAACAAAGAAAGGGCACACATCTGTCAAGACTGTGAGTTACCTATGAAAATGGAAATGCGTAAAAGGTGAATTATTACATACTCTCATCAATATGATCCATGAGCCCAGCAATTCTTGGAAAATGAACAGGACTACTTTGTACTTTGAAATCATTTAAGCCTCACAGTATAGGCAGAATATGTAAGGTTTATATTTCACTATTGAGAGCAGGTAAACAGAAACAAAAAGATGATCTTCAGTTAGCTAAACAGTCAGCCAGTCTTAAAGGGAAAAAAAACCAAACCCCACCAGACTTTGATTTTTGAGTTCTATTTTAATCATTATCATTGGCTTCACCAAAATTGACAGCAATGTGATTTTAATCACTCTGAACCAGACAGCTGTTCCACTTTTATGTTCTGTCCAAGTTTACAGGATTCTGGGAGCTAATGACTTTGTATCCATAAACTTTTTTTTTTTTTTTTTGTCCTTTTTTTGATCCTTTCAGATGAAATGGGATGAAGTCTTTTTAATCCCACCATGTGGCTAAGATATGTTTTTGCTTTCTCAAATTTGCCTGAAGTTGGTCAGAGAAAACTTTGAACTGGGGGGAGTGTCTGTCCAGTGAAGTAAGGCTCAGTGGAATGACATATCCCTATTCGGGTAGGCAGCGATGTTTTTTTGGCAATGACCACAACCGTCTTCCAGCATAAACACATCCCCCATTTCATCTCTACCCCATCACTGTTTGACTTTAAAATGACAACACTCAGGTTGATTTAGCCTTATTTATATGTGGCAACAACCCCTAATATCTGTTAGGTAACAACTATTCCACTACCACCTGCTTGCAAGGACAGTTTTATTTCACGTGAAAGGTGACTTTGTGTGGTTTGGTTGAGTCTGAGGTAGATTAAGCTAAACCACAAAAAGGCATTCTTAGAGTAGAACATGGATCCACAAGGCAAGTTAGTGCAGAAAAGCTACTGCATTTTAAATTCACACCTAAGCTTATTTCACAATAGCTTCATTAACAAAAGAGATAAGGGGGGGTGGGTGAGGGGTGGAATATAAGGGTTAAAACAGTAAACTGCAGATGATTGCTGTAACCACCTTTCAGGATAATCTTGTTTGTGGAGAAAACAAAGCTATGCTGTGCTAGGCAAGAGAAGGCAGGGTTGTACAGAGATTTTAAAAGCCCATTTAATGCATTGGGGTTTGGGTTGTTTTGGGGTTGGGTTTGTGGTTTTTTTGTGTATTTATAAAACATCTGAAGTTGCACTGTCATTATATATGGGAAAAAATATGCTCATGTACCCATATACAGCATTTGTTTTCACCACTTTTCTTTCAATTATTACTAGTCACTGAGATATACTACTTCTAAATTAACAGGGAGCTGTTCTCCATTAATACACTTCATAATCTTTTCCTGTTTGCTCATATAATGACATGTAACACTGGTTTCTGAAATAATTATTTCTGTAGTAATTGGGCTGCTCTTTTCTTGCACAAGTATGAAGTAAGTCAGTATTCGTTCATTTTAATGCAGGCCTTCTACATACAAGATAAGCCCATTTGAAACCACGGGGACAATGAAGACTTATTTTCAGTGCATTACACTAGTAAGAAGTTGACCTATCATTAGATCGAGTGATACTAGAAAAAAAAAGTATGGATGTATAAATCCCTTATTAAGATTCCTCATTTTTTGCCCTAGACTGTTATAGTTCCAGTGATGTTATTTCAACTAATATGAAAGGCAAAATTTTGTATATTACAGTGGCACAAATGTAAGTCATTCTCTTAGACATGTATTATTAAACCTCTATGGGTAAAGCTACAATAGAAAGGGCTTTGCCTGCCTTTATGTGAGAGGCAGAGTACAAAGTCATCAGGATCATTAGTTTGGAAGAATTTTTCCAGTATTCAGTGGTCACTTTGAGTCTGCAGTAATTTCCACGGACTCAGTGGCCACTTCATGGACCTGTTTGCCTTTCCAGCATGGCGAGCCACCACAACGTAGGGTGAGTACACAAAGCAATCCAGTCAGGCAGTGCCAGAACCTGAGCCCCACCCTGGGAAAGCTCTGGTTCCTCAGTTATTCATCCTCCTACAGCTGGTTCTTTCAGTAAAGATGCTTCTTCATCTGTATTCCACCATAGCAGAAGCATGTATATAGTAAATACAACATTATAATTATGCAATAGCAACTTTGCTGGAATTCTACAAATGGCCATAATACAGCTTTGTATCGCATCAGTGAACAACATCTCATCCACTAGCAGTCCCAGGGACGAAGTACCTCTCAGCATTACCCTCTCTCTCCAAGGAAAACACCCCATGAGCTGCAAGTGCCTCATAATACAGACTTACATTGCATCAATGAACAACACCTCATCCACTAGAAGACGCAGGGAGAAAGTATCTCTCAGTGTTACCCTCTCTCTGCAAGGAAAACCCCACAGGAGCTGCAAGCGCCTTGTCCCAGCACCTCAGCAGATGGGCCACCATCACCTCACCCGCACAGGCGGCCGGGCCGCGAGGCAGGAGACCCCGGCCCACAGCCGTATCACCCACTCCCCGCGACACGGGAGGGCAAAACCGGGCACCTGGTGCCGTGGGAGACCATAAGCGGCCCAGGGCTGAGGACGCAACCCCTGCCCCCCGCCCGCCACACCGAGGCCGCCCCGCGCCACTGCCGCTCTAGGCCGCGCTCCTCAGCGCTTCCCTGTTTGAGGCGCGCGCGCATGCGCGCGGCGGGGCTGGGGCGGGGCCGCCCGCGCGCCCCGTGACTAACGTGCTGGAGCGCTCGAGGCGCGGGTCAAGGTGAGCGGGGGCCCCTCGTGGGTGGCGCGCGGGGCGGCGTGCGGCGGGGGCCCGGCCCGTGGCCGTGCGCGCGCGGGGAGGGGCGGCGCGCGCTGAGCGGCGCGGCGGGGCCTCGGCGGCCTCCGGGGTCGGGCCCGTGGGCGCCCGCCGGCCCCCTCGAGATGAGCCTGCCGCGACGCCCGGCGTAGAACCGGGAGGCCCTGCAGCCGCGTCCCGCCTGGAGGGAGCTTGGCAGCGCCCTCCGAGCCCTCCCCCTGCCCTGCTGCCCGGGAGCCGTTTCCTCAGGGGAGAGCACCGCGTCGTTGCAGGGTAGGCGGGGGCGCAGGTGTGACGGTAGGAAGGGGCTGCTGTGGGGTCGCTTGCTCCCTGGAACAGGAGCTAGTTTTACCCAGTCTCCGCATTGAACCGTGGCCCGGGGCAGCGGAGGATCCCAGAGGAAAGGAGGCCTCAGCGCCCAGGACGCGGCCTCTCTGCGGCTTGTGGAACTGAACGTCCTCCATTGCTTCTGACCTCAGTTTCTCTCTCTCACGTTATTCTGTCTGCAGCTTCTGAAACTGGTAGAACCATCTGCAAGACAGTCTTCAGTGGCTCTTCTGCCTTTGACAGCAGTGACTTCTAACTTGGTCTTTGGTCATACCTAGGGAACTGGATAATCGGTACACTCTTTGTGATTGCTGTCATGTGGGAGCCTGAATACTACACCACAGGTTTCTCAAAAAAATATCAGGTGATGCTCCTGGCTTTCTGGGAGCAATCTGCATTCTTCTGTTCATTCCCAACTTGAAATTCTGCTGAAGAAAACCAGGCCTTTTGTGTTGGAATGTTTACAATTTTCAGCAACTCCAATACAACTTTTTATTTATTAAAAAAAAAAAAAGTATACCCAAGAGGAGGTAACTGAGAGCTTTCAGCTTTTCTGATGCCTGGATCTGAAAAAGTAAAGTTTATACAACCCTATTATGTGTAGATGGGTGTATACTTTTGCTCTGTATGGCAGTCAAATTTGATAAAAATACCAAACATATTAGGCTTCTTGGAATATAAAAAGGACGGCTGGATCAAGATCCTACTACTATTGTCATTCTTCCATATTCATCTGTTTCTTTCTTGAGGGAAAGACTGCAGCCCTACAGTGTGTCAGGGAATCCACGTGGAGAAAATACCTATGGGAGGAGGAACTTCACACCAGAGATTTCAGAGATGAGACATGAATCACTGGAAAATCTGAATTTGTTGGTTCAGTTCATGAAAGTACTTAGCTTTTTATGGCATGTGTTTTTCTCCATTCATGATAGTTAGTGTTGATACTGGCTTCTTTTTGAAAACTTTAGTTTGGAATTAATTAACATTCTTCAAGTGTAGAGCTCCTTAGTGGTGTGACGGAGAGTTTGGTGCCTAATCCATTACATTTGCTTTTCCATTTCCATTCACCTCACCTTACCAGTTGAAGTTACCATTTTTTTGCTTTTTGCCCAGCCATTCACATCAGTTTGCTTGGTTGTGTCTCATCTATTGTTCACAGTTTCTCTGGTTCTCTTTCCCCATTCTATTTCTCACTTTCCTGCTTTACTAGCCTTTAAGTTGCTATTCTTGCCATGTTTATCTGTTCTCCCTGATTCCTAGTGCCAGTCCTTCCCATCTTTCCTTCCTGCATGTTCCTCATTCAGAGTCATTCCTCCTTGAAATGTCTTTCCTTGAGTTTCCTCTGAGGATCCTCATTCCAGCCATTTTGAGACCACAGTTCCAGAAGACTTTCAGTCTTACTTGTCCTCCGTTTAGACTGACTGCCACCTAGGCCTGGTACAGGAGGGATAAACTACCTGCTCTTCATTTTTCTATTACGTTGCACCTGGCATGGGCTCTAACAAGTTGGAAGCAGGTGAATCTTTTTGGCAAAAGCATATGTAACTGTAAACAATGTCTTATGGGCAGTCTAACAAGAAGGTAGAGGAACCAAGCCCAGAATAAACAAACTGGAGCGTTTTAGTGCTGAGGAATTTATTTAACATTTTTAAAGGGACCTGTCATGTCTCTGCAAAAATGGGAAAAGAAAAGCAAGGGGAGAAAGGGGTAAGAATAAAACTGGGCAAGAACATACTAGAGACTCCCCTGAAGGTACTGCTGTTGTGCTGCTTAATGCTTCTGTTGTACTTGGAGGGTGGGACAGGTGATCTTGGCATTGAATGATGATAAAACTTATAATGGAGTTTCGCTCCATTTGAGTTAAAAAATAGAACCATCTCATTATTGTTGTTTGGAAAAGCTAAAAAATAGTAATGCATGTTGCTTCCTGTTGGTCTTAAAAAAATATTCAAAAGCATGTGTCATTGGCATCATGCATATATTGAGAAGTATTATGTATATGATACAAATCCCCTTTATTTAACTTTTAAAAAATCTTCTCTTTCTCCAAAAGGTTTCCTCAGTTTATGGTGCTAAAGGATGATGCCTCTACCTTACTTTCTTTAGTCACTTCTGTATTGTTTATAATGTGAGGAAAGTTTGATTGTTACTATGTGATGATATTGGTATGAACATTTGCTTGTGTAATGGTGTTATTTATTTCCACTGTAGAGTGAATGCAGTTATATTTAGAAGTAAATGTCCATTTCCAGTGTTGTATTTTACTGTGACAGCTGTCATAGAATGAGTGACAGTTCAGTTGCCAGCCTCCCTTTCTGCCCACCCACTCACAGTATCTGGAAGATCTTCAAATTGAATTTGAAGGCTTCTCAACACAGCCTTCTCAACAAAAAGCTGAGAAAATGATCTGGGAAATCAACAGTGGTTTTGTTCCCTCAGAATGTCAGGCATTCAAAGAAGTAATCTGAACTTAAATTGTATGCTTTTTCCCCTCATCTTTCTATGCTGCTCTGTATTGCTTTTGCTTTCTTTTAATATGCTAAGATCTATGGTTTTTTTCTTTAAAGACCTATTTTTTTCCCCTGTACTATTATAGCAGATATTTCAAGCATGTGTTGGGCACAATAAAATTGCTTTTCATCATCTTTTTTGTTGTTCAGATTGGGTTTTTGTGTTTTTATAATACAGGTATTTAGTTTCAGGATAAAAATTGAGTGAGTAGTGTTGATGGCGGACGTTTCTGTAAGGCATGAGCTGTAAAGCAGTTCTGCTTACTCTGTGTGGTTTATAAACAGTGGATCAAACCCCTAACACCATGGACAGATTTAAACTGACTACAAATAGTGATTTGCCCAAATTTCATGTGAGCTGTCAAGATTGCTGGCGGTTTATATTCACCGCATTCTTAACTTATTTCTGCACAGAGTAGTTTCATTAGTGGTTATAAACTTCAGCCAAGTTCTGTATGTCTACAAATTATTTACTGGAGTAAAGTTGTTTTAAATTGCACTGGGTACATCTGACAGTTTATAAAATGCTTATTGTATTAGCACAAATTCTCAGATGCTAAGACAGTTGCTCTAGGGATAACAACTGTACCACTTCAATGTAGTTTTGTTAGGCAAATGTTATCAGGAGGAATTTGGAGTTTTGTTCTGAAAAGTATTTTATAAGAGAAGTACAAAGTGATGTGCTCATGATCACACAGAAAGTATATAGTAGAGTACATTTATTCCAGAGCTGTGTGGATATAAAAATCCATTGTTATGTTTCCTTAACTGTTAATTCCTGTATTTTCAATGCTCATTTTTAATTTTTTAAACAGTAACTAATAACTTAATCAAAGTGTGGGGTTCTTTCCTTTTGTTGTAGACTGATATTCTACATTGTTCTGTCCAGAGAACTGTGCAGGTCACTTATTTTTCACTGATGTGATGCTTTAAAACACATTTGAGATCCATTTCTCATAGTTTTTCTAAATCACTTTGGCAGCTCACAGTTGTAAGAAGACACATTTACAGTCCTCTTTTAAACTGTTGAAATTCAATGAGAAATTTTTCAGTAAAACAGATCAAACGGTGATCTAATTCTTTCTTACCTCTGAGCCAGACCATTTCATAGGAGAAAATGCACTGCTAATAGAAAGACTTGCTGTTTCATATGGAACATCTTACACGACAATCTCTTTTTGTCATGTATCTGCATAGTGCTATTGCTGGCATGAGTGCATGCCTTTTAGTGAGTTGCATCTTACACATGCAAAGCTGCCTCGGTGACTTAGGTGGGAGCAGTGTTCTCAGCATGGAAAGCAAACCAAACACCTCTCCTACAGCTTAGCACAGCAGGGAGTGATGATCTTACAAGGAGCACAGTACATTATAATTTTCAGTCTTTCCAGAAGGTGCTAGTGTGACATTGTATAAAATCACAGCTCTAACAAGATAAACAGGGAAACTATTCACAAGTTTGTTTTTATTTACATTTATATGATTCTTGGTCATAGATGCTGAAGTTGGTGAGGCACATACTTCATGCCACTTCCAAATTACTAAGTACTTTACACCATACTCTCTTTCAAGAAAATTTATGTTTCAGTCCTTGAAACAATGTTTTCCTTTGCAGGAGCCCAGTGTGAAATTGCTGCAAAGCAGGGATGATTATACAGAGAGTAGTGCTGAATTCACGCCCCGGTATGTATTTCTCTCCAATAAAGGAGCAGTATTTTCGTTATGGTTGCCTAATGCTCCAAAATGGTGAGGGGAGAAACAGACACTAACTTAAGAGTTACTGACATTTATATATCTTAATACTGCATGCAGCAATAAGTAAAGTTTATTTTGAGGTGTATTTATTTAGTCTGGATATACAGATTTCTAAATCCTTGGGTGAGAAAAAAAAAGATTGTCACATAAAATGTGAGAAACCCCGAAGTGAAGAAACATGACCAAGCATTGCTTTTTAGTTCTGACATTTACTCTTTTTGCATTTTAAGAGATGACTGAAATAGTGTTTTGTTACTGTTAATTTTTGTTTTCTTTTAGTAAATATTAAATATTTTATTCCTCCCATGTTTCGAAGTATTTATTTTTTAAATTTACACTCTTGACTATTTGTTTACTTCATTGCTTACACATTTGCCTTGTTACGGATGACAGCACAATATTTCGAATAGTGAGTTTATAAATAGTCTGTTGTAGAAAACCCACATGTGTGCATTAAGTTTTTGGGGCAGTATTGTATGCTGCTCAATGCCAAAATACTCCTAAGAGGTAAGAACTATTGTGTGACCTGCAAATAAGTCTTTATTAATGCAAATCTAATTTTTCAGTGGTAGGCTGCTGTAGTCACCCAGTCACTCTGACTTAAAACATACATGGGTATCTGTCTCTCTCCTTTTAGTGCTGGTGGTTCCAGTTGTTAGTCTGATTGATCCGCTGTATGCGGTACCAACCTGAGGATGAAGCCTCCAGGTCTGGGGCTCTTGGCACACATTTTATAGGTGTTTCTGGGAAGCTTTAATTTAAGGAGGTCCATCTGTGACTGTGAAGAGATGCTCTTGCAGCATATGCATGTGCAGTGGCAATGGTCTGTATTCCCCCAATCTCACTGAGTCAAAAGAGACTGAAAGGTGAGGGTTTAAAATTTACCTAGTTAAAATGTATGGTCATTTACTACTCACAAAATAATACAGTGGTTTTGTTATGTGAGAGAGCTCCCAATGCATGTTTTTGTTTTGAAAGTTAGGGGCTTTTTAGTACATAGGGTATATAGACCCATTTTTTGAGCATGAAACCTTTTTTTTTTTTCCCCCCTTTAATTTGCCCTAATTGTTCATAAAAATTATGTGTAGCAAACAGCACAGAAACTGTCAGTCAGTGCAAGTGCTTGGTGCCGACCCAGGTAAATGTAAGCTGACAGATCAGTGGGTCTTCAGTTTGGATGGTGGTAGCGCACCCATTTAAATCATAGTCTGTGACACAAAATCCAAATTTTGTTTGGTAGTTTTATACCCGAGTAAAGATAGACCCTAACTTGTTCTAAAAAGCACTGTCTAAGGGCTTCCCATATTGATTAAGGGAATCTTTATATTGATTCATTTATTTGTTTGACTTTAAAACAATTCTAGGTAAGAATGGAGTGCCAGTGGCTGAAAACTTCCGGCTGGAACAAGGTACAATAGCAGATACAGTCCAAGCAGGACAGGTGTGCGTTAGAACCCTTTATCTCTCTGTGGACCCATACATGGTAGGTTTAAAATATCTTCAACTCTATACCTGTCATGATGTTTAACACCAAAGTTACCAATTATAGCACAAATGTATCTCTAGTACTAAACAGTAATTCTGTTCATTCTGATGGTGTTCTATTGGGAAGGAATTTGGCATTAATGTGCCTGCAATATATATAGGAATATGACTTTATAGGACCAGGAGGAGACTGTGAGCCCTGGTATACCATTACAAACTTGTATCAGCTTTTTCTGAACGTTGTCTTTTTTATATGTACATTTTAAACTTTTTTTTTCTTCCCCATGGATGGAAATATTTTTTAATCGAGGGGTGTGTGGGCAGAGGAGGAATAATATTTCATGATGAAGCAAGGGAGTGACATGATCAGGCAAAAAGATTCCAGACAAAACACATAAATGAATCAAGTTAAATGTTATTTGGCTATTACCAGTTTTGTTTACATATGAAAGTCGTATTTTCTCCTCAGGTGGGTGATGGCAGAACAAAATGTGTCAATACTTTGTAAACAATGACAACAGAGAGAGGATTAGTGAATGAAGCCATAATGAGCACTTGTACCTAATTCTGCAAAACTGTAGAAATCATGTGCTTGGGAGACTTTGTTGAAATGGAAGTGAAAGTAGGAGAATCAGGCAGACCTGGTCTGCTAATATATAAAAGTTTGCTATAAAGAGAATTCTGATCTTTTGTTCCTGCACAGATGAAGATAGTAGGAAAGAAGCATTCTTAATGTCAGGAAAGTGCATTTAGCTTGGAAATTAAGGAATAGTTTAAGAATCGTGAAGTACTAACTCAGACTACAGGGGGAGATACAAAGAAAAGACTTCAGACTTCAAGATGTTCCTTAGAAACGGATCTCTGTTGGGGTGGTCTACTTAAATTTGACTGTTCTTCAGTGCATAGGCATGGACTGAAGGACTTGTGGGTGTTTTTTTTCAATCCTGCATTTCTGTGGTTCATCCAGTTAAGGAATGGCATTTACAGGATTCTTGTCAGACCCAAGGCAGTAGTCTTTGGTTGCACAGCTGACTTTGAGGCAGCGTCTACAGAACGTGTTGGCTTTGGTAAAGCTGCTGGAGGTGATAAGAATTGTCCGTTGTCCTTTTGTACTGAGCAAACAAGCAGGGAAAGAGGGATCTACGAAAAGATGATGAATATTTGGGGCTTACTGAGAGATTTTTGAGTAGCCCTTGTGTTTGAAGTTCTAAACATACCTCATCCCCAACTTCATTTGAAGTTATAAACAAATTGTGTGTTCCACCAAAGCCTTGCATTAAAGCCTTGTCTTTCAGCGCTGCCGAATGAATGAGGATACTGGCTCCGATTACCTCCTGCCCTGGCAGCTGTCCGAAGTTGCTGATGGTGGGGGCATTGGGGTTGTGGAGGAGAGCAAGCATGATAACCTTGCTAAAGGAGACTTTGTAACTTCCTTTAATTGGCCCTGGCAAACAGTGGCAATTCTAGACGGAAGCTTGCTACAAAAGGTAATGTAAATGCAAAGCCCAGATTGTCACTATTTTCTTTTATTAAACCTTTTTTTTTAAAGTAGTGGCTAATGATACTTAGTGAAAAACAAGCCAATATTTTTAAAGCAACTAGTTCTCAAAAGGCAGCTCAACTCACAGGTGGCAAAATCTATATAAATTTCTCTCTTTTCTTAACAAAAATGTAAATGCTTTTGATGGTTACCAGACATGTCAGTATTATTCCAGTAGTTGGGTTTTAAATCAATTTCCATGAAGCTGCTTCTGTTAATTAATTCTGTAAATTATTCTGATTCTAGTAGAATTCCTGATCCTTGAGAGTGTGGTCATATGACATGAAAGGCTTCAGATATATTTAATTAAATTTATTTTACTAACATATGTTAGTGAAAGCTTTTACTTGAGGCTTTACATCCACAGAAGAAAGGGTATTCAATATTAAGTTGAAAGTGGAGAGGAAACAGTCCATTAGGACTATTGTGTTGATCATCCTCATGTAACACAGAAAAATATTGTAGTTTAGGAATGTATACTTTCCAATAAACTCTTTCCTTTAGGACCCTTTGCCACTGATATGCAATCACAGTATTTGATAAAGCGGTTCTGTTTTATCCTTAACGCTGGCATAGGGGTAATTCACCATTGCTGGAAACTTATCTCCCAACTGCCTTTTAACAGGTGCATCATTTAAGTTTTTGTGAGTGACTTGGTTTAAAAACATTTTCTAAAACTATAGAAATGTAATCTTTGTTTCATTTTGTATGAACTTGTTATTAGGGTAGAGCTAGTTTATAGATAGCTTGTCCCTACCAGTTGTACCTTGCCTGGTAAATATCCTGAGTTGGTCTTCTATCCTCAGACAATCAAATAGCAAAGAGCAAAACCGCACCTTAAAAAGAAATGAACACCACCATGTGTTTCTGTTTTGTAGCTTGTTCCACAGCTTGTAAATGGACACCTTTCCTACTTTCTCGGTGCAGCTGGCATCACAGGACTGACAGCCCTGCTAGGTATAAAGGAGAAAGGACACGTGGCTGTGGGTGCAAATCAGACAATGGTGGTGAGTGGGGCAGCTGGTGCCTGCGGCTCTCTGGCTGGCCAGGTAGGTAGACTTAAGATACACAAGCATACTGTGTTACCGAGTCTGTTTTCTGATACATGCTGGTTAGTAAACGTACATATAAAATCTAAAATGTAAAAGTGAGGAGGAATAACTCCATGGGAAGGGTCAGTTTCACAGATCTGGCCAAACTCTCACTGGGAAAGATTTTAGGTGTGAAACTTGTTTCATGAAACTGGGATAGGAGAAAACGACCCAAGGTGATTATTTGTCCCTAGCATAAATAAAATAGATGATACAAATACATGTGTATATGTATAGTAATCTGCTGTTTGATGAGTTGACTGGCAACTTTCATTTTTTTCTGTATTAGAAAATAGTCAGTAAAAAAAAAATGTAATAAACCCTTCATTGTGTTGTGTTCCATCATATTCTTTGTTTTTTGAGATTTACAGCACTTTTATTCTCGTTAGCTTTGCAGAACTTGTTACAGTGTGTTTGTGTATCAGTGTCTGTGCATATCTACAAATGTACACACACATACACACATATGGAAACATAAACACAATAGATATTAAGTAAGCTTAAGACTTACTGATAAAGAGAAGCTATGAAGAAATAATGCATACGCAAATCTGTGAAGAATGTATTTAAATAAATTATTGTCCAATCTTTTTGGCCTTTTATTAGCTATTATCTTTTATTATGGTACTTGGCAGATGGTCGTTTTATACTATCATTGGCTTTCCAATCCTGCCAGTTGTTGGTGATGACTCAGACTAGATCTCCTGCAGTCAGCGAGTTTGGAAAGATGGCAGATTGTGATTTTATCTGCCCCTTCTCTAGGTGTGAGGACAGAGTGACAAGAGGCAGTTGTGTCACATGACAGAGGAGATGGGAGCCTCTGCTGAACTTTGCTGCCTGGGGTTTAGTGGGTGGGGGATAACTGATAACACCCCTTAGGCCCCCTGACTCCCACTGGTACCTTTATGCAGATGAATGATCTAACTTCTCTTTATTGTTTGGGTTTTTTTGTTGTTTTTTTTTAACTGTGTGCCTGCAGATTGGCCGTTTGGAGGGCTGCTCTAGAGTTGTGGGGATTGCTGGCACAGATGAAAAGTGCTCCATTTTGGTTGAAGAAATGGGGTTTGATGCTGCTATCAATTACAAGAAGGGGGATGTGGCAGAGCAGCTACGTGAACTCTGCCCGGGTGGTGTGGATGTTTACTTTGACAATGTTGGTGGAGACATCAGTGATGCAGTTATAAGTCAGGTGATTATAGTGGCTGCTGGGTTTATTCTAGTAAATCTCCAATGTCTGCATGTCCAGCTTTGACTCAGTTCATACTGGAGACAGCAGAGCAGGCTTTCCACTTCACTGATCTAATCCAGGTGCTGATTCTGGTCTTTAGGAGAAATCAGATATTTGAAATCAGTGTCTGTCATTTGGACTAGCCTGGCAGTATAGTGATAGAAACACAATTTCCGCTGCTTGTCTCTTGCTTCTTTGGCCGGGAGACTTGGTAATATTCTAAACCCCCTTGTCTGTCAGTGTAGTAATCTTGTGGTTTTTCAGCTTTGGTTTTCTGGTTTCACAAAAGACCAGCTCTGCTGGGCCTCCATAAAGGCTCTTGACCAGCCCTCTTCATTGTTAACATGAAAATACTCTCTCTTGGTGGGGGAGGCTTTGGTGGCAATGCCATCTTTGGGAGCTCTAAGTCACAGCTGTATCCAACAGCTGGGTGAAACTTCTTTGTCCTGTTGCCCCTCTCCTCCTGACAAAAAGGGCACACGGTAAGATAACAGTTTCTCACATTCCTTGTATTTGATGCCTTTTTAAATTACACATAGGCTGCATAGAGTTTATTTTTCCACTATTGCCCTGCATTTGAGTGTAGTCATAGGTTGAATGGGACTGACTGCAATTTTCCCACTCTTTTCTAGGAAATGTGGCTTTAAATAAGGGTACTCATCTGGAAATTTTGCAATATAATCTATTGCATCTCTAGAAAATGTAGGTTTTGAGACCAAGGAATGTAATTTTCCTTACTTTGTGCTGTCCCAACAGATGAATCAGAACAGCCATATCATCCTGTGTGGACAGATATCTCAGTATAACAAAGATGTGCCATATCCTCCTCCACTGCCTCCTGACATAGAAAAAGTACAGAAAGAAAGGAATATCACAAGGTACATTTCTTCTTCAGAACTTGTGGCCAGGTTCCAGGTAGATTGCACATGTGATGTTGTGACTCGAGTGTTCGGAAGGTAGCCTGTAGATCCGCAGTAGGCACATTTTATTGGAACAGAATATTAGCATAGTAAAAAAGGAAACGATAATCACGATGTCAGTAAATCCTTTCTCTTACGTTTGTCTGTATCAGCATAAAAAATGGGAAAGAATGTTGTTACTTGTTAACATAGTTATGTGTGTTTGTGGTTGCTTGATTTAGTCCTGGAGTCCCTGACAGATTCTTCAGTATGAGGGAAGAACGTGTTTCCATGGTTCTGTTCTTGGATGTTTTGCAGAGTGCCTTCTCTCCAAGTGTAATAGTTCAGGCAGAGAGAAAACCAAATAATTTTAAAGTAAGGATGCAGCTGACGTGGTGATTGTATCGAAGTTACATCTTTTGTGTTTGGGGTTTTATTAGATAATGGATATGTAGGTGTGACAGATACATACAGATAGAACGTTGATTTTTGTTCTGACTCTGAGAATTGCTGAATCTCCTACCAGGATTCAGGTGGAGCTAAGGCAGAGATTATGAGCAAAGTCTTAAGAGACTTTTAATTTGTTGCACTGCAGAAAGTTAGGGAGACTTTTGATTTCCGTGCAAACAGATTGACCTCTTCTAACTAACATTCTTTTCTTATCCCTGTTACTGTTCTCTGTGCTTTTAAAAAATGGATAAAAATACTAAACCCCACCATGCATAGTAGAAGGCAGTGGAGAATTTAGTTGGCATGTTGCTACAAGTAATTATCATCTTTTATGATTGTTTCAGTTTCTCTTGATTGTTATAGACAAATGTGACAGCAGGATATGCAAAATTCTGTGGAGCCTGAAAGTCAGTTTATACTCGCCATCTAGTTGCAGGTCCATAACTTATTCTTCCTACCACAAAACACCGAACACCCTCCTGACACCCCCTGCCACCCCCCCCACCCCCCACCCCCAAAAAAAAGGAATTCACTCACATTTTATGGACATTTGCTTATTCTGGCAATACTACTTGATTTTTATTACTTTTCTCCCTGGTACTTTAACAGGATAACTTGTCTAAGACCGATGTTACTGTCAAGCTCCCGCAGCAGGGAGCTGTCTCAATAAGCTGACAAAACTCAGAGTTAGGTCTCATTGTAATTAGTGCTCATAACCCTTCAGTTTCAATAACGCTGTTTCCTGAAAAGATTTGTAAAGATTTCAAAATATGCGTACCAACGTTTCTTAAGTCAAGGCTCATTCTTGTCTTCCACAGGGAAAGATTCTTAGTGTTGAACTATATGCACAAACAAGAAGCTAGTGTATTACAACTCTGCCAGTGGATCCAAGAGGGTAAACTGAAGGTAAGAACTTTTACATTTAATCTATGGCCTTTAGTACTATTTCCTCAGATCATGGGCTGACTACAGGAAGTCCAATTTCTTTTCCCTGGCTCTCTTACCATGCCTCAGGATTGAGCAGATTTTCTTAAGAATGTGTAAGTATAATTGAAAGCTTATTAAGTAGCACTGTTTTAGTAGGTACCTGCTGAGGATGGCATGACTGTAATATGACAGACTTTTCTAATTACATGCTGCTGATATCTGTATTCTTTCTTTCAGCATAGGGTGCAAGGGCTTTTTTACTTAAGGGATCAGACCTTCTAAAATACGTACTTTCAAATACCTGATTAGTTAGTGTCCTGAATGCTTTTGGGGATCTTGTCTGAAATTTTGTTTCAAGCTTTATAATCAATCACCGTTTATTGTTTTGCGATGGGTAGGTGCTTTATCCATCCCTTCCCTGTGAATCTGTCTAAATTATTTTTTGATTCTTTAAGTTTTCATTCAGTTTTCTTGGGATAATCCCGAGATATGAAATTTTGGCAAGGGCAGGGATATTCTAGTTCTGATTGAAGAATTAAATCACCTACATGTTTATCAGAAAGTATTTCTCTTTTGATGAAAGCATCTGGCCCAAACAGAGCACTGTCCATTGTAGCAACAGAATTATTTAGATTTTTGTAGTTTCTTTGGCAGTTTCATGGCACATAACTAAGAAATGTTAATCTTGTTTGAAGAAAGCTAAAAGGATTTGTTTGCATTGACAGGTCAGAGAGACCATTGTAGAAGGCTTAGCAAACATTGGTGGTAAGATTTTTACACCATTTTCTAAGAGTAATAATCTGATTAAATACAATGACGGTAGAGGTGAACTACCTCCTTTGTTTCATTTGCCAATTCAGATTTGTGCATTTTATCTAAACTGTGATTTTTATGTTATGTTTATTACAGACTAGATTTTTTTGTTTCCTTCTTAATTTAGCACATCATTAAGGATAAATATGTCTGGGTCCAAAACATGATCCTCCTTTTTGGGCAGCTGCTTGATATATTTGCTCGTACCACTTTTTTTTTTTCTTTTTTAAAAGCTACTGGTCACATTTTGCTTGGCGCTAACTTTTTTCTTTATTTCTCTTGAAGCCGCTTTCCAGTCTATGATGAATGGAGGCAATATTGGAAAGCAGATCGTCTTGGTTTCTAAGTGAAAGTCATTGCTTCAGGAAAAATAGTTGGATTCTATCTCTAACAGTGAGCAAGTTTTTACTTACGCTAATTTCAATTTTCTTAAATAAACTATTGACTTGTTCTGTATGTACTGAAAGCAGAGATTCTGGGATGCTAATAAACTAAATAGAACTGGAAACAGGAATGTAATCCTTTATGCTAGAAACTAATATGTTCTTTGACACGATTTAAACAGTTGCTAGCTAGCACATTTGAAAATATTTTATGTTATGGTTTGAAAGTTAGAGTGTCCCAGGGAACCATTTCCAAAAAGCAGTTTGTATGCAGCCACCTAGTTTTGGTTGTTAGAAGAATTTACTAGCATAGATGTGCACCATTCACATACTAGTTTGTCTCAGTGGCCAGAAACTTCTCTAGGAATTTTTAATTTACTGGTGTGAGTTTGCCCTGACAGTCCAGTCAGTCTGGCTAATTATTTTAAAATTTAACTGATGTCATTTTTACAGATAATTGCAATGAAAAATTCAATTTCTAGAATTCAGCGTTGCTTATAACAAAGGTATTTCCATTTTACCATCTGGAACAAATTTCCACTGACCTTCTTGCCCACTTCTTTGCATTGTATCATTATATCCCCTATTTTCAGAGCACTTGAAATCTAATTCAGTCACAATTCCATCTACATGCAACCTGAGACTTTAATGAGAGATTGGTTCCGATGTAGGATGAACTTTATTTACTCTTCTCAATATTTGCATTCCAAACTTAAGTGAAGTTTTCTTTTTAAATTCCTTTTTAGAAATCTACTGTATCTTATTTTTATGGTAATCTTCCCGATTTCAGTAGTTTTTCTGGTTTTTACACCTCTCCAAGATGTGTACCACAGGACAATCTTAAAACATGTTGCTTGATGACAGAAGGTAACTTTGCAGACAAGTGACCTTCTGTTCCCTCAGTAACTTATCTTGGTTCAGAACTGTTGGTCAAGCAATGCTCTTTTGCCATCTCAATAGGGAAACTTGAAAAAATGAGTCACCATTTCCAAGTTTGACTATCATAACCCCAAGCCAAATGGGACTGATGAGATTAAGTCTGTGTCTTCATAAGCAAGGAACAGAGAAGGGAACAGATAATTATTTTAAAGAGATTAGAATTCCACTACTGTGTACATTTAGAAACACTTAACACATTTATTTAGAGTACAGGATTATTCATATTGGTTTTGTTTTTAAGTTGTTTGCCTTTGAGAAGCGCTTCCAAACAGCAGGGTCAGCTGAACTATCCAGAGAATGGATTATGTAGATTTGTGTGAGTCACTACCTAGGCCAAACTAAATGGAATCCAAGGACTAGGAAAGAAACACTGTACAAGAAATTTGGTATTTTATAAATCATTTGGTGTGCTGTGGAAGGTAGGCGAGTATAAAAAATGCTTGATATGGTTGTGAGCAATATGAAAAACAGTCCTTTCATTTCCTAGTTCTGAAGCTGGCCCTGATAGAAGGAAGCATGCGGTGATGGATGCCATAAACTTGAGGAAGAGAAAGACACCTGCAGTATAGCATTAGATGGTCTAAAATCTTCCAGCATGCATTTTTCACCTACAAAACTAGTGACTGGTTCACTTTCAGCTAGATTGTGAATCCACTGTCAGCATAACTATCTCAAGCAGCATTAGTAAGTGTTGCACTGGGATAGAAGCCAAAATTTTTATGCAGTAAAATGAGTATGATCCTAGTTGGCAAATGAAGACAGAAAGCAACAGGTGAGTGAAATTCTGTGAATTCGTGCATATTGACTGCTCATAGATGATAACTCAGTTGTGAAAGTTAAGCAGTGCAGGCTTGGTAATTCATATATCCATTAAAAAGAGGCAGGAGGAAATGCAGTGATCCTGAGCACTGTCTCTAGGCTTGGATTCCTGTCATGTCTGCTGTATTTAATGGGGAGGGAGATGATGGAACTACAATTTCCAAACACAGGTCTAAGGAGTGTGCCGATGTGTCCATTGTCCCCTTTCCTTCCTTTCCTCCCTCCCACTTGCTCCCACATGCATATGCCTGATTGATAGGAATATTCAGAGTGAAACAGCGTCACCATCACCCTATGCACCCTATATTCTGCATTCAGTTTTTGTCAGGCAGCAGATGAACTTTAATGCACTTTAAGACACTTAATCTTTCTGAACAAGTGTCCTCATTCTTATGTTATCCGAAGCCTGGGTTCTTCACCCAGTGTGAAGAGCTGATCCACACAGTGTCCAGATACTTGTTTATTGCAGGTCTGCACAGAGATGGGTGCTAGGTGGTAAATCCACAAAGCTAGCACCCCTTTTAACACATGGTAAAACTTTTTATACCCTTTGAACAATTGTTTACAATTACATTTAGTCACACTTGAGTCTCATTGGTTCTTAAGAGCCTTGTCTCCATCTAAGGTACAGCGCTCTTCTTTTTCACCTCACAGGTTCTGTGGGGAGGGGGCTTTGTTAGTAGGGGGCTCAATTTGCTCAAGGGTGGATCTTTTAGTGTGCTAATTAGAATGGTTCACACATAGTTCAACTAATTTTCTGTTTAGTCTCAAATTCTTTCTTGTTTTTCACTATAGATACTTAATTTCCCCACCCCCCTTTTTTTTTTAAATAAATAATTCTTGTATCGCAGTTCATTCCTAAAGGAAATAGCAAAATGCAAAAGAGAACAGTCCACTCTGTGTACATGACCAACAATTAACAGTCCACACCCCCGCAGCAAAGCTGGTCTTAACGTGAGGCTCTGTTGCTACTACTGAAAACTTACCAATGCAAGAGGATTTTTACAAATGAGAGTATTGGTATTGCCATTCCTGCTGAGTTGAAATAGTATCAGTTTTACTTAGGAACGGAAAGTCCTCCATTTAATTGGAAGTTGTGTTTGTCTAATTGTACATAAATATATGTGTTGTTTTTTGGGGGCATGGTGTCACCATGGTGTTTTCCTATTCTTTTCCACCTCCGAAGGGTAACCTCCTCCCACACACAAGTTTCAGTGTCCTATGGTATGCATTTCCCTGTATTTGGCTTCCTCCAAGCTATCAATTTTATTTCATTTTCAACAACCTGTTTTGAGAAAAATGCCTTTTATTCTTAAAACTGAGGACCATTCTTCTGTTCTATTTCAGCCTGCTTGGAAGGAAATACATCATAGGGTAGTATCCAAAGCAAGCTAATTAGATACCTGTATATTTCAAAAGGGACTTCCACTATGAAAAAACCAATACAACCTCCCTAAAATCCATACATTTGTGTTGTATGAATGTAACAAAGCAATCGTAACAATAACAAATTTTGAACATATTTGCTGAGGAGCTGCTCCAGAGTGAGCTCATCTCTGGCACTGTGAGTTGACTCACCTTCCAGGAATGATAGTCCTCTAGGAAGTTACTTTTCACAACTGAAACAAAATATGAGAAAATTGTAAAATTCCCAGCACTATTACTTTTACAGCAATTACTTAGCAATGCACCCAAGTCATAAGCCTGTTAAGACCTGATGATGTGAGAGCTGATCCAGAATCAGATCATGCTGAGATACTGACTCAGGCAGCTTGCTTGCAGCAGCATTCCTATAGTTAGGTAAGCTATGAGAGCCATATAGGTTCTATCTGCATTAGTCAAATGGCTTTAGAGGGGAAAAAAAAAAAAAAAAAAAGATGGTGACAGGCAAATTATACCTTACCCTGGTATCCTCAATGTTTAGGGTTCTCACAGAGGCATTTCTTTACTTGTGAATCCTGGCTTATGTTACCTCTTAAGAATAAATACAAATCAAAGGGTGAAAATGTTTTAAACCAAGCACCCACAGTTGTAAAAAATATTAATACATATTTTTTTCACCTTGTCTTAATGTCTTAGTTATTGTAATAGTGTGACTCTTTAGCAATTTTACATTTAGCACTGTAGGAGAGGTCTCATTTAACAAGGTGTGACAAATATTGGTAACAAAAAACCAAGATGCTTTGGATGTAGTAGTCACTGGCTGCAGAAGACCAGCATTTGTGAATGTTTACATGAGTGCTTCATGTAAAGCGTGAAGCTTTACCTTGTGAAGATGGTGAGTGATAGTTGTAAGATCTTAAGCAAGGGCAAGCACGAATTCAGAGTACGAGTTGTGTGACCACAGTAAGGTACTAGAAATTCAGCTATACAGTCTTTATAAATAAACATTTCTCATTGCAAAGGGCAACAAAACTTAAGTAGTATTGGGCAGAGAGACCTTTTTTTCTTATTTTTATTTGAGCCAATCTTCTGCTTGGTTTGCATTTGGTAAAGTTTCATGCACTCCCATTTCCATCCCTTCTGTCTTTGCACCTTGAAGAGTAGCTGTTGGCTGTCCGGTGTTTCATTTTATTCCCTTCTGCTTTCTTACCCTCCATTCCCCCCTGTCCCTTTTCCTTAACTTTTATTTAGTTCATCATATTTCTTGTCCTCCTTCTTGGCTTCTTCCTTGATAATCAAACATGTTCTGTTCACAGGAACACCTGTTAGTGGTTTAGTGCTAGGCTGTGTAGTTTAATGTCAGGATTTTATGGGAAATGTCAGCAATACCTTGAAAAGAGCTTGCCAGCCCAGACATAAATGTTTATTATGCAGTTTATAGTAGCTGTTGTTACAAAAGTGGAGAGCGAAGGCAGATGCCTTTCAAATAGCTTCATCTCTTTATTCTATATTTGAATGCATTGATCATGGAAGAAGCAGATGCAGGATTACTTAGTCCTGTGGTTTGTCACATTGCTCTCCTCTATTGCTCCTCTGCCTTTCTCTTTACTGGGCTCTCTTCACAGTGGGAAATGTTCATACAATCCATAAATAGACTGCTAGGGAATAAAAGATCACAGGCAGAGGGCATTATCACGCAATAGGACAGGGTAACAGCAGCTGGAATAAGCTCCAAATTGAGAAAGTGTTTTGTGAGACACAACTGGGAAATCTTTAGGAAAAGCGCAGAAAGAAGCAGAAATGAGTCAGGACTTTTTAGCCACAGGAGTACAGAATTTTGCATCCAGAAAGATACCCTGGATAGCAGAATTCAGGTTTGTTACAGCACTCTACTCTGGGCAGAGTGGTGGTGAGAGGGTGACTGAATAGGTCAGAAGTATTGAAAGAAAACTGTAAGTATTAAGTGGCAAAGCACGGTTTATGCAGGGATGGGGAGGTGCGATTTATTTGTATTGAGACTGAGGGGAAATGGCGAGAGAAGGGAGTAAGGTTTTGTGGGGCTATGGGTCTACCCTCTGCTCCACCCTCTTCTGGGATGGGCTTCTCCATATATCTGAGACCTTCCCTCAGTCCCTACTCCTCTGCGAGAAGGAGCCTTCCTCACCTGATCAGCCCCTACTTGCTTTCCCTTGCCTCCCAGGCAGGGGAGTGTGGGAAGGGAAAGGGCCAAGGACCAGCTCTGGTGGGGTGAAGTTTGGGCAGGAGCCAGCATGGTTGGACATCCTGCTGGTTCTGGGGGTGACTGTGGAAGGGCAGGACTGCCTACTGGTGCTTTTCCAGCTGGGATGGAGCTGCCTTTACGTCCCACTACCCCCGAGTAATACCTACATCTCGCTTTTGGCAGTAACAATCCCGTTAGAAAGCTGCATGGGCAGCAACGAGCATTTCAGACTGGAACAGCCTGTTGTGTGTCCTTGGGTCAGGCTGCCCGTGTGAGCCTTCGGTGCCCTACAGGCAGCAGTCTCTCGCCTCTGCCTCGGCCGGCTCCAGAAAGGGGTTCTTTCTCTTTGAACCTTTGGAGCTGTTTTGGTTGGGGTTTTTTGTTTGTTAGCTTTTTTAATTTATTTTTTTTTTAGTATGCTATAGAGGTAGTGGGGAAAACCACATAGAAAAAGCCACTGTTGCCTCCTGTCCTGCATTTTCCACTACACTGAACGCCAAGATGACTGGGTTGGACAGGCCTTCACTGATGACAGTTATAGGAAATTATGCAAGGCAGCAGCATTCCCCTGGGAACTTCCCTTTGCAAGTTACTGCTCAGCCCTCAGAACGCTGAGGGTAACGCACATAAAATAACCTCTCTTTTTCCTATTTATGTTACGCATTTCATAGCATCTTGGATGTATTTCGCTGATGAATGCAAGAATTCCTTCATAAGCAAACAGCAGCATGAAAAATTACATGTGCTTTTTCTAAGAATTAAAAAAGCAAACAACAAAATGTATTTGGAAGGTATTGTCAGGTTTTTTTCCCCCAGATAATAATTTCAAGTGTCCTTTTAGAGTAGTTTCAAATGGGAATCAAGTATTTTAAAGGAGCTTCTCTGTGCAGATTAAAAAAAAAAACAAACGCAAATCAAACCAACAAACCCTGCAGAGTATTGTAATAGAAACATTTATACTATGAAAGATTGATTTGTCGTAGATCACACTAATGTCCGTCAGCAGTATGTAAAGTACTTCGGCAGCCTGGTTCCACGATCTGCCACGTGCTTTGCTTACTTCACATAGCTCTGATTGTCCTCCTCGTGAGCAGCTTGGAAAGACTACTCGTGATTTCAGAAGACCTCTGTGTTCTCTGGCTTACCCCAAAACAGCCATGCAGTAGTACTTTAAAAGAAAGATAACTGTGCCAGAAGTAATGAATGCCAAAGCCATTTGCTTCTGTTTAAGTAAAAAAGTTCATAAATAAAATCTTTTCATCCATAATCTGGAAAAAATGTCGTAAACCGTGTAACACTATGAGAGATCTTACACCGATGATGATTGGTGTAAATGCTAAGATACATTACAGCACAATATTGTGTTGTCTCAGTAGAAATGCGGCCTTTCTATCAGTAGAAGAGCTTAATTTGAAAGAAGGCCAGACGCAGGCCATTCACCAGGACTACACGGGGCCTGTTACCCTGGGAATGTCACTGCAGCCCGCTGTGTCGATTGCTGCTTCCTGGGCACCACAGGCCAACAGAGGAGTGAATGCAGTTTTCTTTATAGGGTGGTTTGCAGGTTTATCATATCTGCATAGGTGTCAAAGGCTTGGCCAGTTATCACAGATTCAAGTGACTGGTGATGTGTTCTGGAAGGTGGGCTGCAAGTTATATAGCCAATTTATTTTGTTTGAATTTTAACAGAAAACATCGTGTATTGTGATTTTTGTAACTTATCGTTAACTTGGGCAACCACTTGTCTATATGATAAGGACAGCTAAATTACAGGCTAGCTTCTAGTTGGTGCTTCTACAAACTTTTAGCCTACTGAAAGGAATTAAAACATTTTTAAGAAGGTATGGGTAAATAGTTTTCCTATGTTAAAGTGTACAGCTCAAGTAGGAAAGTTAGTATTTTCCCCCTAAGGTATTTAGAGTAGTGGAAAACTGTTTACGGAGGAAATCTGAATTAATGTGAGACAAGGTCAGTTTTAGTTGTCTGTTAAGCAACAAAAAGCTGTAATAGCTGTGCCTGTAGAACATGAGCACTGAGTTTCTACAGTGTGCTGTAGAAAATGTGATACCAAGGTAGTGGGATAGTCCTTTTCTCTTAAGATTTATTACATGATTCCCACATACAATCCACACATCAACTATGTTTCAGAGCATGTGATTCTTACTTAGGTCCTTGGAGCCAGGGATTACACAAATAAACCATCTTTGCTCGCCACGCTAAGAATAGAGATGAGAGATTCTTAACAGAATTCCATCTGTCTACCAGACACATCCTATGGACCCAAAAAGTATGTATTTGACAGACTGTAAGATTTTTAATCTTACACAAACCAGACATTGGACTACATTGAGATTTTATGACACTGCAATCTACTGCTACCACCACAACAAAAAAAAAGTCTCATTTCAGAACAGGGTCTTGTCACAGGGTATATATTTTATTGCCACTTCTTATGCTCCTGATCATATAAAAGTAATTTGTGAAATGTCCGTTTTGTTATTAATATTTCAGTAGTGTTTCTCACAAGTGAATTTTGTGCCCTGCCCCTGATTTTCTAACAGCTTTGCAAGACAAACATGTAGTGGCAAATGACATTCTGTATTCTCTTAACAGTGTATTTAACTTGCGCAGATGAGAGCTGTTACTCTCTTTTTCCTATTATATCATCAGTCATTGAGGAACAGGAATTAAGGAAGAGGAAACCTATCACCTTTTAGAAATAAATGAATGAATGAATAAATAAATAAATCGTAGTTGTAGTTAATATTTTCTTCCAATTCAATTTATTTTCCCATATCCTTTTTCTTGAGGAGCCATAAATAAGTTACTGTAAAATTACCTCAAGTCTTTTGTTCCACTCACAGCAGTCTAGTGAAGTAAGACAGTGTTCTCCTTACTTTACAGATAAAGGCACCTCAGCTCTCTTTCTCTGGCTCATTGCATTCTTCATAAATGTAACTATTCTATCATTTTTAGACTTAGAAAAAATGAAAAAAAATGAGTTTTCCTAGGTCACTCTGGCACATTTGACTGAGATGCAGAAATACAGCTCTGACCCCTCTCACTTACAGACTTTATAGGTATCAGACTACACGATTCCTTCGGCCTCTCCCGTACCAAGGACGTTGCTTCCATTCTTTGCTTTAAAGCTGACCTCTGACTACAGCTGGAAATCCCAGCAACATTGATCATTCACTGTCCTTTCACTGGTGAAGTATGGAAAAACTGGCAACCTGGGCAGTGGAAAACATAACTCCTTCCTCCCAGAGAGAGAGCATGTTAATAGCCAGCACTCCCGGGACAAAAGCAATAGGCCATGGCTCAGCTACACATGAACACACATACGCACCTAATAGCCTATAAACTGCTCATATATAGCATTATGAAGTGAAAAAGTGTACAAGCACTTACTGTACAGACTCTCACTGAGAAGGGCACCACAGCACCTTTGCAATAACCATTAATTCATAAAGGCATCCGGTCTAGTCTTGTAGAAATATATGTAAATCTTGAAATAAAAAGCAAAGTTAAGCACAAATCCTGGAGTTCATTATCAAAGTCTCTGCTCATTTTTCCCACTATTATAAAAGTCAATAATTTAATGAATTAAAAATATTTTTTCCATTCACAGTGGTAATAGGCAAACATTTCCATTTGTGATCCATTTGGACATACCTGTCTTCTTATCACAAAACCCCCTATTAAAGAGATTATTATACAGTTTACTGTATACTGTATTAATGTATAACTGTATTATATAACATGTATTATACAGTGTGTTGTATATGTATAATACAGTAAAAGTATGTATTACAGATTGTTATACATTCACTATTTGATACAGCTCTGTAGCGATGCAAGTGCAGCTTCAGATCTTGCCACCTAAAGGTTGGGCTGTATAAAATTCCAGCATCACAAACTATAGGTTGTGCCTTCACAGTTTTTAAGTCAAAAAACTTTGAATATATATATTTTGCTTCAGGAGCTCTGACAGTTTTTCATTTCTAGAATGTAAGTTCTGAGCTCAGATGATTTCAGTGTCCAGGTTTTCCAAATCAGAGCTGAGGTCAGCACCACCAGCCACGTTCTCATCGGAGAGAGGAAGAAAGCCAAGGTCCCGTAGGTTCGCTGCAGGAAATAGCAGGAATAGACCTGCCAGGCCAGGAGGAGTGCCATTGCCAGGTGGACAAGCACAGCCACGAGGCGTGGGATGTGATGGACATGAGAACGGAAGCTGTAACCCTGGCATCGCATCAACAGGCACCAGCACAGGTAGGCCATTAATGGCAGGTTGAAAAACAACAGCTGAAAAGAAGAGCAGAGAAAAGTAAGATGACGAGCAAAACAAGTGTTCTTGGTAACATGCATGAGGGCACAGAAAGGTAAGGGCATATAAAACTGCCCCATCGTAAGGGCCAAGTACAATTCCCAGACCTGGGATCTCAGGATGCAGTTCCAAGACTCTGCAGCTGACAGACGTGTGGCTGCCTGTGCCTCAGTCCCTGGCCAAATGTTCCTGTCCACTCCCTTGCAGGGGGAGGCACTGGCACACATTTGACCTTTCTTGGAGCTAGTTCAGGGAGCTAGAGTTTGGCAAAATACTAGCACAGGAAAAAGGGAAGGTCCTTACGTCAGTGTAGCTCTCTGACCCAGCCCACTGTGATGTGAGACAAGTGTTAGCACTGGCATAAGGGCCAGACCGCAAAGCAGGCAATACTAGCACAGTCTGGCTTAAATGCCAAGGAACAACACCCTCTCTTTCAGACTAAGAGCAGCTGGGAAAACCAGAGGGCAGGCAGGTCAGACTGCTGGGAAACCTGGACTTGTGTGTACTGGGAGTGATGCCCGCTGAGCTGAATGGCTATTCAGCCTGCAAAGGCTGCCCTGGCCTTTCAGTTCCTTTTGCTTAAATCACTGCAACCCGCACCTGAACTGAGGACAAAAAAATAAAATAAAATAAAAAAATGGTGTGGTAAATCTGTAGAGATGGCCTCTACTCCAGACATCCAGGGAGACCAAAGCAACATCGAATAGAGGAAAAGAGAAGTTTGAGAAAATACTGTACAACCTCCTTCCCTTCTGCACTTCACATTTGCAGAAAGGTAAGAAAGCTGTTTGTGGTCAGGCATGGCCACTAATCTCTATCCTTCCGAGACTCCTTTCTTTATAAAACTATATATAAAAAAACCCCTCTTTTCTTGAAAAAACATATACAAAGATCAGACACACCACTACCCCCCCAGAAAAGAGCAGTTTGCCAGCCTTAATTTTTATAAATATGTACCTGTAAAATCCCAACCACAAATGTCAGACTGCCCTGGAAGAAGGAACCACCAACAAACAGCCCAAAGGAAAAACAGGCCCCCACCTGGCCATCTATCAGTTCACCTACAAACCACGGTCCTGCAAGAGAGGAAACCAAACATACAACGCTATCAGAGAAGACAATGTAGACGTGGCCCTTTTTCACACGGCCTTTCGTATTCCTGAGCACAAAGTGGTTAACTGAGGCACGTGACTTCTCTACTGCTTGTCTATAGCAGTGAGGCTCATGTTTTCATCCTCAACAAACAGCAATCTGATGAACCTTCCTGATGTGAAAGTATTACGGTACACCAATGAGCTGTGGCATGCAATGAAAATACTTCCATGTTGGTTTAATCTCTCTGGCCGTTTTGATGATCACAACTAAATTTTTCCTTATGGGAGGAAGTGAAAAGGCAGATTCTTCCAAATGCTGTCCTTTTCCCTGAGTTACAGTAAAAGATATGAAAGACATGGTCGTAAACAATTCCGGCTTGGCTCAGCTTAGATGCCAAAATGGGCAGGCTGCGCTATGTTATGCATGCTACCCTGACTGCCAAGAAAGGAGCTATTTTTGTAATTTATATTATCAGAGGAGAAATAAACTGATATTGTTAGCACCAGAGCTAAGCTTAGTGACATGTCATATGAAAAGTCCATTCCATATACTCATTTTACACCACAGTACAACCAGATCTTACCCAAAGAATAAGTGAAAGCCAAATTAATCACTTTTCTTTCAGAGCAATTTATTAAATTAAGTTTTTAATTCATTCTAGGGCTTTTAAGTTAGGCTCTTACAAACTAATCTTTAGTCCTTTTGGATGTTAGCTTTCCAAGTTCCACATTTATTTTGTAACTTAAGTAGATTTTCCCCATTCTCCAAGATGCTAGAAGTCTCATTTTTCATCAGGCTTTGATGTGTAATAGAAAAATACGAATTTATATCCGCCAGTACACTAGGTTACTTACCTAGAATGGTGTATAAATTCAAAAACATAATTGAGTAATAGAAGGTATTTGTTTTACTGAAGACATGAAGGGAATACGAGGTCAGAGTAAGTAATCCTGGCTTTTCTAAACAGAGACAACATTTAAGAAAAATACCCTTAATTCAGGTTGCAACACACAAACACACACACATATATATATATATAAAATATTGGTCTTTCTGAAACAAATGTGCACATTATTTACGCATTCTATTAAATAAGAAACATAAAATTAGTATTTGGCATGCCCACAGAACAAACACAAAAGAATGCATTTCTGGTGCTACTGTGATACCTGAAAGTAAGGAAACAATAAATATAAACAATCGATGTTAAAACCATCAGAAGCTGCCATTCTAAATGAGTACACTTACTGTATGTAAGTGAAACTGAATGACCATTCTACACCCAGAAAATTAAGTTAGCTAGAGTGAAAAACATGGAGAATGTTCATATTAAATGAAAAGTAAGAGATTCAAAAAAGTAACTGTGCCAACCCAAAAAGGCTGGTCAGCAATGACTAGATTAACTGGATTTTTGTTGATTAAATCTACTTAGTGAGATCTGATAGCAAATCAGATAAAACGAAGGCTAGGCGTTAAAATGGCAGTGTTCGGAGATCAAGAGAGCCTTCCTATAAAAGTTAGCTTGTAGAGTTTCACCTGTTACATGGCTGCAGTTCTCACAAAGCATTAACTCCCAGAGGGCAAGCTTGACCAATGGAAATCAACAGCTCTAATAATTTGTTCACTAATCTGTAAAACATTTGTCATGGTCTACAGGGACCTAGCTGATCACAGAGTGCTAGCTCTTCATTTTTAGCTGCTGAGTACCATAAAGGCACCTGAAAATCTGTTCACCTATTCTTTTTCTATGAGGGCAGTTGCTGTAGTTACCTCAGGATGCTATGTGAGCAGTATTAAGCAAAGGACATACACCGACATGAACAGGAAGGGAGGTGGCTTCCAGAAAAATCTCATTAGTAAGCTGTGGTTCAAGCAATTGTTTAAAGGATAAATACCACAAGCTTAACAATATTAAGTTTAATCTACCAGATTTATCACAAACAAAATACCAAGTTATGATAGAACTGGTCTTTGAGAAAGACCCAAGCCTGTTCATGCTTTTTGTAAAGATCAACAAACATTATTTTTATAGAAGGAAATTGTTTCTCCACTCAGGTGACTGAATTCTGTGCCAGCTCTACTGAAACAAGCACACATACAGAACTAATGCAAAATAAAACATTCCTTTCCCTATGCGTTGCATTCTTCAGTGCGACAATTAAAATTAAACCTTTAGACGTCAATTAATTGAACTTTTGTTTAAACACAAGATACCTGATCCAGTTTTTAGGTTTTAATTTACTTTATTTGATATACAGAAGATTTTCTGGGTCCCCTTAAAAGCAAACCAGTAGTTTCTGAGAACCCAATCAAAGCCCACAGTACTAGATGCAGAACGCGCATGGTGATTAACAGTGCTATTACTTACGTATTGTTAGCATACAGATAAACAGTGAAAAAAAGTTTAGGGAAATCAGAACGTCTAAAAACCACAGACAAACACCGGTACATACCTTTAAGCGCTGGCTTTTGGAGGTATCTGAAAATAACGAGCAAGGTGATCTGAATCAGCACAATCAGTCCAAAGAGCACACGAGCCTGAAAAGACAGTTGTCACTCTAAGCCAGCCCTGGAGCAGTAGCTGCCTTTGAGCCTTATGGACATTGAAAGAACGATACAAAGATTGCTAACTGAAACACACATTCAGAGCTTGATGGTGCCATTGAACTGAAGAACAAAACGAAACTTAGGAGTTTCTAAGTTATTGAACCTGCATCTTATGGACTTGAATTCAGTTGGATGGCTCAAAGTGATAGACCTGAATCTTTAGAAAAATGGATTGTAAACCACATCCATTGAAAAAGTGTAAATACACTTCCTATATAAAACATTTTTGCAGTGTGTACTAAATAGAAATGCAGTTCAAGACATTGGGGAGACTATCAGTTACTGATTAACAAAAGTAATATAATTTTGAGCCAATTATGATACTATCTACAGTCACGTGGACTTTTCCACCTTGCTCTGTAAGCGCACCTAATCTATTATGGCATGCCTTCTTTGCATGTACTGAGCTGTAACAGTTCCGCGTATGACCTGGAACTCACTGAGGTCAATGGGAATTTTGCCTTCCTCTTTGCTAGAGCTAGCTACAATGTCAGCAGCTGATTTGAGACTTTTTCCAGCATTTTTGCCAGTACATGTATTGCAATAGGCCACAGTGAAGTCTTCTTTGATTTAATGTTTCCTTTTTCTACTATGTCCATAGCTGCTTTTCCATTTCTTGCTTGCACAAACTTTATGTATACCAATGCCCAGAAATGGACAGCTGTGACTAAATTGACTAAGTCAAATGTTTGCATGAACCACTGCTGCACATTCACATTTGAAACGCGCAACTTAAGAAAGGAAACTTGAAATATTTGTGAAATTCCAATGGAGTCATATCTGGAAACAGCAAAGTGCATTCAATTAAGCCAGGAATTAGGAAAATGCCTCGTGCAGTCTCTGGGGAAACCAACACGGAATGACAGCTGTTTTGCTGAAAGTACTTACTAGAACATAGTAGTCAATGAGAAGAATAACAGATGGCCAAAAGTCAAATCTACGAGAGAGATTTTCTTCCAAAGCAAATATATGGCTCCGTGTGCTAATTCTTCCTGAAGCATCCTAGATTGACAGAAAATAAGAGAGCAATTAGATACCAGTAGCACACAAAATACCTAGTTAAAGTTGTTAATCATCACTGCAGCTTTTCTGGAAAGATCCGATTGGCACATGCATGTCTGGCATACTGCCATGTTAAATACTTTACCTACAAAGGAATACTTACTGCCAATTTTGTAGTTTCAAGTAAATTAAGATTATGATTTTATAATCACCAAAGTGCTGTGTATAATGAGATCCTGTCAGAGATTCAGCAGTTTGTAGAAGACAGTGACTACTGCCCCCCCCCTTGTTTTCTGAAAGCTCAGCTCTAGATAATAGCCCATCTTAGAATACTTTGAAGCTTTGTCATGCTTCTTTTCTGACATATTTGCTAGTAACTGATATTGCTAATCAGTAACAGTGCCACATTTATTCATCAATTCGGTATTTCTGCATGTGTAACACTGACATCTGTGGTGGGTTGACCCTGGCTGGACACCAGGTGCCCACCACAGCCATTCTGTCACTGCCCTCCTCAGCTGGACAGGGGAGAGAAAGAACAAAAAGCTTGTGGGTCGAGATAGGGAGAGGGAGATCACTACCAATTACTGGCACAGGCAAAACAGACTCAACTTGGGGAAATTAGTTCAATTTATTACCAATCAGATCAGAGCAGGATATTGTGAAATAAAACCAAATCTTAAAAACACTCTCCTCCCACC
The DNA here is from genome assembly GCF_017639655.2 of Falco naumanni. Lineage (NCBI taxonomy): Eukaryota > Metazoa > Chordata > Aves > Falconiformes > Falconidae > Falco > Falco naumanni. The sequence continues at coordinate 49,845,863 of NC_054060.1, read as the reverse complement.
CCTCCCTTCTTCCCAGGCTTAACTTCATTCCTGATTTCCTCTACCACCTCTCCTGCAGTGGCTCAGGGGGACAGGGAGTGAGGCGTTTGGTCAGGTCATTGCACATTGTCTCTGCTGCTCCTTCCTCCTCAGGGGAGGACTCCTCACACTCTTCCCTGCTCCAGCACGGTGTCCCTCCCACGGGAGACAGTTCTTGATGAACTTCTCCAGCATGAGTCCTTCCCATGGGCTACAGTTCTTCACAAACTGCTCCAGCGTGGGTCCCTCCCACGGGGTGCAGTCCCTTCAGGAACCGACTGCTCCAGCGTGGGTCCCCCACTGGGTCACAAGCCCTGCCAGCCCACCTGCCCCAGCGCGGGCTCCTCTCTGCACGAGGCACAGGGCCTGCCAGGAGTCTGCTCCATCACAGGCTTCCCACAGGTCACAGCCTCCTTCGGGCATCCACCGGCTCTGGTGGGGTCCTCCACGGGCTGCAGGTGGATATCGGCTCCACCATTACCCTCCGTGGGCTCAGGGGGACAGCCTGCCTCACCATGGTCTTCACCACAGGCTGCAGGGGAATCTGCTCCAGTGCTTGGAGCACCTCCTGCCCTCCTTCAGCACCGACCCTGGTGTCTGCAGAGTTGTTTCCCTCACATATTTGCACTGCTCTCAGCTGGCTGCTGTTGCACAGCTTCCTCCGCTCACCCCCACCCCCTTCTTAAATATGCTATCACAGAGGTGCTATCACAGAGGTGTTGCCACCGTTCCTGATGGGCCTGGCCTTGGCCAGTGGCTGGTCTGTCTTGGAGCCAGCTGGCACTGGCTCCGGTGGACACAGGGAAAACTTCTGGCAGCTCCTCACAGAAGCCACCCCTGTAGCCCCTCTGCTAACTAAAACCTTGCCACACAAACCCGATACAACATCTTATCTTCCAGTACAAAATCAATGGTGTATTTATGGTAAAGGATTCAGTATGTTCAGTGTGATAACAGCTGAGACAATATTTGGGCAATCCCAGAAACAATGCACAGCAAGTGAGTGTTCGTATTTTCTCCAGGTACCTAACTCCAGTTAACACTTCACCCTCCTTATTTTCCCAGAACTATTCAGTTACTAGATGTAATAGTTATTTATGAATGGAGGGGAAAGAAAATTATTTTTTAAAAAATCCCATTCAGCTACCTGATAACAAGCATAATTTGCAAGCAAACTACTGCTAGGCAGGCCTGTATAACCCTCTTCAAAGGTTACTCAGCTTTGTGCATATGTTTTCATCATCATTAAAAAACCAAAAAAATAAATGCAGCTTTCCCAAGTAAAGCATCACAGAAAACAGTAACAAGCTAGGAGGTCGAACACTGGCAGTACAAAAAGGCCATTAGAAAAAAAAAGCAGTATCGCTTTTGTCCTGTGAAAAATAATGCCTAGCTGGGTTCCATCAAGCAGGACAAAGCTTCCCATTTTCCCAACTATCCCATTACTATTGTGTAAATGTGCAGAATGTTAGAACAGTCTGATCAAGTTCTTCCAAGACCACTTGAAGATACAAAAATAAAATATAGTACAAGAACAGAAGCGTTCACTGGAAAACATTTTTTGCACCCAGGAATCTAATACCAGTTAAGTCTGATGTTCTGGGAAACAGAAACCATATTCACTGTAAGAAATCATGAAAAGAACTTCAAATAGATAATCAAAGACAGTATTCCAATCTTCCAGATCCAGTTCCTTTGCCTTCTGGACTAACATGATGTTATTTCCTATTTTCCTTGATCAAACCCGATCTTTTCTTTCCCAAGACAACCTTAAAAGTTAATTGTTGTCTGTTACTGAATTTATTTTTGACCAATTACTTGCTCTTCTGTCATGTCTTACTATATTTCTCATGAAAATAAGAATCCTTTATTTTATCCAGATGCTTTACGAATGCTTTAGTGCTCAGCAGCGTTTTTTCATTTAATAAATCCTTTGGGTTTTTTAATCAGATAAATATGAAAGGAAGTCTGTTATCACATATTTTGTCCCTAGTTATGTGATGCAGAAGGGTGATGGAGCAGACATGACCACACAGAAATCCAATACAAAGAATGCCAGCAGGTACCTTACCTGGACAGTCACATCTATGTGATGGAACCCTTCACTGTAGTTTTGTGGGCTCCACTTCAGTACATAGAGAGGGCCAGACACTGGATGCGCGTTCCCCAAGTGAACTCCGTCTATATTGACTTTGACAGAGATAATGACAGAAGGAGAGAAGGCCAGAATTCTAAGGAGTGAATAAAAAGTAAAATAAACAGATTTGTTACAGGACTTGCAGATTTGTCTTTACTTCCTGAAGAAAAGTCCCTAAAGATTATGCTACCTTGTACTTCAGAGTTCAAAAGAGTTAGAAATTAAAATGGTGAAATATGTAGGCTAACGGTCACATGGTAGCTCTTTCCTACAGTTAAAGAGAGAAGTTCAGTATGGTATTGTGCAAAAGATTAGGATAGAAAACCGGGCTGTGGAACAGCTGCAAAAGTGGCAGAGATCCTCAGGTCCTGGCAGAAATAATCTTAGAACTCTTGCTGTCAAAACATTTACTAACACAAGTGGGATGCATCCTCCTGCACACAGACAGACACATAATCAAATACTTGTAGATACCTCAATTAAAAATTGCCAGCCTCTCTCTCTAAAGTCCTTTGTTACTTTTTTTGTTTGTTTGGTTGGTTCCTGCTTTTTACTTTTGCTAGTCAAAACATAACCTCTCAGTCTTTATAACTGAATTTATGAGAAACTGAGTGGAACGCAAGACTGGTATTACAGATCTGAGATACCAACAAATTCAGTACCACTTGGCAGTGCTTATCTTCAGAGAAACAGCCATACTAATGTAGACTCAATATATTGCACATAAAACTTCTTTTATTTCTGGTAATACAAAAGGCATTCCAGAGCATGTTTCAGTCTAAGGAAGGAGTCCACCACTAAGCTATGTCCCTAAGTGCCACATCTACATGTCTTTCAAATACCTCCAGGGACAGTGACTCAACCACTTCCCTGGGCAGCCTGTTCCAACGCTTGACCACCCTTTCCTTTCAGTGAAGAAGTTTTCCTATATCCAACCTAACCCTGCTCTGGCGCAACTGGAGGCTGTTTCTCTCATCCTACCACCTGTTACCCAGGAAAAGAGACTGACCCTCACCTCGCTACAACCTCCTTTCAGGTAGTTGTAAAAAGCAATAATGTCTCCCCTGAGCCTCCTTTCCTCCAGGCTAAACAACCCCAGTTCCCTCAGCTGCTCCTCACAAGACTTGTGCTCCAGACCCTTCACCAGCTCCGTTGCCCTTCTCTGGACACGCTCCAGCACCTCAATGTCCCTCTTGCAGTGAGGGGCCCAAAACTCAACACAGTGTTTGAGGTGCAGCCCCACCAGTGCCCAGTACAGGGGGACAATCACTCCCTAGTCCTGCTGGCCACGCTGTTTCTGATACAGGCCAGGATGCTGTTGGCCTCCCTTATTTATGGAGGAGTTTTACAGAACAATATGGTTGGATTCAATAATCTTAAAGGTCTTTTCCAACCTAAATGATTCACTGCTTCTACATTGAATGATTTGACCAGTTCATATATTTAATATAATCATCAGAAAGGTTCAGATAAAGTTCAGATAAGGTTCTAAATAGGAAACTGGAAAGTAGGTAGACTTAGTAGGACACTGCTTCCTAACTGAAAGTATGATGAACCTCTTTTAATTGTAATTCTGTGTATGCAATATGCAATATGTATTTCATGCCTATTGGTCTAACAGCAAATTTAAGACACTGGAAAGGGCACAGAAATTTGAAATACAAATAAAAAAAGAAAAGGTAGAAAAGGAAGGATGGAAAGATCTAAAACCAATATGAAAATTGGCAGAGGCTTCAGATGCTTTAATATATAAGGGATGTAAAACTGGAAAGACAAGAGGCTTAGGAGTCTGAAGCCAACAGAGAAAACACTTAGAAAAACACATACAAAATCCTGAAATCATCGGTGTCAAATGTGAACATGTGAAATAAATAACAGAGATTATGTGTTAATCTAACTCTACCAGCTTTGGGTACATAAAAAGGTTTAATTGACTTTAGGGGGAAATAACTGCATAACTAAACATGAATTGCTACTATATGATCTCCTTTTATCACAGATATGATACAAAGTGAGTTCTCAAGAACAAACTTCCAGAGAAAAGGGGATTCTGAGAACAGTAGACACATATTTAAAAAAAAATAATACATTTTGGGTATATACATTTTGGGTATATACATATAAATATAGATGTACATCACAACCAAGACAGACCCCCAACTATTAAGATGTAGTTAAATATTGTGAAATCAAAAGATTACAGGGTACCTGACATGAGTGGAATGAAGAATTTTGACTAGTGGTTCATGAGCAGAACTGCTGTAAAGGAAGGATTTGGGATTGGTGATGAGAACTACAGGCCATTCTTCAAAGTTAAGATCTGCGAAGCTAAAGAGATCATGATCAAACGCAAGGATCCGGTACCTATAATGAAAGGGAAAAAAAAATTGTTAATACAAATTACTGCATGCACAGCTGAGTCCCATGCTTCCCAAGTTCCTAAACAGAACTTGTTTATTTTCCATTTATTCTCTTCTGTAGTTGATCCCATATTAAACAACTTGCTGTATTTCTGTACAGCTGGTTACCTCTAATCAGCTTCATTTTATTATAAATCACTGAAGCACTACTCAAAATTCTGAACGTCAAGTTCTATTGAATTTTGCACATGAATCAGTTAGATGAACATTATGTTAAAGTTTTCAAATATAATGTACATTACTACAGTGTCTGAGTAGGTACTCTAGTTATGGACAAAGACCCCAGTGTGCTCTCTTCCTGCATGCATACAAGTATCTTAGGATCACTGCAGAATAAAGGCTAATACACTACTATACATTCCATATAGCATCGGACACGTTTTGATATGCTGCTAACATAACATTTCTCAGGTAGACTATTTCCGTCTCTAAAATTCTGATTTTTATCAGATGCTGAATTTTATTACAATATATTTGTCTATTTTGAATACTAAATGCATACTCAATATTTAGATATCCTCTTTTTAATTTTTAAACACCAAGAATGGATAAAAAAATTACTTAATTTATTAGCACACTGTTGGTATAGGGAAAAAAAAATCCCAAACTTAAGAGAAATTTCTCAAAAGCACTAATAGTAATAACCAGTCAGGCAGATCTAATGCTTCTTTCAAATTCTCCAAACAGCATAAAAGGGAATCACAGTATAACCAGGTAGGCTCCATATAGTAATTTGCTCACACAGGTTTTACTTACCTCCTGTTATCCATCCAGTCTCCCAATTCAAGTTCCAGAGTGCCGCCACGGTGTTGACTGTGCAAGGCTGGCATCAGCCCACCCAGTGTATGGAGATGTCCACATAAATAGGCTGTGGCAGAACTAATAAAAGAACACAAGAATTGTGATTGTTTGGGCGGGAAGGAAATACCACTGCAGAAAACCTGAAAAGTGACAGGCAAGCATGTGAAGAGAGGCAAGAAATGTACTTCAGACTGAAAACATACAGGGAAAAAAGAAGTATCTTACCTCATTAATGTTCGTATGCCTGGGGCTGAGGAGATGATTGTTGAGGTGGGAAAATGGCCAAACCAGATAGTGTGATTGCTGTGCAGACTTTCTGTTGCCATCAAAGATAGCTCTTTCATTTGATTCTGAAATAGGCAGATGTTTGAAAGACAACCAAACAAAATTCTTTAACATTCAGCATATTTAGAAAGAATAGCAAAAGGAAAGCAGGAAGAAATTAATCAAGAATGTAATTCATCAATTAATCTTTTTTTTTTTCCTTCAGAGAATAGTCTCAGTTGCTTCAGGGACCTAAAATCCAATGTTGCAAAAATAAAGTGAAAACAAGACACTCAACATCTTCCTTGCAACTGAACACAGGCAAAGTGCAATGTAAAGAAAGATTTTAGTGAACAATCTATCTATCCTTTCTGCTGCGTATTTATATAGTCAAAGACAACACACTTGAGTTGATTTTACAAACATCTTTACCTTACAGTTATCATCCCTACTATCTCTTTTGAGTTGCTAGATGGCCTTTTATAGGCATGACAGACCACAGAAACTGTGTACCGTATGCTTCAGTCATTTAACTGGACTAACTCTGGTGCTGAATCTTGAAAATATTGCTCAACCATTGCTGTTAAAAGTTAAGCAAAAGTAACACTTACACACAGCAGGTAAAATTTCTCTCCTTTACTTGTTTGACTTCCAATATTAAATCAACCACTTACTGTCCAGAGAGACCCCCAATACCAATAAGATCTCAAAGTCTAACAGAAGAGGCAAAAAACTAAAACCAGAAAAGAACACAAATCCTCTCTTTCACCATTTTGCAGATCATATTTTAGGGTAACCCTGAGAACCACCATCACATTCTTTCCAAACTACCTGAAAAGAAACACTGATGGGCATGAATAAAGGAAACAGAAATAAAGGTATATTAAAAAAGAATGGATTCAGTATTTGCTTTTATGAATTTGGGCTTTAAGAATATGTTTACCTAAGCTACACAATCAAATCACTGATACAAATCTAATTTATTTTTGAAATTCCTGGCAGAGGTTTAATTCTTAGAAGTTACAGGTATCTACCTTGACTTCCAGTTTTGTGCAAAAATCTGCTCTCTGGACTCCTGCAGCTGGGTAATTAACAACCAAATGCTTGACTTACTGCAGCCAAGGACAGGAGTTCTAGACTCAACTGCATTTCTTAGCTCCTTGAGTTTGTCTGCAAATCTACTGCACCCACTACAGATTACAGTAAATTATGAAAACAGTGCTTGGCACTTCTGCATCACCTTCCATTTAAGTATCACCAAGCGCTTTACAAACAATTAAATGTCAAGCCTCCTTTAGACAAGATTAGAGGGAGACCACTGTACTTTTAATCACAGGCAAAATATGACATCTTTTTACCAGAACACAGTAACTTTCTGCCAACGCTTCAGAAGAGTATCTCAAGAACAGCATATCAACAAACTACAGAGAAAAAATCACAAAGAATCAAAATGTTATCTATATGCCATGTTATCTGATATGCGATATAAACATTGCTATTAGTATTATACTTTCAAAGCAATACTATGTCATTTTTATGGTCTCAGAAGATCAGAACTCACTTTGAGGTGATGACATTTCTTTATAGCATTACCTTTCACATTATTCCATTGATAAGTGCAATACTCATCTGTAATATTAATAAAAAAATAATGAAAAAAAGCATCTAACAAAGCAAAAAGGAGTGAAATCAGAAAGTTTTTGTTTGGGTTTTTGTTTGTTTTTTTAAAAATAGCTTTACAGCATATAAGGAAATTACCACTCAATTCTAGCTAAATGTTAAGAAACTACTGACAATGTCCTTAAAATGTCTAATTTGATGTTTTTGTATGAGATTACTTCTTAAGAGAGAGAACACAGGTACTCTATATGTTGACTCATTCATTTTTCTAAATAAATGCCCCACACGCGTAACTTTAAAACATAGTCTCTCTTAGATAAACACAAATCTTTCAGACAAGCCTTCTTTATAAAGAACAAACAAACAAAACCCCAAAACAAACCACTGTAGAAGTAAAATAGCCAGAAAAATGGAATGCCAAGACTTAGAAAATACCATGTTTAAAATCCCGAAGAAATTATAGGGTCTCTTAGGGCCTGGGCTGAGTGTGGCATCCACACAGATGAATGAATAGTTCCCAAAAGAGGTGGTGTGGATGTAATGGAAAGAGCCATCTTTTCGCCAGGAAGAGTATTTCCTGCCAAAATAAATGGCAATATTGCTGTTAGGAAAGCTTGCAGCAATGACAAAAGCAACCTGCATAGTATAAATACAAGATTTCTTGCATTAAATCTAGCTCCATCTGGTTACTGCAGTGAAGTCTCTTCTTAGTAATCTATGACATTGAAAAGTCTACACTTGAAAGAAGATGCATGACATGGGTCATGTATTAAGACAAGAAGCAGGTTATCACACAGACATTTAAAAAAAACATGTTAGCACAAGTACATTTTCCCTGGTACTTTTTACATGGTACTTATTTTATGGATAAAGGATAGGCCAGCAGCATAAATGATGCAAAACAAAGGCAAGATGACAGCAGAGCAGGATCTTAAACACCCTTAATTAAAGGAGATCTGCAAAGGAAAAAAAAAAAAAGCCTTGTGTTTATTGTTGGTGTCTGAAAGAATCTGTCAAAAAGGATTTCTCCTTGCTTACCTAGAAATATCAAAGACCTCAAGTCTTGTCTCCACCATTCTGTTAGAGATCGCTTAAATTACTTTTACGTAGAATGATCTGCTGTTGGCTACTGAAATATGATTTTGAACCAAAGAAATATTGAACCTTTTCCAAAAGTTCCAAACCAGAGATGCTATACTACACCAAATCTTATAAATAATGAAGACGGCAGCATTTCCTCTTGCTTATTACTCTTTTGTGTTTCTTGACATAGCAAATCTTACCAGTTCTCCTGTCACCTGTGGAATGTCATCAGAATTCTTCATTCAAAGAGTAAAAGGAGAGAGCAAAAAGGGTTGCTGCTCTTTTGCATGTTACCTGATGTTAATTGATTCTTGAATCTTCATCTTAAAATACTCTAAAGAGAGAACTGTAAACAGGGAAGGACTTAAAAGACATGTCAACTAGTTCCACCTTTTTCCCCCCCCTGGTTTTATGCTAATATTGGCTATGATAAATATATGTAATAATGAATATACACATTGCTTTCTCTCCTTCCACTGACAACAGGTATTTTCAGTTTTTCTAACTTCTAAAACTGAAGTGCTTTTGATAATTTATGCTAGATGGGAATTCCACATATCCTCCACTGGCAAAGACAGGCAACGTTCCAACTAATGGTACCTAACACATTGCTCAGTTAAGAATTAAATTCTATAACTAAAATTACTGTGAGTAAATTTGAGATTAACTAAAACTTACTTGGTTTAATTGGGGGGGATTTTTTTGTTTTCTTTTGGGTTATGTTTTTGTGTGCGTGTGTGTGCGCACACACATTTGGTTTTGTTGGTTTTGGGGTTTTCATTGTTTGGGATTTTTTTTTTTTAACTCCCTGCATGATATGTGGAAGCTAAAACATCCCTGAGTTCAGATAATGAGTATAGTTTGTAAACAGCCACCCAGAAAGCAGTTCTTATCACTATTACTCTACCAATCAGATTAAACAATAAAAACACCAAAAAGGCTGACCTGAACAGAATAAAAGCCAATATATCAAAAAACAAGTTTCAGATATAAATCAATACTGCCAATGTCATAAAGACACTTTCACAATGCTTTTTTTTTTTGAAGTTAATGTTACCTTTATGAACATCATGAACTTCAATAAGAAAACCGGAAGCTCAGTATCAAAATGCTCAGACTTCTGCCTTTAGTCCCACTTAGAGTATGTGTAACAGTTGAATTATCCTCTGCTCATACTGTGGACATAAAATAGGAACCCACGTTTTTCTGTAAAAATGTTATTGTATTTCAATACAACTGCTGCCTTCTTTAATTTTAATACATAATTAACACCAGATGTGGTGTTGAGTAACTGTTTTTCCTAGCCTCTGTTTGTAACTGCAAGCTTGCAGTGCTCCAACGTGTATGGCAAAAAATGAATTATTTGTTCAGGAATCACATAAAGGCAATCAGATACTGCCTTACTGTTGCTCAGACAACAACAAAAAAATTACATCGTCCTTTTGACTGTTTAACTTCACAGGGGCAGGTGGGGGACACAAAAAGGCTTCCACAAGACTCCATTTCACTCCACCATCTCCTCTCTCTTCCTAGAGTGTGGCACATTTACTAAAATTTTTCTTGATCTTTATATTTTATCAATACATTAGATTATTAACATTGTCCCTGTAAAGATAGTTCTGCCTTTAATGATGCTTAATAGTTTTTGAGGACTCTTAGTGCCTTTCTTCAGTCTTAGATAGAAATTATGATACATCTCATTAAAGTTTCTTTATTTTGCTGTGATAACAGACTACAATGAAGCAAAAACCATTATGAGAACACATTTGTTTAGCAAGACACTGTTAATTAATAAGTAATGACTTTTTCACCTGACTCAGAATTCCACTCAGAAATTCTTAGGTTGGCTAAATTGCTTTGAAATTTCATCTTAATCCTTTCTAATCCCTTTTGCTGTCAGCGCGTCTTCAGTGTGAACTACAGGCAGGTGACTGATACATCTTTCCAAACAGTAGAGCTCATCCAGGCCAAACAACAATTCAGGGATGATCTGGCAAATTCACTGGTGCTACACCTTCCCATGTGTATCACTAGGACCTCTGACAGCAGCCTTAAACTAGGGCGGAAGACTGATACTAGATTGTTATGAAGCCACAACTGTGGAAAAGATACAGGGACATGCACTGCACTAGCACATCCATAAACTGTGTTAGCACCATACATTCATCCCTTCGTGGTAAACCCACATGTGGATTCCATGTTCTTCTGCAAATGCAGCTGCTGTAGAATCCTGTCCCATAGAATTTATGGGAAAACGTATCTGCTCCTGCTGGGCCACGGAACTGGAGTAAATTGTACTATCAGATGTTTAATCTGTGTTCTTATTGCAAAGTAGATGGCTACAGAGCCTGAATTAAAGTAGAATTTAAATTTCCAGGTCCTCCTCCAGTTCCAAAGAGTCAAAGCTGAAAGCACCACCAAAATTATGAATGAAGATTTTGTGTTCAGGTATGAAGGACAGGAGAAACCGAGAAGTTAAACACGAGTTACAACTGAGCCTATCTTTACAATATACAGGCAAAAGAGCCAGCTGAAGAGAGGAAAGTTTCCTCTCCTATCTTCACATTTAAATCTCAAGTGTGTTCCTCAAGAATATTTGTCCACCCATCACCATCATCTGCCTTCAATACTTGCAGTTTTCTAAAATGACTCCGACGTGAAGAATTGGCTCAGATAAGATTTAGACCCACATGACATGAAAACCCCTTTTGGGCGTGCAGAAAAAAACATTTAAAAATAGTGAAGTTTTTTTCTTGCTTTGTTTTTCTTTTCTCATCTATTTTGAGGCATAAACGCGTTCCTTTGAGAACACTGGTTTTACAGAAATATATCACACAACTGTTCTGAGGACACTGAACACATAATACATAGAACATCTCCTAGACATAGGCAGATTTAAAATATATTCAATTACAAAACATGGAGGTATAAGAGATATGAAGTCTGCACAACAAATTCTCTATTTTCTCAATCTATTCTGCTCTACTAACTGGCAATGGAAAAGCTAGAGGAAGTAACAAATATGATCCTTGACTATAGAAAAGTCAGTGAAAAGGCATATATGATATATGTGATAACTGAAAACAGAATATCGTTTAGTGAGTTTTATCTTGAATATAACAAGATCTGTATGGTAAATAAAAGTACCTGTAATAATTCCAAACGCTATCCAGGTGTGGAATATTGAAGGAATCTGTAAGAGAGAGAAGGAAATGAAGAAACTTTCAGACCAAAACGATCATTGACCTCTGCATTTTATTTCCTAATGTTGAGATAAAGCAGTCTCAGCTGGCACTGAAGAGCTATTTTTCTAAATATATAATTGACAAGCAGACTGTGAAACTGTGCAGAGAAGAAATTACATATATATATATAATATATATTATCATATATACTTGATGCAGTTGACCTAGAAGTGGGAGTAGTTTTTTCATTTACGTTTCCGTTCAAAGATAACAGTTGTGGGAACGTAAACTGTCATTTAGTGGCTAAAAATTAACCATGTGTCTCCACTTTGGCTATAAAGCTTTTCAGAAGCTTTTTGGATTGGGCGCATTTTCCGTAACTAAGACCTAACTCATTGAAGGAAAATAAAGTAGTAATAGCATCACAGAATAGCATGTATAAAACAGACAGCAACCTGGGGACATTTGTACTGTGACTGGGGTCCACCTCTCCATTAAAGCTGGTAACAGAAGCCTGATCATGAAATGGGAGTAAAATGTCATATATGGGCTGTATAGGACAAAGCATGCACTTTTTTCTTCCCCAGTGCTAGGCTTCCTAGTTTTGCCCTTCCTCTAACAGCTGGGTTATATAGCCTACAATGTTGTTAGCTTGTGTTTGAATATTTATAATATAGTGGCATCTACAATGTGCACAAACTTCCATGAGTTCCTTCTGTTCAAAAGAAACCAAATTTCCTTTGATTGCTGAACCTGTGATACTTCTTAACTTAAATCTGTGGGGAGAGGTCTATGAAAATTAAATTCACACCATTTATTCAGTAGGGTAAGGTTACAGTTTGCCCTTCCATTAAAAGATACAGTATATAAACTAATGACCTGGAAACTAACATCCAAAGCTATGTTCTATCACTTGCCAGGCAAAAGCAATAAATGAAGAGTCTTGTTTCCCTGGTATTAAAACTCCAGTCGGTGTCTGTAAACAAAGCGTGCCCTCAGTAGAGCAGACACGTGGATGGCAGGCCCCTCTTCAGACTTATAACGACTATTAACATGCTAGTAATTACTAACACTTTACCTCTATGCTCTAACTTGCCTAAATCAGCTCTGTAATCACAGAAAGGAAAGAGATGTTTCATTTCCTTCTTACCATGATTCCCTTTGATGTCTATCCACTTGGTTTTTTCCATGACCCTTGATCTCTTCAGGATTGAGTGGTAAGTTTTCCATTCTACTTCTACCTGCTCAGATCCCAGTTTATCTCTTGTCTTAGCATCTGTCAGGTCACCTAAAAGAGTACAAAGGTAAGCTATAACTAGAGCCTACACAGCTTACACAAATACTGTCAGTAGGCAAGCATGCAATCCAAGCCTGCTAGCCTAAGCGGCTGCAAGTCTCCCGTGCGCAATCTGGACGTTCCTGTTGTCTGGTCCAATTGGTTCCTATAAGGGCAAAGGCCTTCTAATGCAGACATGGCAGCCTGTTCAAACATCAACAGCTGGACTTGATGACCTTAAAGGTCTTTTCCAACCTAAATGACTCTGTGCCTCTATGATATATCAGCCATGTCACTGCAGTGCTTTCACTGATTCCATGTCAAAGTAAATTGTTACACATTCGTTATACCTGAAGATTCATAGGAGCTTGTTTAACTTCACACCTTCTGTACCCCCTCAAGCTCCAATTAATGTTCAAACCATTCCCATTTCTGTTCACATAGTAAGGCCTCCCTGCACTGCTAGTTAAAATATGCTATTTCTGAACTCTTAAAAAGCAAGCAGCAGATTAGTAACTCTCTATAGAAACAAAAGTACAGGTCTATCATTAAGATGCTAAAGCCTTGCATATATCAATGGCTCAAAGTCTTTCTGATTTGCTTGCCAAAACTTAATCCATTTCAATAGCAATAGCAAGCTACCAAATGAAGAGGCAAGGCTTATTTCACCTGTCTTGGTATGCTATGTTCAAATGGAAATCAGCAATGAAATCTTACGTTAGCTCACAGGTGAATTTCAGACAAATGAGCAGGGATTGTTCTGAAAGAGAAACTGTCTCCTAATGACTAATCAGAGACATTGCTTACTTCTGTAATTTCAAATACACATGACGTAGAATCACTACCAGGAGGACAAGAAGGAAGATAGTTGCTAGCAGGGATTAAGGTTTAGCAACAAAGACTGGGAAAACAATAGCTATATTGCATAATTACATCTGTTACATATATACACACGAAACTCACTATCAGACATAAGACACTGAACAAAAACTAATTCTCTTGAGAAGTTATTCTCCTCTGCTTCTAGGAGTCTATCTTTAGCTGCAATCTCATTTCCATTGCTTAAAATACCATAAGGCTTTAAAGCTCTCTCTTGAGATCCTAGAATTTTGCTTATTTGCTCTTCCTTTGACAACATTCAACAGGAAATTCACACTTTTGAATTGCTTACCTGTTGCCAGAACAAGTGCGGGCTGAATTATATCAATTGTTTCAGAACAGAATTTTTCAAAGTCTGGAGCTCGTTTGGGATCCCGAAATCTGCTGATATGGATATCTGACACCTGCAAAAAAGAAAAATGAAATGCTGTTCTAAGCAGAGGGTTATTGCTCCACAGGTTATTCTGCAAAGCCAACTACGTAAGAATGCAACATAAGAGCAGTTATAGTGATTCATATCAGTAAAAGGGATACAGGGAGAAACAGAGGAGGATGACTAGGGGAGAACAAAAACAGAGTAAGCATATGATATTGCACCTGTAACCCATAAAATCACATTTACATCAAGAAAATGTCCTTAAATCTAAGGGTATACAATAAAACGGGGAAATACGTAGCTATCTACAGTAAGTTTTGATGGCTCTAAGGGCCTGTTGACTTTCAAATTCTGTGAACTTCTGGTGCAACACAGTGATCTTGCTGCAAGAGAGAACACTTAAGTAGTTCTGCAAAGCAAGAATAGGTTAAAGTTACCTAAGACTTGAAGCATACTGATAACTGAATTTGTACCTGGTGTGACATTTCCAGTAGCTGGGTGGAAGGACTTCTAACATTCTATCCGTGCATTATAATGGAGCTAATGAGTGTGTTTAGACCCCATTCCATATGTCTCCATGAAGGCAATGATTGTCCAAGAAATGATACCATTTGTACAGAACTGTAAAAGATGCTGTTCATTTCTGAACCAAACACTCAAAGCCCCCTGTCAGAAGTCTCATACAGGGTGGGATGGGGGTGATAATAAAAATAAGATTTTAAATTATCTTTTTTAAGTATTGTGGTTCTTCAGGTTTCTCCAAAATTAATCTTGGGTGAATGCTTTCAATTCCACTTTCCACACTTCCCATTCCATTTCAGTCAGTCAATTAATAAATCATTCTCCTCAGTTTAGACAAATAGTATTTGATACTCAAAAAACAGTGAGCACATGGTCACGACTACCTGATGATATCACTAACTGAGAAAGAAAAACATAAACTTTTGCATTCAATTTAATAAACCTGGCTTTTAATTTTTAAAAAATTCAGATAAAATACCTTAGAGACAAAATGCCTTAGCTTCTACTTACTCAGTCATTTGAGTATGTAGCAAACATTGATTGAATTCCATTTTTTAATTCTGCTTATGAAAATCCCCCATTTGCTTATATGGAACTTTTGCTGAGATCAGAATCGGATGCTAAGAGGAAAACACTTTTAAACATAAACGTAACTTCATTTTTATTTACACGTTCAAGGTAGCATGAATCAAAGAGCACAGTAGAACTACCTTGATACATCAAACCCAATTTAATAATTGACAAAGATACAACATCTTATTTTGCTTCTCCTCAGCCCCTGGATTTGCAATTCATCTATTTCAGCAATCAAACAGAGAAAATAAAAACTTCTGTTGTTGCAGTCTCCAGATTCTTGAGCAAAAAGTCTTAAAAGAAACTTTACTCCTGTTCTGCTGATAACTATGGAGCATGTACATTTCCAGCCTTTTAGCAGACAGTGGTTGGGAAGCCTGATTTTCTACAAAGTTCTTCCCACTTGTTTTCCCCCTACGTGATACAAGTTTAAGGTTTGCAAAATTGTAAATGTACAAAGATCAAAATTTAGTTCAGTTTAAGAAGATACTGTCCTGTGGATGGGAGGATAAACAACGCAGAAAAAGGCTGGGGGCAGAACCAGTCGTCTTGAGCTCTAGCCAGTGACCTAGATTAGACCTATGGAGTCACCAGGGAGCCTGAAGCCTGTTTCCCACAACATCATCATACACAACACCAAATTTAGTGCTTGGTTAATTTCCAAGTTAGGTCAATGATAAAGCAGCTGTTAAAGGGCACGTCTGAAAGAGAACATAACCACTTGAAAATAAAGCCAATTCTCAAATTAGCTGTGCTATGACCCATCCTTGCGAGAGCTCCACTTGAAGTAACACAGAGAGAATATGGCAAGAGAAGTATGGAGTGGAACATGCTGCTTTTCAGCAATAGCTCTGCAGCTGCTAAATGCTACTGTAGTCGACTTTCAAAACATCAACTCAAGATAGGGGGTTTTATCTACGTTAATGCAAGCGTATCTTTAATCTTGACATGTGTTCTGCATTAAAGATAAGCCTTAAGTAATTTAAGGAAAAATTACCGCAAAAACTGACAATACATAGCAAATGGAAGAGAACGAAAGGACTAGTAATACAGCAGCAAACATGTAAACAGCTTGCGGTTAGTTACACACTAAGTGCTTCAGAAATACTTGGCGGTGTGGCAGTGGAAGAGTCAGAAGAGAGGCCACAGCAGCACCCAGATGTGACAGTTTACTTTCGAGGCTATGCCAGGTTAATTAGGATTTTATGTTCAACCTGGAAACAAAGTTGTGCACATCGAAGCTAACATACATCACTCTCTCTCACCCTGGCCCAGCACTTCTATTGCTAAAAATCTGTGTAACTATTTTCTCAGACACACAATTCTGAGTTCTGGAAGGGGAAAAGGACAGGCAGGGCCCACACGTCTCACTGGGACGTCGGATAATACCGTGTCGGGTACTGGTGCAACATATAGGATAGTGTAGTAATTAGGCGAGTTTTAATTACCTGCTTCTACCACCACCACCACCTTATCTTCTGGACAGTCTGGCAAACCTGTAGCTTCGGCTTGACCGCCAGCCTCCGGGCCAGCAACGGGGGACGCCGGCCGGGAGGTGCCGCAGCACCGCGGCCGGGACCCTCCCCGGCCTCGCACAACGACCGCCGCCGCTACCGAGACCCGCAACGCGGGGGGCGGCCGCACCCCAGCGCGGCGCCTCCCGCCGGCCCCACTCACCTGCACTACCCACAGCAGGTTGGCGGCCTCCGCACCAGGGGCAGGCCGAGCGGCCCGGCGGCGGCGCTGGCCCACGGGCGGCTGCGCTCCCGAGGGCGCGTACGAATCCAGCAGCAGCGCCACGGCGGCCGCCGCCAGCAGCCCCAGGGCCAGCTTCAGCATCCTGCTCCGCGTTACCACCATGCGCGGCCCCGGCCGGCCCCCGCGCCTCCGCCGGGCAGCGCCGCCGGCTTCAGCACTTCCGCGTGGCGGCCCACCTCCGCGGCTGGCCGGGCCGCCTGCGGCGAGTCTGCGGTTGGCTCGGAGGGCCGATGCCGGCGGGGGAGGAGTGCGGTATTTTGGCGGTTTTATGTGGTTTCATTTTGGCGGGCCCGCCTGACGCGGCCCGGCCCCGCGGCCCTAGGCCGCCCGCGGCCTGCGCTCTGAGGCGCCGGCTGCCCCCCTAGCTGCAGGGCGCTGGAAGCGCCTCGGCGGGAGCGGGACAGGCCGAAACGTTGGCTGAAGTGCGCGGCCTGCCTTAGTCTGTAAGCCCTTGTCGTTATCCGGGGGGAACAATGTACCGTGAGGGGGCCTCGGGCCGTCTTCAGTCAGGAATGGTCGGGTCAAAAACCAGACACAGAGAGATCAGTGTCCCATCTTGCTTTCTTCCAAGGACAGCATGTACTTGGAAAAAACCCTTTTTGTCTCCTGGCAGTATTTATAAATCTGGCTGCTCAAAAATCTTGGCAATTGACTTTTTTGTTTTACTCCTGACTTCCTTAAAAAGTCTTTTTGTGGTCTTTTGAACATCTTTTTTTTTATATACATAATGTTAACCTTACTATAACAACAGTACATAATCGTACAGTTTGATAATTGGTAACTTACTCTGTGCTATCAACTCTTGTTTCCTAACTGCTGCCCACATTTACTGTTGAGGTTTTTTTCTTACCAGCTTAAGCACGAGTTTAGCTGAAAAAGCTTCTGGTGCTTCACAACACTTTGCTTTGATATTTAATGCAGTATTCTCAAACAACTTTTCAGAAGTTTCTAATTAAATATTGCTTAATATTAATTATCTTTTCTTATATAATTTGTCATAGGACAAAGATTTAATTTTTAGCATTGATCAAAACCCACACGCTTCAGATCAGTTACACTTTATTAATATATTACACCCTTTTTCAGATGGTCTTGATAATTTAGCTGCACTTTTGTGGGGCTTAAAGTATGCTTGCTGTCTTTTTTTCAGCCGCTTTCCATCTTGCTTGTCTGCTTCCTACTTCCTCCAGAAAAACACGCCAAACAACTGCTCTTAAACCAACATTTAGCAATCGATATTCCTGGTAATCTTGGGGAGTAATCTTGAAAATTAGGGTTTGCACTTCTTCCTGGAGCTCTACTGTTTTCTTTTAGCTCTAGCAAGACTGCCAAGCTTCAGCATTTTGTCTCTATTAAAATTTATCTGAACTCCTTTTTTGTTGTTCTTATTTCCTCTATTACTTTAGTATCCATGGAGATTGTGGTGGTTTGTGCCATTTCTGCCTGGATAGTGGAGCCAACTTTTGTTTCAGAGATTTGCTGCCCCTTCTTTTGCTGTCTCCCAGCATATGTGGGTTCCAAATCTTTCTTTTTTGTATTATTTTTGTTGCCTAAGTCTATACTCTTGTTCAACTAAAGCAGCTGGTTTACATTAGCATAACTTCTTCTAAAAGTCCCACAGTAAAGTGAAACCATACTAGTAGTTCAGCTGAAAGATGTGGCCACGTGAGAGACTTGTCTCCCAGCACAGAGGACCACAGGCAGCCCTCCTGCTGCTTGAGCGTGTTTGTTGCTGTCTTGGAATTACAGCATTGCCTCTCTTGCTTGACTACATTGGAAGCTGGATTATACAATTGCTACTGTCGATGCTAAAACATGAGGAGGACTCCAGCAATGGCAGTCTAAACTTGGCTGCTGTGCAGATAGCACTGCTGGTTAGTGGTCAGCCATGCTATCGAAGAGGATTGCGTACGAATCTGCAACATGTAAAGACAAAACTAGATTAAGCTTTGAATTGATTGCTCAGTGGCTCAATGGCAAAATTAACTTTGTTGGTTTTGTCTCGTGTCTAAACCCATTTCAGTAACAGTATCTACACAGTAATTTTAAGTGACAGATTTCAGTAAGCCTGCAGTGACCTCTTAAAATGATGTGGGAGCTACTACAGAAAAGCTACAGTCAGAGGTTCTGAAGACTTAAGAGAAGACCTTTGAGAGTACCTGTGACCAGGTACAGTGAGAAAAATCTACTGAATATACCTGAAAATGTCATATGCAAACTTCATCCGATTGATACTGATAACTAAAGAACATGGAAAAGTTGCTTGGAGGCTTGAAGCAGTAAGACTGCAATGGCAGGAGGCAGTCTTTTTCCAAACAGAGATACTAGACATTTGATAGGTGGTTAGTATGTATGCCTGCAAGGTCCAAAGCTATGGCTATTTGCCTATTCCCCCAGCCCTAAAAAGGTACAAACACAGGGAATTGTGCAGCTGGACTGGTTTGCAATAATCTGGAAAGTTTGCAGCAGTGCTTAGGCCAGGTCTGTCACGTATCAACCAAGTTCCTAAACGACCTCATCTTCTGCTGGAGTAGCAAATGCAGAGTACTTGGAACAGTTATATGCTGTAGCAAGGAGGCATGGAGGAAAAATGTTGACCTTGGAGACAATCATATACCTAAAGCTACTGTCGCCTCCTATGCTTGTTTGAAGTTCGTTAAATTTTGCCTTCACTTAATCCAAATGAGACATATGCCATGTCTGCTGAAGGAGTATCAATCTGCATTAGCATATATGAAAATTACTTCAGGTATCACCTTGTTATTAAGGCAGTGCCCTATGTGAACACCCACACTGTGCAGTTTAAGTGCCCGCAGAGGAACTTCATCCGCGTAACTTCACAGGCAGAATCAACCCAAGTTTCGCTCACCGACCATCCTGACAGACCCTGGGGCGGCGCCTCGCTTCAGCCTCCCGTGGGAGGCCGGAGACGCGGCTGGACGGGCCCGGGCCTCCCCAACCCCTCACGGCGCTCCTCAGCAGGCCTGGCCGGGTCACGACGACCACACCCGCCGCGCCTCCCGCGCTCGGTCATCGGCCCCCTCCGCCCGGCCGCCCCGGTGCGCACGTCCCGCCCGCCGCCGCCTCTGCCCTCAGCCCGCGCCGAACCCGGCCCACGGAGCATGCGCGCGGGCGGCCCAGGCGGCCGCGGGGGGTGGGCTGAGGAGGCGGCGCGGCGCCGCGGCCGGGTGACGGCGGCGGCTCCTTCCGGGCGGTGACGTCGTCGCCGGCTGCGTCCCTCGCTCTCAAAATGGCGGACGGAGCTGACGGAGGGCCTCGAGCGGGAGCAGCGGGTGGCTGGCTCCCCGTGCAGCCCCAGGAGCGAGCCATGGTGAGGCTGTAGCCCGGCGCGGCGGCGCGGTTCCCTCTGCCCTCGCTCGGGGGCTGCCTGTGGGCTGCCCGCGCCGCGACCCCGCCGCCCGGGCGAGCTTTTCCGGCCGCAGGGCGCCCCGCCGCTGGCGGCGGAGGGAGCCGGTGGGGCCGGGGCCGCCGCCTCCTCTTTGGCGGGGCTGCTGTACCGCCACGCGCCGTTGTGCGCTCGCTGTTGGCGGCGGCACCCACCGAGACGCGGCCGCGCGCCGTGGGGCCGGTACGACCGGGGCCGAGGGCGGGCGGCCCGCTCGCTGCTCCCCGGCGGGGCCCGGCCGCGCACCCGGCCGCTGCCCGCCCCTGGCCCCGGCGGCGTGGGCTGCCCCCGGCACCGGTCGTCTGTGCGTGGGGAGCGGGTCCTGCCTTCAGCCCGGCGAGCCGCTGCCCGGCGGCCCGGGGGGACGCGGCTGGTCGCCAGCTCCCCGCAGCGTCACCTACCCCCTGTGCCGTGTCTTCGTTTGACCTCTACGTTATTAAACGAGATCAAACTTAAGCAAGCCCTGCGCCCTTAAAACCTTATAGCATATACATGCATCTTTGATCCTTTTTCTGACCTTACGTTTCTTAATTAAACGTGATTTTACCGGGGGGGGGGGGGGGAAGACTGAAGGCTAACGAATTATTGTTTTACGGAGTGTGAATGAAGCCACAAATAATGGAGTTTAGAAAGGATGTAGATGGAGACGGTTGCTTGTTTGCTGAACAGAGTTACCCTCTCTTTTTCTTTTCTGTGAATTCCTTTAATCGTCTATGGATTTAACAGTCCTTCACTGAACACATCTTGGTGTTGCATCTGTCCGGTGGTGGTAGATAAGGGCCTGCTGTGCTTTCCTTCACAGCCTTGTAAAGTAATTGCTATGCTGCAAGCACTTTTGCTGGAGGAGTTTAAAACCCAGAGGCTGTCAGTTTAAGAGAGGGAGCCTGAATGTGTTTCAGAAACCTTACATTTTATGTTATGTTTTCCTGTTAGAACCTGAATGCATAGCATGGTTTTGAAGCTCTTTGACTATGGATGTTTAAAAGTCAAGCACTGGCAAGCCTGCGCACCACTAAAAAAAATAGGGGGATATAAATAGGAAAATGTTTACTCATAGATCTTTTCTCACAGGTTGCACTGTTAAGCCAGCAACTTTATTCACTGTACCTTTCCTCTCAGAATTATAAGAGTGTATACAAATCATGAGGTTGCAGTCTGCGACTACAGAGGCACTTCTAAAGTGAAGTATAATTCTGTGGCAGTAGCAGACCTATGTGTGGCTTTTCTTTCTGTATTGCAAATGATTTAATTTTAAACTCGTGAAAACGTAATTCGATTGCTTTATAGCGTCAAAAAATGCAACCTGAGTCAGGCAACTTCCTAAGCTTTGAGAGCCATGTCTAGGGTCAGAGGCACTGAGAATAATAGTTGCAATTGGCAGCAAAGCAATGTGATCAGCCTTTCATTATTTGGGGACATAAGAAGCTGAGTTAGCCCAGGCAACCCATTAAACTGATAATAGTCATATTGTGAAAAACATAGGGGAAGATGTCGAAGAGATCTTCAGGTGCTTAAAGTTGATACTGATCCACTAAGTTGTCTTAATTTTTATGTGGTTTCAGCCAATTGAGAATCTCTGTGCCAAAATTATCATTATTCCAGGACAGGCGGGTGGCCGCCCAGGCGGCATTGTCTGCCATATACCCAAGCAAACTGCAGAAATTTTCATAGGGAGTATGAGGTGAGTGTATTACATCAAGGGAGAAGGGGAGCTAGGGGTCTGGGCTTAGGTGGTGTCCGATAGCATTCATGAAGTCAGGTTGCAAACCTAGCTATACTGATGCCAGAGAGCTGTAACCTGGAAGCAGTACTCCCAATTTGTTGTTGTAGTAAAGATGGTACTAGTTAGGTGGAACTAACACATCCTGATTGCCTTATGTTTTCACTGTGCGCAGCTGGTCTGAATGTTCTTTCACTGTGGTGCTGGAATCGGGAAGTTGAGGGACTGTGGAGCAGAAACAACTGACTGAATGGAGTGAGATTTGGCGTTGGTGAACTTGTCAAATCTGTCTCGGTGTCAGCCCAGTGAGACTGACTCTCACTTTCCATCTCTGGCTTTGGGTGCTGTGCAGTACCACACCGTGACTAGTAAACCTTCTTAGAGTGCTGGCTGCATGATGCAGGATTACCTGAATGATTCTGCAGGAGCAGCACTGATTCTGAAATGGATGGTGATGATTTGGGTAGTAAACCTTTCAGCACGCAGTCCAACTTGGTGGTTTCTTCTGTGCGCTGAACTCCAGCTCTTTGAGTTCAATGACTGCAGTTGGAAATACCTGAGTTGGCGTTTCACTGTATTAGTTGAAGTCATGTCCTGGCTCTGCCCTCCACTTACTGTAGTGGCTGTATGCTTCCTGAGCTGAACCGCCCTGAGAGAGGGAGGGCTGAATTTGGGGTGTACTGCCACTGACCTAGTAATAGACTCTGTCTACCAAACTTTTACTTTCTTTCTTTCCCAATGGCATCTTAAGTTTGCTTGGCTGATTGGTGGGCTGGACTTGGCTTGTCTAGTAGTTGGCTAGCAGGCATTACTGGTGGCCTAATAAAAGCCTGCTTAGCAGGCTGGATCCATCCCTTTAGTTGGTTGTCCATCTGTATTCTAAACAAATTCCAGTTTGACTTCTGCCTGCTTTGCTGGCTGGTATCTGGAATATGCGAGCAAGGTTTAGATATTAAAACATTTCAAAGATTTTAGTTTATACTAGATCTTCAAATTTTGACATATATGTACCTTCTCCTTTATAACTGTGAGGAAAAGGGATTTTTTTCAGAATTACTGTCTTGTCATCAGTCAGTATGTCTATAAAAATGTATAGATGTAAGTGGGGTACTGGTGTTTAAGAAGAGAAGAGCTTCATAATGAGGAAATTGCCTTTAAAGGCAGGAAAATTTTGATTTTTTTTTTAATCTCAGAAAGCAAAACGATGCAGGTACTTGTGTATTCTAAAGTATTTCAGATCTTGTGTTGTGTGTCATTCAATGCTATTACATAGTTGAAGAAATGCACATGAGGAGCCTTGCTTCTGTAGTTGTATTGTAATCAAGTAGTAATATGGAGAGGATACTCATATACAGGTTATTTGTTGAGATTAATGAAATTGGAGCCAGGCATCTTATTTTGGAGTTGCAGTGACTTCTGCCAGTTTTAAATCTAATCTCTCCTAAACTGAATTAACCTGGTTAGACCAGATGATAGTCCACATAATTTTATATCAGATTATGTTAAGATAAATTAGTTTAAAACTTTAGGTAAACCAGCATGTTCTTTTGTGTAAATAAGTCCTAAACAGCATATAGTCAAAGCCGCTGGTTTTAGAATAGTGCAGTGTATTAGCAGAACAGTGTATTCTGTGCACTTGTATTGGTGTCCAAGAAGTGGAGTCTGTGAAGTTGCAACAGGTAACTTGAGCATTGCCTGCTTGCGTCCTTACTATTTAGCACTACCAAAATGCTTTTATTTTGTCAACGGCATTGGGCAGTGCTGTGTCTTCTCCTTCCTCGTCTGCTTTCATGTTTACTCATAAGTCTTGGTAATTTTTGTTGCTTTGTAAGCTTTGGTTAGTGCAGGAGTAAACTGTCATTTTGAAGGTATCTTTGCTCAGGTCTGCATAAAGCACACAAATTTTGGTTGCTGTAATTCTGCTATAATACTGTTACAGTGCTGCAAGAGGTACGTGACTCCAGGAGAATGTAGCTGCAAGTGGATGTCCCTGATAGCATGCAGCAGTTTAGGTGGTTCCTAGATCCCAGAGCAGTAGACAATCAAGGGAAAAACAGGCTGGTTTTGGTGTACAGGGGAAAGCATTTGGGAGATGCTGAGTGAGTGCTAAATACAGATAGATGTACCTGAATTTTATTACACATCCATTTTTGCAGAATTAGACTATGAATACGATGGATCTTAAAATTAATGGTAATTGGAAAATTGGGTGGTTGTAAGACAAGTTGGAGTATGCAGGAATTAATACAAAAACGTAGTGGGTTTTTTGTTTTCCCCAAACATAACTGTACCAAATTCATTAATTACTACTTTATAAATATCAACTGTAGTTGCCATTTCTGAAGTGCAGCGTGCTGTGAAGAAATTTGATAGATATTCAAGGGTAGGAGAACATGGAATAGATGTTAAGGATCAGACAATGAGAGAATCAGATTCTTTCTTTTGTTCCTCTGGAAACAAAAAGGATCTGTTGAATAGTCAGAACTTTAAGAAAAAGTTTGATTTTAAAATCTCAAAGACTACAAATAATTCTGCAAAGATGATAATGTTGTTATTTTTCTAGGGAGAATAGCTCCCCCCCAATGTATTTTGCACAACGTTTTGTTTAATTGCGTGATACTGAAATCCTGTTTCCACTGTTAATGGTACATTGCTGTCTACCTTATGCTTGTTTGACCAAAAATTTTGGAACATGAAAGGTGTTTAGATTGCAGTGCCTTGAAGACTTGGGAATTAATTCTAGAATTTCTGGCTACTTTGTTTTGCCTGTTGAACCTACTTAATAGTATCCTGCTAATTTTGTAGCATATTTAGACTAGAGTGCCTAGTTGGTAGACAGTATGATAGAGATACCTTCAGCATGGTAGGGAGAGAACTATGGGCTATGCTTTTACTTAAGGTGTCTCCTTGGGCACCTGATTGCATTCAGGCACTTACCCTCATAAACTGAAGCTGCACTCTTGTGTTTTGGAGGTGACTGTGATTTAAAACTGACGTCTGACCCCATGGTTTCAAAAAGTTTGAACAACCTTGCTCTGGTGTTGTTTACCCTGAAGCCGACATTAGTTCCAGCTGTCCAGCAGCCGAAAGAGTAACCAGTGGTGTTGGTGGTTACTTTTGCTTCTCTGATTGTCACTGGTTTGCTCTGGTTCAGCTAATTTGGCAGTTGTTGGAGACTACTGGAATCAAGGTAGATTTCTACTGTAGTCAAAGCTTTAGTTGTCTGCGCTGCTGTTACGAGTCTCATTCCCATTGGGCAAACACCTGCATCATTAAAGCATCTTTTAACATGAATTGGCACCCTGCTTTGACTTAGGGGCCAAAGTTTAAATGAATGTAGAGATCAAACAGTTCTTTCATGTCTTCAGGTCAGAGTTGATGTTTTGTTAGGACAATGTTAGGCAGTCTTGAATGTTACCCATGTTTTGCCAATAGAAAATAACTTTTGAAAACAAACTTGCTACTTTCGGTGTAATTACAGATATCCAGAGCAGACTGAATTTTGGCATATGGCTGGTTCCCAGCCATGTTATATGAAGGAGCCATGTGACTGACCTGTCAGAGAACAGGTATTTCATGATTGAGTTCTAAATGGTAATTTTTTTTTAGATTAGCTTAGATTCTCCACTAAAACATTAGCTTTATTTTGTTAGAGAATGTGAAACACATCATGAACACCTACATAGTGCTTCTGTGACAAAAACTAGAGGAGTTTCCATTTTAACTCCCTGAACTGTGCCCTTCCTGAGATAGTAAAATTTATGCTCCTGAAAAAATCATTTTGATTTATGGCAGGGAAGAGCAAATATGCTAATTAATTTCTAGTGCTGATTTCTGAAACCTCTTCTTTGGGGAATATAAATCTTTGAGGTTGAAATAGATTGCCTTATCTCCTTGTTACTTTTACTAAAAATAATGCCTAGGTGTTCTGTACTGCAGTTGGATCTTATTTTCAGTGCATTAGAAAACTGATATTTTTAAACCAAATTAAGCAGAAGGGAAAATTGAACTAAAAATTTAAAAGCAGAACTTTATATGGAAATGTTAGTTCAAGAATCTTTTGGAGTTTGCTTTCTAAAGAATTTTTAAGTGTTCTGTATAGTTACCAAAGAACTACTCTGTGGTTATCCTTTTAAAATGTCTTTTATAGTTGCTCAATTGCATAGATAATATCAGAATAAAAATTTTCTGTGATCTGTTGTCCTGCTAATCTCTGATTAACTAGTAACATTAGAGCAAAGGTGCATTGGAGCAAAGCAGCCTTTTGGATTTGGTATTTGTTGAATGGCACCTGCTTGAAATCAGTTGTGTCCCCAGCATTTTATGTATTTACTTCTAAAACCCTGCTTCTATCTGCTGTTTTGACAGGCAGCTGGTATTGCCATCTCGTGCTTGACAGATTTGTGTCATGTACAAACTTCAAAGTGGTTTTTTTTACTACTACTTTAAATTGGAATATTGGGCCAGATAAAGGTTTTAGTTTGTGCTGCTGGCAGTGCCTATTCCTTCATAATTTGTTATTTAATGTGTATAAATATTAATATTCCTTCTTGTCACTGATTGCATCAAAACTATATTTTTAGATATAGAAAAATTTATATGGTCCCATTTGCACTAAAAGATCAGTGTGTTAATCAGTGCAGTTGAAGTAGAGCTGCCTTTTATAATATTGCCTAATACAAAGTGTTAGTTTGAAAAGACTTCAGAATTCAGACAGAGCTGTGCTTAGAATGTAAATCAAAAACTTGTCATGGAAGGTGGTGGCTACTGAATTAATGTATGTAATAAACCTGTTGCAATGATAAAGAAATTCTGTCACAGTGGTAAGAAATCTCATTTGATGCTTGATCTATAAGTGAGAAGGGAATTGAAAGAGTTTGTTCACTTTTCTTTTTCTTTATATGCTTTACTTAGCTCTCATTCCTATTATTATTTGCAGTATTCACAAATGAATGCATATGTGAATGACAAAATTGGATATAGATACATTGGATATATGTGACAGATATTTTGGTTTTTTCATAGTAGGATTTGTGGGGAAATATTCTTCATCTTCTCTGACCTTTTCTGATGTGATGCTTGTTTAAAGGGTTTGGAAAAAGCTTATACGCTGTCTTCTTAGGTGTAGTAGAAACCTGTGTGTTTGGTTGGAATTGACTTGGGATGATCTGGGCATGCTTACACATGAGAAGGAATATTGGTAGTCTGATCCCACAAAGAAACACACGTTTCCATGCAAGATAAGAGACTATCTCCTGATCTTTCTTAAGTGGTATTGCAAGGTACCGCTCTTAAAGATTACAGACTACTGCTTTTGTTATACGTAACAAATCAAATGGTTGGGACAGAATGGTTGCTGTCTCTGCTCTTTTGACAAAACTGCTTATGCTTGAGAAACGTAGCTTTACAGCTCCTCTTCATTCCCTTCGTGTAGTTTGAGAATTATTGTAATCTTAAAAAAAGGAGAATGTGACAGGAATCTGTGATTAAAGGAGGAAAAGAGGTGGGGCTGGAGAAGGTTAGAGATACTAAATGTAAAAGAAAAGAGGCAATACGTGTCTTTGATGCATGCTCTTCACTAGTGTCAGTTTCCCAAGTGTCACTTTTGCCTGTCGTTTTAGATGCCTGGCAATGCCCACCGACATGGGGTGGATGTTGCTCCCTCGGCAGCACGGGTGGTGGTGTGCTGCTGCTGTGATTACTCCCTCAGCTCACTGGTCATTGTGGCGGTTTTATTTCTGGACCATGTGTATGTCTGTATGGTCATTCTTCAGTTAACTTTTAATAAAAATGAGAAAATGACCAAAAATCCAATTAAAAGAACATTACTAAGATTGCCAATATAGATACTCAAAAGCTGAGAAATTTCAGAATTCAAATTTGAGGTGAAGCCTTAATTTACTCCAAATGTATGTGGAGGTGATATTTTTTCTAAATTCGGTAATTTTCGGTTTGCAGCCTAAAAATACTTTGCAGTGGAATAATGGCAGTTGGAGCGGAGCGTGTTCAGGTCTGCTTTGTCTGGACTTTGCTCTGTTACAGTGTACTGGGCTGTGAGCACTGGGGGGCTGTGGAGAGCCAGTCAATGGTAGCATTTTAGTTACGTGATAATGTTTTTATCTTAATTGTGTTACCTTATGACCTCTGCCTCTTTCAGTACCTATTTCAGATTTATTCTTGAATGGAGTCACATTTGGAAAATTACTTTTCTGTGGGGCTTACTTGTAGAAGAAATTGGAATTTTAATAGGGATTGAGAAAGAAACAGTATTTCCCTTGGTGAAGGCATTTGAATCACAGAATGTTTAGGGCTGGAAGGGACCTCTGGAGGTCATCCTGTCCAAACTCCCTGCTCAAGCAGGGTCATCTAGAACAAGTTGCCCAGGTCCGTGTCCCGTTGGCTTTTGAGTATGTCCAAGGACGACACCTCCACAGCCTCTTGGGGCAGCCTGTGCCAGCGCTGGGCTGAAAGCTGCAGTGCAAGCCCCCTGTCTGTACTTGCAGCTGTCTTGTACAGCTCCTGGGCTTTTCTAGACTCCCAGCCTATCCTGTGCATAGGATGGTTGGAACTTCATCGATGGTCATCAATGACCAGTTGATGATGATACAGTAATTTATTTCCTCTTCACCAGTCAGTATATGATCAGTAAAGGAAAACTAACAATTTAATTTTTTATGGTTTTTTGTATCTGTAGCAACTAAGGACTTGACAGATGTGTGCTTAGGTAAAGGAGTGTTCATCAAAGTATTCAAACCTGAGTGTCAGTATATGTGTGCAAAGGGACCAAGCTAGCATTGGACAGTCAATCTGAGCTTAGGGGTGTGCTTTATTTGGCAGCTTCTGTATTTTTTCATGGGTTTGTGCCTAGTTTTATACAGTAGAATATAGCATACCAAACAGATTTTGATGCAAGGAATAAATTACTTCTAGGAGACACAGAGGGTATGGGATAGATCTGAAGTTTAGCCTCGGGCAGCTTTTAGAAATAAGAAAAAGAATATTCTTCTTGTGAATATAATGGGTATTTCCTGGGTAGCGTATAGGTTGGAGATGTAATTTAGTGTGTTTACCAGAAGACAGCCAGCCTGCTTGAGAAAGTTTTCTCTCTTCCCTTCTTCCCTCTCGTTCCCTATGTCCTGTCATCCCTCCTCTGAACAGCATTTAAATAGAATTAAAAGCTTTGCACAGGAATGCTTGAAATGTTTGTGAATTAGACTGTATGAGAACCCATTCTACGCTTCTGGCAGATTTTAAGGAAAGCTCAGCCTTGTGTTTCTTAAAGCTATGATGCGCTCTGTTCCAACAACGCAGAAGCTAAATTTATACCATCCTTTGGGAATAGAGCTCACCAAGATAGAAGAGCTACAGACTGGGATTCTCTTGTGCTTTGCTAAGGGATCACTTACCACGCACCCCATGTGAACAAATACAGTAACCAAATTGGGAAGGGAACTTGCTAAAGCCATAGTGCAGTATAGGTAAATTAAAACAAAAACTAAAAAACAAATTAGAGGAGGGAACCTGTTTAAGGAGGAACATTAGATTATGGAGTTTCATTGTTACAGGAATAATTTACTTCTGCTCATTTTAAATCAGACATATAAAAATAGAGCCGTGATCAAGGAATTAAGTTTTCAGTTAAATTTAACAGTATGATATCTTTCTGAGAACCCCCAGCTAAGCGTGATATTTTTCTTCAAGTGTTGTTATGCAAGTATGTGATAAATTAGGATTTCATTTTCGGTTGCTTTTTAAAATTTGGTGTCTCTTGCCCCAGGTAAGCATAATTTTTATTTTAAAAAATGTTGCTAGGTAGTTGAAAAATTTGAACAACTTAATTAAAAAGGCACTCAGCTAATTTGTGTCCTTTCCTTTGGTTCCTTTAGCACTGTGAATATGTGAAAATAAATAGGTACCTATATATTTGAGTGCATATCTGTATATGTATACAGAATGCATCTGTATTATATACATGTGTATGCTAAAGTTTTTATGACCAATATGATGGTCACAGTCATGCTTACTGTTCAAGTAATAAATCTGTTCTTGATCTAGAATTTTTATTAGAATTGGCATTTAAATAAGTGGTTCCCTTCACTTCATGGATGGATATGTAAGGATGGATTGAATGCTTTGTGATTCTAGAAATCTGATTAGACAGGTCAACTTGCCCTTATAAAGTGAGGATATTCTAGGATGATTTGAGGACAAATTTGCTCTTCTGCTTTACCATATTATTCATGACTTTTCTTTTCCATCAGTGTCTGCCATGCATTTTTTTCCATAACTTTGAGCTCATGGGTCACCATGATAAATGAAGTAACGGACTACCTAAGGGTAATGCTAAGGAAAATTGGTGGGTAAAATACCAGTAGAAGCCTTGGGCTAAACCTAAACATATTAATTTAGCACTACAGAAGTGTAGTGTCTTGTTAAAGCCATGAAGAAAGTGTTTAGAGTGACTACAACCTGGAACAAATCTCCTTAAACAGATTAGTTTTGGGCAATGGATGTTATTGTTAATCTAGGCTGTTGCAACATTGTATCTCATTTCCATTTCTTCTGTTTA
Source organism: Falco naumanni (assembly GCF_017639655.2). Taxonomy (NCBI): domain Eukaryota; kingdom Metazoa; phylum Chordata; class Aves; order Falconiformes; family Falconidae; genus Falco; species Falco naumanni. The sequence goes on along the minus strand of NC_054060.1, from coordinate 49,815,256 downwards.
GGTTTTGTATGTAGGCAGTTTTTTGTGGTTGGTTGTTAGGTAAACATGCGTTTTTCAGAAAACAAATATGCAATTTCTACAGGTTGTTTGCAGATCTGGCTTTCAGAGTACCTGGGATTGCAGCACTTTGGACTGCATATATTCCGGATGAATTTCTTTTTTTGGAGAACTGTTCTGATCTAGGCGGTAAACTAGGGAGCTGTAACCTTATAGATCTATTATTTAATCCCTTAGCTCTGTTGATTTGGGGGATGGGGGGGTGGGCAATCCAATGGTTTGATTGATGTAGTTTTCATTTTAATTAAGAAACTGGGGTATTTTTTGCCTTTCACATAAGATGATGTGCAATTTCATCCTTCAAAAAAATTGAATGGTCTGCTTCATTGAGCCTTCTCTCAATCAGAATTCTTTGGGTGATTGCTTTGCTTATTTTCTGCTTGCTGGCCTAAAGGAAATTCCTTTTACAGCTATTTGTGAACCTGCATACATAGTTTTTTCTTGAAAAATTAATTTTGGGGTGTTAAGGTTGTGTATGAAAGGATGTTGTCTTTAAGAGCCTTGATGGGTACAATTGTTACCTGATTTGCAGTGGGGAAAAACATGGTATTTTGAAGTAATGGGACGAATGTGAAGGAAATAATTCAGACTTGAAGGACAGAAATAGAACAGTTGGAGAGAACTGTTCTGAAACTAGAGTAGTTAAAAGTAGAATTAGGGACTTAAATTAAGAAGACTTAGAACCTCAAGTCAAAACACGAGTACTTTCTTTAATTGTCTTATAAATATAAAATTGCATTTTAGTCTGGTTTCCCAAGGGCATTAAGCTTACATAATCAGTCGGGGTTTTTTTTTCCCCCTCAGCAGCTAGTTAACACTGACGACCAGTTTCAACAAGGCTTTACTGAAGTGTAACATTTTCAAAGACCTTTCAGTTGCTGCATGTTTTTTGATTATCAGGAGGCTAAGGAATGAAGCCCAAACTTATTTCCCAGCTAAGACACAGAAACCTGCTGTTGCTTTTTCCATTTGTTGGCAGCTGAACAGACATCAAGATTTGTATATTCACTGACCTGTTGGCGAGCATGTAGTTGAAAATGAATTAGTGCATGCATTGCTCTACAGTAGCATACTTGCCAACTCTTGCCTCAGAGTGTTTTACTAGAAGAATTCAAGGTAACAGAGGTTACTGTGGTGGGTACTGAAAGGAAAATAGCAAAGAAATCCTGGGAAAACATGATTTCTTGGGTTTTATTGCTTGCAGAACTGACTTGTGATGTGGAAAAGAATTCTGGATTCATAGAAAAAGTGCTTAATGTTATTTTCTTTTTATTTATTTATTAATTTATGTTTATCCATATGTGTACTTTTCTTGCAGTGGTATGATGAAAGATTCAACTTCCAAGCTACATTTTTACAGTGCTTGGCAAAACATGTGCCAAATATTTACTCAGCTGAAATGGACCCCTTGCTGGAGAAACAAGAAGAAATGGTCCAGGCAGCAATATTATATCCCTTGGAATGTTATTTGTTTGGGGAAGACCCAGATATATTCCTGGAGAAACTACAACAGAGTGGAACCTCCCAGCTCTGTGGGAAAGTGTTCAAAGGAGGGGAGACAACATACTCTTGCAGGTAAGAATGAAGGTATGTTATCATGAATGTTCCCATGTGAGATAAGTGGTTTAATAAAATCAGTTGCACTGCTAACTAGTAATTTCTTGTGTCATGGTAGGTCTTTACTTAAATGACAGTGGCATTTGCTTCACATTTCAAACCACTTCACAGTGAGGGAAATTGCATATGAAAAGCGGGCTCTGACAGAGAAATGGGAAAGAATGTGGAAAGGATACTAAAGGTGCTGAAAGCAATTCGTTAAAAGTATTGGATGATAGGGTATGAGTATGGGGTCTTGACCTGACCTGAGCGAGAACAGGCATAAAAATCTGTGCGCTGTACAGGGCTCACCCTTTCAAAGTCTGAAACGGAGTCCAGCATTTCTGAGCATCATTGGTCCTTTGCTTAAGCAATAGGTGTGTGACCAATGGTCATTTTTTCACCTTCTTTCTCATCCTGGAATATATGAAAGATGGCATTCCATTGATTTGATTAAAATTATTTTATTAATTATGATTAATACAAATATATTAATATGAATAATATATTGATACTAGAAAGCCGGAGGTCTCTGGTGGATGTAAAGACTGCAATAATTAGCATTAATATGATACTGTTGTCATAGTTTATTGTACTTTCAGTTTATCTTAGAAGCCTAGAAAAATTCATCAGAAATACTGAAGGAATATTGTTAGGAATGATTAATTTTATTATGGCTAAAATACCCAGCCCTTAGAATTTAGGAAGTGTCAAAGTGAAAGCTCTATGTGAACTTTTTGTTTATGAATCACACTGTAAGGTTTTAATCAATCACATACTCTTCAGCTTTTCCTAGGAATGAATTAGTGTTGTATATGAAAGGAGAATGGTCTTTGAAGAAATCCTTACGTGTTTGCTAAAAGGTATATAGCAAATGCAGCATTGGACTCTACAAAGGAAAAGGATGGTCAAGGCAGTTCAGTGCTGCTGTAACAGCAATAACTCTGTTTCTGCCTCTGCAGAGTTCTTATATGGTAGCAGGTAAAAAGGCAAAGTTATGTATCTCAGAGGTGGTCACTTTTTCTTATTTTTTTGAGTTCCTTTCTTGCAAAAATGTGGCAGTATTTGTACAAAATGCTGTACTTAACTACTGCAACTGAAGTTAATATGAGTTTGCTTTAGGCTTCTAAAATGCTGAAAATAATAGATACTCTGAAATATTAAAATCGGAGTGCCTTGAATTGGCCATTCAAATCTAGCAGGCACTTCTGGCTTGTTTTTTCTTTTAATTCACTTTGCAAGTAGATTTATGGTAATAAATGAATGTTAGTTAAGTATTAAATTATTGTAATGATGATGATCATCTAAAGGTTTAAAGAAAATTTATTCTGTAATCATAATTACCACACTATTTTATTCATATTGTAAAGAAGGCTTGAACTAAATATTGAATGATGGTGTGAAACAAAAAACTTCATATATTGTCATGGAACACTTGTCATCGACATTTTGCATAGATTGAAACAGCATTTAAAGCAAGAAGAGTGACCATGTTTTAGGGAAAAAAGGCAATGTAAAAAAGCATATGTTTGGAGCATGGGGGGGGGGGGGGGGGGGAAAGAATTAATTGCCCATGAGTGTAATTCTGGATTTTCAGATACTTGAGAGCATGACTGAAACTGTTAAAATTAAATTTTAAAATGTATATATTCTTTGGCTCATTTAATAAAGTAATTATCTGTAGACTTTGACTTTTAACTGTTTTGGAAGTTACAAACATAACCTAGCAGAAGTGTAACAAAAGTTTCATTAGCAAACTGGCTACAGTTGTTGGAAACAATAATAAAGGTTACTTCAGAGTCATCGTGGTTTTTAATAGCTGCTGATTCTTAGCAAGAGAGAAATATGTTAGCAACAAGTTTTGAAAGTGGAAATCAGGCATGTTTCTGATAGAATCTGGTATAACAGGTTCAAGTACGTGGTTCAAGCCTAACAAGATAAGCTTTCATCTTCTTTCTGTGACATGGAGTAGCCAATGTTTTTGTAATTTGAATCTGTTAATCTCTATTCTTATTTTCAGAGTAGCATTTTCTTTTGTGCCTGAAAATTCTGTGTGTTTGTTTGAGAAAGTTTTCCAGTTACCATCTTTGTTGCAGAGACTGTGCAGTTGATCCAACTTGTGTACTCTGTATGGACTGCTTCCAGAATAGCATTCACAAGAACCACCGGTACAAGGTAGAAAAATCTTAGATTAAGAAATTGTACTTTTAGCTTTAGAGAAGATTTTTTGAGGATATAATAAACTGCATATAAACCATATAGTAATTTTTATTTCAAAACATAAAATCTGGGATTAGTTATTTATCTGTTTCTCAAGTTTCTAACTATGAAAAGCCTCTTTTAAGAATAATAACTTTCTAATTCAAGAACCAATGGCTAAGAAAGTGTTTATGAATGCATACGTTGTTACTCTGGCAATATCACAGAAGCGTATGTCAGAGCAAAAAGCTGTGACTGAAAATGACGGTCGTGTCCTGAGTCCCAGTCATTTGGAAATTTAGAATGAGAAGGGCCATTACTTCAGCACTTACATCACTGATGAAGTCTCGTGTGTTTCTACTCTGTTATTCCATTTAGATTTCTGTAAACTACTTTGTGCTTAGTGTGGACTATGATAAAGTTAAAACAAATGTTAAGCATCAAGTTTTTTGAGGAGATTGTTCTAGACTTGGATCATCTCTTTCTGATATCCTTTTGATTCTCTTCAATCCAAATCTATGTTATCTTTGAGAGATTCTCATGCTTTAATTAAAGAAGGATCTTTTAAATATTCTTAGCTAGCTCATTGCCTAAACTGTCATCTACTATTTCCTTCCCAGGCCCCCTCTTTTGCTCGCCCTCTTCACTGGGCACTCTGTAATTTCAACAGCCTTGGAAGCAGAAATGGAAAACGATAACGTTCTTACTTTCAAAGCTGGTCTAATTCTGCCTGCTGCAAGAGGCAAGAAAATATACCGAAGCATCATGTATTCAAATTGATTGTCTTTGACGAGCAAAAAGTGGGCTAGATTTTTTTCAGCTATTCCTTCTAGTCATTGACATGACATCCATTGAAGAGATTTGACTTTGTATTATCAGTTAGTCATAAATCCCCTTCAAGTTGGTATGTTTCAATGAGAGACAGTTTTGAAGAAGAACCTAGCATTCTCAACATTAACTGGGACTGAAATACAATATTCTGCCCCTCTGTATGAGACCTTGTATACTGATCTGAAAATGTATTGTAAATATTGATTCAAAGATGCCCAAAACTACTTGGATAATGCAAATATAACTTCCATATACACATGCACGTGTGCACACTTCACAGAGGTAAGGTGAAAACTAGAGGAAATAGTAGTGATTACAGAGCAATTTGGGATCACGGCTGGGCTGAGGAGCTGTTGTCCTTTCCCTGTTTTTCAGTAACTTCTTCAGGCAAAACATCAGCCATGGAAATAGGTGGTCAGATGGGAGCAGATTTACTGCATTTCCCTTTTAAAGATGCAGCCTAAATAATACAGATTATGCTTTTTATAGATCCGTAGAATATCTGGAAGGGACCTAAGGAGGTCATGTAGTCCAACCTCCTGCCTGCAGTACGTCTGATTAGATCAGGTTATTCTAAAATGTTTCAAGTAAATAACAAATTTTTGAATGTCTTTTTATTGGGTCACTTAGTGTTTTTTATAATTATTTTAGGATTGAGAATTTAGAGTAAGCTGAAGATAATTATTTTTGCCTGAGTTTTGTCAGAACTTTTTGCTAAGGTGAAGGGTCAGAATTTGTACTTTTCTGAAAGTGTAATGCAAAGGTAAAGTTGCAGGAATGTATTTAGGTGCTGATTATATCTTATTTTCTTTGTTTAGAAGTAGAGATACTACTAAATGTTCAATATATGCATGTTCTTGTTTATATTGTTTTCTAACTTTACTAAGTGTATTGTAAAGAAGGGTTTAAATAAATTTGCTATAATTTTGCTAATAAAATCAGGAAGCACTTATTCATCAGTCCTAGGCTTTTTCACACTCTTTCTAGTTAAATTTGTTTGACTTGCATACCTTTTGCAGCAGCAACTGTATTTCTTGCTTTATTTTCTGCTTCAAAAAGTTTAGGTTTTTCTCCCGCACTCCTTTGATAAGTCTCCTTTTATCTAAGAAAAGAAAAAAAATGTAGTTAGTCCATTGGTTATGTAGTGATTCTTGTATTTTGTAACTAGGTATTTATATTTGTGTTTAACTTAAATAATGCATGTTTCTATTTATCTTGCTTTTTATGTGCATATTTCATGACTGAAATACATGGTTTTTTACAGATGCATAGCTCCACTGGAGGTGGATTTTGTGACTGTGGGGATACAGAGGCATGGAAGGCTGGGCCACTGTGTACTAAACATGAGCCTGGAGCATCAGGTTCTCCAAAAGAAGTAAGAATATTGCTTAAAGTGAAAAACAAAATATTGTAAATATCTCCTTTTTTAAAAAGTTCTGTTTCCTGTGTATGGAAGTATATATATTGTATAATTCATTTAGCAGGTCCAATTGAGCTGAATCAGGATTTCCTTGGTCAAGGTATTTGGGGGCCAAATGTATATATTTGACATCCTTTTGTCTCTGAACAAAAGGCAAACCCCAATAGAACAGTTCTATCTTAAGCATTTCTGTCTTTGGTTCAGAATTTAAATTGCAGTTTCTTGCTCTTTTCTTTGCTGTGTGTATTACTCAGTTCCTGTTGATAAATAATGGGTTTCCCAGGGGTTAGTAAATGTTTAGTTATAGTGCTTGATTTTAATATTTTCTTTTTCTTTATTACTGAACAGGTTTTTTTGGGTTTTTTTGTCAGTTACGTCTGTGTGATCTGTCACTGTGACTAAAAGAAGTCCTTATGTTTTAAAACTAACCTTATGGTAGGATGCATCGTGCTTATTATACTTGTTCAAGCAGCACATTAACAAAAAATATGCCATCTTATAAGCAGTTCTCGAAGAGAATATAAGCAAATCAGTTGCTTCAGGTAAAATTGTTTTTTCAGAGTCCTACATTCTGAGATAACCAGGACAAAAAAACCTTAGCATTTCTCATTGCACATAGGTGCCTAATTCCTCCTGGCTTTGTTGCAAAAATACTGTTCATTATGATTTAGCAAAAAATCAAATGGAAAAGGCATAAAGAGCACTGACCTTACAGAAAAATGTGACAAAGATTTCCTTCACTCATTCCTCCTTCAAAAAAACCATGAGACTGAAAAGTCCTTGATGTAGTATAACCATTACTTAGCAACAACCAAACCCATCAGTGTGCTATCAACGTTGCTTTCACACCAAATCCAAAACAAAGCACTGCACCAGCTGCTAAGAAGAAAATGAACTCTATCTTAGCTGAAACCAGGACAATAAGTGATATTACTCAGGTGACCAGTTTCTTACAGACAGTAGCATACGTTATGGATTTCACCTGTCATGGCTCACAAAAAAAAAATAATCACACAGATACCTGGATGAATGTGGGCCTATGAGGTACATCCAGAACTTTAACGAAGAGATTCTAAACAAAATACATTGTATCTCCCTGCGTTAAAAGTCTTCTGCTCTAAATCTAATAGATCTTCTAACAGTTGTTTCAGTACTTTACTTTTGAGAATCATAGTATTTTTTGGTTCCACCAACTCTGACCAGAGTCCCTAAAATGGTTTATGAAATGTTTACCTCCAACTGGGGAACCTGTTTCTCTGCAAGATACAGATTTTGACCTCACAGATATGGTATTTGCATCTGTGACAGCATATTCTGGTTTTTACCTCCCTTTTCTTTAGAACAACTTTTTCATAACAACAAAATAATTAAAAAAAATGTTAGGATAGTCACCAATACCATTATCAATAGAAGTTTATCGCATGCTTGTCAAGCAACAAGCAAGTCTTTTCTGGATGATCCTGACCAGTGTTCTTTTGATTAAGGGCAGAGGATGTATCTTGCTAGGGTGTTCATAAACTTACTCTGATAAGGTAGGAGCAAGTAAGAAGAGGGATATGTTTGCAATATGTTTGTCTGCTATGCAGAACGTGGTAAAAATGTGCTTAGGAACTGGCTGCTATTTTTAAAAGGTAGATTAAGTTTATAGTTTGATCTACAGAGTGACCTCTTCTTGAAAATGAGCCCCGAGTAGAGGACAGGTTTCAATCTACAATATCAAAGATAAGCACCAGAGTTTTTAGCATTTCTGAGATAATGAGGTGAGCATTAGTAAAATACGGTATTAAAAAAAAATTACAGTGAGGAGATATTTATGAAGCTTGGTGTGTATGTAATATGGGCTCAGAAAAGCAACCCTTCATTTTAGAATCCCTACTCCAGGCTTTTGGGAGTCATCTGTTCTCTATTGGTTCCAAACTGATGTCTTTATTATGCTTGTATATAAAACCTTTTTGCCTAAATCTATCCTTAAAAACAGATAACTGAGAATTCATGTCTGAGATAAACAAATGGACCTGGAAAGTATTTTTACCTTTTCAAAAAAATAAAAGATAAAAAAATTGGTGGTTAGTTATTTTTAAACTTTGAACATACTTAGTTCATTTTTCCATGATTTTGTTTTTTGAAGCTTTACCTGAAGCTTAAAAAACTACGCATTTTTGGGCATAGTTCTGAGGCAATTCTATTTTCACACTTTCAATTTACATTAGCTGTATCTTAGTTCATTTTAGTGTGACTTCTACTAATGTGGATAGCATCGCAGGTGGCATTGCATCATTTAACTTTTCACTACTTGTATGAGTGCAATCCCCACTTTCAGCAGTTTGATGTGGTTTCCTTCGGTTTGTTCTACAGACTGAAGGAGAGCAGCATGCCTTACTACAGGGTTCTTGTTCGGAGTATCTCTGTGTGCAGCTCTATTTTCCTACAGCTCTTATCATTTTTGCTTAATGTGTTACTGCTTAAAAAGCCAAACTCCTAAGAAATACGGGGGGGGGGGGGGGGCGGAAATTAGTATATTTACAACTCAATTCAACTAGATTATTCATAGTGCTGTGGTTTATTCATCCTTCTCCAAACTTTATGATGATGATAGCTTTGTCAGTCTGGGGGGAAAAAAAAATTACCCTAGACATTACATTCTTAATGTCTACCAAGATCTACTATGAGCTTATCCAAAACTAAGTATGTACACACAGTGATATTTGTAGACCATGATTTCATTGGCAGACATTTTAGATTTTGTGTTTGACTCCAAATTATTCTTCTAATGCTTATGAGGTCAGAAAACTGTTCAGTGCTTTGGAAGCAGTTGATCATGGTAATGTATTTTCAATTATCTTCCACTGTGTTTTTAGCTTTTCCATTATATGGACACAACATGTTTTTATTTGGTTTTTTATTATATTTTTAAAGCAATCTGCTTCATAAATGGATAAATGTGACTGTAGTTGACTGAAGAATTTTTCAAAAACATGATTCTTAGCTATATTAAACACATCACTCTTTCTTTTCTTTTATATTTAACATTTGCCAGTTTGTAGAGGTGAGAGTGCCCATAGTACTTGGGATTAAGTCACATGTGAAAAGCTTTATTTTTGGAACAGATCTTTGTTTCTCATCTTTTCTTACTTTGGCAAATACATACGTACTCAGATTTTGTAGGCAGTTTGGGTGATCCCAAAATTATAGGAAACTTTGTGTGAATACTCTAGAAAATATCACCTTCTGTCATATTTATATACAAAATTAATGGATTTGGTTGTGTTAACATTAATAACATTATATAACATTTATATATTCATACGCTGGAAGGAAGGAGGTATGAGGTCATCAGGGCCCTTGGATTAAAACTCTCTTTTCACACAATGTCCTTCTCATGTATCTGTGTCTTGTAACTGAATATTGATTGTTTCATTCTTAAGTGTAGATTTGGTAATTATTTTCTTAGCTTATAACTTAAATTGCTCTCCTGTTTACATGCTTATGGAAAGGATTAATAATGCTGTATGGCGTAGACAATTCACTTTGAGTGGATGGGAAATACATCAGTTCACAGGGATATTTTAAATGATTTCTAGACCTGGGATGGGATCTCTGTAGAGAACAGAATTGGGTTCCTTTAGATGATTCTGTTCAAGGAGAATCATAAGTATTTGACAGAATATTTGGAGAAGAGCAAGCAATGCAGGGGAAGAATTTTGATCTGGCCTGCAAACTTTTGGTATCTTTAGGTGTACAGAAAGCTGTTAACCAGCTTTTTAAAATTTAAGTTTTAAAAATAAATTGAAGCTTCCCAACACATTTGGTGAGGCCTTTTGTCATCTATTCCTACACAAAAACTGTAAAAAAGGTAGGTGAAACTGTTGGAATACTACTGAGAGCCCTTGGGGTGAAATAATTTTTAAGAGAAGAAATTAGGCGATATTAATTTGCTTGAAAATCATGAAAAGGCTAAATTTCCGGCAGTAAATACAGTAATAAGATATTCTACCAACCGTTTTTTAAATTTTTTTTCCATATTAATGTTATCTCCTGTTTTACAGAATTCTGAATGTCAGTTGAATGAAGAAATCATGGAGCATTCTAGGAGGGTGTTTCCCTCTGTGATAAAATACATTGTAGACATGCTTATATGGGAAGAAGAGAAAGAACTGCCTCCGGAGCTCACAGTTAGGTAGGGAGTATTTCCAACTTTCTCTTCAGGGCATTAAAACTGATAATAATTTTGCCTGTGGTATTCTTACAGACATGCAAACATTAGTGCCAAAATTCTTGTAAATAGCACTGTAGCAATTTTGATCTACAGTTATATAGAGGAAAGCTCTTGATGCATCATGGGAAAAGTAGTGTGTGACTGTGCTCCATCAGTCACTGAGGGAGCTGCTCCGGTGTCAGCCCTGTCCGCAGCAGAGCAGCAGATCTTGGTGCACAGTGGGTCTTCCTGAGGCAGGGAAAAGCCAGTGGAGAGGCCCACCAGGAGCTGACAGCTCTCGTGGGAGATGTTGACAAGTTCTGGGCATTGCCAGAGTGACCACGACTGCCTCCATGCCTATAAAAAGCAGCCTAGGGAGCATAAGTGACCAGGAGTGCTGCAAGCAGTGTGGCATGTCAGGCAGGGCATGGCAGTTTCTGCTGCAGGGCGTGTAGGAAGGGCATAGTCACCCTGCTGGCTCAAGAGGTGAGTTCATTTGGTGGTCATCACCCTCTCAAAAGGAGCTTAGCTGTGGTATCCACCCAGTGGAAAGCTGTGTCCTCTGCACTTGCCAGAATTGATGTGGTGACCCAGACAGAGCTCCCACAAAAACATGCAGCCATCTAGGTCTCAGGCTGCAGAGAGTGCCAAGGGCCTTTCACTGGTAACGGATGGCAGCAGTGGGAACAGCTGTGTGAGGTGCGACCTGATAGATGATTTGCTCAGCCTGGTGGCAGTGCTGTGTGAGGAAGTAGAAAGGTTAAGGTGCGTCAGGGAGTCTGAGAAAGAGACCGACCAGTGGAGCCATGCACTGCCCTGCCTGAGACAGAAACAGGAGCAGCCACCAGAAAAAAAAACAAGACCAAGGGAATACTGTACGCTCCCCCTGCCAGGCTGGAGACAGTAGCTTAAAGGAGAGAAGTGAATGGAGACAAGTCCGCATGCAGGGTGGCAATTGAAAACCCTCCTTGCCCACCTTGCTTTCCCAGGTGCCTCTGTACAATAGGTATGAGGCTCTGGATGTGGAATGCAGGTCAGTGGATGATGATCCATCTACACCAGAGGTGTTGCTATGGTCAGTAAGGCCTACCCCACCCCACTCCCACCCCCCCATCACAACCACCTCCACTAGGAGGGAAAGACAGGTTATAGTATAGGCAGCTCCCTTCTGAGGGGAACAGAGGGTCTGATACGCTGGACAGACCCTCTTAGGGAAGTCTGATCCCTCCCTGGGGCTTGGGTTAAGGACATAACTAGGAAACTTCCCAGCCTGGTACAGCCCTTGCAGTACTACCTGTTACTGCTCTTTCATGTGGCTGGTGATGAAGCTGCAACATGTAGTCCAAGGGTGATCAAGAGACTCAAGGCCTTGGGGTGGTTGATAAGGGACTCTGGAGCACAGGTTATTTTTTCCTCCCCCTCAAGTTGTGGGCAGCAACACTGGAAGAAACAGATGGGTCTAGTCTATTAATAAATGGCTCCGTGGTTGATGTCACTGCCGCAGTTAGGGAGTTTTTGATAATGGGATGACCTATGTGGCACCAGGCTTGCTGGTGTCAGATGGGATTCACCTTTCTTGAAGAGGATCTTTGCTCACAAGCTAGCCAGGCTCTGACAGCTTTAAACTAGGCTTGAAGGGGAATGATACGGGGCTTGCCCGTGAGGAGCTGTGGGATGCCATGCCAAGGTTAGAGGGTCAGGTGCTAGCCAGGGCCCTCAGCCTGTTGCTTTGAGACATGCTGGCTACACTGCAGCACACACGTTCAAGTGTCTTACAGTCTTACAGAGATGAGCCAGCAGGTCCTGGGGTAATAGGATCCGACAGGGAAACACCAGTGAAATAGCCCAAAGGAATTAGAGGGCCTTCCTCTAAGAAGGCAACATGGCCAGCAGCCCAGCTGAAGTGCCTCTATGCCAATGCACGCAGTATGGGCAACAAATAGGAGGAGTTGAAAGCCACCATGCTGCTAGAAAGCTACGACCTAAATGCCATTACTGAAACTTGGTGGGATGAATCCCATGACATGGCTACAGGCTTCAGAAGGGATAGGTGAGGAAGGAGGGATGGAGGTGTTTGCCTCTACATCATGAAGCGGATAGTGTGAATAACTGTGAAGAATAGCCACAAGCAGGTTGAAAGCATAGGGGTAAGAATCAGAGACTGAGGTAACAAAGGGAACCTTGTGGTTGGTGTCTACTACAGGCCACCCAATCAGTGGGAGCCTATTGATAAAGCCTTCATACTTGAGGCTCTTGTTATGCTGGGGGACTTCAACCACCTTGACATCTGCTGGAAAAGTAGCATGGCGAGCTGTAGGCAATTCAGGAGACTCCTGGAATGCATTGAGGATAACTCCTTAAGCCAGCCCTACCAGAGGGGATGTGATACTGGACTTGTTGGTCACCAATGCAACTGAGCTAATCAGTGATGTCAAGACTGGAGGCAGCCTGGGCTGCAGTGATCATGCACTGGTGGAATTCGCAGTCCTGAGGGATATGGATCACATGAAGAGTGAAGTCAGGACCCTGAATTTGAGGAAAGCAGAATTCCAGCTGTCCAAGGAGTTAGCCAATAGGACCCCCTGGGAAACTGTTCTCAGGGACAAGGGAGCAGAACAGAGCTGGCAGATCTTCAAGGATGCTTTCCATAGAATGTAAGAGCTCTCAATCCCCAGGTGTATGAAATCAGGAAAGGAAGGCAAGAGACCAGCATGGATGAGTTGAGACCTGCTGGTCAAACTAAAGACCAAGAATAAAATGCACAGGCAGTGGAGGCAGAGACAGGTATCCTGGGAAGAGTATAGGGATGCTGCCCAGTTGTGTAGGGATGGGGTCAGGAAGGCCAAGGCACAGCTGGAGCTGAACTTGGCAAGGGATGCAAAAAATAGTAAGAAGGGCTTCTACAGATAGGTCAGTCAGAAAAGGAAGGTTAAAGAAAGTGTGACTGTTAACACTTGCCACTGGAAAGTAGCAAACTAGTAACAGTAGATGAGGAGACAGCTGAGGTACTCAACTTTTTTGCCTCCTATTCACTGGCAGTCTCTCTTCCCACACCTTCTGGAGTGGATGGACATGAAGATGGGGGAGCAGAAGCCCTCCCACTCTAAAAGAAGAGCAGGTTTGTGACCACCTGAGGAACCTGAATATACAGAAGTCTATGGGACCTGACCAGATGCATCCCAGAGTCCTGAGGGAATTGGCTGATGTAGTTGCCAAGTGATGCTCCGTGATATTTGGAAAGTCATGGCAGTCAGGTGAAGTCCCTGATGACTGGAAAAAGGGAAACATTGCACCCATTTTAAAAAAAGGTAGAAAGGATGACCCTTGGAATTACTGACCTGTCACCCTTATGTCTCTTCCTGGGAAGATCATGAAACAGATTCTCCTAGAAGCTACACTATGGCTGACACAGCCCAGCTGGCTTCACCAAGGGGAAATCCTGCCTGACCCACCTAGGGGGCCTTCTATGATGGAGTGACTATATCAGTGGACAAGGGAAGAGCTATGGATGTCATCTGTCTGGACTTCTGTAAGGCCTTTGACATGGTCCCCCACAACATCTTTCTCAACAAATTGGAGAGATACGGATTTGATGGCTGGACTGTTCAGTGGATGAGGAATTGGTTGGGTGGTAGCATCCACAGGGTAGTGGCCAACAGCTCAATGTCCAGATGGAGACTGGTGACAGGTGGTGTCCCTTAGGGGTCTGTACTGGGACCTGTACTGTTTTAATATCTTGATCAATGACATAGTGGGATTGAGCGTACCTTTGGCAAGTTTGTAGATGACACCAAGCCAAGTGGTGTGGTTGACACACCTGAGGGATAGGATGTCATCCAGAATGACCTGGACAACCTCGAGAAGTGGGCCTATGTGAGCCTCATGAGGTTCAGCAAGGGCAAATGCAAGGTCTTGTACCTGGGCCAGGGCAACCTCTGACAGGAATACAGGCAGAGGAATAAAGGGGGATTGAGAAGAGTGCTGTGGAGAAGAACTTGGGGGTACTGGTGGATGAAAAGCTGGACACCAGCTGACGATGCACGCTTGCAGCCCAGAAGGCTGTATCAAAAGAAGCATGGCCAGCAGGTTGAGGGAGGCAGTTCTGCCCCTCTGCTCCACTCAGATGAGACCCCACCTGGAATGCTGTGTCCAGCTCGGGAGCCCTCAGCACAGAAAAGACATAGATCTGTTGGAGTGGTTCCGGAGAATGTTCACAAAAATGAGCTGAGGGCTGGAACACCTCTCCTATGAGGAAAGGCTGAGAGAGTTGGGTTTTTTTCAGCCTGCAGAAGACCCTAGAGAGACCTTATTGTGGCCTTTCAGTACTTAAAGATGGGGACAGATGTGTTAGGAAGGCCTGTTATGAGAGGACATGGGGTAATGGTTTTAAACTGAAAGAGGGTAGATTTAGACTAGATAAAGGAAGAAATTTTTTACAATGAAGTTAGTGAAACACTGGAATGGGTTGCCGACAGAGGCGGTAGATGCCCCATCCCTGGAAACGTTCAAGGTCAGGCCAGATGGGGCTTTAAGCAACCTGAACTAGTTGAAGATGACCTGCTCATTGCAGGGGGGTTGGAGTAGAGATCCCTTCCAACCCAAACTATTCTGTGATTTAATGAAAACTGAAAACGACTGTTGTGTGTCATGTTAAGAAGACAAATGGTATCATAAAACAGCAGAGAGAGGGAATAATAATGGAATAATCAAGTAACTTAAAATCTCTTTTGTACTTGGTACAGAGTTTTTGTGGCTTTTTCTGGTATAGATGGTGAAGGGTGTGTGTCTTTGACATGAAAAACATGCTTAATTTTCTTCTGTAACTTTTTTTGTTTGACATTTTTCTCAAGCTTGTCAGGTGTTGCTTATATTACATAGGACACTACTTTCAGTTTTATTTTTATTTGTTTGCTAATATGTTGGCTTTTTCCCCAGTAGAGAGAAGGTAGACAGCTACTACTGTGTCCTTTTCAATGACGAACATCATTCTTACGATCATGTCATCTATAGCCTGCAAAGGGCACTTGGCTGTGAACTTGGTGAAGCCCAGTTGCATACTACTGCCATAGATAAAGAGGTTAGTGCATTCTGGATATGGGAGAAAGTAACTTTTTAATCACTAAGAAGTACTCCTGTA
This sequence comes from Falco naumanni, assembly GCF_017639655.2. Classification (NCBI taxonomy): domain Eukaryota; kingdom Metazoa; phylum Chordata; class Aves; order Falconiformes; family Falconidae; genus Falco; species Falco naumanni. The sequence continues at coordinate 49,799,821 of NC_054060.1, read as the reverse complement.
GTCTCTGGATCATAGAATTTTTGTTTCTGGGTGCTGGAGCTTGAGGAGAGAGAGAAACGCATGTTGCAGAGTAACTGTTAATCAACACTTGCTTCAAGAAAGCTTGTAAACTGTGTTAATTTTCTTCTTCAGAATAAAAACCCACTTCCCTGACAAAGGGAAGAGCTGATTAATCTGAAGTTGCTCCTTGCATGTTTGGCATATTTGCTTTACCTTTTTTTTTCTTAGCTGAGATTAATGTTTTATTTTAATAGTATTTGTCTGGAAAATATACAGGTCAGCAATACGCATATTCAGTTATACTTCATCAGAAATGTACCTTACGTTTTGCAAGAAGAGATAGAGCTTGTTTTGGCTCTGACTTCATTTGAAACTCTTAAAGCTTCAAATTAAGCAAATGAAACCAGGAAGAATCCATGAAAGAATGCAAGTGAACTTGACAATTCTACTACTTCATTTTTCAAACTAATGTCCTATGTAAAAACCTTACATTAGTAACCTAAACTTTTTCTACACTGGCAGGGGGGGAAGCATGATCAGTTTTTGAACAATCTCAATTGCAACCGTATTTTTTACCTCACTAAAGTACAAGACTTAAGTGTTTGCGTATGGAGAAACTTTGTCTATACCTCTGTATATGTGTTATTTCATATGTAAATACTATCTTACTAATATTAGAATCCTTTTTTTAATCTGTAAAAATTGTTTTCGTGTTTCTCTTTGTTTGGGTAATGAGATTTTAGTTCTGTTTAGTTCATAGTGTCAGTCTTACGTAATTACAAGTCTTGTCCGGCAGTTGCAGGTTTTGTAAAATGTGTATACGTGTGTGCTTAGAGTAAATTGGAAAGGTTTTCATTATGAAGGTTCCTTTTGATTGAAATCTAAATTTTAGATCCAGAGTTGATCAGACTTTTTTCATTTTACAAAGCACCTGCTCCAACATAGGACTGTATGTTATATTGTTTTAACTGTAACAGCTCCACGGCATACAGCCACTTCCCCTCTTCTTGTGTGCAGTTTTGCTGCCTGGAGAACTTGTTTTGGAAGCCCATAACTCTGATGTGCTTTGAGTGGAATTTGAGGTCTAAGCTGGACCTAATCTTGGCTTTATCAAACCCACACTTATAATAATATGCAGAAGTAAGAAATAGTAGGAAAGACTGTAGAAAAGCAAATTCAGGATGAGTTGTGCTAGGAAGAAAGTTGATGTGGTTTGTGTTTAAAGTATTCTGCAGAAATTCCTCTCATCTCTTTTAATGTGTACATGAGTTTTCCTTATCTAATAATACCTGAGTAAGATACCCAGACTTTACTTTGTTGTTCTGTAGTTAATTTAATTAAAATAGCTTTTTTTCTAAAGATAATTATGTTAATTTTGATTTGCTTCTAGATGTCTAAAAGCATCATGAGTGAGTGATGTTGGTCCCTGGTTTGTTTTTTTATGTATTAAAAAAACCATAATGGGTCAGGCTTGTGACATTTTGGCTTTGCTTTATGTTTGTCTCATGCTCAATATTTTCTTTTAACAGGGTCGTAGAGCTGTTAAGGCAGGACATTATGCCTCTTGTCAGGAAGCAAAAGAAGAAATCAAGGTAAGTTCCCAATTTTTTTAATTAATTACTGATTAAATATTTTAATAAATATTTATTATTAATACTGAAGATTTGCTTCTCTAACTTTCATGCTTTTATGACCTGCCTGTGAACTTTTTGAAATCAAATTCACATTACCACATTTGGTATAGATAGGTGTCTTATCTTGAGAAATAGAACATCAAACTGATTTCTTTTTTTGCTCGGGAGATATAATGGGTGGTGAAGGCAAATATGAAAATTCATGTTACATTTATTTTATGTCTCACAATATTTACCTGACTCCTAGAGGCATTCTGAAAATGTTTCTCAACGACCACTTCATGTGGAGGTTCTGCATGCTGATGTTATGGCTCACCAGAAGTTTGCCTTGCGCCTTGGTTCTTGGCTGAACAAACTCATGAGCTATTCAAGTAAGCATAACTGATTTTTGTTATGATAATGCCATGTCAGTATTTGAATGACTAATTGTCTCAAAAATGTGTTTAGTAGTGTTACATATGATATTCCCTTATTAAAATATTTCATATTCCTCCTAGTAAGTACATTAATAATACGGTAGTACAGGTTCTGATATCCATCAGTATAGTTATGAATAGCAGTACTTCTCTTTTCCTCCTTGCTAAAATACATCTTTCCCTGCTTCCTGGCTGTTCCTCTTAGAAGTTTTACAATCCTTAGTTTCAGCATCCCATGCCCTATGTCAGTGATGATTTAGCTTAAAAGCTGCTCTCCCTGGTGCTAGTGGAAAGCTGTAGAACACCTCCATTAGTAAAAGCATACATCCTCTGCTTGAAGTAATTCCTCCTTCAGATTTGATAGCTGTGATTAATTAGACAGGGCCAGTAAAACAAAAGCCTTAGTTCAAGATTTTGTCCAGTAGTGGAAGGTCTATTTTAAGCTTTCAAACATTGCTCTGGTGTTTGATGATACAGTTTTAAACAATACTTCTGAATCAATCTACTTTTGATTGCTATTACTGGGTTTTGTCATACCTGTGTTTTGCCGAACTTAAGCCATTATAGTCTCTTTTCACCGTACAAATATGCATAGATTAAGCTCTGCTCACCACTTCCCCTCCTTCTTGATAAGATATATCTGTTGGTCTGCTTTAGCCTCTTTTGTAAGCTTGGGTAATAAAGTGAATTTCTTATCTTTTTTCCTGAACACTTATTCTCTAGTCTTTTCTTTGAAATACATACGTCAGAACTGTACCTTTTTGTAATTTTTTATGAGTTTTAGCTTTGTTATTTTCAACTTTGTATTTATTTCACTGATGGTATTTTCTTGCTAGTCTGAGTTCCTCAGTTGTTTTTAATAGGCACAAGTTTTGCCTATATGGTTTTACCTGTGTGGTTTATTTCAGGGTTTCTAGTGAAAGTTCAATTTCTATCCACATTTTTCTTCCTAGATAATTTTTATTATTTTCAATTTTGAGATTCCTCTAAACTCAGCTATTGACTCTGAGTATAGACAAGTCAGTGTCAGTACCTTAGCAAATCCTCACATTTTTATGTTTCTAAGCATAATCTTTTTAGCTGATGAGATAAGCTAAAGCTAAAAAGGAGTATTCCATGTTGGGTGTGTGTAGCATTTTGGGTTAGGAAATTGTTACAGGTTAACTGATACTTTAATATGTTTTATGAGAGGTTTCAAGCACAAGGATTGAAGTCTAATAATCCTGTCCTTGTTCTTCTAGATTATATATGTAGATGCTTTATGAGCCTGATGTTCTGTAGTCAGTTGGAATTTTTTTGTGTTCTGGTGGTTCCTGTTCTTATCCTGATTTCACTTCAAGTGGCAGAACAGGAATAAAGAAGCATTCAATACTATTAATTTCCAGGTTGTCAGGAACTTTCCACTTCACTTTTCCATTTGAAATTAGTCATGTAAGAGCTCATTTTCGAATGTTAGTAACCCATTGATGACTCTGATATGTTGGTACTTAAAACTGCTTCTGCAAGTACTGTATTTACTAATAGGTGCAAGGAAATACAAAATACGGTTCTGAAATTCTACAAAAGACTGACTTCCAGGGCCCAAGGTCGGGGCCAGTGTAGACTTGCTTAGCCTGTGCATTTCTGTGCTGACGTAGTGAACTGTTCTTATGGATCTGCTTTGCAAAGCTGTCTAAATTATTTTAATCTTAAAATATTCTTCTGCATCACTGGATTTATTAAATGAAGTAGTTAAGAGTAACAGGAAGAAATTAGTGTATGTGGGAGTATATTCACTGAGAAAGAATGTTGTTAAGAAATAATTCAAATTGAAGTGCCTTATTTTTTCTTTTTATTTAAAGAACAGAATTCTGTAATTCTCATTTTATTGGCTCACATAATTTAATTATCCAAGCATTCTTGTACAAATTAATAGTTTTATCTCTATAGGTGACTTTCGCCAGATCTTTTGTCAGATATGTCTCAAAGAAGAAGCTGGATCTGAAAAGCCATGCTTCATAAGCAAGTTGATGCTGTGGGATGCAAAACTTCATAAAGGTTTGTGTGTCCATGTTGCTATAAACTAAAGAAGCAAATCAGTTTCTCATGTGTGTAACAAGTGTGTAAAAGCAAGTGCTATGCAAGTGGGGTTGTTTTTAATTATGATTTTTGTACAGCATTTATTTGTACGACTGAGATTCGATATTTTGCCTTTTTTCTCAATTTTTCCTGCTTTACGTATTTTGAAGAATCTTTTTAGAAGATCTAGCCTGATTATGAGTGACTTCATGCTTATTTACCCTGTTTTAAATATGTACCAATAAATGTTAAAAATAGGAAAAAAAAAATAACTTTTTTCATATACTTTGTAACCATTTCAAGCCTTTTAATGATTTTTTTAAATTGTAATTTAATAATATCTTTCTCTTTTCTACAAAAAGCTGCATCTTAGTGCAATAAAGTGACATGCACTGTATTGGCTTTTCACAGGGGCAAGGAAGGTTCTTCATGAACTTATCTTCAGTAGTTTTTTCATGGAAATGGAATACAAAAAACATTTTGCTGTGGAATTTGTGAAGGTAAATGGTCATTTGTTTTTTATGCTATGAATTTTACTAGCTTTGTAAAACTTGCTCCAACCCCAGAAATTGTTTCAATATAAATAATTTTCCACAAGCAGAGCTTTAAAAACTAACTCAGCCTTTATAGAGTGTGTTGATTCCAATGCCATGGGTTTGTTCCTTGTAATCATGTAGGTATATGCTCATTTTGAATGAGTATTGTTAGCCTTCTGTGTATCTCTTGAAATGACAGATGAACTGCAACTAACTGGTTTGTTTTGGTTGGGTTTTTTTAATTAGATACAGTAGTTTGAAATATACACAACATAAGACCAAGTTTTTTTTGTTTTAGGGTGAGATTTTTCTTTTTAATCCTAATAAAGGTGACTGACAATTCATGGTTTTCTCTGGTCGCTTTGTTTTCAGTCCAGACTTAAATTACTCATTGTACACATCTTTTATAGTCAGCTGTTGAATAACTATCCATACAGTTATCCATGCAACACTGCAAGAGGAAGACTTGTGTTGTAATAATGTAATGTCTTTATTGATCTTTTTTACATATTATATTTATTGGGGAAGATTGGTTGTAGGAGACGAAATATTTTGCTTCCAAACTGGCAGAATAGTTAAATTTGTGCTTATCTTCAGTATTGAGTCAGTGGGGCACATATTTAATTGGCTTGATGCATTGAGGATGTTGTGTTGTTTTTGTTGTCTGAACTGCTTCTATTAAAAAGGAAGAAGGACACTGATACGTAATTCTTTCAAATAAAAAAAGTGTTTTAAATAAACACTTGTTTTATTTCATTTCCCCAATATTCTCTTTTCCTAGTATTACAAGGCATTGCAAAAAGAATACATCAGTGATGATCATGACAGAGTTCTTTCTGTCACAGCACTCTCAGTTCAGATGTTCACCGTACCTACTCTGGTATGTACAACCTGTCTCCTCTAGAAACATAAAATATATTTGAGAATTGCTAGCAGTACCACTTTTGCAGACTGCTGTACTTGGCAGAGAGTCTTTATGCGTTGCTGAGTTGAAAATGATTGTTCAGGTTTGTTGAGGCCGATATGAAAGCACAAGCTTGATTTTATGTGAATATTCATTACAGAAGGTAGAGGAAATGCAAATGAGTAGAAATTTTAGGCAGCATCCTTCTTTGCATTAACTTTGTGTTCTTTTACTGTTCACATTTACCTTCTTATGTAACTTTAAAAACTTGGGGGGAGGGGGCAAAAATGATTAAATGTTGTTTTTTTTTGTGTAGCTGAAATATGTTAAATCCTGTGAGAGGGAAAAAGTATACCTCTAGGTTTTAAAGGTTATATATTTCTTGCCTGAAATACTAAAATAAAAGTACTTTTCTACGTGATCTTTCCAGAAAAAATAGCATATCTCTTACATTGAAGCTGTCAGAATGAGAAACCATGTCGACTTGATGGAAACTTGTCTTCATACATAATGAATATTATGGGAGATTTTGTAGTTTGGACTTTTTAAAAATGCTTGAAATATTTTTCCTTTGAATCCAGTCTTTTTGATTAGAAATTTACTTTGACCATTCTCTTCAACAAAAGTTGGAAGAACATTTTTTAATTTTCTTCTTATAGGCTCGACATCTTATTGAAGAGCAAAATGTAATCACCACCATTACAGAGACACTCCTAGAAGTGCTTCCAGAGTACCTAGACAAAAATGACAAGTTCAACTTCCAGGGTTACAGTCAGGACAAACTGAACCGGGTATATGCAGTAATATATGACCTCAGGTAAGTGTAAAGCTGAGAAGCTAGGGCAATTCTCTAGAAAATTAGCAGTAGGATGAGGTGTTTCAATTCAGGAATCTGATGATAAAACTGCTTTAAAAAAGCAGTTGGTTCCTCAAGAACCACACGTGAAACCTGAATGTTTTATTTTTCAGTGGAAACATAACATTTTCAAATACCAAAATTATATTCTATAAAGACATTTTTGGTGATTCTCACTAATATAATTCCATAAAACAATTGCATTAATAAACAAAATATATCTACTGTAAGACAATACAGGTAATTTGGCTTCTATTCATTATCATTCTGGCAAAGCTGTTTGTAATTCTCATCTGCATAGCGTTTTCCACTCTTACGGGTTCCAGATTACTTCAATAAACAGAATATGTAAAAGCAAACCACCCCAAATACCTTGGAATTTAAAAAAATCTGTTTATTTCAATTGATGGAGTCGCATCAAGCAACTCTAATGTTTAGTAAAAATGTTAAGAGGAGTTTGAGATGGGGAGGGGGATGTAATGTGATGATGCAATTCATTACTGTAATACAAAGAACAATAAATACAAGCAGAAACGGAAGTTTGAGCAAAAGATGATAATGTTTTCTTTGGGGACAGGTATGTCTTAGTCAGCAAGCCTACATTATGGACAGACCGTCTGAGGGAGCGGTTCTTAGAAGGATTTATTTCTTTCCTAAGGATTCTAACTTGCATGCAGGTACAACACATTTAAACAATTTCTTTCTAATATGCTGTAATAAACATATTACAGCATTTCTGTTTGCTCATCTTTTTGTCCATAGCAATATTGTGCATATAAACATGCAATTATGATGGTAAGTTCTTCAATCCATTTCTTGGGTGGGTGTACAGGTAATGTTTATAGAAGTATTCTTCAATTTTAGCTACATGTATCCAAATAACCTATATTTTACTATTTGCTTACAGAATTTTCTGTTGTTTTAAGCCTGTGTTCATTGATTTAGCTTGAGTATTTTGTGGCATATCCATTTCAGGGAATGGAGGAGATAAAAAGACAGATTGGTCAGCACATTGAGGTGGACCCTGACTGGGAAGCAGCTATTGCTATACAGATGCAGCTCAAGAACATTCTTTTGATGTTCCAGGAGTGGTGTGCCTGTGATGTAAGTGTATCAGTTGTCTGGGATTCTTACACGCGTGCCTTCTGTGAATATTCCTGAGCGCTTTTTAAATAGCAGCTTTTTAAAAAAGCTCACTATTGTTCAATACAGATCTCCACAAAAAATGAGCCTGAAAGAATTAATCTGTGGTGTGAGAAGGAGAGGTGGGATCTCAGGAGAGTATAATCTAGCTGACAAAGCTGCACAGGGTGTCAGGCAGATCATAAAGGAAAATACTTCCCATAATACTGTCAGGTTTTCAGTTTTTGAAGCATACGGTGTTAATTTTCAATTGCAAAGGTAGACTGCAGAAACTTTGTGCTGGAGCTTGTCACTGTGCTGGGGGAAGGGAGGAAATTGTACACAATTTAAAGATATTTTGAAATTGGTTTCTTTTTTGTTTCTTTTCTTTTTTTTTCACTAGGGAGAGAAAGGATGAACTATAGCAGTTCAGGAGCTTTATCCCATTTGGGGTACAAACTGCAAACTATTAAAATATCCCATCTTAAATAAGTACATAGATTTTAGAGCATTTGACAGAGCAGCTTTTTTGAACAGAAGCATATTCTTGGTTAGCTTTAGTGGATGCTCCACTGTTCCAGTCCGGTACTTCTCCATATAAGAAACAGAACAGTAATATATTGTGGACTTTAAGTAACTGTTTATGCCATCAGAAAAAACAAGTGAGGAATTTCAGTGCATATATATGATTTTTAAACATAGTGCTATGCATTTATTTTAAACTCTAGGAAGAGCTGTTGCTGAAGGCCTACAGTGAATGTCATAAAGCTGTGATGAGGTGCAGCACAAATGGCCGCTCACGGGAAAAAACAGTGTTTCACTTGTGTGGCCATACTCTGGAGAGCAGACCTTACAGAGTGTCTGCAGATCCTGTCAGCATACATTTACCGCTGTCTAGGACTCTTGCTGGTAGGTGGTGTGTTTTGTTTTGATTCATGTTTGAATTACCTTTATCACCCATCTCGATTTCTTTACTCTAGAAACCATTTAGATGAAGTGCTTCATGGGTCAGTCACTGTCAGACTTTCTGACATACTCATGATCAGGCAACGCTGTTCCCCACATGTCCCACGAAAGGAAGGTTTTCCTCAAAAAAAAAAAATTGCCATGGAAGTTGGAGGTCATTTTTTAAACAGGAGAGAGATGAGAAAGTCAGATGAGAAGGAAAAAGTTCCATGTTTTAATGAGATCTTCAGTTTTCTCTGGACTATTTCTATTTATGTTACTGTGTTTCTGTTTCTACCTGTTCTGCCTAAATGAATGTTCATTATTACTGTATCTCAAATCTGTTTTCCTGCTACCTGTATCTTAGGACTGTTAAAATGCTCCTCCTAAAAGACATATGTTTGCAGCATGCCAGGACAGATTTCCAGTCAGTATTCAATGGTTTACAGCAGTGGGGGATCGCTGCTTTTTGTAGAATACAAATGAAATCATACGCTATTATTAAGCTGTATATTCTTTATCACATCATTTGATGCCAGGATACCATCTGTTAAGCCTTGTAATCTTGAAATTCAGTTATTACTGACATATGATTTAGATGTGAAATGAAAATTTTGCTAGTACTACTTAGCATCTCAATTTAAATAGTTTTAATGGATTCATTAAATGAATAGATTTATTCATAAAATAATGGATTGTAAGATGGGTAAGAACTGTTTTCATAATGTAATAGATGTTCTATCTTAAAATAAAAAGAAAAAGAAAATTAAAAAGCAAGTCACAAGTCTTTCCTACATAAACAACTTTTTTTCTGTAATTTTCTGGGTTGTAGATGATTTAGCTATCATTTAGAATGGGTTGGAGGAGAAACTTTACTAATTTTGATTTATTTTCTGATTTTTTTCCTGTTGGTTTTGTAGGTCTTCACGTACGATTAAGCAAGACTGGAACCATCTCAAGACTGCATGAGTTTGTTTCTCCTGTAAGTTGGCTTCTTCCCTCCCTTCCTTCCCCCCAGCCCCCGAGTGTTTGTGATTTATACTCTGGGAATGAGAAATCCTAAAATTTTATCCTGTAACTTTCATGGTACACACACAAGTTATTTAGCAACTGTCAGTATGTCTTTGTTCATTAGGACTTACACTTTAAAAATCACTGTCAGACTCATTATTGCTTGATTTTTCTTTTCCTTTTTTAAATTTTAGGAAGAATTTCAAGTGGAATTGCTAGTAGAATATCCTTTGCGATGTCTTGTCTTGGTTGCTCAGGTTTCTGCAGAGATGTGGAGAAGGAATGGGCTCTCACTGATAAGCCAGGTATTCTTATAATTTTCAGTAGTGAATTGGTCAGTCCTGTTGATGTATGCAAGTGTTTCTCAGTAATGCTCCCAGTGGTGGTTTCATCCGGTGCATAAAAAGGTCATGGGGGTCATTCTCACACTAAATAGAAAGGTTTCTAGGTGGGAGTTTAGATGACTTGGTTTTATTTCCAGCTTTATCAGTGGCTTGTCTCCCCATATTACACAAATATTTTCATCTCTCATGACTTTTTCTGACTCTGTGAAATGGTGTTTCTGTTACTGACATCTACTGGTAAACTACTTGCAGATCTTAGGAAGAAATCACTGCATAAATACTGTTAGTACTGTTGCTTATAAGAAAATGTTAGAAGAATCTCTCAGTGTATGGTAGTCATATGCAAAAGTTAAATCGATGTAAACTCATACTAAACTTTTCAGTGCAATATAACTGAATATAACAAACATTTTATAATACTTGCGGGCTTTTTTGTTGCAAGAGTGAAGGTAAAAGGAAGAGTCTGCCCTAAAGTACTTGCATTTTGCCTGCTTTGGCTTCACTTTTTTTTTTTTGGCAGAAGTTCTCTGAGTTTCCCTTTCACAGGACCCTTTGCTGCAATCAAAGTAAATACTGCTAGCCCCCTGTAGAGTTGTATCTCTGACAACTGGGGTACGAGAAGGAGGATATTTTGACTTTAATCAGTAGCAGCCATTAGAATTATGTTGTCTTGGGTGGGGGTATGAAAAAGTACAGCATAGACTTTCTCTGGATAAGTGAAAAAACATTTTTAACTTCCATCAAAGTACATATTTGTTTTGAAAGAAGCATCAGACTTTCCCTTAATAGAGGTGCTGTACAGTTTAAAAAAGCTTCAGTCATTAATCGGTATGCATTTGATAGTGTATTACTTCTCTACTTAAATTTTGTTTTCCTCTTTCTCAGGTATTCTATTATCAAGATGTTAAATGCAGAGAAGAGATGTATGATAAAGACATCATCATGCTCCAGGTATAATGTTCTGAATCGTTGCTTGCTTGACTCGGAATTGTCATGGAATTCCTTTGAACTAGATTTGTATGATTGTAAACATTTTTCTTGGTAAAGTATTTTTCATAATTAATGAAGAACTGTAGTAGTAACTGATACTAATATTAGTTTGGGTTTTTTGATAGATAGGTGCATCCCTTATGGATCCAAACCAGTTCCTCCTGCTGATATTGCAGAGATATGAGCTTGCTGATGCTTTCAAAAAGATCAAGCCCACCAAAGATCAGGTAAGTGCCAAGTGTTTCTGCTGATTAATTTTTTTGCTTTGAATTTATGGAACATTAATAAGAAAAACTAGCTACTGGTGATAACTGCATTTTTATGACCACACTAAAAGTCAGTCAACACAGGATCTAGTTGTTAGATAACTGATTTGAAATCAGAATTTGTAGGAGTTTATTTAAAATTAACAGGTTTTGCCCTCTTTGACCTTTATTTCATAGGGCATCTACCAAATTCCATGTAAATTACTTACCTATAAAATTTCTGTCTCTTAAGCCATATTATGTATTCTTGCTTTGGCTGGAAGTTCCTTGGATTGTTGTGCTACTTCTTGAGGCTTGAACTTTCATAAAATCCTTTATCTGGGATACTCTTTTAGCTGTCACTTCTTTTCCTGCGTGTGAATCTTGCAATTCCATTGTGGAATAGTATTTCCTCTACAAGCACAGACATTTTTCCAACTTGTTAGAATGGAGTTTTCTTCTTACATTATGGTGCTTTGGCAAAGTAGTGCATCTGAAGGCTGAGCTCCATGTTGTTTGACGGATTTTCCTGCTTGGTATTGTTTGTTTGGTTGGTTTTTTGGTGTTTGTTTTGCTTTTTTAAATGATTTCTCTAACTCTTGTAGGATTTGATCAAACAATGTAACGTGTTAATAGAAGAGATGTTACAGATTCTCATCTACGTTGTGGGTAAGTTTCATTTCTCTCTGAAGTATTGGGTTATTACAGTTTGACAAAATAGGCTTAATGACTTTGTTTAATGTAGGTGGTATGGAAAGGATATGGCAGTATGCCTATTTTAAATAGATTGTTCAGTAACACAAGTACTTGTCAACCAGAATCAATAGGGGTTGCATAGTGAAAAAAGCTGTTAAGTAACTTCGTAATTGACTATTAAAGTAGCATATGAAGAGATATTCCATGTCAACCCATTTTCTTAGGAAGCTAGGCTAAAAAACATTTTTCTTCTCAAGACATTTGGGGTTAGGTTTCTGGCAAATGCAAGCTTTAACTATGAAATACCTCAGAATAGCATTACCTCTGGTTAGGTTTCTGGCAAATGCAAGCTTATACTATGAAATACCTCAGCAATAGCATTACCTCTAAGCAAAATTCAAAATTGCTTTGTAACTGTCATGTTTGCTGTTCTCCTTTTGATTCGCTCTGGTAGGGGAAAGATACGTGCCTGGAGTGAGTAATGTGACAAAAGAAGATGTTATTATGAGAGAAATTATCCATCTGTTATGTATTGAACCAATGGCTCACAGTGCAATTACCAAGTCCTTGCCTGAAAATGTGAGTCCTGGTTTATTTTTTTCCTGTTAATTTACTTTTTCTTGGTTTATGTCTTTTTCTTCTTTAGCTTCCATATCTTTATATGGAAGCATTTTATTTCTGTTATAAAGCTCAATTGTTGGTTTCAGAATTACAAAATGGCATGACAAAGGGTCTTACACACCTTACTGATTTAAAGGTAAATGTCATAGATTTGAGTATGGTACAATCTGAAAAGGCTTGTATGGAGATTGTGGGTTTTGTTGAAGAGGTAAAATTATTTTGGATATTCAGCTGTAGTTCTCCTAGATTCATAAAGAAAAGTTTTTAAATTATTTTCTCTTTTGGCCCTGTAGGACCATGCAGTTGGATTCCACTCTGCCCTGTGTACCATCAATAAATTTGATCCTGTAATTTTGATCACTTAAACCTGTACAGATCCATTGGAAGTCAAGTATTCTACAGGTCTATTTGAAAGCACGGATTTTCCTGCCATTATATTCCAACTTTTCAAAATTCAAGCAGAGGAGAGGGATGTGGATTAGGTTTTGTAACCTGTGCAAGTTTTCAGGCATGGCAATCGATGCAAAACCCCCTCAGTTTTATTGTAAATTAAATAGCCTGGAATACTGTTTTAAAAGACTAAAACTGTTTTTCCCTTCATTGAGGTTGGGTAAGGCACGGCTTTGTTTCTGGAGATCACTCTTACAAATGAAATTTTACATGATTAAATGATAGTATTATCTCTTTGACATGTTACATGGAAGTACCAATTATGAATATCTGCTTTCTGAATAACAGTGGGCAAAATATATTAATTCATGAATTAGAGAACTGATCTAAATCTGTATGTCTATTTTTGTTACACCTAGCATAATACTGAAGATATTTGAATCATTATGTATTTATCCCAAACTAAATTTTTTACCAGGAGAACAATGAAACTGGCTTGGAGAAAGTAATTGATAAAGTGGCTACATTTAAGTAAGTTTTTAATATTGTTTTATAAGTCTTGAACATGAAATAATTGTGTTACATTATATGGGTTAAACAAGCTGCGCTGCACAGTCTCTGTTCAGCTAATATTTTGCTGTCTTGGAAATACATATGCTTTCAAATATACATAGGAAAGAAAAGCTTATGGAATATCCAAACCTGCTGCTTCTCTCCTTTTGCCCTTGTTAGTCTTCAAATTCAGCTTGAGGGAGTCTCAGGAGTTTAGTAATCTCAAATCCTAGTGAGCAAGTCTTAAAAAGTTAATTTTGTGTCAAAGGTGGCTGGAACTGTAACAGGTCATTGTACCTTTGACAGTCCCCACCTAATCATTGGTTTAGAAGTTACTTCGTTGCTAACTTGCTGTAACTTTCAGATGGGAGTTATTTTTTTTTTTAACATATATAGAACAACCAATTGTAGCAGTTGAGAAAAAGTAGTTCAAATGTCTATTTTTGTCACAAAAATGTCTTTTAATTATTTTAGTATATCTTATTTGAAATTTCATGTGTTTCGCTTGTGTGTGTTTAATCAAGGGCAGCTATAGGTGTAAGTGGGAATTTTGCTTTGGGAATTGTATGGAAGGTTCAAAAAAATCTCACTAGCTGGAAAGTTCATATTACTTGTTTTGTGTCTTGGTTAAAAAAGTAATTTTCTTTTTACAGTAACATCCAATGTCTGAAATTGTAAGCCATGAAGTTAAAAAGAATTTACCTGTCAGAGGCTATGTGGTGTGCTGTAGCTTGTGTAGACTAGAAACATTTTGCTTTTGGGTAGGACTTACAGAAGTAAGCAGTCTTGAAAGACTGATTGCTGTACTCACTCTGTGCTTTTAAGTTAATGAAGCAACCATCACTATTCCATTTCTTACTAGCACTTCCTTAGAGAATAAATTGTGTCACTGGTGTGTTTACATTTAAATATGTGCTGAACATAAATTATTAATCTGTATATCATGAAATATTTCTCTGTAAGGAAACCAGGTGTGTCTGGCCATGGAGTTTATGAACTGAAAGATGAGTGCTTGAAGGAATTCAATATGTTCTTTTATCACTATACTAAGACCCAGCACAGCAAGGTGAGCAGTGTAAGATTCACTCTCAAAGGTTAAAAAATAGTACATATCAACATCTAAAGAAGTTTGTTGAATCAAAGGAATTAATGGTATTTAAAGAAACTGATTCAGTAGAGAGCATATGCAGCTAACTTCAAACCTCTAATGAAGTTCAAATTGTTAATACAAATTCATGTGGGTGGTTTGCATTAGTGTTTTCACTAAAGTGACTTCTATGTTAACTCTGTTAACTGTTTATGCTAAAGAACAAAGTATGATATCTCTTTGAACTGGAAAACCCCAAATTTATCTTTTGTAATTCATGCTGAGGAAGCAAGTATGTCCAATTGTTTTATATCTACTACTAATTGAAATAAAATGCAGTGATGTTAAACAGATTTCAGACAAGATTCTAGTTAAATGACCAAGTATTGACTATGTATCTTCCCACATTTCCAGTTTAGGATTTCTAGTTGCTTCATTCTGTACTTCTGTGGAAGTACTGATGTAACAACACTACTTTTTCTGTAGGCTGAGCATACACAAAAGAAAAGAAGAAAACAAGAAAACAGAGATGAAGGTAAAAATTTGAAACTGATGACTCAACAAATGTGATAAGTCAGTAGTGTATGTAGTTGTGCATATAAAATGAGCTGTGGGAAATGTGACTTAATTGTGGATAGTTGAGTTCATATTGTTTGTTGTGATCTGTAGTAATTGTAATTAATTAACTGCTGTTAGCTTTTATCTTCCCCCACCCCCTTTTTGTTTTTTAACAAAGGTAGAGATTTTGGAATTTTTAGTTTAATTTCCATGTAGACAAACATGGCATAGTATCCATTGACAAAATGAACAACTTGAAGTTTCTAGGGAGGAGTAACTAGGAGGCAGAAGTTTATTTTTTGTTAGTGCAGTGTTGAGGCATAATAATGTCATGTAGAGAAGGCTGCCACAGGAACTAGTGCTCGTATCCATTCTGTAAGTAGCTTGAGACTTAGGTTTTATAAATCAAAACTTTATTTTTTTAGAAGCTACAAATACGTGTAACAGTAAACCCCCATGTTTCTGTTGTAACACAAGTGTGTTTTCCTTTTGAGTTTACTGTTACCTATTCAAGTCATGAGCATTAATTGAATTGATTTGAGGAAGACTTTGTAAGCTGAATGAATAAGTACAGTGAACAATTTAATAAAATCAGCTATCACCTGCTTTTTTAAGTTGCAACAGATAAAAGTATTTTTCTTTTCCCAGATTGCCCTTCCAGTTGAATACCTTAATCTTTACTTCCTAATCTGAAGTATATTTTGATTTTTGTGTACAATCAGGGGAGCTACAGCATTTCATACCCAAGATGACTAAAATTCATTCTGAGTAAATTTTACTTGCTTTGGGTTCCTTTCACTTGAAAAAATGGAACTGGAGAAGAATTAATTGGTATTGTCATTTAGGAGGGACACAAATAAATCAGGAATCGGTTTCTCTTTGAAAAAAATGTAATTTCCCTCGGTTTAAAGTAACTCGGAATATGACAGCTGGAAAAAAAAAAAAGAGAAAAAATCTCTTTGGATTACTTTTGGTTTCTTTCTCCACTTCTTGTTTTATACAGTTGTCACGTTTTCATTAGTAACTTTTCAATGTTCTGCACCGTGCCCCCCCCCCCCCCCCCCCCCCCCCCTTCACTTCAGCAGCTCTAAAATGTTAGGAAGGATGTTTATTTTGTGGAACTTTAAATGCAAATACTGTGTCAGAAACTCACATTCATGTAATCAGTCAGTACAGCTCCAAAATACAAAGATAACTTTATATTAATGTGTGTTCCCCTGAGGCTACCTGTTTTGTTGCTTATACTTTGTGCATATGCTTTTGTGTGGCTGTGTTGTCTTTGTCAGTAAGTTTTTATAATTCATTTAGTCTAAATTGTCAAATGATTGATGGTTTCAGAGACACTGTGTTCATAGAAATTTTCAGAAAAGAGGCATCCAGGTACCAAGAGAAGGCTTAAGTCAATGCTTCCAGGTAGGGAAAGGTTGCAGCATTAATTGAGCTGCTGTTAGTAGCTGCCAAGATTCCAGGTGGCTTCTGCGTGAGATACCACATCACACAGTTTCAATATTAGCTCAGAAAATGTACTTAGAAATTATCGGGATGGCCCAGTAGCAGGAAGAATTTAAACATCCAGCCATATTAAGCGTGGGACACTGTAATGTGAGACATCACACTCTGGAAGATCCACTCTTCCAGATGCTCACTGTTCTTTAACTACTTAAAAACTTGATATCTGATGCAAAACACAAACACTATGTTTATTAGTGATACTTAAATAAGGCAGTGTAAAATATTAAATATTTGCATTTACAGATAAAATTAAACACTTCTGATCGATTGTTTAGCTTAGCTTGCATGTGTTTTATGTAAGAACTTACTAAAAGTACTTAGTTTTGCTAAAGATAAAAGCTGACTTAGGCAAACAATTGTGTTTGAGCGTGGTTTTATTAATTTAAAAGTCCATTTGTCCTTTCACTGGAATACGTGTCTTTGCTCTCTGCTTTTTGCCTGCAACCTTTGAGGTGCCAGTTTGTTAATATATTTGCGCGTGTCTGTTTTCTAGCATTGCCACCACCACCTCCTCCAGACTTCTGTCCTGCATTCAGCAATGTGGTGAGGATTCTGAACTGTGATGTTATGATGCACATACTGCGGACTGTTCTTCAGAGAGCAGTAGAACTGGAGACCCACTTGTGGACCGAGGCTATGATCCAAATGGTATGGTTGGCTTTGGTCTTCTTCCTATGGTCATTCCTGTGTTGACCGTGTTTGCTTATGATGAGATCAAAATGTGTAAAGATGAACTTTAAATTGGAATGGTAAGAACTTACTTTTTGTCCCCAAACATCTTTCCATAAATGTTATCAACAAAGAAAATATTTCTAATTATTTACCTCCACTGTAAAATAGATAAGTGAAATGCAATAATATCTAAATTGGGAATATTCTTCAGTTTTCTACTTTGCTTTCCCCTCTGTGTTGCCTCATCACTGAAGCTGTTTCAATACGTAATTCTCCTTACTTCATCTTTTTCTTGAAACTTCGTATACAAATAAGTAACCCTTTAATCACCTTAAAGAAATTGGAGTTGCTTCATCTTGTAAGCTGCAGAGTCTCCAAATAAGTAAATGTCTTTGGGGCCTTAGCCATGAAATAATAAAATTTTGGAAGTATTTAGACGTTGGATTTTACCACAGTGACTTCATGCTTTAAGAAAAAAGGAATTACTGATGTTGTGAAGTTCTTTTTGTGGGTGCTTTTTTTGTTTTGTTTTTTTTTTAAGTATTTATAGGATTAGGACCTGAAGTTACAATCTGATTGAATTAATCAGTTCTGTTAATTAAAGTGTCTAGATTATTTAATCACTTTGACTTACCTGCTAATCGTTGGATTATGGAAATAACCAAAGATTTTGCTGATAAGAATTTATTACAAGATTCATATGTTACTAATGTAAAGCGTGTGCAAATTTATTAGGTTTAGTGCAAGTAATATGGAGGAAAATTATATTGTGAGTTGTGATTTCACTGTCCACGTACAATCTCAGCACTTTTTCTCATTTCTGTGTTTTGTCATGGATATAATCAGCATATAGTACAGAACTATACTAAACATATTAATTTTATATGCTGTTTTTCCAGACATCTAACAGTGAATGATACTTACTTTTTTTTAGGTGCTTCATCTCCTTTCTTTAGGGTTATTAGAAGAGAAGCAGCAGTTACAGAAGTCTCCAGAAGAAGAAGTAACCTTTGATTTTTATCACAAAGCAACACGTATGTTTCATTTTCTTTAAAAGAGCGAAGTATATTAGGCAAATGTGATTTTGTGAGGACAAAAATAGAGTAAAGTGTTTGATGATTTTTAGATAGAAAGGATTTACTTTTTGCTGTAGAATTATAACATGATAAAATAAGTATTTTAAATAATGAAGAAACCATGTTTGGACTAGCTTCCTGTTTTCTTAGTTGCCAGATATGCTGAAAAGGGGGTGTGCTTCTCTTTCTGGAAGAGAAAAGGAAAAGTAATACTAGTGTTACATAACTGAAAATGGTTCTTCCTTGACAAGAACATGATTGAAATGGGAGCTAAGAACTTGAGAAATGACAGTGGATTTAAGTGAACTGTCACCATCTTTTTTACTCCTGAGCTGTACAATTACTGATTTACCTGCAAGTTAGTTTTTTACTATGGTACTGGTAATAGAAGCAAAAGTTAGTGGCTGTGAAGCCACTTGAATACTTTTTTTTCTTTCTTTACTTTTCCAAATTCCTACAGAGCACTTCCTAATCCTACATTCGAGACTAGTGAGTGTGAGGTGGAATCTACATTTTCCAAATAATCTTATCTAGAGTTTCTGCTTCACTGTGTAAGAATAAATCATAAAGATTCCATTATCAAGCTAGACATAATAGTCACTTCAGAGGTGGAACGGAGATAAGAAATGTGAAGTAAAATTATAGAATCATAGGATTACTTAGATTGAAAAAGACCTTTAAGATCATAGTCCAATCATTAACTTAGTACTGGCAAGTCCACCACTAAACCGTGTTGTAAGCACCACATTTACACTTGTTTTAAATACCTCCTAGGTAAATAAATACATAAAGCTGCTGAACCGCCTTTCTTTAGTTTTTCAAAAAAGTTGTGTAAACAGGTGTTACTGAGTTTGAAAAGCACTCCCATTTCACTTTTTTATTTTTGATTTTTTCTTACTGTTGAGCAACAAGAATTGTTATCATCACACTGAATGTATTTCTGTTTAAGAAGCTTCATGTCGACTACAGGAATACACTAAAAGGAATTACAATTGAGACATTACAGAATTGTTTGCCAGCTTTAGTTTTGCATAACCAGACAAACAAAAGCCCCATTTAAACATAAGGCATGCAAAAATAATCAGTATTTTTGTAAGAAAACTCTTATTGAGAAGTGATTTAAAACTCCAATACTATTTAAATGTTTGTCTCGCTTCTAAAAACATGCAAATTAATTTCAAATGGGAAGTGCTGCAAAAGAAATGCAATGGAAGAGAATGGTCTCAATTTTAAATCATGTTAGAGAATGGCCTAGGTGTGAAGAAGCAAATAATTACTGTAATGATAATAATTTTTGTGATAGAAATAGACTTGTGCACTGAGCTGTTAGCAAACTTATGTAAACTATAACATCTTTACAACTTCTATTTGAAGCAAAAGGCAATTTTGGTTTTGTCTGTACTTCTGTCCTTGGAAGGAGCAAAAATGATTGATCTACGAGGGGTGAAGAAGGATTATACTATGTTTAAGTAAAATAAACAGATGAAATTAAAACAGAAATGTAACTACACAGATTGTATTCATGTTTGTATTACGTAATTAGCAATGTTTTAAGGCATTTCCATAGTTACAAATACATTGAAATGCTGAGGTTTTTTCCCCTCAAGACCCATGCTTTTCTGTTGTTCTTTACTTTGTAAAGGAATGGGAAGCTCAGCCTTGAATGCTGTGAACGTGTTAATGCTTTTGGAAAAATTAAAGAGAGTTCCTCAGTTAGAGGCACAGAAGGACACAGTCAATTGGATACTGCAGGTACACAAGGGGGGAGATAGGAATGATCTCAGTTTAGTAATTTAGGAAACTTTCATTAAAGAAGCGATGATTCCTGCACATAACCCAGTGTTTACAGCTGCAGTGATTTCTTGAGAAGCTTAATCTGATGGAACATTTTTTCCCCAGATGAGATGGTCTATTGAATACTGTGTTAATGTGTCCATTTTACTTGCTAATGCTACTTTCAAGTGTTGGGTCAATTTTTGCTTAGAGAACTCATTTCGGTAATGATATTTTTAATGCATAAACTTTATTCCTCATATGCTGCAAAATAACAGCAAGTGATAAGTAAAACTTACATTAATTGGGAAAGCATTTTAGAGGCTGCTTGTAGTAAGACTTGAGTCATGTGGATGTGACTAATGGCCACATTGTACGTTTGGCCTGTGGATTTTTTCCATCCAACTGCTTGCCATTACCCAGTAAGAGAAGGGAAGAACCTCCGGAGCTGTGACACCTTCTCCAGTGTAGGAGGCTGCTGCTTCTGCTTAGCAGTAATACTGCTGTGCTGTTGCATTTTGGGCTTCCTGGTTTAGGTGGCAAATGTAGAAGACGGTGCTCTTGGAAAAGAGAGTAAGAATCCATAGTAGGGTTCCAAAATTATCCTCAGCTGTTAACATTGGACTGCCCTCGTACATTAGGGAGGCAGGTTTGAAAATTTTTTTGGAGAAGTTATTCCTCTAAAATTCTAAGGGCAAAAGTAAAAGTGTACTAAGTACATGCAACTTTTTAATTATATGTATAGTAAATGTAGGATATTTAGTATTACCCAAACTTCAAGATGCATGTTAAAGATAGCTGGAGAAAGTAGTAAATTAAAATTGAAGACTTAGTTTTAGCTAATTGGACACATGCTGGAAAGCTTTCTTGATGTTCCAGATGTATAGGTGTTTGCATGATTTCAGTGACTATTTCCATGAGGTGATCCACATCTCACCTGTTTGAAATAAGCTAGCAGTCTCTATCCATGTTTCTAATGTATGGAATCTTCAGCTGTTTAGCAGAATTAGTGCCAGAAGACTGAAACATTTGGAAGAATTATACTTCCCTTCACATTGAGCAGTGCTCGTCAGGTTTAGGATACAGACACAGCAGTGTTACAGGATGCACATTACGGTCTGTTAGATGGTTTTGTTATTTAGGAGTATGGCAGTTGGTTTCATCCATATCAAAATCTGAAAATAATGTGAAACAAAGTATCAGGATCTTTAATCAGTTTTATTTTTAACATCTAAGTTTCTATTCCTAGATGTTTGAGACAGTGAAAAGAATGAGAGAAAAATCTAGTGTGACAACAGTAGTAGCAGCTACATCAGGCTCAGAAGCTACAAAAGGTGATGAGGTAATAACAAAAAAACCACGTTCTATGGAAGCCTTGCATTTAATGTTTTGAATGGCTGTTTTCAAAAAGTTGCCTAAATTTATTGCTACCTTAAATGACAGTTTTATAAATACTAATTTCTGATACATTGCCTAAAAATAGGATTAATAATTTTAATAAATGAAATTTATGCTAAGCATGTTTCATGGAATTATCAACAGCTAATGTGGTTTTGGTTGTACTTCCAAATTAAGTGAAACAACGGAGGGGGGTGAAGAAGTAATTTGTGTTAATTTCTCTCTATCTTTGTGATTTGACCACCTTTTCTATGATGTTTACATGGTGCAATAATTAGAAATACAAATCCACTTAAAATGATGTCTTGTGTGTGACCTATGAAGAGGTTGATCTGCTTTGCTTTGATTGTATAAAGACGTCAAGCTTAGGTGATTATTCTGTCTTTTTATCAGTGTCTACACACTTCCCTCAAAATAACTTCTGAATCCAGTGGCCAGATGAGTGTGAAATGGAGATTTCAAAGATTACTGCGGTCCCATGAATTCCTTTTTTGTTTTTTTAAATTGGCAGTTGAATAGAAAAGAAGAATCCAGTTACCCTTAGGCAGTGTACAAAGACAAGCCAGTTTGCTCTTGCACATTCTGTTTGGCAACAGCTCACTGCCAAACAATTTCTTGGCTAGTCATTGCATGCATAGCTCTAAACTTATCAAGCATCTGCTGTGTTTCATTTTTTAGAAAGGTGTCCTGTGATATCTAGTAAGGTAAGGGAACAAAATACAAAAGTCAGTAAGAAACGAGACACAGTTCCACTACTTGTGAAGCAATTTGTTGTTTCGTTTCCTCAAAAAGTAATACCACTGTGAATGGAAGCAATGTGTATAATGCTGAATTGTCTCTGAGTAATTGAATAATTAGTTAGGTTCTGTATGTTTTAATTAAGTCTGTGGGTTTTGAATCCTGCATTTCCAGAGCATATAAATATTTTGTTTATAGTTTTTGAAAACATGGTAGGTGAGGAAATACTGGAAGAAGAGTTTCCCAGTCTACAATAAAGAAGAATAGGGGGAAAATACAATCTTCAGATGCATAAAATGCTGACACAAAAATGTAGGAACGTTCTTTGTGTCGTGCATAGTTCAAGATAAATTTTTCTTGAGTTCCTGCAAAGGAGGTACTGAATACTCAGTAGGGGCTTGGCTTATGGGGAGAACAACACAACACTGGAGGAGGCTTGTGATGTTACCTTACTGAAGTTTCTTAAGAACGGACAAGCACCTAATTAAAATGGATCAGGTATTACTGATTCTGTCTTTGGGCAAGGGATTGTACTAGTGATCTTTTGTGGAACGCTCAAAATCTTTCTTCTGACTAAGTTAATGGACCTAGTCAACATTTAAGATTTTTGTTTTACGTTTTTCAGACAGCAGTTAACTTTCTTTTTTATCATTAAAGTGTGCCAGTTAAGGAATTTCTCAGTGGTTAGAATGCATATAGTTGGGGAAAGAGTCTTCTCATTTTCTGATGTTCTCTGTTGTGTGTGATTTCTTTATTCTCTTTTATTGTAAAACCCAGAGTACTCAGGACAAAGAGAAAGCTGAGCGGAAGAGAAAGGCAGAAGCAGCTAGGTTGCACCGTCAGAAGATAATGGCCCAGATGTCTGCGCTACAGAGGAATTTCATTGAAACCCATAAGCTCCTGTACGAAAACACACTAGAGGCACAGGGGAAAGAAGATGCAATCATGGAGGAAGAAAGGTGAGAAACAACAGAAATCCAGAGTTCCCATGGAAAGAGTTCGTTACCTTCTACATATGTTCATTATGCTACCTTAAAATTCTGAAAGTACATTCAAGGGACAGATTGTGTCATCCCAGTCAGCAAACTTGTATCTCTATTTACATCTAAGTAATCTTCCGTTACAGAATTACATATAAATATATGTAAACTAGCGTGTATATGCTAATGTAAGAACAGCGGACTCATTTGTGGAGCAGCATAAGATAAACAAGAAAATTCATTATTTCTTCAAATGATGGATCATTTCATTGTTTAACATTTGAAAAATTATGTTAGAAAGCTGCTGAGTTGACAACATTGTAGTTCTGGAGGTGACTGTCTAACTTTCATGAATATTTAAGTGTTAAATTTGGAAAGAATATAAAAGCCCATATGCCTTAAGGTTAAGTTGCAACAAAGAAAATGTTTCTTGTAGCTCGAGTCACTGGTATTTCTGTTCACTAGTTTTTAAAATCTGATTTCACACTGAAAACTTTTGGTTTATATTGTTTGTAATTCTGTTGTTACGGGTTGCTCCTGTTGTAGAGATGCTGCAACAATATACCTAATACAACTCACAATTTTGGTCATCTTGGGGCTGCACAAAACTAATCAGGAAGATAGAGATATCTGATGTCAAAAAAGTACACTTCTGTGTGCTTTGATTTTTAATCATTTTCTTTAAATCATTGTTGAACTCTGGAATAAGGAATATTTAAAAAAATATATGGAAGCGTATTGTGTGTCAAACCACTGAATTAAGGTGGTGGCATTCATTTCCAGTATATTTTCTTTAAGAATGGGGAACATTTTTAATGTATCTGTAAGATTAAAATATATTTAATCTGATCTACATTAAATACAGCTTCGTGACTTTCCTACTGTATGAAAACCATTTCATTGTGTTTTTCTGTTTCAGCTGGCTTTTACTTTCTGTTTTTAAAGAATACTGCATTTTAGGGAGGACTGAGGTGTTTCTTCATTGTTTGGTCATCATTTGGTTTTGTAAAGCACTTCGGTGTAAAACTAGGAATGTTAGCAGTGTACAACATATTTAGATGCCTGGAAGTAGTTTGCTTGGAAAAAGCCATCTGATTATTTTGTATCTCTGTGTCACTTATGGTCTTACAGCATGTCTTCGGCAATTGACTACTCAAGGATTGCTTTGGGTCCCAAACGAGGTCCATCTGTTGCTGAGAAAGAAGTTCTGACCTGTATTCTTTGTCAGGAGGAGCAGGAAGTAAAGTTGGAAAGTGCTGCCATGGTATTATCTGCCTGTGTCCAGAAATCAACTGCCTTAACTCAGAATAGGAGCAGAATTCTTGAACTCTCAGGGGGTATGCAATCTTTCTTCTAGACTCAAGCAGTTCTGTACCTAGAGGTCATACCCCTTGAAACTCATTAAACTCTGTACTCTGTCAGATCGCTAAATGGCTTACTAAAACGAAGGTGAAAATTTTGAAATTGTTATAAAATCCATGCTTTAAAACAGGGGTCCTCAAACTACGGCCCACGGGCTGGATATGGCCCCCCAGGGTCCTCAGTCTGGCCCCGGTATTTACAGACACCTCCCCCCGCCCCCCCCGCCAGGGGTTGGGAGGGGAAACCAAGCAGCCGCAGATGGCTGCCTGCCACTTCATCTGCGCACCGGCCCCCTGCTTAAAAAGTTTGAGGACCTCTGCTTTAAAACTTAAAAATGAGAAATACGTAAAGATTTTCATTTGTCCCTGGGAAATCAGAAATTGCTTTAATCTCACAAGAAGATTTAATAAAACTTAAGAGATTTCACTTAAGTAGATGTCACTCTGGAAGAAATCCAAGAATGTTAAGTTCTGTTTATTCAAGCATAGCAACAAATTTTCCCAATATGGAGGAAATGTATGAACGTTATCAGAGGCCAATATGGCAGCCCCAGGAGGGTTTGGGTTTTGTATTGTTTCCGTGGTGTTTTTTTTTTGTTGTAGGTTAGTTTTTTGGTTTGGTTTGAATTTTGATTTAGTTTGGTGTGGGGGTGGGGTGGGTGTTTGGTTTTTTTTTCATGTCCAGAAAGTAATAAAAACATCAACATAATAAAAATACAGAAAAGTGTAAGCAATAATTACGAATAAATAAAAAAAAATACAAGAAAATAATACAAACTAATGAGTTAGTTGCATAATAGCATATTGGTAGCAGGAAGCATGAATAAAAACCAGAAATTTTTTGTAACAGCTGCTTAAACATGAGAAAGATTTTGATCAGTTACTCAAGGGGAAGAAAGAAAATAAATAGAAGGAAAAGGGAAAACTTCAGTATTCACTGATTTTTTTGCTTTTTTTGAAAAAGCATAATTAATAATAATTAAGGATCAGGTGCCCGATTAATTTTAACAAGAGAGAAATACAGACCAGAATAGGATAAGAAAAGTTGAAATGATATATAGGTAACTTCAGCATATTCATCTTGGCAATTATTGAAGTAATACTGAAAGTTTTATCAGAACCATTGTCTTCAGTGTAATCTTCAATTATTTTTTAAAATCATAGTAGATAGTTGACATCTCAGAAAGCTAGTAAGGGCAAACAAGTATTTGTCTAAAAAACCCACCAAAAAACCAGAAGTGAAATGAGAAAGTTCCGAGAATTTGCGTGTGCCATCCAGCCTGGATGCAAGTATGTTGGATGATAGTAATTATTTTTTATATTGTCCTATAAACTAAAAATAAAGACAGACAATAAAGCAGTAAGAATTGTCAAAAATGAATTTGTCAAGAAAGGAGCTCAGTAAGCCACCTGAATTCTTTGACTAGGTTTTGTGGGTAAGGAGAAGGTACACTAATCTATTCTCATTAGATTTTTTTGGCTCTGTCCTACTTGATATACAGCTTGGGCAAATGTTGTTTAGGTGTAATCACCCCAAGGTGGCTACATTACATCATAAAACTAGTAGTTCAATTCAAGCACACTATAATATTAAATAATAATTAAAAGTTAATGGTCATTTTTCCCTGTAAATTGGATTATAATTATTTTAACACAGAAAAAAATGTGAATAGCTGTTACACAGAGAATGCATATTCATTATTTAATAGGTATCTGCCCATATATTATTATAAAGCTGAGTCAATAATTGTTTCAAATCCTGCTTATTCAAGCTAACTAATATTTAAGGAATAAGCATGTAGCGTTGAAAGATATTTTTTCAGTGACACTGCTGTCTAGCAAATGGTTTTAAATTCTGTGTTCGTGTAGTTCAGAAGTGCACTCATGAATGTTATCAAAAAAACTCTAAAGAAAAGGGAGGTTCAGCATTGTTTTTTATTTCTCTAGGGCTGTAGGGTAGTACCCTGTGCTCTGTCGTGCTTGCAGACCTTTACCAAGTTGTGTCACTTGATAAGATGTTTTGTGTTTCCTCTTCTGGGTCATTAAAAAATACTAAATAGTCCTAGACCCAGGACAGACTCATACAGAATCCAGTTTGATACATTTTTCTTTTTAACAGTGACTGATAATGGCAATTTTGAGCCAGCTGTATAGAATTTTTATCTAGGCCATCTACTAACTGCATCCTTTTTTTCCCCTTCTTCTTTTCTGTGGTACTCTGAAGTACAAATTAAATCCTATGCTCCTGTAGTCAGATACACTTGTAAGCTTTCTGCAGCGACATGTTGGGCTATTGAAGGAATTGGACAAAGAAGGAAATGAAGTTACTTTTCCTAAGTCCACTTCTGGATATTATTCATAGCACTTACTCTCTGCTGCGTGGTCCTCTGCAGCTCATCAGTTAGAAGTAGGCCTGTAAGAGCTTTTGTTCTTTCAAGATCTAAGTAAGTGGGAAAACGCTTGTTCCCACAGCAGAAGTGCAGATAGTGACAAATTAGTGTTATACTGATGTTCATTTTCTTGTTTCAGTCTCCATTTAATTTAGAACAGCTTCAGCTGCTGTCAAATAGAATTATATTATCAGTGCAATTTGGATGCTAATTGGGTTTATTTAAAAAAATTACTTATTTTTGTTTTCATTGTGTCAAATTCAGGTGTATCTGTTCCAAATCATGAACAGTGCACCAGGTGAGATTTGGAGGACTACTGTTGTTCAGCTCAGCATTATTTAGGTATCTTTAAGGGGAAAATGGAATTTCACTTCAAGTGCATATGCAGCACAAAGACACCATTACATTCCCATAATGTTTTTGCTGTTAAGAATTCTGCAAGATTAGTAAAAAATAGACTTGGCTTTGTTATTCACCAGTGCTCATTAGCTGTAGGAATGCCTACTCTTTCTTGTCCTTAGTAGTTTTATTTTTTTTCATTTAAAAATACAGCAATGAATACATTAAAAACTGCAGTGATAGAGAATCCATCCACAGAGCTATTCCAGTACTGAAGAACTTTTTTTTTTTTTTTTTTTTTTTTTTTTTTTTTCCCCCTGACCAATTTGCTATTTGTCATCTCTTCATTTGTAATTAGTGGAAAGCCTTCAGTAGTTAAAGTGGGCTTTGTCTCTTGACTACTTTGCTGGAGTATTGGTCTGGAAAAGCTAGCCAAAAGGGATTTTAATGTGCAAACTGCAGGAAAATAAAATCCGAAGGCTTATGTTCAGTGTATATTTATGTTCAGTGCTCATCTGTTTGTACCGATGGGAAGTTATGTTACTGTTCTTTAAGTAATTTCTTTCCGCTGCATCTTTCTAGATACACTAGATCCTCTCTTCATGCACCCTGACTTACCTTGTGGGACTCACACAGGAAGCTGTGGTCATGTGATGCATGCAGCCTGCTGGCAGAAGTAAGGATGTGTCTTTGCAGCCTTTTAATGTTTTTTTTTTTCTATTAATTTATTTTCCAAAACATCTAAGTGAATGCTAAAAGCACAGTACAGTAAGTGGAGATGTAATTAAGGAGTCAGAACTATTTGTACTCATCAAAAATGAAATATGGCACAAAAGTTTTGACTTGAAGAAAATCATCATCAAAGTTTTTAGTGCCTTCTATGACCCAAAGAAGAATCTCTAAGGACTTAGGAATTTATGCAACTAAAACCAATGGAGTAAAATTGGTCAAGGATAAGAAATCGTGTGTAGTAGGTTTATTTTTAACAATCCAGTGAGAACCAGTAGAAATCTTCCAGGTGAGCTTTCTATAGCAACAGTACTTTGAAAGTCCGTCACCAGGTCAGTACTTAAAAGATGAAGCTGACTTACTCCACTGAGTCTTTAGATGAGAATCCAGCATTCAGAACAGAATATGAATGGTTAAATCTATCAATATTTGTTCCCCACCCCTCCTCTGTCAGTGAACAAACTCTTACTATAAAAAATAAGAGGGAAGAGTTGATACAGTGCTTAAAAACTTTAAGCAATTGATCTAGTGATTTCTGTTGTTGATGGGAGCCCACAGTTTAGACCAAATGTGTTGGATTAGAATGAAACCTGAAATATTAAAAGATCGAGTTACTTAGCCTGCAGAATATAGTCAGCCTGGTTGCAGCTACATTTGTAGGATTATGGAGATCAGAACTAACGCTCTCAGCATTTGATTCCACAAAGGTCTGGCAAGTCTAAACAAGGTAAATAGTGGGAAATAATAATAGAAATAATCCCACTGAAACATTATCAACAGATAAAGATAGTTGGGTCATGCAATTGCAAGCTACATTGTATTGTTGTATGATATAAACAGTTTCTTGAGGTTTGTTGTTTGTGTTTGTGCCATTTTACTTCAAAAAAAATCTGACTAAACTTCTAGTGCTTGTTATTACTTTCCTATAAATATGTGTCTATATATTTTTTTAACAATACAACATCAGTACAAAATAAATAGGTGCACACACTTCAAATGATACGGAAGTATGTTCCTTGAGTATAATACATCTGCTCTTGGCAGATCCATCTACATCTGCGTAGATCTAAGTAGTGCAACATTGGAGCTCAGTTCCCTTGCTCTTTTTAAGAAAAGATGACTTGCTGTATGGGTATATGGGATTAAAATGGACAACAGGCTCTTCTCATACGGGATGGCACAGAAGGTTTGAGTATAGTCTTTTATTTATTACATAACAGACATTCTAACTTACTAATATTCCTCCAAACAATGCCTGCCACACCTTTCTAGAGTATCTGTGGAGCCTAAAAATACAGCAGAATACTCTCTAGAACAGTACAAGTTCAAATGAACTGAGTATCTTTGTAGTTGCCGTGTATCAGGAAGAGGAGTTGCTTGCAAAAACATAGTTGTTTGTTTTGAAGTAAATGTATGCTTTTGTTGATTGTAACAGAATACTATCCTAAATATTCTGTAATCTCTAGAACTTCTGCAGATGCCCCTGCTGCACGCACACTTTCTCTTTACTACATAAGTGGGATTTTATTTTTTCACTTAAGATGTAAAATTTAAAGAAAAAAATAATCTAGTTACCTACCTTAGTGCAGAAGTTAGATTATTTCCTATCTGTCTTTTAAGATACTACATACCCAGTCTGAACATGAGTACTGAATTTAGTTGCTTGTCTCCAGGCAAGATGATCTGAATGTTGCGTTTTTTTTGTTCCTAATAATACCACTGAGACATTAATGAAATTGAAGCCTTACAACTGAATCCACTGAGACGGCAAAACTATAATGAAATCTGTATAAAGATCACTATTGTTCTCTTAGTTTCCTTTTGAGTTTAAAATAGCTCAACTGTGGTATTGTAATATAAATTATCTTCTCTGTTAAAAGAAGGCTACAGTTTCATTGTCTAGTCATGAGGCTCAGTCATTGACATTAATAGCTGATTATTCATTCATGAAATGTTGCCAGTAGTTTTTCCTGAAATTAAATAAAAACATGTACAATCCCTGTTTAAAACTTACTGTATGAGTTGCATATGAGAGATATTGGGTACAAAGTTTCATTGTGTCGTTGAAGATGCTGAGAGAAGGGTAGAAAATCTAAAGACTGCTTGTCTGTAAAAATGTTAATGAAATTTAGAAGGATCTTAAAAGCAAGGAGAAGTTGCCATCATTTTTGCATGACTGGTATACCATGCATTTTTGCATGAGTTCATCCATGTATTGAAAGGTTTTATTTTATTTTCACATCCAAGCACATGAAAGAATTATAAATCAAAGGAAAAGACTTGTTTGTTGGCTTGGATAGGTATTTGCTAGATAATAACACATTTAATTATTTTAATGTTTGTTTTCATGTTACATTTGTGCCATTTCACTTTCTAGTAATTTCCTTTTCAATGTTGTAGGTACTTTGAAGCCATGCAGCTAAACTTTCGACAACGTCTGCATGTTGAACAGATATTTGACTTGGAGAATGGAGAGTATCTTTGTCCACTTTGCAAATCTCTGTGCAATACTGTGATTCCTATCGTTCCATTGCAGGCTCAGAAAATTAACAGGTGAATTATACCAGATTGCATAGCCTTTAAATTAAAAACAACCTCCCTCCCCCCAAAACAAACAAACAAAATTAAAAATTACTTCGAGGCTGATTGGCTTTTCAAATTTTTGGAAAGAAAGCTTGGGCTGACCTTTCTAATCTGTGTAAAAGACTACATATCTCCTTATTGACTATTCAGCCAAAAATACTGCTTCTGGTAGTAAAGTGGGTGTTTTTAATATGTATTTAAAAAGTAGCATTTTTGGAGTGGCTAGTATTTGGAGCTGATATCAAATGAGGAAGTACAGAGATCTATGTAGTATTTAGCCTAACACTTCATTTTGTACTGTTTGCTTAAAATTTACAAAGCCAGCAAAACTGCAAATACTGAGTTAATGTCTTTTGATCTAAATCTGTCTTCAGTTTTTGAAGATATGGTGTTTCTTTGAGTGTTAAAGTAAAACCTGCTTTCTGTTTCTGTTTTCAGTGAGGATGCAGAGGCAGTAGCTCAAATTCTGTCCCTGGCTAGGTGGATGGAGATTATCATAGTCAGGATATCAGGCTACAGTGTGAAAAATGCCAAAGGTTTGTTACCTTAATTTTGAAGCTATTTTGTGGGATTTCTAATATGCTAGTACATATTTTAACTAATACCAAGATAAAACTTCAAAGACTACATTTTGCTATCAATGAAGACAGTATCAAATAAAGCTGGGGATAAAGTCACAGCCCTTTCTGAGCTGATGTCTCGGTTTCACAGTGCCCTCACCAATTTTCGAGTTTCTGTTAAATCCTTTCCATTTTTCCTGTAGAACAAAATTATGTACACTTGGAGAGGACAGCCACCAACTAGCAATCAGAGTTAAACTTTTGTGTTGACTTTGGTAAAAAAAGAGAAAAAATAAATTTAAAAGGTCAAAATAAAAACATGTATGAATGTTTAGAAAACAGAAAGTACCAAGAATCAACATATTCCTTTGACTCCTATAATGCAGGGAAGTTCTTTTTCCTCACCAGTAAAGCACTACTTTTAATCCTCATATTTCTGGGAATAGAAGAAAATGTTACTTAAGGATGAGGGTTAGAAGGCAGTCTGGCTGGTGAGGTCTGTTTACAATTATTTTCAAACCAGTTTAAAATAAAAAGATGTCTCACTTCTGTTAGACTGCAGTATAAACTGTAGCAACTTCTTTGTTTTTTAATGTGGTTGTAATTTTTTTTTTTCCTGGAAGGAGAGAAACAAAATCTTCCAGCTTTCACCAGCAAGGGAATGGGGAACTCTGCTTTGGAATTCCATTCCATCCTTAGTTTTGGAGTTCAGTCTTCGTAAGTGTTACTGGAAGTGCTCTCTGCATTATGCTAATTCTCCCTAAAATAACCTAGACAGGCTTCAGGATTTGTATTGAAGGAAAGGCATATGATTTGCTTGGTCTGAATATGGGCTTACTTAAACTCTTCCTTTAGCATTCACTGAATGTCAGATATATACAGCTCTAGATGGACCGCTTGGTCAAATCCAGTCTGGTAGTTCTTACATTGCTGGCACAAAGCTAGGAGTCTGGAATCTTCTAATCCATAGTTCCAATTATTTGGGTCACTTCCTGTGCCTCTAGGCAAGTTTTATTTAATGTCTGTCTGCCTTAATTTTCCTGCTATATGTCAGTTTCAGGGATAGATTTCACTTGGGTTTGGATGCAATAATGTAACATAGGTTAGTCAAAGGAATAGGGCTGTGTTGTCCTGTTTCTATCCCAGTGGGCAAAAGCACTCATCCACTAAACCAGAATGAATTAATAGATAGTTTTCAAGTCTGTCATCTTTTTGGATCATACTAGAAGTACTCTGCTTCTGACTGACATCATAGTTACGCAAAGTACTTGGAAATATCTGCTATTTGTAAAAATGTCATCAGAAAGTTGAATCAAATTCTTTCTTGGTAACTGGTCTCCGTGGAAAAAAAATATAGTTTTCCTTTAAACGGTGTGGCATTTAAGTATGAGCCTGGCTAAACCCCAGACTTCATAGTACAGTTGTTTTGGCTGTAGAGATTTGGAGAATTAATATGAATATTAAATATTTCTGTTTAAAAGTTCTGTGAATGATTTTGGAAAAACACAAGCCATTAAACCTGTACGTGTTTTTGCCTAGGCATTTTTCTAATATAACTGCATTTACATAAACTAACCCAATGTCAGTTGAAAAGAGATTAAACATTAAAAAATGTGTTTTAAAACACGTTTGAAATGTCTGTCTTCCCATTTCTCGTGCCTTATGAGATGGGATACGTATTCACTCCAGCACTTATAATTATACTCTTATTCGCATCTGGTTTTTTCGTTGTATTTTACATGGTTAAAA
The DNA here is from genome assembly GCF_017639655.2 of Falco naumanni. Classification (NCBI taxonomy): domain Eukaryota; kingdom Metazoa; phylum Chordata; class Aves; order Falconiformes; family Falconidae; genus Falco; species Falco naumanni. The sequence goes on along the minus strand of NC_054060.1, from coordinate 49,766,996 downwards.
TGTTTATATTTTTTGAATGCAGATTATAATACAGTATATAGAAATAGACTCCTTCTAGCCTGACAGCTCTTAATCTCTCAATTTGTAGAGCCTGTCATGTCAAGGTACTTGTTTACTACTGGAAACTAGTGATTTTTGTCACCTCTGTACAGACAGAAGGCCTTTGTAGTCAAGAATTCTTTCATAAGTAACTTAGACTTACTGGTCAATCAATCGCTAACAAAGTAATAAGCTCTCTTGATAATTCAGAGTGAATTTATCTTGGCTTGATTTTGCAGGGTAAAATACTCAAGCAGTATCAAGGAGATGCTTATTCTCTTTGCCACCACCATCTATAGAGTTGGGCTAAAAGTTGCTCCAAATGAAGCTGATTACAGGATTCCTATGATGACCTGGAGCACATGTGCTTTTACCATCCAGTGTATAGGTAAAGAATAACTGATTGTATGAATAATAATAATAGTTCTACATAAATAAAGGCAATGCTGTAGTATAACAACTTATATGTAATTGCATATGTAATAATAGAATGATAATCTATTATCATATTGTCACAGCAGGGAGTGACATGTTCCATGTTACTAATTGTAATATTAGGCATGTTCAATGAATATCTTCAGGCTTCTAAAGATCATTGAGCTGTATCCATCTCCTACATAACTAAATATCTAACAGCTATGAAATAGTACTCTCTCACTTCATTTTGTCTGTGTTGTCAAAGAATTATCATGGAAATTGTGGAAGAAATAGTCTTCCATGTTCTGAAATTGCTAAGCATATATCTGGTAGAAAAAAAATGCGAACAACCCCAAAAATTCTCTGGCATGAATTTATTTTTGAAGGCAGTATAATTACCATAAAAATGATGGCATTTTCGGGGATAATGTGCTTGTTTAGCAGTCACTCTCTTTTCATTTCTCTACTATATACACAAAGAAGTTTGTGCAATAAACACGAAGCTGTATATAAGTTTGTAGTGGATTCCAGGCAGGGAGAGAAGCAAGAGGAAAGTCTGAAATGCATACTGAAGGAATGGAGAATGTAATTGTACCTCTCCACAAATAGGATTGGCCATGTATGACATTTTTTCTGCTGAAGCTGTTGAGATACTAGTGTAGTCTCTCTTAAATCTATAGTGGACTTGACTCAACTGGAGTATCAAGTGTTCAAAAGGTTTTTAGGAGAATTGGGAATATTCTGATAAGGCAGGATTAGTCATGAAAACTGATTACATAGGTTTAGTGTTGGGTTGTTTGATCAGTGTTTTTTCAATGAGTCGGGGAAGGACTGGAAGTCACTCAGCTCTGTTAACATTAATGCACCTAATGCTGTGCAGATTGTTTCAGTTTGATATATAAAAAAGGATCTTGGCTGTCAGGGATGAGTTTGCTAGCAAGTGTATAAATGCAATAACTGTTATCACAGACATGATATCGAAGGCCTAGTTCTGAAGTAGAAAATTCAGGTGTCTTAACCAGGCCAAGATTATAAAACCAGAGGGACCGCTGTGACAGTCTGACCTATCCTAGGCCACACCAATTCCTTGTGTTCATTTTTGTTTACAAATAGAGCAGGCTTCCATGAAATTGTAAAGCAAAACTGCCTATGTACCTTCTAGTATGCTGCTTTTGAATCTTGTCATAGGGTGCATTATTAAAACCATATGGCACATGGCCATTACTGTTATCAAAAAGTTCTCAGGCACAGCAAAGATGATAAGCAGTACAGCAAGCAGTGAAAGCAAAAAGCAGCCACTAATGAGCACTAGAATAATATACAGTAAGGCAAGTCAAGCCCCATGGCAACCACAGGAGCCTGCCAATTAATAGCTAAACAGCAGTAACAGTTATATATTTGATCTGGCATGTTCCAATCAAATCTGTTGTTATCTTGAACCCTTTGAGCCCCATGTTGGGCACCAGAAAGGGCTGTCATGGTTTAACGCCAGCCAGCAACTAAGCCCCATACAGCCGTTCACTCACTCCCCCCAGCGGGATGGGGAGAGAGTCAGAAGACTAAAAGTGAGAAAACTTGTGGGCTGAGATAAAGACAGCTTAATAAGTCAAGCAAAAGCCACACGCACAAGCAAAGCAAACCAAGGAATTCATTCTCCACTTCCCATTGGCAGGCAGTGTTCTGACATCTCCAGGAAAGCTGGTCTCCATCATGCATAATGGTTACTTGGGAAGACAAACAGCATCACTCCATATGTTCCTCCACTTCCTTCTTCCCGCAGCTTTATATGCTGGGCATGATACCATATGGTATGGAAAATCCTGTTGGTCAGTTGGGGCCAGCTGTGTCCTCTCCCAACTTGTGGTGCACTCCCAGCTTACCTGCTGGTGGGGTGGGGTGAGAAGCAGAAGAGTCCTTGACTCTGCGTAAGCACTGCTCAGCAATAACTAAAATGCTTTTTTCACCACAAATCCAAAACATAGCCCATACTACCTGCTATGAAGAAAACTAACTCTGTCCCAACCAAACCCAGCACAGTGGGCATGCAAGCAAGGAACCTTAGCTACCTGTCGTTAATGGAGTCTCTTTTTTTTCCCCATGTTTCCTCAGCAGCTCCACATGTTGTGTGTTAAACTGATATATGGAAGTTCTAAGTTAAAACACTTTCACTTTTTGTTAGAGGTGATTAAAACAAATAATAACAACACACACACCCCCCAAATAAACCCAATGAAAACATCACAAGACAATTTCTGAGATCTTGGAAGCGTACTGATATATCACTAATAAGTCACTAAAGCACAAAAACATTTTAAATTATACCTTTTTTACTCTATTAAGTTAATTTGGTTTCTTATTTTTATTGGCTTATTTTCTCTTTATTATCCCTTCAGAGCCAATGCACTCAGGGAGGAAAGCTGAATTCTCTTTTAGCCTGGACATTTTATTTTCAAACAGTTTTTGAAACTACAGTCAAATGCAGTAGTGCAAATCTGAGGGTAAGATGGCTGTATAGCATCCCTGGAAACATACCCAGAGGTTTCTGAGCACTGTTTAAGGGTGCAACAATGCAATTAAAAAAAATGCAACAAAAATTGTAGAATGTCTTGCTATTCATGTGAAATGGTGTTCCTTTAAATCCCTAGTTAGCAAGATATGAGAACCAAATGTCTTTTAGAAGCTTGTTGCAACCATTTATCTGGGAAACATTAAGTACCATTTAAGATAGAATTTTCAAGAGAATTCTCTTATCACAATAAAGTTGAACTTTAAAAGTAGTACATACACTAAGAATGAATTAATCTTGGACTAAGTGTATTCTAACATAAATGTTATGTTAGTTTGTGTGGAACAAAACAGCTTAATTCTTTCTGTGTTTAATTTTAAGAAAACCTCTTGGAAACAGAAGGCAAGCCCTTATTTGGATCTCTACAAAATAGACAGGTATGGGCAAGTAAGATATGCAATACGTTTTAGATAAAAAGTTTGCAACTATATAATACACATGCATATATATATATAAAATAAAAACTTATTGTTGCAACTGCTAACATTAAGATTGTTCTCTGTTGAGGGATAACTCTCAAAATTTTTAGTTTGATAACATAAAGAGCATTTTGGAAGAAAAATATTTCTACTTCTACATGGAAGTTCATATTAAATTAACTTAACAATGTGTTTTCTGTCCATAGAAGTAGATATGTTTTTACAGCTTTATTTCACTATTGTATCTTTCCTTTTTTCTGTCCAACCATTTTTCTCTTGCGCTCTAGCACAGTGGCCTTAAAGCATTAGTGCAGTTTGCAGCTGCTCAGAGAACAACATCACCACAGGTCCTGATTCAGAAACATCTGATTCGTCTTCTAGGAGGTATTGTATTCCTTTTCTTTACTACCTTTGTTGTTGCAGAAGCTTCTATTGCAAAATGGCACACACATTAATAAAACACAGGAGCAAAGGTTAGACTACTGATAACAGTTAACTTCAGTTTCTCTAATGTTGCCTGAAATCACGGAGTATTCCTTGAAATGAAGTAATCAATAATTCTGTTAACCCAGCCCTGTATCACAGAATTGCTCAAAATGTCCTCTATCCTAGATTTGACTATCTCCAGGCCTAGGTAATCTGGAATATTTACAGTGGTGAACAATCTAGTTCTGGTAGTGTTCAAAATTACTCAAATTCTTTGCCAGACAGGTGGATAAAGTGACAAAACAGGTACTATTCTTTAGTAATTGTGAGATTTCATCTTTTCAATACTTTTAAAGGACTGCTAGCAGCCTAGTTTAAGATATTTTGGTCTCAAGGAGAGCTAGTTTGAGACCCATAGCTATCCTCCGTGTTTCTTACTGATTAAGTTAGCATGGTGGCCTTTGTGAATCCCACTTTGACTTCCCTTTTATTCAGTAGGATTCTTAGGTGTGGTACAGGCTTTTGTTTTGGGCTAGGTTGTGAGGCCTCTAGTGTTGCAGCGCCTAAGTACGCTTGTGGACTTCGCAACCTTAACACCTTGTGTGTGCTTTATTAGAGCTGGGGAAATAATTGAGGATTTTTATCTCAGAATTTTTAAGATAGTTATTAAAATTATGAACTGGTTGGTCATGTGGAAATAGCTAGAGATGCACGATTAAGTGGTAGGCAGTTAATTAAACAGATACTTCCTTAGTTCAGAGACTTGAACATTTTTTTTATGAAAACACAGAAATGATAGAAGCTGTAAAATCAGATTCTGATATTGTAGTGCAATCCAAAAGAAGAAAATAATATCAAATGAATAATTGATATCTTTATTTTGTAGTTCTTCTACCAAACTTTAAAGTGGAGGACACTCCATCCCTCTTAGAAGTAGATATGTTCCACATTTTGGTAAGCAGGTTCATTTTATTCTTCATATTAATACTTTTTTTTAACATGGATTTTTGTGTACTTTACCCTGAAGATAGTCCTGCAGAGTCAAATGATTATACATGAGCATTGCATACAAGCAAATGACTACATATGGCTGCTATATAGGAGTGTTTACTTTTAGTTCTGCTGTTCTTCTACCTTAAGTCTTTGCTGTCTTACTCTTACTAAATGTCATGCTTGCAGTCTCAGTCATCTTTCTACCACCGCCACTGCTATTAAGCCTCAAAAAACCCCTGAGAAATGCACCACTCTGCTTGTTTCCCCTCACTTTCCCTTTGCCTCAATAGGCGTCTCGTACCTTCTGATTTTCTCACATTCACACCCCTTACCTTCTGTAACTCTCCTTAGCCTCGTCTTTCTGTTCTTAATACAAATCTGTATTATAGTTTCTTTTACTGTTTAAAAAAACCCCACAAACCCACACAACAAAAAAGCCAACAAAACAGAAACAAAGAAAAAACCAAACCCACCAGAATAAAACCTGTTTTGCCCTGGTTGCCTCTCTTAACTAATGCTTGGTCTCACTTCGAAAAAAAAATGTGTTTTGTCTTATGTCAAAAACCAGAAATTAAGCTTTCTAGGAACTGGACAAGATTTCTTGGTGTATCTCTAAACTGGCCATTACAGTGGATTTATATCCTATGTGCTAGAGGCACAAATGGTTAAGATTTTCCAATGAGTTTTTACTATACTTTGTGAATTAAAGCTAGCTAGATAAATGTACGTATTTAAATTGACTACAGAAATGAAATATATAGTGAGAATGTAAATTCTGTTACTCATGTAGATCTTACCAAACTTCTGTTAGTTTAATATTTGCTCCTTCCATTTCACTGTAGGTGGCAGTTGTGCTGTCCTTTCCATCTTTATACTGGGAGGATGCTGTAGACTTGCAACCTTCATCAATTAGCTCAGCCTATAACCACCTCTACCTCTTCCATCTGACAACACTGGCACACATAACGCAAATTGTCGTCTCTTCAGCAACAGGTAGAGGTGTATTTGGGTTGGATTCTTCTGGCATTTTCATACAGTTTCTTAAAAATAATGAATGGACACTATTAGTGTCTTCCAGGTGTAAACGTCCACATAATAAATGACACCTTGTGCTAGGTAGTAATAACTGTGTTCTGGTAAAACATAGAACTACATAATTTTCAGAGCATTTTATTATTTCACTTGTGTGTGCTTAGCCTAAGAAAATAAAGTAGTTGTTGATATATCAGTACTTGGTCAAGTCAGTCATTTCACAGTGGTAACTTCCCCTCTTCACACCCTGCAGGAGAAGCAAAGCTGTGCCCAGCAGCAGCATTCTGAGCTGTACAGTGACAGTTAGTATGCATTTGGGAAGTAAACTTATCTTTACACTTCAACCTAGTAAATAACCAGAGCCGAAGTACAGAATCCTGTAAACTGATAGGATTTAACTTTTAATTTAATTTAACTTTTCTGTATATTTCCTACTACTGTTAAAAACTGTCAGTAATCTGCAGGTTCCCTAGCTACTACTTTGTTTTCTTAAGCATGATGGGAATTAAAAACCCAAACCACCACAACACATAACAAACCTTTAGCTTAATCTATGTAGGGCAATAACTTCAGGAGTTCTGGGGAAGGAAGCAGTTTTTACATGAAGATAAGCAATAAGGCAGTAATCCTGATTGTTCTTTACAGCATGCAGTTTTAGGAGAATATTTGTTACGGTAAAAACATCAAATAGAAAAGAATTAGACAAAACAAAGTGGAAATACTTCTGTAATGCAATTTTTTTTTTAAAAAAGAGCCCAGGATGTGTCATAAATGAGTGCATTTACAGTGGGATTCATCTTTTTGTGTGCAGAATCCCCTACTGCTCGATCATCTGACAACAGTGAGGAGGCACGGTCTGCACAGTCTTTCTGTAGAGAGGTTTGCCAGTACACCAGTGGGTAAGTAGCAGTTACAGCATTGCGGTCCCCTGGAAAGATGGCAATCCACAGGGATTAACCTGAACGGCGGAGGGAATGGGGGAGGGGGGGAAATACAATGCCTTGTGCTTTCTTCCCATACTCCTGAAAGCTGAAAAAAAGGAAACTGTTGAAGGGAACACTTTTAGTTAATATAGCTACTTTTTGTGGACAACAGTAAATTCTTAGTCTAAGGATGAAAAAATACCTGTTATCCATTCTGGAGAGGAATACAACCACTAACTATAGTAGCTATTTTTTCTTTGCCTTGATTGTTTTTGTGCATTTTTTTAGATATCTCAGTTATAGATGGAAGCCAGAAAAAAGGAAATGGTTCTACTATAGAAGGGGGAGAAGTGTAAAGCCAAGCACAGTTGCTTATTTGTTTGAGAGTCGGTGGCCATCTTTTCAGACTATTTTTGATAGATATAGCTACAGACTCTGTAGTACTTCAGTATTTGCATGTGAAATAAACTAGAAAATACAGATTCACCCTCTGCATGTTCTGCTTTTGTTTATCTTCACCAAAGCTAGTTGCAAAGGTGTGTTTCTCAGGGACTGACAGCGCTACCCATTTACCTAAAAGTTTTAAGTCAATAAATACATTTCTAAATATTTAAAATTTGGTATTTAATTAATAGGAGTAATTTTTCGAAGGCATGAGCTTTAGAGCCCAACCGTAGGTGCTGCGTATTTTGGAAAATCAGGTCACTGTACTGAGATGCCTAGGTACAGAAGTAAATGCCAAAGATTAGGCAACCCAGCTCTGAAACTTCTGGTGTTGCCTTCTACAGCAACTTTTAGTAGTTGTGTTCATTTCTATGTATGCGCTGTTGTCTTCTAACTCTGACCTTAAACAGCACAGTCTGGATAATAATTTTGCAGTGGTCTATGATGTTATAATACAGGTTGTTCTTCAGCAGTAAGTTAGTTAAATTTACTATGAAATTTAGAGTAAATGCTCATATTGCCCAAACTACAAGAATAATTAATGAGGAGTATCACTCCAGTATTTTTGTCAAAAAAAGGATTAATATAGCTTTATTTTAAACTGAGTGTTACTGTTGTGGCTTCTATAATGAAGTATGGGGTATTAATTTTTTAATTCTGTTAGGTTTTTTTGTTCCTGAAGAATATTTATGTCTGTTTTTTGTTTTCTCATTTTTGAATTGGATTCCAAACACCAACTGAATGAAAAACTTTCACCATTTCAAAAAATTGCTGGCTTTCCGTAATAAAAAACCACCAGTGTAAGAATCAATTATTCTGTTTGATGCTGTATTGTACAGTTTAAATCAGGTTATTTTGAGTTACCTAGAGCTGGACAGCTATGTATCTGCTCTTTATTTTTTAGAATTCTGAAAAATAAATTGAGATAATTTGAAGGCTTAATGTAGGTGTTCTATGTAAACTTAGTACTCATTCCTTAGGCAGAGGAGAAGTGGGAAGTTAGGTGCTGGTGGCTATGTTTCACAGAATTGGGGGTACATCAGTGTTAATTCTACACAGCTGCTGTTCTACCAATGCTAGCCAAAATGTGAAAATGTTAGAAGGATTTGCACTGTGAACTACTGCAGCTATTTTCTCATTTGTGTATTACAGTTGCTTTAGTCAGGATATTCCAGGCTGGCTTGTGTGGGACTGTGTTAAAAAAGGCATCATGCCTTACCTTCGTTGTGCTGCTTTATTTTTTCATTATTTGCTGGGAGTTTCTCCACCTGAGGAACTACTACAAGGTAAATATGAGAAAGCAGATCTATCTGTATATTGACTTTGTTTACTGTTTTCTTGGAAGAATGGAAATTTTAAGTGTTCACAATAGTTAAGACATTAAAGTAACACTTGGAAAGAAAAGAATATATTAATTTGTATAGGAAGGGGCAGGCATGAGAAGCTGAGTTGTCTCAGTCTTCTTTGCATGGAAAGGAGCTACGCTTCTGAGTATGTGCAAATATGTGAATTATCAGTGATGTATTGACAGTATTTGTGGATACAAAGATTCTGTGATTTAAGGATAATTCTGTGGGCTTAGATTACATCGCCTGAGAATTACCCTGGAGTGCATTTAGGAAAAAACACAAACCTTTTTGTGCAGTTGCTAATGTCAGTAAATGCTGAAGACATAGGCATCCAGCAAAACAGAGCCAAGTAGAAATAAAGCACATTATAAAACTTGAACCTTTTCCTTAAAGGATTTAATGCATTACAGATACTATAGCCAAAATTAATTACTTTGTCTTCTGTCAAAATGCAATGAAACACAGAAGCTATTTGGAAAGGAGGACCAAAATTGCTATGAAAAACTGAAACAAAATACAGCATCTTAAGTAGATTTATATAAACTGTGAACTAAGTTTGAATTTGATTACTATATATGAGTCAAAATCTCTGCGCTTTGGGATATGCTGTTGTCTTCACCATTAGTTTGGAACTTTGATTCTATAAAGAAGAGTCTTCCTGGTGAATCAGCGATGCTATTTTCTGACCACCCAGCAAACTATTAAACTAGCCTGACTTTATGTAATGTGTTAGCACTGACTTGATCGTAGCAAAATTTACTATCAGTGCAGGCCAAAAGGATAGTAGAAAGCTAAAATATCATAAGTACAGAAATCTGCTACATTAACATGTTTTACTTATTAGGCAATAATTTAAGCAAGGAATTCTGTTATTAGTGACATATGTGTGACTTAAAAATTACTTAATAACATCTATCAAATTTGTTAAACCTAAAGCAGATCGTCAGCTAATGCAATTTATTATAGCTCCAATTAAGTCAGTGGAATTACATCCAATTTTATTAGCTAGGAGCTATGCTGAAGCTGTAAGATACATATTGTTCAATGGAAAAGGGATTTGGAGATTTCTAGTTTTGAGTGAATTATTAGGCAGTATTGAAATGCTGTAACCGTTGTTCATGTTTTTCTTTTGCAGTTTCTGAAGAAGGGCAGTTCAAGGCCCTTTGTAGTTACCTCTCTCTACCTACCAATTTGTTCCTGCTCTTCCAGGAATATTGGGACACAGTAAATCCACTGCTTCAAAGGTACTAGCTGGGACTGGACAGGCCACGTTTTTCTGTTGTGATAGCCTTACAGGAATTCTGGATCAAATTTGTTAATAAATGACTGAGCTTGAACTCATACTAGAGTTCCAAACATGTTTGATGTGCAGAGGTACACAGAATCTTTAAAGCACTTTAAAACATTTTATATTTTATGGTAATCCAAACATTAAACAATTACAGTTTAAGGGACTAGAGCTTGCAGACCTACATGAAATCATTCATGCAGAAAGATGTTATCATAAACCTTTGCTCTCATGGTGTGCCACTTACTGTTCATTGGCCTATTTTTAATCTGTCTACAGCGAAAGTGCTGATTACACAAGCTATAAAATGAGGATATGGAAAATTATGTAGCTGGCAGGGTGAGGCTTCGTACTGTTTGTTCTCTGGATTTCCAAAATAGACTGATGAATGCTGAAGTTAGCTTAATGGTTAAAATGTACAATTTAGGTATTATGTACACTGCAATCTAGCAGTAAAGAAATAACTGGTAAATTTCTCCTTTGAAAAACACAAATTAAAATAAACAGGCATGACACCCCCCCCCCACTAGCTCTGAGAATAACCCTGCTGTATTGTGCTGGAGAATGAGGATTTGGTTGCACTAATGATCATCCCTGGTTCTTTCTTGGCAGAATTCTCTGGCTCACACTAGTTTTTGATGTTGGGTGGGTTGGTTTGTTGGTGTTTTATCTTTGTTCTCTTTGGTTGTCTGGATTCCTTCAATTTAGGGACTTTGAGCTGTTGACTCCAACCTACAGTCCGTATAACTGTCAAATGATTCCCTACATATAATTTTACTTCCACTAATTGCGTTTCTAGTATATATTACTTAAAAATTAATAGCATTTTCACAAGTAAATTATTAAATAATTGTCTTGTACGTTTATACATGGCTACTTAAAGACATAACGGTGCTTATAAAAGAATGCAGAGGATAGGTGCTTGGGAACATTAGAAAACGTTCACTAGACGCAGGGCTAACAAATCCATTGTAGTGCTCCCAGTCAAAAACAGAGGTTTCAAGTAGGAGGCTACATATTTAATGTAATAGTAACAGTTTTCAAATCATCATGCAAGTTCCCATATGTTTTTTGAACGAATCTTTTTTCAGAAGACTAAATTTGATGATTGTCGAGATATGTGTTAAATGAAGCTTACTAGATTGACCATCTGCTACAGTTCTTTCTCCCTTCTCCTTTTTGTAGAAATAACTTGAAAGACATACCAATTCCTTGTTTAGTAACTCGCCAGTATCTGCCATTGTTCTGGTAAACACATTTGGCCATTCTAAGCAAGCATACAACATGCAATAAAAGCATTGTAAAATAAACATTGGGTCATAGTTATTAAATAAAAGCAATAAATATTTTCCTAATACAACAATTATAACAACAACAACAAATATTATCCTAGTACAGTATTTTCTGATGCTGTGGCTTTCAGCAGATATATTCCAAACAGTGGTGTGTGTTGTAGCCCACTTTGAGAACTGGAATATATCTGAAGACTGTTAGTGTTTTTAAACTCTGTAAGCACTGTGTCTTCATGTGCATGTTAGTAATTTTAAGCACTGTTCTTTTTCACATACGTTTCTCTCTTGTGTAAAAACTTAAATTCTTTTCCTGAAGCAAAACTGTAAAGAATAGCTGTTTCTCCCTGCGAAGTTTTAATTAGAACTATCAGTGCTTTATCTGTGCTCTGTATTTGCTTTGTGGTTTAGTTTAGTGATCCTAAATGTATATTATTATCTAACACTGTCATCTGCAAATGTTTGTTTGAAACAGGTGGTGTGCTGACCCGCTGGTGTTAAGTTGTTTGAAGGGGAAGAGCATTGCAGTAAGGTAAGTTTGGTTTTGTTGCTAGTGTTGTTTTTTCTTCTGTTTTTGACTTAAAACTGTTGAAAGAATGAAGTGCTTGTTGTGGGCAAGTTAGAGTGCTTGTATCTTCTTCCTCCTGTTCTGCTACCAGAAATAGGTTTCTCCCTAAACGGTTGTGTATTATTTCTCATGCAATGACTCTTGGTTGCAAATGCACAACATTGTTAGACAAGCTATCCAGCCTACTCTAGGGGAAAACAAAAGCTAACTGGAATACAAAATGTCTTCATACATGTAGGTTACATATGGAGTTTAATTCATCACCTTTGCTGGAAGCTAGAAATGCTGAAGCTTCCATGTGGAGCCTCTCTTGGGCTCCTAGGACTGAAGAACCGCTCTAGAACTGCGGCAGTTTACAGAAAGAACTGAAAGCTTAGCAGGAATTTATACCTATCCATTCTGTTCTTTGCTGCGATCTTTATTATTCTAATTATAGATGTTTTTGTTTTTTTCTCAGATACCCTAGGAAAAGAAATAGTTTAATAGAGCTTCCTGAAGACTATAGCTGCCTTCTGAACCAAGCCTCTCAGTTTAGGTAAAATATGACATGTTTAGTTGTCTTCGTAGGTTGTTTTGTTGCTTTTATATTCTTGCAGTACTGTAACTGGTGTTCAAACTGTGTACAGAGATTATTTTGCAGAGGGGAAGGCACTGTTACAGTTATACTGGCCAATGTTAATTTTAAACCTGCATTTAAATCATGCACATGTTCATTTTAAATCTGAAACACAACAGCTTACTAAATGAAGTCACTTGGTGTTTTATAGGATAGCATATGAAATTATTATAGCTTAATGTGCTGGTTGTTTTTCACCAGTGCAATGTGCATTTGGCTTCACCATAAGCCTGAAAATAATTTTTGCACTGGACACAAGAAGCCCGGAAGGTTGGCACTGTTTTATGCCAGGAAGAGTGAATCATAGGATAATTCAGGTTAGAAGGGACTTCAGCAGATCATCTAGTCCAGCATCCTGCTTAAAGCAGAATATTTTATCTTGCAGGTAAAATTTTCCAAGCAATGTAAAAACATAGCCAATGGAGGCGGATAAGTGAAATACAGTTATGATATAGTATGTCTTAGGTTTTTGATTGTTTGTGGGTTGGGTGTTTTTTTTGCTTTATTTTGTTTGTTATTTTTTAAGCAACATTATCCATAGTTAACTTTTCTCTTGAAGTTTTAATTCCAGCACTAACATTCTGGTTATGCTTCTTCTAGATGCCCACGGTCTTCTGATGATGAACAAAAACATCCAGTATTGTGTTTATTCTGTGGGGCTATGTTGTGTTCCCAGAATACTTGCTGTCAGGAACTGGTGAATGGGGAGGAGCTGGGAGCCTGTACTTCTCATGCTCTTCAGTGTGGAGCTGGAGTCTGTATGTTTCTCAAGTAAGTAGCTAGCCAGAATTGGATGTGTTACAGAGTAAAGGGGAATATTTGAAGGTCAAAATTCATAACATTGTCAAAGCGCTTGACTCTTCTTGTCAGAGATGAAGAAACATTGCTTTGACCTATAAACATAGCTCACCAAAAATTTAAAAACTTGCTGGGAGTTGTCTTGTATTTTAAGTGTAGCTATTTTTTCCTTAAGAATCAGGGAATGCAAAGTTGTCCTCATTGAAGGTAAAACCAGGGGCTGCTTATATCCTGCTCCCTACTTGGATGAATATGGAGAAACAGATCCAGGTCTGAAGTAAGTAAATGTTTGACTTTTTCTGAATTTCCACTTTGGTATCTCTTTCGTTTCTTGTACCCATTAGACAACATGTTCTTCCAGCTAGCATGTACAGTACTGTAATATGTATCTTGGCCTGGTGGACATGAGTTCAAATTCTTGATGGCAGTTCCTTCTCATGAATGGGTCATTCATAATGGGAAAATACCCTTTTTTGTTACTGCTAAACTTTTCTCAGGAATGCTTTGTATGTTCTTTCATCAGAAACGTGCAGCAACTACCATTGCTGAAATGTCATCTGGGAAATGGCAGTCATTGCTTGTCACGTGTAGAATTCTTTCATTTCCAGTAGACTTGTTGGAATTGACGTTCATACAAGCATTTCATGTGTTCTGCTTATCTTTAAGAGTGTTAATGCTAGACTAGTAATGAACAGTTTTTCAGTTGTTATTCTGATATGCTTATTGGGTATTCTCCTTTTTTTCTTCTATGAAGAAGAGGCAATCCCCTGCACTTATGTCAGGAGCGTTACCGGAAGCTCCATCTGCTATGGCAGCAACACTGCATCATAGAGGAGATTGCCAGGAGCCAAGAAACAAATCAGATCTTCTTTGGATTCAACTGGCAACTGCTCTGAGTCTCTTATTTTTAGTGAAAACTCTTACCTTTGGCTGTACTTTGGAAAAGGAAAGGAGAGTGGCAGTAAGTAGTCCACTCTCAAGTGGATTCTGTAGTTCAGACACAGTTGATGGATTCTCCAGGTTGGATGTATTACTGACACATTGAAACAGAACCTCACATCACGTTTTGCTTTTCCTCTCCCCCCCGCCCAAAAAAGGAAACCCATATTATATAATTATTACTGAATATTCAGGTCCAAAAATACATCCACTTTTTGGAGAAGTTGTAATTGTTTCACATGTTTTGAGGAAGGCAGCTTCCCAAACACTGTGCTTCTGGGCACATACTACATTTTTGTCTCTTCCATGCCTTGAGAATATACCTAAATGTTGTTGTTATGGAAAAGCCGCCTTTATTTGTTCCTGGGTTCTTTTCCCAAGCTTAGTGAAGCTTTTAAACAGGTCAGGATCTGTGGTATAACGCTGGAGTGGAAGTGATGCCAGGTCTTTAGCAATCTGTAGCAACAGGTACAGCAGACTAAGTTGTACAGAAAAAGCCTGCATTCCACTATATCCCGGGTTGTAATGAAGAGTTTTCATTAGTGAACTCTCAAAAGGAGAAGTGTGGGATAGAAACTGCATGGGGGAATTGCCATCTTGCTTGTTGCATCAAAACAAAGTCTGTGCTGTTGGCATTGCCAGAACTGCACTTCATCTAATGAATTTGTCCTCTGTTAAAATTCTGTATGCCAAGAGGTCTAGGGCTATGCCATTTGGCTAGGTTATGATTAGTTCTTGTACAGTTTGTCTTTTGAGATTTTCCCCAAGAACCAAACATGGAAATGCTGTTGGGTAGTTGTAGTGTAGCTCTGGAAGTTGTACAAGAGCCAGAGACTTCAGTGAAGTAGACTGCCTTCAAAGCTACCACTGAATTAATATCAAGACCCCAAACCAGCAAGTTTTAGAATCAGAAATAAGTTTTTGTCCATATTTGAGGAGTTTTCCACTCTTCATCTGTCACTGTTGTTGGAGCTCTGCCTGCATAAATGAAATTGTGTGTTTTGAGGGGCATGTTCAGTGGTTTGGTGCCACTTAGAGCACAAGAGGGGGGGGAAAAAAAAGGTGGCTAGGTCGGCGTCTTTGCCCTTCAGTAGTTAATAATACATTGTGATGGAACTCTCTCAATGATACGTGATTGTGCTTTAGTTCTAAATGTTTGTTGTTCTGTTTTCTGAACTTCAGCCACAATATACATGAGAGAATTTGTAATACGATGGGTAAAAATGCTTTCCTAGGAAATCCCGTTTCTGTATGCAAGTTTGAAGTTGTCAGTACTCTAAATTTCCCTGTCCCTTCGCTATTTGAATTTTTATGTCATTTTAATAAGACTTGCGAGGGGAGGTTTTTAAATTAATGTCCGAGAGCACGTTTTTGTTTGGCTTCTTTTTGGGTTTTGTGGGTTTGGTTTTTTTGGTTTGGGGTTTTGGGGTTTCTTTTGCCACTGATTGAGAGATAGTAGAATCACAAATAATGATTTAGATTTAAATGTCATTGTTCTCTTTAAAAGTTTTTAGAGTTTGAGTGCACTGAACGGCATCAAAACTCATCTAAAAATGGAATACTGATGAACTCAAATATTGTTCGAGTTTCAAATACTTTTTCTGTTACTTTTGCTATAATTCTTCCCTGATGGTATAAGTAGTTGGCTTTGGTATGTTTTCCAGGTATTCTTTCTTGCAATTAAGGCCGCTATCCTTTGTTTTGATTCTTCTAGATTTTAAACCTGAATATGAAACTCTCTTTAAAGACAAACATTAATTCTGTCAGTCGTCTCTAAAATGTATTTAAAATGCATACTGAATTTAGTAGAACAGTTGTCGTAAACTTGCATGCACTGGTGATTTCCAAGGTCATCAGAACACTTCTTAACAACAAAAATACTGGATTAAGACTAGTAATATATGCCTTGTTGATACCAAAACTATATTAATTTACTGTTTCCCTCTGGTATTTGCCTATTCATTTTTTTAAAAACTTTCAGTTACCTTGCACTTCAGTGATACAACAATTCCGTTATCAAACATGCAGTGAGATTGCTTTATTTTGTTTTCTGTCTGAACTGTGTATATAACAGGAGCTGGGCTGAGCAGGTGAGCTCATGTTTAAAGTTCTAGAAATCTCTTTGTAGCTGAAGAAGTGGGAGAGGAAGGTTGCATCTGTCTGTACGTTTGCACATACTAATTTAGCAAGTGGGCTCCCACATCATTCACTGACTAGCGTGGTCATCTTTCATTTCATAAATTACTATGCAGTTTTGTTCACTGTGAGTATAATCTGTATTTAGTGATCGCAAGATGCTTATGCCACTGATTTCTGTTCCATCCAAGCTGACAGAAGACGTTATCTGATAATGCACATATTGGTATCTTTAATTGCAAAAATGTAAATTTGAAACTTGTATAATGTTCTTGTGCTTTTGAAATAAAATATCTTGTATATGTATATTTAAAAAAAAGAAATAAAATAACTTCTCATAGATTATTCAGTTTTTATTTGGAGGTGCTTTGACACTTCACAGCTGATTTTACAAGAGCATTATAGCAGTGTCTGTCAGTATGGAAAAAGAGAAGAGTTAGTAAATGATTGGTAAACAATACCAGTTATCCCTGTAGTCCGTATCATCATTGTACCAGTTAGTAATGGTGGCACACTTTTTTCTTATTTGAAGAAATACTCCACTTGAAACTTGTCCTGGTATTTTACAGACGCAAATTCCTGCAGTGTCTACCTCAATTAGTAAAAGAAGTCTTAAGTACAAAATTCAATATTTAGATGACCTTGAACCGATTAGTTGAGTGATTCTGGTTTTGTAGCTTCTTAAAGAAGAACTGGCTGTACTGTCTGTTATTAGTTACCCTCTAGAAAGGGAAAGTTTGTGGGTTTGTGGTGTTGGTCTGATGTGCTGTATGATACATATTAAAAAAAAAAAAAACAAAAACAAAAACAAAAAACCCAACCAAATGTATTTTATTACAGAGATAAGCAAACAGCCAAGAAATCTCACCTAAAGAAACAGCCGGTACTTCTTGCCCCTTTTTATGTTACAAGCTGCTGGCTGTCATTACTTTCTCACTGCTTTGTTGTAGCTTCGGGCACCATTAAGCTTACAGAGTTTGGGTGTTAATGGCATTGCTCTCTATGCGTAGTCTTAGTAAAGCAAATGTTTCAGAACAAATTCCTGAGGTAAAGGTAGATAGATTAAAGTCTACTAGGAAAAATGTTCTGAAGAACATTAGAACAAGCAGCCCGTTCATTAAGGGGGGAAAAGGAAAAAGCTACAGCACCATTTCTTGTGTGGTAAGAATCTCAAGGTGCAATGTACAAATGTACAAAATCGTGTGGAGGAGGATTTTGGCCATCATACGCTTTGCTTTGTGGTTGAAATCCACTTTATTTGCTAGACAATATCCTTGAATAATCCCCATTGTAAACTAGTCAGATTCGTGGTAAATCATCTAAATTTTTTACTTAGATTCTTTTAACCTATTACTTGACAAGATCTTCAAAGGTACTTTCTTCAAAGATGAAAGTTGTTTCCTTTCTGTGGCACAACCTTTTATTTGCTTTTATCTGTTTTGCAGGTAGGCTAAATTTGGGGGTTGATACAGAAAACATGGATAATAATGAAAATCCACTCCTATACAAGTGTCTCAAGCTCCATTATTTCTAATCCTAGCTACATTTCTCTAAACTTACGTTCATTATGGTCGAAAGCATACATGAAAGAGCAGCTGTGTAAAGAACAAGTGCATTGAAGGAGAGCAAGCTGAAATTCAGAAGGATTATATACATTTTTTTGTGTTTACAGTTAGAGGAGACCAGGTATAAGCATGAAACATTAAAACTGGACCTGAGTTTTCATTTCTGTCTGACTATAGTTCGTGAGATCAGTCTCAGAAAAAGGAGTAGTTTGTGCTAATTAATTACAGGTTAAACAACTTTGAATACATCAGACTCAATTTTAGGAGGTTTCTAGGCTTTGTGCTTCAGTGAATGAGACTGAGCAGTATGTTGTGAAGTGGGTAGTTGGGCACTGTGGATTTCATGATGGTTTCGAGTCCTTGCTGTATTTAAGATCTGTGGTTAGCCTTTTTCAGCAGACTGCTGCAGAACCTTGTGTCTCCTCCTTCTAGATAGTGCCCAAAATGTAGCATTAGCCTCTGGGTACAAGTATTGAGATGTGGTCTCCAGTGCTTGGAGAGAGGTCATCCTGGTGTACCAGAGTTTCTGCTTGAAGGTTATCCTGAACATACCATGGCAGCCTGAGGAATAATCCACTCTAGATAATAAAAAGCCTCCAGTCTTCTTTCCTCTCATTTTTCATTCTGTGAATCATGCTGACCTTTGCTGAAAGTGGCAAAACCAACGTATCTCAATCTCATGACACTGCAGATGACCTAGGGATATTTATTTCCCCAATCCAGGCTTAAACAGAACTTCATGGAGCAATTCAGTTTGCATACTGCGGGCACTCTGCCTCAGTTAATTGACATAGAGGAGCAGGACAAGATCATCTATTGAAGTGATGGTCTCCTCATAACTGAGGACTCCACCTGTGTTCCTTGAGCTTCACACCTTTCTCATTCTTTGTTAAATACAGAATACGGCATGCAGAGCCTATAGCGCTCCCATTGTGGGAAACTTGATACAAAGCACATGTGTACCAAGTGATTTGCAAGATTTTAAATATCATGAATCTTGTGTTGTAGAGAGCTATGTGTGCAATTTAAAAAAATCCGTTTGCAGAAGGGAGGTTTCTAGCTTCTAAGGAAATGTGCTATGTTCATTTTTTTATATATAAATGAAACTCTAAATGTGCTTTACTTGTGTATTATTATTATTTTTTTCTTTGTGATCAACATAGAACAAGCGTTTTCAGTGGTAATCGGAAAGCTTTAAAGGAAGAGCGTAATCATTGCAATTTCTACAGGAACTGTCAATAGTGCCTTCACCAGAAACTGAACGTTAAAATGTTTCAGTCTTTTTTTTTAATTAAAAAACTTCATAAAGACGACAGTTTTATGCATTAGGTGAGTTCCTAGCTCTGGAAGTTGCTGTTGCACAAATGTATTGTTATTAATTCTGACTGGATTAAGCATTAATAACAAATAGGATAAGAAGTGTCCCCCAAATCGTATTTATTTCTGTATCTGAGCAGATGCTCCGGCTTAAAGGCTTGGCTTGCTAATGCTATTTTTGTCTTTGTAAATTACAGAGAATTAAAGATGGAGTCTGTGCTGCTACCTGAGTTTCTTTTCTTGATCCAGTGGCTGTAACATGAAATACTCCAGGAAACCCAACCTATTGTGACAGGTGCTGTAAAGCAAGTTAGATATGTAGGGTGCACATCCACTGTCTGAGGGAAACATACAAAGCAAAGAAGAAAGCATTTATTTTAAAAAGTAAATTTTATACTGATCACTGTGAAATGAGCTGTCATCTTTTTGTAATATATCTATATCGGTGGGGACTCTGAATGCCTATACAGAATAGAAATGAACAATCTAATGACTAAGTAATTAATGGTAATAGTCAAGACAACAACTGTTCCCTGTGAAATGTATGCTGATACTCAGTTAATTTCACAAGTGATCACATTGCTAGCCACTGCTGCAGGTTTTGGCAGCTGGCTGAGAGACAAAGGTAAACTTGCCAAATATTAACTAGTCTTTTTATGGTAAAATGTGTTATTTTCATACAACAGTAAATGAGCTCTGGGGGCTCAAGGAGAATGGGGAAGATGTGTGGCCGGACAGTTATACCTCTGCTCTTCACGCTAATGTGTTACAGCAGCTACTGTGAAATTTCTGTTTTTACAGAGACGCTTAGGCTGGATGGTCATTGTAGTTCACTCTTCCTTCCAAATCTGTTTTTCAGAGCAGATTCTTGACAAATCCATCATACAGGGACCTCTACTAGAGAGTTATCAAAGAGTAAGCTCACAGCTCTTGTAATATACTGCAAGGTAGGTAGTTGACCTAGAGACACTTGTTAAGTGGTACAAAATGTCAGGTTTTGTCTGCTTCTACAGTTAAATATGTGTCGCCATTAGGAAATATTTCCTAAAATACAGAATAAGGTTTCCTTTTTAAAAAAATTATGATCTTATTTCCTGTTTTACAACCTTTTTCATCATGCTGAACCATTATTCACTTTCTTTTCATTCTTTAAAGCATTTTAATTTTTAAAATTTACATATTCTTAGTCCCCTTGACTCAGTTTTTCCTAATGAAGCAAATCTACAGAAATAATTTCTGGTTTTCTCCGACTTATTTCTGATTCTTACACATTTTTGTTACTGAAAAATCTAGAACTGTTCTTCCAATTGTACATGCACTGAAATTGTGTTGAGGAAGTGATTGCTATTGACTGATGCACATGGCACTTTGCATACTCATCTAAAAAAAAAATTGCCTTAAAACTCTGATTAATTTGCAATATATGACTGTCTTCTTGATCCCTCAAGGTACTACAGCTTTCTGTGTTCACTTTTTTTCCCAGTATGTATCACCTAATTCTAGTGCTGCTGGTGAGGCTCAGGATACTGTTGTGCTCAGTGTTCTGCAACACCACCACCACAGCAGACAGTGATGCAGAAGTAAGATTTTTGGCTCTCGGAAATGGTTGAAGGAATTATGCACCCGTTAAGTTTAATTCCACACTGGACAAAGTGATTGAAATGAACAGAAGTTGACAAATAGGTAAATGCAGTGCAAAGGGAAGAGTTAACATATAGTTCTTGTAAAGGGAAGGCTGAGCTTACAGATTGAATTCTCTGAAGGAGTTAACAAATACGATGAGGATGTTGAGCCAGTCAGTAATAATGTGGATTTCAAAAAACTTTGACTAGTGTCTTCCAACTAACTCACAGAATTAGAAGAAGCTGTCATGAGATAAATGGAAGATCTGGTTCAGCAACAAAGTAAAAGAATAAATGGTGCATTTAACAACTGAGATACACAGAAATCTGTGTGGCTTTTTCAGCATTTTCAGAAGTGATCTGAAAAAGGGAATTATAAAGTGGCAAACTCTGACAACGATACAAAGATGTTCCATAAAACTTATTTTGAATGTTTTCAGGAGGCTGTTACTAAATTTAGCAGCTGGATAATAACAGAAGGTTTAGCTTTTGGTAAATGAAAATTAATGTAGCTATGCAAAAACTAACATTTGCAATAGACTAGACTATGTCAGTTGGAAGAGACCTAAAATGATATCTGGTCCAGCTGCCTGACCAGTTCAAGGCTGACCAAAAGTTAGAGCATGCCAAGGGCACCGTCCAATTGCCTCGAACACTGACAGGCTTGGGGCATCAACCACCTCTCTGGGAAGCCTGTTCCAGTGTTTGACCGCTCTTGGTAAAGAAATGCTTCCTCATGTCCAGTTTAAACCTCTCCTGGCTCAGCTTTCAACCATTCCCATGTGTCCTACTATCGCTGGATACCCGGGAGAATAGCTCAGCACCTCCCTTTCCACCTCCCCTCCTCAGGAAGGTGCAGAGAGCAGTGAGGTTGCCCCTCAGCCTCTTCTTCTCCAAACTAAACAAAGCCCACAGTCCTTCGCCGCTCCTCACAGGACGTTCCTTCCAGCCCTTTCACCAGCTTTGTTGCCCCCTGGACACGTTCAAGGACCTTCACATCCTTCTTAAACTGAGGGGCCTAGAACCGCACACAGTACCCCAGGTGAGGCCGCACCACTGCTAAATACAGCAGGATAATCACCTCCTGTGGCCGGTTGGTTGTACTGTGGTTGATGCACCCCAGGGTTTGCCCTCTTGGCTCCAGGGCACGCTGCAGCTTATACTGAGCCTGTTGTCGAACAGCACCCCCAGGTATATTCGTATCAAAGATTTTCTTAGTATTTTTATGGATAGTCCTGTGAAAATTTGTCTCTGCTCATAACAAGTCAAAAACAATGATAGGAATTCTTAGGAAAAGGATAGAAGACCTATTTAGTTCATGATGTCTTCGGCTCTACACAGCGTTGTCCATTTCAAAATGATAAATGGAGAAGAGTGGTGAAAATTATCAAAGGTATGAAACAACTTCCATAGAGTAAAAGGTTAAATAGCAACTTCTTCAACTTGGAAAGATAGGATCAAGAGAGATTATATTAGAAGACTCTAAAATTGGGAACGGCATGGAGGGAATAATTAAGGAATGACTGTCAGCTACATCTTACAGCAAGAATTAGGGGATACCTGACTAAGTTGCCAGGGAGTTAACAAGCGAAGAGAAGCAGTTTTACAACAATGCAGAACTGAATTGAGGGTTAAAAATCTGAAGCTCACTGTTGTGTCTTAAATATCAAAACCATGAATGAGTTTAAAAAAAAAAAAATACTATGCAGATTTGTAGAAAAAACATCCACTGAGATTTTTTTAAAACACAGTGATACAAATACCCTCTTTGTCATACCAGGTCCCAAAGTGCTGTTTCCTGGAAGTCAGGAGGCTTTGTCAGGGAAACAGCTATTTTCTAATGGTGTTGCCTCTTATGTGCCTTTGCAAAACATCTGCTACAGGCTACTGGTGCAGACAGACCACATCTGTCTGGTTTTGTTTAATATTCCTAGGTATAGGCCTAACATTTTAAGCAGTGAAGCAATCGCATTTGAAATTATGATTGTATATGTAGCCTGCTTGAATTACGGTACAGATTTTTACTTCACACTTTGTTTACCATTTATTTTTTTTATTCTGTTTATGGGTTTTTTTATTCTGGAGAAAAGGGGGCTCAGGCAGGACCTTATCACTCTCTGCAACTACCTGAAAGGAGGCTGTAGGCAGGTGGGGTCAGTCTCTTCTCCCAAATAACAAGTGACAGGACAAGAGGAAACAGCTTCAAGTTGCAGTAGGAGAGGTTTAGATTGGATATTAGGGAAAAATTCTTCACCAAAAGGGTTGTCAAGCACTGGAACAGGCTGCCCAGGGAAGTGGTTTAATCACCATCCTGGGACATATTTAAGAGATTTGTAGATGTGGCACTTAGAGACATGGTTCAGTAGTGGACTTTGCAATCCTGGGTTAACGGTTGGAAGCAATGATCTTAGCCTGGGAGGTTTAGCCTGAAGGAGACACAAGAGGGATCTTTATTGCTGTCTATATCTGAAAGGAGGCTGTAGGCAGGTGGGGGTCAGGCTCTTCTCCCAGGTAACTAGTGACAGGACAAGAGGAAACGGCTGCAATTTGAGCCAGGGGAGGTTTAGATTGGATATTAGGAAAAATTTCTTCACTGAAAGCATTGGAACAGGCTGCCCAGGGAGGTGGTGGAATCACCATCCCTGGAGGCGTTTAAAGAACTTGTAGATGCGGTGCTTAGGGACGTGGTTTAGGGATGGACTTGGCAGTCCTGGGTTAATGGTTGGACTTGGTGATCTCCGAGGTCTTTTCCAATCTAAATAATTCTATGGTTCTAAAAATGCACAAGCTGTCCAAACTTACATTCAAACAATGCATTATTCACAACAATAACAAGTAAAATATTTTATTTGGTCTTTTATCCTCTGTTCTGTATTGATATGTTTTTCTGCTTGCTAGTAATGATGAATTACAGTCACAGGGCATTCTGTATCTCTCAGTGTCTTGGGTGTAGAAGGCTCTCGCTTCGTGCTTTGACAAAGTTCCTGAGCTCTGTACTAGGAATGTGATGGAGATCTGTCAGTCTGTGGCTTCATTGGTTCCAAATAATCCCTTATCTTCCAGACCCTGGATCTACGTAAGTACTTTTGAAGAGCTTTTAAACACGTAGGATTATTACTGTTTATTTTATGGGAAGTGTCTGCTTGTTTTTAAATTGTGCTATCACATGTTACTTCGAATTTTAAATATCCTGGCATGAGCTGTCAATTAGTTTTCTTGAGCAGAGAACTCCTTTCAGCAGTACCCATTGACTTCCAGGGAGGTATGGCAGCTGGCTTTCCCTGAACTATGGATGGAGAAAAATTAAGAAATACTCCAGACTATTCTGGGGAAAAAAATAATTTGGAATAGCTTATGCTAATTTTCATTGCCTTCAACTCAATTTCACTACCCAGTAGGTTCTCTTAGAAGGGCTGTCATATATATGTAGAATTGGGCTAAAATTTCCCCGATCCTAACTTGGACTAATAGTTTTCATTTCAGAGTTTTTGTCTTTTTTAAAGAAACTTTTTATTTGGTGTAATATTTTTTTTATTTTCCTGCTGCTGGGATTTCTATAGACATATAGACATTCTATATGACATTAATGACAAACGTTGGTACACAGGAGACCAATCTGTATGTTAGTAGATGTAGACCCATCTTATCTGGAACATTTGTTTGTGCATAATCATTATTCTGACGTATTCAGACCATGACAGAAGTACGTAAGCAAGGGAGAGAAAGTGGAGAAAATTCCAGAAGTTTATTTTGTGCAGTGTTGACAATCAGGGATTTCACAAGAATGTGTAAAAATACATCCAGCCAAAGTATCATCAGTTTTTTTGGAGCTGTCACCAGTCCATGGTTTGTTCAGTTGTCTTACTAGTTTTCCTACCCTTTTTTGCCTACTAGTGAAAAGTCCGGTATCTGTAAGACTGTAATATGTCAAAGCTTGTGACACAGTTTCTTTGAAGACTTGCCTAGCTAGCTGCTGGGATAGATTTTGTTATAACATTGGTTTTGCCACAGTTTGTGTTTTGAACGTCAATGTTGGGGTCGTTCATGCCTGAGACAGTGGAGATCTGGTTGGCTTTGCCGAGGTTCTTAATGATACTGATGTTGTATTTAGCAGTTTCCACAAAGCTGTTTTCTAGTAACCAACCATCTGATTCACCCTCCAGATCTCCTAGCAGAAGGACGTTCTTCATGGCTGTTTGTAGGTACCGGACACCGATAAGTACAGAGAGCTGGAAACAGTTAATGGTTAAACAGAGAGTTTAAATTACAGCCTTGATCCTATTACTAAGTCAGCTTTCTGATGTGTGTTTACAGGCCTAATAATTAATATTGAGTAAAGCAGACAGATTCTTTATCTCAGCAATATATCCAACTGCTCTCCCAATTAGTCAAATTTTAAAGAAAGAAAAATACCAGGGAGAGATTGATTGATTATCTCTCTGTTCTTCAGGTAGCATTCCCACTTGCGTGTTACTAGCACATAAATACCTAGAGTTACTCGGGAACAGTGCAGCCTTAGAGACTACAACTAACTGGTGTAGAATGAATGATCAATTAATGGAGCCATCAGTCACTGGGGAAGAAAAAGTTTAAATTATAGTGTGTTAACTTCCATGGATTTTTTTTTCCCACTGACCTTGATTAAACTGGTATTTTCTCAAAGGAGTTCAATTATTAATATGTAAGTCATATGTCTCCTACATGGCACTGCATTAAAATTAAGAAGGATGGCCTATAGTAGAGGCTTAAGTTTAGGAAAAAGTTCCACATTCATAGTTCTGTTGGATTCAAGATCAGTGTGCCCAGCTTGTCAATATTTAAGGGAGCACAGAGAGCTGGCTCACCGCGTTTTCAGGTCCTGCCAAAGTCCTGTTGTTTCTGGCACCACCCCTGCACCTAGCACTGCTTGAGGACTGTTGTGAACTATTTTAATTATAATGGTGTTATTTGTGCAGTAGAGCAATAATCAGAAAAGGAAAACTTATTAAAAAGGGAAGAAAACCATATTTTAGCCTATGCCACTGGGGAGTCCTTTACCTGTGATGACAACATTGAGACAGCTTTCTTTACAGGTGCCAGCAGAAAGACCGCTGGCCCGAAATATGCCATGTTTGCAAGTACTGTTTGTATGGTGAAGCTATGTAATGTAAAAGGAGGCTTTGAGATATTCATACTTATGCTCAGTTTTTACTATAAATAAAATTAATGTATTCAGCCACAGGCCTGCCAACATTTTGTACTTCTTTGGTCAAAATGGACTTAAAACAATCCTCAGACCTTATCACCTCATTTCCTTGCAGTTGTGTCACTGCATATATCATCCTGTATCTGACCCCATAAATGCTTCAGGGAAGGCAATATGCCATAGTCTATTGAAAAAGCTGTGTAAATGTACAGAAATATATACATAATTTCTATTAGTTTTAATCTTCAATGAGTTTTGCTTTTGCTTAGGGGACTTGAGAAAGCTGCCTTCCTAAAGGAAGTCCTGTAACATTCTGGAAGTGCTTGTGGAATTTATATTAGATATTGAGGCGCTTCTCATAGATGACAGTGTAATTGCTTCCCATCTAGAGAGCAGGAAGACTCTGATTAATCCGATACAGGCCATTTTTATTAGACTTACCTCAAACAACCAAATAAGCAACGCTGCAATACCAATGGATCTCATAATAGCTGTGTAGTAATCCAGCAGGGCCTCTCTGCACCCCTTCACCCAGATGTTGAGCTCCTCTGTCAGAAAATCATAGTTGTAGTGAGCACTGTTGTTAGTCAGCTGGTACTGGATACAGGGCCGTGGGGAGCTTGGGTTGCAGCAGCTGAAGGGTACTCCATCCACCAAGAACTTGCCATCAACATTGCTCTTCAGGCGGCTGCAACAGCACAGAAAGTTTGGGCGTTACAAATCTGCTATCAGCAGCAGGTAGTGTCTGTGATATTTATAAAAGGATGTAATGCAAGTCTGCTGCAATGTAGGGCTCTGCAATGTAACAAAAGGAAAATGGTAATATATTTTCAACTGGAAAAGTTGCTTATTGCAGGAAAACTAAATTTTTCATTTGCTCTATTTGCGTGGTATCGGCACAGTATCTCACATGGTTCTCAGTACTGTGTGTGCAAGGTGTGGAATCGGTGTTCACAGCGATGATGCCTTTTTTGGTATCTCTGTGCTGAAAATACTAAAGACAATTTCTGAACTTATTTATTGTGGTGGAACTCTAATGGAAGTTACAGCCTTAGAAATCCTTCTGGATTGATTTTTAACACAAGCATTCCTTAAGAGAGAACCTAATTCAAGGATAACTTTGCATGCCCCAGGAACCACTGGAAATTGTCTGCTGGCGTTCCATCATTGTACCTCTGTGCAGTGGCTGGTTTGGTGCCGTGGTTTGAGACTACTTCACAATGGAGTTTCTACTTCTTGTAACTATACTATTTCTGACTTTTGCAACTATATTTATGGTTAAAAATTATTCCTTTCTCTCCCTTATATGACCAGGATAAGAACAAGTGGGAAAAGAAGGAAGATATAGGAGAGAGAAAAAAAAATCACAGGATGTAAAGAGAACGCAGTCTCAGATTAATGGAGTTTCTGGAACAGTTAAATGAATCCTTGATGTCAGTTTTCCTTGTATTGCCTGCCCTTTAGCTACTGTATCCTTGTGAGGACCTCTGTTTCCAGGCAGGCTCTTCGGAGAAATAGATTTTCCAGAAACTGGAGAGTATATAAGATGTTAAGAGATGCTCTCACACTTTGGGGAAGTTGCCTCTAACCATGTATCTATTTTCATGCACATTGCAAAGGCTTATTTCCTGAGACAGCCCCACAGGTGGGAACTGTGGCCTGTTTTAATGAAGCCCATGCCCTTCAGCCTTCGTTAGGGAGCCAGAATACATGAAAGACAATTTTCTCTTAGATATCCAGCTTTTGCAATTTGCTAATAATAGAATTTTTAATATTTTCCAAAACTCCACAGAGGGAGGAGAGGAGGGCCAGCACATTGTGAAAGGGGAGCTTTTACCCAGGCCAGCAAAACACCTTGTATATTTTAGTGACAAGACCCAAATACAGTACAGCATCTAAAATGGTTAAAATACAACCTCAAACTAAGTCTTTAGCTTTCCTTTTGATGCCAAGCACCAATTTAGTTGTGTGGGGTTTTTTTTCTACTTCCTGCCACATGTTATAACAAAGAATGTTCTTTTTGCTGCCAACAACAGCAGTTTCCAGACTTGGGTAATGTGCCCCTGCCATCCTGTTTCCTCTACTACTGACAAAGAATGATGCATCTTGGTACTGTTAGAAGGGAAGACTTCAGTAACAGAGCTGACAGAGTGAGACATTCATTATTTGTTATTGCAATTCAAAGTTGTTAGGTATTGTAAAGCTAAATTTGCTTTTGAGACTATAAAAAGATGATTTTTACTGAACCAAAGCAATGATAGAATCAGGATGGTTTGGGGTGGCAGGGACCTTAAAGATCATCTAGTTCCATCCCCCCTGCCATGGGCAGGGACACCTGCCACCGGACCAGGTTGTTCACAGCCCCGTCCAGCCTGGCCTTGAACACCGCCAGGGATGGGGCATCCACAGCTGCTCTGGGCAGCCTGTGCCAGTGCCTCACCGCCCTCACGGTAAAGGATTTCTTCCTAATAGCTGATCTACATCTGCCCTCTTCCAGTTTGAAGCCATTCCCCTGTATCCTGTCACTATGGGTGCCTGTAAAAAGTCCCTCTCCAGCTTTCCTGCAGGCCCCCTTTAGGTACTGGAAGGCTGCTGTAAGGTCTTCTTGGAACCTTCTCTTCTCCAGGCTGACCAACCCCAACTCTCTCAGCCTGTCCTCATAGCAGAGGGGCTCCAGCCCTCTGATCATCTTTGCAGCCCTCCTCTGGGCTCGCTCCAACAGGTCTGTGTCCTCCTCATGTTGGGGGCCCCAGAGCTGAATGCAGTACTCCATATGGGGTCTCATGAGAGTGGAGTAGAGTGGGAGGATCACCTCCCTCAACCTGCTGGTTAGGGACTTTACTGCTGGTACGACCTGGATGGGATTGTGTCCACTGTAACCTGTCTCACCCTCCTGCCGTTCCCGTTGATTGTCTCCATTTCTTGTCACGTAGCGGTGTTGGCAATGGAGACACAGAAGAGAGGGGAGAGAAGAGGATTATGAGGGAAGGTGCAAAGTTCAGTTTTGCAAAAGTTACATGCGAGTTGACAGTATGTCAGTTCTCACCTGCTTTGCCTCTCAATCTACCAAGTATTAATTGACATACAGTACAAGATGAAACCCAGAAAAATATTTGGTT
The DNA here is from genome assembly GCF_017639655.2 of Falco naumanni. Taxonomy (NCBI): domain Eukaryota; kingdom Metazoa; phylum Chordata; class Aves; order Falconiformes; family Falconidae; genus Falco; species Falco naumanni. The sequence continues at coordinate 49,737,946 of NC_054060.1, read as the reverse complement.
TCTTCTCCATTCTTTCTGAACATTACCAGCTGGACTTTGCTTCCAACAATTTAATATCAAATGTTTCACTACCAGATTTTTGGAAATCATAGTGTAATTTGGTTATACATCACCAACTTGGATACTAGCAATTCAGATGGAATTATCCAATTTATCTACAGTAAAAGAAATTCTGCAGTGTAGTAACTGCTCTCACATGCATTTCACTGGCAACTTCTGCCTACATGAGGCAAAAATTAACTGACAGTGTATTTTCAAAACAGTGGCAGGGCACAGGTGACCCTGCAGAAGGAGAGTTTAGCTAAGACCCTGGGTAAAACATTGTTTCTGCATGTCTCACAGAAATAAGACTCAGTATATTTTACTTTTGTCCTCACAATAAGATGCTACTCCTAAGTTCCTGTGGACCACCTTGGTTGTCATGTCAGTTTTTGGTGTAGAACCAGGATTTAAAACATGTCTTGGGTCACTGCTTTGTAGCACTGTTGCTTTCCAGCTTTTCCCTTGAGAACACTTTTCTAAAGCTTGTTTTATTTCCACAGCCAACTGCCTTATGCACGTTGACACCCTCTTGTCCATATTCTCCTAGGTCCCATCCTCTGGCATGTTTGTAGCTCTGTACGATGGCAGTTTCAAGTTGCAAATTCTGTGAAAACAAGATCTTCAGCTTCCCTTCCTCTAGCTTTGTTGTTGCTGATTTTTGAGTTCAACAAAACAGAACACTTGAAAAATGCCAGTCAAGCTTTTTGTGTTTCTTTCCCAAGAATATATAACTACTATACTCTGTCAGTGAAGACTTTTTTTTCAGCTTTAGAAGAATTGTCACATATTGGATTGTCTTAATTTAAAATATTTTTGTTACCTTTTTTACTGTCTGTAAGAATTACCAGACTCTTCTGTTTAAGCATATAATTTTATAATAGTTACATCATGTAAAGAACCACCAAAAAACCCCCAAAACCAACACACCCACACCCACCCACCCAAATTTCAAGGATTTCTCTCCTCCTTTTTGATGCAGTGTATGTGGTGTTGGCAGTTTCTCACATGTGAACATACAGATTTGAATCTGGGTTTGCAAAATCTTAAAATCTTGAAGGAGAAAGATCTTTCAGTGTTTAGAATTGACTGTGTATTGATAGTACAACCCTTTTTCTCTTTCCGTTATCAGCTCACTTTAATTGAAATCTTTAGGTAGCTAATTCACCACATTAAAAAAGGAAAGATACATCTTTGCTTTGCTTAGCGACCCTAAAAAGCTAGCAAAAAGCAACTTGTGATTATGCATGTAGTTAGCGTATTTTGTGAGTAATGTGGTCATCCTATGGTTTTTTTTAAGAAACAAAGGTCCAGTAAAAGCTAGTACGTACTTTGCCTTCTTGAATGAGTTTTTTCTCCTATAATTGTTACAACTAGTAAATACTTACTCCAGAACTTCCTTGGAAGCCATATTCAGGTAACGAGGAGATACCCACTGAATTTCAAACCAGTCTCTAAAGCCATTGTTTCCACAGCACTGGAATGCAATTTGTAACATATCCACTCTTTTCTTCAAGAAGCATCGTCCAGGTATGTCTGTGTCCTTATAGAACTTAATAGCATCCCTCAGCCCCAGATAGAGAGACTCTTCCAGCTCGTTCCTCATGGTATAGCACATGAGAGCACCCACCAGGATGCAGAAGGTGAAACAGAAGGTACATACAATGTATGGGAGCATAACTAGTTTCCATCGAGAGAACTTGTTGGCATCCGAGCAGTCATAGCAGATTTTGCCACCCAGAAAGTTGATGATACATGCTATGACCCCTACAGAGATCAGCATGTTGGGGAGAGAGTTAACATCCCCTTTTGCCATCACTTCATTGCGCTTCTTGATCTCTATTTTCAGGAAGAGGCCAAGACTGAAGAGAATGATCCCGCTCACTACAGATACCCAGTTGAGGATCCATAAGATCTGAGCCAATTTGTCCCTCTTACTTTTGGTGAATTTTACTTTGAGGACAGCCATAGTCAGATCAGCATTAGGAAAAGAAGCGTAGGTCAAGGAAAACTTGTAAGCTCTTTAGGAGCATGTATCCAAGGCATGTAGCAGAAATCTGATGAAAAGAGAGAGATAGATTATAGTCTGTTTGACAAGGTATTTGTAGAGACTACAGAAAACTTCCCATAAAGCTTCATGCACTGTGAGTCTTGCCGAGGGAGTGCCCTGGTGAAATTTATTGCTTAAATTTCATACAATGTGAATCACTTAAAAAATAAATTCTAAGAACTGACTAGAACAATTAAAAACAAGTGAACAGTAGAACCAGTGAACCTGGATTCTTAGGATTTTTGTCAAGAGCAATTTTCTGTGCAGGTTTTCTGATGTCTAGAAGTGACTTGATCTGCTGTCTTTCCCTCTGGAAGACTCATGGTGCCCTTCTACTTGTTGCGTGTATTTTCTTGGTGATTCTAGGAATTAATCATTCCTAGATTACTATGTCATGGTCAAATTTGCAGTCAAAAGTTGATCAAGCAGGACAAACAAGCAGGTAGATACAGCATAATCACATGAGCTTTTTTTCCAGATGGGAAAAACCCCAGAAAATAGTACCAGAAGCACAGTATCCCATGGTTATTTTGAGCCATTTCATGGATAATGTGCAGTAAAACATGATTTTTTTCTACCAAAAGGCAGTTTTATGCCTACAGTTACACTACGAAGATAAAATCCCTCTGGCAAAAACTGCAGGGGGAACTGAGCGTGGTTATCCACAGACACAAAATGCTCAACAAATAGTTAAACTATCAATGACTCTGCTGTTTTTCTAGAAAATATTATGAAACTTTTATTAACTTTTAAGTGTTATGACTATATATTATGACTGAATATATTACTGGTAACAAACTGTCCTCCGCTGTACTTGATCTGGCATAAAAGCATAACCATTTTTATGTGAAGTAACATACCACCCTACAAAAAAAAGCAGAGTATCTTCATACCTGAAGAAAAAATCAGCAGTTTAAGATGCTCTGTTTTTTTGTGTGATTGTCCTTCCTTTCTTTATGAAAGTTCTTATTAAAAAACAGGCTTTGGAATAGCGTGATGTATTAAATGAGGCCTATTTAATCCTTAGGGAATCACCATTACTGTCTTAACCTCTGCTCCTGCAGCTGAAGTTGCTTATTCTTTGCCTTTGTGCTGCGAACTGTGACAGTCACACCTTTTTCCAACCCTCCTGCCACCTGCAGACTGGTTTCCTTTCTGGGTCTGTCGTATTCCAGTCGGAATCCTAAACTTCATTCCTGGCTGCATGTTCTGCAACAACCTTGACTTCTTCACCGCCCGCTGAACTGCTTCCGTTCTCCTGTCTGAAGAAGACTCTGCAGCCCAAGTGACACCACAGTATTTTTTGGAAGGGTGGAACCATGTGAAAAATGACAGTAAACTACTTGTGTTTAGTAATCTGTATCTTGTATGTTTTATTAGCTTGATTTTGAAACACCTACTCTTAAGTTATTAACAATTTACTTCCCCATGTAATCTACAGACTCTTATTTTTCTCTCCGAAGATCACAATGATGGGCATAAAAAGTATTTGAAGACTTCTCCTCCCTGGCCCTGAGTTTCAAATCTGGTATTTCAGAGTTTCACAGCTGAAGGAGGCCTGCTGTGTTTCAAGGTCTGTCGTCTTTTCTCCAGGTATTCTAAGAATCTAAGAATCTCCACGATCTAAGAAAAGATACCATCTTTCCCAGCACTTTTAAACTTGCTTCTTTGCAGCACTACTAATAACTTCTCCTTTGCACCTCTCCAGTTATATCATGATCACAAGCAGAAAACAGCTAATAACATCCAAGATCTAAAACTTCTTAGAGCTGGAGACAATGTGTTTTCAGTGTATGTGATGTGGATGTAGAACTACACTGCAGTACCTCCGGCTGAAGCCATGAACTTTTACCCTTCTTCAGTGTTTCCGATGCTTTGTGATCGCCTTTCCTCAACATGTGCAAGCTATATAGAGTTCTTTCTTTCCTCCCCAGAAAACCTGCTCTCAGCAGGGTCTCATACTAATTCAGCAATTTTCAAGAGAGTGATTTTATGCTATACAACTATGTATTTATATGATTATAGTCATCTAATTCCGCTACTACAATGGCATTTATAAACAGTAAAACGTAATCCTGTACATTTGGGGAAACAGAGAAGCATAAGCCTCATCATTTTCTTACAATGTTTTTTAAGCTAGTGGACTCCACTGCTTTACTTCATTGAAATAAAGCTGGTATCCGCTAGAACAGCATGAAAACCACCTGCAGGCAAGCTGTACAAAAGTAGGGCTACACATACCCGCTAAAGGATCCACAGCTGCAATGAAGCTTAACATGGGGTAAGCAGATTGTTGTAGAGTGCAGCTTAAAAAGGTAATGGTATCCCAGTGTCTTCATCTGTGTATGTCAGAAGGAATCAGTTTTGTTTGTACAGGCGAGGGATAGGTTGTTCCATTCATATTAAAACATATTAATGCCTGTGAGATCTTAAATCATTCACGTTGTGTGTATTTTCTCTGCATTTACAGAGGAAACTAATTGCCCTCAAAACTATTCACCTCTGTATATCTTTTGTACAATACACAGAACAGTGTGAAAAATGCACAGTATTTTTCTTTACCGGTCTTCTTTCCAAAGGTGTTGAGGCCATCAGCTCTCGGGAGTTTAAAAACAGGGTCCTGATTTTAATGATTAAGGCTGATTATCAGTTATGGTTGAATATTGATTGTGATCATAATGTGACAATCATATAGAATATCATGATGAAATACTGATTACTGGTAGACACCTCTGTACAAACAAGTCCAGAGAACAGGTATCTATAAAATGGCACCACTTTCTTCACACCATTCTTCTGCGGTACCCTTCAGACCTCATTTAAAAGGATCACGCTCTGCCGGCAGAGAATTAAGCCTCCATACAAATTCAGCTGACAGCCTGTCTGCTAAAGCCTGGAGCCAGTATCTTTGATTGCTTCACCAGTTAAGCAGTTCATGACTTGAACTTAAAATAGCTGTAAGATGGCTGCTTTTGCCCCCAGTACTCAGGTCTCAGAGCTCACAACAGAGAGAATCTGTTGTGAAATTTCCTAGCTGCTGATACGCAGTTCAAAGCCAATGGCCAGCGTATATGAATGCATCACTCGCTGTTCATTTCTATGAAATACATGTACATATTTGTTAGGCACACATATAGTTAAAGTGTCACTGAGAACACCCTACTTGCCAAACACCTTTTGCTTTAACATTTGAACAAAAGTTGTAAAGTTTTACCTTTTCCTAAAATTCATCTACTCAAGAGGCACTGTTGATGTAAATTTGAGACTTTCTATCATGTTATAGCAATGAAGAAATTTGTAGCTGAATTCCATAAGCAGGAATACATTCAATCTCGTGTAGCTATTCTGAGATAGCTCCCTTCCCCATTTTCAGATGCCTAAAGTTAAAAGAGAAATTTCTGTACAAGAGCAACCTTTCTAGTAAGTCCTTGCCTCCTGTAATTACCACAAGGTATTCCCAGCTTCCTTGGTGCAATTTTACTATTGTTGTAAGACCAGATTTCATGCACATTCACCTAACAGAGGTACCCACACTACAGTGCTCCAGCAGTATAAGATCTGCTATTTTATATGAGCCAAACTGTCAGAGGAGAGAGGGGGGAATGACTGGTTGTTGTAGTGCAGTGAACACTCCTTTACTGACCTTGGCTGTCACTGATATACCTGGGATTGCACAAAGGATCTTCGGGGGACGCTATGCTTCTCATTAAATGTGAGTGCATCAAGTCTGGGACAGAAGAACAGCTTACCTACTCTGTCGCTGTGTTCCCAGCTTCTGTGTGGGTATTTCTCTTCAGATTATTTTTTCCTATGCTAACAGTTTACTCAATTTATTTTAGATGAGAAGAGTCTCTTCCCATCGCAATAAATTTTGTAAATACATCATAACATTATTCTTTCCCTAACTGTTCAACAAAGTATTGAATATATTTTAGCATAAGATGTATTGCAACACACACACTGCCATATAGTAGCATTTTTTGAGCACCATGAAGGAAGTTCTTCCAGCTGAAAGAGCTGAAGTGCAGTTACGAGCTGAAAGTGTCATTGTCTTGCTCTGCAGTATGTATCTGTTCTTCAAGTTGTGTTTGACAGTGGGCTATTGTAAAACCTCAAGTGCTCCTAGTAGTTCAGTGGAATAAACATGTCTATCAAAGCTCTTAGAAACACACTCCACATGAGCCACTCCAGAGTTATGAAGCATATACAAGCAGACATTTTTTCCCCAGCTATGGGACAGCAAGCTAGATTTTTATTCTATAGAGGGAGAAATATTTCTTTCAACAGAAGAAGCCAAATACATGTGGAAATCTCTCCCATATTATTGATACTGTTCTCAAATTTTCTTTGTCTAACTCACTTCAAACACTGCTTCCATCAGCATGCAGTAGCTTTTTGCTTCCAGGATGCCACCTACCTGTTCTTTCGCTATCAAATTCCCCATAGTACATACAACAAGACAGCACAGCTATTTATTTGTTTATAACATTTACTTATTAGCAAATTGTCCAAAGAAATCTGGCTTGCAATTTTGTCATATCTTATCTTACCAATTTCACTAAAATCTGCCATTTTAGCTAAACACATGTTCCTATCTGTGACTTACTGTAAAAGAAACCACTAACCTGCTTCACAGGACTGAACAGGATCTCGAAACCGATAACTTGCTGAGTACAGGGGAGAAAATACCTGGATCAGGCATCCTGAGAAAGACTGAAGTACCCTTTTCCTGATGTCTCTGTAGTTCTTCTGTCTTTACACTGACTCACCAGTGGAGATGCAGAAAAAGACTTCAACTCTCCTGCCCATGCTAATCTCTCTTTCATCTCTAATCGTAGCTAAGAGATTTATTTCAAGGTTCTTATGCCACCAGGTTAAATCCTGCAAAACAGGCCAATTAACTGAGTGTGAACTGAGATCTCACCAACAAAATGGATTTTTAGTAATTTCTTTTACCTTTTTATCCCAAAGAGGTTTGGGCTAGTAAACAACAGAGACTGTTCAGACTGTTCTTCAGTACCTGCTAATGTCTTTATTAGTTCTTAATTTGTTCTTAACAATAAATACAGGTCCGAGAGAGAGAAGAATGAAACTAATGAAACTTTGTGCTTCTGTGGGAAGGGAGAATCTTAGACAATCATAATTTACATTCACTGTTGCGTGTCTTACTGATCATTCCATATTTTCCTGCTTTGGATGGAATTGTCTGTTCTCCGTATATTGAATGTATCCAAGAAAGGAATTCAAGTAACCAGGAGCAATTGGATCATCCTGTATGACTCACAGTAGATTCTGGTTTGGGAAGCTTTCCAGGTTCAAGAACAATCTAGTAGAAACCCTCTGTCCTACACTCTTAAAAGCTTTATCCCAAGTCAGAAGCAAAAGCGTCTTGTCCTCTGACATTTCTGAGCCCAGCATGTAGCAGTTTGCAGGACAGACATGGCTGGGTTGAACTGGCAACAGTAGTGGCAACAAGCTCAATCTGCAGCCATGCCTGGTGAAGCTAGTGGTGATGCTAGTACCAGAACTGAATCACTAAGCAGGACCAGGTTTGATCCACAGGGTCCACACCACATCAGCAGAGCAGAGGGGGTTCAGTGAGCGCACATGACTGCAAAGGACCCTGCATCAGGGATTGTAATGCATATGGATATTCTCAGAAGCATAAACTGTCCTCTCCCAGCTAATGATGAGCAATAAACTGATACCATGATATTACTGGGGTTAAAACGCAACAGTTTCTAACGCTGTATTCTGTGAATATGCCTGCTCACCCTGTTTGTAGTCTCATGCTTTCTTAAAGATAGACACTCCTCTGCATACAGCAGTATTATCACACTTATCAGGGAAAGGTGAAAGGTTAGTTACCAGTGCAACTCAGTCTTTCAAAGTCTTGAGTAAAGCAAAGACTGGAGTATCTAACTACAATATTGTAAAAAGAAAATACAATTAAGACTTGTTCACTTGACAAAAGTCATTTCATACATTACTGCGTGGAAGAGGGAAACTCCTAATTGCCAGTGTCACTCTGTGCCTCCACAGGGAGAAACAACCCCAAGGACATGTCCCAACAGGATGAAGTCACACAGTGAAATTCTCTCCCTTTCCAGTTTTTCTGATACAGCCAAACTCATAACTAATGTTTATGCTGAAGGCTCCATCTAACAATCCATCATCTAGTACCATATGACAAACTTGTACAGAGCCACTTCCTTGACATGTGGGGTTCCCTGGAAGCCATATGTGCCTTTTTGCTGGCAACTTCAGTTCAGGAAAATATAATTTACTTTACCTTCACCTTTGTAGTGGGTTTGCACGGCAAGATTCTGGTAGGGGAAGGGGGGCGCTACAAAGGTGGCTTCTGCGAGAAGATGCCAGAAGCTTCCCAATGGAACCAATGCCAGCCGGCTCCAAAATGGACCCACCAGTGGCCAAAGTCCAGTTGGTAGTGCCTCTGTGATAGCACATTAAGAAGGGAAAAAAAAATAAAAATCTGCACCAGTGAGAGAGAGAGGAGTGAGAAAGCAGCAACTCTGCAGACACCAAGGTCAGTGCAGAAGGAGGGGGAGGAGGTGCTCCAGGCGCCAGAGCAGAGATTCCCCTGCAGCCCGTGGTGAAGACCACGGTAAGGCAGGCTGTCCCCCTCAGCCCGTGGAGGTTAACGGTGGAGCAGATCTCCACCTGCAGCCTGTAGAGGACACCATACCGGAGCAGGTGGGTGCCTGAAGGAGGCTGTGACCCATGAGAAGCCTGCACTGAAGCAGGTTTGCCAGCTGGACTTGTGGACCTACAGAGAGAAGAACCCACGCTGAAACAGGCAGGACTTGTGACCCCCGTGGGGGTCCCATACTGCAGCAGTCGATTCCTGAAGGGCTGTACCCCATGGAAGGGACCTACACTGGAGCAGTGTGTGAAGAACTGTAGTGCACGGGAAAGACTCATGCTGGAAAAGTTAATGAAGAACTGTCTCCCATGGGAGGGACCCCACACTGGAGCAGGGGAAGAGTGTGAGGAGGAAGGAGCAGCAGAAACAACATGTGGTGAACTGACTGTAACCCCCATTCCCTGTTCCCCTGCACCGCTCAGGGGGAGGAGGTAGAGCAACTGGGAATTAAGTTAAACTCAGGAAGAAGGGAGGGGTGGAGGGAAGGTGTTTTTTTCTGATTTGAATGGTAATAAAACTAATTTTCCCCAGGTCGAGTCTGTTTTGCCCATGGTGGTAATTATTGAGTGATCTCCCTGTCCTTATCTTGACCCACGTGCCTTTTGTTATATTTTCTCTCCCCTGTCCAGCTGAGGAGGGGAGTGATAGAGCGGTTTTGGTGGGCACCTGACACTCAACCAAGGTCAAAATATCACAAGCTTTTTAAAGAAAATATCTGAAATAGGGCTTCCAGCTTTCTGTCTTGCTTATGTGCTGTTGTACAGCGCATCCAGGAAACTTCAGATCAAGAGCATATGCGATACATCTGGGAGCTGCTCGACCTACTGCATGTGGGCCGCGGAAATGCTTGCATATGATCAAATATACTCCAACTGCATTGAATTAGTCCTATGTATATGGATCATTCATGGTTTGGACTTGCTGTACTCGTGCAGACCACAAGGAATATGTTAAATCTGTTCAAATGTGTACATCTGTGTATAGATCAACTCTATGGAGCATATTCAACAGGTGTAATATATTCCTTCGAGACAGCACAAGTACACAAATGGACACATTTGCCTGGGGTTTTTTAGCTGTTGCTTTGGCTGGGGTGTGATACATTAGAAATCCTGGGTAAATGTCTGAAGTCCTTTTCTATGCCCAGAAAAAGTTCACATCTGAACCCCCCCCCAAATCTATAGAACTTCAGACATATGTTATCCCTGAATATTAGATGTTATTGCCTCAGACACCTACTAGAAGAAAAATGCACCTTCCCTGTTGCGTTGTGATATAAACGTAGTGCTCGCATGCATGAAGGAAAGTAAGCAGAAGATGGCAGTGCTGCTGTATGTAGGTTTTTTCTACAATGCAAAGTTAGTTTTTTTTTTTTTCATTTGTGTTAGGTCACTCACAGCTAGTGGAAACTCAGGAATATGCATCATTTGATGAAATAACTTAAATCCAATCTTAATGCAACTAGAGTCAATGCCACCTGTATTTTTTTTCCATCTCATATCGGGAAATGATTTCAGCTGTAAAGTTAATATAAAAAGTTGAATTATTCAGAAATTAGTTTTGTTTTATGGCAATCTATAACTAACCATGATGTACTTCCTTACAGACCTGCTGGGAAGCCTGGACACCAACACCATAATGATAGAGTAGCATTTTGTAACTCAGCAGGAGTGGTTGTACATGCGCACCTGCTATCTGTCATCCAGTGCTGTAGAAAGAAAAGACTTGCCTGCTAACAGTGGAGATTGCTGTGCGGTGGCTTTGGATCTGAAAGAGGTAAATTTAATAAATGTTTGGCCAGTTACTTACCTGTTTAGTACCATTCATATGTAAGTCCACAAGTAAGGACAGATGCGTTAGGAATTAGCCTAATTACATAGCTAGTTGGGATGATGAATGCTGCTAAATCTAAATTTACATCTAGTTTCCAAAAATTAATGGTTTATTTTTTTTTATATTGGGATGGCTTTCCATTTCATCTTGTATTTAATTCAAATGATAACTAACAATAAGAGGTTTTGGAGTAATGAGCTAAAAACTGGAGGCACCCAGCAAGTCTGACACAAGCAGGTACTATACACCCCTTCTTTCACATGTCAGTGCTTCTCGCAGGAGCGTCTGTGTTCAGGAACAGATTCTCACTGATATGTGTTAGTGGGGAGAGGGTATGAAAGAAGGAATTCAGACCATCTGCTTTTTTTTGGCTTTTGCAAAGTTGTGAACCACACAGTAGATACTGAGGGGCATTATTAGGCAAATAGAAGCAACTGGGTCTTTGCAGAATATTCATCTCTCAATTACATTTTTGAACTTTTCGGAAGAAAGTATAGTGGTATCTAGGTGATTATGGTTGTTTTGGTTAGATGAAGATACCTAAGTTAAATCGCAACATTTGAAATTCTTATGGAATTGCAGAGTTGGCAGGGGGAATGCTAAAACTCAAAGGCAAGAGATAATGGGACAGACAGTAATTAAAAAAGACCCAGTTTGTATATTTTCACACCATAAAGCTTATTGCAAACTAAGCCAATGGTATGTTTTCACAACTACAGCTATACACCGTAGTACAGTTGTACCAGAAGACCCACTGTACTATGTTCCAAGCAAAATACAAACACTGTAACTGTATCTCATTTAATTGCCCAAAAAACATCACAGATTAAACAAATCAGAAGAAGAAGTATTACAATTTTCATTTTTCAGATGTTTAAAGGTTACAACAATATGGATGCTGGAGCCAGTCTCAGGCAAAAAGGAAATTATAGCAGACTTGCATGAACTGCACTGCACATGTATGCAAGAGCATATTCCGGGAAACACCTTGCAGGTAGCTATCTGATTTCAGTGCATAGGAGCTGTACTGTTCATAGGAGCTGTACTGTCCATAACCTCTGAGTCATCTGCTCCTGACTCATGGTGAGTCATTACAAATGGAAAACCAAGGCACAGAAATAGTGTATTCACCTTAAAATCAGACCAGCAGTCAGTAGCAAAGCTGGAAAGTAAACCTGTATTTTAAATTGGTTGGTAACCTGAAGCTTCCATCTTGGCTATAACTTTTTGTGAAGATTAGAATCCATTTTTATTACCTTATTCATAATTAGACCATGCAGCAATCTTGCTTTTACCTTTGTACCTTATTCACTATGGATTGTATCATCACAAGCCGGTAATCAGAAAGCTTTTTGCAGAATGGAATTATACACATATTAGGAGGGTTCCCAACAAAATTCCCCTTACATAATGAGGTAAAATTTCTTTTTTCTATTTCATATCTCATAGCATAAATACTGTGGTGTACTATACTGCCAACTGACCTTTCTTCCCCTAGCAAAGTAGTCAGACATACACTCTCACATTTCTCCTCAGTGAGACCTCCTACACGAATCAGGAAGTCTCCCTGCTCTTACCTTATTATAAACTGGATGTTGATGCTGTTCTTCACTCTCTAAACACCATTTGAACTGAACAATATTACTTGGGACATCTTGTAGGGAATCTGAGATTCTTTTAGAAAGAGACGAGACAGTTACCTAAAAAATAATAATAAAAAAATGGACTCACAAATTTTTTGAAGCTGTCAGATAGACAAAAAACAGCACCTAGACACATTACTCTTAGAGCTCTTCTGAAAAACACACAAGATCCCTCTGTCCCTTCAGCAGCTACTTCAGGCTTATTGACACTCTGTGCCTAGAAATCATGATCTATGATAAAAGACTGAAGGAACTCAGTTTTCTTAGTGTAGAGAAGACTGATGGTAAGAGGTGAAAATAACATTCAAGTAATTTTAAGGTAATTGCACAGAGGAAGGGAATAAATTCCTTTGGAGGAAGAGAAACAATGTGCAAAATCTTTCTTTTAGTGAGAATAGTGGAACAGCCCATGAAAGAGCTTGATCTCCATCCACAGAGTACTTTTAGAAGAGGCTGACAAATACTGGCCAGGAATGCTGTAGGGACAGTTGGTCACTCCCTGGAAAAAGGGCTGAACTAGATGTCTTGAGATTTTTCATTTGCTATGAACTAGATAGCTGTTTAAACATCTACAAAACTTTGTAAGCACTATCCCATCTTTGGTCAATACTTCTTTTGCTCATTGACTTTTGCCTGAAACATGAGCTTATAAAACATATTTACCTTTCTACTCCTCAGTGACAGCATTGTTTCCACCTCCATTTGTGTATTAAGTTTTACTTATAATTTTAAACAAATTCTATTACTTGGTGGATGTTAATTTACTGATCAACCAAACCTATGAATTTTCCGTCTCTTGGGAATGAATACTTATAAAGTCTGTGCATCTTGCCATCTATCCTCTCTCCTCCTTCCCCCCCCCCCCCCCCCTTTTTTTTTTCTTTTTCTCTCTTCTTTTTTTCTGACAATCATTTGATTTCTGACTCTCCAAAAAGCTTTCTGGAGCTTTGTTTCCTACTTCTGTGGTCAGCTAAGCAGAAACATTATTCAGAACTTCTGGCTCATACAGAAATAAATAATCCCAACACCCTGACATCTAGGCAAAGAAGTTCCAATGAAAATATTTGAAATCAAGGAGTCTGTACTTTGCAGGATGAATCATGTACTCCCATACATATTTGAAGAAAATAACAGCAGAATTCAGAAGGTCTTACACATTGTTAATCATGTCACCCTTCTCCATCAGCATATATATGCATCTTTTTGTATAGGTGTGGTTTTTAATTTTTAAAGATTCCTTGAAGAAACATTAAATCATTCCATTTAGAAAAAAAAAAAAAGAAAAACCCAAACAAAAAACCTCTGATGAAAATTCTCACATTTCCCTTACCCCATAAGGAAGAAGGTTTCCAGGAAAGCAAACTTACTTTTCCATCATTACTCATTATGATGCTTAAGAAAGCAGAACTTGACACACTAGAAAGTTGTGTTCCATCTACAGACAATCCTGGAAGTTCTGATCTTGTCCCTCAAACAAGAAAGATAGATATTGGGAGTTTATATCTAGGTATGTTCTCATTCTCTCTTCTTTTTTAAGTAAAAAATCATAAAAGCTAGAGTTGTGTCCAGAAATAGTTTACTGTCACTTTGGTCTTTACAGAATTGTTTCTACATTTTTAAAATTCAGAGCAGTCCTATTTATTGCTTCATCAGGTGATTTAATACTTATTATTAAACTGAAGCTATATTAGATATGGAAGAACATATTTATAAGACTGGGAATTATTTTTCATACAAACTTGTATTGCTATGCATATGCCATGCACAACTAAATTTTTCTCTCTTGTTTTTGTTCACAGCTTTCTAGAGCAACTACTTGGTTATAATAAAGTTTGGTCAGGAATTTGGAATTTGGGGTAATTTCTGCATTAAGTTTGGATGCGTAGTGTTGATTTGGCTTCTCCTCCAACTTCAGAGTTGTCCTGCAGTACTCTTCTTTTGTATTCTTGCAGTCTACAGCCACGTTAGACATTTAGGATTGAACTAAGACAGTCTGCTTTACCGATTTATTTTGCACCACCTGAGATACTTCACAACAAACAGAGAGGTGTCCATTTGTAGCGGTTTACAGCTGTTGACTAACTTTGCTAAGTAACTTCATTTTCCCTCTAATTTGGAAGTAACAGACTAAAGTTTCTGCTGATACAGTCATTCTGACTTCAGAAAAGTTAAACTAGAAGACAGTTGTTTCCAGGACTTTTTCTTCTCCATCCCAAGGTGAAATCCACCTCTTGGCAAGATCTGAACCTTTGCTAATGCAAATAATGATTTTCCCCGTCCTGTGATTATAATAATTTATTTATAAAAGTAACATTTTTGGTATAATTTATGATAAAATGTTAACTTAATTTCAATGTGTTTCTCAGGAATAATGAAAGCAATGTAATTGTTTTAAGAAGAAATACCTAGGTATACTGTTTACATGCACAGACAAGTAAAATGTACTGATGAGAATTCCCTTTCCAGAGAATATTCATAGTAGGAATAGACTCAGAGATCTGCAACAGATTGGAGTTAGAAGCTCCTCTTCTTTCCCCTTTTCTTTCTACATAAGTACTAGTAAACTAAAATTACTAGATTAATTCACAGCCACATCAGAGTTAAATGTTTAGCTGTGCTGTGCTTGAATATGAATATATATTCACTTGAATATGCTTGCAAGAGCTGTCTGGTTTTATAGGAGGACCTAGGATGCTCATTGTCATTCCATGGAGATTCACAGATGGCTCCTCACTCACATACGTTTGATATAGATTCAAAGGCTGCACGATAAACTCCCATACAAAAAATACAGATACTTCAGAACATAGGAAACACCCTGCAGGGTCAGACCAGTTATCCACCTGGCCCTCTAGTCTGTCTCTAACGGCAGAAATAGTAGATACTATTTAGAGGCACTTTTTACAGTTAATCCCCCTTTTACTCCCCCTGCATCCAAAACTTTTGTTAATGGGATGTTATGGAATACCAGATAATTACCACATAAAGCCAGATAGAGCAACAAAATAGAATTGGCTAAAAGATAAGAACAAGGTCACACTTACGCTGCAAAAAGCAGCACGTTTTTACATTGAGATACCCTATCAGAACAGGGTAAAACCTCCATAAAGGGCATAGGACAGTTTGTGGCTTAGGGCAACCTTTTCTATGCATCTAAGCTTAACTACCTGTACTACCACAAAAAAGCTAGAATAGCTTGATTCCATATTTACAGAGAGATTTTAATGTTATGGAGTTTGTTTGTTTGTTTGTTTTGTTTTGATTTTTTTTTTTATTGTGGTGGAGATATTCTGCAAGTTTGCACTGACAGAGGAAACACTGGTATCTGTTATACTTACCGTCATCTTTGAACCAAAATAGAACAGAAAGCCCTGAAGAACCTCTTGGTATATTTCTGGAGCAGTGAATTAAAAAAGATTAGATCTTTTCTGTAAAGACCTCCTGCACTTAAGTGGAAACAGATTTTCCTTTTGAGAAGACCCAGCTTTTAGTTTATTTTTTTCCCTGCTTGACTTACTTGAGCCATTAAGGTTTTGTCTGCTTATGAAGAGTTCCTGGTAATTTGAAAACTAACAGATCACTGTAACTTTTAAACTAACTGATGACAGAGGGAAAGGCTATTCAGTCTTTTAAAGCTTGCAGTGTGCAGGCTGACTTACAGTATGCTAAGAAGGAATGTAGTCATGATATGATTTCTGTGATATTGTGCATGACAATGTGGTTATATTAGAAAATGTATTAATTTGTGAAGTTACAAAGTGATAGGAGAAACTATGCCCCTTGGATTAGCAATGATAAACAGGTACACAGACAAACCAGATAAACAGGATATTTAAAGCCTTTCCATTCTTTTTAATTGATTCAGAAAATTTTCCTGAAGAATTGTATACCTCAGGCAATACATCAGTTATTTGGGGAACAATAAAGTAGTCTTCAAAGTTGGATTCATATTCATGAGCACCCCGTTACATCTAACACACAACGAGTTTTGTTGGCATTAACGTAAGAGGTGGTTAGGGCATTCATCTACCCACAATTATAGTTTGGGAGGAAAAATTATGTCTACTTTAGAGGGAATGTGAAAAATTATTTGTTTAGTGCATAAGAGTAGGTATAAAAAGCAGGCCTATCCCAGAATAATTGTCACTTTTGCAATGCCTTCAAGACAGATTTGGAAGAATAAGTAGCTCCAACAGAATATTTTCCATCTCAGAAACTGTGAATGTCTATTAATAGTAAGTAACTCGTAACTCCGTTTTGCAATTGGGGAAAAGATGTAGTACTGAAAAAAAAATGAAAAAGAAGAAAAAACCCTCCTCACCTATTTCAGTCGAGGTTGGTTCATTTCCATTGACAAAATGAACATTTCTTCATAATATAAGCTTTCTTATTAACTGTTTCAGCTGTTATTTGGGATATAGAATACACCCCCCCCCCCCCCATACACAGAAGAATATATGCTTATCACCAGTGTTTATCCACACCACAATGACTGGTGGTCTGCTGCTTGAGGCAGTTCACTTTGTGAATGAAGGAGCATCTGGCTGAAGTTGACACTGAGCAAGTCACAACTGTTTGGGCTCACTTAGGTTCACAGCTCCCACTGCTGGGTAATTCCATTTGTAAATGACAAGCACTAAGATCTTCCTATTCATAAAGCAGCAGCAGTAGGAGATACTGTTTTCTAAATTTACTCTTTGACTCTGATCTCCTTGTGACGCATGAAGAAAGGGTTTACATTAGTCACACTAGCATCATCTTATCTGCCTGACAGTAGGGAAATAAAAGCTTTTTTTTTTTTTCTTTTTCTTTTTTTTTTTTTAAGGAAACTTCGCATGAGGGGAGGATTGCGGTGCGTTTACTCACTTTGTATGAGCTGCTGCAAGCACAGCAAATCTGTCCATACCCCCTCATCACAGCACAGATCTTTCCTAGCTGCCGTCTGCCAGACGACTCCAGCCTCTGGGCTAGCACCGTGGCCTACAAACGCCTACTGTCGCATGCTGTCGGCAGCCGTGCGACACGCTGGCTGGCACCCACCAAGGAGTGCCCGCTCCGTTGCCTCACGAAGCCTTCCCTTCGGAGGGGGCACTGGCCCCTGCGTGGGGTACATCAACCGCTTCCTAGTGCCACAGCATGGGACCCGCTGGGACAGCCCTCTTGTGCCATTAGGGCAGCGTTTGTCCCTGCAGGGCCCAGAAGTCCCTGAGGCGATTCGAGGGGCCGACCTCGCCCCCTCCTCCTCCGCGCCAGCCTCTTTCCTCAGCCCTCACGCCCCGCCGCGGCACGGTGGAGGCCGCAGGGCAGCGGCCTGGGCCCGCGAAGGTCTCGGGCATCCTCGAGGTGAGGGCAGCTTCGCCGATGAGGCCCGGGGACGGCCGAGGCCGGGCCGCTGAGGCGGAGGCCGGTGCTGCAAGGCGGACGCAGCTCGGCCCCGGACCTGAGCGGGCGCTGCGGCGGGGAGCGCCGCGGGCCGGGCACGGTCCCCGCCACGGGCACAGCCCAGCCACGGGCACAGCCCCGCCACGGGCACGGCCCGCCGCCCCCTCACAGCTTCGGCGGGAAGCAGCGCGCGACGGGACTACAGCGCCCAGCGCGCACCTCGGCCCCGCGGCGGCGCGGGGGTGGCCGTGGCTGGCAGCGGGTCTCGGCGGCTCTCAACCAACCTCGCACACAGCGCCGTTTCCAGGTGCGCCCGCCTCCGCTGTCCTAATTGATGAGCCTGACAACCAATCAGCCGGGAGGAATCTCCGCGGCTGCCCAATCACCGCTCCGGAAAGGGGATGTGGGCAGCGTCCCGCAGGACAGCGAGCTTGGTGGCGTCGCGGCTGAGGACGGGCGAGAGCGGGGGAGGCGGCGCGGGGGAGCGCGGCCGGCACTGCCGCAGGGATGGCGGCGGCGGCCGCGAGGGGGTTAACCCCGCCGGAGAAGGCCGCGGGCCCCTCCGTGACCCCCTGAGCGTCCCTCTGCGCTGCGCGTACCCGTCGTCCCTCCCCGCGGGCAGGCCGGCGCCGTCCCGGCACCGCAGTCGCCATAGAGACCGCGCCGCACGCCATGGGGCGGAGGCTGAGCCGGAGGCTGGGCCGGGGGGCGCCGCTCTAGCCCCCGCCCCGCTCCGTGCAGACCATCCCCCGCGGCGGCCGGGGGCACCGGGCTCCGCAGGGACTCGCCGAGCCGCCGCCGCCTCCTCGGCCCCGTTCCAGGTGAGGAGCCGCGGTGTTACGCGGCGGCCGTCGCCGTTACCCCTGCGCGCCCCGCGGCGCGGGCCCCGGCGGCCGGGCGAGGGTGTCCCCGGGGGGCGCTGCGGCCGCTTCACCGGGGCGCGGCTCTGGGGCTTCGGTGGCCGAGCCCCTGCCGCCCGGCCGGGCGCGGCGGGGCTGCGTGGGGCCGCGTCGCGGTTTCGCTCCCCGCCGGAGAGGGAGTTCGCCGGGCGCGGGAGCTGCGGGGGCCCCGAGCGGGGCTTATTGCAGCGCGGGGAGGGCGGGCGGGACGGGGCGGCCCTCCCCGCCGAGTTAAGGTCAGCGGGTCCGGCGGGCTCTAGCAGCGGGCACCGCCGCCCCGGCCTCTACGGAGAATTCAAATTTATAGGCACGAGATCTTTTTTGTCCCTCCCACTTGCTGCAGGAAGGCAAGCGGTAGATATTTACGTGTTCCGATGGCGAAACGTCCCTGTTTTAAAATAGCTGCAGCTATATTTCCAGTCCTTAATTGCGGCATGCGTGTAACGGATGCATATGTGGGCAAGGCTGGATGGGGGCATCGGGCTGTCTGTCGTCTGGCGCTTTAAGTGCTGGAGCCATTAGCGGCAGTTGCATCGATATATGAATACAGATATGCCTGGCTAGGCCGCGGACGCACTCGCTACGGTGATAATAGTAAACATGTAAACTGCATGTGGAAGGAATTTCACAAACATTTTTACACATACTTTTAGCTTGAAAAAAAAGGAATCGGGGAAATACCTTGTTCCTGAGTCTACAGATGATCTCTGGAGCTGCAGCTGCATCCTTGTACTTCTGTTGTCACTCCAGCAGAAGCGATGAGAGGACAAAGATGGGTATGAGGTTTCTGACCTCTGGTGTCAGCCAGAGCTGTTGAGAACAAACTGCTAGTGTGAACGGGGGCGGATTTGCAAATAATAATATTAGCGTGTTGTCCTCGGGAGAGGGGGACATGAACACAAAGGGAAGACCCCTGACTATAGCACAGCCTTTTGAGAATTTTCTACTGTATTTATAATCAAGACTATAGGAAATGAGCTATAAAATAGGTTGTAGTGGCTTTCTTAGTTAGACTGTATGTGCAGAACCAGTTGAATTTCAGTTTAAATGTTCAGAATTAGTAAGCTATATTGAGAGGAAGGTTGAGAGCCCTGAAATAAACCATACTCTATTTATTTTAAAATAATGTTAGCCTTAGAGTGAGTGATTAGTTTCCATGTTGTGGCTCTGGAAAAAACGAGCAGCTTTTAAATATATTCTGCGTAGTTAATGCTGTACCTCTGTTGAACACATGCTATGCTTGTGTTATGCTTGGTTACATTAGTTGTTGTAACGGCGAAAACAGAAGATTCAAGCTTATTTTGCTGGTCTTGTTTGATTTTTGTAGGTTTTTTTGGAGGGATCTTAACAATGTGAACTCGCGGTACAAAGATACCTGACATTTTAATTCTGTGTTAAATTGCACAGAATACTTCATTGATGATGATTCCTTTGTTTTATGGTGCAAATTACACTTAAAGTATTAAAAGTTTTTTAACTTGTTAAACCAGAAGTATGCCTATTAGCATACTTGTTTGGCTTGTCAAAAAATTGTATATAGGAAAGTTTGACTACAGTAGTATGGATATTCATTGGTCAAAAGTTATTTTGAAAATAGTGCATCAAGATACCATAGTTCAAAAATGTGAAGATGGTACCTATTATCTCTGACAGATACTTTGTTCTTTTCTGATATATTTCCAATGTACCATTATGCTCATCAAGTTCAGCATTTTTTTAGACTTCTTGTTTTGGAAATGATGGGGTTAGAATGAGAAGAGCAAATTGAGCAACCGGAATATTGTGATGTTGCTCAGATGTAGTGTAGTCACTGTACTGCTGCTGCGTGCTGCAGGCTCTGTTACCTCTAACATTACAAATTCCAGAGAGGTTGTTCCAGTGTGACTGATCAAATCAAGAAGGATTTTTGAATGTGACAAAAGAGGGAGATGAGCAGAGTTTTTTAGCAGTTCTAGATATGTGTACAGAAGGTTAAACATTTGCTTAGTGTATGGAGTTGCACTATATGGTATATTAATATACTACTGTGTTTTCTGTGTTAGCTAAGATTTGTTTATCTAGTGGGAATGAATTGATACTTTACAACAGGAGGGTGACAGTTTCTGTGTATTCTTCCTGTGTGTTGTGTTGTCTCTTTACCCTGCTCTGGGAAAGCACTACACAAAGCCTTTGTGTTTGACTAGAGGGGAGGAGAAACAGCTGCCTTTTCAGTACAAGACACCAGGATTGTGGTCTCACAGGGATGTGTTGTATGTGGACCAGCCACTGTCCTTCCTCCCTCATTCTGTTAAAGCACTCTTTCCTCATGACAGAGAAACCTGAGCTTTGTTTGATCGATCTCAGGAGAGCAGTGTGTTGCGTCATGGATCTGGCAGATCAGTCTGATGGACCAATTGTTAAAAGAATTGATGGGCAAGAATTAAGACGCGCAAAATTGACTAAATGCAAGGTGTATGTTAAGGAATCCCAGAGCTACAGATCATGTGTGTTTAAAAGTTACTTAGTATCAACTTGATTTCTTGTCAGTGATTGGGCTGAAAGGAACTTGTTCAAATGGGTAATCTTTTATTTGTTTTTTTCTTTTAACTGTTTAGTATCTAGACTACTTAAAAGGGAATTAAACATGTTAACTTTAAGAAGAGGAAATAAAAATGGATGAGAGAGTATAATTAAACAGAGCAGTTTCATTTTGTTTGTTTCCATAGAGAGTACTGTATTCTGTGTCACACAGTGGTAGAATAAAAGTTAACTTCCTTCTCTATGTTGGAAACATTGAATACTATGTAGTGTGGCTTTTAGTAACTGTATCTTATATGTTCTTTCAGAATTACTTCTATGAAAATATCATCCCATCTTTTACTTATTCTTTAAAAAGACATCATATTTATTAATTTTAAAGTTTGGGGTTTTTCTTTCTTTTTTTTTCCCCTGTCTGTTTTTCTTCCCCTTCGGTGCTACATGTTAAGTAGTATGCTTTTCAGGGAATCTGGTAACTTGGGTTTATTTTTAAGCTGCTTATGAAATTGAAGTGCCATTCTTAGCAGTTTAAATTTATAGTCTTTTTTTTCTTTTTTCCTTCCTGTATTAGCTTAAGGTCACTAATCTTGAAACCTAAGTAGTGGAAAATTTAAACAATAAAATCTTATCTTTTGACACTTCACCTCTTGATCTTGTTGAGTACCTTTTTCCCATTTTTGAGATGTTGTGCAAGTCATAACTTTCAATAACTTATTATTAAAATTTGGTTTTCAGTTAATGGAGATAAATCTTTGAAAACCTTGAGGAATTTCTGGGGAGAAGGGAAAGACTGTATTTGAGAGCAGAGAGGGAAAGGAGGGGAAACTGGGAAACCGAATAAGTCTGTAGTATTTTTCGCAAAACTGTATCTGTTTAAGAATTCAAAAATGTGTTCATTGTTATGTTCAGGCATGTTTTTCTGTGGTTCTTGTACTACATGGTTGAGAGCAATTCTGTGATGAAAAGCATCGCTGGAATGCTGTTTCATTCTGTTGTTTTGTCTCTGAAGATATTGATGAATTATTGAGAATTAGGTTATTTGCGTTGATGATGAACTCCATCTGGTAATTCTTCCTTTCAGAGAAATGTGTATGTTGCATATCCTTGTGTTTGAGTGCAAGAGAAGCTTCTGGGCAGTTGGAAGAGTTGAAGTCTAGCTGGGTTTTTATGGATGGCACTTCTCTCACAACTGAAGCTACACAAAGATTGTATTGTGTGTTAATGCACTTGTTCCACTGGACTTACCCACAGTTACAGTTAGGAAAGATCTTGTCTTTCAGACTTTGCATCTTTTCAGTACTTGGGAACTGTCTCCAGTCAGCAACTGCTTACTGATTCTGAAAGAGGGGGTGTGTTCTGCTCTCTATCACTTCCCAGATAATTCTCAGATAGCATTTATTGCTTCTGTCATGCAGTCTCTTAGGATATTAACATTTTGTGAGGGTTTTAGCAACACTTATTTGAAACATTGTTCTTCAGCAGCGTAGTAAGAATGAGATTGCTTTGTTGTGTGGTGTATCAGCAGGATGTGTCTTGTTGCAGCTGTTTACTGCTATTGTAATGCTTCAAATGCTACTCTTGGTGAGCAGTATGACTTCAGAGCAAATTAAGTATGTCTGTTTAGCTTCACACTGTTGAAGTATTTAAAAAAAGGGGGCGATGATCTATAAATAGAGCATTCTTTTCAGCATCAAACAGGTGACTTTTTAGCATGTACTTGTATTGTTGTTTTGTTTTATATAATGCTATATTGAGTTATTTACTGTCTGAAATAAATATTTTCCTGGCTTTCCATTTGTCAGCTTCCTGACTTAAACAGATCCAAAAGGAGCATTATCAACTGGTTGAAATTGTATTAGGTGAGGAATGACTGTGCTACTCCTGAAGTTTTGTTGAATGCCCTGCCTTCGTATGTGATGCTTTAATTTTCTGTTTCCAGTAGTCTATAAAATCAAAGTATAATTCCCTAAGTTGAGTCAGCTTAGAACAAATTGGCATGTCATAATCTGAGAGCTGAAGGAGAGGAGGAATTTATATTGGATCATGATTCTTTTTCTGCATAAAGTGTATTTGCTGTTTCATCAGGCTCTAGAGATTACTGTGATAATCATTATCATATTGGTGAAATTATAGTTTTACAGTTTTGAGCAAGATGGTGTTTCCAGTGGGGAAACCTGTTGAAGAGTTTGTCTGGATGGAGAAAAATCATGAAAGAATCAGAAGATAGAGCAGTGTGAAGAAAGTATTTATTGTCCTGCAGGAGAAATGTGCTAGCTAGCCTAGTCAGTTCTTGTCTTGACTAGGCAAGAACTAAGAAATCAATGCTGAAGCTGAGGAGCAAGCCATGAGCCTCCCACAGTAAAGCAAATGCATGCAGGAAGGAGGCTCCATTATTGACTGCCTGGTGCTGGCTGTCATTTATTTGTAGGTATACATACATATAATTGTATTTTTCACGTGTTAGCTCCTGCGGATGAAATTGCACATTATTGTTGAACCAGTCTAAGAGCTAGCTGCTGTTTATAAGCAGAAGATGATATCCTCCGCCTGTGCCTTTTCTAGTGTCCATTGATCTCTGAGCTACTGTGATTCAGCTTGCTAATTTGACAGAGAATGATTGTAAGAAGGGAGTCATTTATACTGCTTTTTTGTTGAGATAGGTTTATTACTCTTCCTAGGTCATGCTGTCATGTGTAACTTCACCCTGAATGTTCAGCTGAGATCTAGTCATAACCAGATCTTTCTATTACTGTAGCCTGGGTGCTCAGCTGATAGGTCTTTCTGCCCTATCGTCAGCTTAGGGAAGAAGAAAGAGGAAGAGGAACATCTTATCTGAAGGACTGCTTTGAGGCCATGTTGCACTACTTTCTCTGTTGATTTGAAGGAAGTTCAGCTAGATGCTAAAATTCAGCCTGGACATTTTGCCCTGTTGTCCATATTGGGTGTATGTGTTTCGTAAGTTTTGAGCCTCAGATACCTTGATCATGCGGCCATACTTCTTCTGTACATATCTCCAAAGGCTGGACCAACCTTTCCTTGATGAGTCAATTTTCCCTTGACCTCCCTCTGCAATTAGGGAGCAACTGTACTTTGCTTGATTTGTGGGAGTTTGTAGGTAATACTTCAATTCTATTGTTGAGAACATGTATCGCCATGTAACGGCTCCCTGATTTTTTTAATTTTTTTTTTTTTTTCTTGGAGTGGTGATCTGGACAGAATTGATTTACGGTCTGAGTGAGGACCAGGGCCTGCCATACAAGTAGCCCTGCAGTAGATATTGCTCATATTTGGTGTTGACATGTTATAATGTACTCTTATATTCCTTGCTCTGGAAGAGGTAGAAGCTGGAATCTTGTTCTTAATAAAGAAGAATACAGTTATTACTACTCTTACCTGTATTATTACTGTTCTAGTTCCTTGTAGTAATAAAACAAAAATGTACACAGATTTCACCCATATCATTGTTTCCTGTTCCTCAATAGAAACCTCATAACCCCACTTGCCATATGTTTGCGTATCCAGCATGTTCTCTTATAGAGTAGAAATTGATTTTTGTTCAAATAATAATTTCAAAATGAAAAAGTATCTCACCACAGTTTAGAATTGAATATCCTTAAAACAAAGGTAATGGCTGTTAGTGTATTTAAAAAAAAAAAAAAAGGAAAAAAAAAACAAACCCCAAACCCTTATAACTTTTGTTGATGGAATTGGGTTTCTTATAAGTACATTCAAGAACCTACCAAGTACTGCTATTATTTTAGTGTTATTGCACTTTTGCCATTATGGTGTCATGTGTTACTGTTTCCATATCTACAAAATTAAATCTGCACTCAATGTGAAGTAAAATTTAATCTAGTTTTAGACATCTTATTCGTATAGATCAAGCATTTAAATATTCAATATATACAAATATAGCAGGTTATATGTAAAAAATACAACTAGGAATATTTTTAAAGCCCAAGCTTTAATTCTGACAGATTTGGTATTGAATATCTTTATTTACACACAGCAAGTATTTCTTAAAACATGATACCAACATAGTACTTTTTTTATTATTTAAGTAAGGATGAAATGAAAGGCTGTAATGGGTTTTGGGAAACTTTGCTGTTGTGTTCTTAGGAATAATTTTGTGTTTGGCAGATAGCTAAAATTTGAGCTTGCACTGTTAGCTGCTCTTGTGTGTAATAAATTCACATAACTTTTGAGAGTCTCTTGATCCCCATGTTTGTAATACTTAAACTTGCTAATTCTTATGCTTCATCATTTTTATATATACATTTATGTATATCACTATATATATATATATGTCAATATATACATTTATATATAAAAGGCCACGCTTTATTTTTTCAGCTGATTGCTGGACTGTTGAAAAGTACTTTTGTGGATTTAGGACAGTCTCAGCATACTAAATTTGCCTGGGATAATTATATTTTCATAATGAAATATACTCGTATAGTTAATTTTCAAAGATAAAATACTCATCACTTATCTCAGCCTGACTGCTTTAAGACCAAGGGAGCTCTGGTGGTTATTGAGGCTAACTTCATGCGTAACACCAGCTTCCCTAGGACTTCTCTGAATTATGTGTGCTAACAGTAGTTGAATAAGATCATATAATTTAGAAAATAATTCTGTTGTCTTTTAAGAATTTCAGTAATGCAGAATTCAGTGAAATATTTCGTGAAGTATTCTGATGGAATATCTCTATTGACTAAAATTAAAGATCATGAAGATCTTTTTATGTTTGTAAGTAATCTAAAGGTTCAGCCTTTTACCAGTATGATTTTGTATGTCAGAATGAAGATCTTTTGTAATTTCTTAGCCTAAAGCCATTTTTATTAGATAATCTGGAGGAACTGAGCTTCATAATTTTGACACTAAATACATAGACTCTGGTATTTTATTATTTTGTTCTTCTGCATCGTTTTGCTTTTTCTTGAAATGTGAACACCGGAACTGGATATAATATTCCAGCAGCAATCCTACAATGAGCAGATAGAGAGGTATTATGCTCTCCCATAGAACTTATTTCCCTGCTCATCTGTAGTTGGTATAGCCTTAGCGCCGCATCAGATGCGTTTATCAAAAGTGGCTGATCATCTGTAATGTGTTAGGTGATGTTTCCATTTATTCTTTGCTCCTTGATGTATATTCTCTTCTTTTATCTGAGTTGGAACTTGTGTAGCTTGGTTGCAGTCTGACAGCTGATGAAGTTTGTGCTACACCACTTCCTGATCTCAGTATCAACTACAAAATTGATTTTTGTTTCCTCCCTAGTAAAAAACCTTTCAGGATAAAGTCAGAAATTTATTCTTGTGGGACTAATTAGAGAAATATTGGTTCAGTTGAATTGCAGTTATATTTTGGGACCTATTATTTAATGTGTGATCTGTTGATTTTCTGCTATTTTAGTTTCTTAAAAACAGACCATACTGTGTGGTGCAAACTTAGATGTCTTCCAGAAGTGTAAGTGCCGTAGTAACTGTTACGTTTATAGGCCAAACTTGTAACGTAGCCAGAAAAAGTTACTTTGACAAGGAGGGGAACTTGGTTGAATGGCAGTAATTATATTGTCTTCCTTTTAATTTTTAATACTCGAGTCCTCTGTTTTGCCTGGCATGTGTATCAAGCGGATGGCCCATTGTTGCCAAAGGAATTTTAACGTTTGGAAAGGATAAGTAACATTAACTGTCTTCTGGAGTCGTCTGTGTTGGAGGAATTTGTGGGAATCCGCAACGATAAATCGGAAGTCTCCTTGAATATCCCTAGGACAACAAAGGATATTCAAGCGCCAGTCCAGCTTAGCAGCATCTGACTGATACTGATCGCGGGAGCACAAGATGCATCGTCACCGCCACCCGTTTCCCCGGCCCGGGGCTGGGCGGGGCGGCGGCAGCGGCGGCGCTGAGCTAGCCAGGGTGCTGACCGGCCCGCCCGCCTTGGCCCCGGGGGGGGCGCCTTGGCCCCGGGGAGGGGGGAGGGCGGCAGCCTTGGCCCCGGGGAGGGGGCCCGCGCACCAGGCAAGTAGGGAACGACTTCGTTACAAAAGAAAGGGTGCTGCGAATGTAGTATCTGGTTTATACATATCGTTATGTCCTGGGGCTTGCGCAGGAAATCTTTACGCCATTGCTGGCTGTACCAGAAGAAGATGCTACTGTGAAAGAAGTTTTCTGGGAATCACAGCTCCGGGCTTTTTAATAGCCCCAGTCATGCTAAACTCGTCGTCATCAGCAGCAGGTTCCTTGTCATCCAAATTATGTCAAATGTATCTACACCATCCCTGAGCAAGAGATAGAAACTTTTCCAATGCACTTCCAAAAAGTTTCGCTATGAAGTGTAACTTAACCAATCGCTGTACATCACAGCAAACTTCCAGGCAGTGTCTAAAGGGCAAACCCATTAATCTGCCTGTAGCTCAACAATTTTCACAAAACACCTGTTTTGTCATCTCAGCTCTGGCCTCAAGATGAACATGGAAAATAACACTAACATCTATAAATGAATTCCAGTGTATTACAGATGATAGTTTCAATTTTTTCCCTCCACGTCCCACTAATTGCTGTCTTCTGTCTTCTTCCCCACATCACTCTTTTATTTCTTATGTACTTCAAAGATGATTAGTGATAGGACCATTTTTAATTATTATTAGACAGAAACCCCCTTGTTTTAGTAAATCACTTTTACAAATGCTTTACCCCGTTTACCAAGCATTAGGGCATGTTCATTTGCATTTATATGTAGCTACGTCACCAAATTTGCAACAGTTTTATCTAAGTAGGTATGGTTAATAACATGAATCTTCATTGATACAATTAGGAAGTTCTGTATTCCCGTAAAGTATATAATGGTGTATTTGGAATGTACACATAATATATATGTAAATGATGTAAACATATGTATGTATAATGTAAAATTACATGTGTGGGGTGTGTATGTGTGTGTGTGTATATATATATATATATATGTATGTTATGGAATATTCTTTATTGCAAGGTATGTTAGTGTAGTGGTATGATTCCCTGCATTAGTTTTTGGCTTGATGCAGATATACCTCAGCTGATGCAGAGCAGAGGCTGCTAGGCTTTGGTGACCTCATTAGCAGTTATGAGGAAGTAGTTATAAGAACTGGGAGAGAAGCAAGACGAGGGAGTGCCACAGTGCTAGAAGGTGTTTTGAACATCTGGCATCTTCCTCTTCCTCCCCTTTTCCGACCAATTTAGTTTGCTTCAGGCCTTTCCTGGTGAAAGGTTTGGATGCCTTTCTGCTGTGAGGACTCCATGGCTCTCAGGCGAGAGCCTGCACTTCTTGAGATGGCTTCTGTTCTGTGTAGTGCAAAGCAATCAGAATAAGTAAGGGAACTCGAGGGAGGCAGCTATAGATGGATTAAAAAAAAAGGGGAAAAAATAGAGGATTCATTTATTTTTATTTATTTAGTCTTTGTGCGTGCAAATTGGATTGTGTAGTCTCTAAACTTGGCAATGGAAAATAATGTCTATGAATTTTTTGTTTGAAATCCATGACATTTTGTTAAGTTTCATAAGTTTTGATAAGCTTCATTTCTTATGTGTGACCATATGCCTGGCAATTTTATTTGACACAAAAAAGTAATCTCTAGTTAGTTGATTTAACTACTTTCCTTTTTTTGAGACTATTACTTTATCCATGGGTGCTTTTTTTATTTCCTTAAAAGTAAGATGTAAGCCTCTTGAATCCTTTTTTGATATCACAGCTTTAAAATTGTTACAGAACAATTGTTAGTCATTATTGAACTCCTATTGCTAGCTACCGGACTGAAGCAAAGGTACTGGACTGAAGCAATTTTAAAACACTTTTAACACTGCAACACTGCAACCTTCAACACTTAAGTAAAACTTCTGAAAATGCACCTGAGACTTGCATCTCTTCTGCTGTTGTTTCTATCACCAGCTATCTCAGCTCAGCAAGCTTTCCAGGGATAGGTTTTTCTTTTGTCAGGCTTGACAACTGATAATGACCAACAGATAGATTAAAAAGCATACTTTTGCATGTATTTTTCCCTGCGCTGTAGGATCTTGTAGGATTTTAAATATTTAATAGTGTGGTTTAAAGCCTAGTCCTCTTGAGGGAGGAAATTCTGTGTCAGCTAAAGTGTGTGATCCTTTCTCTAGCAAAGATGTAGAAATCTTCGTACCATTCTTTCTTTTATGCAGGTAGTACCAGATCAAACCTAGGTGTAACTGGGCTGAATGTAATTAGGAAAATAAAAAGTCTTAATCCAGTGGTAAGAATTGAACCGAAAAAGCCTGCATGGTATTGCATGTAATCAAGATTTGCCTCTTTGTGTTTCCTGTGAGAAAGGCAGCAAAGATTAGAATTTAGCTAAAGTTCAGAGATTCCTTATGAAATTACATTAGAGAATATCCAACAAAAAACATTTAAAAAAATGAAAAGAATGTTAAGGGGTGTGAATGTTGTATCAAGTGGCAAAGAATTTATATGAATTCTTGTCCCCTTTTTCATCAGTTTAACTGATTTATGGAAGGACAGTCATATGTCTTCCCAGTTGTTTTACAGCAGTTGTTTATGGCTGTTCATGAGAGACAGAATTTTTTTTTTTTTTTTTTTTTTTTTTTCCTAAATGAAACACAGTATTGAAAGTTCCCTGAAGTAACCTAAAGTAGATATGAAAATCACAGTAGTTGTGGCTGTTTATACCCTTGCTTCTCTTGATGCTCAGACCTCTTTAGCAGCCTGAAATTTTTTGGTGTCACCTATATAAAAATCACTGTCATATGTTTTGCTGCTGCCAGAAGTAATAACCGGTTTTTAAATGCAGATTTTCAAACTGTAGCATTGCTGTACCTGGCTTGTCGGTGCATTCTGTGAATTTTAATTGTTAAAAATCTTAACCTTTGTGTTTGCACCAGCTTTATTAAGAGAAAGCCTTGAGGTTATGAGATATGTATTAATGTGTTGGTTGTCTGTATCCAAGTTACAGAATTATTCGAGTGTAATGATCAGAGGCATTTCCAAGTATTTTATAAAGCCAGATGCAGAGAAGGAAACCTATTCCTTGTCAAATCAGTATCTTTGATCAATCAGTTATAGTGTGTTTTTTTTATCAAATTAAAGTTGTGTAACAAAGTGACATGGTAAAATGATAACAGCAGAGATAATGGCATTAGGATTGGCATGGATGCATTTGGTGTGACATCTTTGGCATCTGTAGGATAAAGTAATGGAAAAATTACAAGTAATGTGTGGACTCATAGGTAAGACAGATTTCCTGCTTCCATCTGATCAATGTGTGGAAGTCATCAATGATCCTTATGGCTCTGGAGGTTCATCTGCCCGTGATCACCACTATTGAATCACACCATGCTTTAAAGTTCTACTAGCTCAGTTCTGTGCATGCATGACTCCCTATTCATTAAGAAGTGTTAAGACCTGTTGAGAAAAATAATTGAGTAGGTGATTAGGTTAGGCATTTAAAAAAAGAAAAAACAAACAACAAACAAAACTTGATTGTGATGTGATTAGGATTTATACAGAAGACTCAGACTGTATGGTTTTTAGTGTATTTTGTATTAAAATTATTTTGCAGATTCTGCAGGTTTTTTCTGGTTGTTAAGATGGTTCTAAATAATTGAATTAACAATAACAAAAAGTTATTTTGGCATAACTTTTGTCTCTGGGACAAAAAACTTATTAGAGTGCATTGCATAAAGGCTTTTAGCTAGACTGGAGAGGAGAAAAATAAATTTTTGACAATAGTAATCAGAATCGTTTTACTTGGAAAAGACCTTTAAGATCATTGCTTCCAACCGTTAACCCAGGATTGCAAAGTCCACTACTGAACCATGTCTCTAAGCGCCACATCTACAAATCTCTTAAATATGTCCCAGGATGGTGATTAAACCACTTCCCTGGGCAGCCTGTTCCAGTGCTTGACAACCCTTTTGGTGAAGAATTTTTCCCTAATATCCAATCTAAACCTCTCCTACTGCAACTTGAAGCTGTTTCCTCTTGTCCTGTCACTTGTTATTTGGGAGAAGAGACCTGCCCCCACCTGCCTACAGCCTCCTTTCAGGTAGTTGCAGAGAGTGATAATGTCCTGCCTGAGCCCCCTTTTCTCCAGACTAACAACCCCAGTTCCCTCAGCTGCTCTTCACATGGCTTGTGCTCCAGACCCTTCACCAGCTCCGTTGCCCATCTCTGGACACGCTCCAGCACCTCAATGTCCCTCTTGCAGTGAGGGGCCCAAAACTCAACACAGTGTTCGAGGTGCAGCCCCACCAGTGCCCAGTACAGGGGGACAGTCACTCCCTAGTCCTGCTGGCCACACTGCTTTGGACACAAGCCAGGATGCTGTTGGGTTCTCGGCCACCTGGGCACACTGCTGGCCCACGTTCAGCCGGCCGTCAGCCAGCACCCCCAGGCCCTTTTCCCCCAGGCACTTTCCAGCCGCTCTGCCCCCAGCCCGTAGCGCTGTGTGGGGCTGCTGTGACCCACGTGCAGGACCCGGCACTGAGCCTTGTTGAACCTGGTACAACCGGCCTCGGCCCATGGGTCCAGCCTGTCCGGATGCCCCTGCAGAGCCTGCCTGCCCTCCAGCAGGTCAACACTCCCCCCAGCTCGGTGTCGCCTGCAAACTGGCTGAGGGTGCACTCGATCCCCTCGTCCAGATCGTCGATAAAGATACTAAACAGAGCTGGCCCCAGCACTGAGCCCTGGGGAGCACCACTTGTGACCGGGCACCAGCTGGGTGTAACTCCATCCACCACCACTCCTTGGGCTCAGCCAGCCAGCTAAGTTAACCAGTGCTATTACTTTACATGTAGGTACTTTAACACTGCCACCTTGAAAACAATTCTATCCATTCACCCTCTCTCTTGATAAAAGGATTTGTATTGCCACTTAGTGATTTAGATCAGGCAACTGAACTAGCTTAAAAACTGCTTTTCTGAAAGGGTTAGTATTTTATGTTCCTTAGGCCAGTTCATTGTGTAGTCTGGAGTGTTAAGGATGAGTTTTTAATGTGATGGATGAATTTACTCAGTGAAGTGGACTACTGGACCTGTTACTGAGGAGTAAAGAAGAACTGGTCACACATATGAAGGCTGATGGCAGCCTTGACTGCTAAGATCATGAGACACACAGTGTAAGACCAAAGGGAAGCGAGGAAAGTGAGAAGCAGCATAGGGACATTAGTCTTGAGAAGAGCAGACTTTGTCTTATTCAGAGAATGAACGGGTGAGATCCTGTGGCAGGCTGCTCTGAAGTTTACAAGAGCAGACGATATTTTTCTACGATCCTGTTGGTAGAATAGAATTAGCAAAAGATGTTCTTCTATGGACTCTCAGTAATATCAGTCTGTTTTGTGAAACGAATCACCAGTTTTAGAAAAGTTTAAAAAACCTACATGTTTGCTGCCAAAATACGAATTGGACTCTGTCATGTGCTGTAAATTGCAAGTGCAACCTAAATAGGAAAATTTTTTAAAAGTACTTTCTAAACTGATTCTAACTTTTTTATTAATCAAAAGAGCTGTTGCAATTCAAGTAGCAGTACTTAGCTGTGATATCATTTGAGTATGATTATATGATGATAAGTGATTTTGATAACACTGTACATTTTAATGTTTGAAAGTCTTTTGCTATAATAGCATATTATTTGAATAGCCTCAACTTTTTTTCTATAGCAGTGAGTATTACTGAAAACTTTACATTGTTGCCACATAGGATTATAGCAAAAGCAGTATTATAACTGTTTGATATTTATGTAAGAATGTAAGTGTGGTCGTAACCATCAAAACACAATGAACATTAATTAATTGTCACCAAAACTGAGGTGTGTTTAATAGCCTATGAATGGTTTGATCTCTGCTATAGTTAAAATTGCTTTAAATGCCACACTACACTGTGACTGCTCCAAGCCATTTTTCCTTTCATCTTTTTTGTGTAAGTTAACATTTATAAAAGATACATGGAAACTCATTTTTAGAAACGTTTTTTTCTGTATTTTTTTAAAATGCATATTGTAGTAGATTTTGATGCTTCAGCTGAGGAGTATGTTTCTAATTTTACCGGTTGGCAGGATCACAAACTTGCTCTGTGTAATGATACCAAATTTAAAAAGGAGTATTCCGCTTAAGTTATAAGTGAAAAAAGATGAATGAATACGAAAGATCATTGAAAGTAGCAGACGTACTATAGCTGCAAGTTATTAGATCAACATAATTTCACTGCTGTTCACAGACTTGATGCACCTTTATTAGAGGTAGAATTCAGGCTTATAATATTAGTGATCAGTATTAGTTTTTAATGTGCATGTGAAAATCTGCATTTGAATAAGAAGCCTGGTGCTGGAGGGGATAGAAATATGCCAGCTGATGGGAAGGGCATTATAAATAGAAACACTGAGATTAGAGTTTAAACCCAGCATGAAATGGAAGGGACATAACATGGAAAACAGAAGTTGAAATAATGGAACAAATTACGTCCGAGTGTTTCTTGCATACAAGTGTTTATAAATTCTTCCCCGCCCCCCCCCCCAAAAAAAATAAAACCCACACAAAACCCCAACAAACAAACCAACCTCACAGAAGTGCCAGAAAGAAGAGTTTACTTGAGTTGAAATGGTTTGCTTTCTGCTGTTATTCCCACACCAGTTAGTCAACAGTTTTAAGGTTGGAGCTTCTTTTAAATAACTGACAAAAGATTACACACAGGAATTTAATTCAAATTGCAGCTCATCAGTTCATATAATTTGAATTTATTATTTATAGGGAGTAGAATTTCTTTATTATCTCTTCATCTTCTCAAACATAATGTATGAATGTAAAATTCTGGAGCAGACTAAAGGTCTATCTTCAAGAGTGGTCATAAGTGGATGCCTAAGGAAAAGTGTGAGAACAGAGAAGATATACATTATACTTTCCTCTAGTACTTTTCCATCTTCTGCTAAGGGACTTCCGGAGCTGAATATGCTTAATATGTATTTTCAGTAACCCATAATAGTTTTCTTTTCCGTGTAGTTGTCCAATGCCCTCTTGAACCATTGTGAACATTTATCATTCACAGTATCCATTAGCAAGAGGTTGCACAGGTTAGCTACAAATTAATGAAGAACTCCTTTCTCATGTTTGTTCTGAGCCTGGCTCTTGCTGACATCTTTTGATATTTTTTAGTTCCTTCATTGAATGAGATTGTGATTAGTTGATTCCAAGCCAACCTCTCCGCACCCCTAATGATTTTGTAGACTTCTGTCAAATACACCTCTCTACTTCCCATTATTTCTTAAAAAAATAGTCATTCATTACCTCATGTGCAAATTAGTCTGTACCTCTGATTTTTTTGTTTCATTTTTTGAAACTTCCCCCTCCCCCCCCCCCCCCTTTTTTTTTTTTTGAGATGGGAAGGACTAGAATTGCATACAATAGTCAAGGTATCAGTGAACGATGGAGATGACATATACATGATCTTCATGTTGTCGTCAGTTTTGTCTGAATTCTTAACGTATGATTTTTTTTTTTGACTGCTCTTTAGTATTGAGTTGCCATCTTTTGTAACTGTATATCATAATACCAAGACTCGATTCTTGATTGCTAATAGTTTCTCATATTTTTAATGATAAGTTAGGATTATTTTTCTGACATACATAATTTTACATTTACCTATACAGAACCCCACCTACCATTTTATTGCCTGGTTACTCAGTACCATAAAGTCACCCAGCAGTTCCTCACAGTTGTCCTTCATCTTTTCTTGATTTCTGTTTTTTAAAGACCAAGTCACGTGTTACTGTCAGCCAACTTTTGTTACTTTAGTTCTCACCCTGTTTTCCTTGAACTGCACAGATCATGTTCTGCTTCTTGCACAACTCTGCTTGTAGCCTCGTTCCACTGTGTGAAATCCTGTGTTTCCTGCCTTTTAGCCATTTTTTTTTGTGTGTAGAGGACTTGTCCTCTTATGCCATGCCTGTTTAGGTTCTTTAAAAAGACTTTATCAAATACTTTTTAGGAATCCAAATAGACTTTATTTGGATCATTCTTACCTGTCTGACTGACTGTCTCTTTTAAGAGCTCTGAGATTTGGAAGATGGCACTTTGTTTTATCAAAGCCATGTTATCTTCTCAACTCTATCACTTATGTTCAAGTGTTCAGTAATTCTGTTCGTTGTTACAGTTTCTACTGATTCATTGGGTACAAATATTGGATTTCCAAGCCTGAAGCTTGGATGTCCCGTGTAACCCTTTATTGGCAATGTATTTGCCACACTCCAATGCAGGTATAAATGAGACATTATGTATCATCATAAATAGATTCACTACTTAATTCTTAAGTTTCTTTTGAATCTAGTGGCCTGGTTTCGGCTGGGATAGAGTTAGAGTCAGTTTTGCTTTGTCCTTGTTGTGCTTTTGCAGTTGCTGCAATTTACCATTTTTTTTTTAATTATTTGCTTTCTTCTGCTTAGAAATTCTCTTAACCTGCTGTTCTTTCATGTTGGCTTTGCTTTGACCTTTTTCAAGTCTGTCTTAATTGATATTTTATGCTTTGCTTCCTGCTTGGGTTTGTGTTAGAGAGACTGCTTGGTTTGCAAGACCAAAATAAAACAGAAACAGAAGATACGGTCAGGCAGTATCTCTAAAAAATGTGACTATGAATTATGTCACATGCTGAATAATGATCTTGTGAAGAAAGATTTTGTTTAGATATCTAAGGAATCCATTCCAAATGTGAAAGCAGAGCTGTTAATGATCCAGATGGAAGATTATGATTCAGGTTTTCTAGATATGAATAATCTGTGCACATCAGCCTAAAAAGTATACCTCTCTGTGCTGTAGTGTGTATTCACAGATGGTCTAGAAAAGATGCAAATGCTGAAGTTACAAAGTCTGGTGATACAAGGGTATTGAAATTAGTAAAGATGGAGAGAAGGAGATGAGCTGGAGAAAGACCTTGCACCTCTGAGGTAATATGTCCTGGTTTCAGCT
This sequence comes from Falco naumanni, assembly GCF_017639655.2. Taxonomy (NCBI): domain Eukaryota; kingdom Metazoa; phylum Chordata; class Aves; order Falconiformes; family Falconidae; genus Falco; species Falco naumanni. The sequence goes on along the minus strand of NC_054060.1, from coordinate 49,701,942 downwards.
GGGACAGCGTTAATTTTCTTCTTAGTAGCTGGTGCAGTGCTGTGTTTTGGATTTGGTGTAAGAACAGTGTCGATAGCACACCGATAGGTTTGGTTGTTGCTGGGTGATGGTTATACTAAGTCACTTTTCAGTTCCTTGGGCCCTGCCAGTGAGAGGGCTGGAGGGCCACAAGGAATCGGGAGGGGACACAGCCAGGACAGCTGACCCAAACTAGCCAAAGGGATATTCCATATCGTATGATGTCATGCTGAGCGTATAAGGTGGGAGGACATTCAGCATTATGGCATTTGTCTTCCCAAGGAACTGTTGTGTGTGATGGAGCCTGGTTTTCCTGGAGGTGACTGAACACCTGCCCGCTGATGGGAAGTGGTGGATGAATTCCTTGTTTTGCTTTGCTTGCATGTGCAGCTCTTGCTTTAGCTATTAAACTGTCTTTATCTCAACCCACAAATTTTCTCACTTTTACTTTTCCAATCTTCTCCCCCATCCCACTGTGGGGGGAGTGAGTGGGTGGCTGCGTGTTGCTTTGTCACCAGCCAGGGTTAAACCACAACATAATGATAAGTGAAAATTATTATAAAGCAGTTAATGTAGGGAAAAATAATTTTAGAATTTACACAGTGATGAGCTTCTTTGGAATGGGATCTTGCAGGTTCTCTGAAAATAGCAGGTCAGTGTATAATAACATTGCTGGTCTCCACATCTCAGAGGCGATGTCGTAGAACTGGGAAAAGCACACAGATCAAAGTCAGTGAAAGACTAAATAGGAGAAGAGATAAATGAGGGGTATATGGTAGCAAATGTGTTCCCTGTGTAGGACTAAGGTGAACAGGGAGCAACAGTAAACTCTACCTTCCAGTACAAGGGTCAGTGAACCTCAAATGTAACTAGCAAAAGACAAATTGGAAACAAAGATGTGCTTCTTCCCACAGCATGGAATTAAGTTAACGATTTACTTGCAGTAGATGTGTTATGGATGCTAAAAGATTTCATGGGTTCAGAAAAGATCTGATGAACTCAGAGGTGAAAAATCTTAAATACCATCTTTGGCTCAGAATGTGTTTTGTGTCCCAGCTTGTTACATCCTCAGAAAATATTCTGGGAAAGTATGAGTTTATGCTTCCTGCATCCTTGTATTCTTCCCTAGACGTCTGCTGCTGGCAACAGTCAGAGATGGGAGATTGGGCTAGGTGGATCTTTGATCTAATGCAGCCTGTCTGCTCTTGTCATTAGCTGTCCATGCTATTTACTTTTCTACTGTCTAACCTAATTTTTTTCTGCTGAAAATTAAGTCGATATTTTTGGGTTTGTCCCAACTTTAAATGCCTTTGCTGAAGTTCCATTTCAGTTTTCTAATACCTGTCTCCCATTTCAAACTTAAGGACCTCCAATTAGGAGCTCAGTTTTCAGTCATTGTTTCTTGAAGCTGCCATCAACTATGGCTACAAAACAGGTGCATGCTCTGGCCAAGTCATTTTATTGACTCTAACCCCTGTACCTTGGAAGTTCCCAGCATGAATGTTTTTTAGGGGCAGACTGCTCAGGCAGTCCTAGATGAGCTACCTTTCTCCTTTGCTTTTCTGGATTGTGCTTCTAGATTCAGTATTGCCTGAGCCCATGTGATCATTGTGGAAAATATCCTGTGAGCAAGAGAGACTCCCTAGCACTGTAGAAAGCCCTGCTGAAGCCAGCTCAAAGTGAAGATGAAGTAATAGCTTGTGCTGTTCTGCTGGCAAGAGCTTGTACGTTTATTTTAGCTGCCTTAGTGCCATCTTCCTTCAGCACAGCCAAGCACTAAGCCATTTCCCATATCTCATGTCATTTGGCAGTCCATAAGGGTCCACTTCAAGTGACTGTCTCCTACCCACTGGCGCTAGGGATGTTGACATCAGTGCTGAGTAGTTGGTCTTGGCATGAGGGTCAGCACAGGGACTCTTTTTTTTTTTTGTCTTTTCTTTGTGTCTGACTTCTGTAGGCTGTTACCTACTGCTGGAAAGTACTCGGGTATCTCCTGCATAAACTAGAATGTGATGGTGTGTCTTTCCTCCTTAACTCTTTCAGGGATTGCTGCGTTGTGTGGCAGGATGGCTGTGCATTCCCTTCATCAAGGAAGCCAAAGCCTTTCAGAGTTTGGTAGACCTCCTGCACTGCATGGACTCACTCAGATTCCATCTTCCTGTCAGCTAGGCTCTTTTGAAGTCTTGCTTGGTGTAGCAGTTACTGACCTCATTTCACACACTGACTAAAAGGAGAGTTGCTGTCTTCATGTATTTAAGGAGATGGGATACCTTTGTGTGCATGGCCGGTGCCCTGTCTTTATCACAATACCGCTGCAGATTTGAGAGTTACGTGCCCTTAAGATAAGGATGCTAAGAGATTAGACATTACAGATTAAAAAAAGATTATTCTATTGCTTTTCTCCTGTTCTGCTTAGCAAACTGTTGGGCCTTATTCACTATGTTTTTGTGATGTGCTTTATCAACTGACATATCAAGGGAATTCTCAGCTTTTGTTAGTGAGGTCCAGATCACTTCATGCATAGTGCTGCAGCCTGGGCACCATACAGTGAGTATAGACTTGTGATCTGCCAGCTGGGCTGCTTGTCTGCCTCTGGCAGTCTGGATCATTTGAACACTATCAGTGCAGACAGCATTTTGCTGTTTGCATGTCATCTATCTCATCATCTCACCAACGTTCCTCTGCTGATTTTTTTATATTTTTTTTTTACACAACAAAAATGTTGTGTAATTTTTATTTTTATATTTAGTTTTACAAAATTTATATTCAGAATTTACCTTGAACTTTGCTTGATTGGATAAAGCATTCAGAGGTTAATAGCAGTTAGTTGTATATATGTCCTTCCATCATTCTTGCACAGTCCCTTAGCAGCAGCTCTTCTCCTCTATAAATCACTGCATATAAATTATCTACTGCAAAAAGTTGTGTAGGCTTTGGAAGAAAATCTTCAGAGAAGTGTGTTGTTTGCCTTCTTGCCCTCTGTAGTTGTGTGTTGTATGCCTGGGTTGGGCGTTTATGTTTTTCCTTACTGAGAAAACCGATTTATGAAATAATAGAAACAGATAGTACTAGTGAAAAAGGCGATAGTTCAAAGTGTCTTAAAGGATCAGTTTATGTTAATCTTGGCATATAAAGTTAGTGGCATCGATGGTAAGCTATTAATATTCTAAGTGTATCCTATGGAGATAACTGACTATTCCAACATTTCAAAAAACTGGAAACAAAGGTTTTATTTTGCTGATAAATAGTTTTATATTATATTATTGTGCCGTTATTTAAAATATCTTAATTGTTTGACTTCAGGCTGTCTTTGTATCAGTGTTCAAAACTATACTTCACTATCACTTAGCTCTTCTGCAATGAAAATTTTACAAGGATCTTTGAAAATAATTACTGTAATGCTGTATAATTTAGGTAATTGCAGAACTGACTTTCCGTTTGTGTGTTTAAAGGTTTTTTTCACTTTATGTAAGTGATCAGAGACCTAGCTTCTTTGAAGAAGACTTTTATGAGAGGTAAACCAAAATCTTATCATAGGAGAAAACCTTACTTTGAGTTTCATTTATGTTTGTTGCAAATACCACATTATTTTTTTTTTAAAGAAATGACACTTCTAGGGTTTTAAAATTAATTTTTGCATAATTAGTAAGGTTGCACAAGCCTCTTTTTTACTTGGAACTCACTCTGAGTTGTGGAAAAACCTGAGACTAATAGTGTTATTTGGCATGAAGGTGACCTCTCCATAGGGTTAGGTTTCCCCATTTATATTAAAGGCTCTGCACCTGAGGTTGTAGTTCAACAACTGGTTTGAGTTGAAAGCACCACAGTAGTCCAACCTTTCCCTGTCCTCCACAGCTAACTTCCATTCTTTCTCTTGTTCTGACATGAAGTCTTTGTGCAATTGTGTGACAGATCAGATTAGGAAATGAACTCACTTGTCTGAAAAATAACTGTGGCAAAAATATCATCTAATAAATGGAGTTTTTGTTTCATGGGTCATTCTAATTCTCCTTGACCAAAAATTTCTGATTGTCTGTAGGTAATAAATTAGGTGCTGTGTTTCTCATAGGAGCCACAACCCTATAGTCTCTCCCTGTCACACGCATATCCAGGTGCTTCCCTTTCTTTATGGCAAGTATTGAGTACCTTTTACCTCAGTTGGTCTAACCGAAAAACATAATGAAGTTTATTGTAGTGCAATTGCTTTCAAGTTCAGTTTAATTTTAAAGTTCTCATTCTATTTTGGACTTGAAGAGGGGTTTGTGTGTCTAAAACTTGTAGGGATTTGCCACCTGTATTAGTTGGTTTAGTGAAAGATAATATACTCCTTCCATAAACTTTGCCTTACTTGGGTTTTTGTAACATTTTGGTGCTGGATTCTCTTGCAAACTGGAAATAATGTAGTAGCTTGAAATATGTGTTTTTAAAATAAGATTGTCACTTGAAACTAAATGTTATATTTTTAACTCTGTCTTCAAACTGAGGAAATATTGCCCCTTTTGTAATAACAACATAGCTGTAAGTGCAGAAGTTGCCAGAAGGAAATCTAGACTCTTTAGCTATAGCACACAAGACAGTTGGGAGCTTTTCACACCTGGAATCTGCAAATGGTGATGAGTATTTTGGCACCCAAGAGCTTGAGATTGGAAAACCTAAAATGGCATTGGTTATGTGTTGGATCTTAAAAAAGATTTTCTTCACAACCAGTACGGTTGGAAATTTAGGTCAACACTTTAAATTTGGTTTTCTCGTTGACATACTGAATAATGATTTTCAGGACCCCAGCTTGTAATGAATGCATTTAGAAAATATTTGGGTTAGAGGTGCAGGATAGCTTTCTAGTTTGGATGCTCAAATAGACACACTTAAATTCTGGCTTTAGAATTTACAATTTGAACATGCTTCTTAGCCTGTCTAAGAAAATGGACTTTACCATAAATGTGGTGAAATTAGGACCTTTGACTACTTCCTATCCTGATTTTCTCTTTGTGCTGACTTGTTACATTTTCTTTGTTCCTTTAAGTTCTTCTGTTCAAAAGTACAAAGTACAGAACCTTAGATCTGGATTTAAACATCTACAAAGGCTGGTAAGCACAGATTGGCTTCAGTTTAGAGCCATCTCTAAAGAAATATATACATGCACACAAATTACGTAAAACAATTGACTTTGCTTGCTGAGCTAGAATCAGCTTTTACAAAATTGACTTTGTTTTTTTCTGGAGTTTTAAAGCTTTTTTCTAATAGCATATAATCTTTCAGTATACTTGGTTGGGGTAATTTAAAGAAGTCTTGTGGGGATGATACATAGCTAAAAGCAGTTAAGTGGATAGAAGAGATTTAAATAATGGATGCTGTTTGTACAATATTCAATTCTGGATATAAGTGCTAACCTTCCTTTAGCTGTTCTCATGTTATACTGTGATCGGTTCCCAGGCAAAGGCTTATGTTATGGAACAAAGTTTGTACTCATTGTGTTGTCCTAGTTATTACATGACCTGTCACCTGGAAATAAATTTGATAGAGGGCTAATTGCCTTTAATTGTGATAATTCTGTTACCTTACACATTTCCTTTGATCTGATAAACTGGTCTGATAATGAAACTGATGTCTTAATGGAATGTAGAATTCTATGAGATATATTGCAATTAAAATGTCTGTTACTTTTTTAGGAGAATTATAGTGTTCATTGTGCAGAAAATAACTGTACTGCCACCTGTAAAATTGTACTGCCAAATGATTCATCTGTTGAATGAGTAAGGGAAAGCTTGCACCTTAACTGTATGTCATTAACCAATCACCTGCTTCAGTGGGATACAGATCATATAGAGCTTTCTTAATTGTTTAACAGCATTGTAGGCAATATATGCCTGTATTTCAGTAATACAAACGGAACTGTATCTACTTTTATGGTCTTTAATTCATCTGTGGAGTTTAGAATGGGCCAAACTATCTGAATTCAGGTACTTCAAAATTTAGAGAAGTTTCAGTTTTGTCCTGAGCACCGCCTCCAAAGAATGCATATTGATGTCTGTCCAAAAGTCCTTTAAATATAGTCCTCTCCAGTAACGTCCAGGGTTTTTTCCACATGAATTTGGAGAAGGTGATTGTAATCTAAATTGCACCTACCAGGATACGTGTTTTCTGTTATTAGGTAAGGAATATAAAGATATTTATCTAATGCAGTACATTAATAACTAACAGATTTTCAGTTATGCAGTGTTAAGGTTGTTAGAGAACACAGGAGCAATGAAACCCAGTCTATAACAAACTTTGAATAAAAGCTTTAAAGAAACCATATTCTTGCAGCAGTGCCTGTGTATAAGCATCTGGGAAGAGTTGTGATTTAGCAAAAGTATAGAACAGCTTCAGACTTAAATTAGGGAAATAAGACTGCTATCACAAAGAAATAAAAAAACCCTCTTTTCTTCATATTGGGTATTGGTATGCTTGAGTGTAATTCAGTGTTGGTGTCTAACTCAATTTCATTGCCCATAACACAAGAAGAATGTGGAGCAAGGAGAGGATTTTCAGAGGCCTACAGAAAAGACCCATGGGATAGAGAGGGAGGCTTAAAGCTTAATTTATTAATTTAGAGGAAATTGAAGAACTGTGTTTAGATGCTTAAATGAGGTGAAATTACTGGGGATGAAATTTGGTTTCCAAAAATGTAACAAAGTCCTGTAGTAAAAAACTAAAATCAGACAGATTAAACTGTGAAACAAAGCAAGTCATGCTTACTGTGAGGGAAGAGATGTACTAGAACATGTTGCTAGTGAAGATTGGGGACTCTTAATCGTTTGGAGTCTTACAAATTAGCCTGTGCTAGTTCACTAAGGGAGTGAAGTTCTGTGGCCTGACCAGGTAAAAGTTCAGGCTAGTTTTAAGCTTTCTGGCCTTGAAATTTGTGATTGAATCCTCCTGCTACTTTATGTAGGGTCTAGAAGAAAATATAATTCTTCAAATTAACCTTAACATGTTTGTAAAACATTTTTCAAGTAAAATACTGCTTGCCTTCAGGGGGTGTTTAACACCTTGTCTTCAGGGGTTCAGGAGAGAAATTTTTGCCTCCCTGTGTGACAGTTTAATGGGTCCTGGGGTTTTGGTGCTTTGAATATGAGTGACAATGCAGAATAGATTTTATTGCTCTGTAATGACATAGGATGACAAGAGATTTAACAAGGAATTAGTGTATTGGAATAGGATTGAGGAATTGTGTATAAATGAAGATTTTGTTGCCCTGGCCCTGCAGATGTTATCTACAGTAATACAGTACTTCTATGATGATTCTTAAAATATGGGATGGTTCTGTGGATATATGTGTTTTACCATTGCACTCTGGGCCAGTTACTGGTGCTCTGTTAGTATGCTCAAGAATTTGTGAATGAATAGCTATCAGAAATCTTTGTCAGAGCTGTGCCTGTACATTGTAATTTGAAGTGTATTTAAAAAAAAAAGTTCAAATCAGGTATTGGATCAAGGCTGATAGCAGTATTAACAGAAAACGCTAAAACCACTGTTGTCATATCTTTGCTTTAATAAAGCATTTACTTTTCCTGCAGGTGATGAATTTTGCTCATGTTTGAAAGCTGTAGCAAAAGTCATACTTGCCAATTTTAGATTTTGCCCCAGTGAGATGAATACTTCCTCTATTACTGTTTTTTAAGCAGGGTTCAGAAAAACACCCCTTGAAGTCCCAGTATAGGAGTAAACATATTACTTAGTGAAGACCACCACCTACTTTGATGTAACTGGGGTGGTGGTGGAAGGGGAAGCAAAGATCTGAGTAAATGAAAAAATCACTGTACATGCTGTAAGCATGTAATTTTGGAAATAAATCTTTTTTCCTTCATTAGTGCCATTTCATTTTCTCTTCAACTGACTTAGTTCCTGACTGTGTTACAATAATTCTGTTAGAAAGGTCAGTAATTATGGTCAGTGGTTAGTAATGTTAAGGGTGTTCACATAGATGACTCTAGCTCTCTTTAGAATTTTGACCTTATCTGCAGGGGAGAATTTACCAGCACTGGTAGAATTTAAATTGGTTTAGGTCAACTTGATTAAATTGCAGCGTGGATGCTGTTACTCAGAGCATGCAATCTTAATTTGGTTTCCCTTCATTTGTTTGAATTAAACCAATTCAGGCTACATATTCTGAATGAACAGTCGTTTACAGGGATGTAATCTACTCTAATTTGGTATAAATTTAGATCTTAAACTAATCCTGATTAATTTTTCTCCAGAGGGGTCTGTTTTGTTTGGAGTTGGTTTAAATGTCAGAATTTACAATTGAAGCAAGAAAGGTGTAAATGAAATATAAAAAATAAATATGAAAGAATATGAAAAAAAATCCCACAGTTACTGTCATGTCAAACAAACATCTGTTTTAAAAGCTAGGTCATTCAAGCAGCAGATTGTTTTTTAAAAAGGCTAATTTAACCCCAATAGTAAACTTGGCATTTACCCACATGGAAGGGCTCACTGTTAATTTAAATTAGTACAACCACTCTGATTTAACATACAATTTGTGTGTTGATTCAGGGAGAAAAAGAATTTTTTCGTTTTCAGTTCATGCTATTTTGGAAGTGATAGAAATAAATTCAAAGCAAATATGCTTCTGAAGAGTCCTATCGTTGGATGAGAGTTTATACAGAGTTACACTTGTATAATTATACCAGTGTAACAAATAAGAATAATTCTAGAAAAACTTCAAACAGTTGGAACAAGCTTTTAATTGGTTGTAGCAGTTGCTAATGGGAGCCATTATGGATGGATTAATCTCCAAAACACAAACTTTTACGTTGCTATATAAAATTTGATTTACAGATGATTGCCTAAAGCCAGAAAATTAAGAAATTAAACTGATGCAATTACCTAAGACAATTTTTTTCCTTTAGCTATTTGTACTCTGAAATAAAACAACAAAATTTTACTTTAGACATATTTAATCATTAGTAATCCTATCTATGTGAAACACACTGTAAAATGTGGAATAGTCTGTATGCAATGCAATAAATTAAATTGCAATGCTGATTTTAATTATTTTTAATTCTGAAATTTTTTGGTTAATACTACTTTAAACTTGTTATTATACATTACTATTACTTATGTAACCAATTATTTAGTAAATTTTTTTTTTAGGTTTAAAAAGTTGTTTTTATTACAATTAATTATAAATGTAATTATGATTTACAACAATTTGAAACTGCCTGCAGAATATAACTTTGAAAATGTTGATATTCATTAATACTATTTTGAGATTGGGCTTGAGGATTTCAGAGAGAACAGGTTAAAAAAATAAAGAAGAGTATACTTGACTATCTTTCTGTACTGGAAGTTATTTGGCTAGAATTCCAGCTTGAGTCACTGTGGGATACAAAACTTAGTTAAGATTCTGGGTGAGAAACACAACTTTTTCTGTATTTCATGTTGTTCTGTTATTCACTGAGTTCCCATGTTCTGCTCTGTTTCTGCAGTCCCTGGTTAAATGGAAGCCACTCCTGGGATCTGGATGGTTTCTACTGACATAGACTTTGCATAGCAGCTCCATCGCTTCAGGAGGTTGCAATGAGTGGAGGAGGGGAGCAGCCTGACATCCTCAGTGTGGGAATCTTGGTCAAAGAAAGATGGAAGGTGGTGAGTATGCCTTTCTGCAATTTTTTCTCCTTTGAAACATGTTTTTAAAAAGAAGTAGTTTGCGGCTTGAAATCTGTTTCAAAATTCTTGTGAGATATGTTTTGCTTAATACTTATGTTAAATGGTTAAAGGACTTTACAACCGTGTGTTTCTTTTAACCTACTTTAAAAAGAAGTTATATGCATTTGTGTTGGTGGTTTGGTTTTTTTGGGGTTTTTTTTGTTGGGTTTTTTTTTGCGGTAAGGACTTAGGAAAGCTTATAAATCCTGACTTAGTGCCTGTTCAGAGCACAAGTGGAAGAGTCCTGTTAGTGTATTGAATCCAGTCAGGCAGTGATTATGTCAGCCTGTTTTGGAAATCAGTCAGGCACCCTTTTGAGACTAGTCAGATTGTGAGATTTGTTAGTTCTTACAGGAAGACCTTTCAGGACCTTGCTGCTCTTGCGATTAGAAATTATTTTTGTTTGTTATATTTTGTAGTGTAGATTTATTCCTGAGTGATTTATATCCATTTGATTGTGTGCCAGTATCGGTGTTACTATAAATAGCTCTGTTCCTTTTTGGTGTTCATATCCTTGATTTACATCTAGAGGGAAATAGAATCCACTTGAAAGTATTTTTGCTGGGAAGGACAGGCTGAGTTCTCACAGTTCCTCCTCCATTCCCCTAATGACTTAAGAATTTTTTTGCATGTGGATTTGTTTAGATCTAAAAAAAAAAAAAAAAAGGGTGGGGGTGGGGGGGAAGAGCCAAAAAAAAGCACCATTTCATAATGGAACATTTTGGGTATCTCTTTGTGTTTAGTAGGCTGTGAATGGATACTGAATCACTATTTTTTGCGCTGTCTTTGGTTTATATTACTCCCATGTTTCAATATTTTATTTAAAACTGTGACACTGAGAAGATACAGATTCAGCATTCATTTCAAATTCATATAGAGAAAATTTCAACTGTCTTGTGTCCTGTCCTTCATTGAAAAATGCAGGAAGCTGATACTAGCTTTGTGTAGGAAAACTTTATATTTCCTTTTGTGTAAATAGAACATACTTATGCTCCAAAGATAGCCATTTATTTGTAAAATGTCTTCTTACATTGCATCTTAATATTGCAGTAAAGTAAAAAGTGAAATCATAGTCTTGAATCAGATCAAATAGAGTAAGATAGAATTATAAATAGAAAACAGTATACTAATATATCACTAGCCACAAAATTACTCTGTTGTCTGATATGTGCAACAGTAGTCCTGTTTCCTGCAGATTTATTTTCTTCCCTAGGTAATGAAGACTGATCGTCAGATCAGTGTCTTTTGGAAATTTTGAGAGTAGGCTGTTGTTCATCTCATGTGATTATACATTTTAACTTGTATGTTTTCCAAATGAGTAGATGAGTGCCAAATATTGTCTGGGGGTAACTCTTAAATTTCTTAATTTCTGTGGCAGTTATTAAGGATGTCTTGATGGCATCTAGAGGTGATATACTTCTTTTGGAATTCAGGATTTCACAGGACAGTGTGCCAGTGGAAGAACATAACATACAAATTTTAGAAATTCCTTAATGCTTGAAATGTACATTAACATAAGGAGTACTGTTCTGTTAGGTTAAGAAGTTTTTTGCTAGTGTTCTTGAAACAGCAGTGTACTTAAAAATTCCTTGTGTAGAAAGATGTATAAACTGGTGGACGTTCAAAATTTAGTGGCAATGAGTACTGTCCCTAATTATCAGTAGTACTTCTGATTTTTCCTTGTGGAACTGTCCCAATATCCTGCTTTTTTTCCTCCATTGAAGAATGGCAGCACTGTAGTATGATTCCATGAGATTATTTTGTTGTAACCAGTTTAAGAAAAACAAGAACACTATCTGGAAGTTATGTGAAGATTTGTGGCTGAAATGCAATTTTCAGAATTTTTGCTGTTCAGGACCTTGGTCTTTGTAATCGTGAAAACATACCTGGAAATTGTGGACATGAACATTTTTTAAAACTGTGCTCAAATAAATTTAACTTTAACCTAGACACTTTTTAGAGTGATTCTATCTTGAAAAGACATAGAGTATTTTTTCCTCATTGATACCCTCTCTCTCTGCTGGTCTCTGTATCTGTGAATGCTTGCTTTTATCCTCTGTCAATGCCTTTTCTCGTCCCTCTGTTTCACCTTTGAAATGTTTCTTAGAGTCCTGACTTGGAGATACTTGATTGTAATTAAAATTGTTTTTAGGTAGGTTTAAGAACATCATTCAATATGCAATGTAAGCGAAAGTACCAAGATAAAATATGTTGGAAATTGTATGCTGTAGACTTGAAGCATACAAAGAAACAGGAGTTGAAGAGAGAATGGAGAGGATGAGTTTGGGGTATGAGATGCTGAATGCAAAGAAGAGAAGCTTGAAACTAATGTACAAAATGGGAGAATGTGGTGCAGGTGTAAATGAGGGCAGCATGATCCTTGACAAGGTAAAAGATGTGCAGATGTGGCAGGAGGTGAGTATGGTTGAACAGTCATCTCCTGTCTGAACTCAAAAGCAAAATGGAAGCAAACAGAAGGTGGAAACAAGGATGGGCTGCCCAAGATTAATACGGAGACATTACCTCTGTGTGTTGGGATGAATGTATAGGAAAGCCAGAGCTCAGCTGGCAGTCAAAACTGGTGAGGGATGTGAAAAGCACTGAGAAAGGCTTCTACAGGGATATTGGCAGCAAAAAGACAACCATGGAAAACATGGGCTCATTGCTGAATGTGGTGCATGACCCGGTGACAAAGGGCATGGAAAGTATTTTTCCTACAAGCAGAGGTGCACTTGTGCTTGGAATTATTGACCAAGGTTATTATTGAATGTTTTTTAATGATTCTGGTGTACTTTCTATCTAAGGATAGAAATTGATCTGTTTATTTTATTAGTATGGTAATGTGTTTGTTTTTTAATTTTTTTTAAGCACACAAGCAGAAAAAAACCCTTTCAGTAGCAGTCTTTCTCAGTCTGGCTATTTCTCAAGGCCAGTAAATAAAGATATATGGTAAACTGCTGTAAGTCTGTGTAGAGGATGGCTGTGTCGCCTCTTTCCTTTTCCCCTCTCACCTTTTTCTCCATGCATTCTCACTGTCCATTGTCCTTGTACTATGCTGAAAATTTATGTGCTTATGCTGAAAACTACAGTCAGATCAATGTCTATGTTTAACTCTTGGAGCCCTGTTAATAGCTCAGAGCTCAGTCAAGATAATGGCATTACCAGACCAAGAGGTGGAATGGAAAAGTACAGATTTAAAATGGCCAAACTAGTCATAAAGCTACATCTTTGAGAGATATACATAGATACACACATAATTAAAAAATAATCAAAACAACAAAACCATATATGTAATCCTGTTAGAACTTCTTTTTTTTTTCCCTGATATGTAGATGGCAGATCTCCTTCCCTTATGTAAGGACTATCACTCTGCATATATTGGATACATCTGAATGTAACAAAGAGATACTGAATATTTCACTGGACTTGACAGGCTTCTATTTTTCACAGTTTGTCATTATTTCAGGGTTAACCCTAGATTCTTACCGTAGTAGTGCCTTAAACAAGTCGCGTCTGAAGACACAAACTTCTTATTCGGGATTTGTGATACTCTGATCTTGAATTTGTTAAGTTCTTGAAATGTGTATGCTAAAGAGTAAAGGTGTAAGCCTGCATTGGTAGTATGCATGTTGGTAGTATTCAGAGGAAGTATACAGCCTGTGGAGGAAATTGTGTTTGCTAACAGCTAGCGTGCTTATTAGAAAGAAATAAACATCTGAACTTGCAGGCAGCAGGTGTTGCACTAGAAGCGGATGATTAGGTGCATTAGTTCTGTAGGTCTGAAAATGTGGTGTACTGTCTATTTTATACACCTTTTTAAAATTGGTAATGAATTGGCCAGAAGTGAGTAATTTAGATCATGCTACATATCTTGAACCATATTTTCCTCATCTTAAGAGTACTGAAATAGCAGTTGCTTGCGCTGGTCAGACATCTTCAGGACAGAAAGTACGTGGTGAAATATTGAGTATTGTAATCATACAGAACAAAGATTTCATGCAATATGATTTGAAAAATGCAGGTAAACAATGTGAGTATTTTATCTGTTACCTTCTTCCTTTTTCTTAGGGGCCTAGACTATTTTAAAAATTGTTATTCCTTCTCAGTCAGATGGCTTGTTTTATTTTCTGGATTAGGAGACATGAGGTTTATTTTCAGAATCTGAAGATAGGTCAGCGTATTGCTGATCTGCAGATCCCCAGGATGTTTAGATGACCCTTAATACACTATACTCATATAACCTTATGTTTTCAAATGATGTTTAGAAAACAATGTCATTTCTTTCACGGTAAAATATAGTAAAAATACAATATTGTGTGTTTCTTAGGGTAATTCTTTTTGTTTCCTTTTCTGTTTTATCAGCTTTAGAATGGTAGCTACAGGGGAGATCACTATATGAAAGCATTACATGAAATAACATTGACATTTTTGATACTGAAAACCAGACAAATCTCTGCTCCCTGTGAAAATTTAAAGCAGGGTGAAAATACAACTATTAATATTTGCTCTGAATGTAGTGCAAACTGTTCAATATGCCAGGAGCATTCTTTTTACCTCTTCCTAACTCGGATGAACTTTAAATTGTGCAAGTTTCTTGAGTGTGTCTGTTAATAAGAATGGTACTGGTGAACCATAAGTAAGTGTGAGTGTAACATTAAAATATAATCTTAGCCATTTCTTACTATTTATGATTTAACTGTTATGTGTAAATCACTGGATATAATAGAAAATGCTGTCTCTTTTCAGTAAGTCCAGGAACTTTTATACCTTTGATATTCAGTGTGTTTATCTCTGAAAAAAGGGAAAAGATGGCATATTTTAAAAAATTCACTGTACTTTTGTATTTGAAGGTCTCTGGGTAGCATGTGAATATTTGAAGAAAGATTTTATTTAGCATGATGACTTTGGTTGTATTCATGTTGGGAATGCTAGTGCATTCTTCTATTTTATAAAATACAAGAAGTTTAGTGCAGATGGAGATCAGGTGCATTAACCTAGAATTTCCTAGAATTCCTAGTTTTCCTAGAATTCTCTTACAAACTTTATTTAACCATACCTTTGTAGATTATTCAGTAGCTCTTTTATGTACTAGAAGGCTATGATTATGTTATTTTAAAATCTGTTAGTAATACAACAGCGTTTGCAGTATGGCAGGCAGTACAAAGAAGTATTGATGTTTTCTTTCCTTTCTTCTCCCTTCTTTTAAATATGTTTTTGTTCTTTCTGTTTTTTCCCAATATAGTTGAGGAAAATAGGAGGCGGAGGATTTGGGGAAATTTACGATGCACTGGACTTGCTTACTCGGGAAAATGTTGCACTGAAGGTGGAATCGGCTCAGCAACCAAAGCAAGTGCTGAAAATGGAAGTAGCTGTGTTGAAGAAATTGCAAGGTAGGGCTGTACCCTGGATATGCTAGAAGCAGAATGTCAGTGTATTGCCTTAAAAAAATCGTTATAATCTCTATTTAGTCACAGTTTGAGAGAATGTTCCCCATATTCTGCATGTTATTGCTAAATGGTTATGAAATGTGGAATAGAAGTTCTTCCAGCTTCTGAAAGTTTTGCAACAGTGAACCTTTTCTTCGAAACAGGGTGATATGAAAAAAAACCCCAAGAAAAAATTAAACCTGTTTTAATGCAAAACCTGTTCTCAACTGTGTTTTATTCTGAATCCATATCTTCTCCTTACCTTTATTTCTCTAGACTTTGTTGTTAGCTTTTTATTTCCCCTTCTGAATTGGTATCTTTTTTTCCTATACTGTCTAGCATTGATTATTTGTGGGTTCTTCATATAGCATCCAGGATAAGGATGTTTGTGTTTCTTTGTCTTTGCAAGTATTGCCAAGAATAAGTCTATTGTTGAAATGGGAGACATATTTGAACCCCACACAAACAAACAAAAAAACAATTTTAAAATGCTGTAACTTGTAGGAAAAAAAAAAATATTATTGGCATGTAGGGACCTGAAATACTTTAGGGTTCAGGTCCTTGGCCATTCAGAATCACAGCTTTGAATAGTCACTTTTGATGTCTGAAGCTATCAATACAGAGGAATAGGCAATGGCTTCTTGTCATTGGTTTTCACAACATAGGATTATAAAAAAGTTTAAATGGCAACTTTTTTCTTTAAAAGAATTATTTTGTATCTGGAAGATTTTGACTAATACATCCATCCCTGTCAGCAGCTCGATTTTTCCAAACTCTTAATTTGAATAAAGCAAAATCTGCATGACATATGGTGCTGCCTAATCTACTGTAAAGGTCACATTGCAGTAGAAATTGATGGCCTCTATAGATTTGAGAGGGCAAGCATGTCACGTGTCACAGTGTTAACAAACTGTTCCTACGTTTTTATCTTTTTAAATAATTTCACAAAAACGTCTAGCATAATAGTCAAGCGAGGAGATTCAGGAACTGCATATTGGTTTTCTTTCAGTTTTAGAATTTCTAGTACAGAGATTAATAGTAAATTTCAGTATTACCAATTCTGAATTTAGAAACCATTTGTGAGGGTTCTTGAAAGAAACTGTCTTAAACATCGTGTGTTTTGAAGTTACTCTATAACTGCTGGGTTTTTAAATGCTCAGAATTATTTTTTCAAGTTGTTTTTTTTTTTTTTTTTTCCTGCACAGGAGCTTGATTTTGGTTTTAACAAAAATGGTCTTTCAAATGGTGTAGGTGAAACAGCTAAAGTAATAAGGAAAACAGTAATAACTGAAAGATATTGGAATTTGGTAACACTGCAAGGCCAGTGTTTCTAAAAACATAGCCTTATATGTGACTGCATAACTTGAGTGCTTTATAACTTTCTACTGTGAATTTAAGTGAAATCTGAGTTAAGATGTTACTAAAATACTTTTTTCTTATTAAAATCTTATTTACCTTTTGAAAACCAAGAACGTTTCCTGAAATAATAAGAAATGGATTTGTGAAGAATTGCCATAGGGCCTTAGAGAAGTTATAATTTTTGTTATCAGTCTTCCTTTGGGAGTATAATTCCTTTAACAATGCGTCTTCCTGCAGAGGAGTCTCTGGTTCCACTCAATCATGGGAAGGGCTGTCTAGATGAAAAGAACAGAACAATGAAACACCTGAACAACAGATCCACTGAGGCGAATAATCCAAATAATACATAATCCAAACAATATATAATAAAGAACTTTCAGTTATTTTTGTTCCAAATGTTATTTCTCTGAGAAAACAATAACGAGGAGTTTTTATATGACTGAAACCCTGATTTGCTATGAGATCTTCAGAAGGCGCTCTTTTGACAGTCTTTAGGAGAAAACAATCTAAAAATTATTCCTTAATTTTTAATGTCTTTTTTTAAAAAAGATCTCTTACTGTTCTCTAGCATATTTAAAAAAAAAAGTTGATGGTTCCATGTAAGTAACACTAGAGGCGATCTTTAGTCAATGAAGTGCAAGTTCCACATTGCAGTGTAACTGCTCTGGTTGTAGATAGGGAATAGTTCAGATGACCGGGAAAGTCACTGCAGTAAGAGACAGGTCAAGGCTGAACCTTTTGCATATATTGAGATCTGTAGTTTGCACAGATGGATAACTTTATTTTTACATGCATACATTTTCATCCATACTTAAAGGATTTTTATTCAATAAGATTATGGTAGAGATCATTTTATGTTTTACATAAAATTTTGATTCCTAGGAGACATTTCCATTAATTATTCTACCTTCCCAAGTTTTCAGTATGCAAGAGCTAGAAATTTGAAGCAGAGAGAAAATCAAGAAAAAGGGAAAAAAATAGGCAGTAAAACCAACTTTATCATATTTTTTAATTAAATGCTTCATTTACCATGTGGAAATTTTTCTTATTTTTGACAAGGTTTTTTTAATGCAGATTCAGAGCAGGTGAAATTGTAAACAGTTCTTTTAGGATATTTTTGTAACAACCTTCTAATAGCATATATCCTCTGAGACTTTTTTCTTCTGTCCCTTTTTGGCGTGTGTGTGTGTATATGTATATATATGTATGTATATAATTACTATCCTTTTCTCAAAGGGCTTATGTTCTTTTACTTTCAAGGTGTTCTAGTTACCTTGAACATAAATCAGAGGAAGGAATGTAATTGTCATGAAAATCCTTTTCCTTGCAAATATTTGGGAAGTTTTTTCTATGAATAGTATGTAATGAGAGACAGGGAGCTGACAGGTTCATTCAGAATTGTCTTGGTGTGTAGATCTGATTTTTAAAATATGTATTTATTAACATGCTCTGTTTCTGGGGAAAATTATGTAAGAAACATATGGAGAGGAGTATGTTCACTGATACAGCCATTTATTACAGCTTAGTCATCAACTTTATCTTTGATTTATTTACTTGTTTTTCCTGCTAATGATGCTGTCTCCTAATTATTGTTGTCAGAATATTGTTTAACTCTTTAAGCTCTGGGTTTTTTTGTTTTGTTTTAAAAAAGAAATCTGCTGCAACAGATTGTTGTTTTAATCATGTTGTTAGGCCATCTGTTCCCACAGTCAGATGGGAGAAGACAAATTTACCACATCTCACTCAGTGAGGGTGAGATTCACTCAGTTGGTTTCCGTCTCACACAACGTTACAAACTTCTGCCTCACTCATTTACAGCTCTCTAGCATAATTTAGTGATGGGTTGCATCTGGCATGGGCTGAAAAGCTATCTGTAGTGATACGCTGCAGCCTGGGGAATGGCATGTAGGCTTCATACCCTCCCTAGGAAGCTTTTCAAGGGCATAGTTGTTCACTGCAGCCTAGTACCATCTTTTCCTCCTGCTCCCTAGCCATATAGCTCACTGGTGTGAGAAAATCCTCTTTTCTCACTGAGGGAAAAGGAACTGAAGGTATCTGCAAGGGTGAAGTTAAGTGTGTGTACCCACACTGGAGTGGCAGAGGATCATGCTATTTGAATAAGGTGTACAGGTCCTACTTCTGTCCTTTGCCGTTTCCTCCGATTTTTTATAAATGTAGTTTCCAGGCAATATATCACACAACTTAAGTTGCTGCTGCAGTTAAAATGGGGTTTCTCTGACCAGACTGAGTTTTGGACATTTACTGAATTTGTCAGATGAAATCTGACTAATATCTGTTTTTCTGAAGATGTTCCTTCAGCATACCCACAGTGACTGTAAAATGAATCATTAATATTTTAGATGAGACTTTATTAACTGGAAACTGCAGCAATGAATATACAAAATTTAATCTTGACAAATTTGCTGCAAATCATTTTTCTTCATGAAATTACAGTGTCTGTAATATTGCCTGTCTTAAACAAATGGGTGGAAGGAAAAAGAGGAGGAAGAGCAGCGGTACTTACGTGCTTGGCAGAAGTTGTAGAGATTTCTTTTTAAATAATTCTTTTAAAATAAATTATTTTGTTTAATCCTGTACTGTTTTCTTTGCTTAAATGATCCTCTTTCTTAATTGTATGTGGCAGGGAGCTTCCTGAGGAAGCAATAAACAGGCAACCACTCTTCTGTCAAGTGAAGTGAGACTATTCAGAAGCCGTAGGGCCAAGTTTTAGGGGTTTGGTGGAACTATGAGTACAGCAGTAACAATAAGTCCCCCCTGGATCTGTATGTAGCAGTAATAGTATTTTGAAAGCAGTAATTTTTTTTTTTTAATTTTTTAAATTACTTTTCTCCTATGACTTTTTTTTTACTGTTTTTTGGGTTTTTTTTTATTTATTTATGACATTCTGGTAATCCTAAGGGTAAAGATATTCATGAAAGAAACGTTAGGTGACACAAATTTTAGATAGCTTTAGCAACCACTTGTGCCCATCTGCTTTCTCTTGGCTATAGCTTCCATGGTGTCAGAACGGCAGGTAAATGGCCCGAGGGACTTAAACCCTGCCATTCCCTGTTCTGTCATGGAGTGGGGTCATACGGGGTCCCACCTTCTCTGCAAGTCAATAAATAGAGATACTGGAATGACAATGAGGTTGCATTCCCTTTCTGTTTCCCTACTGCAGTCTTTGGCTTGCCTTTTTCTTTATTTACATTGGGAATTTTACACTTTGGCTTAGAACTGCAGGATATTAAGGAGATGATTTTTGACCAACCCTCTTCTCCACAGTTTGTTCCTGAGACAGGAGGAGGCTTTAAAGAAAATTGGCTTAAGCCAAACTGTGGTTTTTAACTACTACAATTCTTTTATCTCTGCTCAGTGTACCTGAGCTGAATTTGTCTTTTGTAGCTAAACAGCAAAGATCATATTCTAGAAAAACATATTACTAAATTGGATTAGTTGAATTACTTTTTGTACAATTGTTTTTAATACAAAATGTGACCTGCAGTTAACTGCTACTGTTTTCATTCCTTGTGGCAGCTGCCCCTTATAGAAAAAGGGGAATTGTGCCTAGGAATATTGTCTATAAAAAGCCACCAGCTTTGCAAGAAAATAACCTCTTCCCAATCCAAAATTCCTCTAGTTTGTGGATATTTAGGCATGTTGTGATGCATGTTTTCTTATGGAAGAGTGATAGCTGTGGTAGGTCTGCATATTTTATGGGAAAAAACTTCTATTTAATTGGAGGTAGAACTGACATTGCTTTTACAGCTCTTGAACTGTGGAGATGAGGAGCTTAAATTAAAAAAATCTCCAAAGAAATAAAACCGCCTCTTCCAGCAATTTGCTAGGTTTCCAAAGGAATAAACCACATAATTTAATTATTATTGGCTAATTTGCTTCTTTTTCTCTCAGGAAAAGATCATGTCTGTAGATTCATTGGATGTGGAAGGAATGACAGATTTAACTATGTGGTCATGCAGTTGCAGGTCAGTATCAAACAACTCTCCAAGTTTGCTTGCGTGTTTTTGTTTATTAGCCCAGCATGTATGAAAACACCAGCAAAACTTTAGAGGATGGCAAATTCTAAAAAATCCCAAAGGTAATAAGCAAACCTAAACTAAGCATATATAGATATCTTTATTCTTTGATATCCTTTCCATAATTCTCTCAGAAAAGAGAAAGTTTGCATCCTCAGAAAGACCTGACTATTGAAAGAGTGAACCATGATGTCTTCTGAGATAATTCACACTCCTTTGAAGTCTTCATCTGAAGATGGTCTAAAATATAATACATTAGTCTGTGCATTTTGTTGGCTTTTTTGATGAAAGTGAAAAAATACCCTTTGCAAGTAAAAGAAAACACTTAATTCACTTTACTGAAAGACTTGTTCCTGTGAAGAGGGATAAAATGGGTGATTAACACTTAAAGTTATGGGATTATTGTCCTTTATCATCTTGATAAATGTGAATACTGGAAAAAAAAAAAATATGCCCTGTTGCTGCACTCTCCAAACCATCAAGCTGCAACAAAGTCTTTTACCATCTCATACCAACACACTCTTCATGTCAGTCCCTCTGCTGCTTTCTCCTAGTCTCTCCTTATCCCAGGCACACATTCTCTCTCTCTTCTCTCTACTTCTTCCTCCTCTCTCTTCCTTGGCTGCTCAACCACTTAACAGAACCAGCCACAGCTGCACCTTATCTACAGCAGCCAACCCACTGCCACTGAAGCCAGCCCACAGCTATATATTAACAATATTCATTAACCCAGCTTCATTCCTCTACAATTCCCCCCCCCTTTTTTTTTTACATTTCATATCATATGTTACAACCTTTTTACAAATATATTTTTTGTACAGTCCTCCAGAATTCCTCTACAATTCCCCTCCTTTTTAACATTTCATACCTTAGGTATTTAACAATCATCATAGCCTTTTTACAAATAAGCTTTTCATACAGTCCGGACAACTTGTCCCTGAACAAATACTCATATTCCTTCTTCACTTTTATCTTGGGCTTTTCATCTTCTGCAGGTTGATCACCTTTCTTCTTATCTGCTTTCTTAACATCGGGGATTTTGATTTCTTCAGAGGGGGGTTCTGATGAACTTATAGTGCCTTGTCCTTTCACCTCTTGGGTCATACTGGACAGTAACCCGAGTGAGTTTTCAGCAGCAGCAGATCTAGAATACAGCATTGACACATCATTCTGTGTCCTGAAAAACTTCTTAACATCCTTGTGGTCACCCATTTCTTCTACAAGTGGAGACACCTTCAACAAGCACACAAACACCAGCAAGAATACCACCAGGCCGAGCAGCAGCAGCAGCAACGGTGGGAGCTGCCCACGGCACTGCGCTGCTCCCACACCTTCCCCCGGCACAGCCGTCACCGCTGTCTGGCCAGACCCGCTCTGGACCCACCACAGCTGTGGGCTGCTGCCACATCTGGCCATGTACTTTGCTGCTGTCACCCGTTACCCTCAGTCTCTTAACTCCATGGCAGTCAGGCTTCCTTCTCCTTGATCCCAACAGCTCACCTTTACCGGTGTCTGATCCAGATCCCCAGGTTCTTCCCACCTATCTCAACATGATCTGGATCACAGTCTATCCGCGCCTGTCTCTGCTATGTTGGGCACCACCGTCACTGTTCAAAACTTCAAACATCCCCCAGCACAGCCATCACCACTGTTGCCGCTCGTTACACTCAGTCTCATAATCCAAAGGGCCTCACACAGGGCACCAATTGTCACAGCACTCTCCAAACTAGTCAGCTGCAACAAGGTCTTTTACCATCTCACACCAACACCCTCTTCATGCCAGCCCCTCTGCTGCCTTCTCCTAGTCTCTCCTCATCCCAGGCACACATTCTCTCTCTTCCTTGGCTGCCTAAGCCTTTAACAGAACCAGCCACAGCTGCACCTTATCTGCATCAGCCAACCTGCCCCTGAAGCCAGCCCACAGCTGTATGTTATCAATGATCATTAACCCAGCTTCATCCCTCTACAGTGCCCTCGTTCACACTGTTCATCTTCTGTTATTTTGGCAGACCAACAGTTCTGTGATATTGTGGGTGTGTATTTCCTGCATAGTATGTTTTTCATCTCTTTAAGTAGTCAGAGATGCACTGTATAAATAAATAAATGATGTACTCTTCATTAGAGGTGAGTGTGAAGAAGTCTTTGTGAGCATTTTTTCAGTGGCCTCTTTTCAGGTTGATGCAGATACAATGTTAATTAATAGTGTATGTCCTAGTCTTCTAATAGAGATTAGTTTGGTCCATGTTATTTAGAAGTAGAAAGATACTAGGATTCATTTATTCAAAAATAAATTATGAACTTAATGTTGGAGACACTCAAGGACATACAGTCATTGCATTTAGGTAAGGTATGTTATTATTGTGTATGAAGATAGGCAATGAGTATTCCATGGTTAACCATGAACAGCTAAAGAAGTAGGAAAACTACACTGTCTTGGTATTAGTATTTTTTTATGGAAATGTCCTTTTAATTTCATCAGGGTCGGAACTTGGCAGACCTGCGTCGGAGTCAATCTCGAGGAACATTCACCATTAGTACCACTCTGCGGCTTGGAAAGCAGATTTTGGAATCTATTGAAAGTATCCATTCTGTGGGATTCCTGCACAGGGACATAAAACCAGTAAGTCTGCCCATTAAATCCAAACAGGCAAGTAATATATGGTCGTTAGATGGCTGCATAAATAAGAATAGGTTCTATACTGGATGTTAAAATGAAAAAATGAGAAGGGACAGAAACTTGAATGTTTGTTCATCAAGGGCAGATTTTTTTTTATTGATTAATGTTGAATTGCAACAACAACTGTAGTCTTTGTCATCATTGTCTCCAGTTACTTAGGACTCTGCAGTTTCCTGTAGCTAAAACTTCCAGCTCTTACCTGTAGCATCAAGCAATCAAGAGTGTTTGTCATGAGTTTGGTTAATGGCAATTAATATCTTCACATAATAAATCTAAGAGAATAGATATTAAATGTAGGGTGTATTTGTAAGATTTTCAGTAGCATTTTATTTGTGGTTAATATATCTAAAACAAGGAAAGAAAAGACAGAAAACTATTGAATTGTTTTATTGTGCAATTCTGGTAAAATGAGTGTTGTCAAATGTCATGAGGGCGGTGCCTTCTTGATAGCACCATGCTTTTGTTCTTATTGTTTTTTATGGTTTTCTTTCAATTGATTCCTGATTTATTTATATCAGTTCTATATTAAAATTACCATTAGAACTCTGAACTTTCAACATTTGTAAATGAGAAAAAATAAATGAATCTTATGTTTTCTAATAGATGCAAATATGGCTGGTTATATCTGGCATATTTAGCTAAATTTCCTGTCAGCTGAATAATATTTACGTAAAACTTCTGGTAAGTTTCTGTGCATTAGGGAATTTTCATTTTCATCACTTCTTCCTTGCAACTTTTATAAAACTTGCCTTCTCCTGACCCATCCCCAAGACTTCATTTAACAGGAAAAGGATACAGAAGCAGTGAATGTCAAGTGAAATAGGTGAGAAGGGGTTAGCTGGAGCACAAGATTTTAATGATGAAAACAATTCAAGTTTTGAATGGGAAATGTGTTCCTTTATGGCTGGCAGGATGGATTTGGGACATCTTGTTATCTAGCTGTATCTTGGAGTTTTTTGGGCCAAATAAGATGGAAATGGAGAATGCTGTTAGGGGATGGAAAATCCCAGAAAATTAAATGTTGAGCCAGGATAAACAGCAGTGTAAGGTAGTATATTAGATTCATAAAACAAAGAATTTTTCTTCCCCTTTACGAGTTATGTTGTGACTTACATGTGCAAAAGAAGGCATGATTGCTTTCTAACATGCAGTTTTCCTGGCTTGAAAATTCAAGTCCATTTTATTTTTTATTATGCATTTTCTAGATAGATTATACTAAAAGTAAGCGTTGCGCTGAGCTGAAATCTTGAAACCCTTGGTTGGTTTTTTGACTTGTGGTGAATTAGGCAATACTGAAATTCTGTTCCATTTAAAAATAATGTTAAACACACTCATGTCAATTTATGGTTTCAATTGGTTTTCACCCTCATCCTTTGACATTGAAACAGCTGTGAATTTCAGTTTTATTTAGAACAGTACTACTGTTTCACTTCATGGGAAAAGCAAAGTAGTTTTTCTAGAGTTAACTGCATTAAGCTTCCAGTTTGCTCAGATATGTAGTTTGAATTCCATTTCACAGAACTTGTTTTTAGCTTTATCTTTTTTAATCCATTTTAAGGGGATTTGGTGGGGAGAGACTTGAACCAATATAGCCAATATGTTCAAGCATCATAAACTAGGAGTGTTGAAGAATTGTTTTGAAAGGGCTAACGTGGAATGGTAATCTGTAGAGGCAAATAAGAAAACTTACTGAAGCTTTTCAGAATTAATTACCTCCATAAGTCCTCACTAACTTTACAGCTCTTACTGTTTAGTGGTTTTGGGGGGTTTCTTTGGTTAAACCTGATTCTTCCCCCTCACATGAAAAGCAAAAGGCAGTGTGCATGCCTTATTGTGCATTCTGCATATATGATAGTGCATTTGTTTGGATGAACTTGTCAGTCCCAGGGTTGGCAGTTTTTTGAAGTGTCAAAACCAAATGATGTGAGTAGGTGACACAATTGAAAAAATTCTTGCTAAAAATTAATATATTCTAAGTGGCAAAGTAAGATGACAATCTCTTTGGACCATGTAGGCTGCTGCTCAGATACGCTAACTTGCATGTCTTGTTTTCTTAACAATGTTTTCTTTTAAGTTTAATGAGAATTTAGTAGAACTGAAAATATGGAAGGAAGGATAGAGAGGTAGAATGTAGATTTTCTATGATTGTGTTACTGCATTGATACATGCACATATTGAAATGTATGTGTATTTATCTATCTCTCTCTCTGTATTTGTTTTTTTTCCTAGTCAAACTTCGCCATGGGACGTTTTCCTAGCACCTGTAGGAAGTGTTATATGCTGGATTTTGGCTTGGCACGACAATTTACCAACTCATGTGGGGATGTCAGACCAGTAAGATTCTTTCAAAGTTTCAATTTGATTAATTGAATGTGGTAGTATGCTGTCTTTTTTTTCTGGAGAAGTACGAGACTTGCATTGAACTGGTAACTGGTCTGAACTTGACAAACATTATCCCAGATCAGAAATGCAGCGTGATTTATTGATTATATTAAAAGATTGGCAGTCAGGAGTGAATTACGTTTCTGATCATTGGCTTGAGCCAGAGGTGTAGTCTATAATATTTTTGGATGACCTCTCTTCTGGAAAGAAAAAGAGGAAATCAAGTGACAAATAGGTTTTCATTAAATATCAGAGTAATAGACCACAGTTGAATTTCACTTGGTATTAAATATTTCATTAAAAAAAAAATCTATGTAGGAGAAAAAAATCAAACACTAAACTGAATGTATAATCTTCTGAAAGAAAAAGTCTGAATAATTAAAAGTGATAGGAGACTAATTATAACATACAACAGGACGTAGTTATGTGCAGTTGCTTTATTCCCATGTGATACAGTCTGAAGAAAATTGTAGATAAAAGCGTATCAATGAGGACATTATAATTTTAAGTACAGCAGAGCCTCCCTAATTCACTGGCGGGCAGTCCTTTTGTTAATTTCAAAGTTTAAAAATGAGCAAGTCAGTACTGTGGTATATGGTGATGTTTAGTTTACATTTTGGTGGTAATACTGAATAATGTACTAGTCAATATTGTGTAGCATATTTATTAATGTGATGTGATTTGAGTGGTAGAAACCATCTCTACAGGATTTTCAATTTTATGTTGGCTAAGACATTGGGAAAGCAGCAAATTTTTGTGTGCAAATCATGAGGTATGTGAATTAGTACGGTAAATTAGCAGGGTTCTGCTGTACTCTATTCCTTCAGCCATAATGCTGGACACTGCAATGAAAGCAAAGAGCAGGGGAGACCAACAGAGTGGCTGCTGCTGTTGGAAAGGTGAGCTAAACATTTTACGTAGTTTTAAATTTTTTTTTTATTTTTATTTCTCAGTGTTCTTGTTGTGTTCTGTATGTTTGGCTGCTTATATTTTTCTAACTAACCTGTAATTTCGAAGAGAAAACAATTTCCAAGATTCTGTAATTTTTATATATATACACACACCCCAGTGGTAGTATTTTCAGGAAAAAATAGGCGATGACAACAGAAAATTTAATATTTCTGCTATTCTCTCTTTTGTAACAACTCAGCTCTTGCCTTTTTGTTTTTCATTGCAGTGCCCTACAATGTAACTGAAGTAATTATTTGATTTAATGTTTAGAATTTTCTGACAGTGTAATCCATATTAGTAGAGTGGCAGTGAGGGGGGGAAAAAAAAAAAAAAAAGACTAGTTTTATTTATACTTAATAGACTAGTTTTATTTATACTTAATAGTCAGAAATGGCTCTTGTATTGATAGCAACCATACTGTTGGCCTTGCTTACTAGTAAAATGTATTAATATTTTCATTAAATGTGCTATATGCTTCTCCTTAAGGCTATCCTTCTTCTAAACTTCATTAGATTTCTTCAGCAGATACTGCAAATAACCTGGAAAAATGTAAAAGCATGTTCTACAAAAAACATAGTACTCTGTTGGTAAGAACCTGTTCCTTAGTTAAGGCTGATTGTTAGATTATTATGCTAAGTCTAATTTTCTACATACGTGACTTTCACAGAAAGAATCTAGTCCCATTGAGATTTTATATAACACCACCGAGTCCTTGAATTTTCAGTGTGTTCTAAAAGAATGAGGAGAGCAGTTTTGGGAATTATAGTATCAAGTTTTTGTCCTTTAGTACTTTTGTATTCCACCCAACATTAAGGAATTCCTGGTGGCCATAAATCTGTTTGTTCAACTCAAAAAGATGGAAGAAACTTATATAAGTTGAAAGCAGAAAAGTTTATGACAGGACAGTATTTCCCTCCGGAAGTCATTGGCCAGCACCACTGGTTAGCATATACATTCCAACAAGTGGAGAAAATAGTTTCCTTCAAGACTGATAGAGAAGAAAGGTGTGTAGTTCTTAGACAAAATGCAATTTAGACTGGCAAGTGGGTTGAAACTAAAACACAATTACAAGCATAAATTATAATCAGCTTTATAGTGTACATCTTCTTGTTAATCTAGGTAGTATTCACTTGACTGAAGTTCAAACAAGAAGTTGAAAAGAGGTCCTTATGGTAAGGGAGACTTGCTTTATCTTGTGAAATGAGGTCAAGAAGCAAAGAGGAAGTGAGAAATTTATCAAACCATTAAGCTACCCAACATTAGAGTCTTGGTTAATTGCAGTATATTGTACCAAGACAGAGGAATGCAGCAGAGTTTCATACGTCTTCAGTGTGATAAGGTGTTCTTGTTTCAGATCTGTTATAAAAAGAGGAATTATAAAACGGGAATCTATGGTTTTATTCTGGTATTTGCCTGAACTATGTGCTGGTGGCTACTACTATGTTCGACCATCCATTTGGACTCTTCCATATTTCTGTTAAGCCTGTGCTTATTCTAGTCTGAACCTTTTCTTTTGTTTCCCCGCTCTGGTTTCCTTTCTACATCCACCTTCTCATATTGCTTTGCTTCCAGTTTGCAGTTTTGGTGCCCACTGGAATAGTACAATACAACTAAGTGAAATTTTCTTTGCTCTGAGTTTCTCTTCTTGGCATCATGATGAAAGCTGAAAGCATTCTGGAGTAAGAGAAAAGAATTTCAAGCTGGTGCAGCTCTGGATTGAATTATGCCTCGTGACAGATAGAGCACTTGAAGAATCTAAATGCCTTATTCAAACAAGACTGTACTGAGTTTGTGTGAAATACAGCTTTGCAAAAGCTCAGGCATAATCAGTTTGGGATGGCTAGTAGAATATTCCTTGACATCATCATGGTACACTCTCAGATCTCTCCTTGTCTACCTTCATTCTGAGGCACACAGGATGTAGGGTTCCTACAAATTACTGTGAGAGTTAATAACCGAAACAAACATTTGTCAGCTGCATTAAAGAACAGTTAGAAATGGTTTGCTGAATTAAAAGCAAGCAGCTACAAACCCAGTCATCTAACATGAAGAATTTCAACTTAAGTTAGTAATATGCCATAAGTTTCAAGTGGCTGAATGCAGGAGCTTATATGGAAAATAGTGGCCAGTGTTTAAGTATACATTTTACTACAGTTGCTACATATGATACATTGGCAGCGAAGTTCACAAACAGGCAGCAGTGCTAGTGAGTCTGGAGGAATTCTGATGAAGTTCCAGCAATATTCTAATAGAAAATGTTTATGCTTCAAAGTAGAAATAAAGATTCATTCAGGCTAGATAACTTAAATATTTCTGGTACTATCTGTAGTAATTACTTTTTTTGTTTCACATTGTTATTACAATAGTTACCAAACATACCTGTTTTCATTACAGAAAACACACTGATGATACAGACACTTCCCTGGCATGGACTTGGTTCCCCCTCATCTTTTCTATGCTGTATAGACCCATTCTGAACATTAGTTTCTTCATGTGTACTGACTTGTCTATAATACTCCAAATCATGACCTATGGAACTAAGTCTCCCACGCATACTATTAATTCAATTGCAGCGGTTTGATGAGTTATCAGACTCTTTCTGGGCAAATTTTACAGTAGCATTGGATCTGTTTGTATTTGCTGCAGTCTGTTTTCTCATCTTGCTGCCATGCTTTTCTACCTTCCCGAACAGGCTGCAGAATTAAGTTAAAAGCATCTCTTATCTTCCATGATAAATTAAATTATTCTCTAGAGTAAATAGATGTTATAACAGCAAAAATTGCTCACAGGATTTTTTGTGCATTACAGACAAACAAAGCCTGTGTTCAAGTACTGCTTGTTTCAGTTGAACTTGAGTATAATCTATATTTTCCTCCTTTTTGGGTGCACTGACATCTTGAATTCTCATTTGATTGTTGTTTATTGCTAGAGAGTTTTAGAATGAGACATTGACACATTAACTAGAATAAGAACGTATTTTAATTTATGATTACTGTGAAATAAAATAAGATTTATCTCACTGTTTTGTTTCTTCTGCTGTTGTTTACCGTAAGTAGAAAGTTCACAACAAATAAAGCTATTCTGACTCAGTCTGCCTTGAAATTAAAAGTGGCTCATACATTAATAAGTTGAAATTATTCTATTTATCAAAAAAGATGTATTAATTAAATTGTCTAGGGATCATAATATAATCAAGCTTGCAAAGAAAATTGTGTAGGTAGTTTACAATTGGAAGAAAATGTTTAACTTGTCTTTAGTGAGAGATGTTAGCATCCAGAATTTTAAAATTTCTGTAATTATGCCATCAGAACTAATTTATATCTTTTCCCATGCCCATCTGATAACTACATCCTGTCTATTGACATCTTATTTTCCTGTGCTGGTTTTTCTTCTCACCATTACTAGCTTTTCTCTTCTGTGATTCCCATCAGCTTTCTCTCCTTTTCTCAGTTTTTGCCATTTTCCATTAATAGAAGTCTTAAACCTGAATCCACATAATTTCTGCTTCTCTGTCTTTGGTGACAGTCTTGCTTTGTCTCACTTTCTTCTGGCTTCAGCTTCTTTCATGATTTAATTTCAAGTCTTCTTTCTTCAGTGTATCCCTCTCTAGTTTTATGTTCCCTCCTTTTCCCCTTTATCTTCAGATAGCCTCATTCATAAACACATTTTTTAATCTCTAAGCATGTGATTCACATTTATGATATCTCTGTTCCAGTACAGTTTCCTTCTGTTCAAACTAAAACTGTCATCTGTCTCTACTGTCTTTGTTAACATCTTATGATGAACTCAGACCCAACATGCTCTTGGTGTCCTTTCTCCTGAGCCAGCCACTCAGTGCTACTTCTGTTCCTAGTCATGGCACGTGAGATCATCTTCCTGTCACCAAGGCTTACTGGCAGTTTTGACTTGGTGTGTCTATATATCCAGGCTCTCTATATATCCTGACAGTGTTTTCTGCATAATGTGTGCATACATTCACATGTATATGTATAAGGTGGGTTGGATTTTTTTTTTTTTCATTCACAAACCTGAAGATCTTGTGTAGGATCACCATCCCCTGCCCTGACTGTTACAGTACCCATTTTCTGGTTTGATGAATACAAGTTTTTTGTCTTGACAAACACCAAAATTCAGGGTGCTACTACAGATAGAATTTACGTGATTTGTTTTGATTATATTACCCTTCCGAAGTGCATCAAACAAGCTACTTATTTTCATTTTTAAGGCTTCTAAAGATCTCTGCCCACAGCCTATTATCTTTCATTCACAGGACAGATAAGCGACAGTAAAGATGCTCTGTTTACTACTTCTGGATTTTTTTAGAAAAGGAATTTAATTCTTTATTTCAGGCTGTTGCTTATGTTGGGAGGGAGATTTCTATAACCACCCAAAACCTCACTGTTTTCTTTTAAATCACTGTTTGGAAACAAAACTGGACAAGTATCATTGTTTTCTGTAGGAGTTGGAAGTAATATTTGTTTGTCCCTAAACCTTCAACTACAGTCTTTTATGACTGTAGTTGTTATTTAAGGTTTAAATGGAATGTGTGCTTAACAGCAAAAAGCAGAATGTAGTGGCCAGTCTGTATAGAACTACACAAGGATGGAGATAATACTGCATATGGAAAAGATTATCTTCTAATACAGAAACTATACATGAATGATAGGAAGTCTTATATATGCATGTGCTATGTACATATTGCTGGCAGCTTATTTTTAATTACTGAAAAGAGTAGTTTCAATATTGCATTTTCACTTTGGCTGTTATTAATTATTTCTGGTAGATAGTTATGGAGGGAGGATTTTTTGTTGTCAGTTTGTTATTTTCTTCCTGAGAAGTTATGGTGTCTCATTCGACTTCTTACCTGGAAGAATGGTCAAGGCACAGAGCTTAGAATGAGAAAGCCTTTCTTGAAGATCATCCCGGCTAATTCCATGAAGGGTTCAAACCATACTTGAAAATTAAAGGGTCCCACAGATTTTTGCTGTCATGCTTGTTAGATCCTAAGACATCTCAGTCTTGTTTTCTGAAATGTTGTTCATCTTTGTACTCACCATCTCAATGTCTGACTCCATGGTGATTTAGCACCGTTAAATTTTTGCTACTAGGGAGTCAATTCAGCTGTGGTTGCTCCTATCTAAATGCTGTTTTGAGAAAAAGCAGGTTTAATATAAAGAGCTTCTCAGAAAGTAATATTTAAAGAACAGAAAGAGGAGTCCTAAGTGAGTAATTCAGTTCTTCAACACTTGTAGTACTTACTGTATTTTTCATTGCATTTTGGAGTGTCACATGTGGACTGTCTGTTTACAGAATTGAAGAGCAAGCAGTTTTCAGCCCATTTCACTGTTCTTTCCCAGTGGGATTTGCAATAGCATGTTGTTGTGGTTTTTTTCCCTTGGATTAGGTTATCTAAAATGATCTTCATTTGGTTTGCAGCAGCCAAATGACAGTAAAGCTGATTTTGAAAGTAAAAAAAATGAGACTTGAAGGAGCTATATGGTTGCTTATCCACCAAGAATGTGATAGAATCTAAGAAATTGTTTCTGTAGGTATTAGACGTCTTTATATCCACATTTTTCTATCCATCAAACACCCTTTTTCAAGAAAAATGCAGAACAGTCACAAAGCTTAGGCTTTTGAAGTCAGTAAGCAGCAGTTTTCATATGAACTGCTGTTACAGGATGCACTGATTTTTGCATGTCTGAAGGACACAAATGATTCACACGAAATATTTGTTTTTCTTCTTAATTATCAGTTAGCTTTTCCTCATTTATTGACTTGGGGACCTGGCCAGTCATGTTGTTTGGGTCATCCATTCCATCTGCTCCAAGCTTTCAATACAAATAAAGGAGTTAAAGAGCACAGGATTGCCACCAGTTTTTACAAGTGGGAATAAATTGCTGTAAACACAGAAGCATATGGTATTTTTGTTTTTCCTTATTCTTTCTGGTTTCCCTTGTACTTCTGTCATCGCCTTTTTTGCTTTTTTACGGAAGCTTCCCACACTGCAGCTGAAATAGCCTTTTGTAGCCTCTCTGCAGAACTATATAATTTCTTCCTCCAACAATACAGAACTCTTTCAGAAAACAATGAAATAATACATCTCCAGTGTATTTCCCAAATATTTTAGTTGTAGCTGTCTTGGTTCCCTTCCCTACAAAGTGAATGCATAGTTTCAAAGTCTTATTTTTACACATCGACTGTATAGGTAGTACTCTGTTGTAAAGTTGATAAAAAGGGATGGAATTGATCATAAATATAATACGCCAACGGTTAGAGGAGGACTAATCTGTTCTGGTATTCCATAATCATTATCTAGACTGTAACTTCAAATTCAGCGTTTTCCTTATGGGAAAATAATCACCCTTCTTTATAAAGATGAGTAAAAGTTCATTTCAGGAAATTATTGGAAGGAGTATTTTAAGAGAGGATTTTATGTAATGAAAATGTTTGTGTTCAAGCTTTATTGGTCTGCGTTTAATTTTTGTTTTCTGGGAACATATTTTGACCACATATTCTTTTGGGAAACCTTGAGCAATGGTATGTGTGTAGCTGGGAATAGGATGAAGAATATGCAAACTCGGGCAGTATCCAAAATCTGAAACTAGATTTTACATGTTGAGGACAGTACTAAGAAGCAGGTATTTGGGGCAGATGTAGAACTAAATTCTAGAATGGAAGTTGGTAAGGAAACACTTATTGGTGTGAGGAGCTTTGTCTGGTGACAGAAAAGATTGGAAGAGAAAAATGTGTGTGGGAAGAACAAAAAAACTGCTGGGGATGATGTAGGCTGTTAGAAGAAGGAAGAAGGAAATAGGGTCAGGGCAATAAATTGTTGGAGAGGAAGCCAGTAATTGAATTAATGGTGTAGATAAGAATTGATTACTGCAAAGCAAGGTAATTAGAATTTAATTGTGGGGAGACTCTCTAGTCATCAGGCAAATACATTTAGCAGGGTGCAAATCCAGTATATTTATGAGATTCATAGTCTACTGTTTATTGTTTTTTGAGACTGTTGTCAAAGGGTATTTTACCTACCATTTTGTTTTCCATTGTCCTAGTGATAGCTGAAGTAAGTAGTACCAGCATTTGTTTTTTCTTAAGACAAAGAATAAATTATTCTTTTTCAGTGTAAACCTAACTTCATAAACCTTCAGTTTACATATATCTATTTACATGGCGATAGTGGAAAGTGAAGGTGTCAGCTGTGGTTCAGAAATAAAAAACCTTGAGGGACAAAATCCAAAGGACACTTGTATTCTTAATATCATCAGTACTACAGCTAGCTCTTGGGCAGTTGTCATCAGCCTTGTTTTAAAGTGAATGTTAAACACAACTGTTCTTTGAGATACTATTAAATTTAATATAAAGCAAGCAAAATAAAAGAAAAAAGAAGCTGCTAGTCATTGCTTTTAAACACATTAACCTTTAAAAATGAATTTGAGTTCATAATTCTTAAAAAAAATCCGTAAATTCAACCATCATGTATTATCACAGGCCTGTGTTTTGTCATCTTTCATTTATGTGGACTTCAAGTTAGAAATAACTGAAATGTATTTGTTTTACAGAGAAGATAATATAACTTGTATGCAAGCTGAGATGACAAAGTTAGGGAAAAACACATTTGAATTGAAAAAGTATCTATAAGAAGGTGGTGTTTAGATAAGACCTTTTTATCTAAAACGTTTGTGTTTTTCTACTCACTGACTGACAGCCTAAAGAATTATTGAATTAACAGCCAGTCCTTTGAGTCTGGTGATTTGGACTCAGCAAAGATGATTGAAGGAGAAAACTCCTTTTTGTTCATTTTGGCGCTTAGTTTGGTATGTGAGCTTCCTCTTTCAGAGTATTCTAACTAGTGGGTTAAAAGGTGTTCTAATGAGACTATTTAGTCTGTGGAACTGTGCCATTTTTGATAAGTAAGGTTTTTTAGGTCAAAGAGAGAGTTACCCTATGACTGCTTTTCTCCCTCTCCCCACCTTTTTCCTGCCCTTCCCAGTGACTAGATTTTGGGTCATTCTTCCATTGTTACATAAAATGGACAGTTCCCACCCTCATAGGTTTGTTTAGCATCACCTTAATTTCAAGTGTCTAAACTTTCTGTATTTATTTGAAATAAGTAAAAAATTAAAATTAATTCTTTTAACATACATTATGGAGGTTTATGGTATTTTAAATCTAACTTGCTAGATTTCTTTTTTTACCTGGAAATTTGAGATATCAAACCTAACCAAGCTGGGAAGTCTTGATTTGAGAACAACTAGGAAAGGTAGTAACTGTTTTTTCTGATACCTTTGCATTAAAGGAGTCACAAAACTCTTACTCTAAACATTAACAAAAGGATTCAAATCCAAAGGAGACAGAGTACCCACCAAAATTTTCTGAGGAATTAATCATGCTCTTTACTAGTCACCTGTCAGTAACAAAATTGTCTCTGACTCCTGCTAAAGCAGAAGATACAGCAGCTGCTACACAGTCTGACCCTTAGAAAAATGCAGTGAAAGCAATTGTGAATGCAAATGTTTAGATCTTTTTATTGTCTAGGGAAGCAGTTACAAACCTGTTCACATCAAACAATGAACATATTATTCTATCCAGGTGTTTATGTACTAAATCAGATAAGTACTGCTTGCCTTTCGGCAGTGCCCTCAGGTTCTGAGGATTTTCCAGCAAATGAGTTTTTATCTTCAAGTTTCACTTTAGGATGACAGATGGTGTCTGGGAAATATACTTTGAAAGAGCAGAATTCTTTGCGGGGGGGACAAGCAACAGGAATCTCAACAAAAAAAAACAAAACAAAATAAACACCTAAAACCAACCCCACTCAGCCCCTGCACAGAGTGCGGCACAGAAGTGAGTTGGTAAATAGCAAAGCAGAGTATTAGGTACATTTTGAAAGCTTTCAAAGTCTATTGTACTTCAGTTAAATACAGGGATAGAAGGTATAAGTTCCTTGTATATTCATCTTTTACTTTTGTTTTTTAGTTCATGAAAATTTGGGAATGGTTATGCATGTGAATGGCACAGTGTGTGTTTCTTTTAATATTCTGGATTATCTTGATTGCTTGATCTCCTGTCACCTTGACAGAAGAATTGCAGTTTATTTCTGTATTTGGAAGAGAACATAGTTTTTATGGTACTGAAAGAGTGGAAGCTATATCCACTAAATGCTTTCTATGATGGGAGAAAGTGTGGAATAATTTTAAGGACTAAAGGAGCAATGGTGAATCTACACTGTTGTAAGAAACAAAATCACTGTAAATCTTTAGTCTTCTCTGAAGGCAGTTTGGACCCAGAGACTGCTTAAAGATGGATTGCTCATATATGCTTCCAAATCTCATTTTCAAGTAAATGCTGTTATAGCCTGATCTGGAAACACTGATATTACTTCAAGAAAAAAAAGTCTCAAATGTGGTCGGTCCACAGGTAGTACTGACTAAAACTGGTGCCGTTTTATTTGTTTGCCCCAGTGCCACTGATGATTTAGAATTTGTGTCAGTAACTAGTCCTGAATAATACCTTGACTGTATGTATTTATTACAAATAAAGAGTCTATATACTGGAAGTTGTGCAAGAATAGTTACTGAACATTGCATCTGAATTAAAATCTGAGTTGAATTGAGACTCCTTATTATATTTAAATTATTGGAGCACTTTGGTCACCTCCAGAAATTAGTGAATTTATCAGGTTTTGGTTTTATTTAAAGAGCAGGAAGATACATTGTATCTTCATCAGTTTCTTGATACATTCTCTGCTTTGAATGACACAGATTAAGACAAAATCCAAGGACAACTAGGACGTGTTTTATGAGTACAGTATTAAATGGCAGTGGATTATATGAAAAAAAATTAAATAGTACAAAAAAGTTCCAGGGAGCTGTTTCAATTCATAGTGCTCCATATTAAGCATATAATAAATAATTGGCTAAAATATGTAACAGGTCTAAAAAGACCTCTCTTCCAAACCTGACTGAAACTGTTGAAAGCCAGATGCTGCAGGGTAATGGTCCATGTCATTTTATTAAATGTACTGTTCAGTGATTGTTTCATCCTGTTGAGAAGCATTTTGTTGCTGGCATTTACCTTATGCTATCTTTTCTCAGTAATGTTCTCTCTCAGTCCCTAACAGTACATTACACAGGGATGTGATTAGTTGAGGACTGCATATTTGCACCTAAACAAGTAAAATCATATTTATTTTTCCTTTTGAAATCTTACCTTCCTCAGCTATACTGCCTGTCTTATATTTAACACATTGTCACTTAAACTTGCATTTTTGAGCTCCTCTTCATTTCATTTTTACCTTCAAGTTGTCACTAAATCATATTGTTTTCTCATGGAAACTTATGCAAACTTCTCTGAAATTTATCCACATGCCTTCAGTCTTTGGATAAAATTTTCATCAATCCTTAGGTTATTTCCTTGTAATTTATTGCAACAACTTCTTTTTAGCCCCCTCTTTTCAGTGTCACTGTTGTGTGAGTGTAGTTTACTGGAGTCATGCCTTGCTAATAATTGCGCTCCTGTGTAGTTAGGCAGCTCCTGTCCGGGCTGCAAGTGATGATCGTGACAAAGAAGTGTCTCTGCAGTTGTAGGTGCTATGGTACTATAAATAATATGTTATAAAGAGGAATTTGAATCTGAAGATAACCCTGTTTACCCTTCCCTTTTATCGTTTTCCTAACCGGTTTCTGAAAAACACAAGAACATGAATAGTTCAGCATGCATTCTCAAGCTGAGTATGGAGGCACCCTGTGACATGGAGCAAGAGCTATCTAATTGTTCAGGCATGGCACAAGAAGCACTCAAGAGCCTTCCAGTGCTCCCATGGGGCTAATCTGCTCAGGCTCAGCAAAGGCTTGTCTTCATTACTGCTGTACTGGACTAATAACAACATCACCTTCTCCTCTTTACTGTCATAGAAAATGATTAACAAGTTTTGCTTCCTCCATCATCCTTCCCATAATTTGAATCTTTCTATGTGTATAATAATGCTCTGAGGCTTTTACACATTGATATGCTTTAGAGTAGATCTTTCATAAGTTGTATCTTTGAGTGAACACTCCTTATCTTGCAACAGAATTTTTTAAGCAGGGAAGTGATGAAAAGTTACTTTTCCCTCAGCATTTGCATGAAAGCTATGCATGCTGTACTGGACACCTCAACGCTACTGGTTATAAAGCATGTGCATGTTAAAATTTGGCATGAGAAGTTCCCAGGATGAAATGTCTATAACTGGGCAATCCTAAAACCAGAATTTTTTTTATTAATTTCTACAGTTTGTCTAACAAAGACATAAATTAATGTGAAGAATGCACTGAACGCGTTGAAGTAATGTCAGGCATTAAATGGTTATGTATCTTGCAGTGGCTCCTCCCTATCAAATCCTTTCAACCAATCTTTACCAAATCACTGTGAGTTCCAATTAACTCTTAAAATTCTCCCTTATTCCTTGTGAGGTCTGTGATCAGATTTCAGGAAATAAGGGAGAGAAATGCAGTGTATGAGGTATGAGAAAGTGCAAGGGAAAAACAGGAGGAGGAGGAGGAGAGGGAAAAGGGTGACAGAGAGAATGAGTATTATTTACCTGCCTCATTCCCTCTCTACTGCAGAAGTAAAGATATCAGGTGCCAAAACAAAGAACAAGAAATGTTTGGTGATAACCTCAAAGGTAAATGCCTCGGTGACCTTTAAATCTGGAGGTAGTTCAGCTGTATTAGTGTGAAGCATTGTGTGGGCTATCTGGCCTGGGGAGACCACTGTGCTCTGCCCAGGACCAGAAGTAGTGCCTGTCTCTGTAGAGCATTGCACGAGGTCAGCTGCGTCTTGAAAGAGTTTGAGAAATATTTCTTCTGATCTGTATGAAGGGAGGAAGAAGACATGACAGGGAAGTGGGGTGTAGTGCAACAAAGCTAAAGTATGTCCAATTTTTCATTGTTTCCAGCTTAATAGAGAGTTTGACATGATAGAATAAGTGGCAAGTTGCAGTTTTAGCTTGAACCATAGGACAAGTGTCTTAATCACATATTTTGAGATCAGCCTCCTAACAGCCATCTCTCTTCTCTTCAGCACTTCTTGGGAAGGTTCAAGAGCTGGGGCTGTAAAACATTAAAAATAAGTAATAGTTTTGTAGTGAACTCTCTAGCAGAAAGGCATAGAATGAGCAAGAAATTATAAACAAAGGAATATTTTAAATATTTGGTGTGTAAATCTTAGTTTATGTTAATAAAGTTTTGCACTGATTGTGTGTTTTGCAGCAGTTAGCAAAATTACTTCAGCTATTATGGCACCAATGAAAATATTTAAGGAGGGACCAATGGAGACACACGTATGTGATACAATTAAGCTGCCAAATAGAATGTGATAAAGTCCTGAAAATAGAGTTGGAAACTATTTACTGCATGTTCTTTGTTTCTAAAATAAATATTTTTATTAGTAAATAAAGATTCAAAAGTAGTGTTGGAGGAGAGGACCGAGGTAATTTTTTTGAAACCTGACCATCCTTTCCTGTTGTAGCCCATTTCTGCTTTTCCTGTCTATAAAATTAAACTTTGTACATTTTGCTACTGTAGAACAAATGAAGTGTCTAAACAACAAAGATTTTAAAACTGTGTTTTCAGGTTTTCTTCACTAAATCTGCATGCCAGCCTATATTACATGTATTTTTGGAAATAGATGAGATCTGCAAGATTTCCTTCTGAATTCTGAGCTAAGCATTTGATAGTTGATAGCTTTCTAAAAAATGAACTACTTTAAAGAAAAGAAGATTTGTTTCAGTAAATGGAGTTCTGTTGAAGAGTCTGAGATTAATTATTACAGTTTTATATTTTCTTCATTACTTTCAGTTCTGTTGCAAAGGAATTGTTATATAACATCAGAGCCATTCAATGCAAGACATAAACAAATAGCCTCATTCTTAAATAACCTGTACATATTCCTTAATTCTTTCCCTCATCATCTAAGTCAACAAAGACTGGAGCCTAATTAATCTTTTCTTTTTTTTTTTTTTTCTCCTTAAATCCCAGGGAATACTAAAGAAGGTCTAGATTTTTATGTCAAAATGTCCTACATGGAAATGGTCATTTGCCGGAGAGACTAAACCAAGAGGCCTTTGTTTTATTAGTCTTACCAGAAGGAATCTGCATGAGTTGAAAGAATTAGGACATTAGTCATTTCAGGCTCCATTTCTGAATTATGACAACTTTATAGGGAAAACAAGGCAGTTAGTTTGGAGAGGTTTTTGCAGACCTTATTTTTTAATAAAGAGATTAAAATAACTATTAAATAGTTATGTTTCAAAAATTTTTGAAGTAATGCATAGCTGTGATATACCTACCAGTGTTAACCTGTGCAGATATAATGACACAGCTGTGTTATACCTACCAGTGTAACACTGTTACGTTTCTCTGCCATAACGTCCTTCAAGGACATAGAGGGAGATTATTTAAGTCATATAGTCTTTATATGTAGCATTTTGAACATGACCCTTGCAAGTTTGATTGTGCTATTACTGACAAAGAAGAAATGAAGGAAATCAGTGTTATAGAGACAGACAGCTGGTGTCTTGTGTGATGTGTGATAGTGTGAGGTGAAAAAGGCAGGTAGTGAGTTAAAGTAAAAGATGAAAACCAAGAATTATGAATTGACTTACAAGCGACACAAGTAGAATGGGTATATGAATTGAATCTGATCTGATATTTTAGAACATCTCTATGGAGTATTCTTGCAACAATTAAATGAAATGAAAAACTTGAGAAAATCATGTATGGTTATTTGTTTGAGAGGAAGATTGTTTGTGACCTGGTGTTTGAGAGTTTTTGGGTGAAAAATAAAAAGAATATACAGTCTATTAATATCCTGCCTGAAGGAACAGGTTGATAAATAGTTGAGATATGAAAAAGATTTAATTCACATAATACAATACTTTGTAATAGTTGGAATATATTGGGTTTTTTCTCCTTTCCTGTGGTGTGCAGAACACTGATATCATATCCAGACAATCACTGAACAGTTTAATTCTGATACAGCAGTTCCTTTATTTTCTATAGAACTGACAGATGCCTAGGCAAATGGGCTGTTGTAACAGTCCTTTAAAACAAAGACAAATAGTTTTTCCACTGAGATTTGATATTATCTTTGAAAAAAATCAAATTATTTCATGCATCATGAAACTTACTTCATTCCTGTAGTTTTGTGTACTGGTTCCCTTATGCCCTCCAAACTGCTTAGTATTTTCACCTTCATACTATACTCTGCCTTTGTGACCAGTCCGTAGTCACAGTTCTGGGACTAGGCATGCCTTGTGTGCCATCTAAAGTGCATGCTGATTGACCAGCTGACTGGTGTCTTTTAAGATGGAAGTGAGCCATTTTAATTGAATTTTAACGGTCTTCCTCTGTGTCAAGATAATAATTTGGGTTCTATCTGTAATCACTAATTTTCATTAATCTTGTAGAAACTGCTGAAAGTCTTTGAGAGCTGTCCTGTTTGCTTGAAATTAAAAGCTATTATCGTGGAAAGACACATGGTTTGGTCCAGTAAAATTTGTTTCCTAGTGAAAATAGAAGCAAACCAAAGCCAAACCAGAAACTTTAGTTTCTAATTCTTTCTGAGCTATTGACTGAATTCTCTGCTGAGTTACGAAAAATTATTTCAAATAGTTTAAAAGAAAGAAGGAAAGTGTGTTATTTTATGTACATTAGCTTGCTTGAGACCTTTTGCTTCTCATCCTTAGTTGTAAATAAGTCTACTACTGAAATAAGTCTACTTCTGGATTGATGCAACTCTTTAATGTATGGTATTATTATAAATAGTAAATATGATATGTCCAAAACAATTAAAAATTAAGGTCTCAGTTCTCAAGTCTGCTAAAAGCACGTGACTTCCCATAATGCAGAACAACCATAGAATTTTCACTTACGAAGATAAGTAAAACAATATTCTGTTGTCTGGGGAAATTCTCTGCCAAAGCATTAGGTGGTTTATGTAGGTAGTCTTCATCTCACAGTAATCTCTGCTTCAGCTCTTGGTGGGAGAGAAAGATGGCACAGGGCAAAGCAAACATACACATGGTAGATTTATCATGTGTGATTTTTCACTGCAGTAAGTTCAGGTTTGTGACAGACACTTGGTAGGTTGTTCCCACCTCCAGCCCACCAGACGTTTTCTCTGCATATGAGTCAGCTGTGGAATGATTGCCATTTTCTGCTAGTGCATCACATTGGCTAAGTAAATGCTCCAGATTGAAAACGGAGTAGCTTGGGAGCTGGTTTTGCATATCAAATACTGCTGTTTAGAGATGGTGATGCTCTTTATAGCATATGCAGTTGGAGTTAAATTTTCATTTGTCACCACACATCTGTTAGAACTCACAATAGCAAAATTTAATTGTACTGTTACATGTTAATTGGGCTTGTTACCCAGCTGCTGCTGGAATGAGGTAACATAGGATCAGACAGCTGTAATCAATATTTGGAAATCATGACTTCTGTTTAGGTATGTCTGAGTCCAAATAATGTATCATACCGACAACTGGCAGGAGGTGGGTCGATAAAGAGTTCTAAGTACAAGTACTTGGTCGTTAGTGTCTGATGTAGTTTTTACAGGGGGCTAAAAATGCAGCTTTGAAGAGCTGTGTATATATGGTGAAAACTAATAAGTAGAATATATTGTAATGGCAATTGTATTTCAGGTGCTTACTGTTTCTTTACCCAAATGATCCCTGAATTTTTCATTTACTTTAAACTGGTGCTAACACATGCTAGGCATTAAATTAGATTGCAAAGCCTACATCCACAGAAAAGGGGGGATTGGAATGTGAATTATTGAAACCATTTGGTATGAAAAAAGGCTCCAAAGAAATGGAACTGTGTATAGTTCCAATTCTGAAAATACATTCCTGTTGGGTAAAAGAACTTTTAAAAGTTCTTATTAAAAGTTTTTTTAAAAGTAATAGACTTTTTAAAGGGAAAAGATAATAAAGGAGGATTCTACCTTTAACAAAGGGAAATAGAGGTAATGGAGGTGGGTGCTTCTCTACCCACCCCACTATGTGCTTTAGAGGCAGCACTGAGAAGGTGGGGGTCACTGCTTGAGCTGGTTTCTCAATCCAAAACATAAAGACACTTAAGAATTCTCAGCCATTGCCTGACTGATAGAAAGAACCATGGTGTGTGTCAGAAATAGTGTAAGTGATTATTATTTTATTTTTCCATATTTAATATCTAGTTTACATGACTGTAGTAAAAGGTTAACTTTTTCCTCTGCATAACATTTCCAACATTGCCGAAAGCAATAAACACAGAACGTTTAGCTAGAGATACTCAACTGAGCTGAGGATTGTTATTTCCCTCCTCCACAGCCCCTCCAAAGAAACAACAGTCATAGA
This sequence comes from Falco naumanni, assembly GCF_017639655.2. Classification (NCBI taxonomy): domain Eukaryota; kingdom Metazoa; phylum Chordata; class Aves; order Falconiformes; family Falconidae; genus Falco; species Falco naumanni. The sequence goes on along the minus strand of NC_054060.1, from coordinate 49,659,012 downwards.
CAGGTTTGTAAGCATAGTGTCTCCCAGGAATCTGCAAACCTGTGTGCTGGGAGGAAATGGTTCGCTTTTCTAGAAACTCCTTATTTCCTGCATGTAGTTTATCTAAGACATTGTCATGTGTTTCCAGGGCAGGGCCACCTCCAAAGAAAACTGATGTTACATTAAAAAGTACCTTTGTGTGTAGAAAAATTCTTCAAAGTCACTAAATCTGCTTCATATGCATTTATCTTAAAAAAATATATATTTTAACTTATATTTGAAGAATCTAATGATAGTAATCAAATCTGAGACAACTCAGACTTCCAGATCACCACTTGAGCTAATTATATTAAAAAACCCTTTTTTTGTGTGAACTGATGCAAACAAGTTACAGTTTTGTAGATTTTCTAACTATTTTTTCTGTCAAATATAACTATGGAAGATCTCTAGTCTTGTTTGAAATTACATCCCTTATTCTAATCAAGTGACTACATCATGTGATTTGTATGGCCATTACTACTAATTTAATACCTGGGATTTAAGGCAAAGGTTTGTAGGAATTATTTTTTTTGCAGAAAGTATGACTCCCAAAATTTAAGAACTCTTCCCTAATTTCCTGTTTGTTTCTGTGCCAGTTTGAGGGTGGTTTATTTCAAATGTTTGCTTACTCTGTCTGAAGGGAAAACTTGCTGACAATGGTTGCTGTAAATAAACAGAAATGAATGCAAGCTAAATAAAGATGTTAAGTACAGAAGAGCTGGAGAACGGAATCCACTGCTGAGTGGACTGTTAATGGATACCTGCAACTGAGACAGCATCTGGATGTGGCAGTTTTTCCCAGTCTGGAGAGAAAAAACCCCACTAAATTTCAAGTGAAAAACAGGAGAATGTTGATTATGACATTCGTCATGGAAAGGAACATAGATGTGATCCATTTTAATCAAGGGCATCAGGGGAATTCACAGGTGTATTCGAATGTAAGATGCACTATCTCTTTAGTACAAATACCCTTTCCAGCTATATCCTCCAAAAATGCCATAGATTCTATTGGTTGTCTTAATAGGTCACCTGTAATGATTTTAAAAAATGGTCCTATTAAGTTTTTTTCTCAGCATGGAAATCTACTTTGCTTTAAGGAAGCTCAGTTGCTGTGGTAGCAGCTTGCTTAGATAAGGCATCTGGAAGACAATACTATAACCAATGTTTCTGTAAGGCTCTTTTCCATTCTTCCCCTGGTGGCAGGTGAGCTCAGACGGAAAATTTGGGGGTGTTTAAAAACAAATCGACATGATCAATAACATCAGAGGAGGATTTTATTTGAAAAAAATGCAGGGAATTGTTCAGGAAGTTGCTATTTTTGCCTCTGATATTTTGCTTTTACTACGTGAGCCATTGTGAGACGCATAAAAAGCTCTGAAACAGTTTCAGAAGTTTTGCAAATGCTCGCAAGTCTGTAAATTCTATTCTGAATTGGGCAAACTTGATTTGAGCTACTAGGGACATCATTCATGTTGTTAGTGACACGATGGAATTAATTTATTGTTGTTGCGCGGCATTGTAATACTACTGTTAAATAGTGACCAGCTGCATTATGAAAGATATTTCATTATGTATTAAATTACATATGCTCTTAAGTCAGATTTATGCGAACTACACTTTAAGGCAATAGATAGTAAAAGGAGGCAAGAAATTGTGAAAGGATTTAGATATCCTTGCTGGGGTGAATAATTCAGAATTCATTTCCTGATAAACTAACGTATAGAAACAATATGTATGGTTGCCCCCCCAGTGAGGTGATTCTCAGATGATTGAAATCATCTTAGGGCACATGATTTCATAGGGTTGTCTAGGGATGGCAGTGACTTTTAACATTTAAAAGCAATTGAGCTGGTACACAATGAAATTCCTCATATGGACATTTCTCCACCAGGACAGAACTGGAATAGGTCAGATTATTAGTTTTTGTAAACTGTATGGGATAATTTAGATTCCATATGCCGTTTTTTACCCTTTTTTTATTTCCTTGTCAAGCAACTGGAATGTTTTTGTGTTAGTTATCAAGTAAGATTTGAAGTTGTTACTCTAGGAATAAAAGCCTCATTTCATCATAGTTTTCCTATTTTTCATTAATCTTAGAAGAATGGAAATATTTACCTTAGTAAAACTGAATATAGTCCTTCCTTTTTAACATTCAGACCAGAGGCTTAAGACAGTAAGCATTTGGCTTCATCTCCTGAAACTTTATGCTCTTGGGATTTACTGAATTTCTGTTTCTGGGTGTTCTGAAGTTAAGGTCTCAGTGCCCTTCTGAGAAGTGTTAGTCATCAGACTGCATCTTTTCTGGAAATTTACCTGTATTTTGATTGTCTTGGCAGTAATGCTGTATTATTCTTACTTGGATGGTTTGCCAGTCTTCAAAACTACTAAGGAGACTTAAGTCCTTTTTTTGAAAAAATTAGTTTCTACTTAAATTTAGCAGTTCAAAAGCATTTTGAGCTATTCTTTTTATAATTGCGTGGTACTTGGAAATTTCTGCAACTACAGTGTTATGCTTCATTTCAGGATAATGTTCAGTATGCAATATGATATAGTTACAAGATGTAAGATAGTAACTCAGTTGTCTGTCCTGCCTGGACACAAAATGTGTTCCAAGTACCATTTACACTTTATGATAACGTGCAAAACCTAAGGTTTAAGGAATATCATCTGAGAACCTGGTCATGTTAACAACATCCTAGAAAATACTTTCCACCTGAACTAACGTTGGTTCAGCTCTCATCGTACCACTCTAGCAGATATTGATTATATGGGCTGTTGAATCCCTTTTAAAGACATTTAATGCATAATCCTGCTGCATTTAATTGATAGGGTTATTAACAGTAATGGCAGCTCCTGACATACTTAAATGATAACTCTCAGTGTAGCGTCTCTTGGTGGATAAGAAGAAATTATACCTATATATGTATAGATGGGGAGATACTGAAGTGTTTTATCTTAATAGGGTAATAATTATGTATTGTAGTGATCTCTGTGTGTATATCAAACCAGACTTTTCAACGTAGTGTGCAAAATTTTTAAAAATCGTAATGGTCATGAGTCTGGGGCAGGCAGACACATCACCAATACCCTTTTTAATTACAAGACAGAGCTGAGGAAAATAATTCAGGTTTCTCACATTCACTGTTAGAGGAAATAAAAAGAAATATTGATTGGGAAGATAAGACTGTGTAAAAGAACACAAATTTAGCAGTTCTGGCAGTTCCCTCTATATAAAATGATTAATTGAGGAGGTGACATGGATTTGATATTTGTTTTAGGCAAAGTAATATACCACTGTTTGATTTTTTTTAATTGTAAATGTATACTAATTGTGACTATTATCAATTATATAATTCCTTTTGTAACATTTTATTTGAAGGAAAGATGTATGGGAATATATACTCTCTGATTACAAAACACCAATTGACTCATGTTCATACAAGATCTGGAGTGTCAGGGAGAAAATGCCGGTATTCATGAACTAGAAAAGAATGAAATGTTTCTAACTGATGCTTGTAGTGCAGCCCTTGTTATTTATTGCTTAGCCGCAGCTTTGAAACTTACCTGTGGCGTTCCCTACTTTTTGAATTTCTCAAAAAATTGATTGGTTTGTTAGTTCGGAAAAGAATTTGTGAAAATGTTGCTAGGACATTTCAATAAATGGCTGGTTGTCTGTTCATACCACATAATATTGGTGTATTTTAGTAAAGTGGAAGAAATCATTATGGTTTATATCCTGTCAGAATTTAAAAACTCAAACTTCTAATGCTTAAACCCAAGAAATAATTTCATTATTGGAGAAAAAAGAGGAATAGTTCTGCCATATAGCTTTTTTGAGGGATGAGGTAACTAGAACTTGATGTCTGTGAGAACAAAAACTGACATAAATCGATGGTTTAAAAAACTATGGCATATGTCACTGTATGCTGCCAACTTGGATTTCCACTGAGGACTTGTAGATACACGGTAAATTGAAATAAAACAAAAAGTTTCAAATTATATGTGTTGTGGCTCCATACTCACTTTGCAGATGCCAAGTTTAGTAGTCAGAGGGTATATTTCTGACAATAAGAATCTTTTTCTGTTCTTTGACAGCCACGAGCTGTCGCTGGTTTTCGAGGAACGGTACGATATGCATCGATCAATGCTCACAGAAACAGAGTGAGTATCTCAATTTGTATCATATCCATGTCATGTAGCTGAAAGCAGTCAGTAATGCGGTTACTATTTATTTTTTGTATTCTTATGTGTGAATTTATTGGGTAGAAATTATAAATTTTGGGAAAAGATAATAAATTTTACAGTAGTGGAGGATAAAAAAGTTCTTGTAGAAATAATAGTGGTTTAACTAGTTACCTTTGGTGTTCAATTGTATTTTAAGTTAAGAAATTAAAAAGGTGTTTTTATATATACTGAGTTTTATAAAATATATAATATCTATAATATCCAGTATATCATCTTAACATCATACACTAAACAAATCTGAATAAACAGCTCTTCCAGTATAGAGATCTGCAATGTTATTTTAACGTACTTCAGCTTCTGTTTTGTTTCTCTGGTCTTCTGTGGAAATTTACTTGGCTGTTTCTACTTGAAATAGTGGCTGGATTTAATTATACAAAATTGTTTTGCAGTGTTGATTATAGTAATTTTATAGATAATAATTTGTCTCCAGAGCAGTAAAGAATCTATGTTCCCTGTTGTCTTATAGGTATTTGTAAGATGCATTAGAATAATATTTCTTTTTCACAGGAAATGGGTCGGCATGATGACCTCTGGTCCCTGTTTTACATGTTGGTGGAATTTGTGGTTGGGCAACTGCCTTGGAGAAAAATAAAAGATAAGGTAAACCTAGAAGCGAAACCAAAGAGCATGAGGGAGATTTACTTCTGGATTGCAAGTGAATGCTGTGATATCCACTAAGAATCACTAGTTTGTTACATTTTCCAGTGTTTTCTAGTGTTCTCATTGCTAGTGTCATGCTATAAAAAGCAGACAAGTTTTACAAACTGTTCTAGGCAGGAAGTGGATTGTATTTCTAGTTTGCAAATGTTTTACAAGGCCAAAGTAAGTGTATATATGCCACTTATTTAATTTTTCTGTTTTCACTTGAGGACTTTTTGATTTCACCTATCACAAGTTTAGAGTTACTTATCTATTTTGATTATTTGTGAAAGGAGTGTTTTTTTACTTGCTGGTGAAGAATAGTGAATCAGTCAATCTGTGGTAGTGCCTTTAGTCATGTATCACAGGTGAGGTATGCAAAGAAACAGTGTCTAATTTGCCTGTCATTACTTCTTCCAACTTCTTTTGAAGTTAGATTGAAACAAGATTACTCTCTGATGTAGTTTATGCTTTGGTAGATGACAAAGTGGTATACAGTCTCTTTTTTGGTTTTGATTTACTTGTCTTACACTAAATAGGATTTGCTAATCTTAGGCAGTATGATGTGATGACCAAATATACACCAATAAGTGGCTGGACTTCAGATGGTGCAGCAGGATATTTAAATCTGTAAAACATGCTTTTTAGAAGGGTTGGAGTGTCTAATGACAGTCCTTGATATCAGGCAGCATTCAAACACAGCAGAAAATTAAATGGCTTTTCATACTGAATTTCAAGTTTCAAAATTATTTTGCATGTGTACTGAGGGGAATGACACAATCTCTTTCCTTGCTGTCTGATGTAGTCCACAGTACTATTCAGTGTAATATACTTACCGGTCTTTCTGGCCACTAATGTATTGAGTGTGTTGTAGCAGAGAATGAAGGCATGTTAATGTTTGTTGTATTTTTTACTCCTAGGAGCAAGTGGGCTCCATTAAGGAAAGGTATGAGCACAGACTTATGTTGAAACATCTTCCTCAAGAATTCAACATCTTTTTGGATCACATTTCTAATTTAGATTACTTTACGAAGCCTGATTACCAGGTAAACATTTTTCTATTTTGTCTCTATGATTTTTAAACAGCAGAATTTTATGCTGTTTCATCTTCAATTTCCTTTGATTTCATTGTTTAGTCTTGGTAGTTATGATGGATTGTGCCATCACAAAGTTATTTTAATGACCTTCTAGTGCCGTGGAAACTTTGTAGTTCAAAGATGTAATTTTTTCCCATTTTGGAAGAGTAAGGCAGTTAAGTTTCTAAAAACAATTGACAGTTGCTTTACAGTCAGTATGCGGTGCAGTCGGGTGCTATCCTACTATTGTAGCTTCTCGTGGGTGCTCCTTAAGTTAAATCAATCGTACTGTTTTCTCAGTCATAGTCATTCTGGCAGTTTTCCAAAATCTGGAGCTCAGCACCTACAATATATACAGCTAGAACACAACGTGCAGCCATGGTGAGTTTTTCAGACCGAAGTATTGCCTCCAGAGATCACCAGAAAACTAGTAATTTTAATTTAAGAGCATTGCCTGTTGAAATGAACAGCCTCAGCTTAGTGATAAGGTGATAGCTGCCAAGAGGATATGCTGTAGAATGTGTCTTACTCAGTGTTGACCCATGATTTAACAATAAATAAAACACAAAGATAGAACTTACTTCAGTCCCACTATGTGGAAAGCGGCAGGGGAATGCTCAGGGAAAGCAGGGAGGGAGAGACTGAGTTGTTGAAGGTTGGCAGTGACTTTAACATTCAAAAGTGACTCTAACATTACGCTGCAGGTTGTCCCTGTGTGCCTTCCCTCTGGCTCCCAGAAGCACACATTCCTGTCAGCTTCCCACTTACATTACCTGTCTGCCTCTGTGCATTTGTTCAACTCACTAACTCGGCAAACCAGAAGGAATAGTTTTCTGCTGATGTGCAAGCTGAATTGCTTCAACTCAAATAAATCATTCTGACTAAGTGTGGAATTGTAACTTTGATAAGAATGATTCCTGTGCTTTACTTAGCAAGATTAACAGAGAAATCAAGATATATAACATTTGAAATAAGAACTGAAATTCTCAACTAATTTCCTGTTAGTAAATGAATCTCATTAGATGTAGTAGTATGTTCTTCTGCACATTTGCAAAAAAAAAATAATCAATTTTTGTGAAAAAAATTGATGGCAAAGAAAAATCTTATTACAAATACAGGAAATGTTTAGCCTTCCTGAAAAATAAATACCTTGGGGTTTTTTCCTTTCCTATTAAAAATTTCCATGGAATTTATCCAGTAGTTTTCAATTAAGTGAGGAAAATTATTAAGAAATTTTTGAGTGGTTTTTGTGCCTAGTTATAAAGATGAATCAGATTTCTTTTTTTTCTTCTATGGTAAAAATCACTGATTGCAGAAATTTTGATGTTGTATAGAAAAACCTTGATTGTAGACTGATAAATATGTTCTATTTACATTATACATCCTGAATGATAGCACATACACACAGGCATATTTTTGCAAAACCTTTTTCTTGTGGTCTGCTTGTATCTAACACGGCACATGCTCAAGGATTAACATGATACCAGGATAGAATTTCTCTGTGATAGAGACAGCTCAGTAATTTACAGTCCTCTGGTTGGTCATGGAACATTTGCAGCTGCACAGCTGCAGCCTGAGCCTTCCAACAGAGTCTTGCCTCTGTGCTTTAGACCAGAGCAGGGTGGTTTTATTTAGAGCCGTGAGGAAGTGCTTTACTTTCCATGGTCGTTTAAGCTCTGGTCTTTCTTAACTAGTATTTGTTGTAGTTGTTGTAGCAGTGCTATGCATGCCTTCGATATCTATTGTTGTTTGTATATATGGTTAGGCAATGAACAAGAATGTACGTGGTCAGGATCCCTGCTTTGAAGAGTTACAGTCTAAAAAGCTTTTTAGCTTTTAGGAAAAAAAAAAAAAAGACTAATTTTAGAAAGGTTACAGAGTAAGAGATGATGTGATATGGACACAACCTTCCCACCAGTGACTAGAATTAGGCAAAGTTTTTTCACAGGGAGGGAACAGTAGACACAATTTCTTTCTCTGTCATGGACACAAATTGGTCTAGGTGATTTTTCCTTGCATAAAATGAGGGTGGAAGGCTTCCAGTGTGACATTTCTGTGGGATGATGTCAGCATTAGATAAAATAAACAGTACGTGATTCTAAATAACAGAAATGTACGAATTAGCAAATCATTATCCTTCCCTATGTACTCTTCATTCATTTCCTTAGTTTCTAGTGGTGTTACCAAATATATTATTTTATCTTCCTCTGCCGGAGAGCCATTTGATGCTATTCTGAAGCAATGTAGTTATGCCTCTGTGTGCCTTTCTGTCTTCTTATGGAAGGCTATGGTGTATCTTTGCCTTTCTTTACTGATGAAAGCACAGGTGTATATGTGTTTTTTAAAAAATAAAACAGAATTTTGCATATCTTGAAAAATAAGAAATGGTTACTATAAATAACTGTGTCCTTATTTATGTAAATTGTCTGTCAAAATCTTGAAGAGACATATTTAAGTATTACAGGAGGATATTTTTTAATCGCTTGGTCTCTTAGACAAAAGTTAAACTTACTAACTTTATTCCTTCATTTTTAGCTTCTCATGTCTGTGTTTGACAACAGCATGAAAACATTTGGGGTTATTGAAAGTGACCCTTTTGACTGGGAGAAGAGTGGAACTGATGGCTCTCTGACAACGACAACAACTTCAACCACACCTCAGTTACACACTCGTCTTACTCCAGCTGCAATTGGGTATGTATGCACATTGTGGTCACTTAAAAAGCAGCCGCAGAGTACCAAAAGGAAATTATCTCCATAATTTAGGGGTTTTGTGCAGGATGTTGAATAAATAGAGGAACAGCAGTTTGGGAGCATTTCAAGTGTTTGCTTTTTTAGGGTTCCTGTCTGTACTATCCTGAAAGATCAGTACAGCAGATTTAAATTTATGGCAATAAAAAATAGTACCTCAGGAAACTGCATATAATTTGCTAGTCCATCCTTTGCTAAATCGTATTTTGTGAAACTAAATGGTTTGCCCTGAGTTTAACTGCCTGGAAATAAACCCATTGTTTTCTGTAAACTTTGAATAAACTACTAGCTATTGTCTCCTTATAACTTTGAAAAATGAATGGACCTTTATAGGAAATTTGGAAATAGCTTTTGGTCATGTTTAAAATATTATGTGGTCTTTGAGATCTTCCATAATTAAGTTGAATGAGATGTGATGTTTAGTAATACCCATACTCATCTCAGGAAACTGGAGAATAGAAGAAATGTTTATGGATGAGAAGGAACATTTTGTGCCTGTTCTGGGCCTTGAGTAGATCAGCTTTTTATCCAAGAGTCACAAAGGTCGTGACATGGGAGTTTTGACAGTGTAGTAAGGCTGAAAATAGCTAGAATTTCATGTAGAATGTATTGAATTCCCAGTATTTCAAGGTAATTAAAAAAAAAAAGTTAAAATAAATGTCAGTCAAGACATTAACTGGTGTTAATATTACACAGGTGTACAGTGTGCGCTGTTGAACACACTGAAGTTGACAGGGATTTTGCATAGGATTCAGCCCCATTATCACACTAAGCATCACACTGGAGTTATCAATAGTCTTGGCTGCAGTTAACAATTTTGGTGGCTATAAAGAAATGACTTTTAATTGACCTCCCAACCATTCATTTTTTAGTTATAGCGTTGCTTCAGTTTCAGAATACTAAGCTAAGCCTTAGCCCTATTTAGCCCCAAGTCAATGGTACTACAGAACTTCAATTAAAATGTCCTGTTAGTGTTATGCTTATTAAGTATAGTGATTAAAACTGTTTAAAAATATAGTCTGCTGAGTGATTTGTCTTCCTTACACAGTATGTTTTGGTTTTCTACCAAATTTTGGGGGAAACTATATTATGAAAGTTGCCCATTCGGGTTTTTTTAATAGAAAAATATGTGTAGAAGAATCAGGAGCGTAGCTGAGCCTGGACTTGATCTGTTACAAATTTGCTGAGAAGTTACTTCAAAAACATTCATAAAACAGCTTTTAAGTGATTGGGTTTTCATTTCACCTTTTGTTATGTGCCTAAATTAAAGAAATGTGAATTGTGAAAGCCAAGAAGTAGGGGGTATTATATTAAATAATTTACAAGATTTAGTTTTCTACAGAAGCATACTTTTACTTGAAAGGTTTTTTTCTTTTAATAGACTAGAAAATAATTGCAAGAAACACATTAGAGTCTCAAAATTTTTACCTTTCCATTTTTTTTTTAAACTACTTTTGTAGAATTGCCAATGCCACTCCTATCCCAGGAGATCTGCTGCGAGAAAACACAGATGAAGTGTTTCCTGATGAACAGCTCAGTGATGGAGAGAATGGTATTCCAGTTGGTGTCTCACCAGAGAAACTACCTGGATCCCCTGGGCATCAGCGTCCTCAGGAGAAAGACGTTTGGGAAGAAATGGATGCAAACAGAAACAAAATAAAACTAGGGATCTGTAAGGTACTTGCAATTCTGCATTGTGTATACCACCTTTGAACAGTTTCCTGTCCTCATAGTGCACATAAGATATAATAAATAATGCAGTCTTATTAATATCGATTAGCCAGAATGGTCTAAGAAAACAAGATTTATGGTACAGCTAACACATTTTATTAGAGCAACTTATGTACTGGAACAAGCAGACAAGCCTTTGGGCCTTGTGTCACTTTATCAGGTCTTTATGATGAATGGTATATTGCTGATAATTTGAGATTCTTTGCAGTTTATTCATATTCATGTTCTTCAGACACAATTTTGATTCTGAATCACTGAATGAAAGCAAAGGAAATTTCCTGCATCTTGCATGTGTGGCAGTCAGATATTGAATATACAAAACTGAATTTAATGTTATTCTTCAATTGACAGGTTGGCAGTGTGATTGGCAGTGTCCATTTACTTCACTTGGTGGTTTTGTGTCCATAAGATACGATACCTTTGTACTGATCCAGAGTGGTTCATCGGCTAGTCTTTAGAAGGGAATGCTGCTTTATTTTGAAAAGTAGTCTCTGAGAAATGATTCCTGTCTCCCTTGCTCACAATCACAAGATTTTATATTCTGACAAATATAGCCCTGTTTCATTATATAAACATATTTATTACATGAAGAGGAATCTGGTACTGAAATGTTCTTTAGCTAGGAGAACTGTCTAGTTTGAGGCTGTTACTTCTTGTTTACTAGAAAAAAAACATTGTGGGAGAGAATATGGCATGGTGTCTATTTTCAGATTTTCTTACTTGTTTGTTTTTTACCAAGGAGGGAGAAAGATGATTATTCTGGTTTAAACAAAGGCAATTTCTATTAGCTATACCTGTTCAAACTAAGGATGATTGTGATTTCCCAGCTCTACATCATAACTAGTCAGTGTACAAGGTGTAATGCAATTTAACTAAAACAGTTCTGTCACAGAAATATCTAGTAGATTTAGTGTATAACAGTGTTACATGGTCCAGAGAATCATAAAGACAGCTTAGAAGCTAACTTCTTTTTAATAAGAGCACTTAAGTATAAAGCAGACCGAAGAACCTACCAAGTGTCAGGTTTCAGACCATTATTAAAGAAAATTTCAGAGATCAATATGAAATATCAGAGTAAATTTAAGTGTATTATTAGGCTTTTGGGACTCTTGTTCTCAGACCTACCCAGAACTAGTATATTACTAGTATTTTGTCAGTTGTAGGTGTGTGCTGAAGAGCATATCTAAAGTACATTAACTATGGCATAAACTTAAGGACCATTCCAAACACAAATTGGCTTATCACAGGCTAAAAACCTGGATGGTGTCCACGATGTAGTACCTTGTCTTCCTCTGTTTTGACACTCCTAGTAAGTTATATTTTTACTTTACTTTTTGAACAGGCTGCCACAGAGGAAGAAAACAGCCATGGGCCAGTGAACGGAATGCTTAACGCACCAAGTCTTGGTTCTCCAATTCGTGTTCGCTCAGAGACCACCCAGCTAGACAGAGATGTCCCACTGGTGCGAAAGTTACGTTCAATTCACAGCTTTGAACTGGAGAAGCGCCTGACATTGGAGTCTAAGCCAGATACTGATAAATTTCTTGAGACCTGGTAAAGAAATTATTTTGTTCTTATGCTTAGATCTTTTCAGAATATGTGGTTAAGATACTGTCATCTTTCTTCTATTGTGTGAAAACCAGGAATGGAGCTACTGGGTTATGCTTATGCAAGCTACAGCAAAGTATTTATTATGTTCATAATGTGTCTGGATAATGGATGTTACCACTTGGCAGCTTCTTTAAAAAAAGATTAGCGCTGGTATACAGTTAAAGCTGGACTTCCACACTTGAGAATTTTTTATTTCAAGACCTATTGGTCTAACCCTGGTATTTATTACCTTTTTCTTCGGTGGGATACTCTTGACAGTCAGTACAACTCATCCTAAATAAAAAATGATGACATCAGGTGCTCAGTAGAGGTAACATGGAATTAGATTATATGAAATAAGGACAGTTTACAAGAAGTGGAGTTACGAAGTTAGAAGTCTGTCTGCATGCAGCAGGTTTAGTTGTGCCCAAAGGTGTTGCACCAACATTAAAAAAGTCTTGATAGAATTAAAGTAAAAATGGCAATTAAAGGCAGAGAGAGACAGATATATGAGAACAGGTTCAATCAGTTTGCTTATATGTAGAAAAAATAAGGGGAGAAGGACACAGTGAAATCTAGCTGAAAAGCAGAGGCTGAGTGGGGACAGTGGAAGACAGCTGAGATGCTAACAGTGGCAAAACCTTTCTAAATATGTCATAGGAGGGTTAGGAATTTGTTTGATGAAGCAAGTTATGCAAAGCCCAAGTAAGGAATCAAAACAATCAATAACATTGGTCTTGAAAGCATCTACTAACTTCTGCTGGAGACATCTGTTTCTTCTGTTCTGCTTTGAATCTCTGCTTTGTAGCATAAATTCAGTCCAGTGGGCATCTGGTGGTAGCCTCACCACTGAGCTGATATCCACTCACTATGCTCCCTTCTGGTAATTACATTTACAATACAACATGATAGATTACAATTACACTTACAATGTGTGCAAATTTCTAAGACCATCCACCCATTTTTACTTGACATCAGAGTTATTTGTCTCAAATTGTGGATTTTTCAACCATTGTAGATTCTTCTAAAATATGACAACAAGTTTTCATATGTCTAGTTTTCCTCTACTGAAATAATTTAATTCATTCTTAACTAAGTCACATATTATCTTCTTTTCTTAAGTTTGGAGAAGATGCAGAAAGACTTGAATGCTGCGGCAGAGCCTCCTGTTGCTGCTGTTCCTCCTCTTTCTCAGAAAACACCCATTCCTGCTCCTGTAACTGCCCGTATGGACCATGTTTGGCACTATGATGAAGAATACCTTCCAGATGCTTCAAAACCTGTGTCAGCTAGCTCTCCAGAACATGTTGATGGTGTTATTAGCAATGGATTTGTAGCGGTCAACTTAAGTTCCTGCAGGCAGGAGGTTGATTCTAAGGAATGGGTGATAATAGATAAGGAAAGGGACTTGCAGGACTTCAGGACAAATGAAGCTTTAGGTCACAAAACAACTGGAAGTCCCTCAGATGAAGAGCCAGAGGTACTACAAGTTCTAGAGGAGTCCCCTCCAGAAGAACAGCCCAGACAGGGTGGTTGGGCAGGAAACAGTGTCCATGCCAAGAACCAAACCTCAGGGGTGGAGTTTGTTCTAGCCATGGAGTGTCATCCTGCTGCTTCCGAACAGCTTACAGATAAATTGGAACTTCTGTCTGGAGCTGCTGGACAGCTTCTTGCAGCCACCCCTACAAGTCCTATGGAAGCTCAAGCAGAAGGAGCACTCACTCCGGTAAGAGAAATGGCTGCTGTTTTATTAAACCTCTCTTTATTCAGAATTACATGATGAGACAGTAAGGCAAAATGCTGTGACTGAAATACAGTAGTGTAGCAGAAATTCCTAGTTTCATCAGATATGGGACTTGATTCTTGAGGAGTGATCTTCCATGTTCTGTTAATGAGTGTTTACATTCTCTCATGGCAGTGGCTATTAGTTCTGCAGGTATGTTCCACAGAACTAGCCTCAATCAAAAAAAAATAATTATATATATATATGTACACACACAAACAAGCTCCTTATGCATTAATTCCTAATCAGTGAGAGATACACATGCAAATATATATATTTACATTTGCAGTACAGAAACGTAAGATGACAATGAATGTGTAAAGCACTGCTACAATGTTTCACATGTTTCAGGAAAAGCCTAAATGGCTGAAATCAAAGAACCAGAGTTACTTGCTCCTCACCATCATCGATGTAGTGTTTTCTTTTGGAATTCCATTTGTTTCTTCTGAAATTTCTAGTGGTTCTTTTACAAACAACTTGTTGCTTTTATAAATAGTTGCTACTTCTGACTTCCAAGATATTTTTGCAACCACTGCTTTGCTCCCAGAATTTTCTCTTCACTAAGACAGATTGGTTTGCTTCCATTGCATCCTCTTCTTTTTGTGTTTCTGCATCTTTTCTAAAGAATTCTCATTTCTACAGTTTTTGAACATTTACTTTTTTTCTTTTGTCACTGACTTTACTGAAGGAGGAAGTGAGATTAATGGTTAAGTGATTTGGCATCAGCTCCTGATTTTGTTTCTCCCCTTTTATGAGTAGAAATTGTGTCATTATGATATAAAGGGCAATTCTTTCAAGCTCCTTTGAGCGAAGAAACCTGGCTGTACTTCTTCCTCACTTACCACCACTTCCTGTGAAGGTTACAGCCAGCTCATTAGAAAACGAAACTTGTCACCTACACTCATTTATTATAAAGTGTGGAATATATGGTGAAAACGTAATTAACTATAGTTGTACAATAAAATTTCAAATACACCTATGTTCTCATGGAAAATACAAGTTTGTATCTTTCATACAACATTATAGTCACTTTGTGAATTACGCAGTTTAAGGAATATAAGTTCAAAATACAGAACTGTATTAAACAACAGAAGATTTTTGAGATTTAAGTTGAAATATTAGTTACGTTAAGTTTTTGATTGGTTAAAAACTTCTAAAGACTAAAAATTAAATTGCTCGGTTGATTTCAGTTTGATTTTTGTATTTTAATGTCAGTTTTAGTAAAGCAGACAAGAAAGAGCAACACAGTCTTGTACAAAATACTAATTATTGGGTGTGTTTATTTTGAAAGCTATTAAAAAACAGCTTTCAATTTTGTGTGCAAATGCACTATCCCACTTTATACAAATTTGGCTCTTTTTAGGGAAACAGCTATTTTACTTAAAACTGAAAGTAGAGGTGATATAAACATCATGTACTGCAGTGCAAATAATGGACAATATCTGGAAAGGAAGAAGCTTCTAAGCGTGGGAGCAGCAATAGTTATAAACAAGGTCAACAAATTACAGGATGTATTGCAAGAAACACTGGTTGAAGTAGACACTGGGGTAAGATTATAATTTAGTCTGGCTTTGCAAGCAGGTACGGGATATTTGTCATGACCTCAAAAATGGGGAGAGTGAATATGATTTATATTATCCTGGAAGAGCAAGTAGTGCTGTGAGGGCAAGATGACTGGCAGGAAGGAGCTCACTGTTTTGAAGGTGCGTCATGTGGAATTGAAACGATAAATAGAACTGGGAATAAAGAAAACAAATTATTTGGCTGATTTAGAAACTGGGAACAGAGTATGTCTATGCAGTATGTCTATTCCAACTGTAATGCCAATTTGCGGTAGTATTCCCTCTACTTCATTAGCCCTTGAAAGTCCAGGAAGATATTTGGAGGCCAATTGTTCTTTCTGTCCTTCGTTGGTGGTATTGCACTTCATAAAAGTTACTTAAATATTCCTTGAGATGGGTACTGTAACCTAGCTGTTCTTTTAGGTGAGTGTCCTAGTCACTTCACAGGGAGACAGTATACATATGCCTCTTCATACAGTATTTCTGTCTGTTCCAGAGACCTGGTGACCTTTAGGAGCTGTTTGGCAGAGTCCTTTTTCTTCTTCCTCAAAGCATTTACCCACCTGAAACTGTTCTTTGAATGGGATTCTTGTTTGCGGATCAGATGTTCTTGTTCTTTAGTAATTTTATCTAGGTAGTGCCTTCCTGACAATACAAGTAATAAATAGGTGAAGGGTCATATTTTACTTTTGTGCTGATTTAATGATATTGCACCAGTTACTAAGAGCAGGTTGGGATCCAAGAATGTAAGGTTAGGACCATAAATCAAATTACTTAAGTATTGATAAAAGGCGTTAAAAATACATGTTGAAATTTTAGTAGTATAATAGCTTAATATAATTTGTGAAACCGTTTACTCATTTCAAATGGTTTGAAACTGTAGGATGTCACCACTCACGGTCATCATGCTTATGAGTATGCCTCCCATATGGATTTCTAGTGATCGGCTTCACTGTCACTTAGGAGAAAGTATGATGAATTACATTCTTTGAGCTTATTCTAATAGGTTTGTTAAATATGCAAGCAATTACTTCAATGGTGAATGAATAAAATAGTTTTCCTGTTTTATATATTTTTTTTTATTTTTCATTTTTACTTTGATGATTCTTCTGTCTTTCAGGGCTTTATTGCTCACTATTTTAGTAGTAAGTAGTAGCAAGGATGTTTCTATATGAGAAACTAAAGCTTCATATACTCACCCATAATTTTATTTTCTCCTGGAGAAAAGAAATTGCTGGTCTGCAGTCCTCCCATTTGTAGGTAAACGTTCTTCCTGAAACTGTGTGTGTACACGGACTTCCTGTAATTGATGATAATATCACTTCTTACCCGTTTCATGCAGCATCAGCATTCTAATGGCAATGTTAAGTTGTAGCAGTTCAGGAAGGAAAACTGAACTCAAAAAATAAGGGAGAAGTTATTGGCTTGGAGATGAGCAAGTTTCAGGCATTAAAAGATAGAGCAAATTATGCTATCTATTATGAAAAAAACTCTGCAGGTAAGAGAACTAATTTTCATGTTAGCAGTCATGGTTTTCCAGTTGCAATACAGATTCTGTGTGCTACCAGCAAATACCAGTTTGATCTGGCTCTGTCATGGGCGCATGGTCACGTTCCTGTTGATCTATTCAGAGCATGCTAGGGTGTATATGCTGGCTTCACGCTTTCCTGATGGCTCTGTGTTGACTTTGGCTGCAGGAAGACAGACAGTACCTGATTTACTGTAATATCTGGTGGTATAACATTAATCTGTCAAAAGAATTAGAACTGATCTAGACTAGTGGTGAATTTATATTGGAGCAGCACTTTACATCATACAGCTCTAGTTTAATTTTCCTTGAGCTGGTACTAAGAGCCTAAAGCTGGACTTGCTGTGTTGTTGAACCATGGCCTCAGTAATTTACTGTGTTTGTAGCTTTTAACAGTTGGACTTGATCACCTATTGCGGTTTAACCCCAGCCAGAAATCAAGCTCACTCACTGCCCCCAACCCCAGAGGGATGGGGAGGAGAATCAGGAAGGAATGCAAAACTCGAGGGTTGAGATAAGAACAATTTAATGATTTGAATAAAATAAAATAGGAGGGGGGAAAAACCCACAGCAATAATAATAACAATTATAGTGAAAAGGAGGGTGAAGGGGAGAGGAATAAAATCCAAAGGGAAGGGTAAAAAAGCAAGTGATGCACAATACAGTTGCTCACCACCCACTGACCAGTGCCCAGCCAGTCCCTGAGCAGCCAGTTGGCAGGCCCGGCCGACTCTCCTCAGTTTATATACTATACTACCTTCTATGGTATGGAATATATCTTTGGCTCGTTCAGGTCAGCTGTCCTGGCTGTGGTCTCTACCAATTTCTTGTGCCTCTCCAGCCCTCTGGCTGGCAAGGCATGAGAAGCTGAAAGGTCCTTGACTCAGTATAAACATTACTTAGAGACAACTGAAAACATCTGTTGTCAACATTACTCTCACACCAAATCACAAACAAAAAACACAGCGCTGCACCAACTACCGAGAAGAAAATCAACTCTCCCAGCTGAAACTAGGACATCATCTTAAAGGTCTTTTCCAACCCAAGTGATTCTATGATTCTACTGAATTGCAGTGAACTCCACACAATGCAAGCACAAAACTTTGCAATGTATATTTGTCAAGGAGATATTTCAGCAAAGAAATAATAATGGCATTGAAGTAATAGAATATGTAACAGCTAATTCCTTTTTTATCTTCAGTTTAAATTAAACTATAGTTTGCTCTGGTCAAACTTTGTTGACAACCTAATACCGTGCGTGTGTGTATGTATTTATATACACACAAACACGCACACACACATGTGCACGCATGGTTAGAAAAGAGGTTTGATTGTATGGATCTATTTATTTTTATTATTTAGAAATATTACTGAAATGAGTATTTTTGTATATCGAGGTACTAAGTTTTATCAAAAACTTGTTCTTAAATTTCCATTTATTTCTGAATTCTAAGTTGTTTAATTTTCATGTACCTTCTGTTCTCGGTTGATGCATTTGTGAGATACTGGAAATACTCTTTCTTATTTTTTTATAGTTGAGAGACAGCTATGCATTATGGAAACCAAAGCTTTAGGACTGAGACAATTCAAAATACCTTTTCATTAGATACTAAAATGCTTGATAGGTGCTCTGTTTCCAAGACACATAGAATTGCAAATACCATGGTAGGAAACAGAAAATCACCTTCATGAAGATTAGAGATATGGAAACTTTTTGCAGTCTTCATGGTTTTGTTTAAATATACTTGGAAGAAGGGCTTGCAAGCTGTATATAGCGATCTCATTTGCAGGTATTTGGATGTGTCACCATCAGATGCTTATTCAGCACTGGAAAAGGTCTTGCAACTCATTTCAGAGTTGTATGTCAAAGCTATAGGTTTATTAGAATCATCAATAACCAATTTGAAAATGTACTTTCTCTAAAATGATTAGTTTGGAACACTTTACAGCTCCTGGTCTTTATTTTTTCTTCCCTTTTCTCTAAATGCTTGAGCGATGTACTTCAATATGAAGCAATCGCTCATGGATTCTTCAGGCCAGTGTATCCTTCCAGTTCAATCCTATATTTGGGATATTTCATCAAAATTATTTAGTACTAATCTTACTGATTAATCCTGTCAGCTATAGTTCTTAATATGTGCTGCTATAGCTGTAGTTACACAGTCACATTTCTAAACCCTGCAGTGGGTGTATGTGCTAAAAATACAGTCATCTCAGAAAACAATGCTGTTGCAGGGATGTGCTAAGCATTTGCAAGGACCAGTCAACAATCAATTAGTTTGTGTACACAATGCCCTTGGAACAGACTATGTTAGTTTATTAAATATGCCCTAGATTTTTACTGACTGATTGACTGAAGGTAGGAACCAGCTAGAGAAAGGATGATGACTTCTGATTTTGATACTTGATTTTTAAAAATTGATGGAAAATGTGAAGATTAGACTTAAGATGCCTCTTAAATTGTCAGCTTTTAACCTGTGAGGAACTTGTGAATATGGTCTTCTAAGAAAATGTATCTAGGCAAGACATAAACAAGAATTATAAAATATTGATTTATAAACCTTATTTTCTTCCCCGCCATGTTGTTCTCACAGCTCAACTCATCTCATGCGCTGCATTTCTCCACTCCAAGAATTTCAAGTCCCATCCTCCGCACCATGAGCCCTATAGCCTATCTATCCATCCACTTGGACCCTCTGAAAGAGGCTGGTTTACCAAGGAGTCAGTCAGCTGAGAGCCACTCCTCTTCCTCCCGCTCAACTGGTCGTAGGCAGCTTCCAGTCATTCCCTGTGGCAACAAGTTCCCCCCTGCCATTTGCATCTCAAAAGCACAACTTCAGCAGGTGAATAAGCCTTGTTTTCATAAAAGTGACTGCATTTTAGCAGTCATCTGCAAAGTTTAACATTTTCAGTTGCTCTGCACAGTCCAGTAGTAGGCATATGCTAATCATACTGCTATACCCAACATCCAAAAAAATATTTTGAAAGATCAAGTTGGGGAATAAGAATGGATCTTGTCCAGGACTAGAGTCAGGAGTACTCTATGAGAAAGATACTGTCCCACTTAGAAGAGGTAATATTAGAGAGAGAGGAGTATTTAAGGAGGTTGTGGTCTGGAGCATCAGCCCTCTCTGGATGTTCTGGAAGATAGACTCACTTCCTCAGAGGGATTTTCTGTTGAAAAAGGTAGAATTATAAATTCTGGAAAAGTTTGTTACTTTTTTCAAAACTAAGATTAAAATCTCACTTTTTTTATGTGTTCCTATAATCAGTACCAGGTGGATTTTGAATGAGGAACACATATTAAAATTTGGACTACCTTAAATCATTTTAATGTGAGGAAAAATATCTAGAGATAGTGGAATTGCTACTTGGGGAATGAACAAATAATGAATTGTTCCACTGCTTGCAGTATACAAAGCAAAGATGGCAATTATCAGGATTCATAGCTAATGAAAATGTCACTAGAGAAAGGGGACTTCTCATAGTTTTGTATTCACAGTTCATTTCAACATGAGAAAGATGAAGGCTTAGAATCATAATTGAAGTTAATCATAATTTGTCTGTTAGTCACAAAAATATTGAAATTTGCTAAGCAGCATGAGCTTGCATTGACTGGTAAAACAGTATGACATAGCATTAATGCATAAGACCCTAACATATCATCATCATTTTACCATTAATATTTCATTTGGATTATATTTTGTGTGCCTTTTATTTCGAATGTATTTTTTCAGTATAAATATTTCTATATTTATATAGACTTCTTTTTTTTCAGTGAAGCATGCACAGGAGTATTGATATTAAAAGTAACCATCAACATTAGCTTCTTTCAAATTTCCACAGGATCAGTGTTGAGTGATAACAAGGCAAACAAAGCAGCTAGTGTCAACATGTTGTCTGTTAACTCAAAAAGCAGTGTTTTTTTCCAGCAACTCCTGGCTGCTTTTTATCTGAATATAAAAAAAACAGTTCTGTCCTCGATGTATGGAAATGGAAAAAGAGTAGCTCCCAGATGTTCATTACTGTGAACTTTATGAGATACCAAAATACCACATTCTTCATGATGACTGACATATTGAGTAGTGCAAAGGACTTAGAAGAAATTAACTCATGAAAAGTTAAGCTTCAGTATTTTTCAGGATTAGTTTGTATCCCAGGATGCAAAATGGCCTCTAAATTTTTTTTGCCTGTATATGTATGATTTAAATTTTCCAATTGGAATGAATTGCAGGTATAATTAGCAAACTGCTCACAATACTCAAAGAAAGTAGGTTGGCAGAGAGGGTCTTCTCTGGCTTCTTTAGTACCCAACAAATGAATAAAGCTGCAATATTAATATGAGCTGCAAAGTGATACACTTCCTTGTCATGTGAAAAAGAACTGGTATTGTGTCAGGTGCTGCTGCTACTGAGTGGAGTGAGGATTACATGTAGCATTCTCAGCCTCCTCTTTCTTTTTACCTGGTAAGTCCATGACTGCTGTGTTCCTTTTCAAGCTGTGGTTTTGAAGCTCCTGACTGTTGAGGATTTAACTTCCAGTTTTTCATTTACTATGGAAACTAAAGCACATGATTCTTTAGTTCATTCCAACAATGAAGGCCTCGTGTACTTCATGGCTTACTGAAACACTGAAATACTTCTTCAAGTGTTTCTCTTTTCTACAGTGCAGTAATGTTAGGTATTTAGCAAACTGGAAGTTCCAGCAGCCTGAAAGATGAATATGCATGTTAATAAGCTAAAGCTTTTCTCTAGTTTAATATTAAAAATAATTTGTATGTAATTCTATATTGTTCTATATAAATATTTGGTACTGAATATATGTTTGTGTATTTCATGCTGTTTGCAATTTGGTTCAATGTTCATAACTCATGAATTGCAGAGGTCAGGGATCTGTGCTATTGAATTTAGTTTCCTGTATTAAAAAATAAAAAATGATACACTTGTTCCTGAAATCAAGCAAAGGGATTTTCTTTCCTCATTGTTGATGAGTGAGGGTTCGGAAGCTATAGCCCACCTCCCTCTAGTTTGACATCAGATAGAGGAGGTCATGAAATTTCTGTATGTTCCGTGCTCCCTAGTGCAGAGAGGGTATGGGATGTAGGTTTACCTTTACAATACACGACATATGATAGAGAACTGCTCTCTTGCCATATATATGTTATGTAAAAGAATTGAAGTATTTTGCTTCAACTCTCTGTATTTACTCAGCTTGCAGCATACAAGAGCCTGGCAGCATTAGAGCTGACAGAAACCAGAATGAATGCTTTGACTGTACTTGAATCTGAAGAGTGGGGCTAGAGGGCTATTAGCGTCATGTGCCTCTGTAGCATGGTCAAATTGTACGGCAAATCCTCTTGAAACATAATCTTTTCCTTTCTGTGAATTTTTCAGTCAGGTAAGTTCTCTGAACTCTGCTCATTAGAGGACTGCATAGCGTGTTGTGTGAGGCCAATGGAAAAGGTGATGTGATGGCAGCAACTACTGGCCAGGGCTGTGTATGAAGAGACTGCTTAGGTAGATGTTGTGCTAAATGTGTAACTGTGTCTTGAGAAACAATCAAAATAAGTGGTCTCAGATGTTGATCTCTGGTTTCTCAGCTTGAGTTCTTCAATAAGATAGTAAGCACCCCTTCTAGCCACAGCAGCCAGCTAAAATACTTGTAAACTGGCTGCTATACAGTCAAATTCAGCCCTTAACAAAGGTGGATTTTGTATTTTTTATTTTTATTTTTGGTCATGCTGGCATATTTTCATTTTGTGAATGTGCTTAATGGGACATGTACAAGGGGACTAATTTTAATCTAATGATTTTGTGGTTATTCATTATGTTAGGGAAGGATAATCTGTGTGTCTCAGGTTAAGCAGTTGAAATTAGTTGGCACTTACACAAATATTTTATGTCTTAATTTTCTGAAATTTCTACCTTACTGGAACATTTTAAAAATTAT
Source organism: Falco naumanni (assembly GCF_017639655.2). NCBI lineage: Eukaryota > Metazoa > Chordata > Aves > Falconiformes > Falconidae > Falco > Falco naumanni. The sequence continues at coordinate 49,636,141 of NC_054060.1, read as the reverse complement.
TTTGTAGCTATATAGACATGTTATTAGTTACAAAGTGCTCTGAAATCTTCCCACACAAGATGCTATGGAAATGCAAACCATCATATTCATATCCAGGATGAGAAATAATATACTGATCTGAGTTGAAAAATTTACCTTAATTTTTAAGCATCTCACTGGAATTCAGGGACCTATGGAAGAATAAGGTAAGACTTCTTGACGTGTTCAAGGGGTATTTAGAGAAAGAATGCATATCCTTTATCATTGTGACTTTATTTTGGATGTTTTAGGTTTATAAGCCAGGAGTGCACGTAAATGTTGTAAATTTTGCCATTTTTTATGAACTAGTTTTGGCAGGTTTCACTAGTCTGCAATAGCAAGAGATGAACGTTTACATTGGTTTTCACATTTAACAATCCCTTTTAGAGCCACAAATAAACAAACAAAACCCTAAAGATGCTCCTCTCTTGTTACAGTGTTCTTTTAAAATTATTTTTGGCGTCGGCATTAACTTGAAGTTTTCATGTCTGTTAGGATCTGCCTTTGGTATAAAGCAGAATTAAAAATTACACCATGTTAGGGTAGCTTTTCCTTCAATGGAAACTTCACACATTATAAAATAAGAAACAAACGGTTGAGGACAAGCAGTCAGTATAAATGCCTTGGTTTTTTTCAAATAGTGTGTTGCCTGTAGAGAGAACATCCATTTTTAATGACGGAACACTCTTGGTCATTTTTCTGCAGGTTTCAGAAGCAGCAGAAAAGTCATAGTGAAGGTCAGGACAATAAATTAGCCTTGGTAATAGCATCCACATACACCGATCATGTAGGAAAAAAAGAACCAATAAAAAGTTAATAATTGTTTAAAATGTCCATGTCTTCTGGAATCCACAGTACTTTTAAGATTCCCAAAATTGATAACCACATGGTTCATCTGTTCTTGTCTGTCCTTGAAGTGGCCAATTTTTATTTTTATTTTTTTTTAAATCTTATCCCAAACATATGTGAATTACTATATTTTTCTAGCATCATAATTCCATTAACTTGGAATAAGTAAAGATAATTCAGGAAAGCTAAATGGTCTGTGGGATTTGCCATGGAGGGCTGCTCAACTCTGGTGTCAATAATTGTTTCCATGATGACAATTCACGCAGTAATATTCTTGCAATAAGTAGGTGGTTACAATTCAGAGCGTAATGGCCAAGGACTAATGATTATTTCTCATGTAATTAAGGTATAATTGATCTAATTAATAAATATTGTATATAAATAATTGCAGATATTGTCCATCCATAAGAGAATCTTTAGTTAATATGTATTTATCTCTTAAAATCTTTTTCCTGCTGTCATTAAAATCACATATAATACTAGTCCAACTAGAATTACAGGAAAAAAAAAATCTTTATTTGGAGTTTGTGAATGTGTCAGCATCTTAGCATTTTGTCCTGGTTAGATAGGTCTGTCATAGGGAAGGAGTAGACAAAATAGGGAAACAACTAAAATTAGGACAAGTGCTCTGTGGGGGTCTCTAATATTTCTTAACTGCCACAACATGATTTTTTAAAAATCAGTTCAGTTTCAAATTATTATTAAAATTTCTAGTATTGGGCAACTCTACACTGTTGCTCTACATGAGCCACAGGGATGTGTTTACATATTACCTAGCTACAAATGTAGAGCTCTTCTGGCTGCTTTCAGGCAGCTTCTAGAGACAGAATATATGTAGACAGCTTACAGATGGGCTAAAGTGATACTCCCTTATTGGCGTATCTAATCTTAGTAATCAGGCTAGCAACCAAAACAGAATTAGAACAAACTGGTGGTGCCTTTGTAAGTATTTTTAAGGAGCTTGCAACATGTATTATACTGTAGATCACTTGAGTGCTTGGATGGAATCAGCCGTGTTATAACTGCTTCGTGCAGGTGTGCTTTTACATTTATCATCACTCCTGTTCACAGAGGCAAGGCTATGTAATATAACAGGCTCCCAAAAGTTCTAGGTATTTCATTTTTAAAAGATAAGCTGGATTCTAATCGTATCTTTGTGTCTGTAAACTTTGTGACTATAAAACCTTGTGTGCAGAGGACAGAATTTATGAAAAGACACTGTAAGAAAAGAGAAGGACTCTTAGTATAGATGAGATGCTTATCTCTAGGTCTGTCTTCTCTAAAGGATATCTATTAAACATGCTTATAAGCAAACTGAAAGCAGCTAGTTCTTTATGTGAATTACAACTACTGTTGGTGGTAGTGCACTGTGGGCAGGAGAAAACCCATAATGCTTTCAAATAGATCCTGACAATTCTGAGGAGAGATATTAAGAAAATTTTAATCTGGATTTCAAGATTGAAAATTAAATTTTATGTGTACAGTAATTTTAATTCATCTGGAATTAGCATGTGTATTAAAATTATACTTGCAGGGTTTCATCAGTTTTTCTGGTATGTTTGACTCATCCATAGAAATTTTAGTGTTCACAGATTCTCTCCCTTGCAAACATAACACAACTGTGGGCAATGTGCTAACGTAGTGCCAGTCTTATAACTGGATAGAACTGGATTTAATTTATTTCAACATACAAATGAGTGGATTCACTATCTGACTGGAGGATCACAAGTCAGGAAGACTTAATTTTGACATGGTTGTTTTTTTAATGTGTTGCTGGAGCTGCTTTTTTAAAGAATGTTGCTGTTTGAACATGAAACATACTTTTACCTTTGCAAAAAATCAAAAATACAGTGTAAATGGCAAAACTGAAGCATAAATGTAGCACAACAGTAACATGTGAATTACCGATACTTTGTGATGACCCTTTATTGGAATTGATAAGTTGGAGAGGAATATTCAGTATTAATCTAAACAGTAGTAGCCAGACCCCACTGTTGTTACACATAAAAGCAAGTTTTATGTGATTGAGTCTCTTTTTCATGACAGAGTCTCTTTACTTGAATTGAACCTGGGTTCAGAATAGAGCATTTCAAATGAATTTTCCAAAGGAGATACTGGGTTAAAAAAACAAACAAACAAAACCAAAAAAAACCCCAAAGCCCCAAACCCCCCCAAGTACTGGCCCTTAATGTGTAAAAGGTATAGTGTGGCTTTGAAAATGAGAGTTCAGGGTTTTCCTGAGGAAGTATTAGCCTGTGTTTTTATTGTTTCTTAAAATTGCAGGTATTCTCTCTGTAGGGACAGATATTAACGTAGAGCTTAGCTTCAAAAAGATCAAATGTAGTAAAAATTGTTTCTAAACTAAGAAAAATATATACTAATACATTTCTCACAGCTAGCTGCTGAAACAAAGCAAGGTTTACTTAAAGATGCTTACATCATTATTAGCTATGATAATAACAATAACAGTAATAATAGTAACAATAAAATGAAAATATTTTAACTGAATTTTATATACCAAAAGTGGTTGCACCATTAATTAAAAAATAAATGTCACTTCATATTTAATGTTTCTTCTATTAGAGGAGGAACCTTCTCATTTGTGGTGTTGTATTGTGCTTCTTAACAGAGTACCTAAGTATACTTGAGCAGCACAGTCCCTAAATATGCTTGAACATAACCTCTCATGGAGAACTAATTCACATCCTATTGAAGATTGTTAGATGTTTTACAAAATCTAGATTTAGAAATGCTAAATATATTATTATATTTATTTCTAATTCTATAATATTATTTATATTTTATAATAATATTATATTATATCATTATAAATATATACTTATTCACCGGCTTTCATACTAAAACCACAGTCTTCATGGAATCGGTAGTTTCCAACTTCCCAGAGGAAAAAGTCTCCAGTTGGGCAAGCTTCTGAAAATAGTTCTTCATCTCTAGAACTTTTGTGACTTTAGAAAATAGCCATGGTAAGGTAGGAATTCAGTTTCTGTAAACAAGGAAATAATAGCATGAGATGGGAAGGTAGAAATAGGCTTTAGTTGCCATCTTCTCACATCTCTGTACTGTTCATTAAGGCAAATTCATGCTTTCTTTGTTAGAAAAAGCCTGTTTCTGTGGATTTCAAGAAAAATATTACAATACTGGCCCATTTTTAATAGGAGTATATGGCAGGAGTATTGTGTGAGTGTTATGAAGTAATAGCCTGGAAGCACCACTGCTTTCAGTTCTCCAACAATATAAGTAAATGTCGAGAATATTCTTCAATTGGTTTATGCACTATATAGCAGTTTCAAATTACATGAGTACTTGTTTTAGTCACATTACCAAACTAATTAGCCACTTATTACAATGACAGTCATTCTCTAAACACAACTAAAGATATTACTTTTAGAGCAATCATTATCTGCCCTATTGGATGTTTGAGGACAAAAGTTTATGTTAGAACAACAAAAAAATCTTCCTCTACCTTGTAAGTGGTGTAGGAATAACTGAAAAGGGAAGATACTTTAAAAATACTGAAATTAAGCCATGATTAATAAGTTTTAAAGTAAGACTGTACACACAGATCTGTATATTTTATCCTCAAAAGATACCTATCACATAAGAGAATGTGAAAACCCAGTTGTCTTGTTAATTTGCAGCTTTACATCTGTATTCCATCCTCTTCCCATTTCTTGCAACCTCCATATAAATTGATGCAAAAATTAGCATTATAGAATAGCAGAAAGAATATATCTGAGAAGTTACGGAGAGCAACACAGTCCTCTTTTCAGCCAAATACAAGTAAACCTTCAGATGTTGCTTTAGTTTATGATATGTCATATATAGCCTGTCATATATGAATTATTAACAACAGAAGGTAGTATCGTGGGGAACACCAGTTCCTAAAAACGCCTGCAATGCTTGCAGTACTACATATATATGTGACTGTTGAAAGGGATTCAGTATCAAAACTTACAATCATCTCTGGTCTTATGTTCCATAACAGCATGAATTGCAGCCGTATATTCCTCCTGTTTATCCCCATATTAGTCTACCTGTAGAAACAGCCTATGTATCTATAATCAATTATATTTAACTTCTTCTCTGCTGTGAATTTAATCTGGGAAGGGATACAAAGGATTAGACTAAAATGTCAGTAAGTAGTAGGCAGGGAGGATTTTGAAGAGTAGAAGGGGTGTCCTGAACAGTAACCTAGGTTGTCTACAAAAATGTAAGCATAGCAGTGGTTTATTCATGTGAGAATAATGCTAGCAGTAAATTACAGGACAGTGCACTAAAATACCCTTTATGCTTTCATACAATCTGCAGTTCACGTTTCTTTGCAGAGGCCTATGGTTGTGCAAGTAAGTAGAAATTATGTGACATAAATAAAAGAAAAACTCAAGAAGTAGAGGAAGCTGTTGAACTGGAAAGATTCAGGGAGGTTGTTTGGTATTGCAGAAGTTGCAGACTCGTACTAACATTGGTCATATTCCTGGTAGGCAACAGAGCTAATGACAGATGAAAAACGGAAGCAGGGAAAATAGAAAAGATATATGAGGTTTGTTCTCATAGATACACAAACTTTAGTAAGATAGGAAAGAAGTTCTGGAGGGTAGACATTTGGTAAAGTGCCTTCAGAATGCCAAGTAATATGCTAATGGCTTATTGATGTGACAAGTTACAACCAATGACAGTATTAGCCGAACAACGGATCTGTACACCATGTTTCTAAGAGGCCTGAAGTCCTGACAGTACTGGACATGCTTGCACAAGTAGCAGACAGCATGAGTGGAGGGGAAAAGCTGTAGCTGAGGGGTCAGATGTTTACCTGCTAGTGTTGTACAATAATCCATATTCACACCTTTAGCTCTTTCAGACTTAGCAACTTTTCGGAGCAAAACTCAGTATTTCACTCCTCTGCAATTTGCTGTATACATTCACAGAGAATTTCATCCAAGCATATCACTTGCTATTGCAGCCTGTCAAAGGTTTAAAAGGAGGAAAGTTTGTCAGATGTCATAAAGGATGTCCAAGAGGTATTTATGTTGTTGTTATTGTTGTTTTGTTCTTTTTCCTTCTTAACATCCAACTCACCATCTTGTAAAGTTTCTTGAAGAAAGTGCAGTCTAATTTCTCGTCTTTGTCAGGTGCTAATTTGAAGAATCAAAAGGGAGTTAAATTATTTAGGGAAGGCAAAAGAATTCAAGACTGTGGTGGTAATAATTTCATTCCAATGTTTTGGAGTGAAAGGAGAACCTCAAATTCATTGTTCCATAAATTGTCTCAACCATTTTTGGTAATCTGCTGCATTGCATAACTTCTGCTGAACTATGGAAATCGTGATAATCGGGTAGATAGTGTTATAAACTGATTATCATAATGAGCTGAGAGGCAGCATTTTAAATTCTATTCCCCACATTTTTCTTCTTAGATGAATTGCCCATAACACATTGTATTATTTGTTCCTTAGGTTCAGTGTTTTACAAAATTGACATGACTAGTCATAGAAATCTCATAGCATACGATTTTAATTAGTGGCAGAAGAAAAGAAAGTATGAGGATTATCTATGATTATGATTTTTTAAAAAATTTACAAGTTAGGCCATTTATTATTTGTTTTGTAACAAGACATGTATTGAATAACCTTGAGATTTCTGTCTCCCTGAATTAGACTAAATGATAAGATAAATTGGTTATTTTGTATGTCTTGGGATCAGCCCTCCTCAGACTGCTTGATTCTGACTTCTGTCTTGCAAGGTTTCACAAACAAGAGAGTGAGAAGACCACGGGATAATTAAGGCCACAGGATTATATATTTCCCCCCCCCTTAAATTGTTTTAACAGATTCAAAACTTCCTCCAGTCTTTTTACTTAGAATCCTGCATAGTGTGAATCGTGAAGTTATCTGTAGTGGCCAGCCTTGTAAATAAAGAAGCTGATGCTTTATCCAGAGAAATCTTACAAGGGGCCTTAGGAGGATCATCTACAAGCTTCTTCCATTTCTTCAATAATTGACTATTACATCCAAGTTCTTCCAAATGAAAGCATTTGTATCACTGCCCATGACAGGGGGGTTGGCACTAGATGGTCTTTAAAGCCCTTTCCAATCCACACCATTCTATGATTCTGTGTTTTAACAGGATTCAGTTCTATGCAAGTTCTGTTTTCTCATACATGTTCCCAGATTTTTTAAAAATTGGCCTTGCTCTGTTGTTTCTCTCTTAAAGCTGCACCTGAAGTTGTAGCAACCCTTGCATGAAAAGCACTTCTGCATGATTACCCATTTAAATGTCTTGCATGTATAGGTGAAATGTCAAGCCCAACAGGGATATAATTTGATTATTGTGCCTTGAGAAGACTATTAAGAGGTTTATTTACCATCTGAGAAAACAAGCTTTTGTTTGTTAGTGAAGAATATCACAAATCAAGAAAGTGATCTATATGTTCAAAAAGCCATTTCTGAGACTGTGAACTACTCAGTAGTACTGAGTCTTTGATGGTACTTAGTCATCCAGTATCTGGTTCTTTCCTCCACTTGTTCAGTGTTTTTCTTTCATAAGTAGTTCCTGCCTGTTCTATTGTAGGCTGTTCAACAAACTTCTATTTCTTAGGTGTAAGGGTTAAATCTGAGTTTGCCAAGATAGGCCTGAAAGACTAGGAAATTCTCTCTCCAGATGTGACAAAGGATATAAAGTCTGTTGAAAAATGTAAATAAATTTCAGGTCAGAGCTGGTTTTCATTAACAGAGAGTTGACATATGAGAGAGAGGTCACAAGGAAAAGAGAGGTTGAGCAAAGGAGGAGTTAAACACAATTGCAGCACTTCTGGAAATACACCAAGAAGATAAATATCTTCCTAAAAGCAAATAATTAAGGTTGTCTTACCTCTGAAAATTGAGAGGACACCAGAGCCATTTGAAGGGAAGCCATCCTTCTTCAAATAAGTGGAAGACAACTCAGTTTTTTTGATTCCTGTGTTATTTGAATTGGCAACCAGATTAGCTCATCAAGTGAAAAGTTTGGAAAAGGAAATATTTTACCAGATTTTCTTACTTTGGGGATTCTGCCTGCAGCCCTGGGGAACAAGGTATTGAAACAAGCTGGAGACAAAGCTGAGTGGACAGCAGCTCCCCAAGTGATCTCTGGAAAATCTGAACATGCTATGCCAAGGACTATGTTGCAGTAAAATTTTATGAACCCACTTTTTACCCAGCTTGTAGTTGAGAATTCCTAAGAGATTTGATGATTTTTGTGTGACAGACCAAAAAATGTTCTCCTGTAATATGAAAGCGAGTCCTTCAATACCTGGAGATGTGTTGCCTCAGGGCAACTTTCTAGAGAGGTAAGGAAACATGTGGAAGAGCTGCCCTGTTTCCTAGACCTTTTTTCTTCATTTTTTTCTCTGGTTTTATACCTTTTCCTTTCTATGGAGAGTTCTTGCTAAACTATTTTTGTTTAACACTCAAGATTTAGGCACTAATTGACCTAATCTGGAAATGTGCTTTTTAAAAAAAAATAATAATCTACTTCCTCTGGTATTTCTGTAGCAAAACTAATGTGCTTGGATTCTCTCATAAGAAAGCTTTTGAAGTAAGAAAGACTTCTCTAACTCAAAAGAGAAATAGTGTCTCTTTCAGAGGAAAGAACTGAGACCAAGAGTAAGAGGAGATGAGGAGGACTGTTTGGCCAAAACTAAGTAACTTCAGTTTGTTTCTGAATGTGCTATTTTAATTCAGCAAACTTGAAGGGACTGTAGTGGTCCAAACTTGTAAACAAATTATCAGGGAGACAAAAAGTAGCCTCTTGCTGCAGGTCTTAAGTGTTGGGTTTTTTTTGTTGTGGTTTGCTTTTTCCTCTATTTCAATAATAGAGAAAAAAAGAGAAATTTTCCTCTATTTCAATAAATCTCAACCTGGGGAAGATGCTACAGACAGCTTAAGTCTACTTAGGAAAACAAGAGTTCAATTACCTTACATTTCTGCTCTTCCCGCCCCCATTCCAGTGAAAAATACCACTTGCTGTAGCCTAACAGCTAATCCTATTTATAAAACTAAGGAATTTTTTTTTCCCAAATTTTTTTTTTCCAAATTTCTCAAAAATACGATTCCACATTTTTAGTTTAAGGTCCAAAAACTGCATTAGGTAAATTAGAGAGGTTCATAATGCATTGTATAGTATAGAAATATTTTCTTTAACATAAATAATTGTCCTCTCTAATTCAACTTTATGCCTGTGATTTGTGTTTCATGTTTTGTTTTAGTGAACTGTTTATAATATCAGTTGAATGTTTGTGTTTCATGGAGGTAAATGTGTGCCCATAATGATGAAAATTTTATTGTACAGGACTATGAAAAAAATGCAAAAAGAAAAAGAAATCAGCAAGAATGTCAATGATGCTGTTATACTCTCATGGGAAACCTGAGAAATCTCCTTCACTGTCAGTTCCCATTTTTTATTTTGGAGAGGTGTTCTATATTTGTGAATTTGAGTACACAGTGTAAATTGTTACAGGTCCTGACAGATGAGCTTGGTCTCTACCACCCAGTAGTACCAATGTACTAGCTCTTACAAAAACCTGTTAAGCTCAGCAGCGTGTATAATTTCTGCAGCAAGGTCAAGTGAAATCTGTCTTGTAACATAGAATCGTGACAACACTGGAAATAGGCTACCACTAGTGGTCTCTTCTACCATCAGTGCATCAAGAAAGTCTTTTTGCCCAAACCCAGACTCCAGTCTTCCACTTTCTGTTGAGGGTTACAAACTCAAACTGTGTCAAGTTAATGAGGCTAAAGAATACCAGGAAAAAAAGGAGCTGAACGCTCTATACATGTAGAGAAAGATGTAAGGGTAGCCCCCTGAGGTTTTTTTACTGTCATTTACAAATGACTCAATCCAATATGTATAAACCAGAATCTAGGACTCCTCTCAACGTGACAGCGCATTCCTCCCTTGGCCATAGAGGTAAAACTCCCCTCACTTTTGTGTGTGCACTGTCGCCCTCTGACCTCACAACTCTTGCATTTCTGTTGGTGCAACGGCCTGACTTCAGCAGGGAAGGTGAGAAGCAACTCTGTTCTGATTTTTCCATACATGATGGGAACTGGGGCAAGTGGGTTAATGTCCCTCAGGTGGAGAGTGGGGGTTTCCTGAACGTGTGCTCTAACAATTAAGCTGTGTGCTAGAGGCAATACTCATCATGACGACTGTTTTTCAAAGGGACTCTGACTAAATACTATATCTAGGTTTTAGGAGTGCTTTAGGTGTATCTATTGGATTAGACCCGTTAGGGGATTTAGATGTGTGAATATTTAGTTTGTGAAGCTCTTACTGACCTTAGGTAAGGAGATGTCCTAACCAGTTTGCTTGGTTAAAACGAGGCGTAAGCTTCTGTAGGGAAGGTAACAGCTAAAATTTGGGTATTCGGGAAAGTTTTTCTGGACAAAAAATATAGGTATTACAGGTATGGATGTATTTAATTAGGTAAATAAAGTTTTTTGTTAATTGTTTTGTTAACGAAGTATCTAAATTCTGCCTAAATGGAAATTTAAGTCCATTCCTGAATCTGGATCTCACTGTGTTCTTTGTCTTCTGTACTTGTCTAAAATATTGTTGTGCACTTGTTAAAGATTGTGTGTTTATATTTTATTCTAAGGGTATTCAAACTAATGTAAAATAAATTAAAAGCCTACCTGTTAGGCTGGATCTCATTTCCAGGAGGGTTACTTGGTAACTGCAACATTTTCCACTGAGCTTATGTTTGTTTTTACCTGTTACACATTTCTGTCTTGGGGTGATAGAGCATTTTCTTTTCTAATTATTTAGATGTAAATTACGAAATTGGGTATTACTTGAACATTGTGAGTCATAGGAATCATTCTGTAATGCATCTTGAAGACATGGAATCAAAAGTGCTATTTAAAGAATGTTAATCTGTATAACATTCCAGAGTTTCTCACCTTTGCCTTCTCTAATTTTCCAATGCAGATAACAATACCCAGACCTTCAGTGGCATCCACACAGTCTGCTTCGGAGAGCTTTCATTATGGCCACCAGCTAGAGAAAAGAGAGCAGGATGCTCAGTCTGTGGAACACACTGTGGAACTTTCCTCTCCGAAGGAAAGTTTGCCAGGTTTGGTTGTAACAGAAGACGCACTTCCAGCTAGTGCCAGCAGGCAAGATTTGGTACTTAATATCAGCCAAGAGGTGCTTGACAGGGAAGGACTTGTCAAAGAATGTGTCAGCATCCTGGACTGTGGCCAAAAGGACCTACCTGATCAACATAGTGGGATACAGGAAGAGAAAGAACTTGAAAATATGCCTGTGGAGGCAGCTGAGGAAGAAAGGCTTCCGGTGGTTTCTGAGGATGCCATTGAAATGCTAAGCAAAGAACAGAATTCTTTGCCAGGAAACTCAAAATCTGCAGAGGAAGAACCTCTAACGAGTACTGAAGCTGCTGAAGAATCAAAGCCAAGGCCTGTCTGTTTGGTGCCAAATCAAGATGAGGTTCTGAAGTCGATAGCACCTAAAACATCAGAATTTTCTCCTTCAAGATTTACCAACACACACGTTAATAGACAGGCAAGCAAAATAGCACCAGTTCAGGAAAATGGTTTTCATTCTAATAAGGAAGAAGTTCATATCCAAGACTTGAAATGCCACCAAGTGGCCCTTACTACTTTTTTGCACCAGGAGGACAAAAAAGAGAAAAACGCACCCAGAAATGGAGAGTTATTCCACTGTATTTCAGAAAATGAGAATTCTCATCGATCTAAGAAGGACTTAGTTAAATCTCCTTTTGTATTCAGGCAGAGCCGAATCCCAGTTTTAGCACAAGAGATAGACTCAACGTCAGAGTCCTCTTCTCCTGTTTCAGCAAAGGAAAAACTTCTTCTAAAAAAGGCCCATCAGACAGACTTGGTCAGACTACTTATGGAAAAGAGACAGCTCAAATCTTTCCTTGGTGACCTCTCAAGTGCCTCTGATAAGTCACTGGAGGAAAAAATGGCTGCTGCTCCAGTACAGTTTTCTGAGGATAATGTCTTATCCTCATTTTCTAGATTGACACTGGACTCTCATTTCAGCAAGCAGACAGAAGACATCTCTTTATCTCCAAGCAGCCCTCAGTCCAGAAAAAGCAAGATTCCAAGGCCAGTGTCGTGGGCAACCACTGATCAAGTCACCAGTTCAAGTTCAGCTCAGTTCTTTCCTCGGCCACCACCAGGAAAACCACCTACTAGACCTGGGGTAGAAGCTAGGTAATGCAGAGAAAATAGAAACAGGTTTGCGGGCTGAAAATGGATTTGAGCTAGACTGCAGTTACTATGCAGTGTGAAATCCTGTAGAAGTTCCATCCTTTAACTAATATTTTTTTAAATGCTGGACTTCAGTTTTCTGAGAAATCTTACATTGGAGAATGAATGAGGAGAGGCTGTTACACAAGAATGAGCCTGCTTCACCGTTAAACCTTATACATCTATAGTTGTGTATTCAGTATTTTGAAACCTGTCAATCTATAACTAAATCTTTACAGTTTTTTCCGAAGTGGGGTCACATTTCTGGAACTGTTGATTATTCACAAACCCAAAGAGATCAACAGGATTTGTCATATCCAGCCCCTTTGAAAATTAAACTGTTCTTATTGTAGACATTTTAAGTATTCAAGAATTTGGAGATTCCAGCCGTGAGTACTGAGTGAGTTAGCTATGCTTAGATCATGGCTAAGTAAAACCAGCTAATTAAAGGAGGGCAGAGTGAAATCTAGAAGCCCTCCTTTGCCAATTCTGTATACAGACAACCATGATCTAGTTTCTTCAGTGCCTACATTACCAGGATAAGGACAATTTTGATACAGTAGTGCGAAATCCTCTGAAGGAAGTTGTGGTGTACCTTGTCATCCCCTAAAATTGTGCACAGGAGTGTATTGGTGGTGTGCAGGAATGGATGTACTCCTCCAAAACAGGCAATAAGCAGTGCTCTTCAGTGTACTTCTTCCAGCACCACCAGGACATTTCAGTTATCCTGTAAACACGTAGGCTGTTTAATGTGAGTGAGTTTATGCAAATAGAAATACTGTGTTGATTTGAACAATACAGAAGCCAAAGCCTAGATCCAAACACCTCTACCTTATACGAAAGATCAGCTCCAGATGTCTGTTCTGCAATGTAAACTCATCTGTAGTTGCTAGTGATACTGTGTTTCTAGATGAACTTTAGTGAATAGATGGGAACAGAAATAATCTTTCTTCATTTCTTCTTAAGGTTACGCAGATACAGAGTCCTAGGGAGTAGCAGCTCGGACTCAGATCTTATCTCTCGTCTGGCTCAAATCCTACAGAATGGATCTCAAAGACCAAGGAGTTCTACCCAGTGTAAGAGCCCGGGATCTCCACATAGTCCAAAAACACCACCCAAAAGCCCTGTCATCCCCCGACGCAGTCCCAGTGCCTCCCCTAGGAGCTCTTCTTTACCCCGTACTGCCAGTTCTTCTCCATCCCGGGCTGGGAGACCCCATCATGATCAGAGGAGTTCATCCCCACATCTTGGGAGGAGTAAATCACCTCCTAGCCATTCAGGCTCCTCATCTTCTAGGAGATCCTGCCAACAAGAGCACTGCTGCAACAAACCAAGCAAGAATGGTCTGAAAGGATCTGGCAGTTCCTTCCACCATTCCCCAAACACTAAAACTCCCACAGGAAAGAGCAAATCAACCACTAAGCTTAGCAGATAGGAACTGGGCCTTGACAAGGTATAAAGCCTCCTCCTAAATCTGATGCATGTTATGTCTGTGTACTGTGTATTTAAAAAAAGAAAAAAAAAATCAAAAAAATACATTAAAAAAAAAGGTGTTGAATCTGCGCTTTTTAAAGAAAGTAAGCATCATAAACTATTCATGAGAAAACATACTGTGTAAATAAGTGGCCAGGCATTGCCTAAGAGCAGGCAGCAAGCAGATCTGCAAGAGGGGAAGTGGAGGCCAGGATAAAGATGACTAGACAGTCAAAGAGGTGCAATGTATTTAAAGTGAAAAATATCTTAAGGTGAGTGTTTTAAAAGGATATTTATTTCTGGTTTTAATTTACCTAGCTAAAAGGTTTGGCCTAATAATTTCAGGCATTACATACGCAAGTAGTATGTAAGAAAACCTGAAACAATTATTCCCAAAATGACATCACCACTTGGGAGATAAATAGTGCTCAAGCATGTCCTTGCAGTTTTAAAAAAGCACACAATTTAGAAGACAATTTTATTTCTGCCTTAGAAGTCTCTTCCATTTTGAGTGACCATCTCCGAGTCACTCTGTGCTCGTCTTCTCCCTATGTACCATGGCACAGCCTTTTTATGTAAGGAAGTATCATATACCTTGCCCCTTCTTGACACTGATGACATTTTAAAAATTAATATTGACATCTGCCAAGACGTTTTTATAGCTATATTCTTTAGAAATTTGTTTAGTACTAATTAGGACCCAAGAAGCTAATTCCCAGTTCTGTATCGTATGCTTCTTTGGGAGTCATAGTGGGGTTCTTCAAACTGCATTTGGTAGAATTCGGAAAAGCATTCCTGTCTAGGAAATAAGAGGAAGGAGGAGATGTCTGCACTTCAGTGGATGTTGCAGATTTACGATAAATTGCAATACAAGTTAGAAAACTGACGTACCTTTTTTCCCCTTAATTCATCTGCTAAAAGAACCCTTGTTTGTGCTGGTTTTTGTTTTTCTGTTAGTTATGGCTCACTTAAGCCACTGATCTTACTGTGCAGAGATGATTACCAACCCAGATTTGCTTTTTTAGTCATTCATTTTATAAAAACAAGAAAGATGGAAGAGAGATGAGGAGATTATCTACTTCATGAACTTGGTAGGTTATAGGTGACAGAAATATACTTAACACCTTTACAAAATTTTGTTAATAGTAATAGCCATCAAAGCAAAATATACAGAAAGCAATCTGAGTTATAATTTTTATTGGATTCTTGTCATTCTTTTGCCCAAATGTTTTTTGATAGCCAGGCTTCATTATCTTTCAGTAAAGTCCATGGGTTCTAATTTCTCCAGCTTTGGATCTCTGTAGGGAACATAACGGTACAGCACCTTTTGCTGTATTCAGAAGAGAATAGTGGGTCAGGATAGTAATGCACAAGAACACAAGCCTGAGAAAGATGCAGCCAGCTCACCGTAATTATTCCTGTTGTGGTGATGCTGGATGCATAGGGGACTTGTCAGTTACTGATCTGCTTGCTGTAGTCATATGCCTCTTCAGCCAGCATCCGTGCATTTTTATTTAACCTCTGCCAAATGAATACCTTTGGATTAAAAAGGGAATATTTTGTCTCTGAGCTAACACATTCTAATGCTGCATTAAAGCTGCCCTGGAGCTGCACTGAATTTCACTTGCTTTGTCAGACTATGTTGATTTTTTTTTTTTTTTTCCTTTTCTTACGATGAATATGTATATCGTTTCCCATATGTAATGTAGCACAGTGTGGAACCTTAATTTCATTCAGGTTTCAAGCACTACAGATGAATGCAATAGGTAGGATATACCTGCTTTTTCTGAAGAAACTGTACCATTGGAAAGTCCTAATCCTTTGTATTATATTGTATAATAGGTGCTATACCAATAATTGCATGTCCTCATGGTAAATTATATAATATAAATATTTATATATATACACATATGTATATGCTTATATAAACTCATTCTTTCTCATTTTTCATTTGTAATTTATGGACCACAAATAATACAGCTCCCTTTCTGTTAGTTCCTGAATACTTTTGGCATTACATCTTCTATTTCGCCCCAAGAAATTCTGGTATGCACAAATTCTAATAGCCTTTATACCTTGGTACAAGATTGAAGGACTGCTGATTTTTCAACCAGCCAATGTTTTGTCTTGCAGCTTGCTTTTTTTCTTTATAATTTTGTGTGCGCATTTGCATATGGAACAAGAACAGAGACTCAAAGGTATTTTTATTTTTGATTACAAGTAGAGCTTGTCGTTACTAATTTTTATTTCATAATGTGAGTTCTTAATTATTACAAATACTCATCATATAGGAGCAGTGACAGTCAACGGATACCTAACAGACAAATGTGACAACAAACTCCATCTTTTCCTTCCTATTTTCCTCATGTTTCCTTAGGTATACCATAAAGAGAATTTGGTGCCATTCTGTTATTTTTGCCCTGGGCACTGCTGGAATTGTTTGTTAAGGTGGTGTAGCAGACCATGATTATTTTTCCTCTCCTCTCCCTTATTTCTGAAAAGCATTCATTATGGTCTTGTAAGATTATTCCTACATTAACATGGTCAGCTTTAATAGGTACCAACTTTATGCATCCTTGTGTGAAATGCTGAAGTTGAGGAGTTTGTATTTTCTCTCCAGTATCTCCAGAAACAGGTAATTGCTTTAAAGGTGAGAAAGAACTGTCTTCAAAGTACAGACTTGTCCATTGTTACATATTACAATGTAAAGTCAATGCTGTAGAAATTAACTTGAACTACTTGCCAATGTAAAAATAGTAAACTATGCCAAAATGGAGAAAGAGATATCAATCGTGATTCATGACCTGGGCTTTTTCAGTGCAGAAAAAGGTAAAAGGACTGTATATCCGAAGTTGCTTTTTGCTGTAGTTTCAACAGGATCTAGTGAGAAAATCATGAAGATACGAATGGAGGAGTGGTTGTGAATAACTTGCCATGAAGTACCCGCTCTTCTGGAGTTTTTTGTTGCTTGATACCTTCCCCTCAAAAGTTTACAGAATTGCTTACTATAGTCTAATGTAGCAATCAGTTAATGTAGTTAGGTAATGGTCAGCTGATCAACTCATGCATAAATATTAGCTTAATATTTCTAGAGGGCCTGTATAATCGTCAAGAACTCTGTAAGCTTCAATATTTGAATATGCAACTGACTGCATAAAACCACCAATGTATGTGTGTGGCCCTTGCACAGAGTGTGAATGAATGGTTTAGAGGGTTATCTGCAAAAAATTTTCAGGGACAGGGAAGATTTTTCTCCATTGTATGAAACAGTTACAGTTATTCTGCATAGCATGGAGCAGCTTACACGGGTTTTTTAGCTGGGAAACAATACAATTCAAGGAGCTGTTGCTTTGCCCTCTTCAAGCCTCCTTTTCTTTGTAGGGCAGTGCAGTGGAGCCATGACATGTAGCAGATGCAGATGCTGCACACGCTTTTTCTCTTGATGGTGTTTCCTGTGTTGTGGCCAGCACTTTGGAGCATTTTTTAGAGAAATAGAGGCATGAAGCCTTTAAACTAAAATAGAACTTGAAAAGACTGGACATTTCACGCAGACTTTTATGCTGCAGTATTGCATGGTATAATCAATCTAAATTGCAACCTCAAAAATCTATATTAATACTAATAAAACTCATTATTAATTACAAATGCCAATTACTAACTAAGCAAAACCCTGTTAGAAGTAATAGAAGGTGTGATACAGTAGAGCAACACTGGCAAGTGGTAGGATGCTAGGCACCCATCTACTACTTGAGCAGGATCGGTAAGCATAGAAAATTTCACTGCTCAAAGGCAGGAGCAGTATGAGGTCTTAACTGCTAGTTACATACAGTTACTGGGGAGGCAGACTCCTGGGGAGTGATGCGGGGCATTCGTTACAGCCACTAGTCACATCCTATCCTGGGAAATCTGGACATATTCTTGCCTTGAAGTCTGCATGTTTGAGATCAAGCTTTCTCACGTAACTCACTAAACAGTCTTGATGTAAAGAGGAGGATCTGGTCCTATATATTTAAAAATAGCTTGAAATATTTTTCAGCTGAAAAAGACTTGCGAGAGCTCTATCATTTACAATTTGTAGTATTATCTTATTAATTGTAGCTGGGAAAACACAATTTTTGTTTTATATATATAAATACACATTTGTACGTAAGTGTATCTATATATACGCTTATATAGATACTGTATATTATATGGATACATATATACATACATGCATATGTGTGTATATACATATAGATAGGAACAGTCTCAGCTATTGCATCCTGTTTACTGGAATTTATTTGCCAGAGTGAGCCAAGGCCTGTTTTGCTTTGATTTGCTCTGATCTCCTCCCATCTACCATAATTTGCTATGCCCTAATTCTCATTCTGCCTTTTCCATATTACAAGGCCTGATCCTACAGTCCTATGTGGGCAAAGCTCCCATAAGACCTTCTTATTGCAGTAACATTTACGCAATGGTTGACTGTAATGCTTTAAAAAAAAAAAAAAATGTTCTTTTTCTCTTCATTGAGAATGCACACGAAGCCAGACTTACAGTACAGTCTCTTTCCTGTAAATAGAATTTTTCCATAATGAATTGGACATTTTTGTGGAACACTAAGATGCGTAAATTCTGGTAAGAAGAAAGTGATTATTCCAATTTCTTAAAAGGGTCTAATGGCAAACTAGGGATATGTACCTCCATTATTTACAATCAATGTTAAATGAGAGAGGAATCATCTGAAAAGGAACAGGAGAATAAAAGAGAGCTCAAAGTCAAACCAGTTTCTCATTATAGGCCTATAATATATTGATCTTAATTTTTTCATGCAGGACTGATGCTGTGAGCTGGCAAAAGCCATGCCTGTCTTGTCAATTCCAGCGAGCAAGGGGCTGTGTAGGTGTCTTAGGTAAACACCATGATTCCTTATGCTGCATTCTCAGTATGCTTTTCCACTACAAGTAGTCAGAGAACTGTCAGCTATATAAATCAAAGCCTTGACAATTATCTGTGATTCCTTTCTTCAACTGCTAAAAGCTTTGGATGCTTGTTCCTATTTCTGAAACTTGTGGAACAGTGCATAATATTTTTATTCTACTTTTAGCTAATCAAATAGGCAGTGAACTGAAGGGTTTTGTTTGCTGTTTTGCTTTTGGCTTAAATGACATTGGTTGCAATTACTGCAATTTTCAGTAACCTGTAATGCTGGTGAAAGGAAGCGAGGTTCAGTGTTTTGACTACATGCAATACGTAAGCAGAGGTCATACATTTCTTAGCTAATACATGCAGATCACATAAACACGCACCTCACACAAGAATACCTCAGCTGTCTGCTTGAAGCCAGTCTTCCTTTTCCCTACGCACAACATTTGTAAAAAAAGACACTAAGTAAAAGTCAGCCTGAGTTGTGTAATAATTGTCTGAAATTATCTTAAGATACTGTCCAATGTTGAAAAGTTCTATCGCTCATTTTCCTGTGGTTTAAATAACCAGGCTTTAAAATACTAACCTTTGAGGTTTTGGTTGTTTGTTTGTTTTTTTTTATTAAGGCAAAGTGCAAAAGAGTGTATTGTGTTGAAGTCTAATATATTAAACTTGGCAATTACTCTAGCCATCCAAGTTTGAACATGTAACTTGATTTTTACTCTCCGTTGTTGCTAACACATTCTCTCTTAACAATGACAATCCCAAATGTTAGCATATGCCATTTAGGTGTTTTGCTTCTGTTTCTCCGCTACATGAAGAGCTTGGATCCTTGGGAATTCTTGCTGTTCCTGTGCAGGTGAAACTCTCATCAAAATCAGTAGAGGGTCTTGTTTTGTTTTTTCCCATTTAGGGACTGAAGGAATAAACTCAGTCTATAAATACCGTATTTGCAGTTGCTGTATTTTAAATTGCAAAATGCTTTTTTTTTTGGTTACTAATACGACATGACATGCCTTTTGATCTCTACTTTTCTGTAAGAATTACTACCGAGAGCCAGCTTTGGCCAAGAGTACAAAGTGGTTTCTTCTAAAACAATACTGTAAGTGAGCTACTCATATGAGGTCCTGATCATCCACAACTCTGTGGGAATTCAGCTGACATTTATTTGAATTACAGGTATTTGTTTCCTTTTGCGATCACTTGATCTTTGACCTAAATTTTATATAAAAGACCTATAATAACAGCAGACCAGCTTACTTAAAAGATACAGTGTAATTAGTTTGGTCTACCTGGCTTCAAATCCTTTAAAACAGGTATCTACTGCATGGCAGGCAAGGTCATAAAAGTTTGACACAAGGTGAGGTGGGATTTTTATTTTTTTTTGCTATTTCACTTTTTTTTTGTCTGACTGGAGATCTGGATTGGCTGCCTAGCAGCCTTCTTTGTATCGTCTTAACTTTCCTTGGCTAGAAAGCAAGATTTGAAATTCTTCCCCAACTTCTTTCTTTCTATAGAGTCAGCCCAGGGATGAGTTGCAGTACTTGTGCTAACAGATGTCAATTTTCAAATGCTTTCCTGTGAATATCCAAACTAGTAAATTAAGGAAATCACCAGCAATGCCTTCAGACAAGTACTGACTTTTGAAGCTGCCAGCCAATGGCTACTAATCTAAAATCTCTGGGCAGTACCACAAAGCATGAAAACTGTGTAATAATTAAAAATACAATATTGTCACCCCATAAGAAATTAAGTACTCGATAGTAAAATCTGCAGCATGATTAAATTAAGTGGAAAGTAGTTCCAAGATTGTTTGTTATCACTGAGGAAGACAAATGTAGAGTCCTTCAAATTCTCTTGCTCAGTAATTGCAGTTCTCTTCCCCTCCTTGGAAACCTTCTAAGCCATTCTTTTCCTTTTAAGTTTGCTCAGGCACCCAAGAACATAAAGAGTTAATGCCCTTATAACGGTCATTTGTACATAAAGTTGTAATTATTTATTTTCTCATTTGTACCATATCAAGGCTTTGTACAATGTTTTAAGTTTTGTTTTCAAATTATTTTGTATTTTATTTTTATAAACTGGTTCTAAATAAAATATTCATTCAGCATGCAAAACTTCAATTCTTGATTGTGTTTGTATAATGATTTAATTATTTATGAAACTTCAGTTGAATTTTTTCAGTATTTTTTATTATTGTAACCCTGTACTTTAAATGGAGAAAGTGCTTTGACAGTGATGGTGGGTTGTGTTTTTTTTCCATTAGAAGAAATCAAAAAGCAAATGTCTGTTGGTCCTACTGCAGCATGAATTGGATGTTTGTATTGTAACTCAGAATGATTGGATCGATCGAAGTTTTACTGATTTAGTAGGTTCATGTGTTGTATATGAATAAGAATAGAAAAACTCAGCTGGCCTCCTTAGAAGCCTCCCTTTCTATTTGCTCATGCTCTTATCCATACTGTCTGTATTCAGCCAAACAACGAATGATTGCCACAACCCAATCAGATCAATTTTAGAAATGACATGGTGGATTCCAGCCTTGTTCTGAAAGGCCAGCTACTTCTTTTTTTTCATCCATCCCCTCCCCCCCCTTTCAAAATTGTAGTTTCTTATTTAGTCAGAGGCCACCATAATTGATTAATTTGGAGATGATCAGCTATCTGGAAATAGTCACTGAGCTTTTACAGCCTCTTGAAGAGACCTGTCATGCTCTGTATAGTATGCTAAAGTGGCAGCTAGCGGAGAAATGAACAAACTGAATCTGAGCAGTTTGAGCTCTGTGGAAATGCAGTGTTAAGCTACTAGTTGCTCTAGTTTCCTCTAAGATCCTTTCCTTTCTTTTTCTAGTAAAACTAGGTAAGAGTAGAGTAGAATATCTTCAAAATTTATACTTGTGGTTTGTGTGCCTGCATGCCTTAGCCGTTGTATGCTGTGCAAAATGCTGCCTGCTCATTGCATAGCAGAGCAAGGTTTTTAGGGAACTGCAGATGAACTGGAGAAAATTCCCTGGTTCTCTTTCTCAGCATTATCACTGTTAGGCCTTGCACATATGGCAAAATAAAAGCCAGCTCTGCTTTTGTTCAAATTATTGGTAGTATTTTCATTAAAGCTTCCTGACCAGGTCATTAGCTTTTGTCACTTATATAAATAGCCCATATTACTTTGAATGACAGGAAACAAATTGGGAATTCATTTACACAGTAACATTCTGAGAAAATTATGTTTCATCTTCTGTTAAGAGCAGCCAGAAATTTAACGGCATGCTTCTGGATGGCATGTGCTTCTAGTGGTCCCAACAGAACCTCCGTTTGATCACAGAAAGGGCGCATAAATAAATAGCAAGCCAGCTGTATTAATATGAAGATTAAAGTAACAAATTTGCTCACTCTGTACTGGTGAGAGGTAGCTCAGTATCCTTCCTAGTTTTAAATATGTAAATCTGGATCATACCAGAAATGGAAGAGTGGGTTTCATCTGGCTTCAGTATACAGTATCAGTACAACTGGCAGACTGTGGGAAAGAGGCAAGACTGGAACAAAGACACTGTTGAGGTCTGGTAGCTGTCTGACCACTGAAGTGTCTTCTAGCATTGCCTGGCTTTGTCATCTTCATTCATACAGGAGATCCAGTCTGCCCACTCCACTCGTAGGATCTTGCTACACTTTGCACTTGCACTGTGCCTGCCTCTCATTTAAATTTGCATTCAAACATGAGAAAGCTATGTGGGAGACAGAAGTCAGCTCTCCCTAGAAATGCTGTTGTAAGTGAAATTCAAGAATTAAGTTAGAGAAAGAATTGAAACATTCAAAAAAAAGTCAGAAAGGTAAGAACCGGCTGACGCAACCTGGACAAGCTCAAACTGCTGCCCAGAAGGACCAGGTAAACTGTAGATCACAGTTTACTAATCTACCTGGAATGTCACAGTAGCGTTAATTGTCGTCTTTGTACATGAGAACAAAATCCAAATGAAGGATGCCTTCTTCAGTTACAGAAAACACTGCTTGAGACAGCCCATCTGTACTAATGGGGGAGAAATAATGCTTCCAACACGTGAATTTGGGAAGTTTTAACAAAATAGACTCTACATTACATTTAAAAACAGGAAATAACTAATCCTGCTAAAACGAGCAATTTAGGAATAAGGCAGTGATACCTGTCACCCACACCATCTCCTTGTGTTAAGATAAACCTGAAAACAAGAATCTCCTCTTCTTCGAGGCGTTAATCCCAATTAACAATGCTTATGTTTTAATTTTGTGAGATATTTGCGTATTTCACTCCATCTATAATACTGAAGGGAAGCACTTGCTAACAACATGACTACCCTGTATTCACATTTCATTAGGCAGCAGCTGTTGTTTTTTGAGACGTACGTGTGCGTGATTGGTATACCATAATGGTCTAAGGGCAGAAGTAGTACTTCAAAGTATGTTTTCATATGCTATAGCGTTCTGTCAAAACTGACTGCAAAAATGACGTATCTTACCCCAGGATTGCATGTTCTTATGCTGCTGGGAGAGGGACAATTGGGTTGCCATTCTCTACATCATTTGCATTTGCTAAATTCTTGCAGTAGGAACGCTTGTGCAAAATGATGCAAAAACTAGAGGCAGCTAGTCATTGGTATAGGCCATATTTATCTGTAGAACTTTAATATTGGTGGTAAATGCTTAAGAAGAGAACTGCATGATTTTTCAGGTCATTGGATAAAATTACAGGTGAGAAGCTTTTTGTTTCCCCTTCAGCATGGACACTGGACATAAGAACACAGCACCTCTGCTAATCTTGAATTGTGCAAAGGAGAGCGACTCTTAACATATAAGCCTTAAACACATCTTAAGAATAGCACCAGTGACAATAGTTTCTTCCTATCTAAATGTGAAAAGGAGGTTTTTCTTTTTCACATTAGGATAAAATGATTCCTTTGTGCTTGTTTTAGAGTTGACACTTAACAGGTTGCTTTTTCCTTCAACTCTACCTTGTCTTTCTTCTTCCTTGGATATATAGTTAAAAGAATGGAAGATATTATTCATCTCTCCAATACGTGAAGAGGAACGCTTCAGAAACTATGCAGGAGCATTTGTACCATCTGGAGCGAAGTCAGCTCCTGCCTCCTGTAATTTGTTTAACAGCCGATCTACTGTTTCATGTAGAATAAGGAAACTTTTTTGCTCTCTGTATTTCAAATGTTGCGGTATTGATTCCAGAAGTCTTGCAAAATCTGCTGCAGATACAGCCTGCTCATAAACCATATGGAGAAAATTTATTCCATGTAAAAAACAGGCATTACTCATCAATTACTATTTTTTGCTGTATTTCTCTATTTTAATCTTGTGACAAGAGCGAGCCTACCCTGCTAGTGCAGTAAAACAAAATACCTCTGTGAAGAAGGTGCATTTGACAAGCTGGGAATGAACAATAGCCAAGTGGAACAGTGCTGTATGAATTCTGAGTACATTCATAATTGAATCAACAGCTCAGTCCTAAACCATTCCTAAAGTAAGCAGGTACGTCACTCTTCCTGTGATGCCTTGCACAGCGCAGGCTTAAAACATAAAAACACCACCAAGCAAACACCCCCAACATTATAATTATTGAAAAAACTAGTACTTAAAAAAAAAAATCAACTACTTCTGAGGTTTGTATAAGCAACTTGTGTAAGACAGCTCCTGCTGGTCAGTAACCATAATGTTACTTTTTTACCCCACTCATGCCTTTTATTTTTCAAAAGGTCACATTAAACAAAGGATGATACAGACACCAGTCTTAGTCAAAATAAATCTGGTTTTTTTTGTTTGTTTTTTTAAGAGAATGAGAGGATAAAGAAAACAGAAGAAAATTATTAGCCAACTGCACAGAGTTAACAAACAATAGACTGGTAATTAGTGTTTAATGCCACCTATAGCAAAATGTTTCCCACTGGGAAAAATGTGGGAGGCAAGTCCACTTTGCTCCTTTGAAATCACAGGCCGGAGCAGAACATACAACAGCACCTAACACCACAGTCACTTTACATATATTCAAGTTTTTACACATCTGCAAAGCAGAAGTAGTAGCAGCCATTTGGATGTTCTTTCTTAATGGTTCTCAGGGGGGGCCTAGGAAACTCTGAAGGACCTGGTTCTTGTGACATGGAGCTGGAGCTGCAGCTGCTGCTTCTGCTGCTGCTTCCAGCCACCTGCACTCTACCTCTGTCCTCAGCGGAAGAGACCTGGGGGGAGCCTGGGCTCAGGTACCCAGCCGTGGTTTGAGTAGAGGCAGTGGCATACGTCGTCGGGCCAGTGTTGTTTTTCACGTAGACGTTTTTGATAGCAACAAGCGTATGCGCCATGATGCTGAGGCTGTTACTCAGATCTTGCATGCCTTGCTGCAGCAGCCGAAGATTGTGGTTGACACTGTCAAAGCCAGACTGGATCACCTGCATCTGGGTCTGCTGAATCTGCACTAGGTCCTCTTCAGTTATTTCATTTTGGTCTGCCTGGGATCTGCCTTTTGTTTTGGCTTTTACTTTCCCAGAGGAACCACCACCAGATGTCCCCAGAAAATGCAGTTGTTCTTGGCTAGGCGGAACCACTGCCATGTCCTCAGAGCTTTCTTCTGGCTCTACCACTTTCACTACTATCTCTTCTTTGAGGTTCATCTTCTCAAGACTGGATTGATGAGATGTTCCAGGATCATCATTAAACCCTAGAGGAGATGGGGGGAGAGGAAAAGCAAAGGAGAGTCAGTGAGAAACTTCATGACCTCGGCGGTCAGCGAACTGTGTTCTCATCCACTTAGAACTAATATTCGTCCTCGGTGAAATGTGTTCTCGTCCGCTAAGGGCTAACATTAGTCCTCGAACCAAGACTCTAACTTGCACTGCATTATCTTTGATGCTTTTAAAACGCCTATTACCTTGACAGGTGGGACGAAAACCATGAGGAAGCATTCACCAGTTAACCATATATTTGCATGCTACAGATCCCCTACCGGCCCCACCACAGAAAGCAGTTTTAGGCTCCGAGAGACAAAGTTCATTGCAGGCTCATTCCGCGTGCACGCCAGCAACAGCACTGCTGAAACACTGTGATTGCATGAAATCCCTCGGTACTGAAGGCGATCGTTGCAGCGCACTAACGCGATGCCTCTCTGCTACGCACAACGCTGGGTACTCGCGGCACTCTGTACTGCCTGCACCGCCCGGAACCAGCCGGTACGGCCCTTGGCACGGCCAGCGCAGGGTGAACGCAGCGGCCGGGTCCGACGCCTCACAGGCAGGCATCTACCGCGGGACAGGGCTCGCTCCTAGGCGCCTTTTTATGGCCCACAGCGCAAAACATCCCGGTTCTGCGCGCGTTTACAGACTGTTTGCGCCTACGAGGAGAGAAGCCCGCTCGCCAGGCCGGGCACCCTCAGGTGGGGCCGGTGCCGGCGGCGCCCGGCGGGCAGGCCGAGAGCGGGGCGCTCCCCGCGGGGGCCGAGCATGTGGCGGCGGGGGGAGGCCGGGCGCGGGGCCCGGGGCAGGGCCGCGGCGGCCGGTCCCGCACTCACCCATCTCCCCCACGACGGCGCCGGGCAGCTCCAGCGTGTCGATGCCGCCCACGATGGGCACGGCCTCGGCGGGCAGCAGGGAGCCGTAGGCGCGGTGGTGGTGGTGCAGGTGGTGGCGGCGGCCGGGCGGCGCGACGGCGGGCGGCATCTCCTCGGGGGCCAGCAGGAGGCCGAGGGCGGGGGGGCCGGGCGGCCCGCAGCCCTGCGAGAGGCGGCAGAGCTTGCTGCGGTCGCGGCGCTTCAGGTCCCGCCAGCGCTTCTTCAGGTCCTCCACGTCGCGGGGGCAGGCGGCCACCGGGTTCACCTTGTGCCGGATCAGCTCCCACACCTTCCGCTTCTGGCCCGGGGAGGCGCGGCCCGGCCCCGCCGCGAACAGCAGCTGCTCGTGCTTCAGCACCTGCTCGATCAGCACCTCCGTCTCCGCCTCGTTGAAATTCGCCTTGCGCCGCTTGGGCGAGTCCTCGGCCATCCTCCGCCGCGGGGGGCCGGGGCGGCCCGAGCCCGGCGCCGGCGGCCGGGCGGGCGCGGAGCCGCGGGGGGCGCCGCCGCCCCTTCCCCCGCCCCGGCCCGCGGGCGCCGCCGCCGCTGCTAGGCCGGGCCCCGAGCCCTGCTGGGGAAGCAAATACCGCGCATGAGAGGAAAAGACGCGCACGGACCGGCGCAGGCGCCCCGTGCCCCGCGTGTTGACATGGGGAGGGGGCCCGGGCCCGGCCCCGGCCCCGGCCCGCGCCGGCCCCGCCCCCCCCCGCCTCCCCGGCGGGAATCCCCGCGGCCGCCCCGCCCTGGCGGGCGGGGAGGGACGCGACGGGCCCGGCCGGGCGCGCGCGGCGAACTCTCCCGCCCGCTCTCCCGCCCGCTCGCCCGCAGCCGGCGGCCGCCCGCCCCGCCCCGCCCCCCCGCCCCGGCGCGGGCTGCG
This sequence comes from Falco naumanni, assembly GCF_017639655.2. NCBI lineage: Eukaryota > Metazoa > Chordata > Aves > Falconiformes > Falconidae > Falco > Falco naumanni. The sequence goes on along the minus strand of NC_054060.1, from coordinate 49,609,151 downwards.
CGCGTGCTCGGCGGCGGCGGCGGCCGGGAATGGCGGCCGTTTTGGAGCTGCTGCTGCGGGAGGAGGTGGCGGTCAGCGCCGTGGTGCGGTGGCTCCGGCACGGCCCGGGCCACCGCCCGGCTGAGGTAACGCACGGGAGGTGTCGCCCCGCTCGCCCGACCGCAGCGCGCTGGATCTGGCGGGGCCGGGCCCGCCGCCCCCCGCACCCTGCCGCCGCCGCGGGCCGGGGCCGCGCGGGACAGCCGGCGGCGGGGGCGGCCGCGCCGCGTCGCGGTGAGGGGCGAGGCCCGCGGGGTCAGGCCCCCGCCGCGGGCGGGCTGCGGGCGGAGCGGAGCGGAGGAAAGGCGCGGCTGCCGGCGGCGTGCAAACCGTTAAAATCCGCAGAGCTGAGCCCGCCCGGACCCGGCGGCCGCGGCCTCCGGCGGGCGGTGGTGCCGCGCGGCCCCGGGGCGGGAGCGGCGGCGGGGGCCCTGCGGCGGCCGGCGCGGGCAGCGTGGCGCGGTGCCTGGGGGCCCTGGCTGCCGTGTGCCCGCGGGGGGCGGGGGGCGGGGCAGGCGGGGCAGCTGGCGTCTCGAGGGGCCGCGGTACGCGAGGGGCCGACGCTGCCCGCGCCTTCGCCGGGAAAGCGGCGGGGCGGGGCGGCCGGAGCTGTCACCCGCTGCCGGCGGCGCCGTGCGGTGCCAGGGCCTCGGGCCTGGCGCTGCGGGGCGCGGCCGCGTGCGATCGGTGTCCCGGCCTGGGTGTTGAGGGGGCTCTTGGGGCAGGGAGAGGGGCATTGCTGCGTTTGGGTCGCCTGAGTTTTGTGACAGGGTGCGGCTGGGGAGTCTGGGCTCCTGTGGCAATAAAAGCGTTTATCGCCGTAGATGGACTGTGCGTGCAGATGTTTCACTGCTAACGTGGGGAAGTGACCTCTGTTTAAAGCATTTTCTGCCTGAGCCCCTCGGTGCACGTTACCTAGTATTAATGAAAATCAAAACTCGCTACTGTCACCCCCATGAGTTAGTCGAGTATCGCTGTCATCCTGAACTTCAGCAGGAAGAAGGGACCAGCATTTCATGATATCTGGTATTTCCTAAACTGTGACTTGCAGAAGCAGACCTGTGGAGGCTGTGAAGTTTGAGATGCTGGCAGCTCGGCTCACATTGCGTGATTGAGGGATGCAGAGGCCAGAACGTTTGCCCTTACAAGGGAGTTGCCAACTGCCTTTTGCTGCTGGGAGCAGCTTGGTTGCTTCAGAGTGAGAAAGCAAGTGGGAGGCTCGCGGTTGGCAGCTGGTTGCTGCTAACAGGTTGCTGTTACCCAGCCATGGAGGAATAAACCTCTATTGATTTGCACATGGAAAGATGAGTTGAAAGCACGTTGTGCTCTGAAAAGCTGAAGAAACTACCTGACCTTGTGCATAGCACAGACTGTAATTGTCTTTGTTCCTCTGCACTAAACCCAGGGGGCACCTGAGGAAACCGTGGACTATGTCTTGCACTAGCTTCCCTGGCAGTTTCAGACTGCTGCTGGTAGAAGTTGGATCTCCTGACACCTCATGGGGTTTGTGTTCTGACCTGGGTTGTTTCACTGAGTGCTAAAGCAGGGAGTCTTGGCCGCTTGGCTTGTTATCCAGGCTGTGCTGGAGTCTCATGCTTCTCCAGGAAGCTGAATCGGTCTCATACTTTCAAACGTGAATTTCAGCCTAAGTGTCAAGGATTGTAGGAGTCTAGTAATGGCTATGCTTTCACGCCTCCTTTTGGACAAAAAAGTCATGCAGAAATAGCATTTGCTTTCTTGACTTTTCATGTAGTGGAGGTGTGAATATAAATGAACAGGAATATGTGTGCAATGATTTTAATATTGGTAAGGAATAAGTTGCTGCCTGTGAGAGCAGCTCTGTTGTTTCTGGAAGTGGTGCTGATTCCCATTGACAGGAAACAGAAACCTGGTGCAGTGTTAGGAACAAAAGAAATTTTACCCAGGAAATAAAACTTACAAAGTCTTTTTTTTTTTTTTTTTTTGTGTGTGTCTACATTTACCCTTGTAAGATCACCACCGCTTGTTTAGATTTTAAATGTGTTGAGTCTGTGGTGGCTTTTTTTGTTTGTTTGTTTATGTTTCTTCCACATACCTTAAAAGCTGCAAGGCCTTGGTTTAGACCTCTGTGAGGTCTCAAGGGAGCAAAATTAGGTAATTGAAATGCAAGAGCAGCTTTGGTCTTGTATTTGACACTGCCAGACCCAAAGTGCTTAAACAACTGTTGTTATAGCACCCCTCTGTGGAAGCAGGTGCCATTCATAGACACATAGGGTATGGAGAAGTTGCAGATTTTAGATTTTTCTGTTAGAAGTAGCTACTTCATTATCAGTGTCTTTGAAATGTTGAACTTAGGGGTGCCAGTTGCTCCAAGTTCTCCCTGGCTGTAGCTTCAGTAAGTATTACTGGTGTTCCCATGGAACAGTGCCACTGTTTTCCAGTCAGAGACCAAAGTGAATGACTCCATCTGAAAACTTCTGTCAAAACATCTTATGTGGAGGCTGAGTTTCAGATCTATGGCCACTGCTAAGGTTACTTGAATTTCAGTGACCTGCTTTGACAAGTCATGTTTTTTATTGTGCGTTGCAGTCCCACAGTTACTACTTAAATGAGTCTGGGTAGGTGGACAGAAAGAATCGGGTAGCATCTTTACATTAATGCTTTGTTCTCTTTCCTTGTAGGAGAACCACATCCATGACAAGCTGATATCTCTTAGTTTGCTTCAGAAAGACTTTGTGCCTTTTCTGCTAAATTTTTTAAGGGAGCAGACCAGCCAGATCCTGACTAATGGACCCTCTACTCCTGCTAAGACTCCTAATTCCAAGGCCCGCGGGAGCCATGGGATAGGATCGGAAAGAAGGGCAGGCCACGCAACCAGCAGCCGAGTGCAGCTCTTTTCCCAAAGGATTTCAGTGACCACCAGCACCACAGATACCAGCTTTTCTCCTGCTGCAGCACCCAGCAGCTCCTCTTCCTTTTCTGGGTCAAGCCTGTCTAGCCCTTGCGGTGACTTCCCTAGCATGGGCTCCAGTAGCAGCCCGAGCTTTGGGTACAGCCCTGTGCTTAACCACAGTGAGAGGCGGTCATCTCAGAAGGCCAGCCTGGGGAGCTTCCTTACAGCCACGCCTGAAGCCCTGCCAGCGAGACGGGGCCGGAGGAAAGGCAGCAACTCGGTCAGTGCCTCTGGCCGGCAGGTAGCTCGGGATCTGGGGCGTTCCCTTGCTGACGAGGAAGAAGGAAAGAATGAGAGTCTATCTTGGAGCGGAGGGAGAAGGAAGCGGAGTGAAGTGCCTCTTGTTTCTGCCAGATCCCCGCCCAGCCAGCTAAATCTTAACAACTTGGAGGAGTTTCCGCCTATGGGTGCTGCCTCTGGCTGGACAAAGTAAGAGCAAGTCTGCCTCGCTGTCTCATTTGGATTTTGCTGCGGGTTACTGTTCCTTGGCTAGCTCATCCTGTTGTGCATGTCCAGATACACAGAAGATGCCGTAATAAACAATATCTGGGAGCCGACTTCTGGGCTCCTTTGTCAGAACTGCTTTGTTACGGCTGCCGTGTAGGGGAATTGTTTCAATGGGTAGTCAGGCTTTTACTCTGGCAACTTACCCAAGACACCTCTTTAGCCTCTCACTTGTGATGCTTCCCACAGCTTACTGGTACACAGGCTGATACGAAGCTGAGCACATCTTTGTCCCTTGCATGTTCTAGCAAGTCAGCATTATCTTGGCTCTTCACATTTCTCATTTAACACAATAGCAATTGCTAATGAAGAGCAGTCCTAGAAGGCTTTTCACCTTTACTGATGCTAGCAAAAAAGCTTTCGGATTGACGTTCTGTGGCTTCTCGTAACAGATGTTAGCATGCGGCTTCATTTGTGCTGTGTGGTCAAGGACAAAATAACTAGTATTATTGATGCCTGTATTCTTTCTGGTCTGCAGCAAGCCCTGGTCTCCCTGATGACTTTGGCTTAGCTTCTGGGCAGCTGTTTGTGTTGTGGTTGCCTCAGTCCGTCTCTTTATCTTTGAGATGTTACTCTTTAAAGTCCTCATTACCAAATATAACGCTTTTATGTCAGTCTGTTTGCTCCAAGTAACCAGCAGTGGTCTCTGAAAGTGGGCCTTTCTAGGTGGACGTGCAGAATTCCAGCTGAAATTAGATAGGTCTGGGTCTGTACAGCAGACACAGATGCTGGGTCTAGATGGCACTCTAGATGATGCTTTGGCCGAGGGAGATAAGGTGTGTTTCTAGCATAGCCAGTAAGTCTCTCTTCCTCAATTGCACTATGCCCGATTAGGAAAAAGAGTAAGGAAAGAGGTTTACAGGGTTTTGGGAAGCCAATGCTGTAGTGATTTTGAGAATACTGTAGCAATTAATATGTAGCAACCAGCATTTCCTTGAGAAATGTAATGCCTTAGGTTTCTATATCTCATTTCCACTATGTCTCTTACTGCATTACAGAGCCACTTCCTAAAGGACAAATCTAGGTATGATTTATGCAGGGAGGATGGGTTTTCCTAGACTGAAAGGGCCTGTGGTAACTCGGAAGCCTGGACTCTTATGGATAGACAATGACAGCATGATGTTTCTGGAGTTTTGGTTGGTTTTTTTCCCTCATGGTCATATTAGAAGCTGCCAGTGAATTAGTCTCTTATTAAAATGAGGCACATCCTGTCCTCTCAAATTAAAAATGTTTGGAAGAGTTGTGTGGCAGTGTGTTATCTGTTCTGTGACTTGGTGATTGATAATTAACTTCACAGCAAGGGTCAGCAGGCTGTTTTTAGCAGCCTGTAGCTCTGTGACATTTTATTCGGTGACAAGAATGAAGTCAGCAACTATATGCACAGTTTAGAAGTTCAATATTCTGACTTCATATCCATTTTATTTTAGCATTAGGTTCTTCTGGAAGAGTTGCATACATCTGTCTTGAGACCTAATTTTTTTTTGTTGTTTAGCTTGATTTCAGTGGAATCACTTCTCACTTTTTCAGCAGAAGCAAACCATCAAGGCGAATCAACCCAACTCCTGTAAGTGCTGAGCGCCCCCTCTCAAAACCAAAGATGTGCTTCACTTCTACGCCTGTCAGCCAGTCTCCAGCTGCTAGATTTTCATCTGGGTCAAGCCTTGAGGCCTTTACTGCTGTCCAGGAAGGAAACCTTACATCTGTGATAAGCACCAGCCTTCAGGAGGAGAGGGAGATGCTGAAGAAAGAACGGTACAGTTTGAGCAGGGTGGCAATAGGCTTGTATTGATATTTAATTCTTTTGTCTTAAGGTGGTACCAATACAAGAGTGAAACAATGAGAAGAATATCCAAAATGAGTATTGGTGACCTTAAACTGTAATTTGCCTAAAACCAAGTGTGACTCTGATATCAGACTAGGATATTAATGCAGCTAGCTCATGTTTATCATTTTAGAGGTGTGCTGACTAGGACAATGACCCTCACTTTTTCAGAAGTCCAGTTAATCCTTACTGCTTTCATAAGATTACCTCTTTGTGGGCTTGCACATGTGGCTGTCCCCTGTGCAGCTTTCCTTAGACTGCACAGGTGAAGTGAGTGGGTTTGAGTTGGTATAATAAGGCTGTCTTTAAAGACTGTGTCTGTGATGGAAGACGCACATGTGGGGAAAGCGTTAGTGATTTTGCAAGGTAGGCAGACTAACACAGGCTTGCAGTCAGAGAAAACAGGACATGGGTAGCGTGAGATTTTGTTTTAAAAGTTACTGCTGCAGTTATCTGTTGAAAATGGCGTTTGGGAGATTAGGTGAATTCTAGCTTTTAATTTTGTCTGCTGTTCAGTTACTGTGTGACTTTCATCCTCTGTAAAGTTAGTCTGTGAGGACTGATACTTCAGAAAAAAAGTAAAGCACAGTAGTAAAGAAACTATTGTTTATAATTGCTGACAGAACTGTTGCAGTTCTTTGTAGATTTTGTTCTGGGGAAACTCCTCAGGACGTGTGGGTAGTCTTTTCCTGCTAAGCCTTGCAGTTCACTTCAGCAGGACCAGAACTGGCTGAAACAGACCCAGTAGAGTTTCCTGAGTCACTGCTCGTGTTGCAGCTGTAACAGAACTGCTCAGGATTCAAATCTGCTTCTCTGCACTTCAATGAAGCACATATTTCAGTCTGAATTCTACCAGAAATGTCCCCCTAATCTGTATAAGCTAAGTTCAGCGAAATAGCAGTATGTGGGCTGGATCTTGCCTGTGAGGTGATCTCATCCGATCCATTATGCTTGAGAGCTGGGAGCTGCTGTTGTGTCCTCAATAGTAGTGGTGAAGTGAGATGCAAAACTAACACAGCACCTAGCTTGCTCTGAGCAAGGGCAGGAGGTGGAATTCATGCTGAGGTAGATGACAACACTGAGGCAGAGGTGAAGCAGAATCTAACTACATTATTGAAGTCTTACCTTGGTGGGTTTACAAAGTGCTTTATACATAATTTTCTTGAGTTCTGTCAGTTGGGTGCTTATGTTCATTGCAAAGGAGATATTAAATAACCTTTCTACTCCCATTTTGGGACTAATTTATTCTTCACCACAGCCATTCCACTAGAAATTGGCCAATAGAAAAAGTTCTTTGCTGCAATTAAAAAGGTTTCTGTCTTCCCCACAGCCTTTGAAGTGACTTTCAAAGATTTTTACTATTTGAGACAATGTGGTAAGAGGTGCTGTGATGTTCCAAGTGTGAATGTTCCACTGGGGTCTTTCAGAATCATTTGATACTGCTGTTACTGGCTTTTTTCCTGCTTCTCATGTGTCTTACATATGCCACTCTGCTGCTGCATTCTTGAATGACCTCTGTAGGTATATTTTTTTACAATATGTGTGTATTTAACTGAGTGATCATTGTTAATTTAGAATGCAGCAATTATAGTTTGTTCCTTCTGTTGTATAACTTGCCAGTATGGAATTTAATCAGTTGTTGCATTGCCTTTCAACTTAGTGATATTGGATCTTCTCAGGGCACTGTTACCTTACAAATATATCTGAAGGTATGGATGTGAACCTTATTTTCGTAGATTTCTTGAAGTGTCTAGCTGTCAGAAATTGTACATGTAAAAATTTTTTTTAGGACCTGGTCTCTAACAGATTCCATGTCCTTAACAAATACTGGTTTAGATGAGAAGCAATAACATAGGTTAGTTAAATGATTTAGTCAAAGTGCTACGCTATTTTAGTAGAGTTGGAATATGAATGTAATTCTTTTTGAGTTTTTTGATTGTTAGCACCAAGATCTTTCCTCATTAAGAGAAAGACGAGTTCAAATACTATCATGATGAAAAGCAGCTTTAAACAGTGTAAATTACATGGTTAGTTATTGCAGGAACTCCTTCATGCTAGACTGCAAGAGAAAGACCTCTTCTGGCCACATGGCTGCTGTGTATTCATCTTCAGTCATGTATTATGTTGTTGCTCTTGAATTTCAGATGCAAACTGCTGCACCAGGCATCTTCTCCTGCAGGGATATCTCTTGATCCTGGTACTGCTACTAAGCCTAGCTACACTCGCAGTGCTAGCCTTCCTGCTGAAAGCCATCTGGTGACTTGTGCAAATCCTACTAAGGTTTCCTGCAAGAAACAGTTGGAGTGTCTGGCACAGCTCTATTCATCGTGTATAGCAGGTGAAGGCCCAGAAGATGTGAGACTGACCTTTCTTTGAGCTTTGAACTTGCATGTGTGTTGTGAGGGGGAGGTAGATGGGAAGTGAAAGTTGTGGGACAGTTACAGTATACAAACAAATAACATCTGGAAAAATAAACTAAGCCAACACTGTTATTAGTAAAAATGGGTGCTAGGTAAAAGTTGAGGGAAGGAGGTGAATCTGATGCAGTACTCTGAGCTGTAGTAGGCTGACGTTGTATGGCCCTGTCTGAAACCAGGCCTCTCCCTAACACATCTTTCCTGTAATTCTTATATTGATTTACACTGTGGCTCGGGTGGGGTGGGGGAGGGGTTGTTTGCTGACTGTGCCATAGAACAGGTATCTATCTTTTACCTTTGTTTATTAAAGCAGGTCAATACTGAATATCCACCTTTAGTATCTCATTTCCTCTCTTCCAGAAAACCTGGTACCAAATATTTTTCTAGAGCTCTTTTTTGTTCTGCAGCTGTTGACATCTAAAGGCACTTCTACTGCAGAAGATGAAGATAGTGACCTTGAGGTCAATGAAAGAAGTAAAGGTAAGCACTAGTACTGAGCGGAAAGAATGCTACTTTCAAGGAATGATAATATGATACAGAGTAGTTGCCTTTAGCTTGGACAGTTAGCCTTAAATTCCATGAAAATGGGACTTAACTGAAATGCTGACAAAAATCATGCATGTATGGGGAGTGCCTCTACCATATGATAACGTGTAGTTGCTAGATCTTGTTTGAATTGAGTTTTCTGCTGTTGTGTGAGATTTGCTGTAGCTACTTGCGAACACTGACTTTCAGAGAGAAGGATGGATATGCTAAAGTCTCTCTTCCATTGGTGCTTGCAACTCAGAAGTGCTGTTGATCTGATACGTGTTTCTTAAATTTAAGGTTGGGTTATAAGTGCACAGAATCTATCCATATAGATGTGTAATCACTGCGTTTGTTTTTTGGCAAATTCACACTTAGCTTGATGCAGTTAGTGCTTTGATATGGGTATATAAAAAACAAAACAGTGGCTTTAAGATGGGACAACGCCCACCTCTAGATGCCCCAGCTTGATTGACTTTTGTTTTGCCACTTACTGATTCTTAGGGGCTAAGATTAGGAACACGAAGTCTCCAGCTACAGGAACAGCAGCTGGTGATTGGTTGCAGTCAGTCTGCTTTTCATCCTTGATCTGCTTACTGTTGGCCAGAAGTCTGAGTAGGAATCTTTTCTTCATACAGCGTTAAACACTTCAGTTGCCTTTAGTACAGGAAGGATAGGGACGGGAGGATTTGTCTATTCAGGTGGCAGGGAATGGAAACTTGCGTAAATTAGATACTGCTCTTATTGCTGGATATGGCAGTTCCTACTTTCCTTGAGAGTTAATTGTTGTTGGTCTTTTAGTTTATAAATGGTGATAGATGCTGTTGTCTCATGTTTCTTTTTTTCCCTTAGATGCACCAGGGAGACAGCATTTCCGAAGTGTGCACAATTGTGTTTATTTTGCTGTTCAAGTCTTGGATTATCAGTATGAGTGAGTTGAGTATTTTTCCCCCCTCTGCTTATGTCTGCAGATGTGTGAGATTAAGCAGGTGTGCTTGGACTTGAGAGCTTTTACCTTACAGGCACAGAGTTGTTAATTTCCCCTCAAAACATACAACTTGACCTGGGTTTGGATATCTTGAGTTTTTCTTGCACTGATTTGTCTACTGAACTTCAGTGTAATTGTGCAACAATGGGAGAGTCACGAGATTGTAACGATAAAAAATGACCCTACAGATGCCAGTAGGATTTTACAGTGGGTGCCTGGGGCTTAGAAGTCTTTACTTGGGAGCCTCATAAAAAATGAGCATAAGCGTGTCTTTAGGTCTGATAATGTGTTGTTTATGTCTGTCTGTCTGGGTTTTAACTATGTTGTCTTGGCAGAATTATTTCCCGTTTAGAAAAGGGGATGCTGAAGCTTTTGGCTGAAAATGAACGGATTGCATCTTTTTCTCCCACCTTGCATGAGAGGCTCAGGCAGGCTTATGAAAGCAGCACAGCCAAGGTAAGAATTGGCAGACCTTAACTGACGTTGCTTCAAACCTTTGTGGTGTTGCTCTTTTATCTGTGATGACTTTGATGTTAAATCTCATTCCTTCTACTTCAAGTATCTTGTCGTGTCATCTTTGGCAAGTGTCTAGAAACTGCTTTTTTTTTCTTCTCAGTGGGTGAGTAAATTGCTAGGTCCAGTGATTGTTAGCTGCAAGTCACTGCTGGCTAGCCTTGCATTGTGCTTCAGGCACTGACCTCAACCAGTGACTTTAACAGGGTCAAATTTTGTTTATGAGATTCTCATTTAATGAACATGGATCCCAGAAGAATGATTGGTTAGATGCAATGTAAGAGTGTAGTTTGGAAGAAGTGGAGTTGTTTCATACCTACAGACTCCTTTTAGGCAAGCGAAGCTTCAGAGGAGACCATGCAGCTTGTGAAAACTCATTTCCTGATCTGGGTTAGGAAACTAATGCTAAATGGTAGGAATGCCTTCCTTAATGTATTTTGTATCTTGTTTCATCTGTCTTTTAAAAATGGAAATTACTCTTGGCAAAGAAAGTAGTGTACTTTCTGAGACTAGGGCATTTCAATAGCTGAGCTTTTTAGTTAAAGCTGTAAATAAGGGTCTTTTGTTACTTGAAGGCATAGGCTTTTCAAATAGGAGAAAGAAGAATAATACAGGAATTTCCAGCTACTATACTGCATTGTCTGGAGCCCTGTATGGAAGGTACACTTTAGCTGTTTGCAGATCATTCTTTCCAAGCTGTATCAATACTAGTTGCAGAGATTTCTGAGAGAGAGACAAGGTGCTTCCACTCATAATGTTGAGTGATTCTGCCTCTGTAGTGTAATGTAGGTTGTAAAACTGTTGGTGTTTACTACAGTTAGCAACTGGGAAATGGCTAGTGTCTGAACAACTCAACTAGTGGTACTTGGTTTCCTCATCATGTCTTTTCCCTGTTTTTTCGAGATCTCATATTGTTGGATAAACTAGAGTCTTATATTAGTCTAATGGCTGCCTTTATATTTTTAACAGGTGTCTCTCATGCTCCCATGCTCTGTACAGTCTGTTTCTTTCCAGCCGGAAACTGACAATCGCTCTAACTTTCCCAGTGACAGAGCATTTCACATATTTAAGAAACAAAGGTAAGCTTCTTCTGCTGTTAACTGTATGGCTCAGGGGGTGTAATCTTTCCATGATTGTGAACAAAGGCTATTAAGAATGTCTCGTGTATACTACATGCTGTAGAAAAATCTTGAGTTTTCACTCTGATTAAAAAAAAAAAGAAAGAAAAAAGAAAAAAAAAAGTCTTTGTCCATATTGACTGCAGGAGCTAAATGCTTAATGTCTTTAGAGAAGAACAGCCTAATTCTTCAGGAGTTAATGAGACTTCTGGTAAATGCCAGTACAGTGTGTCACCCTACTGGATTGCTTCTGCATATAAATCTGGTATGCTTTTATTCTTCCTGCCACCTCCCTCCATGCTTGCGGCAACAGGGTGAGGGGAGAATGGCAAGTTGTCTTGGTCCTTTTTTCTCTCCTCATAGGTATTATTTCATGTGGCTTATTCTTTCCTGCCTCTCAGTCTTCAGTATGTCTGGTAATGGGTGTTTTGGTCAGTCCGTCAGAGCTTGGGCATAACAAGCTTAAGCACTTGCTGTCAAAGACATGGAAAATGGAAACTCGCTGAAGTACCGCTAACATTAATGAGTTTTGCAAAGGTATCCGAATGCTTAGAGGCTCGACTTAAACTGAATTAGGTTCTTGCTGGGGAACTTAGGAGCAATTGAATATTCATTTGTTGTTACTTCAAATTTTGAAGAGCTTCATACCATTCAATGTCTTGATTCTCAGGGATATATTTTATGAACTGCTGCGTGAATGGGAGGATAACCATGAAAAAACTGGCTGGAACTTTGAAGGAGTGCTGGGCAACAAGATCAGGTAGGAGTCTTAATGAATGATTAAGCAACTTCAGCTAGCCCTTTAATGTAGCTGGATTGCTGGTAAAGCATACTAGACTCAGCGTACTAGCCTCAGCATCCTAAGCTCCATGTTCTCCCCAAGTCTTCTGCACTAATCTGTAGGGAGCTGTGCTTCTTGGAAGATGCTGTCCATATAAACTTGCTTCTGTATTTGAAAGTATCAACTCTTTATCTTGAAGAAACAAACCATAAGTGGCAAGGACCTAATTTGATCAGTCTTGGTGTAGCTCTTTCCCTGTTCATAATCACAGGAAGAGCCACTGACACAACCAGTATGTTGTGGTCTGAACACTGTCCTTGTACACACGTGTGTGCATGTTTCCAATGCCCCACTCTTAAGTGTGGAGAAGTATGTTACCTGTTCAGAAACTCTTAGTGTATTGGCTCTGCAAACAAGACAATTGTGGCTCTTTCTTTGGAAAGCAGACTGGTTTATTCATTTATTGCTTTATCAAAATAGAATATATATAAAGAAGCTGTTACTGTTTTGAAAGTAGTTGCCTTTTGGGTTTCTGTCGCAGTCTTAACCACCAGCCTACTCCAAGTTACATGTATGTAGGTGAATTCGCCACAGGAGCAAAACAAGGCTGAGATTAAAACCAAGAAAATTTCCTTCTTTTAGGGCATCAGAAGCATTGCAGGTTTTGTTTTCTTACTTGCATATGTGTGAACTCTCAACTTGCTGCTCTGTGCAGGGGAGAATGGGAGCAGAACGAGTTAAATTTTCTTCCTAAATAACATGATCATTGCAGAAAAGAGAGAGAATCTTTTTATCTCTACAGCTGTGTTTGCACTGCAGGTGCTCGGGGAGAGCTTTTGCTTACATGTTCAGCAGATGGGGCTCAGCACTTAGGAAACCTAGTTATAAAGACATTGCTTTTTGCAATGGACTTTGGAGATTGCTTTCTTAAAAGCATTTGTTTTTTTCTTTTCATATAGTTTGAGGTTAGAATAGGGTTTTTTGTACCACAGAAATCTAGTCAGCATTTTGTGATGTTTTCCTTCACAGGGCCATGATGGCTCACCTGTCTGCAACCTGCAACCACAGCCATTTTGCCAGGCTCTTTCAGAAACAGCTTATCCAGGTAAATGACTTTTTTTTTTTTTTTTTTTTTTTTTTTTTTTTAAATGAAGATACACATCAAAGCAGATTTGCACCTTCCTTTGCCTGAGAAAACAAACCATGTCTTGCAAGTTTCTTCGAGATTTTCTTATTGAAACTTTTTTTGGAAGAGCCAGATTTTCAGGATGGGAATTTCCTTCCTCTTCCAGAAACAGAAATCGGTGGCAAATTACTGATGAACTCTGTAAATTGGGGATAAGGCACACTGAGCACATAATGAGCTGTAAGAATTCATTCTTCGTGGTTATTTACTTTGACCTGCTAATTTTAGAACAGTTACAGTTTTTAGAAATTGTAAGGATATATTTTGATATGTATCAAATGCAGAGGCTTGCCAGTTACGTTCATTAGCAACATAAGTGTACTACCTGCAGAGTCTGTAGTTGTTCTGTGTAACACTGCAGCAGCCTCTTTTTGATATAGTGTTGCTGTTGTAGTTTACAGGGGGTTTTTTTGGCCAGTTTTAAGCATCATCTGACTTCGCTGTGACTGAGAAATGAAGAAAGAAAAGATGCTTCTGATTGAAGTGTAGATATTCACTGTATTCTCTATAAATGGCTGGCTTATTTGTGGGCTCCTTTTGGTCTGATGTGTATGTTCAGGGAGATTGTGGGAAAGAGATTAGAGATGGACTTTGTTGCATCAACAGGACAACATTAGTCTTAGGTACTTGTAGTGAGTGGGTTTGCATGGCAATGGTTTTGTAGGGGGTGTGTGCTACAGGGGTGTCTTCTGTGAGAAGATGCCAGAAGCTTCCCCCATGTCCAATGGAACCAGTGCCAGCTGCCTCCAAGATGGACCAGGCACTGGCCAAGGCTGAGCCTGTTAGCAAAGGTGGTAGTGTCTCTGTGATAACATGTTAAGAAAGGGAAAAAAAAAATCTGCACCAGTGAGAGAGAGGAGTGAGATGATGTGAAAGCAGCAACTCTGCAGACACCAAGGTCAGTGAAGAAGGAGGGGGAGGAGGTGCTCCAGGCGCCAGAGCAGAGATTCCTTTGCAGCCTGTGGTGAAGACCGTGGTGATGCAGGCTGTCCCACTCAGCCCATGGTGGGTAACGGTGGAGCAGATCTCCACCTGCAGCCTGTGGAGGACCCCACACTGGAGCAGGTGGATGCCCGAAGGAGACTGTGACCTGTGGGAAGCCTGCACTGAAGCAGGTTTTCCAGCAGGACTTGTGGACCCATGGGGGACCCATGCTAGGGCAGTCTGTTCCTGAAGGGCTGCACCCTGTGGAAGGCACCCACCCATGCTGGAGCAGTGTGTGGATAATTGTAACCTGTAGGACAGACTCACACTGGAGAAGTTAACTGAGAACTGTCTCCCATGGGAGGGACCCTACACTGCAGCTAGGGAAGAGTGTGAGGAGGAAGAAGTGGCAGAAACAACATGATGAACTGACTGTAACCCCCATTCCCCTGTGCCACTTTCGAGGAGGAGGCAGAGAAATGGGGAATTAAGCCCAGGAAGAAGGGAGGGGTTGGTTATGTTACAACTGGAGTACTGTGTCCAGTTCAGGGCTCGCAGGTACAAGAAAGATACAGACTTACTAGAGCAAGTCCAGCACGGGGCCACATAAATGTTTAAGGTACTAGAGCATTTTTTCGTATGAGGAGAAACTGAGAGAGCTGGGACTGTTCAGCCTGAAGAAGAGAAGGCTCCAGGTTATCTTAGCACTGTATACAAACACCTGATGGGAAGGAATGAAGAAGAGGGAGCCAAATTCTTCTCAGTAGTGGTCACTGACAGGACATGAGGTGACAGACGCAAACTGAGAAAAAGGAAATGCCACCTGAACACAGGAGGACACTTCTCTACTGCAGAAGCGGTAAAACATTTAAACAGGTTTCCCAGAGGGGTTGTGAAATCCCAGTCTGGAGACATTCAAAACCCACTTGAACATAGTCCTGGACAACCTGCTGTAGCTGACCGTGAGTGAGCAAGAGGGTTGGAGATAATCCCAGATGTCCCTTCCAACCTAAACAGTTTTGCAACTGTGTGATTCTTTGAGTATTGAGTAGCATCTATGAGTTTGAGGGATGGGGGCGTTAATTTTTTAATTTTATTTAGCTCTGTGGAAACTCCAGGAAGACCTGATCTGGGAATGCATATTGCAGTATCACAGTTCTTGGAGACTGGGCTAAAGATCCTACTAATTAGTTCGTTAAGACTATGCAAGTGATAGGTCTTCTCTTCATGCATCCACATGTAGCCTGCTAGATGTGCCTGAGTTGAACGTATAGATCAGAATTACATCTCTCAAGATCTCTAAGCTGTTCGTGGCCAAGGTGGGTAGCATGTTTTGGCATGAAAAGAGACCTTCTGTATGTGGGCTGCCTGAAAAGGCCATGCTTGGATTACTCTGAAAACAAACGCTTGTGAGGAAGGGAGAATATGTGGCATGAGAGATGAAGTGAAATGATGCCTTATTACAGATTTTCTACCTCACTACTCTTTCTATCTCCTGAAGATGTGTAAAGGTCCTGTTGGTGGTGGCGCAAGCTGGGGAGATGCCCCAGACCAGGATGTCCTTAATATGCTGGGTTCTGATAATCTGAGCCGTCTGAAGAGGCTGCAGGAAAGATTTGTTGTTCCTCAGAGCATCAGAGGTCCTTGTCCACCCCCTTCGTTCCCAGGGTGCCAGCAGTTCTTCAGGGACTTCATCCTCAGCGCAGGAAGGTTAGCTGCTCGTGGTTGCTGTTTCCTTCATGAAATGTGTGAGTGAGTGGGAAATACCAGCATGTTGCTCTTGTGGCGGGGAGTTGTCCAGAGAGCTTGAGGTGTGGTGTAACCTGGGCAGAGCATATAAAAAAATTACTACGCTTTGTGTTCTTGGCCAGCATGCGTGGTGAACGTGTCAATAAGCAGGCAGGTTCTGTCTGGGGCATGGAATGTGTATGTGTGCTACGTTAGGCTAGACTATATGGTAATAATTTTCCTTCTATAAAACCGTAATATCTTGTCACAGGCCATCAGCATTTCCCAGTGCCAAGGCTTGCAGTGCTGCCTAGCAGGGGCACCGGACTGGCCAAGTTTTTCTTGTGTGGTAGTGCACGAAGCTAAGGAGTTACAGGATGAAGCCAGGTTCATGGTTTTGTTTAATGAGTTTTACACAATCCACAGCATGGAGGAGTTGTGATCTATGGGAGATTTGACTCTTCAGTTATTTTACAGCTTCCTCGTTTGACAGACCCATATTATTATCCTTATGCTGGGACTTGCTAAATAGTGTTTGTTCAAAAACAAGTATAAAGTAAGAGTGGAAAAGAAAGGGGTTGGCCAGGACTAGTCTTGTCCTTTGCTTTCTTGTCTGTCAGCCTGTCTGCTGATGCTTGATGCAACTCATGAGACAAGCTTGGAATTTTGCATTGTGTTAGTTGAGGTTTTACTGCTGTTTTCAGCCCAGTCTGACTCAACATCTTTTGCTGAAGTTACCAGTTCAATCAGCACCTGATGGACAGTCTGTGCCTGAAGATACTTGAACTGAATGGCCTTACTCTGGTGGAGCATGAACACAGTGATGGAGAAGCAGATATGGATGAACAAGTAAGCTTGTTTTTTTGCAAACACATCTGGCAGGAATTTCCCTGAGCTGTTCCAGTACCCAGAGAATTACTGGCTTGATTGTGAGTTGCCTAGAGCTTCCACTGCTGTATTTGCAGGACAAGAGCTTCTTCATTTGGTTTTATCATTTACTTGTGGTTTTTGGGATGCTTCATAGAACTGTGTTGGAAAAGGATAATGCACAATAGTTTGAAAAGTGAGAGCCTCTTCTTAGGTAGTTAGTACCCTGTGTTAGATCAATTAAATAGTTGAGTTCAGTTGTTGGACTTAGTTGCAATAGCTCCTTGTTATTTTTCATGTAGAAAGATTTTAATTAGAATGAATTTGTAGTCATCCCTGTTCATACCTGTTCGTACGTTTTTTCACTCATCTATACCTATCAGAGGTGTCACAGCTCACAGTCTGTTAGGAAAGTAGTAGCCAAAGGTTCATGTAAACTTGCAGAGCAGTAGTGGTATAAAGGAGACGAGTGGAGATCAGTTTTCTGCCTTCTCGTTGACTCCAAAGTTGTTAATATGAAGATATGATTGAATAGCTGCTTGTTTTGGAAAGCTCTCGAATTAATTTCTTCTCACTGTAAGTGAAGCAGTGGAGGCAGAAGGAATTTAAAATGATTAATAAATATCTAGTTTGGAAATTTAGCTTTATTAAAAGAAGTGATGAAGCTATGTGGTCCTTTTACATGAAGGGACTGGAAGTCTGGTGTAGGTAGTTGCTTTACCAGTTTAGGGTGGCAGTGCCCCAGCTTGCTTTTCTCCATTTCAGGATGAAAAGAAGCGTTTCACCGTGGTCCTGTTAAGCCTACGACTCCTCGCCAAGTTCCTGGGGTTTCTTGTTTTCTTGCCGTATCGCACTGTGGAGCAGCCAACCAGAGACTTGCAAGACTCTGCAGTAGCATTAAGAAACAAAGTAAGGAACCAAACTCTTCTAAGAAGTCTAATACGGCCTTTTGCTTGACAGGCAGGTTTTCTAATCCAAGCAGGGGATTATGAATAGTTATGCCCTTTCAAAGCAAGCCAGTGGTTCCTGGGCCGGTGTTACACTGTTCTGTGCCCCTGCTGCACATGCTGGGATTGGGAACAAAGGAAAGGAGAGTTTCTGTAAGCTAGAAAAGAGGGAGCGAATGCACTGATGGTGAGGTACTGAGTCTTCTGTTATTTCTGCTAATCTGTCATACCAGAACTCTGACCGTGCCAAGGAGGCTTGTATTTATGGTGTAAAATCCAGCTACCAGGAATGTTTTTGTTAGTTTTGCACCTGTCTCCTAGCAGTGTGTCATACTGAATGCAAGGAGGCAGGGCTTACACCTTGAGTCCACTTGTACATAGCCAGGCATGCAGCCTTACTTCTGAAAGTCCCGTGGGACCTCAGGTTGTCATCATGATGTGTTTTTTACTTCTACACATGTGCAGAGAAATGTTTTAAATAGCCGGAAAGTCACCTCTTATTTGTATAAAAGGTGAAATCCTAGAAAGAAAAGTCAAGATGTAGATAACGTTTTTCTAAGTATCAAAAGGTAACTTCAAAGCTGCTGCTTTAACTTCTGTTGTCCATAAAGACCCTGCCTGCACTGGATGTATTAATGCTTCTGAGACAATCTATTCGGGATCAACGTTCTATCCTCACTATTCCTTGGATTGTGGAGTACCTTTCCCTCGTGGATCATATTGCTCCTTTACTTGATTACTACAGGAAAGTATTTTGTCTCTTGCTGCAGGTATACAGGTAAGAGCCTGGGAAAGTATATTTATCAAGAACTTTTCTGTGAACGTTTGCTTATTTAGTTGAGGTGCCTGGCGTTTGGGAATGCATGCTGGCCCTAGTTTGAGATTCTATTAGAAGTACATTTTTTTGTGTGCATAAAGCTGCAAAAGGAGCACATCCTAAACTCAGAGATTACTGTCTGATTTAAATATGTGAGTTTTCATTAAGGAAACAAAATTCTTTAGATCCCCACTTACTCATTCTGCAGATGCAGCTGTGAATTTTAAATGTTGAATTTGAACCTTAAACCTGCGAAATCTCCCGGGCCTAAGTAATGCGCTAGTTTTATTTCCTATATACATGAGGAAAACTTGAAGCACATTCTAGAGAGTTAGTTAACGCTGGCTTTTCCAGCGTAAGCTTAAAACAGCATGTTATTCAGATGCATACATTCATAAAAGTAGAGCTTGCTCTCCACTCCTTTAAGCATACAAGTAAGGCATGTGCACATGGTGACAAACAGTGTAATTGGGAAGTGAGTGGTATCAGATTTTTTTTCCTTAATGAAAATGAAGCTACTGTAATCTAACACTTTCTGTTGCTGCTTTTGCTTCCTGGCAGGTTAACGGTCCTTTCTGAAGATAAGGAGATGAGTTTCCTGAACAAGCTGCTGATACTTGCAGTACTGGGTTGGCTTTTTCAGGTAGTCTCTCCTGTGTGTACACAGCTCTTCCCTGAAGAAAAACCTGGGCACAGAACTCAGTAGAAAACAGTATTAAAATCGGCTAAAACAGTAGTTTGTTGTTTTGTTGGGGTCTTTTTACAGTCATGTGGACTTTCAAAGAATCCTCTGTATTCTAATGGAGAATTATTTTCCTTTAGTGGAAATGTGTAACGCAACATTTTTATTTCCAATATGAATTCTAATTGCTGCTGAAACATATTCTGTACTTGGAAATCTGAATCTTGTAAGCAAATTCACAGCTCATTCCTGTTAGAACTGGAAGCTCTTGTCACAAACATGGAGTGCTAGCTGGCAGCATTGAATTCCTGGGGAATTTTTTGTCTGAAAAAGGGATGGGAGGTGATGAACTTCTAAAATCCTTCCGTGCCTCCAGTTGGAAGCAAGGTAACTGCTTAGCAGGAACCTGCTGGAAGGGTGAAAGGTGCTGTCTGGGGAGGGTAAGGAAGGCAGTTTCTGTTATTGTGGTCAAACTATATCTTTAATTCTATGGAAAGGTTCTCCATAGGGCAGAAGAGAGGACCCTTAGTGCTAGTTATGTTTTGTGTGGGTGGCAGGTTGGTGAGATTTTACTGTCCTTTTTATCAGAAATGGTGTCAGTTACTGACTGATGGTTTGGGTTGTAACTGCTGGGGTTTCTGTTTCAGGTTCCGTCAGTCCCTGAAGAGTTGTTCTTTACCACTGATGTCAGGCAGGAGGGATTGATAATGGATACTGTGACATCTGCTGAGGCTTTGGTGAGTTAGTGCAGTAGCAAGTCCTCTGAATCTGTGGGTAAGGGTAGATCAACCATGGCCTCAGGAGTTTATCAAGAACTTGGCTTCAGTACAGCTGCATTGAGCATATGTAATCCAATAGATGTGATGCCCCAGTTTGTCCAGGTGCCTTAATTGCATTGTGCCCTGGATTGTAAACTGTGTGTGTTACAGCTCTGGGGCTTTTGTCAAGCAGGAGCCATCTCACCTGCTGCAATGGCTTGCAGGTGTATCTTGTTCTAACTAGAAAGTTCTGTTTTGCACTCTCTCTTCAGTGTCATAGATAATACGCAGAGATCAACTGGTTTTCTTCTTACTTTTTTTTCCCCACCAAATGAGTGCAGTGTACAGGGCCTGCATGGATGGGTTCTGAAGTTGCTTTTCCTCCCATACCTCTGGCTGTGCTGTGTAATACTGGGGTGACATTACTCTGCAGTGTGGTGTTCCAGTGAGACTGGGTGAAGACACTTGTGGAGGTGTAACACATAGCAGATGTGTCTCATTTATTCTTCTCCGTGGACAGGTTTCTCTTTTACAAGTAGCAGCTGTTGCCAACGGTCCTTGTTGCCTTCTGTAATCATCAGTTTTCAGCTGGGCTTTGACTAAATGTAGAGCAGCTCAGTTGTGGCTTGGACTGAATGCTTGGGCTGCAGCGTTCATAATTTTACTGTGGATTTGGAATCCATGTATCTTTTATTGTTTTCATGGAAAGACAGTTCTGAAACCTGCCTGTGACCATGCACGTGGGATATCTGACTTGCTGAAGACTGATCCTTTCCTGCTGTGTCCTTTCAGCATTTCCTTCCTTTTCTCACCAGGACTCTGTACCCTTGGTGGATCAGCAGTTACTTTATACCTGCTGTCCCTATCTTGGTGAGTATTTTATTTGCTATATAAATAAAATATATTAGTATATATCTGTATTCACTTAGGGTTTTTATTTGTATTTCTCCTTTGGCATTGTGAGTCCTCAGATCATCTTTCTTGCCCCTCCTCACAACTTCAGGTCTCAGTTGTGTATGAGTCAACCTTGGTAAAAAGCTGTATTGCAGAAGCTCATGCAGCTGTGAATAATATCTGTTGAAATTGTGGGAGGGAGGCTACACAGTCAGGATAGCTGATCTACAGAGCTTGAATGCAGAGGGACAGGGGAGCTCATCCTTCACAGACTGGAAGGAAACATTATAAGGAGTAAGTGTATAACTTTTCCATCCCCAGGGTGTAGGGAAAGATGTTTGTACTGTGAGGAATGCCTTGATCCTTGAGCGTATTTCTGCTGCTAGGCAGAGGGGAAGAATCCTTTTGTGCCTTGGTGCTTTATCAAGTTGATGTTTGAGGTATCTTTTTCCTGGGATCTGACTGCCATTGGTGAAATCCCTCTCTAGACAACAGTCCCACCCAGATGGTGGGATGGTGCTCTGCTTCTTGGGATTTAGCTGCTAAGAAAAACTGTCGTGTTAAACCTGTATCATGAAGCTTCTAGGGGTCAAACATGTCTTCAGGCTTTTCCCCAGGTATTTTCTCCTGACCCTTTTGGAATTTTATGTAGCTGCTTGCCTTGTAGTCCTTGTAGACTTTACAGTTCCCGCTTGGCATGCTAAAAAGGGATGTGTGGAAATCACCGCTCCCTGATCCTTTTGAACAAGTCCTATGTACCAGGGAGCTTTTTGGAAGCTTCGTCATTTATCATCAGAGCCTTGCCTGCCTTGCTATGCCCTGCTGGTTAAATGGGTGGGATGCCCCTCTGCTCTTCTGGAGCTTCACCTGTTACAGAAGCTGAGAGAATCTGCTCCGGAATCAGGACTGGCAATGTGAAAGGCTCTTGAGTTTTGATTTGTTTCCTTGCTTAGGGGGATGATGACTGCTTTTGTGTCTTTTTCCTGTACAGGTGAGCTGCGGAAACTACTTGCCTCTTTTGTGGCTGGCAGTGGAGCAAAAAATGGTGGCTTTATGAGGAAAATCACTCCCACAGCGGCAGAGTCCTTGGCACCCAAGGCATCTGTCACACAGCGGAAACTGCAGGTATTGAAATAAGGGAGTCACAAGGGGAAGCAGGGCAGGAGAAATTGTGTGAGGGTAGGGTACACAGTGGTATCCTAATGCCAGGGAAAGAAAAGAATGGGCAGCAGCAAATGTTGTGTTAAACAGTCAGGTATCCTTACTTCTCATTCTTCTGTTATAGTAACGTGGCTGGGATACTGTGTGGTTGTTGAAATCCAGGTAACTTCAGTAAATGTTCTTGCAATTGGAACAAATAGCCTAAAAGTTGTGTGTTTCTCATACTCTTGTTTTGGTTAGATTAGAGCCATGCTTTCCACCAAAAGAATGAACTGTGTAGGAGCTTACAGGATTACCAGCCTGTAATTAAAAGAGAGGATCCTTTTTAAAAACAAACCCTGTGTGGTGACCCATTATTAGTAGGTGCTGTCAGAACTCTCCCGTTCTTCCCTTTACTGGGCTTTTGCTTTTGTAGCTTTGTAAGCCCTGATAATGAGCTTTGGGTTAAATGATTAGAAGGAAATAGGGAGCAAATACTTTACAGGGGTGCTGAATGCTACAGTAGCAGAAAATTCTGGTGTAGGCAAACTGCATGCCTTTTAGCACAATTCCAGACAGTAGCTCTGTCCACCCCTGTGCTGAGGAGAGGAGGATCTGAGTGGAATGCTCTAATCAATTGTAGCATTTTTCTCTTGAACAGGTAGAGCTGGAACAAGCTTTCTTCCACAACCAGCCTCCCTCCCTACGGAGAACAGTTGAATTTGTGGCAGAGAGGGTGGGATCCAATTGTGTCAAGCATATCAAGTAAGTGCTCGTGATCTATTCTGTGACTGAAGAAGTAACTTTACACTAATGAGACAAAATGTTGATCCTTTAAAACTTTGTATGGGGGAAAGAAAATTTCTCTCGAAGTATGCTGTATAGCAGAACACCAATGCTATAAAAGGCTAAGACAGTGGGGTCGGGCAACATCTGATTGCCATCGTAGAGGGGAATTTGTGAAGGGATGCAGAGAGGAGGCTTATATGACTGTGGGACACCTGGAATGTGAACATAGTGCAGCATTTTGAGACTTTATATCCCTTTCAGAACATTCTTGCTAGCGATAGGAAAATCTCAGGTCAGAAGGGGCCTTTGGAGGTCATCTGGTCCAAACTCCTGCTCAAAGCAGGGCCGGTTTTCAAGTTAGATCAGGTTACTTGGCACCTTTCCCAGCTGAGTTGTGGAAGTCTCTAAGGATGGGGATTCAGCAGCTTCTTAGGGCCATGTTCCAATGCTTAATTTCCCCAGACTTTGTCAAAAATGTTTCCTTATATCCTACCAGAATTTCCCTTGTTTCAGCTTGTGCGTATTGCCTGTCAACCTTTAGCTGCATACTTCCTGGAAGAGTCTTGTTCTGTCTTCTCCATAACCCTTTCTTCTCCCTTTACCTTCTCTTCTCCAGGCTAAATGAAACTGGCTCCCCCAGTCTCCTTTCAGGTCTTGTGCTGCAGCATCCCAGCTATCTCAATGTTTTTTTCTTTTCTCCTGCAGTCACTCAAATTATCGATGACTTTCTTGTACTGGGGTCCCAAAGCTGGACAGGGTACTCCAGATGCAGCCTCACAGCACCAAGGGAAGCAGTAACTTCCCTTGACTTGCTGGCTGTCCTGTTGCTAATGTCAGCCCGGTATAAAGCTGGCCTTCTTTGGACACTGCTAACTTATTTAGCTTGTCTACTGGGAACCCCAGATCCTTTTCTGCAGAGCTGCTCCCTAGCCAGTAGACCCCAGCCTGTACAGGTGCACAGTCACCACCCCACTGTCAGCCCTTTTCTCTGCCTTGTCACAGTCCTGAATGGCAGCCTTGCCCTCCAGCATGTCACTCCTGAGCTTGCTGAAGAGTTTGCACTGTCCTGTTCTCCAGTGTGTTGAAGACAGTAAAACGATACCAGCCTACAGGAATGTTGGTGGTAGTGGGCTGCTGTGGACAGTTTTGAACTTCTGACCACTGTCCATGGCTTAAGAGTATAAGGGTATTGTTGCCAGAAAAAATACCTGTAACCATATATGTTTCTATTAAAACCTAAAGGCTTTTGACTCTTGAGTATTAGTAATATTTTTATGTCTTCATTGCTGCTTTCTTCCTTACAAAAAGAGCAAGGAGATGGTAGAGTACTGAATGCAGCGTGATTAACTGTTTTTTTCAGCAGAGTTTTATTGCATTTGAGATGGCTATCCCCCTAAATCAGGGAGGACAGCTGGTTACAGGCAGTGTGCACTGTTTCTTGCATTGATTTCAGTCTCTCTGATTGTTCTTGTCTTTTTACAGGGCAACACTGGTAGCAGAGTTGGTTCAAAGGGCTGAAGTCATGTTGCAAGATAAAGTGAAGGAGGATGCTAATCATGACAAACTGCTTGAAGAGGTGTGCGCTCATCTGTATGAGGAAGGGGCCCAGGCACTCATCAAAGGCAGAGAGTAAGGAGGAAAAGTTATTTAAACTTCTGCCTTCCCTTCTGTTCTTATTGAGGAATCTATAAGCCTAATTCGGCTTGGCCTGTCATGCTCAGGTTCTGGTAGTTATAATCCCTGACCTCTGCTCTTCTTAGGGTGACTGTCTGCTGTGCCTCCAGCCAGTTAATCGTATTTGTAGGAAGGAATAAAGGTGCTGTGTGTCCCTCTGCATCCAGCTCCAAGCGGACATCCACTGCAGCTGTTGTATTTCCCCTGTTTGGAAAACTGAGTATTGCAGCTTGGTGGCTTGTAATCGCTCTTTCTTTGTCTGGTTCTTTTGGTCTGAATTATCTCACTGCAGTCTTCCAACTGGTTTTGACTGTGAGAGAACATGTGAAAGTTGCTACGGTAACCTCTGAGTGTTGTCCAAGAACTTTGACTAATGCTGCGGCACGTTTTCTTTCCTTTCTTGCAGATTTTGTAAAAAGAAGGGTCCTGAGGCAGTAAGGGTGTTATTGCCAGAAGAGACATCTGCAGCAGTATGTATTTCCATTAAAACTTACTAACTAAAGGCCTTGACTTCCAGTCTGGACCCATTACCATTTTTCCATTGCTGCTTCACTTATCTATTAATGGCTTAGGATGTTGGAATCTATTGATGCCCTCACGTGAGGACTAATAGCTAAGGAGAGTCACCTCTGCCAGGCTGCCTTGGGTATTCTGGAGACCCTAGCCAACAGCAACAGCTAACTGTTGAGACTAGAATGGCATATAGATTGCCTTCATCTTGTGAGGATATCTCATGTTTTAGCATCAACTGCCTCAAGAGTTGATGGGTTCTGTATGGGGTTGATGAGGTTTGAGAAATCAAAATGGGTCAGTCCTGTTGCTCAGACTAGCAGTTCCCACAGAGGTGGTGGTCCTCTATTTAAATGTTGCATGTCAGATTTTAAGCTTTATCCCCTGTAGACCTCCTTCTGACTTCTCATTGACTGTGGTGCTGTGGCTGGTAGTAAATCTTCTATCACTTGTTATCCTTCCTGTAAGGTTTTAAGTAGCGCAGAAGACATTGCAGTGGAACTGGCTACTGAGAAAGCCTGTGGCTGGCTTTCTGCCAACATTGCAGGTGAGTCTCCTTGCTCTGAACGGGGGCTTCTGACCTGTGTATTGTACTCTTCTTCTGAGATCAAGGTGTAGAATTTATTCCAGTGGTATAAAGTACTTGGCCCTACTCATTTTTCTTTTAGTGGGAAGTATGCAGTTGTTCTGTCCCTCCTTGTTTAGAAATAAGAGGAATGATTTCTAGCTCCAGGAACCTTCTTCAGGGACTTTTCAGGCTTGGTCCGTGTAAGTGATTTTTAGTTATGGAGGCTCGTAGGATGGTGAGAATGAATGCTGTGGAAAGCTTCTTCTAAAATGTCATCCAGGCTGAAGTTGTCTTAGTACTTCAAATGAATGATACAGATGGCTGCTCTTTCAAGCCACCTTATGGTCCACATGTACAAGGTCTTTCTGAAGTGTTTTATAAAATAAACTCCTCTTTGGACTGGGTGTGTATTCAGCAGGCTGAAGCTGAAGGCAATTGTGGTCCTTTCACTCTGTAATAGTGCTCTGGCAGCTCCTCAGAATCTCTGAAAACATGTTGTTTCAGGAGGTTGTGCCAAGAATCCAGGGAGGAATATCCAGCACCATTTGCAGCAGCAGCAGGAGTTTAGTGTTTTGGATGCTGGTCAAAACTTATTTTGGTAGAAAAGTATGGTTTTCATGGGCACAGTGGTTGAACTGGTATGATCACGCTGATTCAGCTTTCTGCTTTGGCATTGCTTCCTGGCTTAGTTACTGTGTTCATTAAACCTGCTGAAAAATTTTCATAAAAAATGAGATGGGTTGCCAGTGGTACCTGACGGTAACGAGTGGCTGCCTTTTAGAGCTGTGGGTTAACACGCTCCACCTGTGCCTGTGCCCCTGCCCATTAAATATAACAGGAGCTGGGGGGGGGGGGGGGAGGGGTTGAAGATGTAAACTGTCGTTTCCTCATTTGCCGTGGCCCTCAGAATGAGAGGCTAAGATGGGTAGCGTTTGGAGACAGTCGTCTGCCTCGCTGAAGAGAAAAGCTGAAGTAGTCTGGATTTGTTCCCTGTTCTTTATAGCACTCATCAAAAGAGAAGTGAAGGCAACCTTCAACAGAATGCTCAGGGTCCCCGGATTTCCCTTGCCTGGTGAGGATGCTCCGGAGCCGAGAAGGGACTGCCCTCCAGGCTGTCAGCACTGCGCCCAGTTTCCCTCCCAAATCATCAATGAGATTAAGGTACGCAGCCTTCGCTTCCTGGCTTGCCCAAACTCCCTTTTTATTTTTCACATTGGTGATTTTTGTTTGTTGTTGTGGTTGGGGTTTTTTGTTTGGTTGGTTGTTTTTTGGTTTTTTTAGAAAGGGATATTCTGGTTCTAAGGATCTGGCTGTGAGTGTTCAGGAAGCACGATGAAAAGGTCTCATGTTTTTTCATCCCTCTGTTTGCTGTCTGTGTAGATCGGAGTTCCCTGGTCAGGAGTACTGTCTCAAACACAGGATTTTTGGTAGCATGGCAGCGGCCTGTTCGACACGAGTAGCATAGAAACCCTAGTGTGGGGAGTGTTACATACAGCTGTATGCTGAAGAGTCAGCATATTGAAATGGCTACTTTTTTGTAGACCTACTCTTTTTATGGAGAGTCTCCTGGCCTCTCAGGAGTTCAGAGTAGTTTCTGTTGGTTCTCTCAGTTCTGTAGAACTTGGTAAACTGCCCCACCTTACATGCTAGGAATTCTACGTTGAACTAAGTGTCAGATGGATCTGTACAAATCTGTTGAAAGACTTATGCCGGTCTGTATCTGCACCTTTGTTCAGCTACAGTAAGGGAGAACCAGAGTATCTTAAAAAGGTGATGATGGTATGGGCTTAATTTCAGCCTTAGGTCTAAACAATTTTCTACTCAAGCTGGTTCAAATTACATTTTAGTCTTTTCTCCCAGGCTTTTAAAAGGGCTATGCTTTTTTTAAAAATCATGCAGGTTATCTAACTATCTAATCATGCAGTAACCCGTGAGGAAAAGAACTGTAAAAACCTCACTTTTTTACCATTACATGTTCTGCCTTTTTTTTTTTTTTTTTTTTTTCCTGTTTCTTGTCTGTTTGAGCAATGATACTGGATCTCACTGCCATTCCCAGCATCTGTATAAGAATGACTACACATCCTTTAATGCTTTCTTGCTTGAGCTAAAATAAAGAGGAGGTAAAGTGAGGAAACCAAGGGCCTTTTTAATAAACTGTTGCTTTTTGAAGATCCAATATCTTGAGATACAGCTTCTAAATTTTTTTTTCTTTTGTTTTCCATCCTGGATTTCTGATACTGGATGGTAAATTGCTGGTGATGGAAAGCACTACCACATGAAAATTGTCTAAGCCAGTTTTCACACCGTAACCCTGTTAGCGCTCTTCATACTCAGCTTTGTGTTGACACTGAAGCTACCTTGACAATGTAAGAGCACTCTGCATTTCTGTAGCACTTCTACCCTGGGCTTGCTTGCTGTGATACCACATCTACCAAGTGCTTTGGGAGCTAGTTTCTTTTAAGAAGGATGAACTGGTTGCCCTGGTTGATGTTGACTTTGACTTCATAACATTAGCGAGAACTATGGTAGAAAAATCAGGCCTAGGTGAGGTTGTGAAAAAATCAGCTTTAATCTGTCTTTCGAAGTGAGTAGGATACAAGCTTAATTTTACTACTTTATTTTTTTTTAATGAGGACCTGAGGACTGTCTGAACTGCTTTATCAAGGGTCCAAACTGTTTGTGGAAGTGCAGGTTACTAATAGGTGAATTACTGCTGTCTTTTTTTATCAAGGATGTGCTCTGTGTTGCTGTGGGCCCACGGGATGAGGGTGAAGTGATTGACTACGCCTGGCTGGAGTGCTTGCTAGGAAGACTGAGTCAGACACTTCGATGCAGAAAGGTAGAAGAAGTAAAAAAGCAACAAAACTCCCTTTGGACTACTTTGAGCTCTCTCCATACCTGTAAACTTGTTAGCTTCCCTTGCCTCACAGTTGAGTTCAGTTGAGTGTTTTTTGTTGGAGCTCAAATGTGACGAAGTTGAACTGGGTTGTGTTTTTTTTATACTGTAGATCTGCTTGTTATTTCAAGTTAGCCTTTGTGGGTCCCCTTTTCATGTATGATCTTTTCTTGTCTTTCAGTCTTTAATGGTTTCCTGATTACAGCTCTGTGCTTCTTGCTGTAAATTGCCTGCTCTTTTCTGATATTTTTATCCCTTGTGAAGCCCTGTTTTGTCCAGTCTGCAGTATGGGGACAAAGATACTTTTTTTTTGTATTTTCCAGTTTATGTGTCCCACATCAGAACAGCAGCTGGCAAAGTGCACGGTTGAGTTGGCTTCTTTGCTAGGTGAGTCAGTCATGATAAGCTATTTAAGACGGAAATCTGTTATTACAGTTCTCTTAAGTCCTTGGGGTCAGAGACTGCAGTATTTCGAGTTCGTGGATGTTTGATTCTTTTTGCTGTCACTGAGTCTGCAGATTTTTTTTCTGTCAGATTGAGTGGTTGGTCTTATTCCCTTCCACCTTCTGCTAAACAGCCTTATACTGTGACTAACCATCCTTCAGGTCTGGTGTTCTTGTTCACATCTCCAGTGTTATTTATTGATACCTTCATGTAAACGTGTGTTACGTTTTCCAGTATTTCCACCTCAGAAAAGTTGCAGCTGAGTGTTTTTTCCCCTAAAAGTAAGGGCCCGTTCCCTTGAATTATATTTTTATGGCTCTTTTTGGAGAGAATGGAAGTAACTTGTTTTCTGCGTATTGTCAATTTGGTGAGTGTTTTCAGGGGCAGGGGGGTTCCCCTCTTGCTCTAATGTGTTAAATACAATAATTTTCTCAGTAGGAGCTAGTGATCTGGATGCAGGTGTGTTTTCATTTGGCGACCTTCTAATGTCCTGAGTTTAGAACCTTCTTAAGAAGTTTTATACATGGTTCATTCTTTCAGAAAGCAGTTCACATCTGAATATACTGACATTTCATTCTGGGGGGTAGCATTGTTAATCTGCCCCGCTCCATGAGACTGTACCAAGGAGGATCTGGTATGTTCCCTCTGTGTATGTTTAGCTGCAGTTAAACACCGTTCAGTTTTACTTTCACTTGTATGAAGTTATGCAACTCTGCCTATAGGCAAAACTGAGCAACTGTTTAATCTGTTTATAGATTTAAATGTTGTCTTACTGAGTTACTCTCCTCTCCTTTGAAGTAACACCTAGGCCCTCTTTTATTAAACATTAGGCTGACTTGTATGTATTAAGTCATCTTTCAAGGCTTGGGGCTATATGCCAACAAAATGGTATTCTTTATCTGAGTAGTATAAATCTCTTACTATGTAACACTTGTTTGAATAGTTTCAAAGCTTATAATCTTGCATGTTTCTGAACTACAGCCCTCTCAGGTTCACTGGTTTACACTTAGTAGGTGTTTTTACTTCAGTGATTGTTTAGATACCAGCTATGCAAAATGTGCTGTTGGACCAAGATGATGACTGTAAAAGGAAAATAATGCAGCTATAGAAGTTCACTTTTCTTCCTTTTCTTAGTTTCAGGTCGTGTTCCTCTGAGTCTCAGGACCAAGTCCCCAGAGAAGAGCTCTGAGAGGCTTCATGTAAAGAGTAATCCCACCTATGGCCTTCTAAAACTGCTGCTTTCTGTCTGGAAGGAGGACTTCGGGACACCTGTTCCTGTGCAGCTGATGTTCAGTGAGAAGAACATCAGTTACCTTGCAGGAGTTAAGCAGCGAGAGGTAAAGCTTAATCCGACCTGTGGAGCTGCCAGTTACCGCTGGTCCGTTCCCTCGGAGCTCTGCCTGCCTGCAGCCTTAACGGGCTGCTTGTGCGAACGCGGCCGGCAGGACTTGGTCTGCTGTCAGCTGGTGTTTCTGCAGGGGCAGAGAAAAAGGCAGCTGCGTACTGCTTGTTAGTGTTTGATACCTGTCTGGGGGGACCGTTTGATTTAGGAACAAATGGCAAAATGGCCCATTTGGCCTGGGAGATCGAGGACTGAATGCGTGTGACACTGGTTGCATTCGTGTATCTTCTATCAGCTTTCATTTTTGCATGCATATTGGTGTTATAAGATCCTCAACTATGAAGCTGAAAATAATTTAGTTGCAGGCTAAAACCAGTTTATTTCAGAAGGTAAGAAAATAGTTTTTCAAGCTCTTCTTGGAACACACAGGGATTAAATACTTGGTGTGTTTGGAAACTGGGAATGAGAAATTTTGAGACTTTATGGTAGGGTACAATGTAGGAACTGAAGGAGTTTTGTTCGCTCATTTTGGATGTTGCTCTTTGGTGTCCTTCATTGCCACACCCAGATTATTAATGTGCTTTCTCCTTTTGCTCCTTTTTTACACATTCTGATCCAAGAAGAAAAACATGAATTGTATGTAGGTCTAAAGAAGCGATCACAAAATCAATTTTTTTTTGAGTTGTTGATTTATTTTTTTCTCTCTTCTGCAGTGGGATTTGTTCCTTTTCATGCTTCATGGACTTGTAGAACATGACCTAATGAGAACTAATGAAATAGAGAGTTGCTTGCATGGCCTTAGAGAGCTCCCTTGGTCTTCAGTAAGTAATTAGATGTGGAGAACAAGAAGTGAAATAAGAAGTATAGCTACATAAACAGTCCATCCTTGTAGTTTTATTTCACCTGCATGAAACCTGTAACCTTCCTATCTATAGTTCCTGCTGAATGCCGCAGAAGCAGTGGCTTCCAGCAGGCTTGTTCCAGGTGTTCAGCTGAAAGCTGTACCTGTGTGGATCCCAGCATTGCCATGCAGGGCAAACATTTCCAAGAAAATTGTAAACAAAGTTTGGAGACCAGCTGGCTCAGCTGCCAGCTCTCAGTTCTAGCCTGAGTGTGTTTGCCGTGCTCCAGCTGAAAATGACGTGTCGGGCTGGGTCTTCATCGACCAGGTTTGCATTTAAACCTCTTTGCCTCCTACCACCAGAATGGGGGAGGAGTGGGTCTATTCTAGCCAGAGTCCAAATGCAGGAGACCACCCAGCACCCTTGCTAAAAATGGAGAGCGTTTCAAGGCTGGTGAGCACTTGCATACTGGAGATGTTTAACCGTTCAAACTGGCATTGATCTCCTCTGAGGAGATTGTGGGGTTTAGAGGAGAGTCCGAACATGTAGACCCACGAGCATTCATCTTTACAAACAATGTTGTAGCTTGTCTAGGTTTCTGCGCTGGAAAGCCATCAACATGTTTAACCTGGTAAAGTTCTTTACTAGAAAAATTAGGTAAGTCTCTTCGCTGACATTTGTTAATAAGGGTTCTCTGGTTTGTTTATGTTTGTTACAGAATTTCTTAAAAGAACTGGAAATACTGTCCAGAGCCTTTGTATCAGAACTTCGTAGAGAAGAGCCCAGGACTAATCGTTGCAAGCTGACCAGACAATCTCTAGGTGCTGTGACAGCCCAGAGTTAGCGGAGGTGGACTCTCTGGGGGCACAAATTACTAATGAAGATGCAAATGGAATTTTTAGTGTTTCAGAATGCGTCGTGAGCTCTTTGCTGGGAGCGTACCGCAGAGAAGGGGTCACTGTGCAAAACCTGCACTGGTCTTTCTGTTCATGGATGTTTTGCCATGGTGATGCTATGCTGAAGGATTTAC
The DNA here is from genome assembly GCF_017639655.2 of Falco naumanni. Lineage (NCBI taxonomy): Eukaryota > Metazoa > Chordata > Aves > Falconiformes > Falconidae > Falco > Falco naumanni. The sequence continues at coordinate 49,577,474 of NC_054060.1, read as the reverse complement.
ATGAGCAAATGAATCTCCAAGTCAAAAGTCCTTTAAGCACCTTGATCGTGGCTCAGAGCAGCCGTTTTTTAGACTCAAGAGACACGTTTTGTACGTGCGCAGCAGCAGGCTGTGACCAAAGCCAGGAAGCAATTCACGTGGAGAAGTTACTTCATGGTCAGAGAGGTGGTTTCCTGGTGGCTGTCTCTTCTCTTAAGTAAATGTGATTTCTCACTCTGCCTAGGGGAGGGAAAAGCTGAACCTGTATGACATGGAGATGAGCCTGTATTTATTTTTCATTGTAAGCTCAGTTTTGAAGGTTTAATTTTTTTGAAGGCTCATTTTAAAAGTTAAACCATATTAAATATATACACCAGAACATTGATGGCATCTTTCTTAAAGGATGTAGATGCTTAAGTGTTTTTCCATCTCTCATTGGAAACAGAACTTGTAATTTCCTGAGGTTTTTAACAGAAATAAGGGAGAAAAATATCTGTTTATATTTTTTACTGAAGGCAGTATTTTTAAGACACTTTTGTAGTATGTGAACATAAATGGCATCTGGCTGCTATTCACTGTTTTTTTATAAACCTTCTTGCCTTGAGTTTGGGTTTTATCATACAGGAAATGCTGCAGCAAGAAAACTACAGCCTGGAAGAGCAGACAAAAAAGCAGCACAAGAGCACTGTGATATCCCCTGGAGGGCTGCTCTTGAAAGGAATCCTTTTTGTGAAGGACAACGGGTGTTCTCTGCTTCTCTGCCCTTGTGGATAGATCACCACGGGTGTGACCTCCTATTCACACTGCACCGTGCCCCCTCCCCCAGTATTTCTTTAAGCTGGGGTTTGCGGTAGGCACTGCTGGTTGTGAGCAGAGTATGAGTAGACGCTCTTTGCTGTCTCATGGGGTTCCCCCTGCCCGTAGCCGTGAGGATATTGCTGCCTTTTGTCTGGGAGTGTCCTATTAGTGCAGGTTTTTCCAGAAAGCAAATACTGTGTTATGTAAGAACAATATTTAGACAAAGTGAAGCCCAGGGCTTTTTAGCTTGCTAATTAACTAACCCCTTCCTTCTCTAAGGTGAGAAAAGGTAACATCTTGCAGTTGATGACTGAAGAAAAACCACAAATAGGACTAATTAGGAAGAACTGTGGCTTCTGGTAAAATATGTGTGATACAGATAGAGAAACCACAGAGGCACACAGCTGTCTGAAGTGTACCGAGCGTTTTCTTGACTTGGTTACTAAGCAGTGCACTGGAAGATTTGGCATGTTGCACCTGCGTACCTCATTTTAGGGGCTTTCTGATACGAATGAAGCACAGTGTCCCTAAAAGTGTAAGCATGCTGTGTATGCAGCAAGGACATGGTACTGCAAATTGAAATAGCAAGTAATCGTACCATACCTGCTCCCTGAGGCTGAGCATTATGTGACATTTTGCTGCAGGTGTTGGTTGACGTTGTTGTTTGTCATAATAAACATGATTAAATGTCCTGGTTTGTGTTCAGGCTGTTCGTATACAACCTCTTTGTATTGGGGTGAAGTAAAAAAAAAATTGCCTTGCCAGAAAGCAGTGGGCAGAGAAAGTATAGTAATATTGCTTGTCTGGCCTGCTGCTGCTTTGTTTATACTGAAATACAACTTTCATTTTATTATAAAAGGAGGGGGATGGAGGCAGTGGAAGGGGGAAGCAGCTGGAATCTGCGATGGTAAAAAAGGTGCTCTCAGCTCTGGAACTGACTTTATTTGGTTATTGTAAAGCTGTTTGCATAGATACCATGGCTACAGCTGTCTTCACGTACTCAATTATGTACTGAATTCTTCTCTAGTACAACATGCTTGGAATTTTTAATTTAAAAGGTGACCAACCCCCCAGGAGCAGTTTGCTGTGTCCAGAGAGCACAGTTGTGCCCAATGGGGCAGAAGGCAGGCAGCTCTTCAGCGGGAACGGGCAGGTAAGACACCTCTGTTTCCGTGTTCTTCCGGGTTGATGCGGTTGCTCTAGTTCCTGGGCATCCCGCGGTACTCGGCCTTCCTTGCTCTGTAGCACCAGACACCTGACTTTGTAACTGAAGCTGAGGAATGGCTGTGCGGCGCGCCGTTTGCTGCCGAGGGATACTCAGCAGCGGGCCACGCTCAGGAGGGCGCATGGCTCTGCGGTCCCCCTGGGCTGGTAGACTCCTCGTGGTGCGAACGCTTCAGGCGTTGTACCCGCTGCGGCTCCAGCTGCGGTGCCAGAGGTGCTGCAGGGGGGAGGGAGCTCGCAGCCAGCTGGGTCAGCGGGGCCTGCCTCTGGCGGCCTTCCCTGCTGCACGCTCCCCGCGCCCTTCCGTCCGAACTGCCTTCTGGCCCCGTAACTGCGCTCAGGAAGATGCTTCAGCCAGGGCCTCGTTTCAGAGCAACACAAAACCCCCTTCGCCTGGACAAGGCACGGGGTCGTAGTTACCAAGCTTCAGCAGCGACGGGCTGCTTCGCTTCTGTGCCGCAGATGCTGGTTCCATGCATGTTCCTCCACAGGTAAGTAACTGGGAGACCTACGTCTTCTGTCACAAGCCTTTATGCTATTTCTCCCTCCGGCCCAGTTCCATAGGTGGGTATCTTAGCTGCAGCAAAATAAGGTGGGGCTCGTTTCCTTGTGTAGAAAATACCATTTATTGTGGATATGAAAATAGCAATCTTGATTAAGAGCAGAGATGCAATAGTAGGTGGTACAATACAATTGGTTTGATCATCTACTGCTCAGCAGTAACTTACAGGAATTTGGTTTTTGCCTGTTGTAATTTAACAAATTAGATATCTGCTGCGGTTTTATTCTTTCCAAACAAACCAATGCCGTACATTAACACGTACCATAAAATGTTGTATTTGCAAAAGAAAACATTCATATAAATAGGCTTTTTAGTATCAATTGACGATTGTTTAAAAAAAAAAGTTACATTAATTCACTACTGATAAAAATAAAACTTAGCTTTGATAGCGTATAAAACCACTTCAAAACAAGCATATATAAATAACTTAATTTGTAAACATAGAAAAAAAATCTTATGTATATATAAAAATAAACATCTGATGCACTGTACAATAAGACATTATCCATCACAGGCACCATTGATCCACAGGAGTCCCCCTAGATGTTTTTCCTACAAAAACTGCTTTATCACTTAGTGCCATGTCCAAAATAAAAGGGGGAAAAAGTGAAGCACTGAGCAAAGTTTTGTGGATTGGATACAGACCTCCCCTACTTCCTCTGGAAGCCCATGGGAGCAGCACTGGGGACAGAGCCAACACACTGTGCTGCTGTTTCTGCTTATTTTTTTTACGTCTCTAATGTACTGCTACCTTCGCCCTTCCTTTCCTGGGTTCCACCAGAAGCGGGGACACTGTGTGACAGGTTGTAAATCTGGAAAGCCATCTTTTTTGCTCAGTTGCACAAAACTTTGTGACAGGTCACCCCTTTTTCCTTGAGGGGCTATGGAAGATGAACCTTGACGCTTGAAATGAACTATGCCATGACTCAGTTGGGCAGGCTTTTAAGAAAAGGCTGAGTCTCACCAAAAGAGACCAGTACTATATTGGCGTTAAGATTGTAACCATCACTATCTAAAGATAAAACAAAGCAAATTTGTAAGTGAAAGGTTTTATCCTACCTGGTATAGTTGGGGGGGAAGCTTGGGGCTGGTATGTCTCAAAACTGCTATTTTCTTAAATATCAATTTAAAATAGCTATTATCTTTTCTTTTAAAACTTAATATCCTAGGAACAGGAAGTAACATAGAAGCTGAGAGCCGGAATTACACCTGTGCAAAGGTACAGTCAAAGCAGATCTTGGCTCTTGAACTCAAAGGTGAGAAGTGCAGGTAACTTCACTGGAGGCTGGGAAAACACAAGTTTTACTGAAAGTAACTGTGTTAAAGTACAGATGCTGACTCTGGTAAGGTGGATACTTGAATACGTATTTCTCACTTGACAAATTTATAGTGCAACAGCTTCTTGAACAATGTGGGCTTTTTTGAGCTACAGAAAGCATATCATAGCAGCTTTTATTGCTTAGATAAGAGATCTAAAGTGATTCTTTACTGTTGTGCTGAAGAACTACATGAAGTTATTCAGATACTTGCGGTTTTGTTCAATTTTAGGAATGTGTAACTAAACTAAAGGAGTGTGTTGGAACAAACACATAAAGCCTGGTAGCAGGATTGTTGGACCAAGTTCAACAACAGAAATACCTTGAGGTATTGAATGGGAAGAGTCTGTATTTGCTGCAGTGAGACAGCCGGTCATGTTAGGAACAAAGAAGTGCAGTAAGACTATGACCAGGCTAGATTTTCAACTCTTAATGCATTTGGGTAAGCGTAGAAGGACCAATGGAAAAAGCCATTGTGGAAAAATGCTGGAGCTACTACTCTTATGAGCAGGATTTAAATTCTAGAAACAAGCTGATTACTCAGTATTACTCCCTATTAATTACAAAGTGTCACTGTTTCCAACTGTCAGTTTGGTTTCTTTATTTCGAAGCACCTAGTTCTGCAGCGCAGTAAAACTGTGTCCTGAGGTGTGGTGGTTTGCACTGATGCTGCATAGTGTTGTGGCAATCTTCGCGAACTTTCAGCTGCTGTTAAGCGTCCAGTTTTGTGCCAGATGCTAACTAGCAAGGAAGTGTGCCAGTCGAGCGATCACCAGAGGCTGCCGCTTAGCAATGGAGCTCAGGAGCCTTGCGGGGATAGCCGGGGCACCCAGATCCACCTGCAGGAATGAGAAGAAAGGCCGCACGCTGGGCTTTGGAGCTGGTTTTGGACAAAACATGTCTCCAGCCTGGTACAGCTCTGATGTTGCAAGTATATGTTAAGCGCAAACGTAGTTCAGAGCCAAGTGCTATCATCATGGTGTGGTTTATAACGTCTCCTTCCCGGTACTCTATACACGTTCAAAGCTTTGTTATTTGATGTTATTTTCAGCAGTATGGCCCATGCTGCTTTTGAGTTTAAGCTTAGATTAAATATTTAAATATATATTTTATCTAAATGTATTTTAATTATTTAATTTACATTCTTATTTACAAATACATATTATATATTATTTACATACTATATAGATAAAATCATATTTAACTAAAAACATGCAAATATTAATTTTAAATATTGCTTGTTTGAGACAGTATTACTGAAAATGTATATGTGTATACTGAAGTGCAATATAAAATGCACATAAAATTTTAAAATACAGTATGCATTGTAAAATGCATATACTAATTAATTCAAAAATAATACTTTTAAAGTCGTATTTTAAAAACATGTTTTAAATAGGTAAGTTTAAAGGACTAATGCCATTTAGCTCTCAGATGAGCACTTAAAATTACACATACGGTATTCCCTTCTGGGCATTTTTAAGTACTTGGTACCACTGTCTCAAAGAGAGCCTCCATTTCAGATGAGTCTGTAATAAATGGATGGCAGGATTTTCTTATTCTTAACTAGAATCCTCATCTTGACTTCTCTTTTGCATCTATTAAGCATGAGGAATGAATGACTTCAGTTAGAAACAGTTACCAAGTATTTCTGTGCATTTTGAAAACAGCGTAACCTGAGGCGGACTTCCTGTGTCCACAGCAAGATGAAAATGCAAACAAGACCCTCCATCCTGGCTCACCATGTGCGTAAGCACAATCCCAGTAAGATTCTGTCTGCATTGCTGTACGTTGTGCCAGGTAACAGCGTGGAGGTGACTTTTAGTCACTTCATGGCTGATTGGCTGATACGTAATAGCTTTTAGCATTCACAGTTGGACATACAGCAAAACCTTACCTGTGCCATGTAGATAACTCTGGTGATATCTCTTCCATTGACTACATCAGGTTCCAGTATCCAAGCACTTGGCAAAATCTCCCCTCTCACCACTTCCTTACACGGGTGAGGCATGGATGCATCATACACAGACTGAATAGCCAAGACGGACAAGTTCTCCTGCGTGTGACAAAGTGTAAAGATGACAATTTGAAAATTTGTTATGCATAGAGTAAGACTTTTTTTTATTTGCCATGAGGCATATTTCTCAGATCACTTAAAAAGAAATAATATTTCTCATGTTATTTATGAAATAACTTTCTGTCATACTCTTGCATGTTTGTAACCGGAATATACTGCTACACTGCTGTTACTGCCTACAACGGGGCTTGGTTGGTGACTGTCATTCACAAGGCTGTTTTAGCTATAGTTTGGTTCTGCCATATCAGTGTGGCTTTTCTTCCTGTTACGCTGTCACTTCTGTAAAAGTGAGCATGGACTTTCCTTCCTTCTCTCCTTTGTCCTCGAACTATGAGTTCAAAACAATTATTCCTCTACACTTCAGAGGGAGCGTTCACTTTACCTCTTTGGCTTCTACAGTAATGCAGCAGAAATCCCGGGGTTGTTTTAGGTAGCACAGGGAGGTATCAGTCACTAAATACACTGTGGAAAAAAAAACACCCAAAAAACCAAAAACATGGGGAATTAGACTTAAATGCACATGCATACTTTATTTTGACTTCTTGTTGCTGAAGAGCAGAGCTCTAGTTAATATGCTATAATGTGTCATTAAGATGTTCTTTCAAGCCACTTAAGGTTTGTTTTTATTTTTAAACCACTGTCTCTAGCTGTGCTTCTGCAGCAAGACGTGTTTAATATTATCCTTACTTTGGAATAGTCTTGCAAACCTGAAGTTTCTGTATTAAATAATGATATTGTTTATTCAAACCTGAAGAAATGAAGTAAGATGCCTCTGAATTTCTTCCTGGCTGACAACCTGAGCTGAGAAAGTACACAATGCTAATGGCGGCCAGCCATTCGCGTTGATACTCACCCAGCTGAATGTGGCTGGTTACCTTCTTGTGTATTCGAGCGGTGTTGATAGTTCTGTCATACAGATGCCTTTTGCCAGGGTCTCTCACTAGTCCCCACACGTAGGGAAGAGGTCTTTCTATCACTCCTGCGCCCAGAAACCCGTGCCTTGTTGCTGAAGGGAAGACTTTGTAGTAAACCTGCACCTCTTTTTCTGTACATTGATATCTGTCAAAGACAAACGAAGGGTATTTGCACACAAAAGGGCCAGGTACATGGAAGGGCCTTCCATTGTAAAGATCTGCCATAAGCTTACTTCCAACCAGCTGCGGCTTGGCAGGTGTAGAGGTTCCTCAGGTTATGCGAGCATGCTGCCATTACCTTAGAAAATAAACAATGACAAATGTACGGGTAAGAGAAAGCTGTATAAACTGCGTTCAGCTTTTACATGCTGCTACACAACCTTCTAAGCAGGCCTTACCACAAATAGTTTTACAGTGCTTAGTAATCCCTAGGGAGTATTAACAGCCAGGCTGACTTACCTGCCATACTCTCTGCTGAAGGAGAATATATATAAAATGTAGCCTGTATACTAGCCTAAACTGTTGTGAGAAAATGGGAGACGGGAGGAGCTGTATCTCCAAATGACGAAGTGACTGAAATACAAAGTTGGTATGCTTTCCTTCCAGCTGCACACTCACTTCTTGCCATACACGCACACATAAAACCTGCACTGGAAGTCGTAGGAATTTATGGACACTAAAAGAGTTCAGCCACTTCACTCAAACATTTCAACTGCCGTGCAGCAGTCTCTTCTGAACCCACTGCTGCAGCCTGGCTCACTTTCCCCTGCCATTTAAAATCGTCCCGTGTGTGTCTCTAACTGACAAACAGGTAACTTGGCGCGTCCCACGCATTTTTGCCAGAACTTCCAGCAAGAGGTAGAGATTAAGTGAAAACTGCTTGTTTACTTACCTCAGTGGTAGCATTAGCCAAGATATGTTTGGATAGATCTTGGTATCCTTTTGTTGAAGAGGAGCTGACAGAAATAGTTAATCCATGAGTGAACCTACAGCTGATGCTGCTAGAAGGAAGGGGTGGCTGAATTCTGCCGGCTTCTGCAGGAAACAAAAAAGCCATAGAGGAATTTAAAAAAAAAAAAAGTTAACTGACCACTATTCTGCAGTTGTAAGGACTTAAACCCTTCACTGGAGCACCCAATCCAGATGAAGGACTAGTAACATCCCTTTTCTAGACAATCTGGTGTTGGTAATTGCACTGCAGTTACGTCTTGTGTTACTCAAGTTTAACAAGTTACTACCACATACAAGCTATTAAAATAACCTAAAGAAGAACAAGCAACATTGGTTTTGAGGATAAAAATAAGAACTTGCACGTACAATCCTATACTTGCTGCATCTTTAGCACCCACACACCCCCCTGCCCCACCTGCTTCCTTGGTTCATTCAAAGCATGGTCCTCATAGCCTCTCAGAACAATGTACTTTGACATCACCAGATCAAAAGACCAACTTCATAGGGACCAAATCACCATTTACTTTTCCATGAAATTCTAAGCAAGCTCTGACTACTGGTAACAGTATTTTTCTTAAGTCATGCAATGGTAGGGACATCCTCAAGATACCTACAATCAAATTAGATTTTGATTTGCATAAATGACAGATCTCATTTAGGCTTTGGGATACAACTCAAAATATTAGCAGACTTATGTTTTTCTTACCAAATGTTGAATCCTTCTGCAGCTGCTCTAACACATAAAGCTGACTATTTCTAACAGCTGAACGACCTCGTGTATCTCTTGAAAGCAAAGCATTTCCAGAAGAAACCTGATTTAAGAGAGAGCAGAAGTGGGTGTGAAGTGGGAAAAATAAATTATGTTACATAGCAAATGGAATAGTTGTAGCAAATGTGCCTTACAAGCTTGGAAGCTTCCCTTTAACAGAAGGTAACTCCTTTGCCTTTCCCCTCGTTACGAAATGATACCCTGACTCAGGAAATTTAGCAAACCAAGTGTGAGGAGCTAGCACAGGTGCATACTCCAAACTGTAACTTCAAGAAGGTCTGTGTTCACATACACAAACTCCTAAGTCAGTGTGTGCATCACTGAGGGGGCCACACTGAGAATATCGGGTTCTGTTTATCACAAGAAAAGGCCTGTTGTTTCCAAAACATTTGACAGACAGTGCCATTCCTGGCAATAGCAACACTATCTGGTTTTTATCTGAGTGTAAAAAACCCCACCGCTTGAAAAAATAAGTGTGCCACTGTCCTTTGGAATTACATGGCAGTGCTCCCTCCACCCCATGTCACCCCTCTTGTGTACTAGTGACAGAAACTTGTCCTGCTTGATAGTTGTGACAGAGTATGAACCATCTCAAAAAAACCCGCTTCTGTTCCTACATTATCTCTGTTATTGCTGAAACATCAGGAGACATCAGTCACACAAGTCAGCTGTTTCTCACCTGTCCTTCCTGGCTGCTGAGGTTACTCGCAGTATACGTAGCAGTATTACTGCTATTGTAACCAGATGTTGGGCCAGAGGAGAGGCTGAGGCTGGAGTCTGTACATAAACTACTTGTACTTGCAAGAGTCTTCAGCCTTGCTTCTTCCTGTAATAGGTATCACAGTATTACAAACAAAAACACAGGCAAAACTTACCTTGCACAACAGCTAGTCAAAACAATGATAACAGCACTAAGAGATGAAGGAAGAATAATCTGAAGTTAAGTTGTTTCATTCAGGTAGTGTTGACAGGACAAAAGCTGTTGCCATACAGAAAGTATTAAATAAGCGGGCTCGTCTGAAAGACTAAGATTATATAAGCCGTAGAGCAAAACACCCTTGTAAAACTTGGCAGTCAGGGAAAATGCAATGGAAAATGGGTGCAGAGCAATGAGATAAGCATTCACCATATTTTATGCCAGATACACACGAATGAGGAGAGGAGGTCTGCAGGTATGATTGAAGCTGCATTGTCAGGCACTGACAAAGGTTACTGCATGAAAGTATAGTCAGAAACGGGGCAGAACAGACACACCCCCACATCCTTGCATCCAGGAGAAAAATGCATATGCCCAGACGGTGCCAGATGGGTAACAAAGTGCAGAAGAAAAAAAACAAAAGTACAGGACAAAAACACACATGGAAGACAATCTAAAAAGAGAAACAGGGGAAAAAAAAAAAAAAAAAAAAAAAAAAGAGACCTGTATGTTTAAGTACATACTGAAATAAACTCAGTTTATTTAGCAAAACTCTTCCATGGACTGGGCAGATGCCCCACAGGATGGCTGTGTAAGCTTGATCTAATGAGAAAACGTTAGGGTTTCTTGCACATAAAATGTGGCTTCAGGAAGATGTAGTTCAGAAGCATGAATATTATCATTCAGTATTACTGAGATCTTTTTAAAGCACAAATTTGCATTTAATTCTTTGGGTTTTCTATGCTGATGCATATCAAACAGGAGAATTACTTAGCCATGGAACAAGGCCTTTTAAAAAAATGCTTTGATATGAAGAACGTGTAATGGTTTCCTCCATAATGCTCACCTTCTGTAACTGAGAAAATATTTGCTCCCGTATGCGCCTTTTTTCTTGCTCAGCTCTCTCCCGAAGTTTGTCCCTAGCTCGTGCAATTTCAGTTTTGGTTTCCTCTCGTGCCCTCTGGTAGTCTCGGAGCAACAGTTCAATGTCTGAAGGATGCTGAATGCTTCTTTTTGGTTCTTGAACTCTGTAAGGATAGGTAAGTGTGGGAAAATACACATAAGTACTTGAAATCAGGCCACCTGACAAAATACCATGAGAAAATAATCTTTCAACACAGAACAGGAAAATTTGCCAGAAAAGCAATTAAACCCCACCAGATTAGCCTCCAAAGTTTCTCTTTGCTCACTAAAGGCTGCACAGACATCAACCTTGGAAAATTATTCAGATTGCAAGTCGTTTACCACTGAGTTTACTCCAGAAATTGCACTGGTTTCTGAGTCAGCTCTCCAAATGATCTAAGGTTACCACTTTGGCATATCACACACAAAATAATTGTGTTGGGAAAATAACTGTCTCCTGACCTTCCTCAAAGGCAGCAAAAGTCATTCAGGGGATATGGTTGAGGATGAGAAATTCTAAACGGTAAAGTGTTGCAGAACTCTTCGATATTTAACATGAAGCTATTTCCTCTGGCTTTTATGTGAAGGAGTAAGAAGACAGACAGGTCTGTAATGAGTCAAGACTGAATACTTGACTGTCCCCATAAATCATACACATAAAACAAATTAGATGCTTGTTGTGGACCGAAATAAACTAGACAGAATATTTCAATGAATGTTTTCTAAAATCAGCCACGTTTTTCCTGAAAGCACTTTCTGTCGCAAAGTTCAACACTTCTGCATTGAGAAGAATTCTGTCACAGAAGTCTCTGATGTCAGCAAGAACCATTAATGCGCACCCACTGTGAACAGTTAATGTACACCAGGCCAAAAGAGAGGTTCGTAATGCCCTACCTGGTATTTTCTACCACATCTCTCCTCAGCTGTTGCAGATATTCTCGGCGTCTGCTGGGGAGATCTAGATCCCTCTGACTTGCATCCAGTGTCTGCAACAGACTTAAATGCTTTTGAGGACTCAGACTTCGGCTTCTTTGGTATCTTTGCAGCCTTTTTTCCCTTTCTTTCCTCAGAGTTTCAATAGTCCTCATGTGTCTGTTGGGGAAACATGATTAGAGCAACAAAATGTACCCTGTACATTCCTAGTAACCTTTACAACCCTGTACTTCAGAAAACACTTAAATATTAGGTAGCTTTGTAATGTCAAGTTTATAGGAACCTAGTACCAGACACACTCTTCGCAAATACCCCTTTGGCCATATGGTGACAGATGATGCAGAAATTCTAAAACTCCACTGCTTTTATAACAGTAGGAGATGCTTAAGAGGGTCTTGGTTACTGCTTATTTGTAATGGCTAAGAGACAAATTGAAGACAGAGGCTAACGTAGCTACTGCTAAATATTTTTAGTGACAAGAGCTTCCTAAACTGAGTTCTATAATCCAATTGCAAGCATCTAGGATCTTGATTTTTTCATAATTTTGTATATTTATGGGGTTTAAAAAAATGTTTTTGCATATTCATACATCAGCATTTATTCACAGAAGCACAAATGAGATACTCCCATAAACAGCATGTATCCATTATTTTTACATTGCAATTCATCAACAAAATACATTCCCACGATCACCAGGTACTCATGATCACTCTTATATTTGCTAGAAGTTTTGAGTGAGGTGACACTAGATTGGATTCTTAAACTTTTCCCTATTTTCTTGAAGTCAGCCCAAAATTTTGTCTTAAATGCATTACTTAACTGTATATAAAGTAAGCTTAATACTGTATCACTTCACATATAGTCCATTCTGTGTGACTAAGTGATTTAAGCGCTCATTACTAAATGCTCTTTATGCTGCATGAAGCGTATAGGAAGTGCATTCAAAATACTTAATAAGTAATTACCTTTCATAAAGTTGCTGCTTCACTGGAATTGCCACCAGGTCATCGGTAGTTCCACTCTGCAGGACCTTCAGCAGGGCGTCTGTTTCCCCGATGCCGTAATTGAGCTTTGCTTCGGTCAGTTCCACAGTGAGGGGATGCTGATGCAGATCCAGGTGAATGCCAGACATGATCTGAGCGCGCTCTCTTTGAAGTCTCTCGATCTCTCTGCTCCTGCTGTCACAAAGCTGGGCCTTCCCTTCCATTTCTGTTGCTCGTGTGCTTCTAGGTTTCTTTTCTGCCTGACTTCGTAAATCGGTCACACTGCCACTCAAGCTGAGTAACGAAGAAGGATGGCTCCCCTTAACACCACACCAGTTGCTAAATTTATTGTGTATGGGTAAGTCACGGAGGCTATAGCTGCGAGGTCTGTAAGGCTTTGCAAAAGTAGTGTTTTTGTTGAGAGGAATTTCAGTGTCGCATTCACTTTCACTGACAGAACCTGTATTGTCGTCTTGGAAGGAAGTTTGCACGTCGCTCACATCAGAGAGGGGGGGAAGGCAGCTGTTTTCATTTTTCCAGAAGAAATCGTGAAATTGTAGAGAAGATGCTTCTACCAGAGGTTCTGAGGACACACCAGCATTTGTCTGACTTGAAAAAGTGGCACTAACTTTTTGATTAAAAAGTAAGTCAGCATTTGGAGGTGGGCAGTTATGAATCAAAGCAGTGTCGGAATTACCAACATATCTTTCATGTGTGATTCCAGCTGAAGAACCTCTTCCTCCCCTTGTGACATACATACAACGAAGCGAATGTGCCAGTGGGTCTCTGAGGTCTCCTGTTAAAACTTCCCTATGGCCAGACACCTCCAACGTACTACTGGAGTGATACAGCCGTTTTGCACAAATGGTAGCATGGGAGTCAACCATGACTCTGGGCTGTTCCAAGTCTTTTGAAGCATCCTGTCCCAAAAGCTCTTTGTCTGTTTTCTTATCTGAGAAACTTTCCAATTTCTTTCTTACACCCTTATGTTCTCTGGAAGTGCTAGATTCACTGTCTGTTTCTGTCTGTGAAAAATTGTCCACACGAGGTTGCATGGACTGTGGACCTGCCCTCTGCTTTCTCTGCTTGTGACGGGGACTTGAAGTGTCACCAGAATGTCCAAGAGGCTCTTTAATAGGGCAGACAGACTTGCTAAAAGCAGTCTGGCTGCTGGGACTAGCACTAAGAGTAAGAATAGGGGAAGAGGCCCTATCAACTAGCAGGGTGTTTTTGTAACAAAATTTTCTTTCTGCTGGGACCTCCAGTTCACCAACACTTCTTTTATCCCGAGCATAAGACGCTGGAGATTGAGCGGTGCTATTAGTAGGGCTGCTAACTACAGTGCATGAGGAGCCATCTTGCCCTGAACTCAACGAAGACGATGTGACAGATGAAACTCTGGTACTAGCAGAAGTAACATTCTGCTGTGCATTTAGTGATGTTTTTTGAAAATCTAAGTTAGGAGTGGAGGTTCTGGGTAAGAGTGGCAGACTCATAAAGGAGTCTTCCAAAATGCTGTCAAGACTATCCTGGAAGTCAGGATTGCCCAGATTTCTCATCCCTGTTCGTTCTTGTGTTCTTTCTTCAAGAGAGAGTGTTTCCTCTTTCCTTTTGGGAATCTTACCTACTGCATCTGCACCTATTCCTTTCCAATCAGTATTTACTGCCTGAGCTGCCCTCAATTCATTTTCTATTTTTGCCTCCAGTTGTTTTTCTTTGTGTTTGCTTTGAGGTTCTTCCAAAATCTCAGTTTGAGTGCCTACATCTGCTGTAGTCTGAGTGCAGCTATCTGATCTAGTAACCTTTACAACCTCTTCAGTTCCTCTTTCATTGATTTTGGCATTCTGCTCATTTTCTATAATACTCTGTTGGGAGAGATTTCCCAACAGCTCAGAAGTGTTCTGAAGCAGCTGTGACAGATGCATGGACAGATTCTGCATGCTTGTCCAAGAAGAAGGTTGATGAAATAAATCTCTGTTTGTTTCCTGCTTTCTTGCAGAAACATCTGTATAGCTTCTCTGATGTCTTCTCTGCCTTTTATACCTTCCTGTAGCTGTTGTTTGTGTTCCCTGCTCACATGTAATCCCTGGCAGTTTTTTGGAAGACCTTTCAGACTCAGAAGGATATAATAGTACAATTTCATCAACCTGAACTGAAGAGTTACCAGGTTGTGCAGAAGGATTCTCAAATTCAGCAGTGTTATTTTCTGGATTAGTTTCCAATATCTCACTGGATGCGTTGCTATACCGCTTGGTACTGTCACTTGAGTATGCAGATTTTAAGTCTTGTCTGACACTGTCCCATCCTTGAAGACCTTCAATGCTGCTTAAAGTGCTCGACAGAACTTTTGCTGTAGCATATGAACTGAGATGAGAGTGAAAAGGAGAATTTTGAGAATTCAATCCATTGTCTACACTGGAACATCTCATAACTTTACGATTTTCCAGGTTTAAAGGAATTTGATTGCAAGAGACATCACTTGCACTTCCAAAAACATACTGTTTCCAGCCAATCCTGCATGACCCACCTTGTGGCCATGGTTGAATATATGGGTTGATATCACTTGAACTAAAACGCATCGCATCTTTATTGTCTTGCAAAAATAAATCTGTTTCAGGCTGGTATCTGGCTTCTTCAACTTCCCCTTCACTACACTGAGCTACAGAACTACTCTTTGAACCAACATTTGCTTCTACACCCACAGAACAGTGAGCTGTGTGCTGTAAGGACAATGGAGATTGGGTACTACAGTCTTGTAAAGACTGGCTGCTTCGGGTTCTTGCTGAAAAATTTTGCAAATTTTTGAGGTCACAGTTTGCAAGCTTCTTAGTTTGTGCCATTCTTTGCTGAAACCTGGGTTTAGATTTAACCTGTAGAAAGTTCTTTGATTCCGGCTTTGAAAATCTTTCAATTCCACGAAGATCATCTTCAGTTGGTGATGGAGGCTCTACACTCATATTTAAATCTTGTAGTGATTTAGATGCAGAATATAACAAAGGATCTCCCTTAGGTGAAGCTTCCAAAGTATATTCTGTATCAGAAAAGACAGCAATAGCTGGGGCTGATAGTCTGTGACTGTATAAATAAGGTCTCTGTTCACTTTGTTTACAGCTCTTTGTATTCCGTGTAGTAGAATATGATCTTTTGCTCCTGAATTGCACCAATTTGGATTCTTGAGGAAGCGAATTATGGTCTTCTGGTAAAAAATTTACAGAGGTATTTTCATTATTCATTACAGAAAACTTCAGTCTTTCTGATTTCAGAGTCTTATTCCTCATTGTAGCATCTCCCATTGTTGAACAATTGTCTGCAGCAGCAGCAGCATCAAGGCTATCAACGCTTGAACCTGTATTATTTTTGCAAAGTAAAATCTCTTTTCTACCATCTGTATTTGTTCTGTCTGGCACCTGTTCTATCTGTTCACCTGCAGGCATATACTGACAATTATCTTGCACATCTGCAGGGTTTTTTTCAAAACCCAACACCGTGTGATACAGTCGCCTGGAATGAGTGCTTCTGCTGTATGTGGGATATGCTGGACTAAACAAATTGCAGGTGTGTTCACGATCCACATCAACATCTTCTGGATATAGATTTTCCAACACTGTAACTTCTGAGCCTATTAATTCATTTGCAGAATTTGAGGACGCATTAGTTTGCTTTTCAACAGGTTCTCTACTTAATGTTTGTCTCTGCTTTGTCTTTACTGCAAAATGTTCAGCCTCAGTATTTGAATGCAGTTCTTCCTCATTTCTGTTAAGTATTTTTCTCATTTGTCCCTCTTTAACAAGAGCTGCCCTTCCAGTATCCCAAAAAGGTAATGATGGTAATAAAAGAGAACTATCATTTAGTACTTGCTCTATGTGTTCTGTGCAAGCTTCTTGTGGTGAAACTTTACTCCAGTAGTGCTGATCGACTTTTATATCGTTGTCAATTTTTTTATGATTACTTCCATACACAGGTTCCCCATCTGCAGCAGAATGTTTATATGAAGTAGAGTCTGTGTCTGATACTGGACAATGCCTGTTTTCTTTTGCAAGAGAAAGTAAAATACTTCCTGAGGCACGTATTGGCTCGTCAAATACCACAGCCTTATCAGACTGAGTGTCTTGTATTTGCAAAACAGCAAATGGAGGTTGTTTCAATGTACTTGTATGTGAAATATCATATATGCCAGTTTCACCATGGCCTATATCTGGAGTTAAAAATGATTCTGAAAATGGTGTTAAGGATGGGTGATTGTCACTTGCAAATACTTGGGGAAAACCTCCGTCTTTCACAGAGCACACATCTGCAGAAGTGGAGGAAACTTGCTCGGTCAAAAAGGTGTCTTGAAGTGAGTCCTCAAGCTGACTAAATATTAGAGATTTTGAGTCATCAAGTAAGCAAGAAGTGTCAAAAGCACTAAAGTTCTTGGAGCTTTGAAGTGGTTTATCAGTTGGAGCATCACCTGCAAGGTAGGATGGATGAGACTTCGATTCTTTGCTGCCAGTCCGTCCTTGGCTCTGAAAAGCAAGTGAGCCCGATTCTGGTATAGTCACGCTAGAAGTGTTACTGTAGTGTTCTGAGTACTCATGAATTTTATTTTCTTCTATGTCATTGCAATTCTGGAAAGAACCTTGAATTATTTCCTCCTTTTGATCTGCTCCCACAACTTTTTCAGGGACTTTATTGTTCTGAGCATATGTAGCCTCTGCAACTGCAGAATTATTTTTCCTTTCATTTCCTTTTTGAGAAACGTCAGGAAAAGTTACAGATACACTTGAAACTGTTGAATCACTTTCAAAGTATTTAGTTTCTTCAGAGAGAACAGCATTGGTTTTACCTTTGTCTCCATTGCTGGCCATCAGAACATCTGCAGATGATGCTGGATGATTCAGGAGACCAGGGGAATGTTCAGAAATGCCTGAGTTCTTATTATAATTTAGAAACTCTTTACTATAAAGTGGATTTTCCCACGGAGACTTGTTCAGGCCTTCTGAAAGGGTTGAAGCATTCTCAGAAACAGTGCTGCCTGGTTGGTCTACACAGCGCTCTTCAGAAGTCCCGTGTCCCTGATTTTCTCTGGGCTCATGCTGATACCCAGCTACACCAGGAGAATTTGCATTTTTACTGTTTGTTGTAGTATAGCTTGTGCTTAAAAATTTCTCCTCGTCATGCTGTGATAAAGTCCCTGAGTGAAGTACTTTCTGACTTGTATTAATATTGTAAAACATTTTTTGTGTAGAGATTTCTAGTAAAGAATGCATTTCCTGCCCCCCTGTATCTTCCATCACTTCTTTCTCTGAAAAAGAATGCAGGTTTGAATTATCCAAGAGCAGTGAATCGGGCCCAATGGTACCCTTTTCCTCTTGAGCTGTATCTTCTATGCAATTAAGGCAGTATTTTGATAGCTTATTAACTGTTAAATCCACACTGTGTTCTTCATGAGCGCTGTCAACATCCTGAATTACATCTTCAGAAGAATCTGATTTTTCCAAGGAAAATGAATTTCCTTTGGCCCCTTGCTGAAGTACAGCAGTTTCAGACTCAGGACCGCCTGCACTGTAGGGGGGGGAAGAGGTGTTCTCATTGCCAAGTTGCCCAGATATGGCATAATCAGGTGCACTGTTAAATTCAAAGGGTTCTTCCTCCTGCCTGTCCTGTGTGGTCCTGGTTTGCAGAAAAGCTGCGTTCTTTCTTTGCATTTTATCAGGGAGATATTTGTCTTCTCCCACTTTGTTGACTGCAACAGGCATACCCGCACAGACCTCACTCTCCATAAATGTTTCATAGTAAGGCAGAACAGCTCCAGTTCCCACACTGCTGTTAGACAGTTTTGTATGTCTTTTCAATGCAGTGGGAACATCTTGAACAAGATGGGAATCATCACCGACTCCAAGATACAAAAGATGATCTACAGGCTGGAATGGGGAGTCTTTAAGTGAAACTTCTTGGGTTTTTTCAGTAGACATCAGTGTTGTTGTTGGATTTTGTTGCTTGCTGATATCTTCATTATTTCTAGAAAAGCTGGTAGACACCCACTGGCTTTCTGTTAAGATTTCATTTAATCTGCTGTCATCACGTGTTATTTGGCAGCTGCCTCTGTCTTCAGGGAATAGTTCATTCAGCTTTTGTAAAATTATCAGTTCTACCTCCTCCGTGTTTTCTACAAACATCTGCTTTTCTTTGTCTGTTTTGGCCATCTGTACTAGATTCATCAAATGCACTTTCTCCTGCTCAGTTCTGGAGCCTACTGGATCCAATTCACAAATACCAGGTCTTCTAACAATACTGACATTCAAGTTTTCTGAAGTGCCACCACACTCAGGATATTGCATAGAGCAACTCATATACATATGGCTGTCCTCTTTAATGTGGAGACTTTTAAATTCTTGTTCAATTCTATATTGGCCAATACCAGTACTATCATCAACTGAATATTCATATGCATTGATATCTTTCATGAATGCACTTCTTGTATCTGTAACAGAGTCCACTGAGCCACCATCTTCATTCATTTCAGTAGGGTCATGGTATCTTGAATCATCTTCTAACAGTATATTCTGTTCTAGTCCTGAAGCTGTCAGGTATCTTTCAGGAATCTTAAATTGATTTAAAATTTCCTCTTTGTTATCTCTGTCACAGTACATCTGATGTACAGCTGGAGACTCTTCAGTAAATAAAACATTTTCATCTGTGCATATGACTTCTTGCCTTGTGACAATCAGCCCCTCAGTGTTTGTCATGGTAATTTGTTTTTCACTCCCAGTCTCATCACATTCGTTAATTTTGTCTTCCCGAGGCAAACAGCACGGTACACAACTTTTCAATAAATTGCTAGAATTTTCTCCTTCTTCATTTTCAGGTTTTGCTAAAATATTGCCTTGCCTACTTGTGATTAGTACCGTTGCAGCTACATCCTCTGTATTAAACACATTTTCTGTTGTTCTGTTCATCTGTAAGAGCCCCTCAGAAGTATTAAGGAAGCCTGAAGTATTCTGAGTAGTATCTGCCATGCGGGAACACGCAGCCGAAGCAGTGTTTTTGGGAGCAACAGAAAATGCTGGTGAATAAATACCTATTTCTGTTTTCTTGCTGTTTTCTTTTTGGCAAAAGCTGCTTGTTTCAAGTTGGCTGCCAGAATGCACAAGTGCTTTTGGTTCCCGCGTGTGTTCTAACCCAGTGCTGGCTACACGGAGTTCATCTTTCTCAGCCTCTTCATGTGTCAGGCACAGATTTGTATAAAACTCACACTGAGCTTCACAAGCTACAATATCAATAGGTTTCTTTGGATTCTGAGACAGACTAATGCCTTTAAAATCCTCTCTGCTCCTGTCTTCAGTTACACTTTGGATTTTGGCTACTGGGTAGTCAGGTAAACTTTCAATCTGTCTGGATTTAATTTCCAATGCATTTTTTTCAAAGTTGATTGCACTATTGATTAATTTTATTTCTTCATCAGTGTTTGCTTTTGTATTATCATAAGAAGTCACAGTTTCTTCTGGATCAGCTTCTGGGTTTCTTAAAATTTTGAATTCTTTATTCATGTATGGACTCTCCTCTTGAGAAACAGTAGCTGACGTATTTGTGTTGTATTCAAATACTCTCCCTGACTCTGAGTTTACATCATCAACAAGCAAGATACCCTCCGGACAATCACCTTCCAAAAAGGCCTCTTTCTCTTCTCTTGATTCAAGTAAAGATTTGTTCTGTGTTTCTGTTTCCAAGAGAATGGCTGCATCAAATTCCACAGAAATGTCGGTCATCTTATGTGTACTGGTTTTCTGCCCTGTTGATTTTGAAGAACATGTTGTGCAAAGGCAGCCAGAACGTGCAACAGAACAACTTTCTGTGGCACTAACTTCCACAGTAAGATTAGATGAAGCATCACAATCTCCTTTCATTGTTGTGACATGCTCCAGTCGTTTATCGTAAGTTTCAGTCTCAGATGCACTTTGAAAAAGATTAGCTTTTGCTGAAGCTTTGTAAAAAATGCTTGAATTGGATTCTGGGAGAGAATCATTTGTACTCTCACAAATATCAGCAGGGAAGGACTCCGTGTCTTTCCCATTTACATTCACTATGAGATAACTTAGTTCATTTACCACTAAGTTTTCATATTTGGATGAAAATTCTTTCTGAACTACAGCCTCAGAATTCAAGATATTGTGTTCTTTGCTTTCACTGCTTTCTTCTCCTATATTACCAATGCATAATGTAGAATTTTTGGAAATTTGTTGGGATGAGCAACTTGCCCGACTCTCTGCTATAGCACATTCATGGGAATAGTTTTTTGAAACAGATTTGCTTTTGAATTCATTATTCAGTGAAGACAAGTCTTCATCCTTTGATTTGTATTCTTCATTATCTCTGAATGAAGGCACCTCTGGCACAACCTCTGCCAAGCTATCTGTGCTTATTTCCATACAGATAATCTCTTTTTGAGACATCTCTATTGGTGTTGCAGATTGGTCATAACTTGCACTGCGAGCAACAACTGAAGGGTTACATCGGTATGTTGTCTTCTGTGAGGAAAAATCTGTCTCTGTTGTTATTTCTTCTGCAGTTATTTGTTCATAATCCATTTCTTGCATTGTTGCCAAACTACTTTCCCCGGATCTGAGGAGACCTACTGTAACAGGTGATTCTGCTCCTTGTCCAGCCAATGTCTGAAGCTCATAACTCCTTACTAGAGAGCAGTTCTTGTTTGTTAATTCACTGAGAAAGAAACCCTCATCACAACATGCTGGTATTTCCCCTCTCGGAAAAAGCTGCCCGTGGGTTCCAAATTGGACTTGTTTCACTGCAGTTGTCTGTGGTGAGGTCATATTATGAGCAAGTCCTGTAGAAGGTTCAGCAGCAGGTGCACTGACACAGGCACTTCTACTGCCCGAATCTGTTGATTTTGTCATCAAGTTATTGTAGTCATCATTGAGGTCATCTTTTTCAAAAGTTCTGATGAAATCATCTTCTAAATTTGCATCTATGCAGCCATTTCTCTGTTCCAAAACTTGCATTGGCAACACAGTAATAAAAGGTGCTTTTTTCAGATTGCAATCTTTTGGCAGGTCTGGGTGAGTCATAGAGAGAGAGTCCTCCTCTTTCCCAGGTACCAGTGACAAGCAGTCTGCAGCGGAGATGCTTTCAAAACAGCTGAATGTTTGTGTGCATTCAGTGGTAGACCTATAAGTAGGCAATTCACTCATTTGTTCTTGTTCAGGATGATTTGACCTTGAATTTTTATAATAATCATGCTTTGGTGAAATAGGAACAAAAGAGGAGCTTGGTCCTACTGAGCTGACAAATGAGGACATTATGTCTTCAGATTCCAAGGAAGAATTTTCATTAGCGTGTGTCCATCCCTTAAGAATCTTATTTAATGATCTGCTCCCAGGAACAATGCTTGCAGTTGTTGTTTCAGGTAAAGGTACTTCTGATGTGTCAGATGAGAAAACTGTGTTTATTTCGTTTATGCGATGTGATAAATGAGTAATACTGTGTATCTGCTTAGAGCCAGACACAAAGCAAACTTCAGCAGCTGACTGCTTTAGATCATCCTTCTTCAGCCAAAGCTCTGGTTCGCTCAAAGAGCACAGATGAGCTTCTTGAAATTCCAAATTTTCATGGGAAGAAGGCACTGTTATTCTGGGGCTGCTGATATCAACCTTTGAGTCACAGGAAGACCAAGCATCAGCAGTAAGCAAAGTATTTCCACTTGTGTAATACAGTTGTCTATCAAGAGACCTTTCTTGTTCTACAAAGGAGACTTCTGTCTCCTTCAGCAACTGCTTGCAAGCATTACTGGAAGCAGGTTGTTGTTTAGTGTCCAAATAAAAGGAACTGCTCAGTTTCAGATCATAGTTTGTCCTTTCTGTATCTCCGTCGCAGGTCTTGGACTCATGGTCTTCCTCAGTCTGTATAGTTGGTGATCTAGGAGTTTGTAACTTCCAAAAAATCTCTGCTGGCACTTCATCAGATGAATCAGATTTGGATTCTTCTACTGGATCTTCTGCTGGCATCTCTTCTCCATCAGCTAAACTGTCGAGAGAAAAGCTCCTTTCAGGCTTTCCCAGTCTCCTACGAGATGCATATGATGTCACCAAAGATGAGACATGGTGATCTGTTCTGCTTTTGTAAAGCTTAGCTGGCTCATGGTGGGCCTTTGACTTGTGAAATCGACTTGTATTTTGCTTTTTGGTTTTATTTTCCTTTTCTACCAGAGAGTCTTGTGACATTTGACTGTCATCACTCTCAGAATCTTCTGGGTTGGCAAGACATTTATTTCTGTCAAAATCCTCTTGTTTCAGTTTCTCTGTGAAAGCTTTTGCGTAAGCGCAAGACAGAGAATCTACAGAATAGGAACTGTCAGTATCAGAAATCTCATTTTCATCATCCTCTTGCCAGTTGCCCAGCACATCTGTTGCTGTTTTGGGTACTCCAGCATTTAGCACCTCAGCACTGTGCCACTTTTTTTCGACGTAAGAGAGTGGTGCATGTGTATTCATCTTAGTGAGATTTCCTACTGATGTTGCTACCACCAGAAATTCTTGCTGTTCCACTGATTTCTCGTGACTCGGCAAGGCTGAGTTTGGCTCTTTCTTCCAGTTCTTGACCATTTGGTTTAGATGCACTGATGGTGGGTTTCCGTACACTGTTTTCTTCATTTCTTTAGGAAAGTTTTCTGGAGAAGACCTGTGGCCTTTTCCATTGCTATCCATTCTAGTCTTTTTATGAGATACCTGAGCTCTATTTTGTTCTAGGCTGCTAATTACAGGCTGACTTAAATCTCCTAGCACCTTTGCTTTTGTCATTCTTGTCCCTGTAATAAAGGTTTCAGGCTCATCTTTCTCCTTAAAAAGATCAGGAGAGGGGCCTTTAGAGGTCTGGTTTGGAGATCCAGCTTGCCCTGGGTTATTATCCAACTTTTCAATTTCTTGATCATTTCTGTTATATGCCATGATAGCTGAATCATTGGAGTCTTTTTCTGCTACTTTTTTATTTCCAAATGAAGATGGTTTTTGTTTTTCAGTTAGCTGCCTCTGGACTGAAAAGGAGATCCCTTTTTCATCATTAAGGTCATCGCTCCCAGAAACGTCTTCACCTCTTCTGCAAAGATATTCTACAGATGACAGTCTCCCTGTTGTACTGCCTTCACAGCATTGATCAGTATTTGATGAGGTAGATAACTTTGAGACAGTTTCCCTCTTCAACAAACAGCTATGGAAATAAAGAAAAAATAAAGCCCAGTCCTTGCTTGAATAACATATTTAACCACTTCCACATCAGCAACGTCTTGTAGTTAAGAGTAACAACACATGAAACAACAATCTGAATACCTTTCAAAAGCAAATTCTAAATTCTAGCAGAAAGAAACAAAAAGGAGGAAAAAAAGAAAATTCTGACAGTTACCATACAGTCCCCTAGATACCCTGCAATATGTTCTGCAACACAAAGGAATAGCTCAATGCTACGTGGTGTAGCTTGAAATTTAGTCTCTCTGTAGGCTCAAGTAGCTGCAAACATTAGTTAAAAATAAAGAATGGCTCTATGTCACAGAAAACCACTTAGCAGAGTTTAGCTGCTTAGTTTAGTTTTCCTGCCTCCAGGACCATGTTCTGATAGACACCCTAGTGCCTCGATCTTTTAACGTAGCATAGAGATCTTTATTTAGCTTAGAGAAAGGCTGGCCAACTTAGAAGTCCAATCCAGAATCACCCCAATGACACAAATATTCTGAAGGAAAAGTTTTACCCTAATCAAGATAAAATGATGCAGAAATTAGTATTTAACCAACAGTTTGGACAAGGTAAGAACAAGAGTTAAGCCAGTTCTGGAAAGCATGCACAAAGAGGTTAAAAGTGCCGAAAGACTTGAGAGAGCAAAGTAAAAAACAGTGAGAAAGATCATGTCAAAGCGCTAAGCGGGGAATGCGCTGTACAGATCTGAGGAAAAAGGACAAACAGCTCCAGTGTGACATATTTTTTAAGTTCACTGATATTGCAAGTTTTCAGGTTGTTTCAATACATTGAAAGGCATTCTGGATGGCCACTGAAAATACCTTGAATTTAAATTACTTTTGAAAGTGGAGAAGAATTGGCAGATGTTAACTTACCTGGGTACCTGGGGCAGATGTGGGTTACAGAATGAATGCTGCCTGTGCTGCAAGGAACTCGAACCAAATAACTTCCTTCCCTTTTGAAACTGGTGATCTGAAGAGGACCATACAGCAGTATTTTCGTTTAGGACTTGGGATTGTTTCACACACTCTTCATTGAGCCAGCAGCTAGCTTCCAGCTGCTCTAGGTTTTGCTTGGCTTCGAGTAATTTCTGCTTCTTGACTATCCTTTCCAGTTGGAATTTGACCTTTTTCCGCCTGATGTTTCTTTCTGCCTTTTTTAAGGAGTATCTTCGCAAAAGCTCCAACTGCACCAGTCTCTTCTTGTTCTGCTGGAGCAGGGAAGGGCAGATTTCCAGCCCAATGGGACACTGTGCCTCAGCCTCTGCATACAGTGTAGACTCTGTTTGCACTGCAAACTCCCTCTGCTGTTGCTGAAGGGCAGCCAGTCGTTTATTTTCATTTATAAGCCACTGCTGGTCTGTAAACAAAACAATGATTAAAAGAAAGTACAAATCATAGGGAAAACATTGTTTGTTACTATCTTGCTTCTTAATTTAATCAGCCTTGATTGCTCATCTGAGAACAGAATTTCTATGCGTGTAGAGCAGAGTCTTGACAAACCATTCAGAGAGAAATGTATCATTGCAGCACTTTAATGGTAACCGAAAGCCTCTCCATTGCGATAAGGACTCACCAACAACTGCAAGAGATAAGCAGGAGCTTGGCTGATACACCTAAGGAGACTAGTGGATAAGACCTTGTTTGTAAGGAAAAAGTAGAACACATTTCAATTTCTCAAAGAATACACTCAATGTTATTGTTAAAATACAGCAGAAGCATTAAAAGGCCTGAGTTCAATTCTGTGCACTTTTTAGACATAGGGTATATATTCACAGTAGCAAAGTATGACTTAATTAGCTTTTTACTGTGAAATATGCTACTACTACTGCTTTATTTATTCTGAAGTCACATGCTAAACTTTGTATGTGTTGCTTCGGGAATTAATGCATGTGCACTGAGAGCAGAGTTAACAAGGGAACCAGAAAAGGCAGTTGTACAGAGTTAAACAGAGCCTCTGTGTTAATGCAGCAAATGGAAATTCATGCACGCGGTAATGAGCCTTTGGCTAATAAATTCCCACATTTCAAGTGAAAAAATAAGTACTTGTGCAATCTTAAAATGTTACTAACTTCTCACCACAGCATTTGAATGTTTTACAACGATTCCAAAATGAACATTTCTCTTTGTGCCTTTTCCTTCTATCCTTTCCTTCTTGACTGAACCAACAAAACCCACCTGCAAACGATTTTCTCTCACTTACCTAGTCATGCAGAAAATGAGGGAGTCCAGAGCCATGCTAAGGGAGCTTGTTCAGTACAGCAAATGGCAATTTTTATGCTCTCCCTTATCAGTGGCAAGTTCAGTGAGCCTGAAGGCTAGACCTCTTTACACCCCCACTAGGACGTGCCTCATTTGTGGGAGCAGCTGCCAGTCCTGCAGATGGGCATGCAGCTTTCAAAGTGGGTTGAGGACAAGGCTACAAGGAAGCCACCTGTACAGGTACCTGCTGCACAGTTCTGCCAGCCTCTCTAAACCCACCAGATGAAAACTTCCCAAGCAACACAAGCCCTGTGTGGCACCTAGCTGAGGTAAAGCAACAACCACAAATTAACTACCTGTTGCAACTACAGCTGCTCCAACAAGTACTTGCCAGAACAGCCTGATAGAAGCCCACATATCTTGTACATGAGCACTTTAGCAGGCAATGTACTCGAAATAAATCAAATACCCTCACGGCAAGGACACAGGTAAAGCCAACACAAACTTTAGCTAGGACAAACACAATTCAAAAAAGACAGGCTCATACCACCAGTGAACATATATTTTTAATAAAATAACCACTCCACAAAAAGACTTAGCTTCTTTGCTTTTGTTACTGTCCCCCATATTTCATACATGCTAAATATGCTCACCAACCAATTAATTTGATAATAAAATATGTTACCTCTGCTTACACACTTAGTTTTCTCTAAAGGTTCAGCACCTGATCTTTGCACTCAATGGGGAAGCAGCAGAGAACACAGAACACCAGGTGGATTTGTTTTAAACCCTGGGTGCAAGACTACTTTATACCGTGCTGGGGATGTGGCTAGAGCTTTTTCAGAGTGCACTGGCTTCAATCTGAGCTATGATGAACGGTAACAATCAAAAGAAGGGATTACTGAGATTTCCACTGCCAGATCGTGTCTGATGGCTTGGACATGTTCTCTTAAAGCAGTTTATTCATTTTTGTGCTGCTATAAAAATATACATATTCAGCTGCACAAAGCAAACACAAATATATCCTTAGCTGAAAAAGCAATGTAAAAATCACAGGCAAGCTTTCTTGAGAAGGAGAGCATTTCTTAACAGACCAAAGCTTTGCAAAGCACTTATGTCTTACTAGAAGCAACATTTTTTTGGCTGGGTTTACCTTCAATCTGCAGTCCTTTACTGAATAAGCAATCTTTCTTTGCTTATTTAGGGGGTTAGGAATTAAGAGGTATTTAAGTCTGATGTGGTGAAGGAAGGCTACCCACAGCTCTGCACAGCTGAGCTGTAAGAGAGGAACTTTGGGTTGTGGAAGTTTCCCTGATGTAACAAATCATTAGTGCACAGGCAATGTCGGCATCACTTGCTTGGTGATCTTTTAAACATATTTCATTGGTGTCCCCTACCACGATGAGTCTCCTGTCCTGTTTGTGTTGGCAGCTCTGCACATAGCACGTGCACAGAGGTAGGAATTCTAACTCTATGGTTACCCTAAGGATAAAAGGGATATATTTGATTAATTATTTTTGTTAATTTTTCTTAATAACATTGTTAACTTTCACATACAACATTTTTTTCTCAAATCTATTTCTACAGCGGTTCTCTTTAGCATGTTTCTAGGAAGCAAACTATGTGGCAGATGTTTCCCTGCAAGAGAGCTTCAAGCTCTAAGATGCTAATTAATCTCTGCTCACAAACTTGCCTCTGTCAGGGACTGAGACACAGAGGGCACAGAAAATAAAAAGAACTTTGGTGGGCTGCCAAGTGAAGAATTGTATTTGGCTGGCCAGAACTACCTGCCTGGCTAAGTGTAAAGGGAGCACAGCAAAACCAGCAGAACTAGATGGAAGCAGAGAATCAGTCTACAGAGTCATGAAATAAAGACATTTTTTGGGAACTGTCCTAGTTCTCTCTATTATCTAGATATCCTAAGTCCATTTCTTCTGTATTCCATCCCCCCAGTTTCCTCTTAACCAATTCATTGTGGCTGGGACAATTAAAAGACAGCCAACTGCATAAGTTTGGGTCTGACAAGTTTCAAAAAATTCACAGTTTTCTTCTTCCAGGAACCAATAGCAGGTTTTGCCAAGCGGGGGCAGTGCCTCTGTAATAGGCACATTTTGCTTATCGGGAAACCTGGATCAAATCGTTAATCAGAAGACAAACTAGAGAACACTATAACCACCCAATTTCAGTAGTCAAAAATATCTCAAGGTTTAAAACATTCCCAAATCAGTCTATAAACTCATTAAGGGGCAGCCCAACCCCACCAAGACAACTTGCTGATTATGTCTGCCGGCATGCAAAGCAAGTACCTCTGGGGTCCAGGAGCCACTGGCACTAAAAAATACCTCCTCAAATAGACTGTGGCTCCACTTTCTGACATAGCTATTTGCCTTTCAAAATGATCACTGATCTAGCCTTTAGTACTCTTGCATATCACTGTGGAACTTCCTAGAAATAACTCCTATTTGAACAGAAGAATGCCTCTCTTCCTTTAATCCAGTTTTGGTTTCAAACAAATTCAGCAGTGGAGAATGCAATGCCACTAATTAATCATCTATAAGGTAAACAAAACCGGCATCTTACTTTTAATATTAATTTGTCACACTTTAGTTTCTACGACAGAATATCTTCATATATTTTTCTTCACACTATAAAAGGGGTGTGTGGTGTAAAATATTGACTATATAAAAGCCAGTGAAACTCTCTTTCCCTTAACTGGGGCTGGGATTTTAGCTCTGAACTTTGTGTCCCACCTACTTCTCAGGTGCACTTTATTTGGTTTGATTGTTTAAAACTCACATAGCAACCACAGAAAACTCAGTTTGAGCTGCTGTCTTATGTCATGGCTCCATTTTTCCTAATGAGTGAATATCATTGAAAGCACATGAAAACGGTTTATATTGTTACAGGTGACATCATCAATGAAATGCGTAAAGATAGTACCCTAGCTGACACACGTCACTGTCTTAGAAGTGCTGCTTGGTTCCTATCACATCCTGTTGTTAGAGCAGTTTCCCCTGAAAGCTTATGGTAGGAGTTACCACAGTCATCTCAATTTGAGTCTCCCAGAACAACTCATTGGATGAAGCACAGGTATATCACAAGAAAAACTTAAAACACAACAGTAGCTTTGGTCTACATTGCAACATGGTGGAGTTGCACTACAAGTATGTGCAGAGCAAAGCTGCGGGGAGCTTGGATGGGCAGCACCTTGGGAGACAAGAGGCTCAGGGCCACAGATGGCATGCTGGTGCCATCTCTCCCAGCAGTGAACCTGCAGAGCTAATTAAACAGTGCTGCTGGTGCACTGCAAAGGAGGCCCTTTAGTCCTGTTAATCAAAGCTTAATAACTGTTCTCAAGCAAAAGGCAATTATAAGAGAAAACTAGTAGTAAGCTGTAATAAAAGTTCCACCCATAATATAAAGCATAACTAGGACAAAAACATCAAGATGATGAAAGAATGCAGCAGTGGAAGGGAAGTGAGAGAGGGGAAGAGGCAAGTACCCACTTTCTTGGATCTGCTGGTTGATTAGTGTTTGGTCATTTTCAAGTTCCTGCTCTGCTTTGATCTGTCCTCTCAGGATCTGCTGCTTTAAATCCTCAACATAGAGCTGCTGCTGCTGAATTTGTTTTCTGTGGAAAGCTTCCTGGTCTCTCAGTTTCTGCTTGTACTCTTCATGCACAGCATCTATTTCTCTGCTGTTAGAAATGTTGACAGTGAATTTAAACCAGAAACAAATACCAAACATTTCTAATAAAACAAGTCAACTTACTAAAGAAAGACAGACAATATTGAAGATATTGTTTTGTTCAACAAAGGTGCATTGTAACAAAACCTCATGATGGTAAAATAGCTGTGTACATGCACGTCACAGCAGGCTACAATCCTGTGAGTATCATAAATCCCAGGAAACATAAAAGCTCTTGTCGTGCAGCAGAAAATTTCATCACGAGAAAGATAATAGCCAAAAGAATTTAAAAAATATTATCACTTTTCATTTTGCTGTACGTCTTCCAAAAACAAAACTGGGGAGGAGGTATTCCTTGGTGCCAGGGAAGGTTATGGGGCAGATTACCTTGAGCACCATCACACAGCACATGCAGGACAACCAGGGGGTCAGGCCCAGCCAGCGTGGGTTTAGGGAAGGCAGGTCCTGCTTGATGAACCTGATCTCCTTCTGTGACAAGATGACCTGCCCAGTGGATGAGGGAAAGGCTGTGGATGTTGTCTGCCTGGACCTTAGTAAAGCCTTTGGCACCATCTCCTACACTTTCCCTGGAGACACTGGCTGCTCACGGCTTGGGCGGGTGCACTCTGCGCTGGGTAAAAAGCTGCTGGACGGCCGGGCCCAAGGAGTGGTGGTGGATGGAGTTACACCCAGCTGGCGCCTGGGCAGGTGGGGGCAGGTCCTTTTCCCAGATAACTGGTGACAGGACAAGCGGAAACAGCCTCAAGTTGCACCAGGGGAGGTTTAGATTGGATATTAGTAAAAATTTCTTCACTGAAAGGGTGGCCAAGCATTGGAACAGGCTGCCCAGGGAGGTGGTGGAATCACCATTCCTGGAGGTGTTTAAAAAACGCATAGATGTGGTGCTTAGGGTCATGGTTTAGGCATGGACTTGGCAGTCCTGGGTTAATGGTTGGACTTGGTGGTCTCTGAGGCCTTTTCCAACCTAAATGATTCTATGGTTCTATTTTTATGTGTTACAAAACTTTACAACCACTACACAGTATTTTTGTCATCTAAGTACTTCACAGTGCCTTACAGAAATAACATTCTGCTCTGTTTTCAGATCAAAAATCTCCAAGCTAGAAAGGGTTACAGGCATTGCTGAGGTTACACTGAGTCTCTGGCAGTACCAAGGAAAGAACTTCATCACGCAATTCTCTGTTGGATGCAACAACTCTGTTAGGTTACTGTGCCTGTATCCGGAGCAGAACTGTGATCAGGAAAGTGACTATAAACTGTGAAAAACTGCCTTGCAGTCCCTTCCAAGATGTTTGGCTCCTGACTGTGTGCCAAAATTTTACATGCACATACAGACACAGTAACAAAATAGTATCTATTCTTAGCATGATCCATGATAATATTCAAAATACTTTAACCTTCTAAAAGGAATATATATTCTACCTGTTCACACATTATCGTGAGAAATTCTTGATGTTAAAGTTGTATCATATATAAAGGTGATATATGATCTTTGCCTGTTGTTTTGTTTCTAAACACATTATTATATGAAACCTCAGGAAATTAATTTTTTAAATCTTGAAAACATTTGTAATATATTTTACTTATGAATTAAATTATTTATTATAATTAGGTATTTATTATCTTTTTAAAGAGCAAAGGTATCAAAACTGTAAAAAGTCCCTGAAGATCAAAAGAAAACAAAAATATAATTTCAAAGGAAATGCTTTGGAAACATCATGTTGTTTGCAAAATCATTTGCAACACAAGGTCACCTGTATGAAAAGAGCATTTGACCTTTGATACATAAGAATTACTTTAACATCTTTATTTAGAATTATGTGTTCAAAGCAACCATTTCTACAGCAACTATTTTGATTTTGTGTGCTAGATTAGCAGACAAAATAGATGAAACAAGCAGCCAAAGTCTACAAATCTTCTGGAATACCTTTACAACTTTATTAAGCAGTGAGAAAGCTTCACTACATAAAAGCCTTAAGATTCTCAATAATTTACAATTTTAATGTGACTCTCGCTCACCTGAGGAAAACAGAATTCAGTTTGTTTTTAATGTTTACATAAATGTAATGCTGGTGAGAACAACTGAAAAGAAACATAATCTGTTCAGTTGTCTGGCACAGTGCAAATATTTAGAGTACAAACTT
Organism: Falco naumanni; assembly: GCF_017639655.2. NCBI lineage: Eukaryota > Metazoa > Chordata > Aves > Falconiformes > Falconidae > Falco > Falco naumanni. Next base: position 49,545,877 of record NC_054060.1, on the reverse strand, counting down.
TGTTACTGTCATCTGCTGAATGGTTTGTGTCTGTTTGGGACCCACAGGAACAAATTGTGAGAATAGGCAACTCCAAGATCCATTTGTCCTTGGCTCGACTACAAAGATGCCAACAATCTGTGATTTGTAATTTTTTCCTCTTAGATACACTTTAGTTGTTCCCCAGGAAATAGGAGTGGGATGCCTCATTTCTCATTCAGCTGAAGGAGGTTTGAATTGACACTTGACTGCAGCACTGAAACACTCGTATGGCCATCACAAATCTCCAGCTGTTCAGGTATTTGTAATGCCACAAACCACTAAGGGACAAACTCAAAGGTTAAAGCTAGATTGGTCAACTGAAGAAGAATCACTTTTCAAACATAGTATTAAAACTGAAGCATCTTGTTTAGGAAAAGCTCCCGTGGTTTTAATGATAACTCTGAGGGAGGCTTTCCCTGAATATGGCATCAAGATTACCTTCCATATTTTCAAAGGGAAATGTAATGGAGCAGCCAAATAATGTGGAGATTAAAGTACTAATCTGAGACAAAACCTCACTGATTTTGGAGTAATTATGTCACCTCTGTGCCTTCATGTACTTAGACTGCAAGATCTTCAGAGCGCAGACTGCCTCTGGCTGCATATGCACTACACCTAACAGCCCTGATGTCCGCTGAAGCCTCTTCTTGCTGGTATGTCAAAACCAATAAACCTTAATAGCAATTGTAAATGTTAAGTCTCTGCACGTACTCTGCTGATGGGGTAGTCTTTAACCTGTTTTCCTAACAGACACAGAAAAGCTCTGATTCCTACGGTGGTATGAAAGTTGAAAAACGTCAGTCTAAATTTGTTATTGGACAATTCTGTGACCTTGGGCAAGTCAATTTGAGACATATGTGAGAGAAGCAAAGTACATTTATCCAAAAGGAGTGACAAGAATCCGTTAACATTGTCAAATCTCAGAAAGTCAAGTATCAATGCTCAGATTTCTATTCATTTAACACTATTAGCACCATTCTGTATGAGATTGAGAAAAATGGAGTAAATAATTGCCAATAGGGCTGAAAAAGGGAGTGTGATAGTAAAACAATAGAATTCTTGTTCTGCAACTGTTTACTAGAAGAAGATTAAAAAAAAATTCCTCTTACAAAATGTCTCATGTTCTTCCTAACCATGACTTTTAGTTCTAAGCCATCATTTTCATAAAATCAACCTATCAGACTTCAAACTGATTACAAATTGAAACCCAGAACATTTAAGTATATAAAACAACTCAGTGTAGCATTTCAATCCAAAGACCTCACAACGCTCACTGAGGTGGTTAGGTAACATCTGTTTACAGATGGGAGAGGGTCACAAGCTCTTCCCATACTTCCCAACAGTGCTGAAACGGCACCCCACATCCCTCCAAAGTATCAGAGAATAAGCAATGCAAACAATGCACACAGAAGTATGTTGTTTGCTATTCTCAGCAGCATTAGCATATTCCCTCATGTGTGTGGTAATGGCTTTTTGCTGAACTACCACAAAACTGTAAGATCCTTTCCAACAGGCACGTGTGTTTGCACACAGAGCAGAATACGATGCAGGCCAAACTGCTGTTACTAATCACAGCTCCATACTATGACTACACCCCAAAAAGGCATAGTACAGAGACATACCCATACTTTAAACCTTGGAAAAAAACCCACACACAATAAGCACTACAGTATTATTACTGCTTTTGTTCTGGTGATGTAGCTGGTTGGTACAATTCTCACTAAGGTTACAGATTCTGTAATAAAATACTGTTGCTGAAGGTATATATACAAATTGCAGTTCTGCTACTATTTCAGTGACCCTCTTCATCTTCTAATTTTTAAGAGTTCAAACCAAAAACCAAGCAGGACAGTAAAGACAGGTCTGAATACAGAGACAGAACATTAGAAAACCCTCTTTAAGAAGCAATTTCATAAAAAGATGTCTAAGTGGAACAAAAAGATAATGAAAATTCACCATACCCACTTATATAATACAGGTATGCCAGAAGATGTTTTTCCTCTGGCTGTGAGACTACTGACTGTGAGAGCAACATGACTGGCTGGTATGGGATACAGATCTGTCCCTCACAGAAACTGCTGAAACCAAGAACATGAAGTAAGAATGCTCCCCTTCTACCTTTGAACATGCTTTGTCATGTCAGCACACTCTTGATGGTTTCTGGAAATCACACAACAAACTAACAAATGAGGTGACAATGGCCCAGAAAGAAAATAACAGATTTCCACACACTTCGTAGCTAAATCACCTAACAGACAATTTAAAGGCCAATCAGTTTGTGTAACACATTTCTGAATGGTTAAACTAAAAGCAAATATCAATCCAGTTAACATAGAATTGAGTGGTCTCATCTACCTATGACAGAAAATGGCTAAATTCTTTTCATCTAAAACAAATTAGATATACTGCAAATATAGGAATACTAAGAGAAACAGGAATCAAGCATAGATGAATTTCTGCTATGGCTTGTATTGCTGCCTGACTACACAAGCAATCTATACGTGGTATAGTTTTAGCAGGAAATAATATAACCTCAGGACAAACATAAGACAAACATCTTCACAGGTATCAAGACATACATAAACTCTCAGTTTCATGGGACCAGCATACTCTGGCACACAGCATATTTAAAAAAAAAAAAAAAAAAAAAAAGCAACGCAGCACAGAATTTCATAAAAGCATGCAGATTTTTAGGTGTACTAAATGCAGCAAAAAGTGTCAACAGTTACCCCTCCTCCAAGCAAACATTTAAAACCAGCAAATAAAATTAAAACAGAAAGACACCAACCTTAAATTAAAGGTAATCACAAATTAATGAGAAAATTTTCATATTATTCCGATGCTGTCCGATTGTGGAGAGAAAAATGAGATGGAAAAACAAAGTTTTCATGACGCATGCTAAATGAACCATCTGTAAAGCCACATTTTTTCCAGCCTGTTCTGTTGTCAGCTCTCCAGGATTGTATTGTGCAATTCTCCTCCCCTCTTCCCCAAACACTTCTACTGCTGATGCAGACGCTGGCGGCTGCTACAGCATAATGCAGTTTTCAGTAACTATGGCAGCAATAGCTCTGTGGTGAGGCTGCAACAAAATCTTAAGGCTCAGACAGAAACTCAAGTGAAAATAACCACTGTTGCTAAAAGCTGGAATTTGCCAGTTTTCCCAAAGAAAACATCAGTCAAGTTAGCATCCCCATTCTTCGGTCTTCCTAGTGTTCAAGCCCCATTTTTCTTTCACAGATTATTTTTTCCAGGGGAAGAAGAGTTAATAATAAAGCAGAAAAAAAAGATGTTGGCAAGGCATTTTTACACCCTTGCAAATCCCAGCACTGAGAGCAATCACAAGACAAGGTTACAAGCCTATCCACTGATATACATCCACCCCCACTTCACCCTCCCCCTCCACCCATGTCCACTCCAGGGCCCTTCTCACAGGGCCTCACAGCATCACACAGCAGCAGGCACCACGCAGCTGCACAGGATCATACATCCGCTCCTGCCTAGCAAGAGGCCCAAACCTCTCCCTTCTCCTCCCTAAAGCAAAGGGAAGAGCGATGAAGGAGATACAAAGACCTTGTATTATCATCTTTTCCAGCCTCCTGAAGCAATGCCACTTGCACGATTCAAAGCAAAAGCGGGGGGACACAACCAAAAATCAGTCAAAACAGCCAGCAGAGTCAGAAACCTTTAGAAATAAGGGACCTCTGGAAATGTATACAGAGAGTAATGCCCTTCAGAGAAATTACCATCAGAAGTATCATTTGGATTTCTGATTAGCTGGTTTGCTCACAGGAAAAGCACATCTGAGCTTTTTTTTTTTTTTTTTGCCGGGGGGGGGGGGGGGGGGGGGGGGGGGGCAGGTGTTCAGTCTTTCTATGCAAACCCTCATTATTTTATTTGCCTAAGCTCCCAAAACAACAGTAAGGCAACAACTTACTTTAGGCAACCCTTTAAATACACCTCTTTTTAGCAAGGAGTCACAAGCGCAAGATGTAGCCACACACTCCAGTAAAGGTCACCACTGCCTTGCTAAATTCCAGTTCAGCTGGAACTACGATCTATTACAGATTTTCCTCTTACAATTCTAGTCATATATAGAATCAGTTCGTTCCCCTGCTAACGCACTATATGTGATTCTGCTCTAAGTTGTAGAGTTGCTGTAATTGCCACACTGCATTTCTTTGTGAAATAAAATTTTGAGGGATCTTTTAAGAGATACAAAAGATTTCTTTAACTTGCATTTGTAAAGCACTTTGAAATTCTCAAATGAAAGCTGTTAGGAAGAACTCAGTATTATTTTTATAAATATTAGTTAAACGCATTAACTATACCACATTAGAATAGTAATTGCGTTGTGTTCTCCAGCATCAGATGCCATATCTATGGGCTCTGTTTCCCTTCCAGTTCAGTAGAATTTCACACATACTTATAAGATACTTCTTTTCTCAGTTTAATAATGTTGGTATTTTTAAGGAAAGAGAGCTTAAACATGTTCCAAGCAGCTAAAATTAATTATTTTATTATAATTAATAATTATAATAATATAATTATAATTAAAGCAGCTAAATTTAATTATTAGAGTCCAGTGTTGTATCACTGGACTCTAATGGAACTAAGAGAACAATATCATGTTTATATTTATATGCAGTATGGTATAAAGGCAATGGCAGGAGCAAGAACTTAATTATCTACTTATTTGTGGTGGTGCTATCATATGAAAACTGACACCAGTCACAAGCCTTTTGCATGTTTTCTGGCTGACAAGAAACGTCAGAAGTTTGAAGTGCTGGGGCTCTTCAGGGTGGGGTGTATAAGCGAGCAGCCAAGTAAGAGTACAATGGATCACCAATAGAAACCCCTTTTCAAGGAAAGTTTCATGCCTAAAGTTTTAATATTTAGGTGCAATGGTAGAAATTTGTTTTTCCTCTCATTTGTCAAAACATTTAAACATACAATTAGAGGCTGAACCAGTAATTCAACCCATGAAAAGCAGATGAGAAAAATTAGTCATCATACTGACAGCACGGGAGATAAGACTATAAGTAATCATTACCATGATATATATGTTTATATGTTATGAAATAAAAAATCCAGAAGAAAGCAAAGTACCGTCAGTTCTTGATTAAAAAGTACTTAAACCCATGGATGACCAACAATTTCTGAATGATTTTTGTGAGCAGCTGCTGTGCTTCTTTGCGTGAATGAACCATGTTCAGTGCTAGGGCTTCTTTTTTGGACACTTCCATAAAGCTGTTTTCTTCTCACCAGAAGAGAACATAATTTGCCCAAGGAATTTTCAGTGTACTAGAGTATTCATAGTGCCTACTACTGACATAAAATTTTAAAATATTTTAGGCTTCTTACATATTGTAAATTGGTGGCATCTTCAGCATAAACCCCACTCTAGTCAGATTACACATGCGAAAAAGGTCCCATTTGCTCAAGATTGAGTATGAGGAATGAACATGGTTGCCTGTAACTCAGCTGCATGTACAGATTCTTGTTTCAATATCATAAAATCAAATTAAAGCTTGAAGCCTAGTTTGCATCTCTTCTGGAGGAAATCAGTGTAGCACACAAGACAGACAAAGCTAGAGGGGCCAAAAAGTTCAGCATGCCTTAGACATATTAATATTCTTACCTTAGTTCAGAAGAATATTTGTTTTCTTTACAGTTTCTACATTTTTGACTGTAAAAATAAAAACAGCAAATCATAAAGATGTTCAAAAAGAAGGCAAAAATAGATGCCACTGAAGTCTATTATACACAGAGGGGTTAGTGTATTTTTCAGCAGAGGGAGACTCCAAGATGCAGACTGTTAGCATCTGGGAGAACATCAAGAAATATGAGTTCTTGTGAGATCTATCAAGTGAGAGGGGGAAGAAAGAGGGACAGACATGAACACACAGAGACACCCGGACACAGTTTGTCCTGTTCTTATATTTTCCTCTAAGCATCTCTTTCTGACAGACAAGATCCTGCACTAGGTGAACTTCCTGCTGATAAGCAAACAAGCACTCCCTGTCATTCACTTAGTCCTGTATTGCTGTTTGCAAAGTACCTCAGACACACCTTGTAGTACTTGACAATGACTTTTCCTCACAAAAGCTGGACATTTGAGAGACCAATATGTCTTGTTTTATTCTCTTATTATAGATCTTAGGATAGATGTCTCAATCATAACTCCCTCCATGAGCAAAACTACTTGTCTGGACAGAAACACAGCCTTACTGGTTACTGTAAAGGAAGGCTGAGTGGATCAATTCAGTTTACCTTTGCCCAAATCTATTCAAGAGGCAAAAAAGACCACCGGATTAAGTAGGGTGAAAGATAACTAATATTAGGCATAGTTTTTAGCTTATTCCTGTAAGATGATGGACATTCATAAAAATCATGGAAACACAATAGCATAATGCTTTTCATTTTCACTGAAGTAGCCACTTAAAACACTCTAGGTAAGTATAAGGGTAATATTAAGTAATGCTGTATGTATAGTCCTATCCAAGTGATTAAAAGAAATGATCAACACAAACAAATCTGCTATCTAAACATGGGCTGAAAACAATGAATCAGAAACGTTTTGCAGTTTTGTCAGGTTAAAAAGGGGAATACCAAGTGCAATTCTGTGCTAAACTGTTCACAATGCTTTGGAATTTCAGCATTTTTTCTAGGACAATCAAACAAATTTCTGTGACAAAAGCTCCACCTCTGATGTTTATACTCATGTAAAGAACAACTTATTATCTACTTTTGACAATCATGACACAAATCCTTGTTTTAAAATTCTTTAAATTTTTTACAAAGAAAATAGAAGCAGTGATGTTCAAAATGTACCTCATTAAAGAAATAAAATGAAATACCATTTTGTATAGAAAGGTATCACTGCAGCAAATGAAAGGCAAATGAGGATTAGATACATTAAAGAGAACACAGAGAAACACACTATCCAAGGTAGAAAGCAAGCCCCTTGACTAGATGTATGAAGAGATTTTCAAAACAGAGATAACATTTTATACTCCTAAAACCAAGATGAAAACCAAAACATCCTCTAGAAAGAGATAAAAGTTTCTCAGTATGTTACCACACCAAAAACAATCTAGCAAGAAGCAGAACTATCAACAGATATGAATGAGAAGATGGTTGTTTCTTGCCTTTAACAGATCAATTGAATGTACCATGCTGAAAGAACCCATTTACATTTAAATCTGTGATGTTCTTCTTCCAGTGTTATGAAATTATATGTTATATGATATCTTAATTCATTTTTCTGATACACATTAATCACTGTCTTAATCACACCAATCCTTTCCCTTTCAGAAAGGCTCTGCCATGAAAAGCATACATTAGACACTGTGAGTATGAGTAGCTCTTCAACATTTCAGAAGCATTCTATGCCTTATTTACTGCTCAGTTTTAAAAAAGGAGAGAATCACAACGGCTTTCCGAGATGAAGGCTCAATGACAGCTTGAAATGAAGGGAACTTATGAACAAACCAGCCTTCTGATTTCCACAACAAATTAGCAGGGATACTGAATTGGTAATAATTACCTTGCCTAAATCATATCTAGAGAAATCTATTCTATGCACTGAGGTAAGAATATTGTAAAAATTACAGATTAGCTTATAAATCAAAATGGCTATAATGCAGATGTGCAAGTGAACTGAATTAAGGCTGTCAGACAGTCTCATCTGAGGCGTTTTCTTGATTGTGCGTCAATATTCATTGTGCATCAGTAAATAATTTTTCAGGTTTGTTGTCTGGATATTGTAACACACTGTATTAGTCAGTTGGCCAACATTTTCTTGTACACTTCTATCTGATCACTTGAAAACGTGATGGGACCTAATCTATATACAAGTTAGTTTTGTCTGAACCAAGTCCTGGTTTCAGACATCATCCCAGATGAGAATTTGTTTGTTAGTTTTAAACTTACTTGTCAAGAGACGGAAGGATGTAGTGAGGAGAATGGGTGCAACTTCCATCCAGGTTGAGCCAGTCCAATGCTCCACAACTCAGAATGCGTCGGGTTTCATTAACCTACAAAGCACACAATGTAAGAACAGGAAGAAAAGTATCACAGCAACCCAGGAACTTCCAAGTTATTAAAATACCACCGTTGCTAACTACTGTGTGCCATTCTGCATAATACCTCCATGTGAATTTATAATCTCACTTACACTTGTGCTTAGCCTTTGATGCTTTGCAAAACTGCTAAGTATTTGTTACTGCGTACACCTCTTCTTGTAGCTCTGTTTTAATGTGCTGCATGTTTCATTAATCAAGAAATTAAGAATGAAAACAAATGGAAGTTAAGCCCCTTATCTCAACTACAGAGGTGAGTACAAAAGGACAATGGAGCAGAAAGTATAAAATGTTACTATATGAAAATCCATTTTAAAAGGTAGATTCTTGCTAATATCAGTCGGTAATATGATTATGTCCTAAAGCAGAAAATATATGCTCTTTAGATTAGGTTTTTTAGTTATATATGCCAGTCATTTTAAGAATTACCCGATTTTTTGGAAACATTATTGAACTAGCTGACCAAATAATATCTTGCAGTAGTTAGTTCCTGGGATTAACATACCAAGAAATATTTTATCTAATTCTGATGTATGTAACAATTACATGTTTTAAGAGTCAACAATACTGAAGCAATTAATCCTATAAATTTTCCATTTCTTCTAGTAGACCTCATTCAGGACAGTGAAATTACAGAGAAAGAAGGTAATTCGAAAAATTATTAAATGTGGAAAGATTCTTAACTGGTGTTTTTACTGCAGCATTCTGCCTTTCTGTTTCAGTCCTACTACAGTCACGACTAGAAATAGGAAGCACTAAATTATTTAAGAGATCTGCATCATCTTTAGCTAAGCACATCTGAAAGAAGCGCTAGTGTCCTCCTACAAAAGGTTTAGTGTCATTACAGACCATTAGATGGAGGAAACGAAGCAAGTAAATACGAAGATGAGAAGAAATATTACCTATATCGGACTTGCCTTTAAGAGGGAGAATAATTAGGAAAATCAATGGAGAGAAAATGGACAGAAAAATACAGTTTTAGAACTTACCGATCTTCTTTGTCTTAAGATAGCAGCTTCTGCTGGGTGATTGAATCTAAACTTGTGAGACTTGCCAAGGACAACAAGCGCCCCTGTGAAAAAAAATTAGAAACCTACAGAGACATAATTCATCAAAGTTGGTCCCTAGAACATTAGCAGTTTCTTAACTCCAGAATACAGACTTCTGTATATACAAACTACTACAGAATAGTACATTTTAAAAAAAATAATATTGTTTTGACCAACAGCTTTCTGACTATCACAGAACAGGGAACTATTTTTAAAATTTGCCACTATGGAACAGCAGAGTTATCATTCTATAATGACAGCAAACTAATCTTGGAGATCTCTGCAAACTCAACATAGAAGTAAATTCCCTGTTCATATTAAAGATGACTTCATGTGAAATACACAACCAATTCACTGCTGGAAATTTGGTTTTACATTGTCCTTTTAAGATTCCAGATCACTGCAAGTTCCCAGAAAGTTGATTGTTTTTATTTTAAACAACTGTAAAGTATCAAAGCCTGACCCATTTCATCTGAGCTCATTCACCATAGCCTATGACTCAGTGGCTAGTACCCTCCACCTAAACACTCTGTGAAAAAGTTGAAGGTCATTTCAACCATATTACATAATAACCAAATAAACCCACCAGTGGTCAGCTGACTTAGAGCCAGTCTCCATTACTTTTCACAACAGTGCCTCTGACTACAGCTCTTCCCTTTTCAGAAGGTCACAGACTACTGCTGCCCAAAGGGGTCTTAATATTGTCATCTGTGTCTCCATTTTACTTTCTGTGAGTTATTTACTTTATTTGTCCCAGTCTGGAAGCTCTAGCCATGGACCAGACCTTGTGGTGCTAGGCAGCAGTAGGAGACTCAGAGATCCGTTTCTTGGATCTGCATGAATTCCATAAATCTTTGTCGCTAAACTCCAGATATAAGTTGATTATAATGCAGCATTCACAGAAAAAGCAAGGTTTACCTTGTGACAGACGACATGACCCAGTGACTTCACATCCATTCACAGTGCAGTGTGCACCCTGAACCGGTCGCAGGGTCACAATCCCACAGTTGTTATCTATGATACAATGATCCCTTTCAATCCACTGTCCCTGCAAAACTACAATATATAGATTTGTATTATCTCACCTGTTGAAGCGGTTGGGTTTGCAATATTTTCCTCAGAATGAAGTGTCACGTGCTGTTTGACATTATGCTGCACACTTCATACCTCAGAGATCTATGTCATGTGCAGAACAAGGAGATTAAATCATCATCTTTGATTGCTAGCCAAGTACCCCATCACAGAAAAAACTTACTTGAAAATAGTGACATTGCTCTTTTAAAGTACTCCTGGTTTTGGAAAACTGTACAATACTTTCTGATTTGTGAGCTGATGTGCAAGTTCTTCTGTTGTCCTGAATTTTCTTATTGATATTATAGTATTTATTGTTTATATTTTACTAACCTACTGGCTGAAAATAATCAAACTTAAGTAAGCTTAGCAGAACTAACCAGAACTGAGATTTTACAAAGTTTCCAAGTTCAGTACAAAGTTTCAGCTGTCTATCATAATTCGTAGCTCTTGAGATTGACTATTGAAATTAAGAGCAGAAATAAATAAAAAATATTTTGGATCATTTGGATTTTGTATCTAAAATACTCTGCCCAAGCAGAGTTGAAAAGCATTTTAAATGTCTCATGATCACTTGCACCACTAGAACATACCGAGATTTGGATGTTGGACAAAGATATTTTTAAACTCTAGTGTAGCATCTCACAAGTAGGAAGAAAATTCTTAAGAGATCTCGATTAGGTCAAGACCATTGACTTTTTGACTTCTTAAAGAAAAACAAAAAATAACCAAAAGATTTTAACCAACTTAATTATTCTCTTCTACTTAACCTCTTCTATAAAGAAAGCTGACAAACAGAAACCTTACCCAGCTATTACACACGACAAATGCAAACCTCTTTATTTGACCTGACCATATCATAAAACAATGTGTAGTATCATTCTCTTACCAATGTCTTGATCTTGGTCTGAATCACTTCTTCCAATTTTGGTTGTTCCTTCCTAAAAGAAGAAAAGAACCAAGTTAAAAGTTGGTTACTGAAAGGAACCATACATAATAATTAAAAAAGCTTTGGTACAGCATGTTAGCAAATACCTGAAATAAATCACCTCTGAATGACTGAATTGTTTTAGAGCAAACTATCTACTAATTCATAATACTACACTTTGCTGTTCCTCATAGCGATGCAATTACTTCTTATCCTGCAGCTATGTCAGCTCCTCTTATTACAACTTCAGTAGATGAAGTCACCTTCAGTGAATGATTTTTGAACTGTGCTTGAGACACACATTTTGAATATGAATACATGTTATGATGCTTTGCAATTTTACAGTAAGACTTGATGTTTGTGGAAATGAGATAATTCTTTTTATAGATATCCATGCAGGAAGAAAGAAACTGCAAAATGATTATTCAGTTAACTAGGCTTTTCAGATATAAAAGTAACAGAATTCCTATTTTGGGAGGAACTTTGTCAGAGATTATTAAATCTTCAAACAAACTACTAAAGGAGAACTTTCTTCCAAAGTGAAAATGATATTTATAAGAAGTCTTCTTGGTGGTTATGCAATATGGCATATGGGCAAGTTCCCAAACCTGAAGATTTAATAACTTCAAAGAAAAGAACTGCCTGTGAACAAAAGTTTCTAGAACAAGCAGACTCAAACTGTATTACGAGTCAGTGATGGGAGACAGTTTTCTTATGGCATAGTGCAAATATCAACAAAACAGAGTCATTTCATCAATACTATGAGAAAAAAACTATCAAAAAAAGCAGTAAATTTACCACTGTCTAGTATGTTCCATTACCGGTTCTATGTTTTCCCTTAGGAAAACAAAGAGAGATAATTTCCCAGCTCTGATTATTGATTATTGTAAACTGATTAGTGAATGCAATCTAAAACAACTTTAGTGGCAACTCTGTCAGTCATATTACAATTAGTTATGGTCATTAAACTACTTGATTTTTGTCTTCTATTTAGAATGAATTGAATATGCTTTCTGCTCCAAGTATATTACAACCTAGATTTAAAGATGAAGCAAGAAGTAGTGATCAGAAGCCTGAAAACTGGGAAAAAAGAAGCTGTGTGTTACTGTAAAAGAATGCAATTATAGGTAGTTATGGGTAAATCACAGTGGGTTTGTGCACTGGAGGGAAAGGGAGTGATTATAATTCAGTTCCTCACAGAGCTCAGCTGTTTGAACCAACAAACAGACCCTGCTGCTACAAGCCCTGCTGAAACTCCCTTGCTGGAGAGGCTGAAATCTGAACTGCGTCCAGTGCCTCTGCTTTGGAATAATTATCAGCCTACATGTCAGCTTAATGTTCAGTGCACTCAAACACGAAATATCCACCTGACTTGGACACAACCTGTAGAAAACTTAGGATCCATACAGCCTTTGACTCACCTCACACAATCAAGTGAGTCAGCAACATGTATTTTATACAGAGAAGCAAACCAACACCTAAGACTTCTTTACCAATTATCTTCTTAACTAAGCAAAGAAATAGTTATTGCCATTCCAAAATAAACTTTTTTCCAGTGTGCCGAAACAACTCTCTGGTAATACAATTCAACTCAGAAAAGTATATTACAGCAGTATTGGCTCATGAAATTCACAACAGTATCCCAGTTAGTGGAGTAATTCTGGGCAAGGGTACAGAAACAATACAACTCAAGTTAGCAAACTAACTCAAGAAGAAAACAAAACAAAAATAACCATAACCCAGTCCCATGACAGTTTGATTTTTTCAAATGCTATTACTGAGCTAATAATTTAAATATTTATTCTCTTTCCTAATTCAATATTGAGTATTCTACCTGAAAAAGCAAAAGACAGATGATTCATATGAAATTATTGCACTTCACCTTAACATATCAAGGTACATCTTGGTATCTGTTGAAGTACTTTTATATTGTAAACCTCTTCTGGCAGTGTTTCCTGACTAAGGGTAGAATTCCCAAAGTGCATTATATAACCATGAAGAGTAAAATTGCTTTCCCCCTTCAGTTTTGGGAGTACTACAACTTTCAAAAAAGTTTGTGAAGCACATCTGTTTCTAAAACAACATAAGAAAATCCCGCATTTTTAAGCTATGCAAAAAAGTCAGATAAACTACAGGGAAAATGTGTTTTTTGTTAATGAAAGCCAGAAAAAAAGAACAGAACCTAAGAAAGAAAGGTCCTTTAAGCATAGACACAGCACTGATCAGTGCAATTAATACTATGGAAAATGAACAGATTAAAAGAGTAACACAATGTTTATTCTATATGATCTGAAAACTGCTGCCATGACCTCTTTCTAGACGTACAATATAAAGTGCTGTTACATGTTGAAGCCCTAATACGTAAGGAACCACTGTTTTACCTTCTTGCTGTTCAGATGAAGGTAATAGACACCAAAGTCTAAAAGATGCAAAGCACAAAGAAAAGAAAAGGCAGCATCTAGGAGCAAAGAAAGAGGGGACAATGATGTTAGTGTGACAGAGAGACAACAGTGACTTCAGGAGGTGACTTTCAAACTAGGCTTCTCCATAAAAATAAGTATCATTAAATTACTTTAGATCTTGTCAAAATTAGTATGTGAAAATACCTGACATTTCCAAAATGGCACGTAATGGAAAAACACTTAAGTAGTAGCAATTACTTTCAATAAATATTTAATGTTAATGTAAGATTGAGTAGTTAAAGCTGCATGTTGATCAGCAATGGACATTATTACTTAGTCCCTAATTATTACCTGGTACAATTTCTTTCTGCAGGCATGAGAAAAATTAGTCAGGTTTCTCTTTCAACATGATAAAAAACAGCATCGTTTCTGCTTCAAACATTTGTTGTGACTTTTAATGGGAAAAAAAAATTCCTGTGTCCCTAAACTATATCAAGTACCACAAAACCTAAATTCAGATTAAGTTACAGCACATTTTTTGCTAATGAGTACACCTCTGTGGAGATGTCCATCCATCATTCCCTTTATGTTAAACAGCACCAATATTTCAGTAATGTCCATTCATTTATACAACATTAAGAAGTTAAAGTCCAACTTAGCACTGAATTATTAAAAATAAAATCTCCTAAAACTATTTGACCTAGCCATGCACGTGATAAGCTGCAATGTGGAGTAATACACAATGTTAGCTAAGTTTCTCGGTGAAACCTTGCCTTAAATGAACAGCTACACAGCAAAACAACATGTATGAGGCCAGGATTTCCACCTGATCCTGGAAAATAACCACTCAAGTGGGATCACAAGTAATTAGCATTCAAGCTACACACCTAGAATTCACAAGGGAGGCCTGGTAGGGTTATAAGAGCAACTTATACAAGTCATTGCCAAAGTGAACTTGTGCTTGTTAAAGCTCACTTTTATCTTTGATCTACACATACACAAGTATTCCAGTCTCAAGTATACAAGTACCTAGCAAAATCTGGACCAGTACCTCTGGTATACTTAAACACCACCCTGTATGTTTACACATACATGCACGCATGTGTGCGTGCACACACACACACCATCCTCATGTTTTGTGGACAAACTACTAATGCCCAGTTTGAGAATTTTGCTTTGCTTATGATACATTATTAATGCACACGCATTCATAAAAGGTCAACTTAGTATTCCATATACAAAGTCTCCTCCTCCTCCATTTTCATGTATACTTTTCTGCTTTTTTTCCCTGTTATGTGCATCTTGTGGGCTGTGGCCTTTACTTTTTAATAACTGTTGTTGTGATGCCACCTTAATCACTCTATATTTCCAAAGAAAACAAGTGTTTTCAAATTCAAGGGAAAAATAAGACAAGTGACAATATCTCACCCTGAGATGATACAGCACCACACCTGTGCTGAGGATATCATCATCCATGGCCATTAGATGAGGTAAACTAGAATCTATTGTTACTCCAGCTTTTTCTTTGTTGATGTCCACACTATATTCTTCCATAATGGCTTTTCTGTCTGTCCACTTACTTGTCCAGTCTTTGGTCAATTGCTCAATCTTAAAGAATAGAAGAAAAAACTTTGACTTACTAAGCAGGTTAATTTTTCCCACACAAATTTCTTCAGAAAGAACAGCATTTTTTTCCAGTTACTGGATGCAAAAGTCTTTCACCAGCTGCAGTGCAAGTGTATTTCTAATTGCAGTACATTTCTGTGGCAACAAAAAAATCAGGTAAATCTGCACTTCCACCTCATGAAGCACGTTTAATTTATTGAAGACTCATTCCCAGAATATCAGAAAGATATATAATCATGCTAACTAGTTATTTTACCTGTCTTTAAGCAAAACTTAATTTTAAGATCTCCAAAACCTTTCCAGGTCACTAGTGATCAAATCTTAGTAATTTAGTGACTGCACAATAGTTTCCTTTGAATAAATTGATGGAGTTTAATCTTGGAAGAGACAGGCTCTGGATAAGGAATTACTGTGATATATTGAGACAGCTTTCAAACATGGAGTAGATTGTGCAGACTTAGTAGTATGCAATGGACAGTATCCTGCTAAGGACACGAGACTTTCATCACAAACTGGTAGAGACAACCCAACATGCATTAAGAATAGCAGTTTTGTGCATATATTCAGAGCAAACAAGAAAAGATCAGGTCAAAAACATTTTCACTGTTGTTTCAGAACTATAACAATGCTATCCCCCCTGGCCCAGTGAAACAGGAGAGAGTTACAGCATCAAATACATCATACACACCTTCATTTCATTCTGAAGAACCAGCTCGGTCAGATTTCCATCTCTCTCATCGCTCCAAGCAGGACTGGAATTTCTCTGTACAAACAACAGCCAGCAAGATCTACATGTTAGTTTCCTTATTCACAACTGGCAGGCATGTTCTTTCAAACTCCAGGATTTCAAGGAGATGAAGTAAGGAGAAGGGAAGACAAAATACACAGACATTTGTTACTGCCTTCTAGCATCTAGCCTACACCTCTTAACTATTGCATGCAAGTTTTTGTGAAGAACTGGTGAAAGGGCATTAACAGAGAGATATTTCTGTGTAAATAAATCCTGGCCTGTAGTTCCAGTCTCTCCCAGCAAAACATGCCCTTCACGCCATGGAGAGCAAAGATGCTATTATTATTCCAAAGGAGAAAAAACAGAGGGTATCAGCTGTATTGTGAGAGCTTAGAGATGTTCACAACATCTTTTGGGAGACAGAGTGTGCAGGCATGGTGAAACCTGCAAAATACTGTTGAGGTCTACCAGTTCATTTTTTGGGGAAAGAGGATTGTAACAAGTCTGGCTGGGAAATTACATCAATGGTGAACATTTTTTACAGTCTTGGTGCTTCCATATCCCTACAAATAAAATATTTCTATTTCACAGTACTTCTGGACAACAAAACCATCTGACTCTACAAAAGACAAGCAAGGAAATCCTTTCTAATCATTACATGACTGCTTATACTTCAGGATTATCAATAAAATGCCAGAAAAAGAGAAATGACAGAAATGCAGTTAGCCTTATAATCATCGTGAAATCACTCAGAGAACATTTTAATTTCCCTCCAGTTACAATAAACATGGAAAGATAAACAGGTAAGATGAAAGTAAGCTATTGTAGCTACCTAAAGCACCATTAGAGCTCCAGCTGGGAAGTATTCCTACGTACCAGTTCAAAGCTCATCAGCATAGTTTTCAACCTATCAATTTCTTCTCGCAGATCTCTGATCAGTTTTACATTTGCATCCTGAAACATTGAGACACAGATGTTGGAAAAATTACTCTTCAAAACCTTCTAGCTAAAGAAATAAAGGCAGAGCTGTTCCGAGAGTCAGGAGAAGAGAACAGGCACACTCACAGCAGCACTCCTTGCTCCACTATTCCAGAACCCCAGGATGTACTGCCTAGGGGCAGGTGGTTCCCATCTTCCATAGGTTCTCTTTTCACATAAAATTTGTTCCATCTCTTTTCTGAATACAGACCTACCATAGCATTTGTTCCCATCATGACAATAGCTGGATACATCACTACTTTTATGGATTTACCTTCAAAATAGCCCCATCAGGTCAGAAAAATGCTGTTATTTCTGTCACGCAGAGGAGAAAATCAGGCTAGAGACTAAGTCAGAATGTCATCAACCATGGTATTAAAAGCCTTTGCCCCATTACACAAAGCATTCCCTGCCTAATTGTGAGGTGGCATTTATCTCACTTTCAGAGTAAGCATCTGCACCGGCAGTGTCTGGAGACCAGCTTTTTGCAGACAGTTCAGGGAAACTCTTGAGCAGAGTCAACTTTCTCTGGGCATCCAGTGACACATTGGCTCAGGCCAATTTGCAGTGAGGGGAAGGCGGCAGCTAGAGGAAGGGATGGAGTTAAGGGTCTAGTACTGGCTGTGCAAGAGAGCAACGGGCACACAAGCTGGGAGGCTGAGAGGCTGTATGTGAGAGTCTAACCCAGGACGACTGTATTTACTTGCATGCCACAGAGTTAAGAACTGCTGCTGCCAAAACCAAACACACTATTGCTGCCACTAGTGATGTCTAAAAACTAGTTTTAGTCACTGGTAACAAGGATGCAAATTAGATTTGGGAAACCTTGGTTAGAAGGATTTCCTTCTGCACAAGATTTAAGAGTATCTTTAGGAAAGCAAATAAATGAAGTACATTTCTAAGATTCTATCCTTTTGTCTATGGATAAAATCTTGATACACCCAGGTCAAATCACAGAAGAACCCTACTAAAGTTATAAAGTCAACTGCTCAATGATTAGGAAATGCTGGAATCAAGACATTTTGAAACCTAAATTCAGTCTCCTTTAACAGACACACTGTGATTCAGTCCTTAAGTTATGGGATCACTGTAAGACAGCAGCCTCATGCAGAATGCCAGGTGAAGAATGCTCAGTTAAAGCAGTAATTCAAGAGTTTTATATGTCTAGCCTGTCTGATTAAAGATCTTGATTATTATGTGCTATTTTAGTTTTGCTGTGAAAACAGAGAGAACTATGCATTTCCCATGGATTTTTTTATGCCTGTTCTCATCACTATAGTGTATAAAACCTCCACAACTGCTAATCAATCTGTTTTAACAGCATGTCTTCAGGAGAGCTTATGTTTTTCCCATTTGATAAATGTAGACTTGGGGTAAGGGTGGAAAATGAGGAACAAGCACACACTGAAATTTTGCTAGCACTGACAAAGAATGCTGTAGCTAGGGCAGTGACAGAATCCAGTCCTCCAAGGCAGCATCAGACTCCCCCCTTAATACCCTGCCACCTTCTAACTTGTGCAGCCTGTGAAGGACCCCTGCACAATCAAACAGATGAATCTGCCATAAGGATCAGAGTTCATACCTGGAACAGGCCTATTTTGTGCAATGAATGAACCTGGGGTTCTGTGGCAAAATTTGTTTCCGTGTATTTAAAGGACTCAACATTTTGTGTACTGAAAAGAAGACAAATTGAGGCTATACAGACTACCTCAGGCCTGGCATATTAACTTCTGAATTCCTTGTGACATTTACAGAGTTCATTTAACATGTCAAAAGAAAGGACCACAATGGTTATGTGCTTATAGTAACAGGTTGAATAGTAACAAATGATCCTAATAGATCTGTAACTCTGCTAATATTTAGGATAAAAATAGGGTAAATATTCATATCGTAACAATTCAAAGAGAAGGAGGACTGAAACTCAATGAACAAAGATGAAGAATGTAAAATAGGTGTGAAATTCGAAATGGTTTAAACTACAAGGGATCAAAGAATTTTTTTCTGTAATATCCAGGCTCCTATTCAGCTCTCATTAATGTGGGAAAAAGAGGGATGAATTTTATTCAGAGAGCAGATACTTTGAATAAACCTTAAATAATAGACACAACAAACCAGAACAAGAATGAAAAGCAGAAGTCAAGGTTTCACCTCATTCACTCTGGGCTTGTTAATAATATTTTTGGCGTTTGAAGCATATCTCAGGGTACTCATGGTCTCATTGTAGCTGGAGCTGGCAGGAGAGATAGCTACAGACAGAAAACAAACAGAAAAAGAAACACTATTTTAAAAAGTAATCAGCTTAACCCACCACTTTTCAAAAAGGTGGATTTTTTCAGTCTTGCTTCTATAAAAAACAAAACTAAAACCATCTTTAGGGATATTTCATCAAGCTTACAGATAATGTCTTCTCAAGATAGTGTTTATAACCAAATAAATCACTTTAAATCAAAGCTATGACCTTGGAAATACTCTTAAGCTTAACTTCATGCACAATCAGCATGCCTCTTCATTTCCTTGAGTATTCTATGAAGCATTTATGAAAATCTTTACAAGGACAGATTCTAAGTGATCTAGCTGTATTCTCACTGTAGTAGAGATATATGTTAAGGAAGTAATGTAGTGCAAAATGTTAACGATGAATAGAAACCAAACTCACTGGCAATCATAATGGTCTTGGAGTTGCCCCCCAGACTGTCCTTCAGAAGCCAGGTAAGTATGGAGTCACGATACGGGATATAAGCTGGTCGCCTGCTCCCATTGACACTGCCTGTGGAAGGACTGTCTGCATGACTGCTCTCCCCTTCGCTTGTTATGGTGTTTATGCTCTGGCAGCTGCTGAACATCTGTGAATTTTGTGCTGAAGGAGAAACACCACAGAGTTCAGGAAAGGGGTTATCTTATTCTGTCACGACTATTTAATTTTCTTAGATGGCATTACAGTTTATGAAGATGCCACACAGCTGTTTTGTTCAGTGTTTTGTTGTAAATATAGATAAATATTAAGACAGCACATGATGAGTGAATCCTATGCTTTTATCACTACCCTTCAATATAAAGAACTATTGTGCTTACCTAAAGTGGAGATGACAATTCCAAGTGTAACTAATGACTTGTTAATATTGGCACCTTCGGTAATTCGATCTTTACAGTAACTTGGATCAGCCCTTTCACTGTAGCACACAAGCAAGGAAAAGACAATGCAAACCAAACAACAATACTTAATTATTAAAACACAATCAATACGAAAAAAATGATGTATTTTACTGACATACAAGAAAACAGAAATTGCGATCTTTGAAATTAAAAAAAAAGAATATGCTTTGAATACTTTACATTGCTCTCTTGTTCAGAAAATCCAAACAACCATGAGCAAAGGCCATTGGCACAACCTACTGTTAAAGGCCCATCAAAACATAAATCCCAGCCTGAACTGGGCAACCCAATCATAATTGTTCTGAACCAAAAAAACAACAACATAAATTCCTCAACTCTGCAAGAGTATGCTGGCTCAGTGCAAAAGTCTGTATATCTCCTCCATACTATTTTCTCTGCCCAGACATGTATGGAGATTTACATTCTTGAGAAATAAAAATCTCCTGTTCTCCAGCTGCTCTACAGCTCTTCAGCACAACTTCCATCTTTCTGTTCTCTAGTCATGTTCAGCATAACATGTCATAACCACATGTTCCTCATTGAAACATATAGCTAAGATCAGAGACTTGGGAACTTTTGGAACACAAACAACGTAAGCAATGAGTTATGACTATTTTCTCCCACCCATACTAGGAAGCAATGAGGAATACTTTCTTTTTCTCTCTCACTTTACAATCTCAGATTTGGTAATTACACCAATAGCTACTGGAAAAGCCACTTAATAAGAACACAGAGTTGAATGGAATTACCTTAAATGTATGCAACAGCACAATACTGGATCTGAGGACCCAGGAATTCCCTTCCTTAATGAAATGCAAGACCCAATACAGAAGAACATATGACAGAGACAATATTAGCTCAATATTCCTTGTTACTGTATACAAAAATCAGTCTTATTGTTAGTTTAATGAGGTTTTAAAATAATAAATTTCAGCTTTTAAGGCACTACTACCAGCGTCTTCAAAGAAAATTACCTTTTTGCCCCTCAGTATATTATTACCTGCCTGCAAGGTCCACTAAGTTGATCTTGCTTGCAATTTCAGAGGGGAGATTGTTCTCCAATATAGCCTGAAGAGAAAAATATACATAAGGAAGATTATTCCTTTTAACTAATTAATCAAATTAATTTCTTTTGTTTGAAAATCTTTTATTTGAAACTGAACTGTGCACATGACTGTCCCACTGTCTTCCTTTGTGGCCTTGACTCACTGACTATGTCCAAACCATTAACTCAACAGCTCTCTCAACCAACAGAGAAACAATCCTCTTATGCCCATTTCCTCTTGGAAAAAAAACAACTTTACTGCCTAGTGACTGTGAAAGGCTTTCTTGTAGATCTTGCTGAGTTATTTTCCACTAATGTATTCCAAAGGTCTTTTGTGAAACTACTGAAAAATATCCCAAAACGTTCTGCGATTACAGGATGTTAGAAGTGTGAGATAGAAAAGGTCTATTGGATCACTGAACGACTTCCCTGCCAGGGAAGGATATAATTCCTCTGGAAAAAGAGTGTATTGTCTCTGGGAGAGTACTAGATGCCAAGTGCTAAAGAGATGAGCACATCTGAAAAGCTGGACAGATACAAAATTTTGGTAAGCACTGCTTATACTTCAATTAAGGATCCTAAACAAGTGTGACAAAACATAACTTCAAACATATTCACACACAATTTTCACAGCATCCTAGAAGGAGTATTGCATTTCAAAGGGCTGATTAAAACTTTAAGCATTTCTTTTTACAGTGAGACTTTGGCATCGCCTCTGACTATAAGCTTGCATAAAGGAACAAGAATACTTCAGTAAACACTCAACACATCAGGCAATGTAGGAAGTGTAACACAGCTGCAGCAAGTAACAGCTTCCATTGAGGTTATTACAAACAGCACAAAACAGTGACAAGTAAAGAATGCACAACACACTGAACAGTTCTTTTTGAGCATGAAGAGAAAAGGAAGTTGAATTATTTCATCTAACCTGAGTGTAGTGGATGGTGAAGATAGCATGGGATCTGCTGCTGGCATTGTGAATATGTGTAGCTGCTGTGATTCTAGAAAGAAAAGCAAACCATTCAATTACAAAGGCTTATTTACCTCTATTCAGGGAAAACAAAAACAACAAATAAAGAAGATAAATGAAGGAATGTGAAACTTGGAGAATATGGTAGGTTGTATCCTTGGATCTGATCACAGAACGTTTGGCGGAGGACCTGGAAGGGTGGAAACTGAGGGTCAGTTAGAAGTTTTTTTGTCCACCTGCAGCACTCTGAAGAAATATCTTAAAGCAGCCTTACAGCCCAGGTGTGAGGTGCTGCATAAGGGAACTAGAGCCAACAACAGTATCATACAGCTCAACCTCAACACCACGGAACGTACTGGTCCAGTACATTTTCTCCGTATTGTCCCCACTTTTATTTCTTGGTACTTCAAAGGGTCCAAAAAGCTTCATACACCACTTGTGGGGCTCCCTTCTGTCACAGAGCTGATACAGTAGTTTTACACTGTTAGAGGAGTCCAATTAGATTAGGCAGTCTACCCATATGAGTACCAAATGAATAATGTAATTCACTCTTGTAGCACTTGCTTGGCTTTACCACTGGTTCTAGCTCTCTGACCCACTGCACTCTGGCTACCTGGTACCAGAGTATGAGGTACCATACATACATACAGAGGAGGAAGAAAAGGAGCAGCAGCACTCTCCCACTGACTGTAACAGAAACTTTTGGAAACTCTGCTTTCTTTGTCATCGTTTTGATTAGACAAACCTAAAGAAAGCAGGGTGGCAGAAGCCGGGTCACAGGTCTTTTGCTTTGTCATTCTTGTAGCTTGCCTTGAATATCAGCTATATGCACAGCTTTTAACATCAGTTTTGCCCAGCTTACCCTCCACAACAGCACATAATTTTATTAGTGCCGACAAGGACTGCAGAACCACATTTTTGTTACAAGCTCAGCTGTCAGAGGACTGTAGAAACCAGTTGCACTAGAGAGCAGAAAGCTGCCGTTGTACGTACACTGCTGAGCACCTGCCACAGGAGGCCAAAGCCAGGACTCTCCTCCCTATTGCTCTCTGCTTCCTACACCTCCAGAGCCACGTGATCGGGCACTGCCAAAAGCTACAGACAGCCTAGTGCGCCATAGTTATAAGTGAGCCTAAGGCAAGGAAGCAGGACAATGTGAACTAGTCTCCAGATGTTGGAGGAGGAAGACAAACAATTAGGTAAAGGGCAGAAGACAAAAACCTGTTCTACAGCAGGCACAGAACGTAACAGAACAGCACTGAAGTTTATAAAGCAAGAGAAAAATAGAAAGAGCCCCAGGATTTGGAGGAGAAAGTGTTAGTACTCGCTTCCCACCCCTAACAATACACAGGGTAACTGGAGAGCAAGTTCACATCTCAACTATTCACAACCTATGCGAGCATTTTATGGGAGAATGGATGTGTTAGTTTTTCATCACCGTATGTGGTATACATTTTAATACTTTTACCTACTCTAATAATATTTTCTAGATTCATCAGTTGTTTTTGCTTTACACAGCACAAGGAGCTATGCTTTTGGAAAATTTGAGATTTGTATTTCCTGCTTTTTAAAAATTTTATTCTTAAGCATTTGAGACTGAGTCTTTCAAAGTGTCAAGAGAAAAAAAATAGCATTAAGAGTTACAACAAAAATAATGATTGCATGTTGAAAATCATATTTGTTTGTTTTATAACAGCTAGGTGCAGCCAGAGCAGGGCTGGAGCTGGCCTGATAAACCCAACTGATAGAAAAAAATGCCTTCAGTAAACTCTGCTTATTTTTGGTACAGGAACTGCCTGCCCACCCACCCATGAAAGCCACCACCCATGTTCAATTGAAGCTTCCCCCCCTATCCTTCCTATATAGTCAGACCTCGAGCTGTCATTCCCCACCTGCTCCTCTCCTGTCTCCTATATGGGGCAACTGCAACCTGTCCACCACCTTCTTTATCCATAAGATCTTGATGTTCATGTTTCATCATGTTCCATTTGCCAGACTGCAGATGTTTTAAGTTACTTTGTTTGCATTTATAATGTGCTAATAAATACTCTGCAGCATATTTCAGAAAAATAAAGACTAAGGTAAACACGAGTTTCCTGTATATTCCAAGTAAGCTTTTGAAAAGTTACTCAGAAAAGGAAGTTGCTTGGTTTCATACAAGTGATAAAGTTTGAAACTTCAGCATCACAAAAACTTACACACAAAATACTGATTTTGTTTTCTCTGCATCTTCTATTTCCTTAGCAATAAAACAACTGTAGGATTGCACTAGTAGACAAACGGGAATTTTGTGTTGTTCTGAAAAAGTCTCTTCCTACCACAGAGTTGCTTCTATTGATTGCTACAAGCAGAAGCAGCAAACTTAATCCTGCTGTATATTCTATGTGGTTTTGTAATAATGCAGCTTAGTTTTTATTTACTTCCCAGCATCACTGATATTCTAAAATCTTGACCTTTCTTATGATAAGACTTAACATCAATTTTGGAACTGTGATTTGTATTTGGAGGATCCTTTCAAATATAACTCATTTACATCACTGTAATGGCAGTTGTATCGATATCCAATGCTCCCTGTCGAAAAAGTAAAAAAGTGTCTTGACTGATTGGAGCCGAAATCATTGGCTTCACTGGTGTGTCAATTCCTACAGTTCTTGCATAGCAAACATGCACAATTTGGTCTAAGAACTTAGAAAAATACTTACAAAAATTAAAACAAATAACGATAAAACAAGTGCTTTTAGAAATTAAATAAAAATACTCTCTTTCCAACAGTTTTAAATCACTAAGGTACACTAACAAATGAGTTGAAAGCTATACAGTCTAAAGTGTCATGAACAAGCGGAAGAGAAAAAGAGAAGTCTGTTTACAGCAAAACGTTTTCCTGGCATGCATTTTTTATCCCAGGCAGATGGTTGAATCTTGTGGGTAAGTCAGCATGGGATCAGTTTTGAAGAAACAACTTCATGAGTGCTTGTAGCTTTTACTGTGGATAATACAAGGATACATAACATCTTATATGTATAAGACAAATACAAATATGACACTTATATGACAGGTGTACATCATCCTGTCACCACAAAGCATTGGCAACACAGTCAGCAAAATAAACATCAATGAAATTAACACACAGTGAAAGAAGTGTTAAATAAGGTTGGAGCTGGTTTTTTTTTTTTTATACAATACCTTTTAGCTATTCCTTCTTCTAGAAGTTCTACAACTTGCTTGTAGTCTGTAACTAAATGTTGAGTCAATCCTGCCAAAGATTTAAAAAGACTTAAGTGCATATTTTTCTCAGGAAGTTTCAGTCAGTTTACCCAACAATTTACCCAACACCAGGAGCATAAGGATGTTCTGCTGGGATGCCAGTCTATTCTCTAAGTAGTCTCTTAACTGGAGTAACTATTTTACCTTTAAAAAAAAAAAAAACAAAACTAAAAAATTGCAGTCCATCCTTCAGATGCAGTGATATCAGCATAAAAAATGCCTTGTACCTTCAAAGTACAGACCTTTTTCCTATCTGTCTGCAGAATAATGGTATTTAAAAAACCAATATATTTGAAACTCCATAAGGAATTTTCAGCTATGTCACTGATACTAATTGGACACAGATCCTGTAAAGCAGCTTTTTGCCACTGCCTCTGGATAACGGCTCTGCTCACACAACTAACAGAATTAGCAACTGTGAATATTTACCATCTACTTCACCAGTCTTCAGCCTGCAACACATAGGAGTCTTCACTCTTTTCTCCCCATAGGATAACCAAATAATGACATGAAACATCTGGACCTTTCATATCTTCTACTTTCAGGCGTTTTGATTAATTTTTATTTTATTTTTATTTTATTTTTAAGGGGGAAAAAACCCACTGAAAACAAATGAAAGCAGCACTGCATTCGGAGCCTGCGGTGTGGGAGTGGTGGCTGTGACTCACAGGGCCCCAGCGGAGGGCAGTGTGCTGCTGTGCTGTAGCGGCACTGCCAACCCCCTGCAAAAATGCAAATTCCAACAGACGCACAAAATTAACCTCAACAGACTTGTATTTCACATAAATCCAATTTCATATACCTTGTTTGCATTTCACGGTGATGATTAGTTATCATTTGTACTGCAGTGACTCCTACAAAACACCTGAGTTGTGAAGCAAGCCTTTGTCATACAATACCGAGTAAAACACTCCTCTGTGGAATGTTTTATCCCAGCTGGAATCCAGGACATCCGCTGCCCCCCAACACTGATTTAGGTCTGGTTTGTTTTATTGCAGACCACAAACGTGTGGATGAAGGCAGAATACTGAAAAATGTGGTTTATTTGGATCAAATAATTTATGTACTGCTAGAATATGTCAAGATGAATATAAAATTCAACAAGACTGAATGAAATAAGTACTTCTGACGTTGTCAGAGTCTATCCTTACATGATAATAGCTTTTTAAACTTTAAATTATAGCACGATCTAAGCCAAAGATGGGAATTTCTTTTAGTCCTTTGACAACTGATACACATAAAGAAAAAAACCCCAGATTTTTGGATCACCCACACTTTAAAGAAAAGAAACCCTAACTGTAGCATGCATGCATGCATGCACACCCACACACACAAGAAGTATAGTATGATTTTCAAACAAAAGCATTTCTTCTGCTCTCTAGTGTCCCTTTACAATACATTAATTCCAGAAGTCATCACATTTTCCATTTGAGAAAGAGGCCCATTATTTTTCCAACAGCACTGGGATCTTCAAAGCTCAGAACATTGAAACTATCTTATATTGTTTTCCCAGACACTTTTTCAGGGTCTTATTTAACTGAATAAAAATCCAGTTACAAAATGGAGGCATGGGAGAAATTCTTACCTACCTACATTTCCATAAGTACTGAAAACGTGAATCTAGCAGAGTTCAAAACTTTTAGTTTTTCAATAAGGTAAATGAAATATTGTAAATTATGTTTGAAAACAATTGACAAAGTGTTCTGTTGGCTGCTAGAGAAAGAAAGTTCAAGTTCCAAAGAAAGATCAAAAACACTTGCTTGTCTAGAAATCTGCCTTGGAGTTAAGAAAGGATCTCCCCCAGAAAAGTGTCTCAGAGTAACAAAATAGATTGCATCATTTCCTGATTTAAGAGAGGCTGATTCCTTAACAGTGCGACCATCTGTGAGGGAGAAGTTTGAAATGATTCCAACCCAAAGCACTGAAACACTTTCAGCATTTTAAAGGCTACAATCTCACAGCCTTTACGTGGAAAAATGATGGGCTGGAAACTATTCAAAATACTTGGTGTTCAGAGCTGGGACTTCCTGACTGGACTTGCAAATGGAAAATGCATTGCCCAGAGCATCTAAGCATCCTTCAGTAGTGTAAATTTTCTGATTTACTTCTCTGTTCTTCATCTAGTGCTATGGTATACATACATACATATATGATACTCTGGGTATCATTGACACCAACCACACAACTGATAAACTAACGGTACACTGGGGAGCTCCTGATCAAAGTCAGCAAACCTTAAAATTGCTGATGGCTTGCAAGAAATATGATGTAAATAAATAAGATGCTCATCCTTAACATACTGGATCCATGGGAAATAATAGAAGATTTCTGAGGTTTGCTATTGTTCATCATCTTTATTTCTTTCATACAGCAAATCACCCAGAAGGGCAATACAAAACAAGCGCCCCTTCTCATAAGCTTGCTGATAATTATGATCCTAGCCATCTAGCTACTGGAAACAATACTCTTACACTCTGATCCTGTACAGAGACACTACATATAAAACTGCCAAAGACTACTTTAGCACGTAGAAGGCCCTCATTACAGAGATCAGCAACTGTTGATTGCAGCAATACATTACTGCAGCTGAGAAGGGCATTTTGTACCACTGTTGTGAACCATTTCATTTTCTTGAATTTGATGTTATTAAAATCAAGCTGACTGTACTCCTCTCACCTACATTCAAAACACCTCTGGACTTTCTCACTACTGTTTATTTTCAATGTGAGCTAACGAGTATAGTTCCAAAAGGAGCTATGTCATCAAACCTTCTTTGTTAGTCCCTCCTCCAAAAGACACCAGGGTTGTCTCAAGTAAGACAAACTGTTCCAGTTCTTAATTGCATAAACTGTACATAAGCATCTTTGTTTATTAATATATATTATTTACATATTTTTTAAAAAACCTGTCATCTGACCGTTGCCCTAAGCCACTGACTCATCAGCCTGAAATCACTTCCGTTCATGTTCTCTCACAACAGCATCTAATTATACCTCATCATGCCTTCAGCAGAGAAATTACTTCATTTTTCATGCATGTGATCAGATTTTCTAAAAATGTGAATCACATTTATCATTACAATTAATTTTTTTCTTATAGACACCAACACTGATTTTTTTTTTGAGGCTGTCATGAGATACACAGAGAAAGGATCTTCTAAAATAAAGTATTCATACTGGATTTACATATGTGGCCAAAGCTGGCAAATATTATTTAGGTTAATCTTTCTCCCTTATCTTTTCCTCAGATTTTACGAGATCTAATCACTTGGGAACTGTTATGGGATATTTCACAATACTAGCATAAAATTGTTCCACTTAAAGTTTTTAGTTGTGTCTAAGTATAAAATCCTTATTCAAAATAGTTTAAAAAAAAAAAGACACCAAAACCAAAATCCACCCCACCAATCAACCAAAAAAACCCAAACCCCCAAAAACCCAGAACTGAAAAAGAAGTGACAGATTTGGCCTGGAAGGTTGCAGATGAAGACAAAATAGTGACAAAAGGCAAGCCAGCCCATTGGCAGAAGCTGTAACTTCATTTTCTTTTAAAACAAGGAAACGCCATTATGCAGCCAAGGAATCACTGGAGATATAAGGCCTGAGAAAAGGGATGGAAATTGCCAAGGAAGGAAGCAGTTTAAAGACCTTTTCTTGCCTGGTGAATGAGCAGCTGCTAAAAGAAAATAATTAGTATCTGTATTCCACCAACAATTAAGTTCTCCAATAACAAACAGGTAGAAAGAGAATCTTGGAAAGACCTCAGCAAAGGCCAAATGTTTATGAACCTGCTTTACAAAGAATGATAAGCTTGCCATACTAATGAGACCATCAATTCATCTATTTTCTAACAATCCTTGAACAGGATGCTGATGTGCTGGGAAAGCACTGCTGAAATAACCAGAATGCCAGATAGTCCCTTGTGTATGGGACCATGCAAGTTCAACATTTCCCAAGTGCTTATTTCAAATTTTGAGAGGAGGAACTGCTAACAAGCGTTGGTTGTTAGATGCCCTATGACCAATACTGCAGGTGCCCAGGGAATAAGAGCTGCAAATTCCAGACTCCATTGAATCACATTGTCAAGTCACCCTATCTGTTCTTACATCTTGCCTTAATCTCTGAAGTAAGCATAACAACCTGACATGTAATGCCACGATAATGAAAGAGGGAGAAAAGTAAACCAGGGAGAACAAAAGGAATTCACAAAACAGAGACAAGGCAGAACAAATCAGTATTTGACCTGATCTGACAGGACCAATAAAATTCTGTGGGATAAGCATCTTGCATACTAAATACACACCCTCCACGTGTTACTATCCACTTGGTGGCCAGCCTGTTAGAGACAGTGATACCAGAGGTAACTCTGGAATTCTGCCCACTAGATATAAGGCACACTGAAAGGAAACATATGCATTTACTTTCTAAACAAACTCACTAATTTTTGAAATTTGCATGAGTTTGGAAAAGGCTTTTCCTTCTGACCTCCACTGTAAAGCTACCCTGTATGATTTTGCATTGGTGCAATGATTTTGAGACACATGCCTTTTGTTAGTTGTTGGTCAGATAAAGGGTGACATAGCAGGCAAACTTTACATCAGGAGCTAATCAATTTACAAAGTACCAATGACCAAACTCAAATTTAAAGCTACGTAAGACCCTGAAGTGAACACACCAATTAAAACTGAAAATTAACTGGAAGTACAAAAACAATGAGAAGATAAGAACTAAATGACACACAAGTGAAACAGAAAAAATACACATGGGGGAGTGTTTTCGTCTGTGTCACCTGATTTGAAAGCTATGATTCACTAGAAAATGCAAAGCCACCTGAGGGGCTGCTGCTGCTGGCGTGAATTAAAGCGTGTGATGTTTTTAATCATATAATGCACCTACACTACCCATTCTGTGCTTTTTCAGTTAATGAAGGAAAATGAAGCTTACTGGGTTCTCACTTGGGTAATACAGATTTTCATTGCTTCTCATGGCCTGGCCTGCAACATCAAACAAGTTGAGTTTATCTACTTTTTAAATTATTTTATATATGTAATGCTGCCAAGGACTGAACCAGGTATAGAGGGACCTTAGGCTGGTCTGGAGAACTCATTTAGAGCTGACGTTAGTAGATTTCTTGATTAAGATTTCTTTAAAACCAAAGAAAGCAAAACACTGTGGCTTCCATATGACTTATGCCTGGAAAGGCAAACAGGAAAGTGTAGGATATCTGGTCAGTTGGATAACAGAGGCAAAGCTTTCAGTGTATTACACATGTTCATATTAACAAGCAAAATATTTGAGGAAAGTAATGCCTGAAGAATAGAAGCAATTAGGATCACACCAGGAAAATATGCAAAGACACATACAGATCTGATCCACATTTACTTGAAATTCTGATGCTAGTTGTGAAGCCCACTCTCACCTTGTACATATGGTCCTGTTTCAGGGTGTTCTCGGACTCGAAGTGTGTAAGGTTTCTTTCGGTCTGACTGTTTTAACAGATCTCGGACACGCTCATTATAGATTTCAAGAAAACTGAAAAGCAAAGAAAAAAAGAATGTAAAATGCAAATTATTAAAAAAAAAAGGAAGCATATATTTTGACAAAGTACCTAAATCTTACATAGATCTTTCATGATATAGTTGATGAATTCGTTTGTGTTATCTCTGTTACTACCCCTTCCCATGCAGTGCATGTAGAAAGAACACATAGTAGCAAATTTCCAAGAAGCAAGAGGCATTTAGTATTTTATTTAAGAATTCATAAAATATGCTTTTTTAACACTGTGGACACAGTCCACAGATTTCCAAACATAATGCTTCATTAGATCACTGGAACAACAAATAAGAATGGAATGTAGGATTATGGCTCAAATTTAAGAGTTAAACAAACAAGAAACAATTTTTTAATGCACTCCTATTTCAGCTGTCTATACAAAAGTGAACAGACAGCATCTAAAGAACTATACAGAGATCAAAAAATAAAACCAACAGTTTCTTATCTATTCTCTGTGTTCTCCCCCTTGTTCCAAAATGATTAGGCAACCGAGAAAACAGAAACAAAATAAACTAGTCTTTACTCTGTTTGATTACAGGAATATGTTGTTGAAAGCATTCATAGCATTGGCCAAAACACTGACAAGCTTACCTGACCTTTACTCTGCAAGATGCTGTTTGGTCTGAGTAATCATCCTTCCTTGAAAAAAGGCCCTGTACAAATCAGAAGTTTACGTAAGTTTTAAATCCATTGAGAAAATCTAACTGCTTAAACAAATGCAAGTAAAAAAAAAAAAAAAAAAAAAAAAAAGAAAAGTACCTCACATATACGAGGTGTCAGCCCAATGGATGCCTTCAAATAATAAACAGAAAAAAAATTAAGCAATGTACTTGCTGTGACTCTTGCAAAACTTACTTTTAAATAAAAGCCAAGTTACAAGAAAAGGACAGAATCACAGTGCAGCATTAAAGTAATGACTATATGGTGGATTACAACACAAACCACCCTGGACTGTAGGTCAGAACAGCATGGCAATGTTCTACTACTCCAGCTGAAGCATCTTGCATGTGAAACTGCAGGGTCTCACATGCTGTGCCATGTCAGCTGTTTCAGCTTTAGTGCAAACGTTCTTTACAGCAGAAGTCATTTTAGAGCAACCTATAGAGCAGCAATGAGAAGTTTAGAGGCAACACTGAAACTAGCTTAACTAGTCATGAATATAATGCTTTTTTCTTATTCTACTTTAATTTCTTTATGCTATGGCATCACAGAACAGGCTTGGAACAGCTTTATGTTCTAGATTCATAAATCCAGTCTCTCAGAGAGAATGGTATAAGGCTACTAACAGCACCCAAACTAGCCAATTTAAACTTTGCCAAAACAGTCTACACCAAACTGAAGTAACAGTGTTTTTCATGTGATAAACTGCTCTTATAACATGATTGCTTGCACTTCGGTGATCCAGTGCCAACACACCCTGAGAAAGACTTAGGTAGAATCTGTTTGCTGAACAGCACGAAAGGATTTTAGAAGGCACACTTGAAATGGTGTTAGGGGAAGAAAGTCCAAGTTCATCAAGTGAACCACCATGGGCAAAAGTTCAGTTTATACCAAACACTTGTTTCTTCCTAGTTTTGAACACTGTTTAACAGTGAATACCGTGAAATATTAAAGATCAGATCAAAGTAGGATTCCACTGGAGAAAAAAATCATTTTATAAGCCACAAATCTCTTCAAAACACAACACCTGGAAATTGCCTTAGAAATAATGATAACTTCAAGATGTGAACATTCTGAATTGCTAAGATATTTTCAAAATAATGTAATAACAAATATCCTAGTTTGTCACCTATTAACCACAACTTTAACAATTCTTCAGGCTTCCATGGAGTTAAGCTTGATTTCACAGAAAATGGATGGAGAATCAGGTCATGATTTAACAAAAACCTGTTGCTGATGTCTGTGGGGAAAACAAAATCAAAAAATCCGAACTCTTGTCAAAAGTACAAACCATGCCAGAATAGTCTTTTTTTTCTTTTCTTCAGGGTTAGAACAAACTTTACCCTCATTTCACATTAAAAATTGAATCCCATGGGTGTAGGAAACAGTAGTCCACTCATGCAAACTGTTACAGTTTTTTTTCTTTAGTAACAGGTTTCACCATCAGCTGAGAATATTTATGGACAGAGATCAAATTGTCTTGTGTTGCAGCAGAACACAGGAAATCCTCAACCGACTTCATTGATCTGAGTACCAAGACCAAAATGCACTTTAAGTGGTTCCTGGTAGACAAGAATCTTAAAATGCAACAGCTTCATTCAAATACATTTCAAAACTGGAAGTGAAGAAAGTACTAGTTTCCACAGGCCAAAGGATAACTTCTGCAACAGATAAATGTCTCAAGTACAGAATGAAGCCGTTACAAAAGTATTCCTGTGAATTGTATCCAGTTTTATTTGTGAAAGTGATTTAATTTCAGCATAGGTCAGATAATACAAAATATTCTCATGGAATTTTTTGGCTATCTTGAGCTATAGATTTCTAATACAGAACTATTCAGAGGCATAGATTTCTTCACCCCCACCCCCCGCCATAGCAATAAGATTCATACATAGTAAAATGAAGATTATCTAAAATAAATATTTAAAGTACCATCATATTTTCTAGCAGTTTAGCTGAAACTACGTTATTTACCTAAATGTAAAGGCTTGACTCTCATTTTATATATATATAAATACCAAATAAAACACATATAAAAGCTTTCTGCTCAACATGCACCATAATCACTGTTTAAAAATAAAGCGATATTTCTGCTGGACATCCTGCCCTCAACTCTGAGTGTAAAATGAATGGCGTAACTCACAGGTGTTCCCATCATTGTGTAAGTTTTTCCTGAACCTGTCTGTCCATATGCAAAGAGGCAGATGTTGTATCCTCTAAATGCACCTGACAACACAGAAGTGCCAAGGTCCTGGAACACCTGAAAAAGACCAAAAGAAACAAAACAGTCCATGAATAATTGGATAATTAAATACTCCTCCCTATAAACACTCTGCATTACCTGTAGGTCTTGCAGCTTTAATAACTCCTCGGGAACAAGCATCTCCACAGTATTTGTCTTTCTAACTTATCAGACACAATATTAAGCACCCAGTGTTCACTTGTTACATCTTCCTCCGGATGCTGATACACCAAGCATGGTGCTGACAACAAGCAGTAGCGTTTAATTGTGCTTCCTTGCCTTTACTTTACACTTAGACTGTATGATTTCTCGAAGATCTCTCCCACCGCAAGTTTTTACAGTCCTCAGCATAAACCTGACAGAAAACGTGATCAAAGCTCTTTAACACAATTACATTAATAGCAACATTAGGCATCAGAACTATAGGTCAAAAGCTAAGCAAAGTCTAACCCGTAGCCTGCAAGCAGACCTCACCTAAGCAATACTTCTATCTTGGCTATCTGGTCAGTAAGTGATACCACCAAAGGCTAAACACTATTTTCTGTTCATGCCACACGCATGATGTGATGTGTCACCTTCCACTCATTGTAATGCAGAGCTAGGAACTGTTACCATCAAGTCAGTGTCAGCCTCTAGGGGCTTCTAAAGCTTGCACTGTTCCCACTGTGGCTGCAAAAGTTGGACCATCACAGCCAGACTACCCATACAGCAAGATCTGAACAGTCATCCCTTGTGTATTTTGACCTTTCAAAAGAAATGTTACAAGTACTAATGGTTTTGCTATTCACACAGAAAACTAGCTAGTACATATAGAGAGATGAATATGATTTCAGTGTTTCACTGCTGTGAAGTCTCACTCACTGCCAGGTCATTTGCTTCTCCAATGGACAGATAAATGTACTAAACCTAATA
Source organism: Falco naumanni (assembly GCF_017639655.2). Taxonomy (NCBI): domain Eukaryota; kingdom Metazoa; phylum Chordata; class Aves; order Falconiformes; family Falconidae; genus Falco; species Falco naumanni. The sequence goes on along the minus strand of NC_054060.1, from coordinate 49,511,190 downwards.
TAAGAATCAATAGAAAAGCATATTTCATAAATATCACACTTTTCTATACTCTGCAGAAAAAAATAGTAAAAAAATCTCTGCCAAGACTTTTATTTTCACATCATATTTCAACTCAAACTGAGACAAGATGCTAGTTTCTAGCTGAAGAATCAGCAACGTTCCCATGCGGCAGAATTCGGCTACTCCTGCGTGTATTTGTAAGGGTATGTGGCATGTCAGAACATCTGCTTCATTAGGATTATCAGATCAAGTAACTTTTCCATGCAAAGAATACAGTGAAAGTCATAAACAAAACACATGAATACAAATGTAATAGACAAGGTATAACAAAGATAGTGACAAACTCACCAGTTGCTACTGGACAGGCCATTAAGAAACTGAAGCATAGCTTTGGAGAGGGCCAAGCTGGACTTCATAACCAACAAGTGGGGGAAACAAGAGGAACAGGAGGATTTTGGATATTTGAGGAGGGCCTGCAGGGCTATGCAAAACTCATTAAGGAATGTTTAAAGTGAGGTGATCAGAAAGGAGAAGAGGGTATATACGGGGCTGGTCTCATGTAAGCAACAGTAGATCAGTACGCTTGTCTGACTGAGCCCTGTGCCTGATTACAACAGTCTGTCCTATTTTCTTACTAAGTCCTTTCTTGATGATCTTAACATGTAACCACACTCCATCCCATGTGTGAGTGCTGTTAGGACTAGACGCCAGCATCTGGAGAGACTGGAGTGAATTTGGGGACAGCAATGGAGTCAGAAGACCTCAGGCAATATAGCCATCACATCAGTGGTGCCAGCAAACGAAGCCAGTGAGAACCTCAGCATTGGTAGCCAGTGTGGCCATGGACCTAAGAAACGTGGGTCCAGGGTGTTAGCTACTGGGGAAACTGGGGGGAAGTAAATTCAGGTCAGCAACTGAAATCAGCCTCAGGTTATATGTCCCCCATATCTGTGGTACCAGCAACTGGACCAAGTTAGAGTCTAAGTGCCATCCATTAGAGTGGGACTATGTGTCATAGCATCTATGTCCCAGCTACTAGGGGAACTGGAGCAGTGTGAGGGTTTGTGTCAGCAGCTGGAGAGGGGACCATGGGTCCCAGGGCCTGTGTTGCAGGTACCAGCTCCTGGGGTAGGTGAGGTGAAGCAAATGAGCATCTCAGCATCAGCACCTGGAGTAGAGAAGCACCATGGATGGTGCGGGGCAGAGATGGGGCTAGAAGGCTGATATACATCAGTGTGGGCATGTGTAATTTGCTAGCAAACTTCAAACTGGATAAGCTGGTGAGAAGGTGGTACAGACCTTCTTGATTTGACCACAAGCATGCCATTGCTTTAGAGCATGGTGGTAAACAGAACAAGCTACACGCTGAACACAATGATTCTGGAGCTTCTCCTTTCACTAATATTGATGCACTCCCTCTAGCCTCAGTAAAGAAAGAGGTCGGCCTCATATTTACATCACTATAACAGATTAACTTGGTTTCCATCAACAAAGATATCTAGAAAAGCATCTAAGCATTAACAGCAGCCATGCAAATCACTGTAACCGATTCTTGGCAGGAGTCATCAATCAACGCAAGATATAAGTCAAGTTCCTTGACATTGTACAGCCCATAGATCAAGTCTAATGACTTCAGAAATCTGTTTAACTAATCCTTTACAGTAAATCTGTACACTGACCAAGGACAAGACAGGAGACTCAAACAAGTATGCAGGCCAATAATGACTCACTAAACAAACTAGTGGCTTTATATGTGATCTCCGCTCTCTTGTGTCTCCTGCAATTCTCTCACAGATATTTCAGCACCCACCACCCCTACACTGCTTCCTGCCATCCTCCTGCGTATCTTCTCATCCACTCTCAGCTGTCCTTGGTCCAGAGCAGAGACACAAGGTGTAATGCTTTGGGGAAGAGGATATGACTGATCAGTCAGAACATGGGACACTGCCAACTGCTCCAGCAGCTGCCAGCTACCAGTGGAGAGGCATACAAGCCTTGCACCAAATACTACAGACTAATTCTCAGCCCTGGCAAGCCACAAAGAAATTCACTATAATTTAAATGTGTCATCAACTGCATGTCATACAGACTTCTAAAAGATGGAAGAACGGTACCCTCTTCCAAATGTCTTCCATGTTACTCAACAGTCCTTGCCTTCCTCCCCTCCACTCTTTGCCTTCTGCACCCCAGCTTCCAGAATTCACTTCCTCTCTGCATCCCCGGCTTTTCCACTTTGCTCCTTACTATTCACTTAGATGCCATAATCCTCCAAGACTGCAAAGAAAAACAATCATAACATAATTCCTGAGCCACCTAACCTTTTTGCTTAAGGCCTTCCCTCTTAGGTTTGTGTTCCAATGTGAATTCTCCAGTAAGCACTGGACAGCAGACGCACCGTTAGGATCTCTTTCCTAGTTGGTTGACACATAAAACTTGTAGGAACGTAATATCAGAGATCTCTAACCCTCTTTCAAATTGGTTCAACCTAGCCAGTTTGGTCAAGAATTATTGGGCAACATGGGCCAAAACCAGACAGCCATTGTAAACCCCCATTTTTTTTCCAGAAAATCAGGATAAGAGACTGTGGTTACTACCTATTCAGAAGAGTCTAAGATTTCACCAGCTATTTTTTTTCTGTAGATTCTGCCTGCTCTGGCATACTTCAGCTCATGAGGTGAGAAGGACCTTCACCCACATTCCAAACTGGACTACTGTGGGCTAGAACATCTCTAAGACAGGTCACTTGAATTCAGAGCAGGAGAAAGAAAGTTTCTCCTGCGTGAGTGGCTCAATGATTTTCAGTAGCTGGAAATGTGAACAGAGAGGAGGAAAGAATCTAAATTCAAGATGAAAAGAGCTAAATCTGAAGATTGACATAGGACCGGGGAACAACCAGGTAAAATAACAACTGCTGAGAAACAGTAATACTGAAAGGAAGGAATGAAAAGAGAAGGGGACTGATAAAAGGCTCTGAATAAGGAGAAGGAGGTTACGGATTCAAACTGGACAGAGTTAAAGGAGGGAAGATGAGACTAGTATTCATTAGGAGCAACAAATCAGTGGGAAAGAGATTGAATTTGGAAGCCAAAGCTCAGGAAACCATTGTGTTGGGTTGATATGGAAGACAAGGAACAGGGACAAAAGTTTGAAAGGCAGACATTTGTAGATCTGGACTCTAAAGGGTAGAATTTTGGGACAAGCCACATGGGATTGGAGTCAAGCAGTATAAAGAACAGGACTAAGAAATGACAGGATGCATTATCTCCTAAAAGAAGAATATTCAACTCCAAAGTCCCAGTTAAGCAAAGCTCTGTTACATTTAGTCTCTATTGAATACACGTGGCTGCTCAGACGCTTCAATTCAAACGTGTTTCAAATCAGTCCTTTTTGAATTAGGCCTTGAGAGAAGCCGTGTTATTACAAACAAAACTGGTTAACTCTGAAAACAGTGCCATAACACTATGACGATAATGAATGAGAATTTTAAAAATTATTTACTGAAATCCAATTACAAGTCAGTTCATACTGTTTTGTGTTTGTTCTTTCTGGTGAATTTCTCTCTCTCCTTCTGTGAGGATAAATTACAATTCATTTAATTGAATATAGTCTCAATTTAGTCAGAAAAGCCTCTTTGTTTTAGTGTACTGCAGAAAAAAATGGAGAAGTGAAGCAGAGCAATGAATTTATGGCTTGCTTAAAAATAAAGAAGAGTAATTGAAATCAAAGCTTTCTCTTTGCCAATATCAGAGGCATTAGTCCAAATACGTATCAGTATCAACAGCTGCAGATTATATAAGAAGTACTACGATTAATCATTTTGGACATACCTACTAACATATTTCATGATATAATGGAATGAATAATAGTTTTTGTTAATCATGAGGAAAAAAAAAAAAAGAAAAAAATAAGGATTCTTCTGGGATTCTTCCAAGTCTCATTTTTGAAATGAAACTTCATGAAGATGAGGTTTTACAAAGAACATGCGTTGGATATAGCTTCCTGTGGAGAGCACACTATTTGGCCAAGACAGCTATGTCTTCCTTGCATGGCTGCTCTGTGTGATTGGCACTGTTCAGTTTGTTCCATGCAAGAATGCTTCTTTCAACAAAGCCTTAATTGGCTTTGCTATGCCTTGTTCTCACACTTGCCCAGCTGTATGAGGTCCATATCACATGGTGATCTGTGAAACACTCTACAATTTATTACCTGTCAACTGTCCTAATAGTGGAAAAACCATGCCTTTCTGAAAAAGTTATGAGAAGGCATTAAAGACAACTGTTATCATTCCAGGTTCTTGACTGGCATGCTCACTACAAAGCTGCCAGGTTCCAGTTCAAATCTAACAAAACCTGAATCATACAAGTTAGCCCTCATTACAGGACTTGCAGTACAGATGTAATGTAGAGAAGGGGAGAAGTTTTGGTCTTAATTATGCACTCTTAATTATGCAGTTCAGGCATACCAAAATGCTGTCCGTGTTGTTGCAATATCTACATATTTGGGGTTGAAACTGTTTAATATTAGATAAGGATAATCTGCTTCAAGTATAACAACAGATCACTTAACCATTTTAAAACCTACTTCAGTGCTCCTTTAGAAGATACAAGAAATAACTCAGTCTAAATATTTGCAGAACAGGTAAGTTAAGCTGGTCACTGTGAAATCCTGTTTAAGAAGTTGTGTAGTTATGTACCTGTATGTTAGAAGCATATAGAAAGATCGCAGCAGGAATCCTGCCCTTAAAAAACCATAATGGAACATATAAAAAAGGACTTAAGTATATATTAAGGTACAAGGCTTACCAACTCTTAAGCAGCAACCTAAGTTTTATGACTCAGTCCTAACTCAGACAAGGAATCACAGAACTTAATTTCTGAAAATTACAGTGTTAGTAATTTGCCCTTGTCCATACTAGAAAACCAGGCCATTTTAACTAAAACTTGTTTTTAAAAAACATTTTAAGGTTTACAGATTTATGTGCCAGGGAGGCTACTTTTACTATGATTCAGTTAAAAACAGAACTATATTCAGTTTGATCTTACCTGTTTTCTTGATTTTTTGAAGCCATTTGTACAATTCATAAGCTTACACTCTTTAAACACATACAAACTTTTTCAATCCTCTTTGGCTGTACTACCAGACTGAAATCACACTTTAGCACATGAGATAGGCAATTGCTACTCAGGCGAAGTTCAAAGCCTCAGGTGGTACAAGAGCAAGCTGCAACAGTTAATGCAGGAAACTTAGAAGATCCTGGCCCAGCCATGCAGAAGGACCTTGTGATCATCAACAGCTTGAACAGTTACACTATCTTTCTGAAGCAGATAAATGATTTTCTAAATGCATAGCCAGTGCACTGGAGTACTGTTGACCTGCCCAATGTCTTTCTCCTCTTTTTGTCTCTCCCCCTCCTTCAGTTAGCACCATTTCTCTTCAAATAAGTGGTTTCAACAAACCTCCAGTGCAAAACCTTGTAATCTTATGAAATTCCACATCACCCAAAGAAAACTACTATTCAAGTAAAGAATCACAGACCCAAATCAAATGCTCCAGAAACTTGGGCTTGGTATTAACAGCCCTGACAAGTGCCTTTAAGTGTCTATGAGATGGTAGACTATTTGATCACAGAAAGTTTTATTCCTTGCCTCCCTCTTAAAATATATTAATTTTTTAAATTAACATTTTTTTAAAATAATTTCAGAATTATATTCTCATTCAAAATTGTTTTAAAGACAAAAAAAAGTCACTCTTAAGAGATTTTACACATCTCAAGTCCAGCATCTTCGTCTAGAATTACAAGGTCAAGTTTACCATTGGCTATCATGCTGAAGTGAATGCTTCTGTGTGGGGTAAGTGTGCCTGCTCCCCACCAATTTATGCTGCTTGCTTTTTTTCTCCTCTGGTTTGCACACCAGCTCTTTTACTTTAAACCCTACATATTACATAGGACATTTTTAACCAATTCTAACACATACTGTTCAGACCTGGACTGTAGAACTTTGAAGACACAAACAGAAAATACGTCAGATGAAGTCTCACTACAGTGTATGTTTTTCAAATATTTATGTGAACACACATTCCAAAGCCATCTAAATCCTAAAAATTCAATTTCATATAAACAAATGTATCAAAGAAAAGAATTTTCATATGGTATATAAGCAAACATTAAAATAAGGATATATTCAGTTTCTAATTGCTGTTATGTAGGGAAACAAAGACGAAGTTGTAATTTAGTGCAGTCTAATTATTACTATTGAGTTAATCCTAATTAAAAGCTAGGAAGATTGATTACATATTTGCTTTGAAACCCAAATATATTAGAGGCCAAAAGAATTTGCCACTCTGCAAACAACCTCCAAAACTTTGTTGGAAGCAAAACAGCATGAAGTGCAAACTGCAGTCAGCTTGGAACACAAAGTTTGTATCAGGTCACCCTTGATAAATAAGTGTGGATTTATTACCCATTTCAAAAGAAAATAAAAATCGATGAAATTAAATAAAAACTGAGCCACATTTTGAGGTTGCTTTTTCTAAAGTACTTGAGAATTTTAACCTTTTCCCACAGACCATTTTTAAAATGGCGTCTGAAGAATATTAATTGGAAATGCACCTTGCATTATGGAAAGACACAAAAATTGAAGGAGCCCAAGAGATTTCAATGAAAGCACACTACCCTGTCCAAAGAAACAGTGATAACCAAGTGACAGGAGACATTTTTTTTTCCCAAGTGATGGGAGACATATTTTCTCCCTGTTGAATAAACCTTTATAAAAATTGTTTCACAACATCAAAATCATAAAACTCTTCCTTTTTAGAAACTGTGAGTATGCTTTGCAATTAGATTTGTGGGTAAAGAACAAAACCTTTTTCACTATCAGGATATTTATATCAGGCAATGATACTCTGTTCTGATTTTTTCCCATTTGGACAGCAGAATCAGAAATCTTCTGATGGTAAATTTTCAAGATACTCAAAAAAACCCTATTTATTAGCTTGAGATTATATCACATTTTATTACATTAGACCTGCATGCCTCTGTCTAAATATGCATAGCAGACTCATGACTGTATTTTTTTCTGGAATGAAAACATACCAAGAAGAAATAAAATATAGCACAGAGCACATCCAGTCAGACATCATAAGTGACAGGCATTTATTATTAACAGTGATAGTTTGGGACTTTGTTATTTTACATCAAAATCTCTGCTTGGATATTAGAAGTGTGAAGCATCTTGGTTTTAAACTCGTATTTACAAAAAGGCATATTTATGTTTGCAGTAAAAGTTTTAGCATATCCTACTTCTCCCAGCTGCCTGTGTATATTATGAAGCCCTTCCTTTCTTCCATATTCCTTGACCTCCAAGTTACTATGAAACCTCTGGCCTGTGGATAAACCCTGTAGTCTATAACCTTCTGTGTGTCACACACAAAAGACAGAAGTGTTGGTTGTCATTTTTTCTTTTGATCTTAAAAAAGTTAGAGATAATTAAACTCTCCTTTAATGCACATGATTCAAACTAAAGCTATTGACTATTGTGACACAAGGCTTAGTTAATATCAGTATCTTTGACTTTTAATTGAATTGATATGCAACTAGGACAGCTGATGACAGCAAATATATACTTTACATTGTAACTGCAACAGGCTTCCTTTATTTTGTGATAATTTCCCTCTTATAGTAACAAATGCTTTAATTTTGAATATAATGGGGGTATTTATCAGAAATGAAGTTTTGGCAATATAAATTTACTGAATATAAAAACTTTCCTTTCTTAATCCAATCAGAACCTGAATTGCAGAAGGAAACTAAAATTAAACTACAGTAAACTGTCTGTTATGCTTTGGGGTTTAATAACTTGGGAAACAAAGTTTTCCCAAGTCACTTGAGCGAAGTCTCAGAGTAACCTGGGGGGGGGGGGGGGAGGGGGCGGGAAATAATTCAGTAAAACCTCCAGGGACAGCATAAAATTTGCAAATTTCAGGGATCAATACTGATAAAGGTTATGGGGTTTGCTGGGGGTTTTTTTTGTTTGGTCGGTTGGGTTCTGTTTTGTTTTTTTACCCGAAATAATTTCTGGTAAATAGTACTTTGCATTTTGCTTAGACTACAATGAACAGGCTAGGATCAACTCTGACTGAAGCAGAGGAGAAGGGAGGAGAAAGTGGAAAAAGTAGAAGAGAAGGAGCTACACCTTTGAGGTGGACAAGCTAATACAATAATTTATCAAGTCTTATTTGTATGGTAAGATTTCTTATTTGCAAGTGTCTGAAATGGTCAATATTTAATGTTATCATTAAAAAACTAAATTAAACTTGGAAATTTCAAGGGAGTTTATTTGGTCAAGGCAAAAAAACAGACAAGAATAAAAGCTTCTGGTAATTTTTAGAAGAGGTTTTTGAATAAATAAAATTGCTACTTGTTACAGGCATAGTCCACATGCATCAGTATGAACAAACAACTCACTAAAAACAAACTACTTGCACTGTAAAACATTAGGCTAAATTCAGAATATTAAGATAAATACCCACAGATTAATAACTGGAACCAAAACCAGAAAAATATAATCTTCTTGCATAGCACAATTTTAAAATAGCCTTTAAAACCTCACTGATATAATGAAAGAGGAAAAGACTAAAGACATATGCCAACAACTGCTTTTCAACATAGAATCAACAATGACTTTATAAATACTGAAAAACTCAACAGCTCTATTTCCATTAAAGGTTTGCCACACAAGCAAGAAAACAGAAAGCTTCATCTGTAGATCAAAAGATTGAGAGCATCTAGACAGTTGCAGCAGATCCAGGTATAAAATGAACTTAGTACAAAAAAAGGTGCTGTTATTTACTATGCAAACAGAATCACTCTCAACTGATAGGTCAGGACAGTTTAAGCACGTGCATAAAATATAAGAGGCTCGGTCCTTCAGGAACTATTTGTCACCATCTCCGCTATGAACTACAGATGCGCAGGATCTTATATTTGGTGTGTTTTCCTTACAGAATCTTGCCCCCCTCAAGCTGTTACTGTTTGGGTTATGAACAAATTCTGTTTAATTAAAATTGTTGCTACATCTCAGTTGTAACCTCCAAGACGTGGATTTAAGGTGAAGAAATATCTCATGGAAAAATATTATGCAGAACTAAACAATTCCTGCCAAAATAATGAAAGCCTTGGTTCTAAAACCTTTACAACCCCCCCCCAAATTAATTTAAATAAAAAAGGCAGAAAGAGGATGCAAGGAAAGAATATCTGAAAACAAATTTAGGGGTTTGTTCCAATAATGCAACGGGTTTTCTGCACATGTTTTCTCTTAAAGAATATTAAATGTCAGCTGAAGGGCTTTCTATACATGGCCAAAGAAAGCACAAGCAGAGGGAAGCACATTATGCCGATCAGCTGCACAGAAGCCTCTACTGCGATGTTAGGATTACTTCAGCAACACTACTTTTCGGTTTGAATAGGATAAAAGGGGGGGGAGGGGGGGCGCGGAAGCATCAGTTGGTTAGTTTGGGAACATTTCCTCTCTCTTGTTAAGAGGCCGCAGCTTCACAACTAGGATTACTTCTTTTCCTTCTCTCTATCCAGCCTTTTCAGTTTATTTTCCCAGTCAAACCGGAAGCAGCGGAGTGAAAGGGACAGCTTCTCTCCAGCTCAAGAAGCTTGGCCCGTGGCAGTGGCATTTGCACCAGAACTTAAGAGACAGTTCAGTTCTTGGCTCTGCCAACAGACTTCGTGTGTGTCCTTAAATCCCTTCGTGCTTTAATTCTCCCTGTGAGAGACAACAATGATTTCTTTCTTCATCTTATCAGCTGTAATTTTTTTTTCCAGTGGAAAAACTGCTCTTTGTGGTAACATACATACACACACTATATTTAACAGCATGAAAATTCAAACTTGATGAAGGTATTTAGGTGTTATTGTAAAATAGTAGAAAAAGTCACAGATAATGTATGACAAATATATACTGTTTCTCTGGTGGGGCAGGAGTGAGAATATGAGAAACACTGACTAGGCTGAGTGGTTGCTTTATATTCCTGCCATTTTATTACTGAATTATACAATCATGGAAATCCACCTTATCTGCTCATCAAAAATCTATTTCATTTTGAGAAAAGAAAAAAAACCCAAACAAACCCAAAACACAAACCACCAACTGTGCTTACCACATCAATCTAATTTATAAACTTTCTGATACAAGTCTTGAACTTCTAAAAATTCTGGAGTACTCAATCACTAAGGATGGAATTCCACCCTCTTCTTTTCAGGCTTGTTCTTTGTTTGGTTTTGTTGTTTTGGTTTGGGTTTTTTTTTTGTTTTTTGTTTGTTTTTTTTTTGGGGTGTGTGTGTGTGTGTTTGTTTTGGTTTGGTTTTTTGTGGGTTTTTTGTTTTTTATTAAATTGCTGGTATTCTACTGTAAACATCAACCTGAAAGAGCAGACACTCACTGCAAAAATACTACCTGGTATTTTCACCTACCTGTACAACACCACAGTCTTCTCAGATCCCTCTTTTCCTGCCCAACAGGGATTCCTATTGTGCAATCACTGAATTACAGAAAAGTAATTTGAATGCAACAGCCACACAATCCAAACCCCACAGCATTTGACACTGTATCAATATCTGACTTAGCTCAGTCCAGTTATACTTGTCAAAACAAAGCTTTCCACACAAGAAAAAGAACCTGATACGATTTTTGGCTTTACTAATGAATACTTCAAATAAAACAAAATGTAACGTGTAAATCTTAAATTTTATCCTGGTAATTCCTTCATCTGCCCATCGAATTAAGGTAGATGAATCCTATCCCTTAAGGACTGAATTAAACCCCTTTTATTTAGTGAATTGTGAAGCAGATGTTAGGCTTGGTGATTCTCTTCAGGAGAACAGCAGTATTTGTTAGGGAGATACAGTGAAAACAGCCTCTGTTTTTCCTCAAAAGCTAATAGGTATAAACCGCTACTACGTAACAGGAATCACAGGAAAAAGACTGTCTTGGGGAGCTGTTTATTCCTCTGATCTAAACCTATGGATCAGCTGGCAGAAGTCCAACTTCAGACTTGAATTCTCTTTCAGTACAGATATTCTGTAAAACAGAATTGTCACAGGTACTCTATTTTTCCAAGAGCCCTGTTCAATTTATGTAAAATAGCCCTTACAGATACAGTTACTTGGACATACACAATTTCTCATGCATGTCAAAGGAAAATTCAGAGCAGTTGTATAATTCTGGATTTCCTTCAGGAATACATCCTGCTTAACTCCCAGCTAAAGAACACTCCTTGATTGATTTTGAGCAATTCTTCACTTGATATGAGAACTTCTATCATGGCACAATTGCACTAAAAGGGGGGGGGGGGGGGGGGGCATGGAGAGTCAAATTGATCCATGTGTTAGGAGACATGCTCAAAAAACACAGAAGATTCTTGTTATGCCTACTTTCTGTGAAAGAGTGAATGACTCTCTTGCAGAAGGCAATGAAAGACTGTGGCATCATTGTATTATGGAGATTAAAATGAACGAGCATCCTCAGGGAAACCAAGGAGAAAATTAAAAGTAAATAGCTAGCCACACACAACCTGCAACATTGTGTCTACAAACCACTTCACGAGCAGACGAACAACTATTTTGTTTCTCTGTCCCAGGAACCTGAGACTGCAGGTTTGAATGTTGCTCTATCCAGAGATGCTTGTTTGCTGGGTTGGAACAGAATTCTTTCCTGTGCTATGCATCTTCACCAGCAGAATAGCAACATGCTGACTTACAGTAGTGCCAGCAATATGCAGCTAAGCAATATTTCTCCTGAGTGAATTCTGGGTCAGACCACGCAAGAATGGAACCACAGGGGAAACTAAAAGCTTCAGCTTTTCTAAAGGCCTAGCAAAGGCAAATGTCACAGCTGGAAGAAGAAGCACAATGTTCTCTACATGTAGTCATACTGTTTTACTCCACCAGGACCAGAAAATGTTTCAGACATCCCACACCCCTGTCCCAGATATTACTTCATGCCAGAAAAATAAATTTAATTTGTCAGTTTAAATGTTGTGATGTGATCATTATCTGTGCCTGAATGTCTACCAAACAAAACAAAACAAAAAAAAAAAGGGAGGGTGGGGAGGGGAGTAGTTTTACTAATATCCCTTATAATGAGCAAAATAAATACTGTGAGAGTTATTAGGGTTTTTTTTTTAATACTGAATTATATCGTTCTTGCAATGAAGAGAGCAAGGAATAAATAATAGATTATAATGAAGTTATAAATATCCTGCATTTTCTACCACCACTGCTAGCTCTTGGCTAGAATCCCAGGTCATTAGCGGATGTCTGTGATTCCATGTGAAAGGAAAGTAAAGAACAACATAAAATTAGTAAGTTTTATTGTTTAAGGCAGCAGGGACAAAATCAGTTCTCAGCTGTCTCTCTGAAAATAACCACCATTAATTTTGTGAGAAGATAGGGGATGGAGATGGAAAAAAGAACGTTCCTTGACTTTATTACAAGGGCATGGGAGCAAAAAGTAGTGATCCAAGTTTTTTGGTAATCCAGTAGGGGCTAACAATCATCTGTAACACTTGGACAACAGCACGATATCATTATCAAGATTAGATTTCTGCTTTTTTCCTTTCAGCTAGAAATGAGTATTCTCTTTTCACGTGTCAGCTCATTCAAGTTGATGTTTTTGCTATTAGATCATCAGCTCTTAAAATTACTACACTGGAAAACAGTTCTTAAGCCTATAAAATATACCTTCCCAGCAATAATCTCATTTCTTCACCTTCATATAAGAGACTTTTTTTGCATTGCCAGAAGAAAGTAGAAATGAAACAAAAGAGATGACAAGACATTGAAAATACTTATTTATATAAACAACTCTTTTAAAATACCACTAGAAATTCTACAAGGCAGATTCTATTTGTAAAACTATCAACAACTGAATTTCAACAGTACCCAAACCTGATAGGCTTCACTTCATGCTTCTGAAAGCAAATTTCCTGGGTTTGTCATTGTTTAATCTGGGCTTGCAAGCACTCATGGAGTTTGGTAGTGCTTGGTCTCAATTGCGCCTCAAATTTCAGTTTTTGGTAATTACAACTATGATAGCTGTTGGAAAGATACACAGTAACAGTTTCAATAAGGTATGTCTTGAGTTTCATCTACATAAATACTATAAGCTAATAAAAGAATCATAGAATCATTTAGGTTGGAAAAGACCTATTAAGATCATTGAGTCCAACCATAAACCTAACACTGCCAAGTCCACCACTAAACCCTGTCCCTAAGCACCACATCTACGTGTCTTTTAAATACCTCCACGGATAAATAAAAAAAAAAAAAGGGGGGGGGGGGGGGGAACAAACAAAAAACCCTAAAAAGCCAAATCTTCTTGAAAAACTGAAAATCTAGAAGTACAGATTTTGAGTTCCACTGAAAACTGCATTAAAAAAATATTCTCTTTAGACTTTAAAAGACTTGAAAAGGCATAAAAATACAGCAGTTACTTGAACAGTTCCATTTTTAAACTTTTTTCACTGTCCAAGCTCAGAACATTAAAATCCAAATAAAAAGCAACTACCTTTGCAACAACAGAATTTTCCACTTCATAACAAATTAATTGTATTATTAGCAGCATATGTAAAAGGGGTTTCAGATTTCTTGTAGTAATTTGTTTCCCTTTAAACACACAAGTAAATGCAGTTTTACTTGCCAAGTCTGGGACTGAAGAATCTGCACTTTTCACACAGCAATCAGCAGCAGTTAAGCAAAGAAAGGAGTGGCTTACCCTGTTCTCTTACTCTGGTGAATACACTGGTTGTCTTGTCAGATTCAGCCAGGGAAAAAGAAATCCTTTGACTTAAGTTGTTACAGATGTATCAAAGGAAGAACCAATTTTTAACCTGATTCTATAATACAATATAGACATATATTTTGTTTCTAATTTGGGATATTAAGCAAGCTATAGCAGCATTTTTGTTAATAAAGCAATTAAACTACTCTTTTTATGATGATACTGGACACACCAGAAGTGTTGCCACTTTAAGACAAAAGTCTATATTTAAAGTAAATTATGCTTCCATAATTGGAGAGATGAGAAGGTTTAAAGGACATTTATTTATAATACACAGTAGTCACTTCTACTTTTGTATTTCACAGGAAGAAAGTAGATTAATGTATTCCTGCTAGTTTCAGGCAACAGACTTAGGACTACATCTATTTTAATCATTAGAAGGATTTTTTTCTCTGTTGCTTGTTTTCTTAAAGATACAAAAGTACATACCTTTTGATAGGAAAGTTTGACCAGCTTTTAGAATATGTGCAGGGCTTATTGCTAAAAGAACAGGTTGAGAAACAGATACTTCATCAGCCCCACTTGCATACATATATATATGTGTGCATGTGTGTATATATATATATATGTTTCATCCTACACTTATAAGTACCAGCTCTCTTCATTAAGCATGGTTTACAAGGGAGGAATCTGCAATCACTATTTTCACAGGCACAGAGACAGATATAGAATCATAGAATAGTCTGGGTTGGAAGGGAACTTTAAAGGTCATCTAGCCCAACCCTCTTGCAATACGCAGGGAACAATGATACAACAGTGATTCTTCCACTGAGTAAAGGTCTTTACACCAATGGAACTATTTTTACACCTGTGTTTTGAAATACCTATCTGACTACTCAAGGACTAAATGTGCACAAAAGAGATATAAAGGAAAAAAATTATACACTTGTACAAATTCAGATATTACTTAAATTTTTATTGAGAAGAGTGAGAACCAGTCATCAAATCCCCAAATGAGTTTCTTGACCATGGTTCAGTTCTTCAAAGATTCTTGCAGAATTGAAGCTTCATGGGATTTTTTTAAATTGCATTTAAAAAAAATGCCGTCTACAGTGCGTCCCACAACTTTTTAAAAAAAGGTTTGGAGCTGTACAAAATCCTCAGGGAAAAAAAGTCCTTTCTACATGTATATGGTTTTAGCAGCTTCTCAGAAAATCCAAACAACAGGAGGTAATTTAAGGTCACTTAGGAGTTCATGGAGAGCTCTTGGCATCCTATTGTCAAGAACGCATGAACAATAAAATTTGCCAGGACCAGTGGTTGAGTAAATTGTTAATTCTGATCTTTTGCCAGGTCACTGGCCTCTGTTCATTTCCAGCTTACAAGTACTGGGGGCCTGCATATTAACAGCCAAAGGTGCACACAGTCACAGCACACTTAATTAGAAATATTGCATTAAAAAGGCTGTAGGGACTATCATTTTCTTCTATTTTTGCTCTCCTAGTGACAGAAATTACTTAGGCTAGACATAACTGCTTCTTTCTACTGTTCTTCTCTTCCCCGCTCACTTCATACCACACCAACCTCAAAACGAGGCAAGCCATACTATGAAGACAGCTCAGTGCTTCTTACTGCACTTTGCTTAACTAGACAGAAAGCAAAAAGCAAGCTGGTGCATGTCAACCAGCCCAATAATTCCATAAAGCAAAAGATAAACCCATACATTTCCAAAAAGAAAAACGTGCAGATCTGTTACAGAGAACAAACAGGCATCAGAAACAGGGAATTCCCATGTCCCAATTAAGGTCACATATTTCTGTGTCATTACAAGCCCAGTAGTAAACCAAAACCTTGGTATTACCAGGATGAAAAAAGAAAGACCCTTTGGCAAACTGTCAAAATACCCCCACCCTCATAATATTATGACAAGACATTTCCTGTGAAGACAATACTGGAGTTTTCCTCTCAGATATGAGGCTTTCTGGGATTAACAAAAAAAAACCCCAAAATAGGCCCTAAAAATATTCAGAGGAACACACTTGATTGCCTAAGAAAAACAGCATACTTTTACCCTGGAGTAATAAAATAAATGAAAAGGGGTTTAGTTTTGGGGTTTTTTTCCCCTTTTAAAATGAGAAAGGAGGAAGAAATTTCATCAGCATTTAAAGTTCTTCCAAGCTGAAGATGCATTAAATTTTATTTCTTTACACATTAAAATTTTGTGCTATGCAGCACATTAAAATAGGCAAGAAATGCACAAGCAATGGGCAGAGAACTGGTAGTTCAAAAGAAGGGATTTTAAAAGGATTGAAATGTAAGCTATTTATGTATTTACACTGGGTTTAAGTAACTATCCACCCTTCTGCATATACTTTCCAATATGTTGGTACAATACTCATTATAATGAAGTGTAGATTTTGCCACTTATAGTTTGCAACTTAAATTGTCAGTTCTATCTCAAATTAAGTTTACTATATTAAGCATATGTTAAATCAATACATTTTAATACATGTTCCTTAACACTTTTTTTAACACAAATGTCTTATTACAACAAACTGATTCAGAAAAAGACAGGTTCACACACAACCTGAGGACATACTGGAATATGACAACCTAATCATGCATATTTCTGCTTCCACTATTTTCTTTTAAAGAGAGAACAGTTGCATTATTGACGTAACTAGAAATTCAGTTATTATATTGTTTCTGTTTCAAAAGATTATTTAATATAATGACCACATGCCTAAGTTACTGGATGATTTTCAGATAACTGTGCTGTTTAAGGCAATGATATATCTCCCAAGGAATTCAGCTCAGGCTTCTCTCTTTTCAGTGTAATAACTTACAGCAGAAACACTGAGTGTTTCTTACATTCAATATATGTATAGTCTGCTGTCTTAAAAAAAAAAAAAAAAAAAGGCCCCAGCATCTGCAAATTCTTTGTTTTTAAAAATGGCTGCAGGCTTCGATCAAAGCTGCACAAACAGGACAAAGAAGCACAGTGCTCTGTATAAATTAGAGCATTTCACTTTTAACACTTCATATTTTATTAGTCCCTCAACCATTTTTAAAAAGTCAAAGTCTGATTTGAAATGGGTTTTTAACACATACTTTTAAAATATTATTCTATGTATATCATTGTTTCCTCCAGAATTCCATCATCAAATAATTTTTCTCTCCAGGTCCTTTTCCTCATTTTTAGAAATTACCTTCTGTTAAGTGTGCTTTTATTCTATGGTAAGTAACAATAGAAAAAATAGTTAATATTATGGCAAAATATTTTTGAGTAACATTATTTCATATCAGTATTTTAAATTGCATTAATAATTTCATCATTTCAAGATGCTTCCTTACCCACTAACTGCTATCTTAATTTTGTATATACTGCATGTACAATTCTAGCAAATTAGTAATACAGGTCTTTCTATTTAAACAAACGCAAAAAAAAAAAATTATTGGAAAAAAGCATAGTTACTGGATTGTTGTTTAGGAAGCGTAGCATAGAAAACTTTTTGTACGCTACAAGTTTTAACCAAGTTTATACTACTTTAAACTCAACAAGAGAACACTTTACATTAAAATATTTCAGCCAAGTCTATTGAAAACTTCTTCCAGTTCCTATATAGATTATTTCTTGAACTAAAGGTGTATGTCTCATATTGCCTCATTAATAACATTTTACAGTTGCTAACTGCACTGCAAATTGAAAGCAAATTTTGTTGATGCTTTGTGCATAAAGGTATCAGTGCTTACACTGCTGACTGTAATAAATTTATGAATGTATAAAAACTTCTGGTAGACAGTAAGAATACTTTTTTTATATTAGAAGCAACTTGCAACTCATGTCATTCCTTCTGGGAGGAAAAATGGGGCTAGAGGTTAATTCTATACAGAGCTACTCTGGCATTTTCTGTGAGAACACAGCATTTTCTGAGTTCTCAGCCAGTGTTACATGGATGACTTGCGAACTGTATCTGTGATGGAAATGGTTGCAAGGACTTACCTTGCAGCCTGAGCTGTTCCTTATAGCTGGGTCTTAGAAGCACAAAAAAGGACCTAATGAATTTCTCTTTCCTTCAAGTGACAAATTGTCTCTGCACCCTGCCTAGCCTTTTACTTCTTATTAATGTTTCTTAAAGATTTTTATTCTAAATAGCAGCCATTCACTACCTCAAATGTGTTAATTTTGTCCTATTTCTGTCTGCTATCTCTTCCTGACTCCTACCCTTTTTTTTTTTTTTGCCTGAAAAAAAAACAGAGTCTGAGAAATACTTCTGTATCTGTAACAGTAGCAAAAAAAAAAAATCAGGAGGCTGAAAGAATACAAAAGGAAGGTAGAAAACACTAAAAATTTTCAGAGATCCCCGACATTGTATAGACATGCTAAAGAACGTGCCCTCGTGTTCTGGGATGCAACGTCGGGTGCCTCAATTGATGAACAAATGTAGAAACTTGCACAGAAAGCGTGCTATACAGAACCAGCTCTAATGGTAAATCCATCTTTAAAACACAAGCTGCAGGGACACTCGAAGGCTGGTATACAGACACAGGAAATGGATTTATACAGTCTCACTGTCAAAGGGGCTCCAGATTCCTGCTCAGTTGTATCAGTCCCAGAACAACATCATGATGCACATGCTGCCAGCATCTTGTGGACAGCATATTAAAAGAAGAAAAAAGTTTTGATGCTTAGCATGAAACATAGCCATTAAAACAAAAGGTGCTGAACTGCGTGCAACAAGTTTCAGCCCCCATAAACTCTCCACCCCTAATCCCTCTGCTGGGAACAGAACCAGCTCCCATCACAGCTTTAGGTCTGCTGCTGGTTATGCACTGCAGGCGATCTTGTACCCCACAAAGACACAGGCAGGTATAATGCCAACATAAAACCTGATTACTTACTTGCCCCACAAATCTGGAAAGACAGAGCCAGAGGCATATGTCTGAAAGACATTCCCCCTTCTCCAAGTGATAACTTCTAGTTGCTTGCAGAAGCATTTCAGAATCACTTACAAAGAGGGCGGGCTACAAGCACTTCTGACAGGACCATGGAATTACAGCTGCAACACTAGCAATGTAAACACACCCCACCCATATGTCACAGACCTGCCTACCTTCATCCTATCAACTACTCTCAGCCTCCAAAGCAGGGTAGCCACATACAAGCTGCTTGTCAGCAATGGTCACGGTCCCTGTCAGTTACTGGATGGCGTCTAGAAAGTGTTATAAGAAGTACCAGCTATCCCAGCCCAAACAGTACAAGGAAGGAGCCTTAACAATTTAGCAGTATAGATAACCAAGCTGCAGAGCACAGGGAATATTCCTGGGCATTAAACAGGGCCATTTTATTTACTTGTACAGATACAGACTCAGTTTGGTATGAGGAAAAACCCATAGACTCCAAGATAATAAAACAAGGAGCAAAAGGTGACTTTCAAGTCTGTTTTGCTCTCTCTTTTAACTCAGCGTGTCAATAACATTCAGCTGTAGAAAGGCACTTACATTCATAATAAATAGAATAGAAAGATTACATTCCATACACTATAATAAGCAATAAATTTATGCAAATGACATGCAGTAGGATGAGACAATAAAAGCATTGTGCTGTACCAGAGTCAAACACACAGGAATGATGTAAAGGAGGACAGCGTGAAGAGCTGGTAGCAAATTTCTACAGTCCTCTGAAATATTTGTGTTTTCAAACTAAATGTATCTTTAAGGCATTGATAGTTCTTTTGAGTTTCTGCTGAATTCAAGTTTAAGTTAAAAATACCAAAAGCAATTTAAAGCCTGGGCTTAAGTAATCTCATTCTCCATATATAGGAATCAAGAAGGTTGCCAATTTTCTGAATGTGAGCTGAAAATTCAGCATTAGTTGGTTTAGAGTTATAAGATACACTAAAAATAACTAAAAGGTGCTACAATATTAGTTGTCAAAAAAAATAAAAAGGAACAAGTTACAGCCTCAGATTGCAGACTAGAATATTTCCCAGTTGTTAAAGAAATGTGATGATTTTTGGCTTTAAAATGCTAAATAGCTCCACCAAACCCATTCATTTGATTGGAATTTAAAAGTAAGGACTGGAATATGTGAAAAACTCGTTGTTTCAATAATAAATTCGTATCAACTCACTTTCTAGATTGTTAATATGATCCCACCTTTTTTTCCTATTTCAAAACAGCTATGAGAAATGCTCTTAGTTCTAATAAAAACAAAAGGAAAACAACAAAGAAAAAGAAAAATATAAAAGCATTTGGGTTTCAGATTTTGTTTAGCTAATTAAAAGGTCAGTGAATTCAGACACATTTCGAAGCAGAACTTGTGTTCTATTAGGAAACAGGTTACAACATACAGCAATTAAAAATAAATTTTATATATATAAGTAATTCATTAACTACTGTGTCTATTACTTTCAGTCATTAAGAAACAAGATGCAACTAAGAGCATCAAAGAAAGATAGACTAGAAAACAAAATGGCCTTGGAGCACTGTCAGTTATTCGAGCAGCATGACATGAACGATGCAGGGTAACCTGAGTTAACCAACCATAACCATCAGCAATAACACTGCCTATGTACATCAGGTCCTGGAGATGATGTGTGAGAGGGAGTGCAGAAGTCCAAAGCCCAAGCATGTGGGTCACAACGCCAACAGCTAAAGGAGCACTTTTCAGTTCTGCACATAGAATTTGTAGATGCGTCTCTCCCATCCCAAAGGGATATATGCTTTCAAGCTACTATATAAGGAAGCTCTTTTCATCATACTTCCAAGGTTCCAAGTGCTCAGGTTACGTTTATTGGTCATGCCACAAAATTATTATTGTGATCTTTACTGTGAAGGTCATAGAACAGGTCCAATAGGGCTTGCTTGAAAAGACTGGGAATCATTGCTTTAAGAGATTTTTGGCTTTTAAAATCCATCAGGAAACCTCTTTCTTCTACAATGAGGATAACAAAAAGTATTACCCATTGTAGCAGGTTTGCATGGCAAGGTTTTGGTAGTGGGGGGGCTTCTGTAAGAAGATGCCAGAAACTTCCCCCATGTCCAATGAAACCAACACCAGCCGGCCCCAGTATGAACCCACTGCTGGCCAAGGCCAAGCCCATCAGCGATGGTGGTAGCACCTCTGTGATAGCATATTAAGAAGGGGGAAAAAAATCTGCACCAGCAAGAGAGAGGAGTGAGACTATGTAAAAGCAACAACTCTGCAGACACCAAGGTCAGTGAAGAAGGAGGGGGAGGAGGTGCTTCCAGCACCAGAGCAGAGATTCCCCTGCAGCCCATAATGAAGACTGCGGTGAAGACCGTGGTGAGGGAAGGCTGTCCTCTTCAGCCCACGGAGGGTAACAGTGGAGCAGATATCCCCCTGCAGCCTGTGGAGAACCCCATACCCAAGCAGTTAGATGCCTGAAGGAGGCTGTGATCTGTGGGAAGCCCATGCTGAAGCGGGTTTGCTGGCATGACTTGTGGACCTGTGGGGGACCCACGCTGGAGCAGTTTGTGAAGAAATGTAGCCCATGGGAAGGACTTACACTGGAGAAGTTGACAGAGAACTGTCTTCTGTGGGAGGGACCCCACACTGGAGCAAGGGAAGAATATGAGGTGGAAAAAGTGGCAGAAAGGACATGTGATGAACCGACCAGAACCCCCATTCCCCTGTGCCACTTCTGGGGAGGGGACAGAGAAATCAGGAATTAAGTTAAGCCCAGGAAGAAAGGAGGGGTCAGGAAGGTTTTTTTCTGATTTGAATGGTAATAAATTACACCAATTTTCCCCAGGTTGAGTCCGATTTGCCCATGGTGGCAATTGCTGAGTGATCTCCCTGCTCTTATCTCGAACCACAAGCCTTCTGTTGTATTTTCTCTCCCCTGTCTAGTTGAGGAGGGTAGTGATAGAGCAGTTTTGGTGGACACCTGGCCATCAGCCAGGGTCAAATCACTACACCCATGAAGCTTTCAACATTGTTGTTCTAGCCAAAAGAAGTTATCTATTCCTAAGTCTATGAGCAGTTTCTCAAATCCGTTTTCTGGTATGATAACAGAACACACTTTGCAAAACCTAACACAAGATAAAACATGTCTCTGTCGCCCTTCAAAGCAACTGGACCTTTCCTGAATGTTGCTTTGCTGAAGCCCAATTTAAACACACCTTGAAGGACCTTCTACTAAAATCTGGGCAAAACTTGCAAAACATTTATGGTCTCAGAAAAGAAGCTACCAAAGCAAAAAGCATAAAGCAGTCTTGCACCAGTAATTTGAGCTCCTTTTCTTTTTAGTTGTATTCCAAACAAAACAAAGTCCTAGAGACACTTCATTTTCAAAACCACCTACAAAATACAAATACAACCTCCCTGAAAGTTTGCCTACTTTAAATCTAATACATAATTCCCTGCAATTTCATATCTCTGCTTCTCCAATGCTAAGGCTTTCCTTACCCACTGATGTCAAATTACTGACCTCTGCCTATGAAATAATAAAATAAAATTATTTTAAATTTATAAATACAAAGAAAAAGAGGTAGGCCAAAGTAATTCATTCTGGCCTGGATCCTTACAGTTCCTTAATTTTTCAGACCTGATGCTTTATATGGAGGTCTGGCACATGGGATGAGGCACATACTCTTTACAGACTGACTCTTTTCTTCATAAGAAAAGCTGGCAACAATACTGTAAAGGCACACAGTATCAATGATACAATCCATGTATACACTCATAAAGACACATGTTGTGTTCACAAGAGGGATATCTGAAAATTCAGAATGGAAAACCTTGCAGTAACAGCAGAGCACAAGCTCGACCCTTCTTGAAGTTAGTAGATGTAGTTTGAAAGCAAGTCACTCCTTACAGGCACAAAACAAAATCCAGGAAAATATTCATTGCCATTCAATATCTCAGGAATATAACCTATCCAGCAAGGATTGATTCAAATGGTCCATTCCAAAACTTATTAATCAACTATTTCATGTGGCAGTGATAGTCTGTTAAGACATACTTCAAAATACATTTGCCAATCTAAGATACAGAACATCATCTCTTCTGCTTCAGCTGAGAATGTTCCGACATTGTAACACTGAAGTTATAAAGAGTGAGAACCTCATCATAGCATATACACTTGGGGGTAAGGAACCGTAAACTGACACTCAAAATTTTTATTTTCATGTGGTGAGGCTACTGTGTTTCTAGACTGAATTAATGTTATTCATTTTCACTCTTACACAATTTAGGAGCACTGGCAACAGAATCTACTTTAGCAGAACAGCAACAACTGAACAGAGATGTTAATTTTGCTTTTCACATATGAGCACTCAAGGGCCAGAGTTTTTATTAATTAAAAACAAAACAGAACTGGGAGTCAACATGCAGGTGCTCAGATCAAGCCAAAAGGGTGATTCATTCAGTTTGTGTTCAAGCCCACACACACATCTTTCTGAGGCATATCATCTTAGCTAACAGAAAAATACAAGAACAAGCACAAATCTATAAAAAAGGGACATCCTGGTTTTTGCTATAATATAAAGGAACAATTGCTGTTCGCACCAAACACTTCAATAAGCAGTAATAACAGAACACATGCATATTACTTAGGTTTTTCAGGCCTTAGCTACTTAAGCATGCAAGTCCAATCTCATGGCTGCAACATGTCAGAAACAGGGCACATTTTCAGAAATAAACAAAATAGCTGTGTTGAACTTGGTCACAGCTGCTGCAATAAACATATCTCACTATTCTGTACTAACACAGTCCTGCCCAACAGTATCTTTCATAAGCCAGCTGCCTGCTAAAACCACATAAAACCCCAAAACCATAAAATAAAACCCCCAAACCTGGCCCAGTCTCCCACTAAAAGTCTGTCAGCATCCTTCCATCCAGTTACTACAGAACTCACAGATCTATATGATCTTGGAGACTTAGTTGCTAAGTTCATATTAATTTTTCAGTAATTTCAGTTCCCAAAAGACCAGCCTAACTGAAATTATTCACACAAAATTGCCAAGATCGGAGGAAACCTACTCCAGGTTAAACACTAGTCTCAGATCAATCTGCTACCTTGGAAGAACCATTTATATAACCTTCCATTCTGTGTCCAGCCACACTGTGGAAGTACTTGCAGATGAGTAAGGGGAACCTGTTTGCAAAGCAGAAAGAGTAAGGAATGCTCCTCAGATTAAAGTAAGAAAAATGTATCACTACTTTATGAGCATGGAAAAAAGATCAGTATGATTACATAGAGGAATTTTATTTGTGAATGTTAATCTGCAAGTAAGAAAGAACAATCAACATCTGCATACAGCTTATCTATATAATACTGTTTTTTAAAATACACCTCCATCACTAGAAGTTAAAAAAAAAGTCATCCTTCCAAATGACCATATGCTGTCAAGTTACTTCAGAAAGCTTACAGGTCACCAGCACCAAGTTTCTGGTTTTACTTGTAAGACACACAAAAATCACCAGGTTTATAGGAGTAACACAGATTGTGAATGAGCAGGTTCACTGCAACGTGCATGACAACTGACAACCCAAAGCAATTGTTATTCTTTTTCTTCTAAGTTGCTGAATGCACTTACACATCTTTTCAATACTATTTAGTGAATTATACTGCCTGCATATTGTAAAGAATGTGCTCTAGGTATCTAGTAAGTAACAGTCAGTGCCTATCAGGGACTATGAGCACTAGCAGATTGAACAGTCAGAAAATATCTCATTTCATAGTTTGCGAAACAGTTTATTGATTTCTCTCAACTTGTTACCAATATTAAGCTTAATCCTTTCTTGTGTACTCCTGTTTAGGCTTCATATTTTAACTGCATCTGATTAAATTATAATTGCACATGTATGTATATGACTATATAATTATTTCTGTCAATTAACTCAATGTCTCAGTTACTTGAAACTAATTTTTTTCTCCCCAAAACATATTTTTAATGTTATGCATGGTAAACTCAAAGTCAGCTTAATTCTTCTTTGTCTTCCAATAAAGCCTGCTTTGAAATTTGCAATTATTCATGACAATTTTCAGATAAGTTTTCTGAAAAGAAATCTTGGTATAGCCAGAAAGAATGACCTTATTAGATCACAAACTAAACACAGCAGCTGTGTTGCTGGCAGAAGATATGTAGCACGCACTCACGGTGGTTTCCCTCCCTCCATCATAATCCATTATATAGTGATCCAATTATTGCACAAAAAGCCTTTTTCTTATAGCACGCTCTCCTTTCTACTTCTGTTTCACGCTGGTTCAGAGAAAAAAAAAAATCATCTTGTGGATGGAATGCTTACTGCTTCTCAAATATTTAATGAAAAAAAATGTCATTTACACCCACAACCACTGCCGCCTCTTCTTTCTGTCTCCTTCTACACCAAGGGGAGTGGGGGTGCAGAGAGGCAGAGAGAGAAAAGAGAACAAATTGAAGGATTTTTCAAAATATTTAAATTAGACGTTTATTATGTCATAATTTTTAGAATTAAGCACATATGCCAGATAACAGTTTTTAATTTGTCTTGAGAATTCACAAGACAAATAAAAACTTAAATCTCACAGGGAATGTATGGAGGCACAGAAGTATCACAGACTCAGCTTACAAAGGAAAGGTCTCTCAGTTAAAGTTCTTCAGAAGTGTGACTACGTATGCATTAAAAAAAAAAAAGAAGAAGAAAAAAAAGAAGTATAGTGACTTAGTTTGACAAAGGGTGGGAAAGTATGTTGCAATGTTTTGCTTCCAAACAATACTGTTGTGTAACTTTTCTAAACTTTTTCAGTCAGCAAACAAAAAAAACCCTCCAAAAAAACAAAACAAAAAAGCACTGCCATATTGAAGATCTTGCATATTAAAACAAACACATCTGCTTCTTCTATTTGCTTTTTTGGTTATATTCTGACAAGGAGGTAAGAAAAGCATTTGCTTGCCTGCCTCTTTCCCCAACTATTTTTCTTAGCTGGAAGTAGTATGAAACCCAACTATGCTGGGAAGTCAAATGTGATAAAAAACAATTATGGTACTTTAAAAACAAATAAATGGGGAAAAAATCTGTTTAAAAGGGTCATGTGCATTCACTCACTTAAGCCATCAGCAACCCCTATTTCTGCCTTCAGAGCACAGAATAAACCCCAGTCTCCCCAATGAATCTATTTATAAACAAAGATAGAAATAATTAGATAATATGTTTGAACAGAAAGGAGTTCTTCCTAGCATACATTTGGAATGGACAGACAGGCATAGAGAACCTGTGTCACTTGTCATATAAAGTTTAGAAATAAACAACTTTAAATTTAACACAGTTTTGCTTTTGGACAGTCTTATAAAACCCTCAATGGTTCAAATGCACAGTGGAAGTGCACCAAAAACCAGAATCACAGTTATTCTCTCACTTATATTAGTAAGCCAGTGCTGAAGAACTGGGGGTGGGGGGTGGAAGGGAGTGATAAGGTCAAGAAATTAGGAGCAGTTACTGACATTTGCAATAAGACTTGGTTTTGTACCCTTACTGCTTTCTCACTGTAAAATCATCCTGATTCGTTAAGACAATGCTTGTCACATGTGACATCACAGTGCAATCTCCACATACAGGGAAATCCACGTGAATTTTCAAATGAAGATTTTTATTTTCTTTTTTTTAATAGGCAGCCACTTCTCATCAAACAGACAATGTAATATTTCAGGGGAAAAGATGCAAGAGTATATCATCACTCAGCTACTTATAACAGCCTCAGTGCACTCTCACATTTCTTGTATCTACCTTATTTTTGTTTGGTCACAGCCTTTTTGGTTGAGTGCTTTTATGACTGCATCTTAGAAGGTTCAATGAGGGTCATAACGTTACTGAAAATTATAATAGTCAGAGACGCAGTGAAGGAAGATACACAGCTGCATAAACCTAATACAGTATGCCAAACCAAAATAAAATCCTTATCAAGTCAAGCCCAGAAATCCTTGACCAATATGAATATCATTTATGTCATTCTTTTGACAGCCTGAGTAAAAATTCTGAAGTCTAAATTATTATTTCCCTTATAAACATTAACATCTCCATTTAACTGATGCACTAAGGTACAAAAACTAAGCTTGAGATCTACAAAAAGTGTTTCAAGAAAACCCAGTCTGACATTTGGATCCCACTAAAAATCAGTGCGAGTTGGGCACTTAAACACTTTTCTAGATTTCTCTCTCTACCATTCAAAGCCTATTAGCCATGGGATGTATACCTCTTATCAGAAAGAACAGACTGCTACACACCAGCTATCTATGGGAACTGCTGTGTGTAAATACCTGCTTGTACATCCTGTGGGTCAGCCTGCCCACCGTGCTTACTGTGCATACACAATAACCGGATGGGTAGGATGGCTGGAGGGAAGCTGTGAGGACTGGAGCTATAACAACCAGCTACAAGAATACTTAATGCTTGCATGTGTTCCTTTAGCCTTAAGAATACCCTTGTGCAGACACTTTGTTTAACTGCACTTGCATTAGATCAAGCTGAACTATTATTTCTTTTTGTCAGTAGGATTTAAATGGGCATTTACTTAAGTTCCCCAACTGTTTTAAACATTTTCCTTTGCTTGGTGGAGCTAAAATAGACCTGAGGAGCTCATTAAGAGGTATCTTAGGTTTTAAAAAGTAAACTCAAAAGATTGAAACAGACTGTTCTATGCCAGACAAAAATTAAGTAAGTTTAAATTTAGATGCTTGTCTGCAGGACAACTATAAAGGTCTCAAAGCACCTACATATTAACTATCATATTCATCCAGCAGAATGAATCAGTAAGCCTGAATCTGCCTATAAGAATAAAAGTTATAACCCTAAATATCATTATCACACAGTATTTTTACCAGAAAATGGAAATATGTCATGAATCTCTATTAAAGGATAATCCCATAGTTATACAATGGCCAAAAACTGTGTGTAGTTCAGGACTGTTTTCCAAAGACTACATTGGAAATCCATCAGCTTCCTGAAGACATCTGTGGAGGAAGGGTGCAGGGGAAAAGGAAGCAATAGTCACTTCTACACAAATGTCCCCTCACTTCTACACAAATGTCCCCTGCTACTGGTCAACTTCCAAAAAAAAAAAAAAAAAAAAAAAAAAAAAAAACCACAAAAAACCAAAATCAAAAAACCTCCCAAAACACACGAATGCAGGAAGACATGGTGAAACTACTTCATTGTATGGAAGCAGTAAAGCCCAGGTGCAGACTAAACTAATTCTGCAGCAACATGGCACAGGGAAAAATCAACAGTTTGTGTCAAAAACGGCAGGAAAAATAACATCACCAGAAGTATTACAGGTTCTTGTGGGTTGTTTTTTTTTGGTTGGTTGGTTTTAGTTTTCTCTCTCTCTTAAAGAGTATAACTATATCTTGACAGTGATGGTGTGGAAAACCATTCCCTCATTTATAACCATGGAAAATGCATGTTACGAATTGCAAAATTAAGATCAGAAAAACCATGCATGACCTTTTTCTCATAAATGTCTATAATCTTTTAGAATTTCTTTTTGTTTCTCATTTCATATTTTGCCCATTAAATGTGAATTCATATTTATTTGTTGCAGTTCTTTCTCTGGTCCCACACAATGTTTTGATACTCAGTTTCTTTCCCTCATTCTACCCATGTAGCCCTAGTGCCTAGTTCATTCTTTCATACTTAGAATGATTTAACACATCCGATTCCTTTCCTTCTTCCTTTACTGGCTGGCAACTGGTTGATTTAGACGGTGACTCTTCCCTTAGGGTATTTCTTAATTCCTCTATTCTGTTTATGCACCAACAAATCCACAAAAATTGTCTTTAAAAAGAGAAGGTAGGCTCCACTTTGGAAAGAACTGCACATCTGTGAAAGCAGATGAAAACCTTAGCTCAATATCAACGCAAAGCGTTCTACTGCCTAGTAAGAAATCAAAAGCAACAGGCCCAAGGATCAAAAACCAGCCGCCTAAAAACAGAGATCTCATTGTAAAATTTGGCATTCTACTTATCTGGAAAATGAATACTTGCATAGGTGAGCTATTGCAAAAATATTACATTTTGTGAAGAATTTATGTAACTTCCAAATGAAGACTAAGAATTAGGTTTGCTTCTAATGGACTTCTAAATTAAGCTTATAAATTACTGGGTTATCATTAGAAACACTGTATAGCTTTATATTTCACCACAGTTAGGAGAGAAATAAAAAAGAACTCTGCCTCAGATCTAATTACTCAAATGTTTTAAATGTGAGAATAATATTTAATAACAATCAAAGACTATCCACTTGTACCTGAAACCATCTTCCAAAACCAATTACAAACCACCAGGTTCTCTCTGCTAAAAGGCCTGCTTCCCAGACATGAGTGATGTGCTCTTCCTTCAGTAGTCAAAAATCAGCTTTGTTTTTAATTTAGGAAACTCTCTTCTTTTCAGAGATATGACAAGGCTTACATTATTTATGTAATGCCAATCAAGAAAGCTTGTGTATATAATGAAGTGAGAATTATTTTTTAAATTCAGCCCTAAATAAATACATAGACAACATTTCCTAAAAAAAATTTATATATTTGACTCTGTTTGCTCCAGCTTTTAAGGGAAAAAACATTTCCAGTTTCAGTGCTGTTAAAGTCAGGGGTGTGGGTGGGGTGGGGAGGTAAAGGCATATCATCTGTCACTTGGGCATTGCAAGTTTTACTAAATTGGTTCAGTTCACTGTATTGCAAGGTCTACTCTCCCCAAACTAAAGTGAAAAAAAAAAACCAAACACCAAAACACCTTCCCAACCTTTTTTGTTTTCTTTTTTTAGATTAAAATAAGGCAATAGAAGAAATATTAACATGAATATATTAGGAAAAACAAACAAAGTGGGCAACATGTATTCCCATTTTGGCAAATACAAGTAGAACAGAGTTGGCAGAAAAAGCACAATTTTTATAAACAGAACAATAAATCCAAATTTTTCAACCAAACATTTTAAAGTACTTACACATGTGTGACTTAAGTCTGTCACAAGTACCTGTGAAATACATGATAAAAAAAAAGGGGAATAAAATGCATTCTGTGTAGTTATCTCTGGAATGCAAGGCACTGGAACCTTAAGTGAGCAATGTTAACATCTGGAAGAAACTCTAAGAAGTATTCAGAGAAGTGGATTTGCATCTTGAAAATCATACTTTTACCTGAACACTAAGATTTGCAGGCTTCCACTACTGTTTTGTTGTCACAGAAACCTTAATAACTGAAGAAACTGCAAGGACTTCATTTTATACATCCACCCAGAGGACAAAAAAGTTTACTACAAGAGAGCATTCTACAAAAATGAACCTGAAGGCAGATACTTTAATCTACTTTTCATCCTCAACCAATACACCAATCGTGTATGATAACTGTTGGCAGGACATCTTCAAGGAAAAAGCAATCCAAGGTCAGCTCATGAAAGCAAGCTTTTACTGGATGACAATGTTAACTGAACCTCCTTTGGCTGCTGATAGCATCGCTGCTATAAGGAAGCTTAGAAATGTCAAGCTCAGCACTGAAGTAATGATTCAAAACATGGAATTAATACAATAAACTTCATTCATACAGTGTAAGAGGGCAAAGAAATGCACAAAAGCATGGTAAGATTGCAGTATTCTTGCAGCCCTCTTCTCAAGGACATTTAAAGTATGCTTTACTGGTTCTACAATCACCAAGACAGGTAAAAGCCCAAGAAATTCATTTATGACTCCAGGCCCTTTAAAGCACCTGTCCATCTTTAAACTTTCCTTAACTTGATGAAATACATCTGTCTAAGGCTCAGTAACCCAATGGTTACATGAAGCAGCACTAGGTGCCCTTTCAGCCAGCATCAGGCACAAGTAAGGAAACTATGGCCCATTACTTAATTTTCTAAGGCCAAGGAGTTCATGTTTTCCCTCAGTGTTTTTGTTACATAAAACTGTATTGTATGATAACACAAGGCTCTCCACAGTGTCTGAAATACCTACTCAGCCGCTGCACTGTTTATATTGCATTTTACATTCTTTTTTGGTCGCACTTGTATTTAACAACAACAAGAACAAAATATTACACTTCGTAGCCAGTATTTACATTTTCCATTTGGCAGTTCTGATAATTTTTCATACATAGTAGAGATAAAACTGACTTGGCAGACTGTATTTATCAACATTTCATCTACTGAACCATTTCAGCTAGAACGCCAACTGTATTGTCAACAGCTCTAAGAAGGCTGTTTCTAAGCACAGTATGAGAGAAACTCGCAAAGAACACAATCAAAATAACCCAGTAAGACAACATAAGGGGAATGACGGACCCCAGCAGTTCAGCACTTAAAGATTTGTTATTTGTAATTGTTAAAATGGAATCTTACCTAGTGCTGGATACTTTACAAAGACAACTTACTTTTTTAAACACTAAATACACTTCCCAAGTTCCCCAAACTGCTTCCACACTATTGCACCAAGAAGGAAATGGAACACAGTCAAGAATTTAAACTGTAGTTCTGGTAATTGCCAAATCTGGTAGTTTTTCAAATGTTGACTCCCGTAAGTAAAACAATTCTGTGCTCATCACTACCAGAAAGACAAACTTCACCAGACTAGCTCAGCCTTAAGTGATACTTTCTGTGAAAACAACACAATTATACAAGTTGAAATTTCAGGAACAATCACACTGACAACAGACAAAGATGAAATGGTACAATTCTGAAGACCAAACAGAGGCAAACAATTATTTTAATGCCAACATGTAATAAAATGCATACATAGTGAAACATTTTGATAGTTCTGCTGTGCATTATATTTATTTGTAATAGATGTAATAATTCCTTGTTTATTAACAAAAATTTGTAACCGTATTCAATTTAAATACTGAATCCTTCTACCTTCTTTCTTAATCAAACCTTGGCTCCTCAAGCTAGAAGTAATCTCCATTAATTATAAGAGGTTTCTGATGTTTCATTAATGAAAAGTGCTCTCAGAACAGTATTGTATAAGTAAAATAAGTACTGTTATTTAAAGATGTGATTACTTCACTGTTGACCCTCTCAGAATTGCCTCAACACTCCTTCCTCTCATTTCAGAGCTTTGTCCCTCTAGAATCTGATCCCCCCACCACTCCTGAACAAAATGTCTCATTGCTAGCCTAGAGTCCTCAGATCATTGAAATTAATGATCACTACCAAAGTTAACATATCTAATGAAAGCATGCATTACTTGACAAACAAGGGTATTACAGTCCTACTGCACCAACTTAAGATAAAAGGACTGAGTACTGTGGTATTAGAAACAAAATAAGAAAAAGATGGGGGCAGAAAAGAAAACAAAGTTTTAGGTATCCTGCATCTCTGTCTCTTCCTGTGGATGTGATTATAAAGGACAAAACAGAATGGAAACACAGACATGAAGAACAGCATCACTTACCATTTCCTGAGATGCATACTTTGGATCTTCCGGATCAACTGACCAGTAGCAGTAATCAAAGCTGAAGGCGACAGTCTTCTCTCTCGAGTCCCAAGTGCTATCAGGCCTACTGTCAACCTGACAACAGAAGGAAACAGACAGAAAAAAACATTCACTTTGAAGCTAACTGAAAAGCAAGCATTTTAAAACAGGAAGTTTAACTAGGATCTGTGCTGTGGAAAAGGAATGACAAATAGTTTATCCTCTTTATTAAATTTTCTTTGATGTTCAGAGTGATGCAGAGACCTCCATGACAGACCTGCTGAAGCCTTTTTGCTGAAGGGTTCATTTACTACAGCTAATATTGTAGTAAAATGTAGTAAAATGAAAGCAATTTAGTTAATCTTCACAACATCTACATACTGGCAGGAAAGCTCTATAACCCTTTAGATATTTCTCTGTCCTTCTGTTTCACCAAGAACCACATGACAGAAATGAGGCCCCAAGTGAGAAAACAAAACTAATATTCTCACTGCATAGTTGAAAACACAAGTCTCTTCCCCCGTTTTCCCTTCACTTTGTCATGGTTGCAAGCAAATGCTTCTGTCACTGGAACTGCGCACTACAAACCTAACATTTACAGTTTAGTAATAATGACAGTGAAGCCTTTCTAGCATAATAGTCAGAAATGGTGACTGAAATTAAGGGAATTGTTTAAGTCTGTATAATCTTGCCCAAGTGACTTGTAATAAAATATATAAGCTTATGAACTATACATTGTTCTACTCATCAAAGGAAAGCAATGAGTCAAAACATTACACAAAATTAACACCATCCACATGTAATTCTGATCTTACCACTAACTTTATTGTAGCCTTGACATTTGGAATAATCTAAGCAGAAAAAAAGATTTGATATAATTTGCTACCTAACGGTGCCAAAACCCAGGGGTGACAGTGCTGTCTGCCAGATTACTGGACAAAGGGCACTCTAAGCACCAAACTCTGCCACTAGCTGTGATGTTTCCAGGGAAAACTAACTTACAGGCTCATCTGACAGGTTTGTGACTTTTACGGCTTTATTAAATCAAGAAAGAGCACAGCAAGAGGACAGATACAATTTTAAATTATCTTTGAAGTAAAGAGGTAGGTATTTTAAACCCTGCATGAGTCCAAAGTTGTCACACTGAATTAAGTACAACCAAGGTTTCCTTTAGTCGGAATTAATGTCTTAACAAGCCTATTGATCATCTTCAGTAATGACATTTTCAACATGGTGATTCAGAGATTTTTATGATTACCTTTATTTTCTTTGGTTTTCTACAGCAAAAGCAGAAGACAGCTTGCCTTCCTATTGGAATGTGTAGAAAAAACCAAAAAAACCCCCAACAAAACAATTCCCTTTTACCTCAGGAAAAGCAGCCCCTGACCACAGCTAGGATAATTTTGCTTTGAACTACAATGCGTACCTACCCCAGATATAACATGAACACTAGTGTATAAAGTTAACTTACACACTAACCTGGATTCATCAAAGGCTGTCTAAATTTAGTTTATGCGTAAAGCAAACTCACACCCATTACAAAACTCACCAATTGGGAAAGTTCATGAGAGAAACAGTCCACAAACCAGCCACTGTGCCTCCAAACCACCATTCTTGGCCTGCTGCGCGCAGTCTACCCCACTACTGTGGTAGCCCCAGTGTCCCAAGGCAGCCCACAGCGCCTTTTGAAACAAATAAAATTAAAAACCCTCCAGGCCTAACAAGGCTCAGCTGCACCCTGTCAGGCAGCTGCAACACCCAGGCCTCCACTCACTGCGGGAGGGGGTGGGCAGCCCTCAGGCCAGGGCCCCTCGCAGGCCAGGGCCCCTCGCAGCAGCCTGGGGCCCCCCAGCCTGCCTGAGAATGGCCTGGGGATGGGCAGCCTTGCACCGGGGCGAGAGCTTCATCACATGTATGAAGAACTGGGGAAAATTATTTCAGAAAGTAATGAGCGTCAGACTCTGCGAACACAGCCTTTGGAAAGGAAATACCCAGAAAATAGGCAACATTTTACATCCGTGATACCTTTCTTTAAAAACAAGCACCTGTATCATCAATACAAGAATAATTGTAACAGAAAAAAGTAAATAGTTCAAATCTTTCCCTTCAATTTTTGACAAGGTTTCTCTTCAACGCATTTCTCTTGAACCAGCAATCTAGAATCACTGGGTTGCTTGCAGATACAAACAGGAGACAAGAAATACAACAACAAACCCGCCTTCTAGCATCCCCACAGTAATCTCACTGTTCATTTATTTGCCTTTCAAGCAGAAACGTGCTTGACAACACAAAATTGCTTTGCTCCTATTCTATTAATTTTGTGAAAGACCATGGCAGCTTTAAGTAGTTCAAGAGTCTAAACCAGAGGGCTGATTCCCCAGCACGCTGGCTCCGGAGCTCTCACCAAGGATGACAGCTACATTCAGTTTAGTCTTATAATTCTTGGTCTTTTATCAAGGCCTGAAGCGTAGCTGAACACATTTTGCTCCATTTCATGCAAGTCAGTTGCACTTTGAGTGTAAACATGAGAAGAGGAGACACACAAGGAAAGAAATTATCCAGATGTTAGTAAGATAAGCACAAAATCCTAAACAATTTACTAACAGCTTTGAATGATGGCATGCAGCCAAACAGCAGAAGCTTTGACAAACATAAAATACAGAACACATAACTACATGTTAAATCCACTGTCACAAAAAAAACCTACGCCCCAAACCAAAACAATCCTCCCCAACACTTTTATTGCAATTGTTCTAGAGCTGTGCCAGTTTAAACTTCTCCCTTAGTATTTTTATTAGAATGATCCAATAGCCAAGCAAACACAGAAAAGCATCAGGATATCAGGATCCTTATATAAGAAAACAACAAAAAGCATACCTTTATATTTCTGACTTTTGCCACTTTGTCATCAACTTCTACAATCACTCTTCCTCCTTCTGCACTCTCTCTGGAAACAGAACACATTTAAAAATCCATTTAAAATATGAAGACACAGAAAGAAGCACATCAAATCCATAAATCTCAGAAATTTTTGTTTACTTCAACAAACTATAAATCAAGCTATAAAACAGATACTTATAAGACACTTGTAGAGGAATGAAGCTGGGTTAATTAACACTGATAACATACACCTGTGGGCTGGCTTCAGGGGCAGTGGGTTGGTCTATGTAGATAAGGTGCAGCTGTGGCTGGTTCTGTTAAGGGTTTGGGCAGCCAGTGAAGAGGGAGCAGCTGAGGAAGAAGCAAGAGAAGAGACAACATGCCCTGGATGAGGTGAGATGAGAAGGCAGCAGAGAGCTGTATGAAGAGATGCTGGTATGAGGTGGTGAAAGACCTTGTTGTAGCTTGATAGTTTTGAGGGTGTCGTGACAGACACTCTATGATGTTAAGTAACATCAGGAAATCTGCAGCCAGGTATCTCGATAGTGAGAGGGGGGAAAAAACCCACAGGACTGTGGTGATTAAACCGTTTCAAAGTTCTTGTCCTAAATACTTTGTTAGGATATTATTTCTAATTAAGAGTTGTTGTTTTAAATTACATTTACAAGGAGGTAGAGTGGAGCACCAGTAGACTTCCTGTGCTTTGTTGTAGTCCTCAGAAAAGTACGCTTTGGAAAAAGAAAACTGTCCTTAAATGTAAATTAACAGAATTGTTCTTCAAGTGCAAAGGGCCAAGCACTCTTATACACTGTCTAAACTTCCCACTGAACACAGCTATGAATGGCTTCTAGAGCCAACTTCCACTTCCAAAATTAGTCATACTAGAAAAGAATGAAAAAAGGATGTGGCCAAAGCAAAAAAACCCCACCCAAAACAACAAACAAAAACCCCACACCAAAACCCCAACCAACTTATTTCTGGGCCAACAGCACAACAGCTACTTGAAGTTAAGGAGATTCTTATTTAGAGGTGTGTTGATTCACATCCCTCTCAATAATTATCATGTATTTTTTTAATACATAGCAAGATAGAAATGAGGAAGAAGAGGTCAGGAGCCTAATTCTCTGACAGCAGAAAAATAAACAAACACTTAATTACTGAGAAGCTAAGAACAGGAGAAAGATTTTTGTATCCTTTGTATCTCTTCTATATTTTGCTTTGCACTCTGATACTGACAAATCTTGTAAGCTGTAACTTTACCAGAAAGTTTTACTTTGATGAAACCTAATGCCTTTATAAATTTGGAAGGAAATGGTTTAGAAATAAAATCAATGCCCTTAGTGCAGTTTTGGCACACTTTGTTTAAAAGTAAGCTGAAGACACAGACACTGTCATATGAGATTAGCTGTATAGCTATCTCCTGATAATCAGCTGGATCAGTACCGTAAGATCAATTAAAAACTAGATAAGATAAAACAAGAGTAAGGAAATTCAAATCCAGTTGACCACCATACATTCATGGCCCTAGATCCATCTTTTAACAGATTCCTTACATGTGTACAGAAGTATTTACTCCCCCACCCATTACAATCTTCACTGACAGCTCTTCCAGGGAGCACAATGTGCCCTACCTCTGAGGTCCCTCTGGTTCTCACTTTCTGTACCAAAACAATATTCAAAACAATGCCTTAGAACACTGAAGGCTTCCACAGAGACACTCATTTGAGCTTTACAAGCATAAAGGAGTTTTAAACACATTTCTCAGCATAGGGTATCCCCATTTTGCAGATAGAAATAATGCTTTACCTTAACGTCTCTCTGCTTCATGTTGCTAACTTTGAGCACCTGCCTGGAGACAGACTGAACTTAGTATTTCTATAGTACATACTTATACACAGCACTTCACTTAGAAAACACACGCGCAGCTCCCAGATGTTTTAGTTAAGCTGTGAGTATGCACCAGTGCAATATTATCAGCCACCAGAGCCCTGAATTCAGCCCCAGAGGAAAGTGGAACACTCAAAGGAGAGAGAATTTTCATTACATACAGCTGATTACCGAACAGAGGCCTCACAAGGCTCCCTAAAAAACAACAAACAAGGGCAAGCATCTAAGGATACAGGCTGTGAGCATCTAAGGTAGAAAATTGCAATTGATGCATTTAATCTGTACATGTGCTTTTCAAAGCACGTACAAAGTTGCAAGTGTTTTCCAACACAGTAAGTTTGGGGACCTGCATATCCACATACAAACCTCTGCCAGGTGAGCTAATGGGCAAAGCTGACAGTTACCCTGTACAGCACACCAGATCCGAAAAAAAATGGGACGTTGTGACAAAGAATTTCACAAGAATTTAAGAACAGCAGAAGGCAGACAAAACCAGAGGGATCCCTTAGGAGGGAGCTTGCTTCACTTACACATACTGTTTCCTCCACTGCCTCAGTACGATCTTGGCCCTATCCTGCTTCCTAAGGACAAGAGCACTGCCTATTTTTCAGTCCTACTGTTAGCCCTCCTGTCTTACCACCCTAGTTACAGTTCACTGAGTTCCTGTCTTCCTCCCCTTCCGCACACACATCATCCCTTACAGGTACCTGCTACCTGTTCTCTCTGACATCTTGACCATGGGCCCACATTCAATTTTAGTGCTTTCAACTGCTCTGCAGGTCTTGTCTCCCTTCTCCTACTGCACTGCAGCTGGTTTAGGCTGATCTCCCTGCCCCTAAGGTACACAATCCTACTCTCTTCGTTAGCTCTTCCAAGTCTCTATCCCAAGTTTATTTTTACACTCCACAGCTGAATCAGTGTTTCTTCCTTGACACCAGCTGGGGTCAGCAAACAAATTATTGAGAATAAATGGCATAGAAGGCCGTGTTCTCAGTTTCTATACCTGGGTTTCAATTGTGAGCTGGACAACACTGAGCTCAATTTATTAAAGCAGTGCTCAACTGATTTTGACTTAAAGGAATGGTGCAAGCACAATTTGGTCAACATGAAGGAACACAAGTTCAGATGCACTCAGGGAAACCAGATCTTTCTGCTGTATTCTTACAAGTCTTCACTAAGCATGTTAAAGAGTTTCAGTTATTTAGAACTTGAGCAGAAATGGGTAGATTCAGATGGGGAATTTCAAAAATACATACCAGATTTCCACTTTTAAATCAATTGGGAAATTCAAATAAATGGTCACCCTAAGTTGCTTTTAAATATTTTAAAAACTAATTTTCCCTTAATTTCACCTTCAGTAGCAGCTGAACTGTTCTGGATGAAGCCTAAAAATAATTAAAAATATCTAGTCTCAGGCAAGCATTCATGAATGGAAGATTTCTACCCAAATTATAAAGATCTGGCAAAGCTTTTAATGGTTTTAAATGCCAGATGTAAGGCAACCTCAACAACAAGCAGTGCTCCCAACCCCACCTGTAACAACTACATGAAATTCACTGTGTTCAGTCCACTTGTGTTATACACAACCCTATGAACGAATGACTTTATGCTGTGATTTCTCATCACCTGATGTTCTCCCAGGCCACAATCATCACTGAAGAGTCAAGATAAAGAAGAAATTCCAAACATAAAACCTTTGAGGTACAAAAGTTTTTCATATATAAAAATCATATAGTCATATTTATATTATAAAATAACTATAAACCCTGTAAAATATAAACAACAAAATAAAATTACCACACCCTCTAGGGCAGGCTACCAAGGATTCCTCACTATGCAGGCAAAAAAGCTCTATGCAGCAATCAAATAGCTTTGTTCAAGTCTCACACAACAAGAAAACTACCAGCAAACAGGGATAGAACTAAACTCTCCCCTTGCTCTGCATGCAAATTCACAGCACCCAGACTTTTATCTTAACTGCAGGCTGTTGCTGCAAGAAGCAATTTCTCTTGCTGCTCCAACCTCCCACATGTGTTCCCACTTTCCCACTTCTTTTCTTCCATCTGATCTAGCAATCACACCTCCATGCTATGACTCAGATCAGCTGTGATCAGAAAAGAAAACACACCAAAATAAATAACCAAGGCACCACAGAACCAGCGAGCTCTTCCAGAGCACAGTGGTCGCGCAGTTGCCAAGCAGAAGCAACAGACAGGACAGGAACACACATGGTGGTTGGAACAGAGACCCCTCCCTTCAGCAGCACCTCACAGCCAGAAAGCATTAAACGTAAACAAAACTCGACCTGCAGCCATCCTCAGCTCTACAAACCATACTTCAACCTCCCCATAAACTTGTGTTTGTATCATGCTTCATTTAGGTACAAACGAGAGAACTCTGGGAAAGAAACCACAGTTTAATATCTAAAGCCCTGGAGGCAAAGCAGACTCACAGCTGTTCTAGATGTTCTGGACTTAACTCCAGACTGCAAACATTACAAAAGGTCATTCAGCAAAACCTGTTCGTCAGTACAATCTCACACAGATGTGTATCACAGTTTGCATTTGACTGATAAAACACATATGCATCCTTAGGAATGGGTGCTCTGCTCCACAAGTATGAAAGCTGTGTTCCTTGTACCAATAAAATCAACTCTAAAGTATGCTTCTCTAGTAACACATTTGACTTCTGCAGCTCAGAAATCACAGTGATCCTAACATTTAGTTTCCCCATCCTCCCTTCTCCCCTACCTCTTGAAAAATTCATGCTATATTTGGGAAATTCCTCCCTTCTGAATTACTTTGCATGAAAACCAGTCATCTCTACAAAGATAAAGCTATAGAAAGACCGTTTAATGGCACACATCCCAAGAAAGACCTGGATCTTCTCAGACACAGAAAGTCTGAGAAATGCAGACCCAGCAACAGAACGGTGACACAAGTACAGAATGCAGTGGCAGGGCTGTAACGGGGAGCTACTAGAGAGACTGGACAGCAGCAAAGCTGCTGTGGCAATCTAAAAAACAGGGGCAGCCCAAAGCTGCTGTGGCAGTCCAAAAAACAGGGGCAGCCCAAAGGAAATCTCCTCATGATATTTGCTATTCTCATGACAAGTAATTTCTGCAGTCAACACGTAAAGTTAATGCAACCCCAGGACAAGAGACACTCTGCAAGATGTAGAAGTACAAAACAGCAGAAAAGAAACATGGGAAGATCAAGACCCCTGAGAAGAACATTTCCACAGATTGCTGGATCTCACTGACAAGTTCAGAAACAGAGTACAGAAATGCAAGAAGGTATGTAGAGCTGGAGGAAGCAGTGTACGGAAAGAAATGGGGCAGTTGTTCATTTGAGGCTTTACAAAATTTCCCCACTTCTCCACCCTCTCAAATGTAAGTCAGGCTCTTGCAGAACAAAGGAGCTGACTTTTTAAGAGTCACATGTACATGCAATAAAGCAAAAATACTGGAGTCATTAACAGTAGTCATGCCATGCAACAATACAGCTTCTACAAATACCACCAAAATTACTCACCAAAGCCAATATACACCATTCAAGTATATGAGAAATGCTAAATAATTTTTGAAAGACTTGCATATGTATCTACTCACACAAACTTTCAAAATAACCCTGCAATGTAATTGTTGCAAGTACTTATGCTTTCCTACCAATTTCTATCACCCAAGTAAACTCCAAACCCAATCTCAACCTGTACTGAGAGGACCTCAAAAGCAGTATGGCAATGGTGTCAATCCCTCTCCTCTTGCAGAAAATTCTTGCTGATTGGGCAATTGCATAGGTTCTGGGTTTTGGAACAATTCATTTTCTAGACTTTTCTAGAAAAAAACTAGCTTTATGTGGCTTACTGTCATGGAATGCATTTTCACACTCTGCTTACAAACACACGCAAAAGCACACTCGTGAGCACGGCAGGATGCATGCCAGCGGTCACTGCTGCTGTCTCTGGGACCCTGCCATTTCCCAGGATATGGGGAATGACTATCATATGACTACAATAGCCTGTAAGTAAGGCACAACATTTACCAAACTACCTCCACTTGTACCTGGGACACTTTGTGCTGTCTAATGGCACATCTATGCAATCACCATGCCAGCAGCTGAAGTATAATCCTGAGGCAAATCTAACTCGAGGTTTTTCTTGGTCATGAAGTCTAAAGGTTTTATGGGGAAAATTTCAGGTAGCCAGATTTATCTTTTCCTTTCCATTAACAGTATATTGTACAGTGTCTCTGCCTCTTGCTTACTGGTGGCCTTGGCAAAGGTATCTTTGAGGTGATGACTGACTTTGGCCATGGAAACAAGGAAACAAACAATGGGGGCATTTTTTCTAAGTTTTGCTAGTCTTCAGAGAACACTGTACCAGACAAAACAGGTTGAGGACACATCTGTTGAGAGACCAAAGGTGCAATGAGAAAAAGCACTGAGTCCATGCTGCTCCGTCAGAAATTCTTGAGATGAATGTCAAAGCCTTCAGCCATTACAGCTTCTGCACTCTACTGACAAGCTAAGTAAGGCACCTACAACCTTCCCAAACACAGCATCCCCCCCTCCTTAACACCAGCATGATCTGTATCCTTATCCCTCCTGCTGTAACGTAAGAAAGTCAAACTGCTAATAGTATGAACATCCTCACTTTGGCTCATCCAGGATTTTTTATTTGAAAAAAAAAAGTATCAATGATCAAGTAAATGTAAACTAAAGTTTGTTTTACCCAAAGTTTATTTACTACCCAATGCCATTTCTGATATTTCTCTTTAAGTATTTTTTTTTCTGTCTGGCAAATATCATTGCACACTCAGTCAGCAATCTGAACAGAAGTCTATAAATAACTTAAAAATCTATATTGAAGCCAAGTACACAGAGTTCACCAAGACAGCATGCTGCTATACTAGGCATGCTGCTCAAGTTACCTTTCAAGCCTGCTCCCAGCTGCATAGAGCTCTCACTGGTTCTGATAAAGGTTAACACAATCTGAAAGTCAAAAATCACCATTCCTAGTGACCACCACCATCCACGTGTGGCTTCCCCCTATTCTTCTTTGCAAATGTTATATAGCAATAAAAATGGGGAATATTTGGTGCAGAGATAAACGTGAGGCACTGTCAGTGCTCTTTTTGGATACAGGCCTGCTCAAACAGTTAAAGTCTTTACTTAATCTTACCCGACTTTTGATATATGTATCCACGAGCTAGGAGGGGAAGCGTGGGATGGCTTCCTCCGGTCACAGCTCTGCAATCCTGCCCATGCAGTGTCACAGTACGAGAAGAGCATTTCTGCCTACACCATCTCTGAAGTCTTGCACTGCTAGAACAAGAGCTTCAGGCCCATTCCTTGAGCAATCCAAGTCAGAAGTACTCCTGATGATCCATCAGTGCTTTGAACAGCTGCTGAATAGTGCTGCTTTCTCTTGAATGCAGAGGCATTGAGGGGAGAAGGAAAGAGGAGAGGAAAAGGTTTTTTCATCTGTCCTACCCAGCATTTAAGGAAGCATGAAACATGGGGGATTTAAAACAAAGCTATGGTCCAGTTTCATCCACCCTTGATTTCCCAACTGTTTACTGAGCAATGAGATAATATAATTCACACACTTCTGCATCGAAGAAATTCTGTGCACATGCCGCAATTTCCATGCAAACCAGAATTTGGATGTAGTGGTCAGTTTTCATTCCACCGACAGAACTTCAATCTGCAATCACAGATTAAATAAATGACTGTGACACTGAATGCTGCAATGCACTGTCTCATCCCTCATGTTTAGGGACATGACAATCTTGTCCTTTTCTTCAAAAAAAGTAGTGGTTCTATATTTGAAAATTAAATCCATATGGAACATATGTTGAATACCTATAAAACCAAATTATGCTACATCAATTTTCCAGAGAATTTTTGACTGTAATTTATTTCTTGTGCTAATGTAAAATATATACAGGTTTCTAAGGAAGTTATTTCCAATTACATCCAGTAAAGCAGTTAATGGAGTTGATAGCACTATTTCATTAACAGAGAGCTAATTTATCTAACACACACTTGGGTCACAGAGGAAATTTTATGTCAACTCAACAAAAGTACCAAAGGGAAGAAAAAAATGCCTCACGCTTAGCTTTAGAAATATAAAGGGAAATAAATGTTCTCTGCTTGCAAACACTGGGGTTTTATTCTAAGACAGTTAAATACAAACACTATCCAAATAGCACAGAAAAGCTAACTTAAGTAGAAGTTGAAGGTGTAAAAAAAACCCCCAACTGTAAAAATACTAATGATGCCCGTATCTTGTGTCATTATATTTGACTTGGATCAAATACATTTGAAGTAGTGTATCACAACAACAATTTGAATAAAGTAGGATCATGGCTTTTTTTTTCTTTTTTTTTTTTTAATATAGTTGGAAAAGCTTTTGAAATGTTAACCTAAATGTCTATGGCTATCTTTCCTCAGAATACATTCCTCTTAACAGCGGCATTATGAAGTTATAAGACAGAGATACACGCACCTGAACAGGGTTGGTTCAAAAAGTGCCTTAAAATGGCAGCAGTGAGCAGCTAGTGAAGAACAAACATTTTAAAAGGAATATGCTTGAAGAATTTGCTCTGGTGGGGTAAGAGGGAGAACAACAATAATCTCCGATCTGCTGTTGGTTTAATTTTATTTTGATACAGCATTTAACATGTTATGCGTAAGATTCAAGGAACTGCTTTCTACAAAATTTGATACAACTTATCACTCTTGCCAGCAGTAGGCCATATTGCTCCAAGTTCTTGTAGTTACACATAAGCATGTAAAATAGCTAATAGCACAGTCTATAAAAGAGCAACAAGTCTCTTGCTTACAAAATAATCCTTCCTTTTACTTACCACAATGTGATGACAAAGAACAAAGGAGGTGGACCACAGCAGAGAGACTAGTTAACAAAGCTGACCCTGCAGCAGATTAATAAAGGCATACCCAGTAAAAACCAATAGTGACTTACATCGTATCATTTCCAGAATGATTTTTAAAGTAATTCTGCTTTTCCACATAGCTTTCCTTTTGAGTAGACATTAATTTTAGATATTCATATCATAATGCGCCAGTCAGCTGAGTTCTTCTATCACCTATTCAATGCAGCTGTGCTCAACGCGCTGCTCAGGTTAGCCTGGCACAAGCAGCATGGTTTTGTAAACAGTTCGCAAGAAACTTTCCCTACAATTTCCTCCCAGCCTTGGGCTTGCTCACACCCATCACCCAAGTTCTTAGGACCACAAACTTTAATCCGCTACCCCGTCCCATCCTCAACCCTCGTTGCCAGCTGCAACCCAGGAAGACAATTAAGAGGACTATGCCATATAGAGCAACAGTAACAAGGAAAACAACTGCTGCAGCTCAGAATGTGATAGTAAACACCTACACAACTGGAAGTTCAGTTCAGCTTTGCCACTTGGAACTACCCAGACATGTCTTTGATGTTCTCATTTGCCAAGGATGAAGGCCAAGCTCAGGAACTCCCAAGAGGATCGGGAAATAAACAGCTGGCCAGGAGGCTTCAGGTTACAGCCTGGAAACAATGAGAAGCAGAAAAAGGCAAAGGGCAGCTTTCAGGGTAATTAATCTGTTTAGCAACTCTTTCAGGTGACATGTCTATGAAGTTTGTAGAGCATGTTCATTTGTGAGTTATTAAAGACACCTTTCAAATAGGAGTTTCTTGCCAGTCTCTCCTTTTCCAGGCCAGAGAGGCAACTGAAAAGTGGAGAAGGTATTTTCAACAGCAGAATATGCCTTCTATTTTGCTGGGTCTTGCACAAATAGCTCCCAAGCTTTTTAACTAACACCACTATAATTTTACAATTCAATTAAACAAACTCACTATGAATGATTTTACCCAGGCCTCAATGCATGATCCATAAAGGAATGCAACGCCTTCTAGCCACTG
This sequence comes from Falco naumanni, assembly GCF_017639655.2. Lineage (NCBI taxonomy): Eukaryota > Metazoa > Chordata > Aves > Falconiformes > Falconidae > Falco > Falco naumanni. The sequence continues at coordinate 49,466,306 of NC_054060.1, read as the reverse complement.
ATGCATGCTACAAAAAGAATCCTATAGTAATGCATGAGGCTTTTTTCACTGTAGTATAAAACACTGTAAAATTCTTCTTTCCCCTCTTTAAGACTGCTTATACAGCAGTTCTCAAACTACACCATGACAAGGGAACACATCCTGAGTATGCACAAGTGAACTGAGGCCAGCTGGATGCAGAGCAGAAAATGCAGTGGAAGTGGATCACAGAGGGAAAGGCACAAGGCAGCTGTGCTCCATCCTTGTCCCAAGGATACAGTCCTGGACACACTGACCACTCCCCTCCCAGAAGGCATCTCATGTACAAACACAGCCTCCCTTCCTCCTCTCATGTAACAGAGGGCTGAGGTCCACCATAAAAGCCATCAGCAGCCACAACTAGGGAGTAGAATTGTGATGGGATACCACAGGGACAAACATTTTTGAAACTAGCAGCACATAAAAACTAACTCTGGTTTTTACTGGCCTACATAAATAGTAAAAGGGCATGTTGAATGCTGCAGGTGTTTCTGTAGCATATAAACACCCAACTTAGCTTTAAGAGAGCTACCCAAGCACAGGGAGAGCCCTAGACAGAGTACTGAAATACTTGAAAGGCAATGTACCCTCCTTCTCAGCCAGTCACGCTATTTCCAGGTCAGGATCGGGGGTCAGATCTGCTATCACAGCACCATGCTGCAGACCATGGTGTTGGCACACCCCACAGCAGAAATCAAGAAAGAAAAAGAAACAACATTCCTAGTTCACATAGCTACGTGCTAGCATGGAAAGTGTTTCCATCAACAGTTTCTGACTGACAGCCAAAAATAACATTACACTTTCATTACAAAGGTCTAATATCTAACTGACCAAGCATTAAGATGTCCAGAAATAAACCATAAAGGGATTTCATCCGTTCCCAGATCCTGTTTAATACTTTTACCTGATTATTACCTACCACTGTAGTCAATTTATAGCACACATTCAAGCCCCCGTATTTCATTCCTAGGGGAAAAATGTATTTGCACAGAACAAGTATCCATGTAACAAAGTAACAAATCTTCTTTACTATGTATAATACTAAATGTGTAACAGACTTTTTTTAAAGCAATGTCACTCCAGGGAACATATTTGAGGGAATTTACTGACAATGTTTTGGTGATAAAAAAATCATTTAGTCTGTAACAGAATGACGGATGGCATTAGGAAGAACATTGGCTACAAGGTATTTAAAGTTTAGGCAAAGGAAAAACTGCGTTCTGTATAACTGTACTTGCTTTATAACGATCAGCAATTATTTGTGCATAGCAGCTCTCTGTCAAAGCATGCATTGTGATGGGCACCATACAGGCACAGAACAAAAAGACCACTCTTTGCCTTATGCTAAATAACAAGTTGCAGATGTGATTAATATAGTTTATAAAAATTGGAAACTTTAAAAAGAAAGCATGATTTTATGAATTCCCCTATTAACATCTTTTAACATCTGAATATTCTATAAATTTTAAGACGCAAAACCAACATTCATCTGCCATTGTAAATTAAATGAAAGAAGCAATGAACAAGTAAAGCTTGTATGATAGTTTAGAAACAACCAACATACCCTCTAGTTCCAGCCTTTGCCCCCAGCTTTTCAGTTTTGGGGACTCTTAAAAAAATTGGGCTGCGATTTGTGATTGTACACATTACAGTACTTCAATCCAGTTGAACTGAAAATTTTCTGCAGGAATGCTTTCTTTCTAAAGCACCTAAGAGATCCTAGGAGCTCTGGCAGCACAGGTACCTGTTAGAGGCGATCATGACATGTGTGTAAAGAGGGTGAGAAGGTTGTGTGACCACAATATGGAAGTGATATAAGAAGCTGGAATAGAAAAAAAAAAAAAGGACTTTATCCCCACTGACAGCTTTAGTCCTTTCAGCATCCATCAAGGTTACTTTAAGCCTTTGTATATTTGGTATTTGCCTTGAAGTCATTACATCTGGACAATTTTAGTCTGGGCTAGAAAGCAAGTTCTCATGTCAGATCCTTCACAGATAATATCCAACCATGCCCCCTTCCCATTTATAATACACAAATCCATCTTGAAATGCTTTTGCTGACCTCAGCTGTGGCAACGCAGTACAAGGAACAAATGGCTTGTTGCCTTTGGGGTCAAATACCACAAGACTGCTCTCTGCCTTCCCATCCCATCTGTTACACCCCCACAGGCTGAGTAGATGGAATTACTTAACAGTCTCTTCCACATTTCCACTCTCACCTTCGTATGAACGTTTCTGTTCTAGCACCAGATTAGCTTCTCCCACGTGCAGGAGGCTTTCCACATTTCTGATCCTACCTTCCTCTCCAAACTACATTCCTTATGAAACAGCTGGCCTACTCCTACTGTATCGAAGGTTCTCCTGTTTAGCACACCTTATCTGACAGACTTATAGGCTCTGTTTAATGCTGTAATGATGTATGCACTCTTAGGCACTATTTAATGCTACCCATTGGGGAAAAAACACCAAGACACATGTGGTGCAAAGTTCCTCATCAGGGAAGGTTACACTCCTGCCAATTCAGTCTTTGGCCTCTCTTCCCCAGCTGCTAAGAAACACTCATTTTAACTTATGCCTACAGGACACCCTACCAAGTCCACTACATAATTGCAAACAGGCAGCCAAATGCTGTTGTGGGAGAAACAAGTATGTCATTGATGCACAATGAAATACATCACCAAGTTGAACTTTTAAATACTTTCAGTCGCCAGTGAATGCTGCAAGACTGAAACAAAAGGGTCCTATGCTCTGGATAACTTGCTTATCATTACCAAATTGTCATTTAATGTTAATAGTTAGCACTTGTATACTGCTTTTTATTTCTAGAAAGCATAACGGCTATTTATTTAACCAGCAAATGCTAAGAATGACTAACAATACAGAAGAAAATAAAAACCAAATATCTCCAACACTAAAGCAACACTAAGCAACCAAAGGTTAAACTTAGCTTACTTCAATGCTGCAACTCTTCTTACAGTATGCCAGTATCTGTTAAAAGCTATTCCATTCACAGCTGTACAACAGATAAGAACTACAGTACCCAAACACCCTTTTAAATGAAATTATGGACAGAGTGTATTTTTAATCTGTTACCTTTGAGTTAAAGGTAAAATATATTGAAAATCTGTGAACTACTTTCCACCTTTTCCTTTTCTATTAGTAGTAGCAGGTTTGGTTTGGGTGGAGTTTTTATTTTGTTCAACACTCTCTGGTACCTTTTATCGAAAAAGAAACAATATCCATAGACAAATAAGAACTTAAAGAGTCCAAAATATGCTAGTGCACTGCCGGCTAAATGAGTAGGATAGTTTTCTGACTGGGCAACTCTTCAAGAATCATTTGCTCTGCTACACGGAAGAGTTACCACAGAAGTCGATGCAGTCAGAATACACGAGGAGCTCAGCTAAAAAGAAATGTGCCATCAAAGCAAAGACGGGCCCTCAGAGCTCGTACCGCTTTCCAGACCATCCCTGCCTGAAGTGCTACTGCATTTCTGTGACAGGAGTAAGTTACCAGCCGCTGAAACTGGGGCTGCGCGCTGCTTCTCTTTTTCCTCCCCAAGTTTCCAAAGTCTGCAAGGTTTTAATTATGTATTATATCCAAACAACACAGAGCATTGTGCTACGGCATCTTCTTGTTTGTGGGAGTTGTCTTCAAGCCGTACCGTTTAGCTTTTGGGAATTCTATTGGAGCCAAGCACGCCGGGGAGGGAGCGGAGCCAAGCGACAATGGGAATATCCGGCTCTGCCTCCCGCTGGAAAAAAACAGCAACAACAGGAGGGGAAGGGAAGATTCCCTGACGCTGGACGGCAGCTGTCCTATTTCGGGGAGCTCAGGAAGGGGGAACTCAGCCCCGCAGCTCCGGTGGGAGACTTTTCCACGAAAACCTTCCAAGCTCTTCAGCGAGCCGGAGAGCCGAGCCCTGCCGCTCCCCGACCCGCACCGTCAGGCTGCCCAGCGCCCGCCGCCCCTGCCTCAGCCCCAGCCAGGCCACCTCCCCGCCGCCGATGACAGGACCAGCGGCCGCCGATGGCCCCTCGCAGCCGCCCGTAACTGTCCCGCTGACGCGGCTACCGGGACCTCCCCGCCCGGGTCCCTGCCCCAGTCCCCCCGCCGCACCTTTTGCTGAGAGGCCGGACCCGCACGGCCACCTTGACGTTAGCCATGGCCCAGCTCACGCCCGGCAGCCGCTGCCGCCCGCGCCCCGGCCCCGCATCACGCCCCGGCGCGGCGCCTGAGCGCCCGGGGAGGGGAGGAGCGGCGCCGCCCGGCCCGGCCCGCCCGAGGGGGAGGGGAGCGCCCGGCCCGGCCCGGCCCCCGGGCGGGGGAAGAACCTCCCCGGACGGAAAGGAGGGGTTTCGGGGAGACTCCCCCCAAAGCGGCCGCGCAGCAGCCTCCCCAGCCCCCACACCGGGTTTCTCCGCCCGGGAGAGCGGGGCCTCCAGACCAAGAGTCGGTGCTTCCACGCCCCAGGCCCTCGGCGACACCCGCGCTGCCCCCGCAGCAGCGCCCGCTCCCCGGCAGCCCCGTAACGACCCGCCTTTCGCTCGCAGGGCCTCACGCCGACGGTCAGCCGGATGGGTGCTGCCACGGACGTACTCCCTAGGGGCTACCCCAGAGAAACCAGTTTGTTTCAGAGGAAAACTGCCAGTCCAGCCCCACCTACCGTTTGATCAGGTTTCTTTTCCTAGGACCATGCAGGCAATGAGAAAACCAGCACCGTTTAAAGCGCAAAGCACTCCACGTTAAATTAATTTAACGGTAATTTAAGGAAGGCAAGTGCCAAAGGAAAACTCTCAAGTGCTTTAAACTCCTTCAAAAACCTCTAATCTTTATCTGCGTTGTACTTAACGGTGTAAAACAAACTTTTGAAACTTCCAAAGAACTGTCACTGAAATCAATGTCAACCTGTTGCACTTACAAAGGGTTTGCACTTAGAGAAATATAAAAACCACCAAAAGTGTGAAAAATATTTGCTTTTTAGAATATCGTCCCTGTCAGCTGCTGCCATTATTGGGAAGAAGTGAGAGCAAGTAGCATTGGCATAAACAAGATTCCTGCTTGGTTTTTAATTTTTAACTGGACTCTTTCTGGTTTTGCATTTCAAACTCTGAGCTATAGCTGAATACTGTATAGGACTGTTTTTCAATCCATTTTAACAACTTCTGTTTAAATGGCCTTTTAACTGTACTATTTATTTGTGCTTTAAGTACAGTTCTCCTCATGAGACTATTTGCCTTATGCTCCAGAAACAAGTCTAAATGAAAAAGACACAATACAGAAACCTTCCAGACCGAAATATGGGATGGATCCTTTAGACTCAACACTTCTCCCATTTCATGAGCCACCACAGAGACACTAAAGTAAGTATCTACAAGCTGTGAATCACTGCTAACTTCAATAGACTTATCCCCTTAATCATACTGAAGAATCAATTGGTACAGCACTCACAAAGAGTATTGGCTAAACTCTATCATGCCCATTGTCAACTGTCTAGTAAGATACCATAAAAGAAGAAAATATGCTTGACTCTTTGGGAACGGCAAAACCACATTTGTCCTCACTCCAAGGAATTATAATGACCAAACTAACTGGAAATGTTTTCATCCAACCTCTGGAAGCATTAATTTGCCCCACCTAAACCATCACTGTAACGCAATCAGAGAGAGGTTAAGCCTGTGATAGATACACAGGACAATGATTCCAGAAGTCTGGATGCTGTTTCTTCCCATTTCACATGCAAAGTATTTTCAGTAAAAATGCCAGCTCCTCTGCAATTGTGTGGGAGGCCTTAGTTTCCACATCTGAAACAACAGTAACATGGGATTTTGGACTCAAATGTTGCAGTGATACATAGCAAGTGTTCTCACAAAGATCCCATTAAAGTTTATGGGACTCAATTGTCAGTTCTATTCTCAGATTCTATCTACTGACATTCTGCTTGACTGAATTCAAATGATTACTATCCTCTTAACTTTCCTCAACAGCCGCAGAAAGGAATATGAGCTACACTTACATAGTTTACTAGAGAATTGTTAAGCTATACACCTTGTCACCACACTCAGCAGAATGGTGTGGTTTACAAGGATTAAATAGGCATTCTCAGAATATTTCAGATACAGAGTAGACTGATCACAAGTAAACTCAGATCACAGTGTGCTCAGAGAACCAAAGATTCCTCCTTAAAAGTAGAATCAAGTAACTACAGTGAAATTGTGTAGTACCGAGCCATCTAGTGGTTACTTTCAAAAAAATAAAGGTCTCATTTTCAGAAACAGAAATCAACAGGTTGGATATACAAAGAATTCAGCTAACAAACAATCAGTAGAAAGGCATACATCGGCATTGCTTCCAGTTTGTTTTATATCCCGAATACAAAACTGGACATCCTTCAAAGACAACCAACTATCCTGGTTTACAGATGTATTGCCAATGACATTTTACCAGCAAATCTCACGACATAAAAGTTGCTTAGGTTGCAAACTGGAACAATCGATGCTTTTACTAAATTGCCAGTTGTAATCGTGTCACAAGAGTCTTACTGTAGATGGGGCATAGAAAATGGGGCAAGCAACAGAAAAGGAGAAACTGAAGAATATATTTGTCCTGTCACAGAAGCGTAGTTTGCAGATCAGTAGACCTGCCATATATCGCAGAGCCTATTCCCTGCTTTCCCACAAAACCACATCATAGCTATAAAAACTAACTTAAAACTTTGGTTTCTTGGTTGGAACTCCTATGGAAGCATAAGCAGTGATCTAAGACTTTGCACTGTTCTTTTAATTATAGGATTTTAAAACAAAACAAAAAGCAAGAAACAGCTCTTGAAATCTAGTGCTTTCATTGAAGTTTTACAGTGACATACAAAATACAGCGTATTATCAAGACATTTATAAAAACTAATACAGACACTATAGCAAGTGCATAAGAAATATCAAAACAAATTTCCATTGAAGAAATAGCCTCCAAGGGAGTATTGTCCAACTATTTCAAAAAGGAACTCCATCACAGTCTTCTCGGTAGTCTGCCTTCCTATGAGCTACTGTTCATTGCCCGCCCCGCCCCCCCCCTCCTTTTTTCCCCCCCAAAAAAAGTCATTGAAGAACTGTTACAGAAGAATAGAAATATAGCTACCTACAAAGGCCCTGTTGTATTAAAGCACAAATTTGTTGTGGGTTTCACAGACAGTAAGGAGGTAGTTCTTTGAAAAGCCAGCCCATCTAATGAAAATTTTTTGTTAGGTTCAAGATAAGCCAAAGTCCAATTCAGCAGTATTGCAGATGCTGTCAGAATATACTTCTTTTTGCAGTTCTCTCCATTTCAGTATTTGCTTTGTCAGATCCTCTAACTCCATCACAAGCAGCTCTGTTTTTGTCCAGGCAGTGTCCTGAAGCAGAAAAGAGCTAGAGTTCATCTCTATACATCCTGTCAATCTAGCAGGACATAAAAACAACGTATACAACCAAACAGCATTGAATTCTTAATGCTGGAGGAGACAGAAGGCTCAGGTCTTCTGCTACTCACCATATCCCTCATGATGTTCGGTATCCGAGGGATGCTTCTTAAAGCCTGCAAATGGCTTTCAAGCTTCTCAATGAAAGTCACAGCCTCAGCCAACAACTCTACTATGTATCTGTAATAAGAATGAGCACCCTACTCAAAAGTTGTGCAAAACGAGGATTCAATACTTCCAAGCTCTTGTTTCCCCGCCCCCCCCATGGGTGGTCTTAGTCCTCTAGTTTTATACAGGTTCCTAACCATCTAATAATTTCTCGGCAATTACACTTTTATGACTCCCGGCAACAAGTAGGGCAGGAATTACAGAAGTTAATATGCATTTCTTCAGTAACTGGACTGGATTTTTAGACAATAAGAAGGATTCTATTTTTCAAACTTGTACTATGCATGCCTGGGAATCATTGACACACTTATTCTGAGCAAGTGACAGTGGAAGGAAGATGGCAAATGCTTCAGTAAGAATTCCTACCTATGCAGAAGCATAACGAAATCAAGCATCAAGACACCTATTCAAAACAACACATCACAAATTGTTCTGTAATCTTCAGAATACAAGACCAATAACCTAAGCAATTTTTCATGAAAATATGTATCACCACCTTTCTAAGAATTTAGCAATTAATTACTAACTTTTAGCTGAGGTTGTGCTACCTTTTACTACAATTCCTATAAATGGAAAAGTGAATGCAAGCATGCAATTCTTATGCCTATTAGTTCACATTAATTTGGACTCATGCAAACAAAGAACTATTATTTTCTATGTGCCTACTTGTGGAAAGTAGCCTCAATAGGCAGGCTGTCTTGACATTTGGGCTTTATCAGCCTCTTTCTAAGACATTTCTTGTTCTTCAGTACGGCTTCCAAGTGTCTGTTCATATCTTGCAAAATCTCACATTTTTTGCCTGTAAAATAAAATTGCAAAGTTGAACTCATTGTCCTGCTAAAACAAGAGCAAAATTTCTTCTGGAGAAAGACTGAGAAGTCGTCTGATCTATTGCACTGGACAGGTTACATTTGAGAAAGATAACATTTATCAGAATTATTTTTGTTGGGATTATATAGAACTTAGTATCAGCATGCACCTCAAAGTCATAATATCTACTTTTTAAAGATACAGCTTTGTTGATTGTTTTACATTATCTATAGTTTTAACTGTCTTTGAGATGAAACCAACTTCTTAAAACTATACTATGACACTAAAGCGTTACAATATACTTCACTAGCCTAACACAGCAGTAGTAAGCTAGAATGTTTTCAAGCATCCGTCAAATCATAGTTGGAAAAGTGCCAAATAATAAAGAAGTTAATACATTGCTCCTACAATACTACAATAAAAACCCAAGAGATTTTAGGGGCATACAGATGCAGCAAAAAAACATCAAGTTCATGGAAAAGCAGCAAACTAGCACACAGGGCAAGGGAAGCAAGTCAGGTTACTGATGATCTCTGAACTCCTGATGCTGCACTGACCCTGGGAAACTGACCACACACACACCCCCTTTTGTGGGGAATGAGTTACCCACAGAGCTGCTATTCAGACAGCAGAGGATGAAAGTTCAGATAGTATGGAAACATTTCTTAGGGGCTGATAAAACACCTGCCATCTCTAACAAGCTGTTCAGTGGAGACAGCTGCAATAACTTCTGGAAGTGTCACACAGTCAGATAAAACCTTAATATGCTGATGAAGTCACTTAACACTCTTGGTTTTTCTAAGGAAAAACTGCACTTACCTAAGTAAAAATGGTGAGCAATGTCTGCTGTCTCCTTCTCCAACTGCAGAATTTCAATTTTCAGTTTCTTCTACAACAATAGTAACATCAAATGAAAATGCATTTATCCAGATACTGTTGACTTTTTAGGCGTGGGGGAGGAAGTAGAAAGGGAGAAAGCGGAAGCATGGGGGACAAGGCGCATGTGAAGGAGGGATCATTTGCATGAAAGCATGTTACCATGCTCTCTGGAGGGTTTTATTATTTGGTGAGGCTTTTTTGGTCAATAGGAAAAGACTGTTAAAAACAACAAAAAACAATTTGGTGATTTATTGGGAATTTGTGCTGGAAAAGACAGATCCTGCAACTAATTCATAAAACACAGAAACTTACATCTCCTACAAAGCAGTTTCATAGTCTATGTTCTACTAACAAGCTTTTCACAGCCTCAAACTTCCTCCTTCTGGCAAAGACTGGTTTATGGTGCATTGGGTTGTTTTAATGGTAGGAAAAGCACCTTCAGGTGAAACTCCTACCTTTAAGTCTTTCCAATGATAAATCAGCACAAGAGCAGCAGATACCTTCTTGTGGCTGAAAGAATTTGTGGTACTTTTGGCTAGACAAGAGAAGACTGAGGAAAATACAGAAGAGGATCACATATCAAGTCTCTCGGGACACACAGAGAACTGTTGCGTTGCTTTTCTTGATCAGTGAGGAAAGGACAAAAGTAAGCCTGCTTCACTCATAGCATATTGAACATCTGTCAGAGTACTTCGTATGTGAAATCCTTCAGCAAGGGAGAATGAGTAGCCACCTTACTGGGACCTCAAAACTGCTCATTCCTTCTGCCCATCAATACAGGATGATGGCAGCTGTTTAACTCATCCTCCAAAAACGCAAATGATGAATTTTTAACACTGCTTTGCAGTAAGCCTTTGTAACTGCTGAAGCCCACACTGCACAACTTAATAAGCACAAGTTTTTGTACCAGCCAGAAAATCCTCAGAACGCATTATCACAAAATACAAGCCAATAGCCAATTCAGTCAGTAGGAAAAGACTGAGGTTACCCCTTGCTAGCCAACAAAATGGTCACACTGTCTATAAACAAACTCGTCTTTGGGAATTCAAGTCAACTACCAATTCTTATTTGTTCTTCAGTTTCCTCAGAAGACTTCAGGTAACACTTCAGTCACAGATGCAGGCTGCTGCCTCTTTCCAGTTACACCAAAAACTTTTGTTTCATAATTCTGGGGTATTTTTATGACAACTCAGTCCACCAGGGAGGAAAAGTGCCAACCACAGTTACACCACTGAACTGTGAAAAAAAACCCAAAACATGAAACAATAGCACATGGCAGTCCGATACATCATCGGTGCCATGTATTATCTCTAAGTATTGAAGCGCTGAGTGTGCACTGACAACAGTGTACCTCCGGCTGTACCTCATCGATTTCAGCTTGAATGTCTGCCATTTTTTCCATCTCTGATAATTTCACGAAGCAAGGGGTTTTTCTACAGGTTAAATCCAATGTCTCCTGTGAAAGGAAAACAACGGGGAAAAAACACAGTCAGCAGCCAGGTCATGCCAGGCAAATTCTCAAGACTGGCTTTTAATAGTCTAAAGTTACTGTTAATTTCTCACACTACGCCAGACAGCAAATTTCACCTGATCAACTGACAGAATACACGTACCGCCTGGGGAAAACGAACAGGAACGTGGAGAAAAACGGGCCGTGGTAAACAAAGCCCCTCCCGCCGCAGCGCCAGGCGGGGCCACGGCCGCTCGGGAGCGCCGCCCAGAAGCCTGACAGCCCCACCGCAGCGGGAAAGATTTCTCTCCCTTTCAAGTTAACGCGCACACACTTACACACCCGCAGCGCGGCTCGGCAGCGGTAACGCGGCGGCACCCCCAGCCACGCAGCCCCGGCGCGCACCCAGGTGTGCGGGCCCGCAGGCCGCGCCGGGGGGCGTCGGGCACGGGCGGGAGCGGGGGCCGCCCTGCAGCGCCTCAGCCGCGGCTCCTCCGAACCTCGCGACCTCACCCGCCGCCCCCGGCCTTCGCAACCGCTCCAGCCCCCCGGGCCGCTACCTGGCTCACGACGCCCGCCGCCAGGCACCGCGCCAGCAGGGCGGCCGCCGCCGTGGGGTGCTCGCCCTTCCAGGGGCGGCAGGCGGCCGCCGCGTCGCTCGGCACGCCTCGCCACAGCATCCACTGCGGCGCCCCCCGGGGCGTCCTCCGCACGGGGCCCGCCGCTACGGCCGTCGAGCCGAGGGGGTGGTGCTTGGCCCTGCCCAGCATCTCGGAGGCCCTGGCGGAGCGCGGCGGCCGCCGTATGCGGGTGGCCGCCATGTTGGGTGTGACGGGCCAAGGGAAGCGACCGGCGTCCGGTTCCGGGGCAGCCCCTAAGTGCGGTCGGTGCTCGAAGGGCGGGGGCGGAGCGCGGGGGGCTGCGCCGCCGCGGAGTGTGGGCGCCGGTGCAGGTGGGTTGGGCCGCGGGGGGGGCGGCGGCGCCGGGCGGGGGCCGGGGCGGTCGGGGCGAGACCGAGGCGGGGGCCCGGGGCCCGCGGCGGCCGTTGCTGGCTGCGCCGCTTGCCGAGGGCCCCGCTGAGCCGCTCCCAGCCGTCGCGGCGCGGGGCGCCTCCTCCCTCGGGCAGCCGGTCCCGGTTGCGCTGGGCTCTGCGCCCCCCGCCCGGCTGCAACCCTGGCGCGGCTCCTTCGGCCTGGGGCGCGGCTGAGCCGGTGCTGGGGATTAGACCCCGCTGGGGCTGCGCGACGTGGGTGTCGTACGTCGGCATTTAGAGTCGCCGCAGAGGAGCCAAGTCCGTAAGTGGAACAGATGTTTCCAAAAAAGCAAATAACCCCCTGGCACTGACAGCGGGTGGGTGCCGGTGGATGCCATCACAACCACGGCCAGCCTCCGCGGGGGATCGCCTTGCGCCGCTGGGCCCTGCAAGAGGCAAAATGCGGAAAGCGTGCAGGTCTTCCGCTTAGTCTTAACTCTATTTGTCGCGTCATTTCAGTATTCAAGCTGCCTTCATTAAGGCACCTTAAACTAGATAAATCTTTTAAGTTCTAGGTTTTAGTTAGAGGGACATGAAAACGCAGCAGTGGAACGGTTCAGCGTGTTGAAATACATGTAGCATTGAAGATGGTGTATGTAAAAAGACATTTTACATTTGCTTTATCACAGAGACTTTGGATTGCAGTTCTCTAGTGCAGAATAACTGAGAGGAACTGGCAGAGGCTGTCACTCAAACTCTGTACGCCTGCAGAGAACTGTTAGGATGGGCAATAGCGCATTAAAAGCCCACCTGGAGACAGCACAGAAAACCGGCGTGTTTCAGCTAACAGGAAAGGGACTTACAGAGGTAATGTAACCATAGGGGAAATGTGGCTGTTTCTGTGCCTGACTGGTGCTCCTGGAGAGAAGTTTCCCGCCTCAGTGTCACAGTGCATTGCATGCATGTATTTCTCATAAATAGTGATGGAAAATACTATTTCAAGAAGGTTTTTTTCCTTTTCATAGAGCAGATTTTTCCTTGCACTTGCTTCTGATTGAGGATTTATCTGTCAGAGCACCTGTATGCTTATGAGCTTATGCTTTTAGAATGCATGTGTGTTCAAGAAGTACTAGTTATGATGTTTTGCTTTTTAAAATAATATATAAATATATTAATAAAAGAATAAAAATATTTTTTAAAATAAATTTGAGGGAACAAATGTAAATTTTATAACCGTATTGTTACCTAGAAAGACACTCCACAATCTGTCACATCTAGATATGTACGCTGTATTTAATTGTAGTCATATGAATAGTCTGTACAGGTTGTTCACTGGGCTGTAAGCATCCTGAAGTTTATTAAGTCAGAAATTGTCATGACTTTGACTGAACTGCAGAAAAAACACAGTGTCCTGGGGCCAGAAGTCGAGTAACAATTCAAAGCATAGCCAAAATAACTCTACACTGCAGTAATTTTTCCAAGACTTTCCTAAAGTGTCTTCTTCCACTATCCTACCTTCTGACTTTGCTTTTCTTGTGCCAAACCAAAGGAGAATCAAAACCACTGTTGCCTGAGATTCACTGGTGCGATTTTCAGGTTTTTCTTTCTTTTTTTTTTAGCTCAGTGCCAAGTGCAGATTAAAGTAGTACAGGATGTAAATAAGAATAAGAAAAATGCCTTACATCATTATTTAGAAAGTAAGACAAACAATTGCCAGTCCTGATCTGCCAAAATCTAGATGTGTTAACTAGCTGTAGAATATTTTTAAATTAAGGCAAGTATAAGAGAAACATACAAGAGGACTAAAACGTAAATGAGCTTGTGTCTTGGTGTGCTTCCTTCACCCTTTTTAATTTAAATTCTTTAGGTTAAAAACTGTTCTTCCTAGATGTTAGGACTGTCTAGCTTGTATCCCTTTTCCCTTCTTCAGATGAATAAATATTTATAAAAATATGTATTAAGTAAATTTGCCAACTTAGTTGCACACTGTGGTGATTGGACATTGTGATACATATGACTTTGTAATAGTGATACAAATTTCAATTAAAATTCTAAGGTGTGTAACTTCAACATTTGAAGTATTTAATATTTTTATTTATATTTATAATAAGTGTATTTAAAATTAATTAATATTAAATACAACTATTTAAATGCTGTATCTTTCTTCTCCCCCGTAGTTTCCTGAGGATCTGCAGAAGCTAACAAGCAACTTAAGGACAATAGACTTGTCAAACAACAAAATAGAGCTCTTGCCACCACTCATTGGAAAATTTTCCTTTTTGAAGAGCCTTGTTCTAAACAACAACAAACTGAGTATGCCTGCTAATTAATACCTCCACAGATTTTTAAACTAATAACCTGACTTTTTTGATCAGAGAAACTAAATTTAACAATTTAACTCTCACGGGATGTAAATAGGGAATTTAGTTGCCTGAACTGAAATCTTTGGAATTCACTTACAGTCCCATAAATTCTTCAAAACTAGTTGCCAGCTTAGTTGTATTATCAGTTTTACAATGACATGTAAGTACTTAAAACCATAATGCTTCTGCACTATGACTTGTCTGATCTGAAGGTTTAACAATGTCAGGTGGTTTAGTACTTGCACAGAGAACAGGTAGTGAAAATGATCTGTAGAAACTGGTGCTAGCCATTCAATGGTTGTTAGTTTCTGTTGAACATCAAACTTCATGGAAAAGTTAGGATGAGGTTAAGGAACTTAACTTTTTTTTGTGTGGAATGTATTATCTGCCTTTTTGGAAAAAGAAAAGTAATTTGCAAAGCTCTTTGACTCTGTAGTGCAAGTCAGGAGTGCTACAGGTTATACATGTGTGTAGGTAGCATGAGGGGTGAATAAATGCCAGCAGAGCTTATCTGGTGAGGCTTATATGCTGGTATGATATGATATGCTTTGTCTGAGAACTTACTTTTGAGTGTGTTGAGTAATACCTTTAAAGCGCTGCAGTAGACCTGAAGCTGTGAACTGTGTGGTACCTCAAATGTCATAGAATACATTGGCAAAGTGGTTAATAAGGAGCGTAACTGATAGGCTAAAATCCTCTGAGAGTAGTGTTTTCAGCCTGTGATTTGAAGGTTTGTCTTATCTGCATATGATTTTTAAGATACTTATGAAAGATGGTTAAAAAGCATGTGTTGTCAGTGGGCTTAAGTTTCTGTGCAGGGTTCTTTGCCTTAATTGGAAAATGGGGAGGAATCCTGTGAGAAATTACTGTAATATGGCACCGTTTGCCATGAAGAAGCTTATTTGAATTAAATGGGTATGAATGTTTACTGCTCTTTGTTTAGGTCATCTCTTTGTTATGTCATTTATTTCTAGCTGCTTTACCTGAGGAGCTATGTAAACTGAAAAAACTGGAAACACTACACTTGAATGGCAATCACTTGAGGCAGCTACCAGCTGCGTTTGGACAACTTTCGGCTCTCAAAACCTTGGGCCTTTCTGGAAACCAGCTTCGGGCTGTGCCTGTGCAACTCTGTGGTCTTCGCCACCTGGATGTGGTAGATCTTTCCAAAAATCAGATTCAAAATGTGCCCGACACTGTGGGAGATTTGCAGGCTATCGAACTCAATCTGAATCAGAATCAGGTCTGGTAACTGACATATTATGGGCATGTAGATTTAAGACATGGTTTATCTTGGACTTAGTACATTCACAGGACGTAAGCTGAGACCATCAAAACTTTGTAGCTAAAAGCCATCTCCCAAACGTAACATAAATGAGGGGTCATAACTAGAATTTATGTAGTGATACATCCAACTGCCTGATTTGACTAACAAATCCTCAATTTAGTCATACAGAAAACTGGTTGAACAGTTCTTCAGTAGGAATCTGATAAAGACATGTAGTTCACCTGTCATGATGGAAGAAAATATTAGTCTGAAACAACTGCAAGTAATCACGGATCACTAAAGTTTTAATCCCATTATTTTGTTTTTTAATTTCTACCAGATTTCCCAGATCTCAGTGCGGATTTCCCACTGTCCACGCCTCAAAGTCTTGCGTTTAGAAGAAAACTGTCTAGAACTCAGTATGCTTCCTCAAAGTATCCTCAGTGATTCCCAGATCTCACTGCTTGCAGTAGAAGGCAACCTTTTTGAAATCAAGAAACTCAGAGAACTGGAAGGTTATGACAAGGTTTGTGGTTTTTTTGTTTTGTTTTTTTTTTAAAGAAGCTTCTGGTGACGTCATAAGCCAGTACCTCCTCAGAATACTAAGTATTTATGCTAGTGAATAAAAGCATGATCAGTCTATCGCTGTTGTCACTGTTCCTGGATTTGTAACTAACATCTGAGAAGAATTTCAAGAGTTCTTCAAAGATTAACTTTTTCATAGGATTTGGGATCAGTGTTCTTTCATCAGCATCTTTTGAAGGGTAGCTAATGATAACAAGTGTGTGTCTTCACTTTGATCAGATAAAAATTAATGGATGCTTCCTATTATGCAGCATTCTTAACTGTTTAATGTTAGTTCATCCTTAACACTTGAGATTTGACTGTTGAGCACTGTAAGGACTTTCTTTCTCAAACATGAATCTGAATTACAGCAAATGGCAGAAAATTTGGGGGTTGGATTTTTTTTGTTTGAAATTTTCAGTGTAAAGCTCTAATGGTTATATCTGAGAAATGAAAATATGCAGAGTGCTTTTGAGTCTGAGAGCAGAAGCTTAGCTGCTTTCAATAGTAATGAATCTTGTATTAATTTCCGAATCTTACTTTTTTTTGGTTTTTTTAGTACATGGAACGATTTACAGCTACAAAGAAGAAGTTTGCATGATCGTTATTCTGACCCTGTGTATTCCCAGTAAGAAGAGTTAGTGACTGAAGTACCTGCTTCACTGACTTAAACCATGACTGATGAAGGAGATCATCAGAGCACTCCTCCCTTAGTAGTCTGATATGGTCTGTTAAAGCCATGTCAAACCAACTTGAACTAGAGAACATGGGTATTGAACTGATGAACCTGCCCAGGGTCCAGTTTTTGAATTTTGAGCCGCTATAGCTTTTAACACAATACTTGCTCTCCTTTTTCAGGGCTTGTTCTTTCACAGCAAAAGGGAATGAGCATTTCAAAGTTGCTAGTTCTCTTTTGTCAGGAAGCTGGCTGTTGATGTGCAAGAGGATTATTTCTTCTGGAAACACTCTTCCATGATAACACGTGGAAGTTCTACCACCAAAGCAGATGTGAAACATTGTTTGTCTTGCAGTAAGCACTATTCTACAGAGAACTTTTACAGATGAGGTTTTAGTTTATAACCTATATAAGGTTTTTATGAAGCACAAATAGTTGTGGCTAAGTTAAGTGTTTTATTAACTGCTTCTGGTAAACAAACCGTGGTTTGGGCATCATTCATTCATATTTCACTGTGCAGGCTTTCTTTTCCCATAAGCAAAAATTGCACTACAGTCCACTTCTGCTTGAGCTGTATCAAATTAAAGACGAGGTTCATCTTCAATGTAAAAATGTAAATTTTTCAGTAAAAATATATACTGCTGGAAAATCCTTGCACTGAATCCTTGTGTACAGAACAATGCTGAAAGTTCTAGTCATCAACCTGCTGCTACCGCCTTATTACCAAAAGCACCTAGAAAGAGCTAAAAATGTATGCAATTGTGTAACTTATACTGAAAATGGAAATGTACTTATTTTAGTAAATAATTTTTAAAAAATCAGTTCCAGTTTATTTGGTGTAACTGCTGCTGTTTTCACTTCAACAAGTAGTACTAAGCCATCACTGAAAGCTGTTACTTAACGTACTTGGTTCCATCCATTGTTGTTAACAGCTATACTTCAGCTGCTTTGGGAATGCAGAGGATATGAATGTGTCAACATGTTGGTAGCAATTTTATTGGTATGTACTGCACACTCAAAAACAGTGAAGTAGGAGCTGTACTAAGTACACTTTTTGGCAAGATAAGCATGGACATCTATTCCTAATAAAACTCTTACGTTAATTACTGTTCTAGACTTAAGCTTTCCTACGTTAGAAGAAAGGACAGCACACCACTTAAAGTTGCTGCTGTAATCGTTAAATGTATTCAACTTCTTATGCCATCTGCAGTTAAGAAGAATGAAGTGACCTCTGTGCCCATCTTTTCCCTCAACGTAACAACTATAATGAGATTAGTGATAAGTGATTCTTTTATAAGATGCTCAGAAGAGGTATCTAGTTTCCTGACCCCGTTGCTGTCTTATTTCAGTGCTTACATAGTGATAACTATTATAAAAGTTTTTTAGGGAACATCAACTCCTTATTCAAAGGATGGATGTGATCCATCGTTAAACAGGGAACTAGTTTTATGTGAGAACCCCTATTCTAGGTGTTACTTTATGGAAGAACTACTAACTTCCTCTAAGAGGTAGCTGACTGCAGACAATGCTTACAAGGCTACTTTGATTTGCAAGACAACTAGAGAACTGATTTAAGAACACATCCTATGTTACCATAATACAAGGCCCAGTATACTTAGAAATTTATTCAGCTTCATACTAACAGACTTCACAGATTCTGATGTGCAAATGGTTTAAATGAATAGTGAATAGTTTAAAGCCTCAGGCTTGTTTTAAATTTCAGGTCCTTCCATTTGGTACCTAAAGCCCATTTGAAGTATTAGCTGTTTTTCCTAAAGATTTGCCATGTGCGAGACACTCAGAGAACAAAGCCCCTCCGTTAACAGAGTCCCCCTTTGCATTCACCAACCTGGACTACGAAGGGCATGGTCTGTCATCAATATGTATGCACTTGGCAACGTTGTGCTGTGGTGGATTTTTGTTGGGTTTGGTTGGTTTTTTTTTAACTGGAAGTATCTGCTCAGACATGCTGCTTCTCTCATTTAACATTTGTTTATCAGGATTCTTCTGTCTATTCAGCAAAGATGTGTAAGAAGAGATGGTAGATCAGAACATTTAGAAATTATGTAGTTAGCATAGCTATAAAAAAAATCTCACTGCTTTTGGCATTTTTTGAGAAAGTCAACATTTCTCTTATATGATCGCTAGTACATTTAGAAACCTTTCAATTACTTATTGTTAGTCTTTCCTACCTTGAAGTTATGACAGCTATCAAAAATTTTGTAAAGCAAAAGGGAGAAAACATGCAAAATACTGAACGGTGCTGAGTTAGTCCTGGATTAACCAAATTTGTACCAGAACAGAGACAGACTATTTCTGTTTCAAGAAAAAAAGCTGGCCAATACCCTCACATGTTTTAGACCACAGCAATAATAACCGTGACTGAGTCACTTAGTAGAACACTGTTCTGTACATTTCAGCACTGCATGTAATCTGTTAGTAGTTTCATATTGGGAGTTTCTCAGTTTTCCCTTATCACCCTCACTCTACAACAGGTGACTAGAAAACGATTTTATTTCCATACACAATTACACTAGAAGCTTTTTTGTTTTGGAATGACTGAGGTAGAAAATGCGACCCTAGTTAACAACATAAACCATTAATGTATTTTATTTCAGTTCTGTATCACTGGCTTTTCAATTTTTCGTTGGGGTAAAACTGACTTTTTACGCATCTATTCAACATTTAGATAGTGCACTGCCGTTCCCAAATGCAGCAAAGGTGAATTAGCAACTGCAAGTCACAGCACCGTGTAAACAGCAAATTGTTTCACCGTATAGCCTTCACAGAGGAAGGTTCTGGAAGTGGCTGCACAAGCAGCATGTGCTGCAGTTCATGCTATAGCTACCCCTGAATAAAAGGCTTAATTAATCTTTTATCAAAGAATAGGTTAATTTGATTTTACCAATTATCGTCATTTAAGCATACCCACGGGACGTGCTGCAAGCTCAGAATAGTTACATATGCAGGCTGTCCCCAGTTTTTTTCCGCCCAGTTATGGGTAAGAATATACTACATGAGAAGTACTTCCAGGCCATTCCCAGGTATGTTGTTCTCTCTTGCAGCTCAAAACTGCTGCAAGTCAACACAAGCTGCCCCCAGGCATTCTGGGAATCCAACATTGTAGTATCAGAAAAAATACAATTTAAATTGCCTTGGAAGTGAGATTGTAATACCAGTAGGTGAAATCTAGTCATTTACTATCTAGGTATTTGCTAGGAATCTTGTTACCAATACTTGACTGGAAAGTTTGTTATTTTACTTAGTTCCTTTATCATCCTGAAGTATAGTCCCATTTCAAATAACGGCCTTTCAAAGAAGAGATGGACACATTTCATAGTTTGAAGTTAGGTGATGTTGATTATGCGGGGATGAAAACTAGATTTAAAAAAATATTCCTCTTTTTTTTAAAAAAAATCCTGTCTTTCCAACCACACCCATTCCTTTGTTAACATTAGGATTTCTGTGAAATAAAAATAGAAGGGAAACTTTTTAGTTGCAGAGTAGCAACTAGTTCTGCCAAGTTTTTCAAGGACAGGAAACCAAGCATAAACACTTGTGTTTTAGCCTTGGCCAACAACCAAGCCCCACGCAGCTGCGTGCTCACTCCCCGCCCCCCCACCCCCCCCCCCCTT
This sequence comes from Falco naumanni, assembly GCF_017639655.2. NCBI lineage: Eukaryota > Metazoa > Chordata > Aves > Falconiformes > Falconidae > Falco > Falco naumanni. The sequence continues at coordinate 49,446,050 of NC_054060.1, read as the reverse complement.
GGGATGAGGCAGAGAATTGGAGGAGTAAAAGTGAGAAAACTCATGGGCTGAGATAAAGGCAGTTCAAAAGTAAAGCAACAACTGCACACACAAGCAAAGCGAACAAGGAATTCATTCAGCGCTTCCCATGGCAGGCAGGTGATCGGCCATCCCCAGGAAAGCCGGGCTCCATCACATGTAAGTTACTTGAGAAAACAAATGACCTAACAGGCAACCTTCCCCCCCTTCCTTCTTCTTCCCCCAGCTTATATACTCAGGATGATGTTCTAGGGTATGGAATATCCCTTTGGCTGGTTCAGGCCAGCTGCCCTGGCTGTGTCCCCTCCCAGTTTCCCGTGCCCCTCCAGCCCTCTGGCTGACAGGGCCTGAGAAACTGAAAGGTCCTTGGCGCGATTGTTACCCAGCAACAACCAAAACCATCAGTGTGCTATCAACATTGTCCCACACCAAATCCAAAACACAGCACCGCACCAGCTACTAAAAACAAAATCAATTCCATCCCAGCTGAAACCAGGACAGACATTTCTAAGAGAAAATATTTTTTAAGCACATTCAGTGATAAAGGGTGTTATTTTTTGTGCATCTCACACAGGTATTACCTCAGCTGCCCCCCAGCAGCAGTGACAGGCTCAGGGACTCCCTGCAGCATGTGACCTGGACAGCTGCACATTCACCTGGGAGCTGTCTGGGCCACCACATGCCTTCTGGCTCTGGCTTTTGGCTGAGTGGAAACCATGGCAAGGGTCCTTCTTGGGGGGGGGGGGGGGGAAGGTGGGGGGGAAGGCGATGACCACTATGGAGCTCACCTCTATGGGATTTTAGGGGAACATCCTCCCTGATCGCCGAGTCAGCACTGACACTTCCCAGGGACACACCACTTCCCACTCTGAAAGGAGGGGGGGCTGCAGCACCATCTCTCTGCTCTCGCTTTTCCTTTTTGCAGATTCATGGAAAGTTCCCCACAGTGCCTTGGCACAATCCTCCACTCCAGAGCACATCTGTCAGAGCAGCACACCTTGGAGACTTCTGTACTACTCGAAGGAGAACAAAAACACCCCTGAGCATACAAATCCCCTATGCTTTCCCATACCCGCTCGTTAGAAATGCAGTATGCGATGTTCTTAAAAGTACTTCTTTGCTACTTGTGTTTTTAAGTACATAATCTTCATTTTCTAATGGGGTAGACTAGTTTTTTTGATTAGTTTTCCAGCAATTACCATTGTCTAGCATTGGCCTATTTATTACATGCATCAGCTCCATCCTTTCGTCAGTTTTTCTCCCTGCTTGTTTTGTTGGGTTTTTTTATGTTTGTGGGGGGTTTGGGTTTTGTGTGTGCACGTGTGTGTCGTCTTTTTTTTTTTCTTTAAGTTGTTCTGGAAGTGAACTGAGAATTTGCCAGTAATAACAATTGTATTTCTCCTAAAAAAAAAAAAGAGAACAAAACACTTAATATTGTCTTACATTTCAGTAGATTAGTGTCACCTCTCTAGCCCTAGGATTCATTATTAACAGCTACAGGATGCTGTGGACTGTCTTTCCAAAAAGCCATGCCATAATGCTATTAGTCTTAGTTATTCCTCCAATTGACTTTGTTTGAGTATTTTTGCCATCCAACACTGAGTATCACAGGTTAGTCCAAAGCATCATTTTCACCTTTAAAAGAGGCGTAATATATTTCCGAGATAAAATTATACAGGTCACTTGCCATTTACTACAAGAAAATCCTGGGAATAAATCTGATTATATTACAGTAAAATCAAAATATTTTTCTTCTTCATCAGAAGACAGCTTTACCTCACCTGGTCAGAAACTCCTCTATTCTGCAACAGAACAGGAACATTTATGTTGCAAGCAACTTGGATGTGCAGTATTTCCAATTGCCAGTCCCAAAGTCTGCAATAAGAAGCCAGTCAGTAATCCATTTAGAACTAGTTTATTTAGAACTAGCATACAGTTCATAAATAGGTTCTGCTTCCTCCAGACTTGTGACAAAGAAGTTTCATAGTAAGCTTCTGTTTTCTATATGTTTAAGAAGCTCCCCCAAAGTCACCACTGAGAGCAAACTCTGCACCACATTTCAGTCATCATTTTGCACTGGAAAAAGGCATAATCTGAACTCCAGCGAAAACTGGCCAAAACAGAATCTCATATGGGATGTGAGAAAGCTGCATGCTTTTCTATTCAGTTTCTTCCAGTGAAGATGCATCATTCAAACAATAAGAGTTAACTTTTAAACGTGGGGCATAAAATTTTCCATCAAATAAATACTTCAAGGAGATAGTTTTATTTTCTTCTACTCACATGTGCAGGGGGTTTAGATCAGGCATATATACACACAACAACTATCAGAACAATGCAGCACAATTTCCTAGTCATGACCTCCAAATCAACGTCAATTTATAGTAAAGAAATGGCAACCTGCCTATCCCTTCAGTTACCTGTAACGTTTGTGTGGTTAGGAAGTGTTTTAAACCCTCAACCTTTAAGTAGTGGGCCTCTTCAATTCTGTAATCCACAAACTCAATCCCAAATCAATTATGTGGTTTGGATTGTAAAACTATGGTTAGCCTGCTAGAGATACAAGTCAGACAATATTCACTAAGTCCCTATTTTAGTGAAGACACTCAACTTATGAGGTATTTCAAACAGTGCATAGTGCCCTCTCCAGCATTCCACAACCGTGAATTCAGGTTACCCTGCTTGTTCATCTTCAATGAAGGACTATATTTTAGGTGCAGGAAAAAAAAAAAAAAAAAAAAAAAAAAAAAAAAGAGAGATGGGAGGGGGAATAAAGCATGCAAGAAGATTCTCAAAGCCATAACCTTTTAGCCCTGAGCAGTTTAAAGAACATGAAGGCAGATGAGTAGGAGGAAGTTACATTGGCTGCTTTCTTGGAGTCAAGGCCACGTTTACATGAAGCAATAAAAACGTAAAAGAAAATCAATCCCTATAGAAAGGGTACTGCTTCATTTCTCCCAGCCCCTCTTATTTCAGAACAGAAGTTTCACAGATCCATGAATATGGTGGCTTGCAGCTGGAGAGACCATGTCATTGAACCATGACAGCAGGCTTTAATTGTCAATTAGTTTCTTGGCTCTGATGTTGGCTTGCTCAATACGTTCCCTGTTTGTATCGGCCTGAAAGAGAAATTCACAGGTCATTTGCAGACTCCATGCAAAATAGTTTCAAAATTCAAACTGACATGAACTTCTGAATTGCAGGGTGTTTTCACTGTGGCAGACAGAAGGAGACCAACTTTTATAAGCTGGAAATAGTTCTTTTTCCTGCCCTAGACAGCATAGGCTGTCAATTCTGGCAGAAACTGAAGCAGGCGAAGCAGTTTTTAACCTTAAGCTGACCCTCAAAACACAGAGCAGCTTGCCTCAGCAAGTCAGGAAGTATATTAACAGAACAAGAGGATAAAAATTCCCTCTTTCCAAATGTTTAGACAGCTTAATGACCTCTACAGAGCAGCTTTGTTGCTATGGACTAGAAGTAATAGTCAAAACTGGACATGACCTATGGGCATAAAGTCAAAATTAAAATGCCTGGGTTTAATCCACATGCCCTCCAGTGTCCTAGTGTCATATTATGGTATCTGTAAACAAAAAGCACTTTATAATTGTTTTACCATTACAAAAAGTCAGCCACAGCATCTAAGCTAAACAAATGTCACAATACAGTTTTACCAAAAGGTATGATAAGCAGCTTTGAAATTCCCTGATTATCCACCCTGCAGTGGGGAATGAGCAGGAGGGGCAATAAGCACAGAAGTAGTCTCTACCCTCACCATGAGTGGAACTCCTGAGAACTCTACCTGTGCCTAGCATCAGCCATGTCACACTTCCATCCTGCAATGGGCTAGGAAGAGGGCATTGGCAGTTCTAGCCCTTCCCTGCGGTTCTTTCCTTCCTGAACTTCTTCCGGTCAAGGGCTGGGGAGGGGCAAGAATCTACTACAGAAGAGTGAGAACCCAACCTGTTAACACCACTTTGGAAACACACTGACCTAGCTACTAGATCATCTTCTCAGGAAAAGACAGTAATATAAGTCACCCAGTCAAGACTATTTACTTCCCCGCTGAGTTGGAATTTTTCATATTTTTTTTTTTTTTTTAAAGTAAAAATAAAAGCATCAACTCTATTCTGAAGTTAAGCCTAATACTACTCTTTGTTTCTTTATACTGTCCTTTGGAAATTTACCCTCAACATTTTGATTCGGTTTCCACACTGTTCACTAGATTTAAGAAACAGTTATCAGCAAAAAAGGTTTAATTTAAATGTCCTGAGACAGGCTGCCAGTCTCAGAGCCCGGAATCGCACTTCTATTTTTATTGCTGTTTTGTAAAGCAATTCTAACTTGTTTACATCATATTTTAATAGTAAGACCTGATAATCAAGATTTATTCAGACCACTAAAATGAAAAAGCATCAGGCCAAAACATGTGCTTGAAGCTACTGGAAACACTACTGCTAAAAACAGTAATTCCTGCTTGCAGTTAGTTTGACCAGGAAATTTTCAGTCCACTTCATAATCTGTAAAAATTTCACACCTTGCTTTAAAACCAGATTAAATTTTCTAGTGTTCCTTAAAAAGTTTGACTTCTTTTACTTGACAATCACCTCAGATCTTCATTGTCGTTCAGTGTTCCCTGAAACTGCAGTAATCTTCCATAAGATCATGTTGATTGGCCTTATTAATACTCCAATGCCTAAATTACTAGACAAAAATTGAGATGCTGACATAGGTACAACCAGCATTTGTGTCAGACTAGCTCTGTATATTTGATAAAACTCCATTCCTCTTACTTTTAACCTTACTGGGCATTTCAGTGGTATCTTTAACTTCCCATTTTGTCTTAATACTATAATTTACATCAAGTGGTATTCACTTCTGCTTTTAAAAAATCTTTAACATACACTATTCATTAAAGGTTTCATTTCCTTTCTTAACCAGGATGCCTGTAAAAGAGCTTCCATTCATTTTCAGAATATGAGGATTTCTAAAAGTAGGGTTAACTTCGCCTCTGAAAGAAAATTCCCCAAAATATATTTATAAATGATTCACCTGTTTTGTTAACCTTTAAAGCAATAAAAAAATGTTACTGGCTATGACTAACTTCACGTGCAGATGAAGGCAGACCATGTCCCTGAGCACCTACAAAACCTACTATTCCAACATCTCCCCAGCCCCAACATTAACTTGTTCATAAGAATTAGGGTAGTGAGCTACTTGTGTTTTATTCTACGTTCAATGATTATAGTGAGTTTTCCGAAATTCCAGAAGAATCTTGCTACTGTTAAAAATACCTATTCCCTACCACATACAAGATTCCCTACAAGCAACAATCCCCCAGTTATACCTCCAGTAAACGTCTGCCCTTTTGAGCTGATAAAGTGTAGTTGTTTCCAGAGTAAGCTGTGACCTGTGTATATCTAGGTTTACTGACACTCTGAAGCATTTGAATTTTCAGCTATATATCCAAACGCCAAGATGTATGCTTTGCTCCAATCACTGCAACCTAGAGGATGGTATAATCTTAATGCATATTTACTGTAAATACAGGTAGATAAGACAGTGAACCCATTCCTTATAACTTCTCTGTTACAACCTCTAAGCTGAAGGCAGAGAACACCCCTTGACACTTACCTTTACATTTATCCGGTCTATTTGTTTATTCTGGGCATCAATCTCATTGCCCATATCCAAAGCCATGTTTTTCAAATTCCCAAGAATATTTCCCACTTGAGCAAGATTTTCATCCATTTCATCTTCTCTGGCATCATTTGTTATCCTGTTCAAATAATTAAGACAATGTTTCCACGAATCAAGAACTTGCTTTTCCCTACCCTCAATTTACTTTAATAGAAATTGTTCGTTGACAGGCAATGTATTCAAGCCAAGGTACATTTTCCCCCTCTTTTAAAACTCCACTTATTCCAAGCAAGCAGCCCACCAAAAATGGTACTAAGCTAGCTGCTATTACAAAAAATAGCCTTAAAATTCAGAAGAATGGCTACCAGAAGCTTAAGACATGAATTTGTCTCAAATATCTTTTATGACAGTAAGAGTACTTGGTATTTTTTAACAAGCCCCTCAATAACTGAGCATTAAGTCCTCACATCCAGAAACAGACTGATAATACCACCACTACGAAAAAAAAATGGAAGTGTAAGATAAGCACTACAATACTGAAAGCACAGGTATCTCATCTCCTCTCCAAGCAGTAACAGCTCCTCCAAGCAGCAGAGAAAACTTACTATTTAACAACTTTACCTGAAATGCATCCAAAAGAAGCAGACAACTGGTAACTTAGGATTTCTGCATTTGAGATTGAGAAATATGAAGCAGCAAACCTGGTAATATATCCACCACTTGGTCCTCCAGAGTTCTGAGGCTGCTGTTGATTTATACTTCTTGGTTGCATGGATATCACATGATCTGCAGAGTTCTCTGTTCCATCTCCCCAGGTTGCTCTGTATGCTTTGCTAGCCTCGAAGTTCTTCGTCCTACTCCGTAAAAATAAGAAATCTGAGCTGCTACATCAGAAATATGGCTTCCTGACTGAAGTTCTGTACTAATCAAGGATTTTCAGAAACAAGTCTTGTGCTTGAAAGACATTAGATTTTGTATAGACAAAGCCTTGTCTATACAATAGCATTTCTTATGTTTGTACTCTCCAGATACAACTGGGTTACTCTAGGGACAGTGATTAATTCAGTGTTAAGCTTTAATACAAGCATGGTAATTTCCTTAAAGTAATATACTTAACCAGAAGAGGGGAAGCTTACATGGTCATATGATAAAGTTGCATTTACAACAGCAATTAGCCTAGAGTCAGGACTACTTACTTTTCAGGGAACAAATGGGGATGCAAGAAAATACTCCCCTCAAATACAAACAGCTACAGTATGCAACAAAATCATTAATCTCTACTGATTTTTGTCAAACATTTTCTGTTGCCAAATCTTTCTTTCTAAAGTTAATGCTTCTCAGGTTAATTCTGACTATGAAATAACAGCAAATATGTTTAAATAGCTCCTTCATTCTGCAATTCAGTTGTACTAACTCCACTGAAGTGGCAAATCAAATTGCTTCATGTCAGTGTACTTTCTTTAATTTTTTTTCCTCTTCTGATTTATGGTAATCTCAGAATCACAGACCCACAAAAGCAAGAGGGGAAGAAAATATAAATGAAAAAAACCTGAATATAAATTGGGGGTCAGTTCTCATGAACTCTAAAGAACACATTTTGAGAAGAATATTCTCATGGTCACCTTGTTTGCTGGCATTTTCAGGTTTAAGATAGATAATCCAGACTCCGCTGCTACTTTTCTGTCTCTTTAAAAGCCTGTGAAGGTGAGTCTGTAGTGTCTTTCAGAACAACTAACTTTGCAACTACAGGTAATCAATTTATTTATACTGCCTTTCAGTAGCTCAAATGTTTCACATTTGAAGTGTGAAATTAGCTGTAATGAAGAAATATTCCCCTCATTCTTCTGCCATTTATGTAACCAAAATAGGAAATTGTATTTCATAGGTCAGAACTTATGAAAAGTAACCTAACAGGAATACATCAAGAGGAAGAAATGGAATAATTTCCCAGTTTATAATGGAACTGTAGCACCCAGCAGAATCCTAAACAAAACTACTCAATTCTAGCTCCTGGTACATACACAGGCTTGAAGATATCTTTATGTTTACTGCAACTAGATCAAGCATTCTACTTTTTATCTCATTCATACTAAAGCTGCAACAGCAGGAGTGCTTTGTATGCTTGGATTCTGGATTACCAAAGTCTTAGGTGCCAGAGGTAACAGAGCAATTTATTGCATTAAAACAAGTGGCCTGAAAACTATTTGCACATCTGAAGTAGGCTACTAGAAACAGAATTGTTGCTCAAACTAAGCACGGTTAAGAACAAAGCTTCTCACCACCTGATATTTTTTTTTTAAGAGCCGTTATTCAAATTACATTCACTTTTCTCATGTTTCATTTCTATAAGAGTAAGGTATTTTGTACAACCTGTCAAACCAGCAAGGGCTCAAGCAGTTGTTGAGCATTTCCACAGCTAATGCACTCTGTAGTAACTGACATTTTCTGTTCACATGAGCATTACAACACATCACAGTCACAAGGAGACCTGCATGCAGACATCATGCATTCGGCAAGCACAAATCCAATAGAAGCACCACTTCAAACAGCTGGTTAAATGCACTAATAAGACTGACCTTGTCCTAAAATCCGCTTTCACCAGTTAAGTGAATACAGCTTCTTATCCTAGTCTTCATTTTTAGAAAGCAAGCATCAGTGTTAGGAGAGAATGGAAAAGAGAAGAAAGAATAGTAAAGACCAGCAAACAGGTAAATTGTTATTAGTACATAGATGAGAGTACTGCCAGTATTTTGTGTTCTCACAAAGCCTTAATGAATTATGTAAGCCTAGGAGAAATGTGAAAAGCAATATTTAATTCAGCAACTGTTCTAATTTAGCTTTATGAAAAAAATGAAAAGCTTTGGAGATAACTGGTTAGACAAATAACTCTGACATTGACAGAAAAACTGGTGTACCAGTAGATATACATAAAGCATTCAGCTTCTTCTTCTCTAGTGGTTTTTTCTATACATTACTGCCCATTTTGGTACACAAATCATTATTTCTTTTATTGTTATCCATTTATTGCCACAAGAGTTAAATTCTGAGCTTGCTCAGTGTTAATAAGCAGCTTAGCTTCAGTGAAATAAGACTGTCAAATACAGAAAACAAAGACCGAGTGTCAAAATGCTCAGAGTCCATCAGCCTGATAAAACTAATACAAAACAGAAAGGACACTATCCAGAGGTCAGGACAGAACTGTTTTTTCCAAGATATTAAAGCACTACGACTTTCAGCCTTGGAGTCCATGTTCCCATCTATCCTAAGTGATTCAAAGTATTATTCTGTTGGATAAGCAGACTCAGCTACACCCAGAAGAAATTTAGGTAAAAATTCCTATCTCTCAGTTGAATGACAATGTTTTTCGCTCATGCTTACAGAGCAAAAGTGAACACACCCACTATTCACTTCAGTGGTCAAACTCTTAACTTATTTCTCCTTCAGCTGGAAGAACTATGATCCCATCCAACTCACACAAATTGATTTGATACTTTGGCTAAACATAAAGCTAGCACACCTCTAAATAAAATACTTTTCCTTATAATACTGATTTCTGATCATTGTTTGTACTTCTAAACACCTAAACAGCATCAATCAAGTGCCATAGAAAAGATCAGATTAATCTTAACTGACTTGGATGTGGTAGCTGTAACACTGATGTTATAGAGGTAGTTTATGTAGTACCAGTGAGAGATTAAAAGCTTTAACATCGTCTGTTCTCCTACTCTTCCTCACTACAGCATGAAAAATTTTTAAATGCCTAGAGAATCAATATTACTTTCCTTCTCCAAAACATGTTTTCCTGCTTTTAAGTTAGTACCAAAGTACTTTAGCAAAAAAAATATTTTTGGAGTCAAATTTCTAACAGACAAGCATTTAAATATAGCTGTTTGCAGTCCAACTTGGTCTCATCTGTATGGACATTGATAGTATTCCATTAAATATAAGCCTTAAGGTGATTCGGGCACAATTGTGCAGGATGTTATACAGCAGCTCTATTTACAGTGAAAGGGGCATAGTATACAGTTAGATGCAAGCAAGCTTTAGCTACTCTCATACAATTCTAATCGGATGCAGCTCTATGATCCAGAATAGTTGACCTTCCTACAGATCCAGCATTTTTTAATTAGCTCTTTCATTAGCGACCATCTCCCATACAGTAGCTATTGGGAATATTCTAGAACGTCAGACAAAAGTACCAATTTAACTGACCTGTTACAAGGACAGACACAGAGCCCACAACATTTGTTGAGCTCTGTCAGTGTCTTCTCAGCTTCTCTCATATCCTTATTTATCTGGTCCATACCTTCTTCTATGCGATTTAGTTGTTCTAGAAGAGAAACAAGTAACCTGAATAAACAGATTGGGGGAAGGTGGGGGATATTAATATTTCTCAAGCAGGAATTTCTAAGTTTCAGTTCTATCTTTACACCAAAACTAATGCCTTTTTTCTTTCCTGCCTTCTGGGACTTAAATTTTTTCTTTTGTTATTATTATTTCTTAGAAAGATACCGAGTAGTAAGTTTTGTTTACCACATTAAAGATACTTCGCCCCTATTCTTAGGGCAGCACTTCTGTTGCTGCTTTTAAGAGTAAATGCAGACAGTTACATTCATGCTGTGGTGGAAAGGATGGGCTTCTGTAGCAGAGCTGTATTACTTGTAACTAACATGATCTCTCAACTACTTAAAAACCTCTTTTAAATACTGCACACGGGAATAACTGATCAGCAAATTTCATGTTCACATAAGTAGTCTTTAATAAGCCTTTAGCTTCAGCAACAACTCTTGAATGATAATCCTTTTTTAGTCACAAAATTTTTAGTATTAGAGAAGGAGGAAGAACTCACCTCCCTGTTCATCCAGCATGGTAATAGTTTTGATACCAACATCCTGGGACTGCAGAAACAAAAACAGATTTCAATACAGCAGTGCTAAATCAGCAGGTCTCTATAGGAAATTTGATAAGGCAACCGAGTTTGTAATAAAACACTATCCTAAGAATACATTCTGCAGTAAAATTATGCTAAGTTTCAAATTAGACCCTATGTTAGTGTAACAGGTGAGATTGTCAGCCTATCTCAATCAGTGGGTTCTTGTGAGGTTTTTTCATATTACAAGATGATAACATTAATTGTAATAGATTGAACTATGACAATATCAAGCTAAAAAAGGAAACCTAGCTGTGCCTTGTTCTGAAAAGTAGTATTTAGTTTGTTCTTTATCCCTACGCCCTTCACTAGGGCTGACAAGGCCTTTAGTCCTAGAAGACAGAGTAAGACAAAGCAAAACAAAGCCTGCAAAACCATTCTTGAGAATTCAGCAGAAGAGATCAGGAAGAGAATAGCTGTTCACTAGTTTTAGAGGCAAGCAAAACAAATCAGCATTGAGGAATATATCATAGTACTGCCTCAAAGTCTCGAGAATCTAGCGTGCAAGTCACACCAATGCTTTACCATAAACTGGCAACATACAGCTGTATGGTAGGAGTTATTTTAGTTTCTAGGAATCACCAGACTATAATATCAGGAGAAATTATGGTGGCTCATTACATGTTCTTAACGTTTGTGTTTGAGAAGCATTCATTAGGCTATGCTGGTTCAAATGCCTCACTGACAACAGTAGCATCCTCAGTTCCACAGCAGCCTGCTACCTGGACTGTGAATACAGGCTCTAAAGCAGTAGTGACCAAACACTTAGGCTCCTTATTCACAGGATTTTTTTTTAATGTTCTGACACTCACAATAAATTGTCTCAACTCTTCAGCACTAAAAGTCTGGACATTAGCTTTGAAAGGCATTATTGCTTAGCCTCTGGATTCCCATTTGTCTATGGCATATCCAAGTACCAGCAAAACTGTCCTGCTGAACCAGTCAAGCTTTGTTAAGTCTACCAGAGCTGACTACCAACTACCAACTATTTTACTCCCTACCAACAACATGTTCTGGTTTTTTTTCAAGTTACAGTATCAAAATTATCAAGTCATTTTTGCAATGGGGCATGCACGCCACAAGTATAGAGGAACAGATTTCTCACACGTCATGTAAATAAACGCAAAATACAGATTTAAGTCATGTACAAGGGCGTTAAAGAGTTTAACCAGCATACTTAACTACCTTTAAAGTTAAAACTGATTAACAGATTGTAGGAAGGTGTATGTAGAACTACTTTTGTTCAGAAACAAACCCCACCCTCTACTACCTGACCCAACTGAGCTCCACCCTCCTCCTCAAAAAGACATTTTCACACTGTTCACAAGCAAAGTGAGCTCAAAGACAAATGGAAGACGTTAGGAGAAGCAAGTGATGCAGCAGCCAAAGCCATAAATGACCATCACAGAATATTTTTTATGACTGATCTGTAGCATTTGGAGATTAGTCCATTCTGCTTAGGAGGGAAACAGGTAAAAAGAATACTGATCCTTGAATTTACATAGTGTGAAAAACATTAGGTTTAAGTCATTCCGACCCTACTACTAAATTAGATCAGCAACTTCTAATAATGAAATATGTATCTCAGTTTGAGAAAGACAAAAAAGTGATTAAGATGACTTCATGATATTTAACATGCTGCCTCTTATACTAAAATTAGTAAATACCCAGGGAATGCAAAAGCTTTTCCTCACCTCAATGGCCAAGCCAAGAATCCTCCTTGTGCTTTCCAAAGACTAGAAAGAGAATGTTAAATGAGTGTGTTAACAGTACATATCAGTGTCTGAAAAGCTTTTTTACCAGTTCATTGCAGTAAGGCAACTAGTATACAGAGGTTCATCAGCCTATTTGTAATACACACTACAACACAATCATACTGGCAGCACATCAGAGATGTTTTTTCAGTAGCATAACCCCTTGGTTTTTAGTACTTGCTCATACTTTGCTTATCCCATCTGAAAGTCACTATGAAACAAAATATATTCAAATGAATTTTAGTTAATTAAAACAGTCATGAAGTATCAACATGATTACAAATAGTTCAGGTACCCAGCCTGTGTTGTCTCAGTAATCATGACTGGGTGATCAGTACTCAGTCAAGTAGGTGGCTTTACAATTAAGAAGTTTAAATCCATTCTTACTTTCAGGAAGGAGTAGTTTTTGCTCTGGCATTTAACGAGTAAAGCAAGAGTTTGAAACATTTGAATACCCTTGCAGAATCACTACCTTAGACTGCCTTTATTTTAAAAAGATACTGCAATCTTGGCAGGTAAGTACTGTAATCCTAGATGGCCTCCTATAATATTTACCTCATCAGTGACCTGGTTGGCCCTCAGCTGAATTTCTTCATGCGATAGTTCAGCCATGATGAGGAACTATTACTTCAAGTAGTCACGTTAAATAGAATCTTCCCCCTGTAATAAGAGATACCAGTTAAGCATCAGAATTACCTTTTTATCAGTATTTTCGGTTTAAACTGGAAGACAGTTCAAAGAATGAGAGCCTATACATTTCATTCCGCTTGGTACAACACCTGGTTAGGACTAGAATGCACTGAAAGAATTACTCAACTGATATGACCTAAGAGAGGAGCTAAGAAAAACGTAGGAATAATCAGTAGGTAAAATAGTTTCCTTTCCAAAAGACTTTCTGAATATTCTATTATTGTTAGTTTAGGGTACAAATCAGGAAGTAATGTCTTAAAAAAGCTTCTCCATGTTGGAAAAGCACATTCATTTACCCAATAATCCATAAAGAAATTCATTAAGGCATTTAATTACTAGCATAAAACTTTAAGTGTTCTTCCTCTTCCCTTTGAGGGAATTCAGACAGAAGGGAAAACATTTTCACTGCCCAAGTACCACCTAAAATGGTTCCAGTAACACTCCAGAAATAATTAATTCTTATGGTATGGTGAATCCTTCAAATGCAAATGGATCAGCAGAAGTTTTAAATGGTACATCTGCAACTCCAGCAAAGGTTTTTCACATCTACCTTTTTCGTAATAAAGAAAGGATCAAGATTCTGATAACTGAAGTCCCAACACACCATGATTTAACCTTTGCTAGAAACAGGAGATACATTTTTGCCTGAGGAGACAAGGGAAAAAAGCAAGCCCATCAATAACTGTATTCTTATCAGAGCCAAGAATCTGTATTTTTGTTGGAGGAATGGTAGTAAAGCCAGCATTCCTACCAACGGGAATATAGAGCACCCAGGCTATACAAGTATTTAATGAGATAGCACATAAGCTGAGAATAAGAGTTTTTTTAATCTATTAATTTTCCCTTAATTTTAGATTTACTCTTGCTCTTTCACCTTAGTAGCTTCCCATTAAGTTCACATTATCCCTTGAGATCACTTCAAATATCCTGCTTGACTCTATGTTCCATTTTTCCCTACAAGGTCAGTATTTTCTAAGACATAAAATTAGTAACTGCCCCTAGGAGGGCAATTTATGCAGACTCGCCCAGCTATTAGCTAGACAACAGCTCTTTGCAGGACACGTGCAGACCTCCGACAGTCAACTGTCGTCAAGACACCTAATCCCTTACAGCTGAAGGATGCAGAGAATACTTCAGCAGGTCTGACATATCTCCTCAGCCTATGACGGGAGCTCTAGGAGGTTTTTCTAAGTAGGTGTCAACAAATGTTATTTTTTGTCTGACTTTTTTTTTTTACATGATGGCATTCTCACACAAGGTCTCTAATGCTCAGTTTGCAGTAGTCCAATATCATTATATAATCAGTGACTTACCTTTTCATTCACAGCCTTAAGCTCCTTCCATAAGGTTTATTTTGGGCACCTCAATCCTAACTTTGAATTTGAGAATGCCCTTCAAGCTGGTTTACACAGCTAAGGACTAGTAAAGCAAGGACAGGGAGGAAATGACCTATTTTTGCACTGGAAAGTGCTATCAAGCTGGTTCTTTGGATGAAAATCTCACATTTATTTAATATTCAGAAACAGGATAAGATTTCAATTATATAGTTGCACCAAAGCAGCAATATCTCAGTTACTGTAATTATTGCAGGCTTGGCCAGCCTTTCCCTACTTTGGTTGCTACGGTTAGGTACTTCTGCAGCTTGGAGCCATAAAACATATCACATCCCTTTTGCTCTGCAAGATGAGATGTCCCCACCCTCTGAATATAACAGCTTCCCAACAATTCCACTGTAATTGCAGAATAGGGCCAGAAATGCAGCTGTATTCCCAGAGTGAGCTGCAGATTTCTTTTTCAGCAGCCCTGGTGTCCCACTTCCCTTTGCAGCTGTGGGTTCAGGCTACCTAGGAGTTCATGTACCAGCGTAAGCATAACCGATGGCTGTATGATGTAATCCCAGCTCAGAGGCTGTAATCGAGTTACTGAAGAGCCACATTGCAGCCAACACTACACAATAACAGTTTCTTGAGGCAAGGGAATGACATGCCTGTTCCCAAAGACTGAAGTACATACTTGATAGTTGCACACCTAATTGAAATAGCTGCATATAGCAGATGCCTTCATTGCAAGATATCTCTAAAGAAGAAGTTATAACACCCAAGATGAGGCCCCTTGTTTTGAAATAATAGCTCAACTATTCCAAAAGAACACAGCATACATACATAAAGGATATGCATTAATCTTTCTGCCTAGGAATAGTAAGCACCCATTGAGGTATCCAGCTCTTAAGCTAATAGCATATGATAACATGATTTTATATCCAAGGTATTAAGATTCCTTAATAAAGACAAAATATTCAGGGAGAAAATATTCAATATGGCTAAAGTATTCCTGGCATATATTTTTATTATAATGCACGATTCGCCAAGGCAAGCATTTATTTTAATATCAATGCTCAACATTTAGTGGCTTTCCCTCTCCTACCATTTTAAAAATCCGAGTCGCAATGTAAAAAAAAAAAAAAAAAGAGACTTTAGAATTATATTACAACAATAATCTGCTATTTTAGTTTATTTTCTCTCTGAAGTGGAAAGTTTTAAACATGAAACTAATATGTCTACATATAAAGTAGAACTCCTTCAAAGAAGGAAGTTTGTCAGCTGTATTTACTTTGTTATCAAGAAGTTCTCTGCAGAATATACTCAGTTGCCAAACTGCAAGGATTAAACATATTTCAGCACAACTCCCCCTCTACCTCTTGCGTAGGAAAACGTGGCACCTACAGAGTATGCATAACTAAGCTTGCTACAAAAATACCTTTTCTTGAAGTAATGGGCCTCAAAACTTTTCTACCAGGAAACTTAGAAGACTAACACATTCATCATAACTATGACTGTCAGCCATCATCACTATCCTAAAAAGGAAGATTCATCAAAAAAACAAGAGCATCAAGGTAATGAACACAGGACCTGCAAATGATAAGAATCTCTCTTTTCTGCTGTGTTTTATTTTGGAGATTGCAGGGGCAGAAAGAGTGCTTTGAAATAGCAATTCCAGCCACAAGCTTTAGATAAGATGTTATGTCTTCATAAGACTATTCATATTATGCTTAGCCATCCTACCAACTCACTATTATAATGCATATTAAAATTAGGATATTATGGTCCAAGCCAGTTGAGGATGGATTAGACTTAAGTTACTTCTATCTTTTGGACAAGAGGAACAATGAGGTAAGGCAAATAAATTTGTCTGCACAGACTTTTTTCCATTTACTACACATTCAATCATGGCTCCTGAAAAGCCTTACATTCACTCTCTTATGTGAAACTTGGGTAGGACAAGGATGAGGAAAACACACAGCAAAGGTGATTTAACAGAACTGTTTAAAACCTCGAGGTACTTCCTGCAAGAAAACACGGGACATGACGGGCACTTTTGAGCTGGTTTTAGCATTGTGCCAGACCAATTCAAAGAATCACTGGCTTAGAGATCTTTATTTGGTTAATCAACACAATCACACAGCAGCTGAAGCATCTTAGTAGGTTCTTGGTCTAACTTGAAAAAAATGGAAGGTGACACAGACTGATGTGAACTATGGCTACGGCTACATTAGCAGTAGGGTGATCCTGTGAGAGTACAGTGCAAGCTTTTGTTTGGGCAAAGTGCTGCTCACATTACCGCATTTCAGCTGGATCAGTCACAAGTATTTAATCAGAGTTCTGCCCCTACCCCAGCTACTGAATTGAGAGCTAACACCTACCAAGCCGTAATTTTCTTAAGACTGAGTGCAACAGCAGCACCATTACTGCATACTACTGCAGCAGGCTCATTTTATCCAACAGCAGCTCTCTGGCTGGGATTCCCTGACAACAGATATATTAAAAACTTTGAGGGGAAAAAAAATTAAGCATCTGAATTGACAGAGCCTCAAGATCAAAGTACTGTTTTCTGCAGCCTGCAACAACAGTCATCTTTGCCACCTGTCTCCCCAGACCACACAGTAAAAAATTAACATGAAATCTTTCTTTGTGGTCTCTGTCATTGGTCTAAGATACTCCACTGAACCACTAAGGGTTTTTCTTACAAGTGTTTTTTTTCATTCAGAATTACTTGTAAACTGGCTGCCAGCTATTTATGCCAACACTCAGCTTCCAACATAAACAAGTTTCAAAAGCCACAATAACAGTGAGGTTGCGTAGTCTTTTCAAGGGTTTTTCAATCCCAATAACCTCCTGAGGCTTATAAAACACTTCCAAGATAATGAAATCTATAGTAGACAATTTACATGCAGTTTGAATCTGCTTTTCTTCAGCACTAGCTGAAAAGCAATTCTAAGGATTATTAGCTCTAGGAAAACAAAAAATTACTTCCTTGTTTTACAACAGTTACAGCATACTCAGGCTGTGCTACCCAAAGCACTCAAAAATTCGTAAGAACTTTGTGTCTTACCAATCTTTGTGAATTTGCACCAACTGCAGGGCACCACAAGGCATAGGAAAGTGCTTTTTCAACTGCAACTACACAGTCCGCACCTGGATAGGGCTGCAGGCAGGAAGAGGCTGCCATCCCTGGAAGCGTTCAAGGCCAGGCTGGATGTGACCTTGAGCAACCTGGTCTAGTGGAAGGTGTCCCTGCCCGTGGCAGAGGAGCTGGAACTAGATGATCTTTAAGGTCTCTTCCAATCCAAACCACCATGATTCTATGGTGACAAGTTTTCTTAAACCAGACAGGCCTACTTGCACCAGACCAATGAATTGTTCTGATTGCTTGCACTTTCACAAAGCCAAGATTTTTGCCCTCCATCTCTGGCTAACATGCAGCTGTTTTGTGCCTCTGACAGGCTTAATGCCCTTCAGAAACTTGTCATAGATCCATCACAGTTGCTAAATATCATAAATTAAGTCCTTATTCAGCACCTGGGGGCCCTCTATTTGAACCTAGCCCCCTCTCTATCAAGTAATGCTTCTAAAACAGTATCACAAACTTTTCTTCCTCCTTCACTGATAACTTTTTTGATAACATTGATAACAATGATAACATTTCCTTTTTTTCCTGTTAGATATTTTGATAATATCAATAGCACACAGCAGGCTGTGCCTTGGTGCCTGGTTCCACAGATGGAGAATAAGAGGTCTGCAATTTTCTTCTGAGCAGTAAATAAAGTGACAGAAGAAGAAACTGGCATAGTATTTGTGGCCATGGAAGACAATAGCTATGAGAGGTGGAAGTTGGTGTACGTTTATCTCTTTAATGCCAAAACACCATAAGGCATTTTAAGTTTGCTTTCAGAATAATTTTTTTTCTCTCTCAAAAGAGCTATTTCCAAGCTGTGAATGAAAACCACAACTCCTACAACATGTTATAGCAAGACTCCATGCTTATATCTTCACATTGTTTTCCTCTTCAAAGTCTAGCAAAAGTTTCTGGCAGTCAGGAACTAAATGTAGGAGAGTTGAGTGGAAAGCTTTCATACATTATGTTCAAGTTAACTCATTTTTATACAGTCATGATATGAAAGAATCTTACCTTTTCTATTTCCAAATAACTATATTTGACTACCTCTTCAATTCAGATACAACTGCAAGGAAAGTAATACTTGTACTTTATTCTTTTAAAATAATCCACTAGTAAGAATACCAAAGTATTAAACCTTAAAATCCTACAATCCTCATCTGACTAGTTCTTTCCTTGAATGTTTCATATACATACCAGGAAAGAAAACTTAAATAATACCTACTAACCAATACCTCTGAAAGTATGATTGAGAAATGCAGCCTATGCCTCATTTTGTGTAATCTTAGCACAAAGGTAGAACTAAGTGACACAACCTTGTTGTTGCAGCAGTTAACTGAAAGCCAGTATCACACGAGCTATACTTTTAGCCATCAGTGAATTGGTACAGCCTCAGGTGATCATGGAATCTCTCTCGGTTCCTTCTCTTGTAAAGGAACTTGTTGCCTTGCCCAAAAGATCATGAAATGATCGTGACAAAATCATGAAAACGTATTATTCGAATACCATGAATGTTATATGAATGTATGAAATTTCTGTGCATTCTTGCAAAGATCAGAAGTTAGACGGTTTTCAAACTAGATTACTTAGGGCTGGGGGTTTTTTTGTTCTTCCAAATTCTTCATATCACTAGTGTAAAAGGAGTTGTTTTTTTAAACCCTTGGCTTCACACAGTTATCCTACTTGTTAGCCAGCTGAAATTCAGCTCAGCTAATGCAGGGTGGTACAAGGTATCAGCACCAGAATGTACTGCCTACAAGATAAATGAATAAAGCATCTGTGACCCTGGGGAAAAAGGCCAGGGTGCAAGAATAAGACACTACTTGCATGCTTCCTGCTTTGTCTTATCTGCTTCCTGAACACACTGCACAGAGGCGATAACACAAAGAATAGGCTCTAGTAATGCCACCTCCTCTGTGGAGTGTGTGCAGTTCTATACTTGTCTCAACAATTCATTTCTGTTCCTGGAAAAGCCTCGTGATACCTCCTCCAAATTAGTTACTGGCCAATACAAACCAACAATCAACCCTAGATCCACATACAGACAGTAACAAATCCTACTTTTTTCTAATGACTGTGCTATATAATAATGTACCTCAAAAACGGCAGAGCAGAGGAAGTCAGGCATATAGTTTGGTCACTAGACTGTCAGCAAGCAATTAATTATTGCTCAAGTCAATGAATCAAGCAATTGACATTACAGGAGGCTTTTCCTTTATCCCTAAACACATTCCTACAGAGCTGTTCTCTCTGCAGCACAAAATCTGGTTTGTTTATGAAGAAGAAGTAAAGCAATACCCAGCTGCATAGTTCTGAATGCTGAGCACCTACCATCCTTTTTAAAAGGGTGAAAAAGAGGAAGGTAAACAGCTAGAGAAGTTGTATAAAGAAATTTCCAAAGTTTCCTTAGCTCATTTTCTTAGGTCATCAAATCACGTGTGTTGATTTGATAACTTCTGTTGTGCAAAACACAAACGAAAGTGAAAAAAGGAGAAAGAAAAAATGAAAAATAAAGCTGACCCTTCATTAGCTTCCCAGAAGCGCCAAGGGCATCAAGATGTACAACGAAGAGAAGCACAAAAGTACAGATTAATCTCGGTGCTTATTGCTCACCACGTACCACAACAGCACCTCACCGGCGAGTCTCAGGGCTGCATGACACCGAAGGCGAGGAGGGCGTACCAAGAGGAGGGGTTTCTGCTGTACCCTCCCGACAGTCCAACCCCGGGGCCCTCGCCAGGCAAGTGAAAACCACCTGGAAACAGCACCGAGGGCCCCCGCCGAGGAGGGTCGACGCGGCCTCCGGCACGGAGAGCCTGAGGCGGGGGCCCGTGGGATCCCCCGGGGGGGCCCGCCCCGCGCCCCGCTACCCCCGCGCAGCCCGGCGGGCCCAGCCGCCGCGGCAGGGCGGCACCAGCTGGGCTAGCGCGGCCGCCCCGCCCCACCCCGCAGAGGCCCCCGCCGGGCCGGGCCCGCCCCGCACGGGGCACTGCGCGGCAGGGAGGCTGCCGCCGACCGGAGCCGCCAGCCGTCTGCCGCGCCCGGGGCGCAGGGAGCCAGTTAGCCGCAGCTACCGCACACCTACCGGCCCCGCCGCCGCCGCTCTCCAACCGCGCCGCGCTGTGGCGAACCGCCCCCCTCAAGAGCCCATGTCCCGCCCGCGCCGGTGCCGAGCGCCGACCCGCCAGCGCGTCGCTGCCCGCCCCCCGGAAGCGGGGCCCCGCACCGCCCCCCGGAGGCGGCGCCGCGGGCCGCTCCCGACGTGGCGGGAGGACGCAGGCGCGCCGGGCGCCGCGGGCAGCCTCCGAGCACCCGGCGTGGCGCCGCGCGACGGCTCGTGCGCACGCGCCAGCGCCCGCCCCTGGCCGTGGCAGGCAGCGCGCGGCCCGGCCTCGGTGGCGGCGGGCGCGGTGGGACCCAGCGCCGGGCAGAGGCGGCCCGGTGGCTCCCGGCCGGGGATGGCTGCGGGAAGCGCGTCCGCCCCGTGCCTGTCACCAGGAGGAGAGCAGGGGCAGAAGGAGAAACTGCTGCTGGGAATGACAGATCCCGTCTTCCATAGCCTTTCCTGAGACGTGAGCCTTCTTGGGTGCGGTGACTCTTCCCTGCCGGCAGCTCTCGCGGCATCGAAGCCGCTCTTTGAGCCTGTAGAGTCAGATAATCGTTTAGGTTGGAAAAGACCTTTGAGATCATCGAGTCTAACCATTAACCCAGGACTGCCAAGTCCACCACTAAACCCTGTCCCCAAGCACTGCATCTAGATGTTTTTCAGACACCTCCAGGGATGGTGGTTCCACCACCTCTCTGGGCAGCCTGTTCCAATGCTTGACCACCTTTTCAGCAAAGAAATATTTCCTAACATCCAATGTAGACATCCCCTGGTGCAACTTGAGGCCATTTCCTCTTGTCCTGTCCCTTGTTATCTGGGAGAACAGACCTGCCTACAGCCTCCTTTCAGGTGGTTGTAGAGAACAGTAAGGTCCTCCTTGAGTCTTCTCCTCTCTAGACTAAACAACGCCAGTTCCCTCAGCCAATCCTTGTAAGACTTGTTCTCTAGATGCTCTTCCAAGGTTCCTCTTCCAGTAAAACCGCTGTGATCTTGGACCCAGGCCTTGTTTTCCCTCTGGGTATGCTCAGAGCTGCTGCGGACTTTGGCTCCTAGAAAGGCCCGGTAGACTAAGGCTTATTGCACCCTGCACCGCCTGGTTGCAATCACATGCACTTGTCCCTCTGTCTCCCGAATCGCTGCTGGAACAGCTTTTTCAGACGCAGCTGCCCCGGCAGGGCTGGCCCAGCACGACCGCAGCGGCTTCTCGCCGCTGAGGCACCTGCCGCCTTCAGCGCCCGCTTTTCAGAGTGGTAGCGCGTGGCGCTACGTGTATTTACGGCGCTCCATTTCCAGATGATAACAACGTCTGTTACCTTTACCGGCTGGATAACGCCCCTGACTGACAACAAGCGCCGCTGTCCTCGCTCGAACGCCGCGCCCGGTGTCCCGCCGCCGGGACTACATTTCCCGGCAGGCAGCAGGGGGGCGCAGGCGTCGCTCCCGGCGTGCAGCGCGGCCGCCGTCCCGCGGGCGCATTGGCTGTGCCGGGCGGCTGCCCCGCCCCGCCGTGCGCCGCGGGTCTCGGTGGGGTCGGCCCGGCGCTGGTGCTGTGCGGGCGGCGGGCTCGGGGGTAGGCGGCGGCTGGGCCTGTTCTGTCCCGGCAGGGGGATGGGTTTTCGGGCCGCTGCCCTGGCGAGGGGTGCGATGTGTGAGTACCGGGGCTGCGGGGAGCAGAGGGCTGCGGGAGCGCGGTGGCGGTGGCGGGGGTGGTGGGGGGTTACTCCGGCTCTGGCGGAGGGGGCGGCCTCAGGGAGGGGAGCGGGGCAGGCCCGGCCTGGAGGGCGTGCAGCGGGCATCCTTCTTTGGGGCGGGCATACCTTTTGTTTTGCGTTGTGAGCATCCTATATTTGTGGTAGTGATGCCTAAACTTTGTTAATTCTGTTAAATACTAGCTTTGTTAGAGCAGGTGTGTAGCTATCATGCTGTCTCTTCATATCCTCTAGAAGCGTTTCCAGCGTTGAAGTGTGACTTTGGGTACAAAGTTGCCTAGTTACCTTTCTTATACAGCTAAAAACGTGATGTGTGAAAGCATGTATAAATCTGATGGTAAATATTGTTAACCTAAAAGGAGTGGGACTGATGGTGTGAAACAAGTCTTAATAGTTCAATGAAATATGAGATATTTAAAAGTAATCAGTCATCATTACAAGCAGGGTAGTTCACATGCAAACTTGCATTAAGAACTGTTCAGGGGTGCTTATGAACTTCAACTTGGGAAAAGTTTATGAACATTGGATAGAAATGGCATTGATAATTCAATATATTTTGTTGATAGTGGTTTGATAACAATGGTCTTAGGCAAGTAAGAAATTCTCCTTTTCACCTTATGTCCTATGCCTTCTGAAGTGCAGCTGTAAGGAGCTTTGTAGTACAGATGAGTTCTAAGGCATGACCTGAGAGAGAAGAGGACTGAGATTTGACTGACTGTTTTCAGCATGACTTCCTGGAGCAGCTTTTCCCGTATCTTTGCTGGTTATTTCTGCTCTTTTGTTATGTGCTACTTCTTTCAGTCAAGCCTCAGTTACTGTATTAAACTAATTGACTGTTTTGGTGAACTGATCCTAGCTTTAAAAAACACTTAAGCCTTCCAAAAATTTGATTAATAGTTTTGCTGAAATTTAAAAGAAGCTCCCCATTAGCACTGCAATATTTGGGATGAATACTGCAAGTCCTAAGGGTCAACGCAGTGTGGGTTGGTAACTTCTTACCTTGGAAAATAGATTCCTATCCTGAAGTCCCTTCTGTTAAAGGCAACTATTTTTTGGTGGGTGGTTTTTTTTTTTTTTTTTTTTGTGGTTGCTTGATTTCAACTGAACTAGCAGTATAAGGCAACTGCATTTGCACCACCACGTATGTTCCATAACTGACTTATTTTTGTACGTGAAGTTTGTTGAATAGGTTCTAGTGTTTTCAATTTGGAACAAGTCATTGAATAGGTTCTAGTGTTTTCAATTTGGAACAAGTCATTGGTTTTAACCAACTATGTTAGTCCGTTTCCTGCATCAGTTTGGTTGCTGTGACAAACTTCGAGTAACTTCTAGCCTGTATGTCAAAAAATGTCATGTTTGAAGAGATGTCAGCCAAATGCATCTTAATTTATGCAGGGCTGTGATATCCAATACAAAGAACAGCAATCACATGTTCAAATTGTGTACGGAGATGCTAAGACTTGTAGATACCTTCATCTAGGGGACATTAAGGTAATTTTCCATTAGTTTTTCCACTTCATCTTGTAATGGAAAAATTAATAAGATATCTGGAAGCAAATTCTTTTTAACAGCTGGTAATCATCGCCTGTGAATTCTGCCACCAGATGGTGTCATAAGATTTGTGATGTTGCCTGACTCAAGCCTATAGGAAAACAAGAGAATGTTACGCATTACAAATAACTTCTGTTTTTATAAAAATGTTTTTCTTATTTGTAGCGTAAGGGATTTTTTTTGTTTTTTCTCATCTAGTCCTAGACTATTTTATATTTTGATCCCAAATTGATGGAGCTGCTAATATTCAGCCCTGGGACAAACTGCATTACAGAGATGTAAGAATTCAGACAGACCCCTCTATTTCTATTGCGTTGTCATTAGTGACTGTTGTCTTAATGTTTGGGATCCTTAACTTGAATTTACTTGGCACCAAAGCTCCATGCACTGGAGTGACCTGATTACCTTGGTTTGAGTGCCTCAAATCACTCTCCAGTGGTTCTTCTTACTCTGTAGTGACTGTATAAACAGAAAAATCCCAATGACTGACTGCTCTCCTACACACACTTGTGTTTACATAGGTCTTTCTTAGGGACTCTGGGTCATTTTACCTGCTTCTGTTGCAGTAGATAGGATGTATAGAATTGTCTTAAGATGGCTTCCTAGTCCCTGTTCTTAACTTCTCATCAGTGAAAAAGATGGGAGTATGCATACCTGTGAAGGGTAATATGAGCTTAAATACCCTAGGAATGGAAAAAGATACAGCTAAATGTTACAGAAATAAGTGTAAAATTAAGTGGTGGGTATTTCTGTCATTCTTATAAGGGTCTGTTTGTTGAAGACCTTTTATTAAGTGACACACGGTTATCAGAATAAGCTGATGTGAATTCTTTTGCAAGTCACGGAAATACCTAAATCAGTTATTTGTCCCACATCTTGTGTATCACTATGTTGTTTCTTAAGAAGACTCTGCTCAGTCATTATCGATTATGTTTTAGACATATTATGTAATGGTAATAGAGGTATAAAGACAATTCCCTTCTCTGAAGGGTGGTAATAGGGGTCTTAGTTGGAGTGCTGTGTCCAGTTTTGGACATTTCTTTTAGAGTGTTTTGGGCAATTTGGAAAGAGGAACAGCAATTTTAATAGGCTCAGGAAATGTGTTGTTTAAGGAAAACATCTGAAGAAAAAGAGCTTGTGTATGTCTAAAAATGAACTGGGAGTATAGGGGAAAACAGAAGCTTTCCAGTTGTGTGGATTTTAGGTGTCTGAAATGACAGCATACAGCAATGATGCTGAACAGCTCTCCGTTCCAATTAGGACAGTGTATATCCCTGAATCTTCCAGTACGTAAAAAGCTATAATAAGTTAGACAGTGATAAGGCATTTACTTACACTAATGAGGAGTTATCATCTCACTTTACAGCGAGGAAAACTTAAGTTTGGATATTAGGAAATCATTAGCATTGCTTATATATAGGGAATTAGAAAGATGCGGTTTGATTGTGACTTAAAGTGTGTATATTGTTCTGGTCTGCACCCCATTCTTAGATTTACTTAAAATAAAAATAGACATCTGTAAAAACTCTCTGTTCGTGCTGGGTGTTCCTGTGTCTGTTTAAAGTATTTCTCTATAGTCTCCCTATCTCCAGTATACCTTTCCTGTATGTTGTAAAAAGCCAGCTGTACTCATGGGGTAGCACACAGATGGTTTCTGCTAGGTGTCTTCTAGACTAGTTAGTGAAGTCTACTTTATCACTTTTAACAGGAACTTAAAGAACTTTGATCTGTGAAATCTCCTCCTGGCTCAGCGTCAAAACAGTTGAGCCTCAGCTGCTCATTTATAACATTTGCTATGCAGTGGTGCTGCTTCAGTGCTGAGAGGTCTAGAGTACCCTGTCGAGAGGGTGAATTTAAATCTTAAAAGCAGGGAGGAATTTACCATAAAAGTCTTGCTTCTTGTGCAAGTATTTTAACTGTTGGGCTGTAATATAGTTATCGCTTTGTCATGTTAAAAAAACCCACAACCTGGTGACTACAAAGTAGTTTATACAGTGCATGATAGTGTGCTAGAAAATAATGCTGTTAATCATCACTTAACTGTAGTAAGTCCTTACTTTTCTGTCTGTTGATTGGATTAGGTTGTATAGATCAGCATCTCAGAAGGAAGGTTAAAGTGCCTCCCACATATACCCAGAAGTAATGTTAAGGTAATGGTTAAAACTTAAGGTCTAGCAAGGAAACGTATAGTGAATTCAGATGTCTCTAGGGCAGTGAATCCGGGAAGGAAAGATAGTCTTTGAATGTTGGTGCTTTGTTCCACTAAATTCTGCTTAAGGTGGTGAAATTTGAGCATAGGCCTCTGTCTTGTTATGATTAATGACTTGGTTTTATACAGCATTCTTACAGCGTTACAGGGCTTTGATGTGTGGAGCAGCATGTAATACAGGGAAATGGTTTTATAGTCACAAAATTTTTCCTTAAGAAAATATTTCTCTATTACTAGGCTTTAATAAATTATTATTAGTTAGATTAGCAATCATATTGCTTTGTAGATCCAGTTATCGTATTCTGTGATTGGATACAGATTTCGAAGGCCTGTGTGGAGTTCTCCAGGTTTTCCTATGGAAAGACTAGGCTTCATGACAGATCAGCAAAGTTAGTTGTGCTGATAATGAAAGTACATATGGTCTAGCTTAGCAGTGGTTGTTTTAAGTTCTTCCCAGGGCCTAAATACGCTTCCATTCCTAATTCTTCTGAGGAAGAGGCTTCTCTGAGTCAAAATGACCTTGTGTCCACCACTTCCTCCCATTGACCAACTAAAGATTTTATGAATGTACTTTGTGGTGAGTCGCTTCTTTCCTCTCTGCTCTCCTCTCCCGTGTTTGTGGCAGCTGGATTAGTGTTTTGCAGCTCAACTAGGATGTCTGCAGTCAGTTGCTGCAGGAGAGAAGTCACTAAAGCAGGAGTCACATCCCTGTGAGGAGCTGAGGATCGTTTGCTGCCAAGCATTCTGACACAGTGAACTTCTAGACTTCTGCTCTTCTCAAGTGTAGAGTTTCCACTGCTGTCTGTAGGGACGTGCAGCATTCAGGCAGGCCTTTAAGACAGGCCAGTGCTGCTGATCTCTTTGAGGCCTCCTGAGGATTTCTAGGCAGCTGGAATGCTGGGCTGCCTGCCCCACTCTATGGTACTTGTGGCTTTATATAGTCAGTGTTCAGCCACTGGTCTGTAGCAGATTTAACCTTGACGTACATTTTTAATGTATGTTATCCGGTAAGGTTGAATAACTGTGGACAAATGGATGTTGTAGCAGGAAGGAGTCTAATGACTTCTTTTCTTTGTAGACTATTTTTACTCGTGAGAAGTGTTCTCCAAAAGTGTCTGTAGCTGCCTTGCTTAAGTTCATTA
Organism: Falco naumanni; assembly: GCF_017639655.2. NCBI lineage: Eukaryota > Metazoa > Chordata > Aves > Falconiformes > Falconidae > Falco > Falco naumanni. Next base: position 49,418,852 of record NC_054060.1, on the reverse strand, counting down.
AAAACTCTGTGGTATTTCCAAGCTCTGGGCAGGTGCAGGCTATGGGCAAGTTGCGCTTGTATCACACAGTTGGAAAATGCATCCCTTCCTTTAAAACAAACAAATAAAAAATCACCCATTGAACACTGAGGATTACATTCCCTCAAAATAGTTGTCGTAGTGTCTCATTTGTTTTGAAGGCTTTGCATTTTGCTCTTGACGTGTTTCTCCTTATATGATGGTGTGGGCTTTTGGGGTAAAACCTTATCTTTGCTTGCAGTTTGCTTGTGTTTTAGAGTAGCTCATTTTCCTATTAATGTCCCTTAAGTATTCTATGCTATGGAGCAAGCTGGTGATTTCAAAAGCACAAACTGTTAAATCCAATAAAAGCTTGAAGGTTGTCTGCTGTTTAAAATATGGGATTTTTTTGTTGCTGTTGTTAATAATTCAAATATGTCTGTATTTATGTAGAGAAAGCTCTGTTCCTGAAGTTTCTCAGTATGAAAATTTTGTGATTGAACAGACCGGTATATGATGAGATTAAATGCCATCACGGATTGCATAGCTCAAAAGCTGTCTGGTTCTTGTCGCTGTTGCATAGTGAGGGTATACCTTGGATTTATAATGTTTTTCAAAGTACTTCATGAAAGTTCTTGTACAGTGAAATTGAAGTACTTCGTTAAAGTGAGCCACGGGTTTTATAGCAGGATTTGGGAGAAAGCTAAGGGTGATAGGAAGTGTTTTATCTCTATGTAGACGGTAAGTCAAGAGGTGAACTGGAAAGAAAACATGAGACTGTCTTCTCCCAGTCCCTGTAGCATCTACTGACTCTCTACTTCTAAGTCCTTGCCTCTTAATGGCTTGTCTCTGTGGAGGTGAAAGTTTCACTTTTCATAGTGACATCCAATAGCATTTGAATTCCACTGGTATTTTTAGTACTCTGTCATAAGTAATGCCCCATTGATTGGGCAGTTAGCCTAAAACTTCCTGTAATCATGTATAGTCATTGTATGCTTTAATTAGCCAAAACGGGTGTAATGTTAGCTCTACTTGTGGAAGCTTTTTAATGTTACATGCAAACTGGCGTTGGCAAGTCACCATACTTTACTGGCCTGCTTTTCCTGATCCAAGTCCCGTGCTGGTGTTTCACCATTGTGCAGAATGAATTCTGTAAATGCTTGAGTAATCTTGAACACATGTAGGATATTACTCCTCTAAACTACAAAGTAATGCTGGTGAAGAATGTGGAGCGAGCACAGAATATTTTAATGCAAAAGGAAGTATCTGAAATTGGTGCAAGGATTAGCACCCTTGCTTTTCAGGAGCAACCTCGTATTAATCACATTAAAATAGCTCCTATATTGGGTAGTCATCCAAACCCTTATCACTTGCGTATAATCATAAATAATTCTCTTAGATCTGCTGCAGCTGCACTGATCTGTGTATAAACAATATGTTGGTCATGTGCTCCTGTACTCATCTAATAACTTACTGGAAAATCATGAGACTGAAATACCTCAGTTTATCTCTACTCAATATATTAACTTGAACTGCTGTCTCAGTTGAAATATGTTTAAACCCAAGTTATACTCTTTATATGTGGTTTCAAAATAATTTGTTCCAGAAGTTGCTATTTCTGTGTGCCGACCTTCCATGAAGGCAGGTAGGTGCTTTTGCATGTACGTCACTGATACCATATGAATTCATATGCATGCTCTGTATGACCTAGGCTGGTACAAAGTTCTGAATGATCTTGTACCTTTGTTGGGGGCGATTTGTCAAAATAAATAGCTGTTACTAACGATTCGAGTACATCAGGTGCCTGTGTGATGAAGCTAGAGAATGCATATTTAAACACTTATCAGGTATTTCAGTAAGATCAAGAATGGCACTCTAGGAGTGTTGGTAAGGTAACATAAGAAGGTGACTGAATCTCCTGTTGTGTTTTAAGTGTGTTTGTTTTGGTATGATGATAGGGATTTTTTTTTTTTTTTTAGGGAGGAAACTGCTTTCTCTGTTGCTTAAAGGTGAAAGGGCTATTGCAACTCTCAGTTCCTTCCCCTTGATACTGGTGGATAGCTAGACAGAAACTAGAGTGTATGTTAATGGTAAATGAACATGGAGGAAAAGAGTTGTTTGTCAGAGAACTACATTTTGGAATTAGAGTCAGTGTGGGTTTACTTGCTTATTTTTAGTTGTTTACAGTTGGACAGTACCACTGAATGTCAGAGCTTCTTTAGGTAATCTGGATTTGGTAAAAATCCAGTTCTTGCCCTTTGCTCACAGCTTCAAGTCAGTATCAGACTCAGAGGGTTTAATGCCCCTGATACAGAAGGTTGATGATAAATAATTAGAATTAACTTTGTAGGGTAAATTGTGGAAAGAGCTGTGAAGAAAGCTCTTGTAGGTTGTTTGATGATATCAGCTAAGTTAGCTCTGAAGTTGGCTAATGGCAAAGCTTGGAAGGATTTGTGGTTTTGTTTGGGGATATAAAAGGTCCTAGTAGTAAAAAGATACATTTCTTTCCACTTAAGGGTGAGGAACTGCCTCTGCCAATCAGTAAAAAATTACTACAATGCACAATTATTCTGTATTTTAGCGTCTTTTAAGAAAAAAAGGGCAAAGATTGTACTTTATTACTTCTGCAGACATGTCTATCCTTGTATTATAACCTAGACTGTTATGTACCTCTCTGATTTAATTGTTCTCCTTATGAATTAAATATTGTGACAAAAATACGTATAGCATTTAATTTGACGTGCTGGCTTTCATTGCATGTATGCATAGCCTTAATTTCATTTTCCTAGGGACTTAAATATCTTACTTTTGCTGCCCTGTGTACCAAAATGAAGATCTGAGTTTACAGTGCTTGATCCCCATTTCCTTATCTCCCTCTCATCTTGGTACTTGAAAAGTGTTTTGTTAATATGATTTCAGTAGCAAGAGGATTCCTACAGACCTGTATTTGCTTGTAAAAGGAAGTCTTGGAGAACAAAGAACAAAATGAAAGAAAGGGAAAGCTACTTTTTATTATAGCTGTTTTAGATGACTGTTCAAAACTACTTTTTTTTCTTTTTTTTGGAGAATATTGACTATGCACAAGACGTGAGTATTCTTTTAAAGAAACTCAACACAGGTGTTTTCATGAATAGTAACTTATTTTTACTTTCCTTACTAAAACAGGTTAATGAAAAAAAATCCTAAATATTGGTTCTTTTTAAATTATGTTTATTTGCAGGTGTGGGATAAGATCTCTCCAGAGTAATAAGCATGGTTCAAGAACGAAAATGCATATTATGTCATATTGTGTACAACTCAAAAAAGGTAAATAATTCATGCTTACATCTACTGGTAGATACCAATATGAAAAGTGTGTAAGAAATGCTTTCGTTTTAAAATTGTGTGAAGTGTGGAGGATTTCTCCCTCTACCAGGAATATACTGAACTAGGTCTATCACAAATCAAGTAATGTATTTGCATGTGCTTTAGAGTATCTTTCTTGAAATGAGCTGTGCAGTATACTTGATTCTGAGCATTAAAAATATTGAGGTCTTGTGAGTTTTTTATATTGTATAAAGATACGAAAGTGAAAAGCACTGACTCATTTGGCTATAAATTGTGTATCATAGGATTCTTAACATATCGCATTTTCTTAAATTCCGTTTGGGAGGTCTGTTTCTGTATGGAAGGAAAACATGGAATGTTTCTCTTCCAGCTGTTGTCTTTCAATAGCAACTATTTATAACAGCACTGCACTTCATGGATCAAGGTTGCTGTAAACAACGAGTTGTAGGTGTTATATACATCGCAGTTTCTGAAGTGCATCTAGCAGAGTAAAATAGGATGTGATGATGATGAAATTACAGCGATGTCATAATACAAACACAGACTGCTCAGGTTGCACAGGAAAACTGTTTTAAGTAGTGTGATTCTGGAGAGTGGTATCAATGAGACTTTTAATAAAAATGATCAACAGTAATTTGTCAAAAATCAGTCTAATACACTTTGCCACATGCACTCCTATTTGTCTTTCTCCTGGAATTCCGCACCCCTTCTGTTGAATTCTGGTGACTCCTGTGCGTCCTTCCTCAGGAAAGGTAACATTATATAACTTCCTGGGAGTGTGACTGTGCTTTCACAGTCATAGAAATGGAAATGGCAACTGCTACAGCCCTACAGGAGTAGAGTACACCTTCCTGCAAGGCAGGAGAGCTCTCAAAAGTGAGCTTTTCAACTGTGATACACCATTTTGTTCAGTTCTGACCAATTTTACTGTTTTTCCCCCATGTTGAAGGAGATGGAAGAACACATGAGAAGCATGCTTCACCACAGAGAACTTGAAAACCTGAAGGGAAGGTACGAGAACAATCTTGCATCCTTCCTCTCTGCATTTTGTCTGTCACTCTCTGGAAGAAATCATGTCCTGTTTTCCCATACAAGCTGAGTTGCACAATTTATTTTTATGTATCACTTAATTGCATGCCTTGTGATAAAGCTGTGAATTAACATGTTCTCTTAATGTCAACCACTCAGGAGGCAAAGAATGATGTGGAAGAAAGCTCTCTTGTATTTCTTGGACTGCAGTGAAATAAAGAACATGTTTTTTAGGTCTTGGCAGTTTCATGCTTGGTTTTTGGAAGGGCTGAAATACTACATTTGGCGGAGTTACTGGTGTTTTCATTTCTAAAAAGTTTTCAGTGATATAGAAGCAATTGTTCATCTTTTAAACCACTGTGAAAAGACTGATATTTTGTATGTAAAGGCTGCATCTGCTTGAGTGACTGCCTTGTCCTGTGCCACCCTGGTCCAGCTGTTTGGTTAAGGGACCTAACCATGTGGATGGTGTCTTCCTTCTGGTTTCCTTGGTTTAATTTGCAACCTTTGGAAAGCAGGAGGAGGGAGTTAAGGGGTATTTAAGTATCATCCTGATAATATGAAATCAGGTTGTAACCAGAGTGCATTTTTAAAAATGCTTTCAGATGTATGGATTTTGAGGTACCTGGCAAGATCAGATAGTCTGCACGTAAATATTCGATCTACAGACTAATTTTTAATCTTCTTGCAGCACAAACTTTATGTGGAAATGGCAAATATTTTAATGCCTTTTAAAGGGCTAAGAAGTGATCCTCTTAAAACTCTTAAGAGGTGTGGGAGATCCATTTTGTCAGGACATCTATCTTGTATCCAGGGAAGAAAAACTGTAGACCATTTGTGTTCACACGCTAGCTTTTTGTTCACATAGCTTTTATGCTGTTTTCTGTAAGGTGAAAGCAAGCAGCTGTTAGGGCTGCTCCAGGCCCCTTTTTAAAAAAGTTAACTATTAAAGAAAGGCTAAATGAAATTAAGGCTCTGATCTATACCATGATAGATACTAATGGCATCGTACCATGTGGTTAAGTTGTGCTGAAACTGTTCTGTTTTACTACATTTCAAAACTAGAGGAAGTTAGAAACTTACTTCTCTTCAGTAACTCTATATGCAAAGTATGTGAGTAGCTGCAGAAAAGTGTCCGCATTTGGAGTACAAGATTGTATTACGTACCTGCCACAGACGAAGACCCTTAATTGAGCCAGCTGTATAGTATTTTATACTACTATTGTGTATAATCACTAAGTATTGCTGTAGTTTGTCTAAATCAGCACTTTAAAATGTTTCTAGGTTAAGACTTCCAGAAAATGCATAGCGTATGTGTATGCCCACTTACATCTGCTAACATTTCAAATTCTGTGTAAAATAATATAACCCTTATGGCAGGACAGTATGTAAAAAGATACTGCTTACCTTGAAGTGCATATTGACTGTCTGTTAACAACCTCTGTTGTCTAATTTCTGCTTCCATTTAATATTTGATTAATTTGTCTGCGGCTTCACAGCAGGTTAGTAAACTGGGGAAAAAAACTTCCACCTTTAGAATCTTTATCACCAACCTGTTTTAAGGCGGGGGTTTGTGGACTATCAAAATGTGATTATTTTTCTTTCTGATATTTTTTAACTCTTGAAATGAAATTTGTTTTAGTGGGATTCAGAAAACCTTCAAGTTATCCAGATCAACAAAGTTGTTCTTGTGTCACACTGAGAAAACATATGAAAGCAGCTTTTTGGAAGCTATTTCTTTTTTTCAGTAAAAATTGCTTTGTAGTAAAGATGGAGGACATAAAAGTGATAAATTCTTCTTGTTCCCCACCCTTTTCTTTTTTTTTTTCCCCCCTGTCCTGCCATTGCCATCCCTTGCTCAGCCCTACAGTTCTTTTTCTGAATTCAGCTACTTACTTAAAAAGAAAAGAAAAACAAAACACAAACAAAACTCCCAGATAATTTTGTTTTCTCTGCCCTGTACAACGGTATCTTGGGAGCTAGGAACGTTCTGAAAATATGACTGGGATCAAGCGCATCATGCTGCTTGGTATCTGTCCTGTTGAGTGTGAAAAGGATGTTCTGTTACTGAACAGCTGGGAGGGGGTGCTCAGAAACTGGAATGTCCTCTGCACTAAAACCTGCCTTGGGGCTTCTGGTCAGCTAACTTGTAGTGCATTTGTGTTCTGGACTTTCTTTGGATGGTGATTCTGAGGTCGTCTTAAAATTTCACACATTTTGGCATCTTATTTCTGGCCTTCTAAGTTAATGTTTGTTTATTTTTGTTAGTTTATGACTTTTGAAGGTCACAGTAATTTCAAGTTTACGTATGTGTCTGCAGTGACTTTTAAGTGATCTGACAGTTCTTGGGTTTCCACTTCCATAAGACTGAAATTAAATTAAATTTGTTTCATCATCATTTCATTTTCTGTTACAAAGGTAACTGTCTTCATTACTTTTAGAAGAATGCATGGAAGATGTTTGTTCTCAAAATGAATGATGAACTTCATTTTTCACTCTGCAGAAGCAGCCTTGTTCTCTTCCCCTGTGCTTCTCCTTCTTCCTCTCATTTAAGATTAGTAGAAGTCTTTTCAGAGCCTTGCAGCCTTGTAAAGCAAATGGTACTCTCAAGTAGAAAATGTGAAGCACAAGCAACAGCCTTGTGAGTGTGGTTGAATTGTGTAACGGAGGATAATACCGTTAAAATGTGTAGTATCAGCATCTTATTACCTTCACGTTTAGCATCATCACTTTTTAGATTTTCTGTAGGGAAGAGGTAAAGGAAATGCATACATTGGTTCACAGTTTCCTCCTTTTAAAGTTAATTTAGTAATCTCAAGAGCTAGAATAATTTTCTGAAACATTGTAAGACTTTTCTCTTCTTGAAGTCTTATTCCATGTGATACATAGGGAGAATTGGTTGTCAAGAACCGAGCTTTAGTGGTTTTGTTTTGCTTTTTGGTTTGTTTTTTGTTTTTAAATTGAAATGAAATAATAATCTTGTATGAGGCATATTGAGTCTGCCATCTGAAGCACACACACATCCAGTAAATAAAGCTCTTGAATGTGTTCATACTGAGAATACTTTTGTTATGTTTATTTCAAACTGCTTTTGGCCTTCATGTTGAGCAACTGTGATTTGAGTTCCTGTATGATAGGGAAATGCATAGACATGATCAGTGTGTGTCATGGAGTGTGCTCAGTTCTGGCTGATATTAATGGGGATAGGTGAAGGAAAGAACTGAAGGAAATGTAAATTCCCTTAAGTGCAACTAGCTGAACCACTAACCAATTCATGTTAAATTAAAGCAGTTTTTCTTATAGAAAAAAATAGTGGTTTTATTCTTTGGATTCATAGAGATTAAGAACAGGACAGAGAAATCTTTTCTTTCCAGATGGTCAGTTAGTCCAAGAGCGACAGCTTTGTAATTAGGAACTCGCAAGTTATAAGTGATAGAAAGAAGTTCTTTGTCCTTAGGCCAGCTGCTAACTCACTGGCTTTCTCCAAAGTAAGTAAAACCTTGCATTTATTCAGTTAGTCTATAAATGAGGATGATGGTTTTATGAAAGAATTGAAACATGGGTCAGAGGGAGGATTTGGATTGTTTTCTAAAACCTAATTAGTACCACTGTTTCTCATTGAAGTTTCCTTATGATTGAAGTGGAACGTTATGTAAAAAGAACACCTTTTTCAGCAAGAAACCAGCTTTCTATTTGCAGTTTGCCTTGTGTGATGTCCTAAGTTAAAAACAAGTCTTATTAGCAATGCATAGATGTGGCATTTATGAACATGGAGAGGATTCTTCAATGGCATTAGTAACATTTACTGATTGTATTTGCTTATCTTTATTGGGTTAACTTGCATATTTATTAGTGAGTGTGAAGTGCAAAATGAAGTACACCCTCTGGAAAATACAAACTAAGTTGTAGGCTTCTGACTTAGTAAATATTTATCCAAATATTTAATCGGGAATTAGTTAGGCCGCAACATACAAAATAAATGTAAAAAAATAATTTCTAATAATTAGTCTATTTAAAATAAAATCCTCTCTAACGGTGCCTGAATGACAGCATTGGTTAAATAGCTCAACTATGTTAGCAGGAAACCCACAAATTTCCAGGATAAATAAGACATAGCTGCTGACACGCCATTAACAACTCCAATAAGGATATTTGCTCAATATCTTGAGTGAAGGTGCATCTTTTGGTTGTTTTTTTTTTTCTTATTTTATTTTTAACTTTACTCAAAAAAAAAAAAAGACTTCAGATTTGTCTTTTTTTTTTTTTTTTTTTTGTATGGATCTGATTTTTTTACCCCCAGTCATGAACTGTGTGTTGGTATTATAATGCAACTGTTATAAGACTTTGGTCTCAAGTGTGCCATAGGGATATGCAGATCTGCTTTTATGAATTAAACAGAATTGAAGAAAGCATTGTGGAGGCAGGCAGTGGGTCCTAAGTTAGTCCTGCTGAGTTATTTGCAGTGGACTATGCTCTCATTAATTTTTTTCTGACTTTTTTTTAACTGGTGCACATACTTTCCTTGTTTAGGTTTATTATTAACAACATATTTCCTTAATAGTGGAGTATTGAAAGGTTTTGTCAGGAGAAAGAAATCAGGTATTTTTAGAAATCTGAATTTCTTGGGGAGGGGGGAGGTAAAAAAATGTTGTAACCTTAATCCAGTATTCACAGAAACATGAGTAAAGCCATTTGTCTGACACAGCTGTCAACTTCCTCCAGCTGAAATAATTTCTGTATTTTTTAAGATCAAGTCCTCTAAAGTAGAAAGCAGACCTCATGCACACTTGAACCAAATAAAGTACAGTGAACTGAAGACACCCTTCCATCACTCGTTGTGCTGTGGAGTCTTTGCATTCCAGGCAGCAGTCTCAACTGTCCCAGTTTAGATTATGTTGTATCAGGATTGGCTGTATGCATGTACTGCGTCCTCCCTCTTCTAAATTTCACTGGGGGAAGGCTCAAGGCAAGGATTAAATGTAGAAGCTGTCACCAGGCTTCCCCAGTGCAGCTGGCACCATGGATGGGCTTCAGAGCAGCTCCTGCTAGCTCTGTAAGCCTTCCACTCTGCCTCCGTGCTCACTATGTTTCCTCTGATAAGATTTTGAGTACAACAATTCAAGAAGAATTCCTTCTCTCAGTTAACACAGCTTTATTACCAAGTCATTTACCTCTTGATTGTTGGAAAAAAAATCTTCGAAACTGACCATCAAGAAACTAGACCTTGAAAGAAAAAACCCCAGAGAATTCAAGTAAGTTAAATATACTGAGCAAAACTAGTTGCCTTGAACTTGGGCACATTCAGAGGAAACAAAGTAAGACCAGAGATACGTGCCGTGCCATGCCTGTTGGCAGAACTGAAAGTCCACCCTCTGCCTCTCTTCCTAGGGACAGTAACCATGAATGCCAGGTGTGCAGGGTGACCCTGGTGGGTTTGTCAGCATATGCCAAGCACATCTCCAGCCAGCTACACAAAGACAATGTTGATGCCCATGACAGGAAAGAGGAAGAGAAAGAAGAGGCAGAAGAAGAATACCTTGACAAAGAACTGATTCAACTAATCAAGCAAAGGAAGGAACGGAACCGGTGAGTCTTCCTTTCCCCTATTAGGTCATAGAATTGGTTTTAACACAGTTGGGGTATGCTCGTAAGGTGTAGGTGCTCACGAAATGTACACTGCCTGTAGCCAGCATATATGTTACGAGAACAATCCAAGTGATCTGTGTGGATATTGTAGTTTCAACATGTAAATGTGGTTCTGCTGAATGTGCCTGTTCTGTTGATCTGCTACTAGTAAGGAAGCACAGCTATTCTCCATTATGGATAAAAACAGTCCCCAGTGTGGAATCGTGGATTTTGAGAGCCCAAATATTTTTATTTTAATATTTGATACCCATTTAACTGAAAGGCTTAATAAACATGACACTAGTGCTAATACTCTTTGGGGTGAGGTGTGTCTATAGGAACTGGCCTTTTAGAAACTGTTGCTGAAAAGGTTATGTTATAAAACCCTAATCTGTCTATTTTTAAAATTAATCGGATTTCTCTGTCAGTGTCACACTGAAATCCCGTAATCCTTGAATGAAATTTCTTACCTGTTTTATCTTGCTGCTTACCATTAGCTAAACGTAATTCTGGTGGCTCACTATGAAATGGAAGGCTGCAGAGAGTAATAAGTATTGCCTTTTATCTTCTGTGTAACTCTGCAACTGTGCATTGCAAATATGTTCCAGTTGGGAATATATTGTTTGAATAGATTTATGGCATGGGGGTGGTATTAAAGGGGCATACGATTTTTGAAAGAAGCTCTTGCTTGTTGTGGCTAGAAATCTCAAATAGTGTCTCCCAGTGCACAAATCTGTGGTTGTTCTTGGTTTTGACAGTGTTCTGTCATACTAGGGTGTCCCTGTACTGCACGATGGTAATGTTTTCATATTGGTTAACGTAGGTAGCAACAATGTCACTTTTCCTGTTTTATAGTAAAGGAGTAATGCTGTCAGTACAGTGGTATTCTGAGGCAACAAATCTTAGAAAGTGTGTCTGCTGAATGCTGGTTTGGAGTGGGGGGGAAAGAAAGTATATGGATTAAGTTACTAATACGGCAGGGTTGGTTTTTTTTCTTTTACAGCAATAGTCAACTAGATCATAATCTAGTTGATGCAGCTCCTAGAATTTACAGTATCACTTAGGCATTGTTTCTTTGAATCTTTGTTTTAGAGCTCAACTTTATCTTATGCAGTAGGCCATTTACTATTAGAGAGTAATTATTTGCATCTTTTAGCAAAATTGGAATGCGTTGAAAACTTAGAGTGGTACAATAGGAACTTTTAGTTCACTCAAATCAATTGTTTTTGGGCAGTAGTGTGAAAGTTTCCTGTCTTGTGTATCCAGGAATCTGGAATGAATGTATTCCTGTGATGCCAGAAAGAAGCGTTTCTGTAATCAGTTCTTGGAAAAAACTTTTATTAAATGTGGAATAAATACTTGGAACATTTAGACTGCTGACCCTAGGAATAGCTGTTGGTGTTAAGGTAGCATTTATCTTTAAATGTGCATTTAGTAATTTACCACGTGCTCGTGATAAGTTGTCAAGCACAAGTACTATCCAAAGGGCAGTACATAGCGCTTCTGGGAGGCTCATACAGACTCAGCGTTGCAGGCTGTGGACTGTTCCAGTCTGTTGGTTAAAATAAGAATAAATATTTTTGTATCTGAGGTAAAATTTCTGTGGATGTTTTACATCTGTGTTTTAACTGAAGCTTTATAAACTGGGTCATGATCTCAGTTGTTTTCTCCACTAAGTAACTGCTTCTCTCAGCCAAACTTTCCTTCTATTTTGTATCAATTTGCTCTAGATATGCTATCTAACACCAATGGAATAGTCTTCAGAAAAAAATTATCTTACTACTAATTAATTTTTCATCTATCAAGATTACTTAAATAACAAAGATTATACAACAGATAGGAGCTCTCTTTTTGTTTGTTTCTTAATATTCCATTCTATTTACTAGTTATTGGACTAGTATCTTCTGAGTTAAACAGAAATATTTAAGAATTAGTCTATTGAACTGTCCCTACACCAAACCAGTTGTTCTTGTAAGAGCAATTTTGAAATACCGTATTTAAGTGAAGGTACTACATTAGTTTTGAAAGTTGAACACTACAGAAGCCTGAATAGTAAAGCAGCTAAATAAACTACCTCTGTCTCTTTTTATTAAAAAAAAAGTTTTCTTCCCAGTGCAAATAAAACGCATGAGACTTGTGTGCTGTTGGATTTGTGTGGAAAGGCATCAGTATTTAGGTTTTCTCAATTGTTTTGTAGGCAAGCTGAATCAAGCTGTGCAAATCAAGAATTAGAATGTGATGATAGGAGATCACAGAGAAGGCGAGAAGAAAGAGCTACTTACAAAGAAAGAGAAGCTTATGACCAGTCATTGTGGCATCATCATAATGCATCACAAAGGGACTGGAAATGGGAAAAGGATGATTATATTAACCCTAGACAAGGCAAATTTTCACACTCTCAGAGGAGCCTTAATATAAACAGACATTCACTTGGCCCAAGGGGACACTCTGGATGGCACCAGAATGTTTCAGGAAGCTCTTCAAATTGGCGTAACTATGGGAATTCTGGAAATGTTTGGCATCCAAGTGGGCGGAGAGGAGGAACATCAAACTGGCACCACGGTGCCAGGGAGAGAAATTCTACTTGGCACTCAGAAGGAACAGGTCATTTTTCTAGCTGGAATTCAAAGAGTTATGGAGGAAACTGGAAATCTAGTCCTCATGGTGCAAATGGCTGGAATTTTGGAAGCTCAGGAGATACATATTTGGTAGATCCTATTAAATATAATAAGGAAAGATATGCATGGCAGCAGCAGGAGAAAGATATTGATGTTCTGCCATATAGAGATCGAAAAAATAAGAGTGACTTGCTTGATTTTACTAGTGATAAACTTCCTTCTGAGGGGGCATTGGATTTTGGTATGTTGAAGCAACCAGAAGGCAAAACTTCAAGAGTCAGTGGGAAAAGTGGCAGTCCTTCCAGAGATAAAATGTATCGCTGGACTCCTTACCGGTCCCAGAAAGCTGCAGAGCAGCAACCATGGTCTGAAGATAATGTTTCTAAAACTCCAGATAAAATGGATTCTGTATTTATGCCTCTTACTGATTCAGCAATGAAGGGAGAAGCTTGTGAAGCCAATGTTAGTCTTTCAAGACTTAAACAAGAAGCATCTTCCCCTTCTAATGTAACCTCAGATCATCTTGATTCTTGCAAGGTAATGAAAGACTGTTCCAGTGGTGAAAAGCCTGACAGAGATGATGGCAGGAGTAGTAGGATGCCATCACTGAAGTCTCCTCTTCTGAATATCACAGATATAAAGTTATCTTCCCCAAAGCAAGACACAAACAGTCTTTTAAAAAATGTCAAGCTCCTGTTATCCTCAACTAGTGAAGAGCAGAATCATTTGAATGCACTGAACTTGGAAACAAACAGTGTCTCCTCTTATTCATTGAACCGGCATCGTGCGTGTGCTGGTAACTTACAAGACAACACAGATGTGCTTGGTAGCAACCCAGAGCCTGTTAATAACTTCAGTGAAGCAGAACAAAACCCCAAAGATGTTCAGTCCAACCATTCCTTGCAAAATACTCCCTTAAGCTCTTGCAAGCATACAAGTAACCAGAATAGTGAAGAAACTGGGAAAGCATCACCAAAGAACGAGTTCAGACTAGATTCATTAGAAGATGTGAGCGATGATGATTTGACCGTACGTGAGAAGTCAGAAGCAAGAGTTGAAAAGTTGTGTTCTTCTGTTAGTTCTTGTTTACCCTGTGACACTCCAGAAGGTAAACCTGCCACCTCTGAAAAGGAAGGTGATGAAAAGCCAGCTGCTTCGAGTGTTGTTTCTGCCAATCTAAAAGATTCTGCGATTCAGATGGGATCCACAGTTTCTCCGTTGAGTGGTCAGGACCATTTGCACGTGCGTTTGAAAACTGCTTCACAGGATGGAGAAGGGGACGAAGAGCATGTCAAGTCACATGATCACTTTGAAATGGAAGGTTTTGAAAATCCTTCAGATCATGAGTTGCAAAAAGGAGGAAGCCAGTCATTAGGCCTCCTTCTTCCTGATTTAAGCAAACTTGGCCTCCCTGCCTCCCTGCAAAGAGACTTGACACGACATATTAGTCTGAAGAGCAAAGTTGGGACACATCTTCCAGAGCCCAATCTCAATAATGCACGGCGTATTCGGAATGTGAGCGGCCATCGGAGAAGTGAGACAGAGAAGGAGTCAGGGCTAAAACCCACCCTTAGGCAGATTCTTAGTGCTTCCCGGAGAAATGTAAACTGGGATCAAGTCATCCAGCAGGTAACAAAGAAGAAACAGGAACTTGGCAAAGGTTTACCAAGGTTGGTAGCTCTCAGATCTAATGTGCTCTGTGTGCGTGTTGAGGGGAGTGGGTGGTTTTTCTCCAAATCCGAAAAGAATTCCAGAATCCTAAAACTAAGACTTCAGAATGAAGCTTGCTATACCACGATCTTTTGCGTATACAAATAACTTTACAGGTTTTGTGATTGATGCTGCTATGGATGTCTATCCATAAATAATAGCAGTCTGCTGCTCAGAAAAGGTTCTGATCATTTCATAATAGTTGCTTAATATTTGAATATGGAGACTAGCAATATATTTGCTTTTCAAGTTCTAGTAAGTGGAAGAATGTAAAAATGCAATCACAATCTGAACAGTGCTGTGACTTGCTTATTTCTTCATTTATTTAGGACTACAGGAAATGCTTGCATTGCTGCAGGCAGAGTAAATGCTTCTGCTTCACTTGTTAATCTTTTAACCTGATACGCTGGTTTTGTGTTTAGGGCAAGCAATTATATAATACTTCACTTTTGAAACGTTCTTCAAGCCTGAAGTTTTTGAAGCATCTTAAAAAGATGTCATATTTGCTTATTCCAAACCAAGTTTAGAATAATTATAGTAACGTGATTTCCGACTTGGAAATCATGCTGTTGGTTCTTAGCAACTAAATCTAATTCTGTGATACACAAGAAGATACTCCTTTGCCAGATGAGACAGAAAGCACAGAATACCGGTGTAATGAGTTGCCTGATCTCTTAAAGCAGTAATGTGCATTTGGGGAAGGGGGAGGCTTTTTTCTAGATTTAGCTGGCTTGTTACATGTGTATTTATTTTTCTTTTTATCTTGTTAAAGGTTTGGCATAGAAATGGTGCCTCTTGTTCAAAATGAGCAAGAGGGTCTAGAGCTCAGTGAAGAATCTGATCTGTCTACTCTAGAAGGATTCCAGTGGGAAGGGATTTCCTTAGCAGTTCCTGGCTCAGCCAGAAAACGTAGCTTTTCTGAAAGCAGTGTCATTGCAGACAGAAATCCTTCTGCTTATAGTTTCTTCAATGAACAAGCCAAAATGAAAGAAAGTGGGCAAATAGTTGCAGCCAGCCACTCACATCACATAACATCTGGGTATGAGGCACGCGCTGACATTGAGGCTGACTTGAAACGGAAGACATCTCCTCTTCCTTTGTCACCATTTATGTCTGAAAGAACTGAGACTAGTGGAAGGAGTGACAGTCTACAGGCCACCTCTGAGGCCACAGGTCTCGCTAAACAAGACCAGGAGAGCCCAGAGAAGAGAACTCCTCTTCTTGAAAAACAAAATGTACTAGAAATCTCAGAAGAAAATCGTCCAGCTTCAAATAATGCTTCACTTTTTGCAGTGTCTAATAACATAGATGCAGCTACAGACAGTAGCTGCACATCTGGTACTGAGCAGAATGACAGCCAAGGAATTGGAAAGAAACGAAGAGCAACTGGAGTAAGTGTGCAATTTTGTCCAGCTTTGGTGCCCTAAAAAATGTTTTTTCCTGTCAGTGGTTATTCAGCCTTGGAATTATCTCTGCAAAGAGGACTTTCTCCATTTGTAGCCTCAAACTAATTTGCTTATTTGACTGAATTTGCTTTAAGATTTTTTTTCCATTTCTGCCTTCAAAGTGCAGGACTTCTGCTTAATCTTTTTTAATAGTAGAAATGGCAAATGCTCTTTAACTTTTATTTGGTAACTGGCATGCTCATGCTGGTAAATGAGAGCTGTTAAAATATTTCCATCAAAGTACCTGGTGTAGCAGAAAGGCTCTTTGTCTTGGTTCAAGAGTCTTTGTTTCAAAACTTAAATGGAAGCTAGGCTGTAGTAGAAATTTGTTTTCCTTGATGTTCCTGATCTTATGGTCAAGCAAGACAACCGTTTTACAAAATTATATGCTTAAAATTATGTCTCAAATCTTAATTTATTTCACTGTTCTGTCTTGGATTTACGCAAAGGGGGAAAAAAATGTTTCTGATCAAAATGTTTTTGTTGTGTGCAGAAAGTAATGTTTTAATTCCTCACTGATTTAATCCTCTAGACCTTCAGCTAAGGGCAGAAAATCTGACCCAAGGTGTAGTCTTAAACATCTGAGCAACTAGAAGGCTGTTGGCTTATTTGATATTTCTTTGTAGCTGAGATGAAAACATGGTGCTCACTTCGTTGCCTTCCCTCTTTTTAAGAGCAGACGAAAAGATGAGTTATAGAGAATGTGCAAAATTGGTTGTGTGTTCCTCTCTGAGGGTTATGGTAATGGTTGAAAAGACAGTGGGTGTTTGACTTTTTGATCTAGGCAAAATGGTTCGTGTAGCTTTTGTTAATAAATGATTTTTACTTGCAGGAGGGGTCTTCGCCTGAAATCCCTAGTCTAGAAAGAAAGAATAAGAGAAGAAAAATCAAAGGGAAAAAAGGTGAGTGGATATCGTACTACTAGGTATTTATAACCTCTATATCAGATTCACATGTGTATTTTGACTTGGTTAAAATGCTAGTTCCATAATGTTATTTTAGTGCTTCTTGGGCTCTTAATGGAGATCATAAGGTGGACGTCTCTCAAGTCTGCAACACATTATTCTCTGAAGAGTCCCATGTAAATTTGTCAGAAGTTATTTCTAAGAGAAAATCTTGTGCCTCCTTTCTGCCTGCACTTTATGTGCTTGTTTGCACAGATGGGATGCTTGCTTTCCCCTGCTCAGGGAAGAGACCTTTTTTTCCTTTTCGGATGGAAGTTCTGAAGCGGGAAGCACCCATCACTCCCTTCTAATTCAGCCATGCAACTTTCCCTATCTATTTCTGGGTGGTCTCACCAGAAAACTTGTACTCTGTGTAACTTGGGCTGTGTTCTGGTTTTGACATCTCTGGCAAGGCTTCCTATTTTTTGACTCCTCCTTCCTTTGTCCTCAATGGAAATGAATGTGGACTGCCTCACTCCCTCCTGCTCCTGACCAAACAAAACTCTAATTCTGGCATCAGAAAGGTCTTTCTCAAATGTGCCTAACAGATCCACATCACTGTGTATCAAAATGAACCATCTGTGTTTTAGGCAGAATGTTTTCTTTGGGAATTAAATCATTGCATCACCACCTGGGAGCTTTGGGGTCCAGAAGATAACTTTCAAATGTTCAATTTCTCTTTATTAATTATTTCTTTATAGTAAGAGGTGTTTGGAATGCAGGGCAATTAATATGGATCTTCTTGTGCAAACCAAATTTCACTGCTTGAAAAGGTGGGTTTTTTTATCAGCCTCTGTGTCTTTGATGACTGGTGTTTATTATGGAGACTAATAACACATTCAGTGAAATCTTTCTTTCTCCCTTTCTATGACTTTGCTTTAGCATCATTGTTAAGGTATTAAATCTACTGAAGGAAGCTATAACCTGAATGAACTAAGCAGTACCCAAACTGAAACTTAATTTGGAGAATCTCTGTAATGCCAGAGGATGGTAGAAGGTAGTATAGTAGGATCTTTTACTGAGTACAGTGCTCAGAGACTCCAAGATACCAGAAACATGAGTCTCAAGTCCCAGGATCATCCTGGACAGTAAATGATTGATTTTTTTTTTTTTTTTTTTTTATCATTAGGTTCTTTTTCTCTTAAGCTGCCTTTCCTCAGTTTCTGGATTAATTTAGTTTAAATCTTGTTTAGCTTAAATTTGCTTTTGCCTTTTTGATTACATTAAAGGCAAGTGTGTATTTGTACTTTATGTACACATGTACTTCAATAAAAGATCTTTGTGGTTTGTTCAGCTAAACTAAAACAGTGCTGACAAAGCTATGATGGAAATAGTAGAGTCAAAGTTGAGATCCTGTAAAGAGGAATTACTCAACTTTGCTCTTGTTTTAAGTAGACCTGACTGTTCCTGTGCATAGATACTCCTTTCCAGCTCCTTGGGTGACTCTTGCCCTGATTAATGTGATTTTTTTATGTTCTGAGGTGGTAGTACTTATTGAGGTACCATGTGTAATGTATTGTAATGTCTGGTCAAGTAGAGTTATACTCTTATGTTTTGTTTCTTTTTCAGAGCGTTCTCAGGTAGATCAGTTGTTGGCTATTTCGCTGAGGGAAGAAGAGTTAAGCAAGTCCCTGCACAGTGTGGACAGCAGTCTCTTGCAGGCTAGGGCTGCCCTGCAGGCTGCCTATGTTGAGGTTCAACGTTTCCTCGTATTAAAGCAACAGGTAACAGTGGGCTTTCGAGAGCCTCCAAACTAGAAGTTAGCAGCCTGTAAAACTGCCTTAATTAGGACTGATTTAAACCACAACTGTTTTGCAGATAACCATGGAAATGAGTACACTGAGAAGTCAGAGAATCCAGATCTTGCAGGGGTTACAAGGTACATGATACCACAAAATCACAACAGTGGGATGCTGACTCTCATATTCTTTGAGCTAAGCATCTTGTAAAAGTTGTGTTTAGCTTGAATTCAGTCATTTAAAACGTGCAATAAATTGTAGGCTTTCAAATTGAAGTCTTTATTGTTCAAGTCTGGTCTGTCGTCTTTGGTAGTGCCATCTAGTGGCTTTTTTACAAATTACTCTCTTTGTGTGCTCACAAGAAATGAACTCTTGGCACTACTAAATTTTATTGTAAAATGTGAACATTTTTGTTCTGTGAATTTCTTGTGCTTTTTTTCCTCCCATCTCCTCTTTTTCCATTAGAAACATATGAGCCTTCTGAACTGCCAGAGCAACTTCCCTGCAGCATCTTGAGTGAGAGAAGAAATAGCAAATCACAGATGACAGCTGACTTAATTCCTGCAGGCTCCTTCCTGCCCCTTTTGGACACTTTGTCGTCTTCTGTATCTCCACTGGGAGCTTCTGTTCATGTAAGCATGCCCTCACCATTCCAGTCTTCTGGCATCACACCTACCACTCCTCCTGACTCCACAGTACAAGTTAAACGAGAACCTGTGTCTCCAAAAAGCTCAGAAGAAAATGTGAATTCAGTCCTCCAGAGCTCTCCATGTGCTTCCCGAGCAGGAGAGGTGAAGCAGAAGGATGGTATGTATGGCTTCCCTTTGTTTTAAGAGAACTAGGTTTAAGAAAATAAGGAAAATTTTTTTTTTTTTTTCCCAAAAAGAATGGAAGTTGGGTCTCAAACCTGCAGCATGCTGTACAGGGGTGAACTCCCATTAACTTGTGTAGGGCTTTGTCAATTAATGGTCTTAGAAGCTGGTATCTTCTTCACAGCACACCCAAATGGATTCTACGTTTTTGAAATTAAGCACATGCAAATTGTAGTCATACGCACCTACAGATTTCTAGTTTTACTTAAAAAATAGAACAGACATGAATTTGAAAGTTACATCCTTTTAGTTAATTAAAAAAAAAAAACCCAAAAAAAACCCCAAAAAACCCCAACGCAAAACAAAACAAACAAAAAAACCCAAAACCCCAAACCTTAAAACCTCCCCTGTAATTTTTGTCTTCTACTCTGCTTCCTAAGAGCCTGTGAAGTCAAGCCAGGTGACTTATGACAGTTGTTTGTCATAACAATGTCACTTACCCAAACCTTTAACTTAGATAATTTAATATAAAGTTTAATAAGTAAAATCCTTGTTGAAGGTAAATATAGCCAACACAAAAAGTTTTTCTTTGGTTTAAGTGGAAAACACTATTGGAAAAAGCTGTGCTGCTCTACTTTTATAAGTGTGTTTTTTTCTCAAGCACAAGATAAGTGTTGGCTGAATTTAAGCTTAGACTACTGTAAATAGAAGAATTTTAAAGGTTTTTGGTTTTATACCTTTTTGCAGTTTGCTTCAGATGTAGAATTCTGTATAAATAGTGTTCTTTGTGCTTTTTCAGTCACCATTGCATTTCCAGTATTCCACTCTGTTACATTAAGTTACATTGATGTAGTATTGTGAATTTTGCTTCATCTTTTTTTGGAGGATTTGACAGGGATTATGAAGCTCTAAGGGTGTACGCTAAAGTAAACTTGGGTGGCAGGGGAGAATCTGCTTTTGTGTTTGTTTGCTTCGTTAAGACTCAGCTTTAGGAAGCCACTATCTTTCTTTCACTTTCCCATTTTTATTGGCATATGCCATTCTCTTATGTTGAAACATCAGTAGGGAGAGGTGTAATCTTTCTTTAGAGTTGGAATATTCAGAATAAAGATTTAGTGATCACTAGCTACAGTGGCATGAAGCATCTTGCTTGCAAAATCTTCAGACTTCACTGATGTTTGTGCAGGCACAACAGAAGCTAAAGAGTGCGGTTTGGTTTTTTCTCTCATAAAGGTGAACCTTCAATGTATAGCTGTACTTATTACTTAAATGATTACTTTTTAATTGTCTTCATCGCATTAGCATATTTTTCAGTTTCCTACAAATTTGTTTTTGATGTTTGTCAAATGTGGTTTTGGTATTGATCAACTTCTGTATGCATTAAATTTTAAATATGTCTGCCATCAAATGAATTTGGTAATTTTTGGGAAAAATAAGGATTTGCCATCAGGTAAATTCTGTAATTTGGTGGAGAGGAGTTCTCTCTGGGGGCTGGCTGTATGCTTTCTGGGGATTGAACACCTGGCTTGTTAGCTTTCCTAGGATGTCAGCTCAGCCTTGCTTTGAAGGAGCTGATTGCATATGGTTTCCCCTAACTCCCAGCAATCTCTCCCACCTGTGGAACTGAGTGATTCCGTTTTATTGCCCTACACCATGATTTCCTACTTCCTTTTCTAACACCTACAGTACTCCCAAGTGCTGACAATTAATAACTTTTGGGTTTAGAAATTTCAGTTTAAGTTGCCAGTTACTTTGATTTTCCTGGTGGTTTTGTTTTTAAGTGACTGGACTTTCTTCCTCCCCCCTTCCTGTGGGTAATGAGGGATGCATGATTTTAGAGGTGTATTCAGAATTCAAGGGCTTGTATGCCGCCTTCCCAATATAATTCCACACAGTAACTTCAAACCGTGTCTATAAGCATTCATTTCTTCTGCCTAGAGGGTTTTTCTAACAGGTTGCAGCTGTGTGTGACAGCTATGGGTCAGGGGAAAAATAGCTTTCCATTGACTTAGTTTAAATACAATATACTTGGCTGTCAGCAAGTTCTAATTTTATCTTGGAACTTCCCACCTGAGGAGGTTGTGGGCCGAGATGCTCACGTTTAAGCTGTGTCTAGTTGGATGTGTGATTTCAAAGCATCAAATTTGTACTACGATGTGTTAAACAGTCCAACAGCTTTGTCTAATCATTGCTGTAGGTTTAATTTGCTGGTTTATAAGAGACAGAAGCAGGGAGGTGTTTCAAATGTTGCCAGCTTCCCATTTGCATTGAGAGATCCCACCCAGTAAATGCAGTGAACTTGAAACATCCTGTTCTGGATTGTAGTTACTGTAAATGCAGCCGTGGAACTTCAGGGTGTGGGAAGCACAGCTGTGAGAGATGCTGCCTGTGCTCTTAGCTTGTCTCAGTTGAGAGGTTGGATTCATTTGTTTATATTAGCTTCGAATTAAAGTGACAGGGAGAGTATGTTTGCCCCATTGCTTAGGCCACCACTGATGAACTTACAAAGCTTGCCCTGATGGCTACAGTGCTGCCATTCCCAGGACCGAAGGTTGCAGAGTGGGTTGTGCATGGCTCACTTTCAATTGGGCCCAAGTAACTTGGTAGAAATAACTAATGCAGGTGGGTTAAGTGCAAGATCTTCAAATTGTGTCTCTGAGTGTTACCGAAATCTCGGAATGAAGAACTTATCGACACCAATGTGATGTAGATAAGCAGACACTTCTTTATTAACGGCTGGGTGCGTGAGTGAGTCTTCTCACGATCAACGCACACCAAGTTTCAAAATCAGACATATATATAGAACTTATTCATGCATAATCATTAAGTATTCATGCATAATCATGATATTCCCCGAAAATCATTAACATATTCTCCTCCCATATCCAATTCTGCGCAGTAAAGGTTAGAAAGGTCCAGAAATGGGTCTGGGGTACGATTTGGGTAGGTGGTATAGGAGTCGGTGGTTGCAATCTCCCCCTGCCAGAATTACCTTTTACTAAAGTTCGCGGTTTCTTGGCAGATAACTACAAGCTGTTCCAGTTGACTCTCCCCAGTTCCCATTAATCATATATTCTGACATTTCAATACACTTTCTACATACAGAAGACTAGTTAACTACAAAGAAACCTTTCAAACCCTAAATTTACTACCTAAGTTTTAAACAGTGATTCTAGCCTATTCTTCTGGCCTCGGTACGGGACTGTACAAAGGATTTCGTAACGGCTTTTACTGTGCAACTGTAAGTTTCATTAAAATATATTTCTTATCCCTCTATATTTCTATTAAAAATGATTTTATAAAATCAAATAAAGTCAATCAATCTTAACTTATTAGCAAATCTGTAACATGAGCAGCTGAGACATACTAGGCATGCACTGGCTAATACCAGTCCTACAGCAGTGGTGACAGCTGGTAAGAGAGCACCCAGTGAAGCCGTCAATATAGGATTCACCATAAGCTGTTTGTCAGAACTTTAAAACCATTCCTTTGGTTCTGGGTACACAGATAAACATTTTATTCTTCAGCTATGTTGTGGGGTTTTTTAAAGGCTGGATAGCTGACTGAGATAGCGAATCTGCATGTGCATGTAGCTTTCAACATGTGGGAAAATGTACTTTGCATGCACAATTAAGTATAAACAGAAAAATGCAGGGAAAGCAATTTTGCGTAAATATTTGTTGCTGTACAGATTGAATATAACACTAGTCTGCTTTCTTCAGAAGAGACCAGCCAGAAGACTTCAGTATATCCAGTTATCTCTGAAACCATATCCCTATCAGAGCTGGCAGCTTGTTTCCAACACACTAATCAAGATGTTCACAAGCCTGCTGCGGACAGGGGAAAGGCTGGACTTCCTGCAAACCTTTCTCCTCATTCACTGTCTGTTTTTAGCAAGAGAGAAATAAATGATACGGTGACTGAAAGCTTTTTACTGGATCAGTGTAGCACTCCTCTTGTGAAGCATTTAATCCTTCCAGAAACGCCAATGGATAAAACCCCCAAACTGTCAGCAGAACCATCCGAGCAACAGATGGCAACCACTGTAGCCCCAGCAGAAAAAGGAAACAGGAGGAGGAGAAAGTTAAGGAAGAAGAAAACTCTGAGGGCAGCCCACGTGCCAGAGAACAGTGATACAGAACAGGATATAATTGACTCTAAGCCTGTCCGGAAAGTCAAGGGTGGAAAGGTACCTAAAGGAGAAAAAGTTACTACATCCACTCCTCCAAGACAGGAAGATGGAGTTGCTGCTCAAACAGCAAGAAACAAAGATGAGAATGACAGTGATGCTTCTCTGGAACTAGTGGAAGTTCCAGCACCCCAGTGTGAGGTGGTTGACGTAGGTTCATCGGAGTCGGGCGACGAGAAACCAGACAGCCCATCAAAGAGGGGTTCACGCAACTCTGTGAATCAAGCAGTCCTAGAGGCGTCCTGCTCCGGTTATGATGAAGTGAGCTCTACCAGTGAGATTGGCACAAATTATAGGGATGACGGGAAAAGAAGGTGAGATTATTGTAGATCTCAAAAGTAAAAGCACTATACAATATTCATAAGGGCCTCATTTTTTTTTTTTTTTCCTATTCAGAAAGTCTTACAACATCAATAACTTTTAAATTTCATTCAGGAGTGAAAAAAGAGGGGAAAATGAAAACTGATTTTTTTTTGTCCAACAAATGAATGTGTCTTGTTGCCTACTAATTTCTTTAATGCAAGAAGCAAGGCTGCCCTGCACAGAAAGTTTGTTTTTGAGCTTATCTGTTACAGCCTGTTTTCTACTAAGTGCAGTGTCTTGTTTTCTATTGTATTACAGCAATATTTTGTCTGAAAATGAACATATAGAGTCTAATCTTAATACTCTTTATTTCTGTGTTACAGTGTGGCTGAGACACAGACTTCCATATCATCACTAAGAGGATCAAAGAACTCATCAGGTATATCTTTTTAGCTTTTCTTCTCATGCTTTATGTATGTTAAGTCTCGATCAGACTGCTTCCAGAGGGGAATTTGGCCCCTAAGAGAAAAACTGAAGTGGGAAGTGATGCATACTCACTTTACATCATCTCTCACTGCACGCTTTGTGCCTTGACTCCTCCACATCCTCCCTCTTCTTCCCACATGAACACTTCTGCACCACAGTCTCCATAGTGTTGTAGGACAAACAATATGCAATCCTTTTGCTATTTTAAAGATCTTTCTGGACTCAATGTCATATAAAGGTCTTTCTGATATTTTATGTTGCCTTCTGCTGCTCACAGGCTTTAACTGGGACCCACAATGAAATCTGACTTTAAGATGTTGAGACCACAAAACAGTTCTGCTGTTTGGTAATACAAACGACAGCAGTATGTTTGCTTGTGTGTGTTCCCATAATCAAAGTACTCATGTCTCTGTCCTACAGAAGTGTCTTCAGAGCCAGGTGAGGATGAAGAACCAACAGAGGGAAGCTTTGAGGGACATCTGGCTGCAGTGAATGCTATTCAGATTTTTGGGAATTTGTTGTACACCTGCTCAGCAGACAAAACTGTTTGTGCCTACAATCTGGTAGTAAGTAAGGTTGTGGGAATAGTGTTAATTAATTGCAGTTACAAGGCTACAATTCTGGTTTTGTAAAGCCTTACTATATAGTTAAGAAAGCACCTGCTTTTCCAAGCACCTGGGTTTTCTTATGCTGTTCTTTTTCTTCAAACCTCGCTTCTCCCCCTCCCCAACTCCTTCTCCCTATGAGAGGGGTAAGGGGAGTTAGATTGCCGCATGTATCCTGCTTTTGTTAGCTGTCCTACCCTACTCCATCAGGCACAGATCCTGAGAGGCATTATGGGCCTGTATGTTGACAAATCCTGTGCTTTCCTTTTTAGAGCAGGAAGTGTGTGGCTGTCTTTGAAGGACATACTTCAAAAGTGAACTGCCTCCTGGTCACTCAGACAAATGGGAAGAATGCTGCACTCTTCACTGGCTCAAGTGACCACACTATCAACTGCTACAGTATCAAGGTACTCAAACTTGGTGTTGATTAGCATGTACTGCATTTTTATGCGAGTGTTTCTTTGCAAATATAAATGAAGAAAGCCTTTTAAACCCATATGAACTGGACATGAACCCCAATTCATACTGCATTAGAGCAGAGCACGAAAAAAACCCAAACCCCAGAACCCAAAACAAACAGCAAACCATTAAATGATTTACTATCCTAATCTTTTGGCTAGCTTGTCAGTGTAATTTTTGCCAGAACAGCATGATAGGACCCCAGATGTCAGGAACACCAAAGTGCAGAATGGTTGTCTGACCACGATTGTATGTCTTGCTGTATTCTGAACTTCGTTGCTTATGGAAGGCTCTGCTGTCTGTGTAGAGAAGTTGTAGAGAGAACAGGTATCTGTTTTTCTAAGGGTAGGTGGAGGAGCAGACTTGAGTCTTCCTGAACCTGGATTTTTACAGATAATTGATTGGAAGGCTTGTCCAGCCTGTGGCTTGAAGGACTAGAAAGCAAGTATCTGCTTCAGGGGGCAAACTGCTAGAGATTTTTAACTCTTAGGCTGATGCTTCGTGGCACTTTATCTGTGGGGGACTTCATGGGGATTCCTCAAAATCAAGCATGTAACGTTTTTTTTTCATATATATATATATATATATATGTATATAGTCTGTAGTCTAAATTTCTATATACATTAGAGGTTGTAACTAGAATAAAGCTTTTAGGATTGTAACTGGTTGCTGAGGTACGGTCAAGTCTCAGAGATGGGAGTGAGCCGAGTAAAAATAGGATCAAACTGCCATGTGACACCAGCCTTTCAGATGTTTTTCTCTAACGCTGTTGGCTCAAAAAGTGCAGCTTGTAGGTGAAAATCATCATTCACTTCAGGCTTTTTTTCCCTGAATTGTTTTCAGTTAATGAAAAACTTTAAAAACTTTCTATTGCCAGACCAAGGAATGCATGGAACAGTTTAAATTAGAAGATCGAGTGCTCTGTTTACACAGTAGATGGCGGATCCTTTATGCAGGCCTTGCAAATGGCAGTGTGGTTACTTTCAGCATAAAGGTTAGTTCATGTAAATACTGGCACCTTAAAGCCTGTTGTGATATTGGTTTTTTCCACTTTGTGTTTCTTCCCATTCTTTCTCTTGAGTAGTAAGTGTATTTGTAATGAAAGTGTTGGCCCATTCGGTCCCTTATTTTGTCAGTGCATGAAGCTGTCCCATCTCCTCTTCCCTCTGGTTACCTTTCTCTTAACTGCTGTATTGATGTCGCACTTTTCCTTAAGGTTCTACCAGTCATGTGTCATGAGAGTTTGCTGACACAGTTGATTATTTATGAATCTTCCTTTCTTGTCCATCAAAGTAGTGTGAGAGACTTCAGTGTGGTGCTGGTTTAGTCTGCTCTGTTTGCAGTTATAGAAGAGACTTGTTCATGGGTTTTCTGGCAAAGAGGCTTAATCAGCAGTCCCTATGATGTTTAAAGATGAATAAAAATAATTATTTAAATAGATTATTTTCTTCATGCATCCTAGACTAATTTCTCGAGTTTATCTGTAAAAGTTCATTCTGGTTTGCATTTTTTCTCGTATTTCCTCTCATTGTTCTAATTTGGAAGGAGGAATTACTGGACCTTTGCTAAATAATGAAATGTTTTTTAAAAAGACAGGAAATTGAAGCCTAACATAAGGAGTCATTTCCTTGATTTGGAAGCTTAGTTCTTAAGATGCAACTCTTACCGCTGCTGAAATGGGGTGTTACTAAATTCAGATGCTGTAACAAGTACAACACAAAAAAGACTTGATGGCCTAGTCAGTGTCATAGCAAAGTTTTAATTCTTAAATACCACTTTTTTTTCCTCCCCCAACAGAACAACAAGCAGGTTGATACCTTTGAATGCCATGCTCCTAGAGCAGTGAGCTGTCTAGCCACAGCTCAGGAAGGAGCACGCAAGTTGTTGGTAGTGGGCTCCTATGACTGCACCATCAGTGTGCGAGATGCACGGAATGGGCTGCTTCTCAGAACCCTGGAGGGTCACAGCAAGACTATACTCTGCATGAAGGCAAGTGTCTCTGAAAATACATTTTTGACAAAGAATGCTTAAAATGATGTGGTTTTTCTTCCTCATCTAAAAGTGAGCAGATTGTGGTAGGAAATAAAGGATTCCTCCATTTTAAATTATAAAAAACTGAGTGATTTGGTAGCAAAATTGTCTCTGGCTGGCTGCCTTATCTCGTGTTCCCAGCAAAGCTGTAGGGGGGGGTGTATGTAGGAAGCATGTCTATTTTGGTTTTTTTAGGAGATTCAGGGAATATTGACATTTGAGTTTGCCACCAGAGGGAAAGTTAGGGAAAAGGTTAAGTTTTTCACATACTGTCATAGTACAGACCTCAGAGGAAACTAGAAAAAAATTAACTCTAGAGAAATGTTCTTCTTTCTTAATAGAGGAATAATTAACACTTACAGGTTTCTGGCTCCTGAGATTACAAGCTGGAGCATATGCTTGTCTGACTGCCTTGCTGTGACCACCATGTAACAGATAGGGGATGACTTCTATAAATTGTATTTGTCACTTTAGATGTTACGGTGCAGTGGCTCAGCCTTTTTTGCTCTGTGGACTATCCCAGTCCTGCTTGCATGGCAGCGTACTGTGGTGCCTTCTTGATCCATGATGGATCTGTTAGGCTTCTTTTCTAGATCAGTACAAGTCAGGAACACAGTCTTTCTTACACGACCAGAACATAAGTACACAGCACATCCAGTATTTCCAGGAAGCGGTGAGCTTTACTATGCATGTGCAGAGCAGCATTCTGCATCCAGTTTGCTTGGCCCCTGACCTGCTGCTGAGCTGTCCCTGAGAACAGTCCTTAGGTAGGATGAGTTGGCCTCGTAGGCTGCGAGTTAACAGCTTCTAACGTCAATTGTGAAAGTGTCAAAAGTCATTGTTAGGGGATAGCGTAGTACATTTTATAGCTCTTATGTAAAAATCTCAGTGCATGCTTTTTTGGCATACTCTGTTGATTTTAATTCTGTCAAATTTAGGAGATGTTACAGTACAACTTTAAACTGAACAGCGTCTTAATGTTTTGCTTGCCCATTTCCATGTCTGCTACAAAAGTAATACAATATTATTTTTTTTTGTAAGGTTGTGAATGATCTGGTATTCAGTGGCTCCAGTGATCAGTCTGTCCATGCTCACAACATTCATGTAAGTCTCATATACAAAGTTGGAATGACTTTTGCTATTAAGGCAGTGAATTCCTGTGCTATAAAGTCAGTATTTCCAGGATTTTTGGCTGACTGGTGGGGCAAACTGCTTCCAGGAATGGAAGTCATATGACTTTGTTAATGTGACTGTGCACTCTAGCTAACTAAGGAGGCACGCAGAGGATAGATGACTCCTGTAATATGATATGCAATGCCTTTTTATCTGGGGATCTTGCTTTTGCAAAAACTACGCAAATGTGCTGATAATGTAGAAAGGGTTTAGAGCAAAGGTGTGTGAGGGAAGAGTTCCTCTATTACAGGGAAAACTTGAGGGATACAGTGTTCCAAACTAGCTGGTTCAAAAGCTGTTATACTGTCGTGAATGCTTTGTCTCTAGCCTGCCGCTCTTTTCCTCTTTTACACCATCTTTCTCCTATGCTAGCAGAAGCATTCATGTAGCTATTCAACAAGGTAGATTAAGAAACTTAACAGAGATAAATTTTAATTGAAAAAAGAAATGTGTATTTAGCTAAATTTGCTCACTGATCCTTGTGGCTACATAAATACTGCTAGTAGTAGCTGCACAGTGCTAGTTGCAGGACAGGTGGGAACATGTTACAAATGATAGAAGGAGTAGTAGACACTTTTTGTAGTGGCACACATTTCTAGTGTACTGGAATGGCTCTGTGTTAACATGGGGAGGAAAAGGTAAGTAGTGTTTGATCATAGTCTGGAAGTACCTTCACAGGAGCTGGAATCTAATAAAAGGTGTTTGTATTTTCCGAGCAGTGAGCATTAAAGCTAGCTATCCTATCTAGGTTAGGTAAAACTTTTGTTTTAATAAAAACAAACACACACCTATTTGCCTTTGCTTTTTCTTGATGCAGACTGGAGAGCTGGTACGGATCTATAAAGGTCATAACCATGCAGTAACGGTTGTGAACATTCTTGGGAAAGTGATGGTGACAGCATGTCTAGATAAATTTGTTCGTGTTTATGAACTACAGGTAAGAAAACTTTTAGTTACTAATGACATTTAGCTAAAATACGTGCTAATTATTTAGGAGTCATCTTTGTGCTTACTGGGCTCTGGCCCATCCTTCTCTTTCCTGTCGCTCAGACTATATCCTTATCTCACCAGCCAAAATAAATGGGTTTTAAAGAATGTAACCTGAACCATGTTTTTTTAGAACCTGGGTTATCCTAAGACAATGACAGCTCAGAAAAGTGGGAAATGTTAGTTTTGTCTGCTGAAAGACTAAGTGCTTAGTTGGACAAAAAGGCTCACAAAAGTAATGTAAGCAAAAGTGAGATTTCCTGGTGGCTCCGAGGTTTGGAATCCACCAGAGTAGTTTAGTTGCTACTCAGGAAGCTGCTCTTGGAAGCGTTGTCATTTGCGACTCTGTGAAAAAGGGCTGTTAACTGTCATGCTATTAAATGTTTGTTTCTGTTTCTTTCAAGTCTCATGACCGCTTGCAAGTGTATGGAGGCCACAGCGATATGATCATGTGTATGACCATCCATAAGAGCATGGTAACTTCCTTCTTTCTGCTGGTCTCAAAGAGAAGGTTGTATTTTCCACAGGCATATGCGAGACAGTTTTATTTTTTCAGATAATGAAATCATCCTGCTGTCTGACTAAGAAGAACTTAGAAACGTCAGCCAAAAAATAAAGTTACTATAAAGGCTTTGTATTGATGTAATATTATTGTCTGGGGAAAAATTACCTTCTAACTTACTGTAGCATTAAAACAATTGTTCTGTTTGAAGTGATGATTGCAATGAAGAGTCTAGAAATAGTAAAATATTACCTCTTTTCAAGCATCATGTTTGACTTCTACTCAGGAGAGTCACCCAGATGCTAGAGAAAAACTTCACCCACAGTCAAACCTCTAGTAACCTTTGATAGAATGTAAACAAAGGTATGCAATTGATTTAGGCACGCAGAATTTCTTCATACATCTGTCCTGCAAGATAGGTTTCAGAAGCACTTCTGGATAAATAAGTAGCTTAAAGTAGTCGTTAAAAGCACTTATTTGCCTGCATATGTAGGAATTTGTTTGCAAACTTTCAGATTGTAAAATGAAAGGTATAGAGATGATCTCTAATAACAGAAGCATCAAATCTAACAGAACTGTCTCCTGCTAATTGGTATGCATACTGCCCAAGCCTCACTTCTTACATGAGAGAGACTGAGAGCTACGTGCACTC
Source organism: Falco naumanni (assembly GCF_017639655.2). Lineage (NCBI taxonomy): Eukaryota > Metazoa > Chordata > Aves > Falconiformes > Falconidae > Falco > Falco naumanni. The sequence goes on along the minus strand of NC_054060.1, from coordinate 49,388,219 downwards.
AAGCTTCGCACAGTCTGAGGCTTGAACTGTCTCCCAGCAATAATCTGTTTTGGGCATTCTCAAAAAAATGTTCAGATCAGGAGCTTAGTGATGAGTGGAAGATTATCATTTTCTGTAGCAGTCTTAAGTATTAAAGTGTAGTCTTTTACACACAGCAGATTGGCTGTTATATCCTAATGATGAATTTCCAAGAGACAAAAATACTTGAACAAAAATAACAAATGAAATCTTCAGCTTGCAGAGTTTTCTTTATTATGTGAGTAATTATAATATTAAGAGAGTATTCTCTGTTATGTATTATATGATGAAAGTTCTTTATGGGCTTACAAGCATCTGACATCTTTTTCTTTCCCAAGGACAATTTTGTGTGGTGTCTTTGCCTAACAAAAGTGTTTTTCAAGATGACATTTTGCCTGTGTTTTTAGGATCTGTGTCAGTTGTCGTCTTCTGAAATCCTGATGCTCTTCCTCACCCTTCCTCTTCATCCCTTTTTGATATACACATAACTGTTTAAGTCTTGGAAATATATTCAACTTGACATTTGCACCCAATTTTTTCTTTTTTTTGGGGGGGGGGGGTTCACTTCAGTGGATAATAACATATTTCAAAGTATTCTGAACTTTTACACACAGGACACTATCAACAATAGAAATTATGGAAACATTTCTTATTCACTAGTAGGCTTTTGTAAACTATGAATGCAAATCTTAAAAGAGTTAGGTTAGACCCATTTTTTTTAAATTCAGAATCATTGCAAGTTGGTATTTTCTTGTTTTTCACCTAATATACTCTGCACTGAAGCTTCCTCCAAAATTTTACTTTCTCCTCCTCCCCCCACCCACCCCACCACCACCCCCGCCCCATTATTCCCAGTTTGCTTATCCATAAATGTTTTTTTCACAGATCTATACTGGATGCTATGATGGCAGTGTCAGAGCTGTGAGGCTTAATCTGATGCAGAATTATCGTTGCTGGGTAATGAGAAAAATGTTTTTAGCCTTCTTTTGTTATAGTTTTTGGATGAATCTTCTGGGCATGGTCACTACTCAGTCTTAGATAGCTTGACCTTTAATTTATTGTAATTCAATAATATTTTTAAAATGTATATGTACATTTTTCATGGTCTTTAGCGTATGTGTATGCTTTGGGGCAAGTTGATAGCAGCATCTTAAATTATTTTTCTTTCTGTCAAATTTTAGATAGTGACACGTAACTTTAAAACCAAAAGCTTCAGCTGAGTGGCATAGAAAGCTAAATTACTCTGCTAAATAAATTTAATTAAATCCCCAATGACTCTGTCTCAGGTAAGCTTCAATCTTGTAAAAACCTTAGTTCCTCTCTTTCTCCTGCCATTCTTGCTGATCGTCTAGGCTTGGTGAGAGGCAGGATGAATTTCTGTAAAGCTATAATTCAAGGAATAGAGATGAAAAAATGTACAGGAGGTGGCGTACATGTGAACATGTATGTCTTGGTAAAATATTGTGAAGTTGCAAGAAGAAAACTACTAGCTAAAATTATTTTTCTTTGGCTTATTCTGGTGTATATTTTCTACCAGTGGCATGGATGTTCATTGATCTTTGGAGTTGTGGATCATCTGAAACAACACTTGCTGACTGACCACACCAACCCTAATTTTCAGACCCTAAAATGTCGTTGGAAGAACTGTGATGCTTTCTTTACTTCCAGGAAGGGTTCCAAGCAGGTATGTGGTTGAACTAACATAGTTGTATTTGGTAGCATAAAGTATCTACATCACCACAATTGTGGGACTTGATCCTGTTTCTCTTTAAAAAGGGTTAAATTCTTACAGTCTTGACAGGCTTGACTGCATACAGTTAGTCATACAAGGCTAATAGGCTTCAGTTCAACCTGTGACTGATAAAGAGTGCAACTAAGTGTTATAACTTGAGATATGGTCAATTTAAAACAGAAATACTATATGGAAATAGTAATATTCTTGAAATATTAGAAGAAATTCTGATAACCCTACTCAGGATGCAAGTTTCTGTAGGAAAAAAATATTTTTTAAGATGAACAAACATCAGTCTTGAAACAGGTTTTTATCCTCTTAACTTTTATCCATCACTACCCCCCTTCATTGTTGTGGATGCTGATACTGTTCCTTGGCATATGGGATTGGTTTTGCTAAGAATCATTAAATAAGTAGTGCATACCTTTCTGCATGAATGTTAGCATAGGTGGGAAAAAAATGAAGAAGGCATAACAGTTGGATTAAGTGATGTGCAAATGGTTGGGGGGCGTGGGTGGAAGGAGGGTTTGTTACCTACAGACTGATCGGTAAAATCCACGTTTTACTCCTTGGCAATATAAACTACCTTCCTGTTGAAAGCTTCTCAAAATATGCTATGGAAGGAGGTTTCTTAGAAGACTAAGAAACAGCAGTAGAATCTTTAATTTTTTCTTCAAGCACTAGCTTTGTATATGTTGTGTTTATTTGATATGCACGTCTAGTCAGAAAGGGAACTGGGTTTTACTTACCTTGGATCATGTGGTATGTGAAATATTTATAGAAGTGATTTAAGAACTTGGCATTGATAAATTTTTCAAGTTTGTTTTTTTTTTTTTTTTTAGAAGCTTTAAACCAAAAAATGCATATTATCCAGAATATCACTTTCAGTGAGGCTTCAAGGATCTTTTGCAAAGTCATTTGTTATTGTTGTTGCTATTATTACTATTATTTTTAACTGTCTTCTGGTGTTTTTTTTTTTCTAGGATGCTGTAGGACACATTGAAAGACATGCCGAGGATGACAGCAGGATTGACTCATGAAGCTTTTCACCTCCCACATTGGGAAGTAATTTTATATGTCAGAATTATTCCAAATAACATCAATTTCTTACTCCAGTCTTTCCTCTTTCTTTTCCCACTTGGAATCCAAAGTTAGAGTGGGGCTGAAATGCCTTGCTACAGAGACTTCAGGTTGTGTTGCGCTCTGTAGAAATAAGGCTGGTCAAGTAAAATTCGGCCCAAATGGAAGATTCTTGCAAGATTTTAATACGTTGACAGATAAGAATATTCCCTCCACTTGTCTGCCTTGGTTTTTTGTTGGTTTTTCTGGTTTTGGTTTTTTTTAAGAAGCATAGTCTGAGGGTCCTTGGGAAGTCCAGAGGGTGTTGAGAACTTAGATGACAATAGGTGCTGGTGTCTGCAAACTCAACTTGAAGCCTGTGGAGTGTCTTTAGGACATGTCTGATTTTATGTTGTATCCCATTTTTTTAGCTGATCTTAATAAAATTCTGCAAACCAGAATATGACAGATTCTAACAATGTAACCTGAATTTCCAGTGTACATTTTGACTTCCTTCATAAAAAGAAGAGGTATTCTATGGAGAACTGGAATAAATTAACTTTTTTAATGTTCATTGTAACTTATTTTTTATTCCTTGTGTAAAAATTGCTACAACTAGCACAATATATACAGTGACAGACTTCCCGAAATACTGTACCTTCTGAGGTATTTTGTTTATTTGCAGGAAGGCAGTTACTTCTTGAGAGGTATGCCAGGAGCAGAAAAACAGCCAGAAGGGTGGCTCTGCTCACGTGCTTTGCAATCTTAAGTCTTTTTAAATATTGGTCCTTATATACAGGAAAGAAGTAAGTGGTGTTGGCTTTTGTTTTAGTTAAATACCAGCATAGCCTCTGCTATCTTGATATGCCACCACAGCTGGATTCCTGATTTTATTTGGAATCTTAGTGACTGAGTTTTGTATTTCTGTATCTTCATGGCATAGCAAACAGAGAAATGCAAAGGCACTGCCTAAGTGCATCCACTTAGGTAATGTTTTGTCTCTGTTGTGAACTGGCTTCATTGGCTTGGGCTGTGTCAAGCTCACAAAAACTCAGCTGGAAAGAACGGAGCAGGATTTTAAAGGGTAAAGTTCTCAAGCAGAAGCTGAGGATACAAAATGCATATAATGTATAGGAGTCTTGGTTCTACTAACGCAAGAAGGTACCACAGAGAAACCAGTGCAGAGGGGAAGATTGTTTCTACTTGTCAGGACTCCTCTGCAGGTGTCCCTTGGCATGGAAAACTTCACCCATTAATTTCAATTAAATGTACTACTTGTATTTGCAGTCCTGTCGCCTGTAATGACACAAGTCTAGCAAAGCACTCTTTTGAACAATGAGACTAATTAGTAAGGGGCTTTGTGTTCACATTTGCCTAACTTGTTGCTCAGGATAAAAAAAGCTGAAATTTAAGTAACAGAAGGTAAAGACAGCACAGTGGCGAAACTGAGCTGCTTGTAAATGAATCCCGTGCTTTTCAAACAAATTGAATGTACTATTTTGACTGGGCATCGCTTTCACCACTTCTTTGAGGCTTGCTATGTCAGCCATAGACCAAATGAGTTTTATAGCCTCATCTTTGACTACAAAGAAGCCTTTTTAGGCCAAGAAAGTGATTGAGGAGAGCCCACGGATGTTCCACTGCTGTCAAATCAAGGAACTTCAGGGCCTTCTCTGAAGCACGCTGTTTTTGTATTGTCTTAGCGGACAAGCATAATTTCTCTGTGATTGCTTGAGATGGATGACTTTTTTGTGAGAGACAGAAACAAAGTAGGAATGAGATGTAGTAGCATCCTACTTCAAAGACATGGGAATCTCTCAGGTTCCAATACTTTTGCAGTGATTTGTTTGGGTGTTTTTATTAAGCTGTTTGTGAACAGGAAAAATTCCCGATATGTGACTCAGACCCCACACTGTTTTGAGGGAGTTTTTATTTTGGCTTTCAAGGTGTGTGTGTGTTTGTGGTTTTGATTTTTGGTTTTTTTTCTTTCTGTGGTCTGTGGATGAAACAATTCAAGAGAGAATCAAGTTCAGGGAGATCTCTGAGCATCATACATGTTTTCTGATGTAGGTTGTATTGCTCTAATGTCTCTGAGAGTATTTGTTTTTTTCATGACCTAAAAGCTGTAGACTGCGTAATACTTAAACCATTTCCAAAATTATTGATATTCAGGAGTTGTTCTGGGCTTTTTTTCAACCACAATGAGGGAGCATGTCAACATGTGGCATAAATAATGTGAATGTTTCAAGTGGTCCTCCATGGACTGCACTTGAAGTGGAAGTGTGTGTCCTTAGGACAAGCATGTGGAGTGATTGTAGCATTCTGAAAAATGGTGTGTGAGACTAGATATTATTACTGCTTCCTTATGATTCTTCACATTCTTTCATCTGTTTTCAGGAATGCGTAAAGATCTTTCTCACTAGGTGTTGCAAAAGACAGTTATTACACTTTATTTGCATTCCTGATTGCTTGTTGAGTTTATCTGTTTCAGTTGGTGGAAGCAAACTTTCTTTTCTTGTAGTCCATGATACTTCCTTATCCGTCCTTGAAAAGACTGGACTTCTGAAATCCAGCTAATTTCAGATATATTGTAAGAATCTTAAAATGGGTGAGATGGGGCAGTAGCAGCCGCATGAGTGTTCATAAAATTTTGCTTCATAAATTAAAAACCATTTTAAAAATTGCTCAAGGGTTCGGAGGAAAATGCAGTGCTGCTTCATCCTGAGGGCGTCTTAAAAGGTTTTGCTGCGAAGTTATTGTGCAGCTGTGGAAATCCCCAGGCATCTCTGGAGTTCTGTGGGAAGGTTTCCTGTTAGTTCAGCTGGAACTCGGTGCAGCTTTCGCTATTGGCCGTTCACTTCTGGAGGTAATTGCAGGAGATGCCAAACTAATGTATTGGCTTGGTAGCCATTAATGACATTCTCTCCAGTCTTGCAGCTTGGGGTTTTGATTCTTGATACACCTCCAGTCAAAGAATGTAATGACTTTTGGGAAGGCAGACTATTTGCCAAATTTAGCGGAGTAATATTTGCCTGAAAAGCAGCGCTGCACACAAGCCTGTTTCAGGACTACTTTTGTTTTCAGGTTTGGGTTTTCTTTATGCAAGTAAAATGTTCTAAGTGGAAGAGTGGGTAGAATGAGGGTTTATTTTGTGGTTAGCTGTACTTGTTTTGTTAGTCAAATGTTAAATAATGAGCTCTGGACTTGATATGTGGCTGACTACATATGGCAGGCCCTTTGGGGGACAAGCCACCATTTTCCTCTTAGTAGGACTGACATTGTGCTTATAAAGCTATGAGCCTCCTCAGCAGACAGAAGGTGCTCAGAGGCATTTTACACTTTTACGATATAAAGAGTGGGCCAGCCACTACTGAAACCAGTTACATCATTCTCTTCAAAAGCATGAGAACTTGTGCTATAGGCATACCAAGCCCTGACTGAGCTCCGGCAGGAAGGTGTGTAGCATAAAGTTATGACTTGAAGTTTGCGTGACCTGCAAAGCTTAACCTTCCCAAACCCAGATAGCCTTGCATGTATTGAACGGTAAAGACAATGGTAGGATTGTCTATATTCATTGCTTCTTTCTCCTTCAAATCACAGAGACAAATAACAGCTAACTGGCAGTGCAAAATACTCTATGGCCTAACACTGCTGCTTCTGTACGTGGAAGGGGCTGGAGGGAAAACTGGTACGAAGATGCGTTAAATATCCCAGCTTCTGCTTGCCTTGTGTCACTTTATGTGTGGGCTGCAGACTTTAAACATATTATCAGTGCATGAGCTGACTTCTGCAAAATAGCAGGAGTTCGGCTGTGTGGTGCGTTTGAAGTAGTGCAGTTCTTAATGCACATTTTCAAACTGTACAATAATGCCAGATCAAGGTAAATGGTAACTGAAAACTCGCAATAAACTGCAGGTTCCCAGAAATAAAAATGTGGTGTTGAGAAAATATTTTTCCCTATTTTTGAAATAAAACACAGGTACAGATGAATCTTGGTTCTCAGGCTTGTATGGTACTATCATTCAAACAGTCTAGGTTGTCCGGAGTTGCAGAATATGTGAGGAAGGATAAGGAAACTGTTTCAGTTACTGTTTGTAAAATTTAATTGTGAAAGAGCAAACTGTGTGGGTATATATTCTGTTATATGCACCTGCCAGCTTCTCAAATTTCATTTTGCTGTAAGTGTTAAACAGTCTTTTTGAAGAATGGAAGTGGAATAAACCAACATAATTGAATATTTAATCATTTAAGCTGTGTAGAATATGTGCACAGATAGATCATGGTTTTCTTCTCTCACTCTGGTACAAAGCTGTGAGCGTAATAACAAAACTACACAGCAAAAGAAGAAAAAGAAAAAAACCCAATAAAAATAAAAGTTCTTTATATTGTTATGGTTTGTCAGTCTGATTCTTCTTTGTTTGGAATAGAGTGATTCTTTCACAGGATTTGGTAGAACTGGATTTTTTTCCTTTATTAAGAGGGCTGGATAAAATCAAGACAGGCCACTTTGAAGCTCCAGCACTGGCAGGAATGTTGCAAGTTTTTGCTCCCAGTGTGCAGCAATCTCAGACCTAGGCCTTCAGCAGGGAAAACAGGAACGGCCCACCCAGCTGGTGCCTCCAAGATGATGTACTGACTCCCTTGCTTCATGGCCTGTTGCAAAGGGAAGTTCTCTAGAGCAATTGGTAGTTCACTCACCAGGACTTGAAGGACTGATTTTGAGTTGCCAGTCAAAAATCCTGATTTTGATCTTTTGACTGAGAAATTTTGGGTTTCTCTGAACATCCCAACTGAGAGAATCTTGGCCATATTTTTTTGTATGGAGATAATGCATGGCTGGAACGGAGGGCTCCTAGTGTTCTAGTCATCTTAAAAATGTGATTTGGATTAAAACAGGAGTTGAATTTAAAGGAGAATAACTCTTCTTTAGCTAAACTTTAGGATTTTCTTACTCTTTCAGAGTAAGTTACACTGCAAGACAACATTAAGAACTTTTTAGTCGAAAGTTTTTCTGTTTCTTGATGACCTTTCAGTTGAATGTGCTACTTACCAGAATAACTTTGAGTGGATGTTATGATTTGGTTTCACAGTTTTGCCTTACAGTAGTGGATTGCTTTGTTACTTTTCACCACTAGAGAACTAAGTGGAAGGTTCTCCTGACAAAGTCTGGTCTCTTCACACCTTTTTTTGCACATTTTGTTTTTCCTTCCAGTTTTATGTTGATCAGCAATTGACCAGTTGTGAAAGCCTGTCATCCTTAAAACTGGTAATGGTGGAACCTGCCAAGTTCAAGTGCTTTTTTGTAAATGCATTCAAGGAGTGTGCTGGCAGGTATTTGAGATATTAAGCTGATTTCATGCTTGCCATAAAACCCCAACAGCTGCCGTATATTCAGGAGAATGATGGAAGCGCACTCAATGTTTCATCTTCTGCTGTTCTTTCAAAATAAAAACAAAAAGAACCTCTAAAAATTAGGCCAAAGTCCAGTTGATTTTATTTTCAATTCAATTGATTGTACTTACACATTCTAATAACCTTGCCAAAGTGGTCATGCTAACATAGTGTCTGATTCTGCTGCAAGTCACATCTTACAATAAAGAAATACAGAATACTGTCAGGAAATCGGACCCTGAGGTGGGGGGAGAGTGGGTGTGTAGATATGTACATTTGTATGTATAAGAGGGTTTATGTCTCAAATAGGAAACAACTTTCTCAATGTTACAGAAAATGCAGTTACAATAGAAAACATTCCAAATGTCCAATGTGTAATTAAGATACTATGGCGGTACTAAAAATGAGAGCAAATTGCTTAGTTCCAGTACTTTTGCTGAAGCACTAGACTAGGCTGTACCTAGATACTGCAGTCTGTTGTGCCTTTCTGCCACGTTCCTAGCATAGCAGGGAGCCAACCTGCACAGCCACATCTGTAACAACGTGATTGGGATGCATAATATTAATGTAATCTGGCACAGTCTTGTGAAATATTCAGTCAATATCATGAAGAGGCTGTAACTGATAATATGAAAAGCAGGACAAGGAGTTAATGACTAATTACAAGGTGGTAGTGAACACCTCTGACTTTCACAGTTAGATACAGTACCAATTCTGCTTGACTTGAGGGAAGGCTTTTCCAGTTGTCAGCATAAGCAGAATAACAATGCATGCTCTGTGTCTCAACCACGCAGAAAAAGCTTAATTCAGTCATCAATAAATTAATCCTTGTTGCCCAAAGGAAAATGTCAAGAAATTGTAACAGTAGTTACAGAATATGCGCCCTGGTCTGCCTACTGCAGTATGGTCATCTTTTTTTTTTTTTCCTAAGGGCTTCTTCCCATTATCTCGGTGACTGAAGCAAATAATTGGGAAATGCTCTTCTTTGCACTTGGAGATGAATGGAGCTAGTTACTCAAAACAGAGGTCTTGATGAAGGTAGACGCTGGCTCTGGCGTTACGCATACATCGTGAGCTGCAGCCACTGAAAGAAGAGTTAGAATAAAAGGATGGAAAACTGGTTGGCATCCTCCAACAAATCGTACTTGAGACATCACCATCTCTAGCTGGAAGGCAGCTCCTTGCTGACACTTGGTATGAAGCATAGTGGCAGTGGGGAATTTTAAGCTTCTTGCTCCTATTCCTCCTTCACTTGCAAAAAGTGAGGGGTCTTTTTAATGGCCTACTTAGCAAAAAGACATGCTTTTAAGTTGAAACTTTGTAAGTCTTCTTAGTAAGATTTTAAAAAAGGTAAAGAAAGAGCTATGTTAAAACCTGTTATCATTTAATGCTATATCAGTAGGTTTGATTTAAATTGCCCTTTTAAAAAAAAGTCTCAAAAGTTTTGTGAAGCACTTCAAAGATGATACAAAGAGTCCGCAGCTGTGCTCTTCAGCACCAACTGGAGTCTTACAGAGCAGCTGTTACTGGCAGATTATGGATGTTTTCCATGTAAAGTTGGTAGCAAAATTTTTAGGAGGTTTTGCGACCTCTTACCAACTGGATGACAATTTCAGACCAGTTCTTGTAGGCTCCTTTGAGAACGTGTGCAATGAATAATACGACTAAAATTTAGCGTTGTGACATTGTGTTAGAAATAGTAGCGTAAAGCTGTTTACCTCCAGGACGTTGAGCTTAATGATGCCATCTCCGTCTTTATCAAAGGCGTGGAATGCCCCTGAAGCAAGGAAACAAAAATATATGGAGTGGATTAAATTGCTCTGTGTGTAAAGGTAATTCCAGGTAGTAAATCAAATTGTGCTCCTGGTGTGTTATACAGACTTGTGCAAGTATTTACTTATGTGGTCATAAAGTATTTCTGCATACGTGTTTACCTTAGCCAATACAATGGTTTCTGGTGTTTGTATGAGATGGCTGTCATATTTTAGATTCCCTAAGCACAGATCTTTAATTATTAATACCACATATATAGGCAGGAGTGCTTTAAACAAACTTCGCTTTGAGTATGACTGCATTTTGGGGGCGAGGGGGGGAAGTACAACTGGGGCGGCCACTCACTGAACATGGCGTCCAGGCGCACGAAGCAGCAGATGAAGCTGTCAAAGTCGATGTTCATGTTCTTGTCAGCGTAGCGCATGGTGATGATGTCGTAGAGCTGGTTGTTCAGCCGAAACCCTGCGGAAGAGCAGAAATGGGGCAGAGCTGTGCCACGGCGGGGGAGGCTCTGGGACACCCAGGCCTGTGGCCGCTGTTCGGCCATCGGCGCGTCCTGGGCCCGGCCGGGGCTCGGCCGGAGGGTCCCGCTGCAGCCGCTACATGGAATGAAGGAAAGCTGTGAGGAGCTTCCCTGTGTCCAGCCGCTTTCTTAAGACAGTAGTAATATTCTGAAATCGCAGTTTAGGATTTTTGTTATTATCATTTAGGGTATTTAGGAGAGCCAGCAGCATGTGAGTTACCTCACGCTGTATCAAGAGCAGAGGGCTGTGCCCAGCAGTCTGCGGCTTAGCTGGGCCTGATAAGAGCAAAGGAGCAAAAGCTGGGCGACAGAAATGCAGGAGGAGGTCGCTATGAAAACAAAACTACACAATGGTCAAAAAGCAGATGAGGAGGTAACACCTCAGCAGGGCGTCAGGGAAGCGTGGCACTGGCGGCTTGTGGCCGTGCTTCCTGAGGACTCTGTTGTGGTCTAGGTGCTGCCGGCTGTTGGATAAACGCGAGGTCATGCACAGCCTGCGTGAGAAACCTTTATTGTGGAATGTATTCTCGAGTCTAAAATCAAGGCAGGAGGTATTCAAAAAATTTTTTTACATTGACAGCTTTCCTAGTGAGAATGGAAACCTGGAAAATAAAAATAACCCGTATTTCTACTGCAGCAGGAGCCCAAATGCAGGTGTAGTTTTGTCCTTAGCAAAGGATCAAATCACTGATGTTTTGTAAAGTACAAGATAGCCATCCATTTCTGTTCCTTGAACTGGAAAACAATGTGCCAAAATACTACTGAAGTGCCACTGAAATCATCCCATCTAGGTTTATAGGGACACTACAGATTTTCTGATTAAAGAAGTCATCTTGCTCCCTTAGAGAGCTGATAAGGACATTTGCTGGGGGAGGCCTGCTGTCTAGGGGAAGGAGCACACTGGTGTGTTTGAGACAAGAAGCAAGAAATGTCGAGAGCTTCTCTGCTGAACAAATTCCATTAACTGCAGGTTTTGCAGAAATTCTTTTTTCTCACTGCAAAGGTAGAAGAGGAGACTGAGCCCACAGCAGCTTAGTGCCTAAGAAGCATGAGCAGGACTCAGGAAATGTCCATTCAGTTGCCTCTGATGCAAACTTGGACATTGACCTGCTGCGCCTCGGATTTGGTGCCTGTACACTTGGGTTGAAGGTTTTCCACTGTTCTTTGTTTGTTTCTTATGCAAACATAAAGAATCCACAGCTTAAATGAGAGCAAATGTCTTTGGCACTCCCTGGTCCCCCTGAACAGCAGGATCCTGAGCGGGAAATACTTAGGACAACAGAGTATCATTCATTGGAAAGTTTAAAGAGCTGAAGAGATCAATTCGGTTGGAAAGACATACAAGGCTTGCTGTTTGGATATTTGAGAAGCTCTGCTGGAGAAAAAAAATTACTTATAAATTTCTCCAGGGTCTGTCTTTAACAGGCATCACAGTGTTCCTGATTTCACCCTGTGATACATCAAACAAAATAAGGTTTCTTCAGCTGTTGGATACTGGGGGAAGTACCTGCATCATTGACAGCATTGCGCATCTCGTAGCTGTTAATGGTTCCTGAATGATCAGTGTCATAACGCTTGAAAATTTTCTGGAAGAAGAAAAAAAATACACAGCAGAAAGAAAAGCTTATACTAGTGTTGAATGAACCCGGTGACTGGATATGGGGTGTGTGCCTCAGGCACCTGGAGGTGTTGCTGTTTGCCTTATATTGCCGCTGCTGGGCAGCCTGGGTTGTTAGCACTTGAACTCCTCTCAGTCACAAAGGAAAATAATTCAGGTCCATACCATGAGAGGCAAAAAGCTCATCCCTTGAGACTCTCCTTAGTTTAATTTGAGTTTACACTCTCTTTTGATTGTCCTAATTAAGCTATTTGTAAGGCCTGATTCTTGTTCCCACCCTCCTCCTCCTCCAATTTGTATGCCTCTGTGCTGTTGTCATAGGGGAAGTTCTTACATGACTTGGAGCTTCAGAGATTCAGGCTATTTGCTTAGGCTGTGAGTAGGGTGAATGAAAAGAGATACTACTTTTCTTTTTAGAAGCTAATTTTCAAGTTTATAGGTTTTCTTTTTGTTGTAGCATATGTAGAGAGCTCTGGTTTTCCCACACAAGCTTTTGCGCTGCAGAAGCTGTGAAGAACAGCACTGTGAATACCAGCAATACCTGCCAGCTTTTAATCTTGTCCCAGAGATGTCGAAACTCATCAAAATTTATCTTCCCTGAGCCATCTGTCTGTGAGACAAACATTCAGGTAAAAAACCCACAATATTTTTAAGAGAAAATTAATTAAATCTGCAACTACTGGTGAAGGGGTGAATGTGCAACTGAGCTCAGGATCTTCTCGATGTTACAGGCTGGCTGAGCTGTGCAGTAAAATATTGTGAACATTTTGGTTATTGTGCATAGTATTTTGTTTCAGGAATGTGAAGCACTATTTGTATAAAAGCAAACATCTAGTACAGGAGAGATGCTTGCTCCTAAAGTACATAAGCAGAGGTTTATTTCCAAATACCTCCAGATGTGAAGCTTACCCAACATGTTCTAAGACAACTGAGCTTTATCCTAGCTTGAAGCTCTTTCTGCCTTACTTAAAATGAATTGACAACTAAGCAAAATGTTGACTAAAGCCAGTTACAAAAATGTGTTTGGGTTGCAACCATTATGGCTCTGGGTTGTAGTTACAATTTTGTTCTGGTTATGCTTGAATGCACTTATGTTGTCTCAAAATCATGTGTTATGTCAAACAAGAAAACTGAGTGATGTTGTATCAGAGGTAGCCCTATACGGCATCTTGTAGTGTGTTTTATTATCCCTACTCTGAGACAATTTCCATATGTGTTGCATGCTAAGCACCCAGTGGAATGTGTAATACATTATAAGCTTAAAGATAAGAGAGAAATATACTAAGTCTATTGAGAAGAACCGTAGTCTGTTGAGTTGGTTTAAAAAAAAAATAGTTTTAAAATCATGCTTTAGCACGTGAGCTGCCAATCCCTGATTGAAGGGTATCATATGGACTGACTCATTCTGTAGTTTTCTGTTTGGGGATATTTTCATCATGCCAGCTATATTGAGATGACCGGAGTTAAGGTGTGCCAAACCAGGAATGCTGTGTTATCTGACTACAGACTATAATGTACTGTTCTGCTTCCCTGGCTTGCTAAGGGGGGTGTGTGTGTAGTGGTGGGAAATACAACCCAAGTGGACTGCTGTGGTATCAAGCACTCCACCTTCACCAGAAAAGGATACATCCATTAAAGCAATCATGCTGCGGCAGGATTCCAGTTCAAATCCTTCTGTCTTTAGGTCTTTATCTGAAATAAATTATCCCAGGTGAAAACCAATCATGCATGTCAGCAAGCGCTTCTTCCTCTTAGGTTTAACTGTACTCAAAGTTGAAGCCAAACCTACTTCCTTCATATAGTAACAAGTGAGTGGTAGAGAAATCTGAAAAGACTCTTAAGTAATGGTTATTGCTGGTGAATTAGAGATTACTTTTCTTGACCTGTTATACACAATAAACACTTCTGGAAAACTCTTAACTTCCTTTTAATTAAGCAAGCCCAGGGTCTGTAGGCTGAAGTTTGCTAAAAAGGGGAAAGGTCTGCCTCTCCATTAGATTTTTATCTTTTTTAAAGGGCTTTTGCAGACTGCTAGAAATACTGTATTATCCTGTGTGGTGCTTCCAACAAACATTTGCTCATTTCTGTGTTATCAGTACTTGATCACCTGTAGAGAGCATCTCTATGAAAAGGTCAGCTTGCTAAAGTCTTGGATGCAAAGTCTATGGAAGTATAACTGAAATTTGTGAGTTTGAAACCATAAATAATTTTTGGAGTGCAGCTTGGGAGTGGAAGGTTACATTATATCACAGATTTCTTTTTCCAGGGTTACTGAAAAACATGCTTAAACTCACGTTTTTTTACAACATTGTTGAGAACATTCCTGAGTTCTTCAGCATTGATCTCCATGTCCTGGTGGGAAATGTGTTGAGAATACCATTAATTACAGCATTCCTTATTAAGCAGTTTATTTTATGAATGAATATGCTACACGTATGAAGTCTTTGGTCACTTTTCAGTCTGGCATATACATGCTTCAAACTAGAGAGCATTCTAGTTCATGTAAACATTCACCCACATCTTTCTTGAGACTGCAAGATCAATCTAAAGTTACCATACATTATTAAAGTACAACTACAAGAACAACCAGTAATCTCAAGCCACTTTGCAAACCAAAAAGCAACATGTGAAAATCCCTGTAACCTATTTGCAGCCTCTTGACTTACATAGTTCTTTGATATGTTTTACTTTTAACTTCCCTCATGAGGCATGTACTGGAAAGCATTGCATTTCTAACTTGTTTATACATGCTATGCAAAATAGCATCTTGTAGTAGTGATAGAAGTAAAAGCCTGAATTTAAATAAGGCTCCCTCATATACAATGGGAATAGCTTATATGTACATATGAGGATAGCTGTATATTTAATTGGATTTTGATTTGGGTTTGCTTAGCTTCAAGTCTCAAAGGAAATTTGATGGAAGGAAATTCAAAGTAAATTTTAAAATTCAGTGTTTTGAATCCACGAAGCAGTTGACTTAGGTGCTGTTGTCGCTAGGCTGCTTTGATGGCAGAGACAGGGATCAGTTGCATACTCACATCCCCAGCAATCTGTCGGAAAATATTCCTGAACTGGTTTTCCTCTTCACTACTCTCACGAGCTTTTGCTGAAGGACGCTGAAAAGAGACAAGCAAAGAAGAGGGATATCCCCTTAGCTCAGCAGGGAAGGGAAGGGGCCTGGATGTCTCACTTGCCCTTACGTAAGGGAACCTCTTTGTGAATCTAGAGATCTTTGGTGGGATGGGTTGTCCTCCTGTTCCTTTCACCTTTTTTTGGTTAAATGTGTTCCTTGGCAAAACTGCTGAGTAGTTAACTTCATCCCATTGCTCTCCTTTCTCTTGGAAGGAGCTAAATGATTACTTTCACTGACAGATATTTATCTTTTAATTTTTTTGTTTCAAAACATTGCAAAGCAGAAGTTGGAGCAGAAGAGGCGTATCTGCTCCATAGCCACCCTGTAGGCTCTGAATTGCCCAGAGAGACTTGGGCGTGAGAGTTCTTTGTAATGTGGGAGGCCCCTTGCTGGAGAGAAGGGGCACAGGAGACAGGAAAGCAAAAGTGAAGCTTTCTCAGACACATGCAAAGAGCAAGCCTGAACTCTGAGGCTGGTACTGAAAAAGGAAACTATAGTTTATTACAGGAATTGTGTGTAACAAAGTAAAATTAATTTCATAAATGAGCTCTTATTTTCATTTGAGAAAAGTTAAGGTTGGTTCACGCTTCACCACCTGCACACTTTGGCAGTCATGTAGCAGAAAAGCACACTCCCTGCAATCGGACACTCCAGCCATGCCTCTAGATGCCCCAAGCCTGGATACAGGCTGGCTGTTGCATCTTGTGTCCCTCACCCACCTGTTGGCAGAAACTGAATTTTGCTACGCTGCTTTCCTCCTTTCTGGTAGTGAGAGAAAAGAGGAGGGATGCAGTAGCTCCTGGGTTTACTCATCCTTTTCTCCTCTGCCAAACAGGAGCTGCTATAGGGATGCGTAATTTGTAATGGGGAGAGGCTGTGATCATTGCCAGAAGCTCCTGAAACCTCTTGAGTGCAATTTATGCATGTGCCTTGTGTAAAGCGGGTACCACATAAGGGGCTGAGCAAGAGTGGATTGAACTGTGTTGCTCGTGGTGAAGGGATCTCTCACAGCTGGGATCCTTGTATGAGAGAGCAACCAGGAAATGTTTTCAATGGACTAAATCCTCCAGCACAGGTGTTAAATAACTGAAGGGGTAGTCTCTGTTCGCTCATGCTCATTAGATCCACATAAACCAGATGCAAGTTATGGTAAGATTTGATGAAAAGCTGTTAAGTATCTTAGGACACTTTGCCCCATTCCTGTGCTCTACCCAGCCACTTTCATGTTAGTGAGACCAAGCCCTATTTTCCCCTTTGCCACTTGCTGCAGAAACCTTTTTCTCATCTAGATTGGTTTTTTCACCATCTTTGCCAGCATCTTCATCTGCTGTCAGCTCCTTATTGCTGTTTGCTCTGTCAGAAACAAAGATGATAGGCTAGAAGAAGAAGGAAGAAAGCAAAAGAAAAATGGAAATTACACAAGAAATATTGGGAGGTGACACAAGAAATATTTGGTGACAACCAGTTAGTGGTAAAGCACATGCAGCAACAGCTCCTGTCCTCGAGAATGTGACCAGGGAAGTTAGAACTGGGAATAAAAGAAAAAAACAGACAGAGGAATTTCTGAAGTTACTGCTCTCCTCATGCTAAAACAGCTGCAAAAGCCTTTTTGCAAAATAGTGCAATCTGTTTCTAGCTTTCCTTCTCAGAAAGCAAGTAACCATTAACTGTTTAAATGGGTTGTGTGGTCTCCCCATCATCACCACCCCTGCAAAATAAGCCTCACAGATTATCAATTCTCAGTTAAACTGATGAACTTGACCCTTTCTATGACGGACAGTAGCACTGAAAAAACCCAGGATTGGAATCCTACACAGAAAGGGACTATTTGTGTAGGAGCCTGTTAGTTATGCAAAGCATATGTGCTTTCTCTGTATTAATTCTTGAAGCAGTCAGCTGTAAGGAGCCACATGCAATTGTTCTGGTTTAGTGCATTTAAAACAGGGAAAGCTGCTACAAGATGCGAATCTGTTACCATAGAGTATGAATTGCAGGCAGCCTGTGTGGAGATTGAAATGTCTAATTACATTTTCAAGGTCCTAAATGTGTCATGTACAATCAAAAGGAGAATCCTGGACTTTGGTGAGGAAAGAGGAAATGTAGCTACTCCTCAGGAAAGAGGAGTTAGCTGCATTAGGCAATAGAAAGCAAATGTGAGGGCACGTGTCTGGAGAAGGGGTGCTCTTCACTGAATGCTGTGTCAGGGTGCTTGTGAAGGGGCAGGAAGGAAGGGCAGTTTGAGCAACCCAGAGGATCAAGCTTATAAAGCTAAAAAGTTTCTGTTACCCTTTTGCCCCACCCCTTGAGTGAGAGGGGTATATGATGCTAATGCTATTTCATTACAATGTAGCGTAGAAAGATAAAATCTTTGCTGCCTGCAAATGACCTCTTACCCTGTGCACTTCATTAACGAGGTCAGTTTCCAGATGAACAGAAATCACAATAACAAGGAACTCTGCTTCTGCTGCATGCATTGCGCATGCTCTTTGCCTTGCTGGCACTCAGCACATTGCACAAGTACTCACCTTGCCCTTTTTCTTCTTCTGTACAAAAAGAGACAATTATTATTTTTTTAAATGTGTCTTTAAATAGAATTACAGTTTTTACCTAGATTATGCAGAGCTAACGACAGGGGTTTTTTTCTATTGCCCTTTCTGACATTTATTTTTCTTGTTCCTATATTCATACTTTTTTCCCCCATTTCCTGTATTCACAATTTTCAAATCTCAAAAAATTAGGGAAAATGCTCTCACCAAGAAATTGCATGCTGAAGGACAGAAACTGCAGAAACTATAGCAAAACAGTGTCCCATCTCATCTGGGGCTTTGTCTGCTTGAGTAAAATTTCTATTGTATATTTACCCCTGACTATTCCTTTTCTTTTTCCCCACCTGTCAATGCACTGGAAATTGGGCTTCTCTGCCCACACATCAATGCTATCTGAAATGGCAATGAAAATCCATCAGATCTGGACAGATACTTTGTTATCAGAACAGTAAATGAAAAGGGAACACTTCTGAGCAAGGGCATTTCCTCTGATTTCCTCCTTCCCCACCCCCAACTAATTACGCTGTATATAATCTAGTATATTCCCACAAAGATGTATAAAACCCCAGGATAAAGTTAGAGCTTGTCATGGATGCTAGTTGGAACAGAGTATCATTAAGATCCCTTTCCAGAAAGCATGTACTTCAAAATAACACACTTTTTTTTTTTTTTTTTTTAATTAGGTGCAATGCCAATTTCTCACACGAAGTATCTTGGAGCACAATTAGGTCTCCCCTAGTAAATGAATAATCTCACTGATGAGGCAAAGGCAGTACTTAGCATCCAGCTGCTTTATGTCAGGAGCAGATTTCAAACCTGGTAAAAGATTTTGGTCTGACCAAATCAGCAAATAGTGTATATAAAGTGTTAATAGAAGTATCTTGATGAGAAAAAAAGTGGGAATTTATGCTCCAGGAGCTGCTATGTGGCTGCAAAATGGTTTTCTGCTGTAGGTTTCCCTAGATGTGCTGCTCCTCCTCTCCCTACCCCTGTTCATGTATGGAAGAGGCTCAGGACAGTACTTACCGATGGACGTTCTGCCTCAATCATATTTTCAGCCTCCCTAGAAGAAAGCAGAAAGTAAATGAATCAGGAAAGTGACTTGTTACCAACGTTGCTTGTTTCTGTAGCTGATTTGTAAGCAGCCACTTGAACTTTCCAAACAGCCAGCGGTGTGGGCTGGCTTCCAAGCAGTACAGCTGCAGGCTCCAGATGAAGCTTTTTCCCAGTTTGAGCTGAGCATCCCAAGTACCACTTCCAGAAGGGCTTACTCCACTAAAGAGCCTAGATAACACTGAACTTTGACAGCTGGGACTAAACCAGGAGCTGTTTGGCTTAAGTAGAGTCACACTAGCTGCTGGGAACTAGTTGAAGAGCAGGATAGAAAAGAACTACCTACTTCTGTGTTTCATTCATGACTGAAATTAGATCTGCTTCAACGATCTGTCTGGCCAAAATTTCAGCCAGTGGCATATAGCAAAAAAACCCCAAAGAGGTTCACTTTCATTATTAAAAATGGCTAATGGTATGTTTACAAAGGATGTTCTGCAAGTAGTAAGCTTCTCCAAAGACAATTCAAAGCAGGATCTTGTTAGACTATACGGGAAGTCCTGGGAAATGAGTTTGCAGCTTGGAGTTTCTAGTGAGGTTAAGAAAATTACAAGCAGGGTGTATGTAGCAAACTGGAAACATGACTTTAGCAGACTGGCAAACTCACCTCCACCTTTATGGCCAGATAAATGAATCTGCAACTTACTCTGAAAGACTTCTTTTCTCTGAGAAGACCCTCAGGATGAATTCTCCCTCCTGATGGGGTTCATATGTTGACGGGATGATGACATACTCATTGGGTGGTAACCGGAAGCGCTCAGAGATTTCTCGCATGTTTATATAGGTTTTACTTCTAGCTTTGGAGGCATTGTAGAGGAAAAAGTCCTTTTGCAGGTGGTGCTTAGTACCATGCATCTGCAGAACAAATAAGTTAATTTGTCTTCAAGGAAGTCTTACCCATTCCCCAGGTGGCTTGTTACGCAGGCAGTACATAGTTGGGACAGAAACCACAAATGAAGCAGCAGCTTAGCAAGCAGGGAGCTGTCAAGGGATGGTACCTGGTAACAGATACGGAGTCTGTCACCTTTAAGTAGCTACTGGCTGGGTCTAGTTGGCTTCTGAGGGCTGCCTCAGGACCCACCTGCAGAGCATTGGCTGACCTCTGCTGTGTGGGCACTTTTATCTGGCTGTTTTGTTAGATGTTAAGTTGTGTGTAACCAAAGTTCATCTACTTTCCTTGGAGGGTGGCATGGCAAGGTATGGTATATGCAAGCTCCTACATGCAGTGTGGTAAGGTGAAGGTGTTTGCAGTGGGAACTTGCCCTTGCCTGGATGAACCATGGATTCTGTATCTGCTGAAGAAACATGGTACATTGCATTGGTTCACATACAAACATTAAGTCAAGAATTGTGGGCTAAGAATGCTTGCAGGCTGTTTTCTGCAGAAATAACCACCTGTAAAATAGTCAGCAAGGACAACATTCAGACTGTTATCTTCATGTTTTCCAGGTAACATTGCCTTCAGGTGAGATTGTTTGCAAAACTTGTGACACCTAAGATTCACAGCTGGCAGGCTCAGAAAACCTTAAATCTGTGTACTTATAATACATTTTCTTCAATGGTTGAAAATACCATTGATTTTCCAAACAAATTCTAATGCTAATGAGGAAACTCTGTGGCTGCAGGATATAGTCCACTGGCATTATTTGCAGGAGGAAATGGAAGTGGTTTAGGGTGGTTCTGCATGGGGTGGAAAGGCAAAGTGCTTGCTGACACCGCTTCCTGCAGCACAGGCTCACTGACCAGCCCTGCAAGCCATGGCTGGGTCTCATACCGGCTAGAAAAGAAGGACTGAGGAAAAGGTGCAAGTGAAAATCAGGTGTGGGTGAGAAGGAACTAAAAATTGCTGGCGAAGTGTTACAAATAAACACTCGAAGTAGGAAGGTTAGCAGTTTCACTTCTGTTACATCCCTGAAAACAAACTTGACCGGGCGGTTTCCTGCTGACTTACAGACAGGCACAACAGTAACACTAGCTGTGAGCATACACCGAGATGTCAGGCTGCCTCCGCTCTGTTCATACCTCTTTGGGCACCTGGGGGAGAAACGGAGAAGAAACAGTCATAGCCGCTGGGCAAGTCCACTTGTTTGTAGATCACACACAAGAGTGTTCACATAGATTTCTGGGGACACAGCCAGTAATTAAACTGCCCCAAGTTTAATTAATTAAAAATTAATTTTAAAATAAATAATTAATTTCCCAAGAAATCTAGAAAAGAAGAGAGATCTACGTGAGATCCACTAAGGTCTGAACTAAATATGTGCAAGGGACAGGGTAAATTGACTTCTTCATGAAGTTGATAGCAGGGACAGAGGTTAATTGCTACGTATGCATTATGGATGTCTGTTTCCTTTTTTGCACTATTCTGCCAATGAAATGCTTAGTTTCAGCAAGCATGAAAGGGAGATTGGAGAATATATGGGGAAGAATATGTTAAAACCTGGCATTAAGTCACTATAAAAGCCTAAAAAGTTTGTTACTTATAGATGGAGTAAAGCCTGAGGTTACTAGAGTTTGAATGCTTACAAAGCCTTGAATTTCCCTCCTCTCCTCCATTTTCCCTGACTTCCTCGCAAAGTAAAAATTGCAGTTGATGTAATCAGGCTGAATGATTCAGTGACTCTCTTGGTGAATACATACTGTCAGGATTTGCAACCACGGTGCAAAGAACAAAGTCTAAAGCTGGTACCTCATAGATGGCAAAGCCAATCGTGTACAGGTTGGCTCCCAGCTTGCGTTCTTTCCTCCTATTTTTCTGCATCAGTGCGACGAGGAAGCTGCAGACAACCTCTTCATCCTCAGGATCATCATCTTCCTCCAGGAGCTTCAAGCGATACTGGGGATTGGTCCAAAATGTATCTGTGAAATCCCAACGACAACCCAAAGCAAACACATAAAGCTTCAGTTTTCTAATGATACTCATTACCGAAGAGAACTTTTATGTTCCCTGCCTGTGGCTCCTGAGGGAAAGGTTAAAACTGGGCTAATGCATGTATTTCTTTTTTAACATGTTATGGATTTTACTGCACAGCAAAGGAGGATATAAAATGAAGAACTGACATCTGACAAACTTCCAAAACACCTAAAACTATCAGAAAGTGGATTTCCCAAGTGAAATCTGTTAGTGTGTAACTGTTGCACTGTGAAGTATTAGAACGATTATTTTCTAATATCGTTAGATATTAGAAAATAATTATCATTAGATAATAGAAAAATTAGAATGATTTATCTTTGCCAGGCCTGCCTTTTGCACTTGTGAAGTGCTGTCACAAACATAGAAGATTACCAGCCACAAATTCAGGTACCTTATCCACTGGGGAAGCAAGGCTTTCCCTATGGCTGAGCCCTGATGAGGCTGTCGCCCGTGGGATCTAACACAGACCCCACCAAAGAGGCTGTATCTCTCAAGACCCATTGCTTACCTGGATAATTGCGGCAGCCTCCAGCTGAGCAGCCTCTCACCCAGCGCCCTTCGTTGACTGACACAGTCCAGGTCTGGAGTTTATCAGCTTCCAGAGTATCAGGTGTGAGGTTACAGATCTCAAGTTTTGTGAAGTGCCTCATGAAATCTTCAAATGATATCCTGGAGGAATTGAGGGGAAACTGAACCCGGATGGATTTACATGGTGGGTGGTTGTCTGAAAGATCCTGGTGAGGTGGCAGAGGGTGACCAATGATGCTGGCACTGTTAGGGCAAGTTTGCAGTGGGAGTACCATGATTTTCTGATGCATTTGGCCCATTGGTTGGCCAGTTAACGTGGGTGCAGCTCCAAATTGGGGGAATCTGAGCTGAGAGAATGGTACATAGGAAGGGTGATGGAGAGCTTGTGGAAGTGTGGCATAATTAGGACTGTGCTGGTGGTACTTAGTAAACCCTGGTGGGAGAATGAGTGGATTGCAGAGTAGGACTTATTTAGAACATGAAGGGAAACAGGGATTACTGCAATAGTTTTAGCAGATTTAAGTAGTGCAGTGTGATTCATTTTTGCTATGGTTGCGTATCTCCTAGAGAAGCACAGGTTTTTAACTGATATTCTCACCAGAACTCGCCATCCTCGACGATCTTGTGCTGCAGGCGGATTTTCTCTTCTTCATTAATGAAGTTCCACTCCTCTGACCTTCAAAGGAGTAAACAAGTTAGATTATGATTTGCAATGCAGTTTTCATGAAGATTTCTACTCTTTACTGTAAGCCTTGTAGAGTAGAAATTCAAGAGTCATCTTGCTACATCCATATAATATTTTCTTTGTGAGTCTTGCAACCGTTTGTTGTTCTCAATGCTACCCTCCTCTCCACATGCCCAGATTAAAGAAGCAATTGCCCTCCTTCTCCCCTTCAGACTTCCTCTTAGCAGCTCTCAGAAATCTGAACTGAGTTCATTTTATTAGCTTGAAGAAAAGAAGTGTTTGCAGACTTATTGCTGGAGTAGCTGTTGAAATTCCTTTCTGTAAGACCTAATGAGAAGCTTTATCCAAATTTGCTATGTACTGACATCTTGCTTCATCCAGTTCTCTTATAACTTAACAGATCTTTCCACTGTCACATCTTGTTCTGAAAATGGACATTGCTGAACTTTCTAGACAGTAAAATCAGATTGACTGTGCCACTAGAATGGTCTGTCTCTGAATTTTCATTGATTGAAGCCCCTCAACATCTTTTTTAGGTACTCTTCTTTTTACAGTTTCAGCTAAGTGCTCAGCTATGATCGCCTTCAGAGTGCATGTGTCAAAATGACAGCAAAGACAAATCAGATGCCTCATCATTAAATGTTAGGGTCATGCCATGCACAAGCTGCATAAGGGCAAATAAAGTTGCATATTTTTTTTCCCCCAAATCACATGGAGTGCTGTTTTACTCACTTGTCACTCCAAGGTCCGTTCCATTCCACCTGCCCCCAGGGGTTTCTCAGCCTTACCAGACGTATTTTTTCCCCTTTAAATGTTGTCTAATTGAAAAAGAACAAGAATAGGCTGAGAGTAGCTTCAAGAGGAAACATTCTGCCTGTCAAATCACTGATACCAGCCCCTCCAGTGATGGTGCTTTCCTGGGCCATCACCCAGCCTGACCTGCTTGGGGTGAGTCGGGGAAGGCTGTAAGACCAGGAGGTGGCTGGATGTGGCCACCTTTGCCCAAGTGGTGGAATATCCATCTCCCCAGAAAGCCAAAACTTGGATAGGTTTAGTTCCCCATGAGGCTTTCATTTCTTTAAATAGTAATTTTGTTTCCTTAGCTTATAATTTGTTTTGCTTTTTTTCCCCTGCTCATAGGTTTGCTGACATGCATGGTACTAGGCCATGTAGACCACGGTTCCCCATAGCTGGAGGAAAGGGCCTGTACGTACCTCTTCCACGGCTGTGACAGAGTAGGCATGGCCTTTGACAAGCCCACAAGACATCCGGGTTTCGTACTGCATTGGCACTATGGTCTGTTGAACACAACATAAAAACTCATAAGAGTCATGCAAAGCTCAGCCAGGTGCTCTAAAGCAGGTATTGCCACTCAGGGCTTTTGGAGGGACAGTGACACCGTTCAGGTGACAGATTTTTTTATCTTGTCCTCTTCTTTGCATTTGCCAAGGTGGCCAAGCTTCATGCCCACAGAATTAACGTTGTTGGTATCATAAAGGAGTGAAGCATGAACTAAAAAAGGAAAAAGTTAATAATATCAGTTGGAAAGGACATTTTGTGATTTGTTTTTTCCCTTTGTGTAGGTCACTGCTTTGTGCACTTATAACATGCTAGTATATAGCATGCTTAATCAAAATAATCAGATTTTGTATTAGTGGGACTCCTCAGCCATTTCTGGGGTAGTATGTTCTTGTCTGGCTTGGTAAGGCTATTGCATATTAACTGGAAACATCAGAGCAGATCAACACTTAGAAGAATGTTTTCATCTTTACACACGGCTGCTATCTTATCACAATGACATTAAAACACCCTATTTAATATATTGTCCCTACTAACTTACACTATTTTTCTAAAAAATTAATTTCCTGTGGAAATATACATTTTATTCCATATTTTTTAAAAAAAAATCATGAATGAATCTTTTTCCAGCTGACATTCAGGACAGGCATAGCTTTCTTCAGCAATGTATTGCTCAAGTGCAAATACACTTGCTGTCTTGGTAATCAACTACTAGTGTGCCTGAGGATTATTTTTTTTAATTTGCAAATCTCAGAATACTATTTATCTCTGAGATAAAGAGTCGAGAGCAAGATGGCAGGTGCACACAGTCCTCTGTACTTGTAAGAGAAACACTGAGATCAGTGGGATGGGAGGGATGGGATGGGAGTGTGTGGGGACCATGGACCCCTCCTTTATTATGTCTGTCACCAAAAGGTGACTGCAAAGCCCTGCCAGTAAACCTGCCATCCCTTCTTGACACATCTGAGGGCATGAGAAAGGCATAGCTGGAAACGGAGAATTACTAGTCACACAGGTACATTCTGAGCTTGCACAGGGAGGATTCCACCCAAATACATCCTGGCTGTTTCCTTTCTGCTCCTCTTTCTTTCTTTCTCCCCCCCCCCCCCCCCCCCCCCCCCCCCCCTTGCTCCTGTTTCCATACTTTTTGTGCCTAGAACCTCATATCTATTTCCTTTTTTCTTCATTTCTACTCACATTGTTGCCATCATTACTTACCAGAACCCCTTTCTGTCTTTTCTGTTTAAGAACATTAACTTCTGCTGGTGCTCTGGACAACTTCTCAGAAGCGCTTCTGAAGCCTGCACTATCTGCCTCTTTTCATAGAGAGTCATGATTTTTTTCTCTGGTAATGGCTCAGAATGTGTAATAACCAGCAGCACAATGGCTATGGGGACAGCAACTATAGAAAGAGTTTTGCAACCTTTGTTCAGTGGACAGGCACTGGGGAGGAAATTCCCCCCAAAACATGGGTGATTTGGGCAGCTGTGCTTGCAAAATGAGACAGTCACACTCAGCTTTCCTGAAGAATTACACCATTTCAATCTTTTAGGAAGACTAAATATGAATGTCGAAAGAGGAAAAATCAACTATTTCTGCTGCAAATACAGAAGACAGTTTGCACAACCAAAAGTTTCAGATGATGTAATTGTGGAGGCTTTTTGTTTACTTTGTCCCTCTCTAAAGTGTATGTAAGTGTATACAGCGGACATAATTTCATTGTCATGCAAATGCAGCTCCCTAAAGGGCAAGGTGTCACAGCTGCCTGATGGGGAGAAGGAGAAAGCAATGTGTCCCTCTACAGATTTGAAAGTTTTTAGGTTTACCTGTTTGGAATTTTTCTTAAATGGTTTTAACATCCCTCTCTTTATTTTCCTAGATACTTAGGTATGTTGGAGTTACTTTGTATTTCACCACACATATAAAATTCTACATGTTCTTTCTTTTCCTTGTTAGGTGTTTTAAATGAGGATCTTAATGGCAGTAATCTAAAAGGAGCATCCTGAGAGCAGACTCCCTTCCACTTGTGGGCAGAGCTCATAGCACTCTGTCTCAAAATAAGTCACCAAGTACTTTTGTGCCAGGAGTGAGAGCCATGCAGAGTTTGCTTTTTCTTTCTTTCACATTCCCCACATGCTCAGGGATCTTGTTCTGCTCTAATATTTTAATGTTCTTGTTTTCTCTACCCTTTGCAAGCGAGGGACTTGATAAAATCCACTAATCATTTCCTGTTCTGGAAATTATAAGCTCGTCCCACAAGCCAACAGCCCTTTGCCTCAGTGTCAGCAAAGCACTCCAGTATCAGTCACTGTGTCTGAAAGCACAGAAGTCTTTTAACATACGTCAAATAGCATCCATAAGAACAGGTCTTTAGTGTTGGGATAATTCAGTGAAGCCAAATAATGATTCAAAAGCATAGGTGATACGTTTCGCTAACTGTTTGTAAATAAAACCACTGTGAAGTCAACCACTTCTGGAGATATACGAACCCAGGCTGGCCTCTCATCTGTCCCATGGTAGTCTATAGTGGAGTGAGTCATCTGCGCATTTTCTAGATTCTTCACCATTCGAGCAATCAGTTCCCCAATGTTGCTTCGAGGAGCTGATCCATAGGAAAAGCCTAGGTTATCCTGGTACAGACAACAGGAGAGAAGTATCATGCAGAGAGATGAGACAGGGAGAGGGAAAAGAAATGATACAAGAAAGATGAGTGGTAAAAGATAGCCTAGATAATTTCTCTTCTCTCTCATTATGTCCATACTTATCTACAGTGGCTGATAGCACTGGTTGTTCTCTTGCCTTTACTGCAATGTCATGCTCCATAATGCTTATCAAAATTATTTTTTTTTACTTTTAAATTTACAATGATAAATTAAGACAATCTGAGGCTGTGTTGGCAATCAAAGGGTTAATTTCCTAATTGTTTGCACACTTAGCATCTTTGACATGACAATTTGTGTCTTAACAGATTTGCAGCACCCCCATACTAACCTCATTTTACTGGGTGAGGGCACTGAGGGCGGGGGGTGCTGGTTTTGCTGATTGCATCCTTTCTCTCCACCTCCATGCTTCTGTTCATTTCCTTTTTCATGCTTGCTGTTTGCTAATGGGTGGTGTCTAGTGGAGATTACTTGATCTCCTAGGAATGGATGTTCGCTACGTGGACTAAACCAAGCAGTTGCAAAAGGTGGCATGTATTTGATTATGGACGGAGGGGTCACTCTCCTGTACCATTTCTTATGGCTCATCTGCAAAGTTCATGTGGACTCACATCAATGGAGCTGGCCATGAGAGATCCTCTGTCAATGGCATGTTTCATGATTTTATAGATATCTCTAGGGGCATCCTTTATGTCATAGAACTCTGTGACTCCTCCGGTGAAGTCCTCCATGGCTTCGGTGGTGTTGCCTCCTTTCAAAGCTTCGTATGATCCATGAAGTCTTGGAAAGAGAAAAGAAAAAGATCCTCTTGTACACAGATAAAGATACCTGCCTATATATTTATATCTATCTTGTGTGTTTATAAACATAGATGTGTAAAACCGCATACTAAACACCCCCCACCCCCAACCCATCTGTTTGGTAACCCACAAGATAAAAGTTTCAAAATATGCCACCTGCACACATCAAACAAACAAACAAAAAGAAGACATACTGACAATGAAATGTAGACCTCTGAATGAGTAGCAACCCCCTCCCTAGAAAATATGCTTTATCCCATCCCCAATTCTGAGGCATGAGAATGTATGGGAAAAGCAGTGGTATGTTCAGAGCCTCTCTACATGCTCGTTGTAAGTCTTGTGCACAGCGGTTTAACCACCTCCCCAGCCGAAGTTTTGGCAGGGAGCCTGACATGGTCCAGCCGGTCATTTTACTTTGCATAGGCCTTTTCCAGGAGGGCGCTCCAGAACTCGTTACGCTGGGAGGACTTCGTAAAGACCAGCTGGTTGTTGTATGTGGGTAAGCAGTCATCGACGACGACGTCCACCCAGTCTCCGTAGCGCCAGAACTGAATAAAGGCAAACAGAAAAAAACCCTCGGTTGTCTTGGTGCAGGCAGGGGGAGCCTGGCTGAAAAGCCAGGCTGAGAAAGGAGAAATGTGGAAATTAACTTCTTAGCGTGGCAAAAAGTGATGGCTATCGGGAGGGAGGCAGCCATACTGAATTCCCCTGGGCAATACCTGCAGGACAGTGAGAGGTGTCTTATGAGAGTCAAGGGAAATGTGGGAAGCAGTCAATCTTTCCTGAATTAGCGGTTCTTCAATAACTTGTTTTTGACAGACCAGCTGCTTGTGGGTCTAAAGATAGATGCTCTTCCCAACTGCCCACGTGTCTGTGCTGGCCATAGTGCCGCATCTGAGCAGCGAGGCAGGACCGGGCACCTGTTGCTATCCCTTATGTGCAGGACGCAGCGATCTGCAAATGCTTCCTTGGTGGGTTAATGCTCCCTAATTGCTTGTATGGGCTGGCCCTTCTGTGACTGCCCTCCTGGAAGAGTTTGGGGTGAGGCAATTCAGTCCCTCTTCCTTCTCCATTGCGGCTCATGCTTCCAAAGGGCAGAGAAGCAAAAGGGAAGAGCATGCTGAGAGCTGAGCTCTCTCTCAGGTAAATACCTTCCCTTCCTGCTAGATGAAGGGACTCACCTGGAAGTGAAAGATGCCAGCATAGTTTTGTATAAAGGACTGGTCATGAGGTATGACTCTACAGAGTAGTTTTTTATTCAGTGTCAGGCAAGCAATGGCAGCCAGAAACCAGCAGTCACCTGCAAAGGAGCAAACGCAGCAGACAAAATGAAGGGATAGAACAACTACAATCAAAGGGAAAACGTGAGATACTGCAAAGTGACACATTAATTTTCAGTAATGCATGCTGTCGCCTTTCAGGAGAGGGCTCTTCTCCATGTGTTCTGCAGTACTTTAGCACTTTATTTGTGCTCTGGCAATGCTTGTTGGCATCATTCATGGCTAGGTACACAGCTGTTAAATAGATGATGTTCCCTGTACTTTAGGAAAAAACCTAAAATCTGATGAACACTGTTCCATGTGAATGCCCATCTGACTTCCTGCATTAGTTATCCTTCCAAGCTGTCCATTAGGACAGAGACCAGCTGAAAGAGGGCTCTTTCACAGGTGGAGCTCTGCACAGCTGAGTTTCAGTGTCTCAGTTTTCATTTTCTGCTCTCAAGATAAACCACTGTCCCAATCATTATTCTGTGGGGCCTCTTTCCTGCTTCATTGCTCTGATGCTTTTTCCTCTTTTTGAATCTGTCTCTGCACTGTTGTAAACACTGTCCCCTTTAGTGCTTTTCAGTTCCTCCTTCAGACACTTGCACAAATTTGCTGCCTCTGTGGGAGCCTGGGGAACGTGGCTTTCTCCTATAGTACTTCTATGTTCAGCAAATGTTGCCTCAACTCTTAATTAAAACCTCCTAGCTGCTACTTTAAGAGAGATTATAGGGTAAGCTTGCCTGGGCAGTGTGAATGAGTGGAGTGAGAGAATTACACAAGGCAGTGAAAACTAAACCTGATTGCAGGGAGTTGTAAAATAAATTGGTGAAACTGGTGGAATGATATATATGCATATATATTGGAAAGCCAACGCTATACATATGGCAGTACCTCCTAAGTTACCTATTTCCCATTAGTAAGGATGTGGGGGCCACGGTGACCAGGAGTTTTCTAAACTATCAATATTCTTCAGAAGTCAAAAAAGGTAAACCATGTTATGAGTAGTTGGGAAAGGAATAGAAGACAGAAGAGAAAATATGCATGTAAATTCATTGTGCCCACACCTTGGCAACTGTGAGTCACCTCAAAAAGAAAGGCAGTTTAAATAAATTAAAAAAAACAAAAACAGAAAAAGTACCGGGATGGTGATGAGGACAGTCAGAAGCACAGAACAACAATTAAATGAAAAGATTAACTCACATTAGGATCTATTAGCTTAGGAAAAATATCACAGGAGAAGTTACAAAACCATAAAAGATGTGGGGAAGCTGAGTGGGGAACGACTTTACGAAGCAGTGCAGGTGAGCACTGTGTAGACAGCTGTTGCAGAGGCATCACTTGTACCTAGGTAGTGGCCCTCTATATCAAAGTATCTTTGACCATCTGAGATTAAGGTCTTCAATATAGAGGTTGTCCTTGAGTACAAGGCACACTTAGCTGGAGGCGTTCAGAAGCTCCTGTATGGAAATAACAGGTCTAAATACCTAAAAAAATACAACAGTAGCTGATTAGATTTTTCTTTCAGTCAAATAACTCCTCTTTATCTCTTATGCTTGTCTTAACTAATTTTGTCTCTTCTGAAAGCCTAAACAGTGTTTTATAACGCACTTATGATATTAGTTCATTAAAAGCAAACCACCCTGTAAAGTATCTTGTCTTCAAGTTCTTCCCTAGATTGTTACTAGGCTGATATCGATGATCCGCTATAGGGAGAAGGAATTGCTAGATGTGTAGTGGTATGCTGAGACAGAGGATTTCAAATATCACCTTGGAAGCAAAAGAAAATTGAGAGCTAAACTATGATGTAGACTATAAAAAGTGCAGAGTTGAAATAGGAGTTTCATACCTAATTCTCCTTGGCAGATATCTGTTCTGTTGGCTCCGCCAATAATAAACCGTGGATTCTCACAGATTTCCTGCAAAATATAAACGGATGTATCAGAGGAAAAGCATGCATTACAATACCTGTTTGCCAGAGTTAGGCTGTGTTAGGACGGTGTTTTCCATAGGATATTTTATGGGTATCAAAATGTCTGACAGAGTTTTCAGCTGCAGAGTTTCACTACGAAAATGTTTTGGAATATGGAAGTTCCAGACTTCAGCCGGAGTTTTCTCCATGTATCTACAGGGTCTAATAGCCAGCCTGGGGGGCTCCCTCTGCACAGGGTGCAAACACTGCATCAAAATGAGAAGAATAGGGTAAAATATTTTTCTACACAATAATGAAGAAAAAAACACTGGAGAGGACAGGAGAGCAGGTCAGTGGAAAAAGCACCAGGGGACCAGATTAAATTATTTTAAAATGACTGCAGGTTTAACATGTCCAATTTGCAGTAACTATAGTGTGCTGGGGCATTAGTAAAGCTGAAGAATGCATTTCCTCAGGAATGAGACCCAGTAATGCTCCTCCTTAAAATTTCCCCAGGATCAGGTCTTTCATTCTCAGGAATAAACAATTGCTGTTTACGAGATTTTATTCTTTTCCTCATGTTGCCGTTTTTAATTACCAGCTCTATATTCAGAAATGTAAACAGACATCATCTGTCTCTGAGAAGAGGAAGGTCTTCTTTTGTCCTGCAATTAGAACAATGTATTGGCTTTATCAGTGTTTATACTAGTACGGAATGGGCACAAGATGCTGCACAGGCATAAATAATCACGGAATTGCTGTAGAGAGGGAAGGGCTACGTAGGAGCTGCCAGCAGATGAGGTGGGACTATTGCAGGGTTACACAGAACGTTTTCTATATGGGACAAAGAACCACAGTATATAAGGAAGCCAGGGGAAGAAGCAGGTACAACCTCTCTTGCAGAAAGTCCCTGCTTTATCCCATCCCGTATACTCAAATACTTGGTATGGGGAACGAAAAGAGGACACAACTTTTGGACCCATCTCTTGTGAGGGTAAGAAAGAAAGATATTGCTACCTCAGGACCTGAGCAGCTGTGAACGGGGAAGAGGACAAAGTGTGGTCCAAGAACCCAATCTGCTGGAAGATGGCAGAGCTGGAGTAGGAAGCAGAAAGTAGAAACAACTGGCAATTTTTTGTGTGGCAGTACAGGCAGCTGGCTGCAGTCTAAAACTTTTTTTCTCACATCATCCGGGTAGCCCTGGATGTTTCCAGACTCATGTTTCAGCTCTAGTAGTTTCACTTGGCTTACACCCATTTCTTTGCTCCTTCACGATAATCAGCAGAGTTGCTTTGATGTAAATTTTTGGATTAGTCGTATAGCCAGATAGAGAGACCGGCTTCCAGCTCCCAGTAGCAGTCATCTTATTCGCCTCAAGGGAGGGAATGGAGGGATTGTCCTGTTATTCTGGGCTTTGGTCAGCTGTCCTGGGATCCAGTTCTGTCAAGGCAGCTGTTGGAGATGCCTGCATGCTTTTTTCCACACACTTGCTTTGTTGAAAGTATCCTTCCTCATATTGCTGTGGTGCTCTCTTGAAAACTATCTGTGAGATGCCAGGTTTTCGGATTGTGTTTTTTTCAACCTCTGTTATTGTATTTTAGCTTGATCCTGCTTCTATTGAAGTAAAAAGCTCTGAAATCCAGCAACCTGTGTTTTAGATAAAGGTAGTTAGATGGTGTCTAAGTGTTTCCAAATATTAACTGTACTGCAATGATCGCTCCTCAGAGCCATTTATTACATCTTGGGCTTGTTTGCTTTGTAGGATGGTTGGAAAAGGAATGCAAAGGGAATCATAAAGTTGTCATATGGACTGATCTAGCTATGACAGAAATGCTTTTCTTGCATTTTTTTGTGGTGGCCAGGTGTGCTTAGTACACTGCGGATATGCTTCTAATATTGTATTACTCTCGTTCATCTGCAAAACTGTGCTGGTTGTGCTGAGTACAGTCAAAGTTACATGGAAAGGCTTCAAGGTCTTCCACAGCTGATGAAAAGTACTCAGCAGAGCGAGACGACCTGGTGTTGAAGGTGCAGGTGGCAGGTCTGTCCTTCCAGATTTCCTGGCTGAGCAAGGGATTGCTCTCCACCTCTTAGGTCGAG
Organism: Falco naumanni; assembly: GCF_017639655.2. Classification (NCBI taxonomy): domain Eukaryota; kingdom Metazoa; phylum Chordata; class Aves; order Falconiformes; family Falconidae; genus Falco; species Falco naumanni. The sequence continues at coordinate 49,355,156 of NC_054060.1, read as the reverse complement.
TTATCACAGAGAATACATTGCACTTTGTTGATGCAGTGATTCATCCAGATCTGCATGCCTCTGATCTGAGTGCCTCAGACTGCCTTGCTACTATTCAGAGGACCTTTGGTTTCACTAGGTTGATTCAGTTCAGATGGTAATTTCACTACAAAGAGTCAAAGTTACTGCAAAGGAGACAGAGTCCTAGGAAAACCCTGCATGCTGCTTTCTGGGCAGAGCATAAGATATGAGTCAGTTGGAAGGGAGCACTGGAAAATGCAAAGACAGCATGCAACTAAAAATGACATTTGACCTTCATTATATTTTTCAGTAGCTTTTCCTCTGTGTCAGGAAAAATCTTCCTGTCAGCTTATACTGTTACAGCAAAAGGCATTCATTCCTTTAAACACTGCTGTTAATAAACTATAGCATTCTAACTAAACTCTGATCTAACTAAAAACTGATCCTATCAAGTAGAGGAATCATTTTCTTTGGTCTGCCTAAGACAATTTGTAGCCCTGTGTTTCTCCCTTGGCCTCTCTTGGTCTGGACCATGCTATTAAACGGCTGTGCTGCACACTTCAAGGCTGAGCTTGATGTTGTCAGATACCAGGCTGGTTTTAGAGTTTCAGAGTTGGATTACCCTCATCTGAAAGTCCTGCCTTGGTGGCACTAAATGCCCTCTTTGCATTGCAGTACTGCCTGCAGAAGCACACATTCTGTGACAACTAAATTCAAACAGCTTTGCACCTGTGCAGCAGATGATCTGGTTCATTTTCATTCTAAGCAAAATCCACTAGTCTGCTGACTTGATTTGATTTATATTCATTATGAAAAGAAAGCTCCTCCTGCTGATTTTCTTACTATGGAGAGGATCCCCATGGGCAAGTCATCAAATTCGGCAGTTAATGCTGTGACCTCCTGGCTGTGAGCAGGGACAATGACAGTGGTGCATTTGAAAGTACAGTGTCATGGCAGAGCCATCCTATTAATGCCCTAATGTCATTAGCTCCAAAGAGGACTGTTGCAGGACCCCTCGATGCTCTGCATTGTTACAATACAGACTTTTTCTCAGCTCTCAAAGATCAGCAACCTCATCCGGGCTCCCAGCTGAGAGAAGCCTCCGAAGGCAGCCTGGGTGTGGGAGGCTGTTAAGAAACCTGAACACAGCTCAGCTCCGGGCTGGATATAATCAGGTGCAGGTGACAACGGCTCTTTGGGCTCCTCTTACTATCCATGGGTGAGCAAATTATTTAATATTATGCATTAACTGAGGGGGATTTTTGTTCCCCTCTATGTACCTAAATCATGCTCATGCATACTCTGAACAGAAACACTGGATGGATTTACTGTTGGGAGGTCTGCTCTGCACATACGTGTGGTGGCATGGCACTCACTAGCTGAGTGGAATTACAGGGGCCTTCTCACAGCCCCCCTGCCAAGTCTCACGGCTGCCCTGTGTAGCAGCCACCCCCGCTGGAGGCACAAGACCAGCCCTTGTGCCCTCGCTGCCCTTGCAGCAGCAGGGGCCAGTCGTTCCGGGGGTGGCAGAAGAAGACCTCACCTCTAGGTAGCACCGACAGCAGGGAGAGGAGCCGGTAGGGCCAGAAGCATGAGAACGAGGGGTAGCTCTGGGCTGGGATGCTGGACACCTCTCACCACCTTGGTAATGCACTGCAGGAGCCCCGAGGGAAAGGGTCGAGTCACACCACAGCCATTGCCAGGGGAAGCGGGGAGAGCCCAGGTCCCCACAGCCCGCGCGTGGGAAGGGGAGCTCCCCATGCCAGGCTCAGAGGGCAGCTCAGCTCGGAGCCAGGGAGCCGGGGAGTGTCATCCCTGTGACTGACTTGCTGTGGGGTGCTCACAAACCCCAGGCACAAAAGCAGACTCCCAGCCTTTCCATATGCCAGCGCAGTGTGCGGGGAGCTGCAGCGAAGCAGCACTATTCAGCTGAGGAACCGCACCGGCACCAGGGCTTGGTTATAGCATTGGTAACCAACAAACATGTGCCCTTTAGGTTATTTATTATAGACATTATATTAAATATATTCATTTGAGTTTATTATGTTCTGTTAACACGTCTATTGTGGGTATTTGTGTATATAATATTATCAGACAAGTCCTCTTGTCATTGCTATATAACCTAGAGTTTCAAAATCCACTGAAGCCCTGGGTCAGTCGGAGATCAGTGCCAACAGATATGTCTTTTGCATCAGTGCCCAAGAGAAATCTCACTTTGCAGTTGTGGTGACAGAGCATTAAATGTGAGTCTCTCCTCTTCGGGGACCTGCTGGGTACGGCACTGAACTGAATTACAGGGTTTGTTTTAAAACAAACACATTTGTAACAGAAAGCACAGGGATCTCTATAAATCCAACCCACTGTGTCCCAGGCAGAACAACCATCTCTATTGGGGTCAGGACTGACTGGATCTATGATCCCACGGCATGCCAACACTCAGCAGGTGCAGACCGCAGCTCTCTGGATCTCCTTTGCTCTACCTGCAGCTGGCACCACTGACACATCAGGTAACTGAACACTTGTATCAACACAGGTGGCTTTGGTTTTGATGTTGCACTGTACTTTGAGTCTTCACACAGTCCTCAGCTTGTTGCTACCCAAGTATAGAGCTTCCAAACTTATTTGTTAATGAGTGGCTTAAAGAAATGTCTTTGGGATAAAGACCCTCAAGTCTGAACCTTCCCCAAAACAAAGGCTGGATATGCGGATGCTCAGTTATATTAGACAAGTCTGAGGTTACACTGTGCTTTTTTTTGTTTTGATGCTTTCTCATATGCACACTTGCAGTCTGTTTGCCCCAGGGCACCGACACTCATCCACTGTACCGCTATAGCGCTTCCCTCTCCGTGGAAACAGGAAATCCTATCACTTTGATTGACTTGTGGCTGCATTTAATTCATTTGCACTCATTTCCAGGGGCTGATGTAGCCATGGTGATGATGAAGGAATGACAAACACACAGGCACAGGGCACAGCATGTTGCTCCCTCCACATTGCTCACGGTGTTGTGACTGCAGCACGTGGCCTTCCTCTGCGACTGGTCTTCCACTATTCAGTTACATTCCTGTGGTCAGTTTTATCTGTCACCACTGACTTTGCCACTGAAGCACAGATTTGGGTGTTGGGGAAGTATGGCAAATCTAGAAGAGGTAGCCAAAACCTGCCAGAGAGAGGGAGCTGGGGAAGCTTCTGAGAACCACGTCCTCGCTGCTGGACAGGGGACAGAAGGGACTGAGGCGATGTCCTGGGGCTGCCCCATTGGCGGGGAGCACCTGCCCAGCAGGAATGGCAGGGAAAGAGGGTAACTTCCTCTGCAGTAGGACAGGAAATCACTTGGGAATTGAGGAATTAGTCCTCTGCCCGTGAGAGAGACTCAGGGTGGGAAAGAAGAGGAAGGCTGGCAGGGGAACGCCCACAAAATAGGAAAAAGAAATAGGATTAGTAGGCAGGAGTGGGTACTCATAGTGGTTACAACTCCCAAGTTCATAGTAAGTGGATAATATGATAAACACCTTTTTCAAGTTAGTTAAGCCATGTTGGGAACAAAACAACTGAATAAAAACATGCTTCAGACCAAAACCTGTCCTTTTATTTTCACAGATTAGGAAAACAGCAGAATACTGAAGTAAAATTGTAAGTGAAATAAGATAGTGTTTAAAAATTTAAGCCTCAGCAAACACAGTAACTTGTTGCAGAATGAGAATTTTTCTTTGGTAGTTTCAGACAAGAAAATCCCTAGCAAATAATGCAACAAGAAAATTAAATTCCATGTTTGTTTTTCTATGTATTTAATCCATCTCTTTTTTTGATTTCATTTTGGTTTATTGTATTTTAGTCATTATATACACACATTCTGAGCTTCCACAGCCCTAGCTAGTAATCTTCCAGAGCTCTTAAGGAAATACCTCTCCAGCTTATTCCCCCTGCCTCCCCCGATACACGCCTTCTGCAAAAATGTAAGTTCAGGATGAATACTTCAATTTACAGAAAGTAAAAGGCACTCAGAAAACATGTTACTTACATGTGGCCTTTTCCATTCGAACTTGATGGGGATTTTCTGGCTATAGAAGAGGGAGGACTCATTTGGCGGGAAATCAGGATCTTCATAAAGAATGTTTTTCTCCAGGCACGCCTTGTGAAGGTCTTCATAGGTCTTCTGCTTTACCTTGATAATGGGCTGGTTGCGACTTATGATGGCAGAATAAATCCCCCCTGTGCCCCCACCCCCACCTTCAGTTGTGGTGCTGATAGTAGCGCTGGGAACGGACCCAGCAGCTGTCTGCTGAGCCACTGCTGCATTTATGGCAGACGGCATGGGAATCAGGCTTATAGCAAATGCTGAAAGAAAGCGAGATCTTGCAAACTGGAAGGAAATCTGAGAAAAGAGGAAGCTGCTGTGTAAACTGCTTTTTCTATCCGTTTAAAGTCTCCCAGTCAAATCTGCAATCAACAAAATTCCCTGTGGTTGAGCACGTTGTGCATCCTCTCAGAGGGCAGTATTTTGTCATAAGAAGTCGGAATTTATTCGTTGATGTGGAGGAACAAGATAATCTGTTGCTAACTCCTGTGCCCGAGTTGTAGTATCTACAGCACGTGTGTGCCTGCCCTGTGCATACAAGCGTCCAGAAGGGACAAGCTTTAACCCGTGAAATCTAAAAATAACTACAGGCAAAGAGAGAGAGAGGGAAAGTGAGAGGGACGGGCTTAGTGAGATGGTGTCAGTCTTCTGGGAAGCTCATGCGGGGGCCAGGCATGTTCCTGGGACAGGCTCTCGCTTCCAGGCTGACTCCTGGTGCACGCAGCTCATCCTTTCCTTAAGTAGAGAGCACAGTGAAACTGGAAGCTAAACTCCTGTTGGTTTGGGAATGTATTTATGAAGTACTGCCAGCCAATAAACTAGTCCTGACACCCCTGAAGGAGCTGTTGTACTCGACTTGCTGCTTTTACTTATTGCTGTGGACAAGATACATATTTTCACTAGCAGAAAGGATTATCTAAACACATGCACCAAACAGTGAAAAAGGTAATTATTTGATGCTACTGAGGTCAGGCCGATACCTGCCAGCTGGGTTTGGCTCCTCTAGAGAGCAGCTCACCAGTGCTAAGATTTACCTGGTGACAGCTACCTCCCATGTAAAAGGCACCTTCTCATACAGGTGCAGAAAAGTTTACAAGGGGCTCAGTGTGGAAACTGGGGTGTTCTCTGTGTGTTAGGATATACTAATCTTAGAGGAGATGTCTGACTTTGCACATTTATTTTGTCACACAACAGTGGGATAACGGACAAAATCAGTCTCCTGTGAAAGAAGATTTAATGACGTTGCTCTTCTTCGTAACACAGTTCTTTAAAAGGTGACATTGTTTATGTGTCAAGAAAAGTCCCTACACCCTGATTTTTCTTTGACTGGGAAGTCTTAAATCACATCATGACATCAGTATTATTTCTGCCTGATGACACTAGTCTCTGGACTCTGGCTCACGTAGTTGCTGACCTTCTGCCCTAGTGCTATGGTGTTTTCCAAAGCACTGATTCTTCATTTCTCAGCCATTTGCTTGGCTTACACATTTCAAATTAACAGTACAACGGACCATCTCTACAGCTCATTAAACAAACTCCACTAGGGGAACTTCTAAAGAAGGTAATATAGTTGACAAGCTTGACTAACCTCTAGGCATATTAATTCTCAGTCTTCTAATGGTAGCCTAAATTATTTTCTTTTTATCATGAATACAAGCCTTTCTGTACCAACAGGACAATCAGAAAGAATGGAATCAAGTGTTTGTGGAAATAGTAATGTAATTGCTTCAGAGTGGGTTGTCCAGATGCAGAATTGATGACTTCCTCATCACATTTAGATGCAAGGATTGCAAGTCTCATATTTGACATTACTTTGTAGGACAGCTTGGCAAAGCCATGCATCACTCTTTCCAGGACATTTCAAGAGCAATGCAAGTAGTGAGATGCAAGGGCCTCTCTCACTGCACAGCTTCAGCAAAAATGCTTATTTTGTAGCCTGTGCATATGTTCTTTCTCTCATATTCTCCCTTCTTGCCTGATTATAAAAACTGTTCTTCGTCTTGTACACAGAGCTCTGTTTCAGGAAGGTGTGGTGTTTGACAAACTCCTTGTGGGCTGCTGGGGAGGATCAAATGAAGGATTAGCCATGTTTTTATATTTTTGCTTCTATTTCTTGGGATGGTCAGCAAGTGTCACAGTATGACCTGTTGCTACAGCTACAGCTAACAGTTCAGCTAGTGCCTGCATAGGGAGTAGCAGGTGGACACACACTCCTTGCTTCTAACCCAATGTTGCTCTTTATGGATGTTCAGGAGTATTTTGTAGTTATACCTGTTCAAAAAACAGTTCTCCCTTTCTTAGTTTTTACTGGACAGATGGTTTTGTTATATAGGTCTTTTATGTGAGATGATATTTCTATTTAATTTTTATGAAATTTTATCTCCAGGTAATTGAATTCAGTTACCTTTTTTGTAAATACATACTATAAGTTTATTTCTTCACTTATGGCATAAGTATATGGAAAAGTATGTGAGTTGCTACAAATAACAGCGTAAATTATATTCTTTGAAATGTATTTCCTCAGATTTAAAGACATAACTGCTAACATTTTTAGCTACTAACTCCTATCGAAATCCATAGAAGTTAGGCACATACTACTGAAAATTTGCCCCATAGGTACTTACTGTATCTATATACACTATATATAGATAGATATCACACTGAGGGCGGGAGTGTAAAAGCTAGTCATCTGCTTTAACCAGATACTCTTGGAAGAACGCTTGGTAGTGATTCTCAACAGTAGAAATAAGGTTGGCAAGAATAAGGCGTGTAACTCGCTTCATTGTTCCTTTATTTCACTTACTTTCCGACTTCAGAAATACCAGTTAAAACATTTCACTAAAACGCTCCAGACAATTGTATCCTGTCAGAAGCACTGCTATGCTTAAATATAAGAAGCAATCATCAATTAAAGCTTAGAAGCTGATAAAAAAATAGGGTCTGTCTCAAAAATAGGGTCTGTCTCTCTTCACACAGATGTAAAAGATCTATTTGCTACTGTTCTACCTGGATTAAGCATCTGCATTAAGCACAGCAGTATTTAGGCTGCCAGTTCCTGGAGTGGAGGCTCACACTGTCTGCTAGAAGGGGCTGACAAACAGCTCTGCAGAATAAAAAAGAAGGAACCTAAAGGTCTGGTGGGGAACAAACTGCCCTTGGTAGTCAAGAGCGGAGTAGTCACAGATTGCTCTTGCATTTGCTGTTCCCAGACATCTGCCCTGCAGAGGACAAACAGCAGCAGGTGGGAATGACTGACTGAGCACAGGGAGGACTTTGTAAGAGTAGGGAACAACGTACAAATGGACTGTTATGTTGCCTTTAATTGGCAAAAATGGTGACTATCCTTCTCTGTTTCCTAAGAATTAATTTACTGGTATTTTTAGAAAAAAAAAACAAACTTTCTTATTAAGTAAATTTTGCCCTTTTATATCCACAAAACCCAGCTGATGGCATGTCCAAGTTTGACTCGAAGCAGAACTGTTTTTAAAATAATATAGTTGACAAGTGTACAAATGGAAAGGGCAAACAACTTGAGCAGTGGAGCACTGGTAGCCTGTGAAAAGACATGCCTGATATGGAAAAGGCTGTGGGAATAGGTAGGATGTAGGGGATGTGGGACTCAGGATGTCTCCTATTTTTGAAAGGGAAGAAAGCATCAGGACATACCAGCTTTGTTTGCAGAGATGACGGGAGAAGGAGGCAAGGGAATACTAGACTGAGTTGTAAGAGAATGAGGGAATAAGCATGAAGCGGGATGGCTAAATGCAGAATTAATCCCATTAAAACCAAAAATTTTCTTCATAAATACCAAGCTTAACTCTCAGCCAGACACTAAAAATTGACCAAGAAATTACTAAAATATGTGTAAAGGAAGCCAAACCTTGGCAAGAACTGGAAGATGTGGAGAAGCAGAGCTCTCCCTAAGCAGAGCTGCTTCACTGGGCTGCCTTTAACCAATGGCATTCCATCATCCAAAAATGCCAACTCTTTCCTAACAAAAGACTTTTTTTCTTATGTAGTACTTGCAGAGAGAGGGGAGCAGTAACATGGAAAATGTTTCCGCATGAGTCTAGCTGCTACTCTATGCCAGTATTGCACTTACATAGACCTGTGCCCTTTCAAAATCCAAACAGCAGTTTCAAAGCCAGCTATTGGAGAGAATTCTGCACTCCCTCATTACTGTCTTTTACTATTGCACAACTAACTGGCCCAGCCTACTCAAACCATACCTTCAATGACTGAACTGTTTGGCTAGCCTGTTGTTTACTTTCCTGTACAGAGTGCCTAATTCTGCGTTGTCACAAGGGCTGGAAAGGGGAAGTGTCTGTAATCACACTGGGTGGCTCCTGTTTTCACAAGGCAGCTCGCAGGCAGAACTCTGATGATAACCTCTGTGTCTGGCTATGTACTGATGCTGCTTGTCAAACTGGCCCAAATCTGCTCTCCTCAAGTACTCCAGTCTCTGAGCAGTGGGACTTCCAAATACTTACATTAAACCCCATGACAATGAGCACAGTCTATGATTTTTGTTGCAAGTGAAGGCAGAATTCAATCCTAATACCTAACTGAAGCTAGCCTGGAGCAGACAGTATTTAGCTTTTTTCCCCCCAAAGATACAATCCTAGCACTATTACTCCTGCTGTATCCAAATTTAAATTAGTGCTTCAAAAGAAAAAATTGTAGGAAATGTTAGTTTGGGGGTGTGGGTGGGAAATAGGTTCCTCGGTTCCATTGGATTCAAGTGAATATTTAAGTCCTCCCACCTTATTTCCCCTCAGCCTCTCAATGACTTCTCTGAAGAAGTTGAGTCTCCTTTCAGTTGATGTAGATCTGCCAGTCAGCATCAACACTCAGGGCTAAATTTTCCAACGTCAGTGCAGAGGTCTTCATATTGTATGTGAAAACCACTTCTTTTCCTTTACCATCTGAACAAGACAAGAGAGTTTACTATATGATTTAAGAAGAACCCTTCTGAAACAGTCACACATGACTTCCTCCAGTTTTTAATTCTCATTGTCCCTGCCACTGGTGGAAAGGATTGATGAAAAAAGAAACAGTAGTCAAATCTGCCCAGTATACACATATGAACACAGCAGAACTGGAAAAACTAATTCTTTTTTTCTGACCTTTCAAAACCACGGTACATCAAATTATGGAACTATTTGAGGTTTTTTCTGAAAAAACATAACCCTTGTTTCAGCACAGGTTTTCCTCCAAGCACCCTAGAAGTCCTCAAGATGGACAGGTGGAGGCAGAAAGTCCATGTCCACACGATTCCCAAAGCAAAGGGGTGTGCTTGGAAAGCAGCCCTTTCTGTAGATGCTACTGCTTATTCATATGGGATCCCTCACAGCTTCTACAGATCGCCACGTAGTCAGGAACTCCAGACACTTTTGAATGAGCAAGAAAACAGAAAAATAATTCTGGTTTTGTCTGCAAGTTTCCTGTTCTAGACTAGGCAGGCCTACAGATCTGAGCAAATGGTCCTTCATTTGAAACACTACCTTGGGCCATATTCTGTGCAGGATAAAGTTACCTGAATTTGTTAATTCTGAACCACTTTTACTGATGTATCTATTGCCTTACAAAGCAAGTGTTCTTCAGTTCTGCATGTAATATTAGTGGTGAGTAACCGCTGCTTCCTTTCACTAAATTCTGTCCTTGATATCAAAAAAAGTAGCAAAGAAAAGTAAACAAAGGTGCTCCCTTATACAGTAACACTTCCTTTATAGAGCTGTCACTTTGTTACCTCTAGTGCATGGCAGCAGAGCAACAGTATTTAAAAATTTTGTAGTAAAATAGAAGTCATTTTGTTACCCTTGGAACAGGCTGTCACAAAAGTGGGCTGCTGTCCAAATCCCAGAACTATCACCCGTTCAACCACACATGTAGTGTGGTACTTCCCGCTTTCTTCTGTGCGGCTGAAAAAAGAAAATTATTTCATATATGTTACTTTCTGCTCATCAGCAGTTCAGCATCACGCAGAGAAAGTATTACTTCAGTCTCACCCTGTAAGTTCCCTATACTGGTTTCCTTTCGTCTGCCTTTCTCCTGAAAGAAGTAAAACTCTCCCCCATTAGCAGCTAATTTTTCACTGCGTAGCAGATTTCAAAAAGTTAGAAGAAAAAAAGTTTGAGAAGGTATTTTGTGGCAAAAATTATGGCATTGACAACCAGAAAAGTTCTGTATTTTTGCAAAATAGTGGCTAAAACTCTTAAGTATAAACATAAAGTTGTTTTTAACATTTTTCAAGTAAGATATTTCGATCTGAGACACAATTGCCTTTCATTTTGTAACTAATTTAATTTTTATTCAGAAGCTCTAAAAAAACCTCAAACCAACCTGAAATTTTCCTTTCCAAATAGAATGTTATATCATTCATCTCAAAATTACTTCTAGGTTTGCTAGCAATTTAGCAACATTTTTCTATTACAGTCTGAAGATTTAAGCTTTTCAAGATTTCATATCCCGGATAAAGAGATTTAAAGCATACTTTTAACTACATTATCCAAGCTAGTCTACAGTTTTACTCTGTGCTAAATTTTACAGTTTCAAGACCACTTCCTGCATATTTTTGAACCCTAAAGGAATAAAGAAATACCTGTAAAATCATGATTTATGCACTGCACAGCCTCATGGGCAACACACTTCAATAGTAGAAGTGTCATAGTGGCATATTTAGCATTTCTTTCCTTACAAGCAGCTATGGATATTTTTTGCTTTTAGGTTGTTTCACTCAGCCTTTGCAGGCTGTGTCCTCTCATGCTTCCTTTCAAGTGCTTTTCTTATATATTTTACCATTCTAGTATTTATGGTGCACTTGTTGATTACTTTTGGAGACCACATGTAATGGTGTCTATTTGTGGTTCGCACATAGAATCACAGAATATCTCAAGCTGGAAGGGACCCGTAAGAATAGAGTCCAACTCTCTGCTCCTTGCAGGACTACCTAAAACTAAATCATATGACCTAAGAGCATTGTCCAGACGCTCCTTGAACTCTGACAGGCCTGGTGCCTTGACCAGTTCCCTGAGGAGCCTCTTCCAGTGACCAACCACCCTCTCAGTGAAGAATATCTTAGAAAAATATATCTTAGAAAATACAAACACTTCAGGTGTTGCCTATCTGCAAATCTCCCAGTTTATCTTTGTCTCTCTGGTAGGATTTACTCTTTCTGATTAATTCCTTTGTATTTGAGTAAATCTGTAGAATCTCTAGACATGCGTGAGTCAAGGCAGTATTTCATGTGTTTCTGCCCTTAGACTTCTGCAGAACATCGTTTACCTCTGCTGTTTTAATGACAGATTCTGCATGGTCTGGGACTTCACTGAGCTTCCAGCGAGACTAATACATCTATGTTTGTAAGAAGGCCTAATGAATTAGAAAAGGCATTTACAATGACAGTGTGTTGGTGGCTTTTGTCCATAATGGCTGTTACCTGGAAGAGAGAATGTTCTTCTGGAAAGTGAATTTCTGATACAGGAACTGCTTCTTGTGGAGATATTGAAATGAATGTCCATCATCTAGGTAGAGCTCACCTATTGCACAGGCCTGTGAAACACACCGGATGGAGTACAAATCAACAGCAGCTTCTAATGCTGGCAATGAAACTAAAAATGTCTCACTGTATGTAATGCTTCATAGTGAGGGTGTGTCTTTATTTTTCTTTAGTGACTTGTATCCCTGGAAGGCTCAGGGAGTCCAGCTCTGAGAGTGCGTGAAGGCTTGAACGTCCTGGTTTTCTAAATTGACATAGGTGCCAGATGTCATCTCATTTATTAGAAAAGACAGTTGTGGGAAGTTCTCCCTCTGTGTCCAAGAAGTTTGTGGCCTACTCGTTCTCTGCTCCTTCCTCCAAGAGACTAGAGGAGGGATGAGAAAGGTCAGAAAAATGTTCTGCCTCTGCTATACTTGGATAGTCTTACTTTGAGGGAACAGTGGAAGGGAGATGGGAGCGCCCCCCCCCCCCCCCCCCAACTAGGAGAAGTGGAGGAGAGCCACTGCGCATAGAGATCAGATACCATTGTGCTGATCAAACAGGCAGCAAGGACATAAAAAGGTCATATGGAGTAAAAGACAACTTTGTAAAGGGAACGTCATCTCAGAGTACCTCTGTGTCCAGGGCCACATGGAGTTCATAAGAAATATCTATCATCCATTCAGTGGATTTTGCAGCCCTGGTCTTCAGAGGTATCACAGTGCCCCCCCGCTGGAATACAGGAATCTGCAAAAAAACAAAGCCAGGGTAGAAAGGTTTCATAGACTCTGATCATGTAATTTTAACTTGGAACAGGGATAACTGAAGCTTGCTCTCAACAAAGTTCAGAAATGAACTTTTACCAGGAGTACATAAAGAAAACTATTCAAGTAACAATGGGAATAGTAGTAATCTTCCAGTATGAGTACAAGCAAAGTATCTTTGCTTATAGAAGTCATGCTTACATCATCTCACTTTTCTCTGCCACCAGGACACATTACTGTTCCATCTAACTACAAAGGAGACTTTTCTTCTCTACAAAAGCTCTTTTAGATTACATTCCTACAAGGAGATTGAAATGTCACTTTTCTGATTTCAAATGTTGACAAAACAGAAGTCTATTTGGGTTTATCTGCTCAGTGGAAGTAGTATTTTAAAACAAAACCATACATTCTCCAGTGTTACCGGGATCTTCAGAGTGCCTGAATCTTCCATTCGTTTAAATTTCCTGAAATCATACCAAATCTATAAAAAACAAAAAAAGAATGAGTGTGATACATACAGCAAGATCTGTTGCCTCTGCAGATGCAGTTACGCTTCTGCTTAACCTTGCTGTCACTATTCTTAGTGACCTATTTGATGTGCAAGAAATACAATTTAATTTTCAAATCAAATTACTTTCTGGATGGAAGGAATAAATCCTCATTCCTGAAGCACAAAAATAAGCTGATCTTGTCTACAGTTTGCACAACATCTTTTATGTCTTAAAGCATCTGGAAGTGCAAAACAAAGAAATACCATCCTTTCTCTTTTTTTATTCTGGAACTCAGCATTTCTAGATTAAGTGTATCCACATTAAAGTGAAAATTAATAACAAAGTTACTAATAACAGGTCACAAAAAAAGAGCTACATCTGAAACTTCCCATATACCACACCTGCCAGCAGGTTTAACTGCTTTAAGTGTGCCAAGCAGTCAATTCCCACAGAGATATTGATAAAAAACGTTTTTGTTTGGAGAGCCTAGTCTGGTTTTCTCCTTATATTGAGAAGAATTCTAAATGTCCTTCCGTGCATTAGCAGAGTCACAAGGCTCCGCATAGTCTCACACACTCCTCTCTGCTGCTTTCTTTCCTCTTATGCCTTTCTAGAGTCTCAGGCTCTCCATTAGGAACTATTTTCCCCCAAAATTCTTTCCTTTCTCCCACCTCTCAGCTGTTTCAGCCACTCTGTAGGAGCGGACCACAGTGCCATCCTGTGGATAAAAGAGGAACTGATCTCTCTACATGTCAAAGCCTTTGCTACACACATCCCAGGCTACTGAGGCTTGTATTTCCTTGTTATAATTTTCCCTCCCCACAGCTTCCCACTGATTTCCTTATGACCTTTCTTCAAAGATCACTTTCCTTCCACATAAAAGACTAACCCAACGAGAAATACGTGAAAAAAAGGGAACTGACAATTTAGTGAAGCTGATTCTTCGTGTTCCATGAGAAGCAGCAAGTCTTGAGGGGAGATTTACATTATAGGAGACCTGAGGTTTGTGCAGCAACTCTTGGAAAAGCGCAAAAGTAAATTTTCTGTGAGCCAAGCATGTGAGGTATCAAGATGGAATGGCCAGCCGGCCACTGGCACAGCGGCAGTACTCCGCAGTTATGAGACGAGGAACTGGAAGATTGCTGTATACAACACTTCTTTGGACTGAACAGCTGAGCAGCTTCATATTCATCCTCACCTCCTCTGACCCTGGAAGCAGAACACTCACGGCCTTGGCTTCTTGCTCTGTGACTGGATGCACCAACAAAGCATTTCCTGGAGAAAAACATAAACACAGCTGTGGTCCTCAAGGCCACATCTCACCGGAGCAGAAGCTGTGTGCTCTGGGGTTGTCAGCCTCCCATAGCTATTTTAGGGGCTTGCTTAGGCACACCATATGCTTAGGTTCACTTTCTACTGGAAAAAAAGGCGTGTGTAGGGAGCTGATGGCTGCCTGGGTCTTGTTCTGTTATGGCACTGGGATGCAGCTGTGCTTTGCTGCATACCCACCAGCCTGGAGGCACTTCTGGCCCCTCGTAGTCTAAGAGATGACTTGGTTTTGCTCTTTGGTTGAACAAAAGAACACATTTTTCTAACTGTCCTGGTTTCAGCTGGGATAGTTAATTTTCTTCTTAGTAGCTGGTGCAGTGCTGTGTTTTGGATTTGGTAGTGAGAATAAAGTTGAGAGCACACTCATGTTTTCTGTTGGTGGTAGGTGATGGTTATACCAAGTCAAGGACCTTTCAGTTTCTCAGGCCCTGCCAGCCAGAGGGCTGGAGGGGCACGAGAAATTGTGAGGGGACACAGCCAGGACAGCTGACCTGAACCAGCCAAAGGGATATTCCATACCATAAAGCATCATGCTGAGTATATAAACTGGAGGCAGTTGGCTTGGGCCTGCTGACTGCTGCTCAGGGACTGGCTGGGCATCAGTCAGTGGATGGTGAACAATTGTATCGTGTATCACTTGCTTTTTTTCCCTTCGTTTGAATTTTATTCCTCTCCTCCTCTGAAATGCTCTTTGCCACACTTAGCTTTGCTGCTGCATCTTGCCTACCTTGGTCAGACTTCTGTGTGAGAAGAGAATGTCCCTTCCTTTGAAAGTCATTATTAGGCAATCTTGAGACCAGAGGTAAAAAACAATAATACTGAAATGCAACACCCCCCTCCCATTCTCTCTTTCCATATAGGCTGAACGTGCTTTACACAAACACACTCATCTCTTCAGCTTAACTTCTGAGAAAACTGAGTTCAGCAGCCAGCCATACTGGAGTAAAAAATGATCGGCTTTGGATGGTAGTTGTTTGCTACTATCATTTCTGAAGCAAACTGCGGTCTTAGCTGCCACATTGAACTTCCACATTTCAGGTCAAAACCGACCATGTTTTTTCAAAGTGACTAGTGAGACTGAACTCAAGTTCTTCCATCTCATATGACCCCTGTTTTCAAAGTGCTGTCAAAAATGAGTCCCTTAAAGAGGTCTCAAGTTCTATATTCAGTTACAATATAATTTTTAAAAGTCTTGGGCAGAGTTTTCATGTTTTGTTTTTGTTATCTGACACTATCACCTCAAAAATATTTCAACTCAAACTCCAGAGAATGAGAAGACACCTGCTTACCCAGCATGTACTCATTTTCCACACCAAAAGTTTCTATTTTCCCTGGAAACTCTACCCAGAGAGGCCTGTAGAAAGAAAGATAGAGATCCAGTTAGCTTCTCCACTCCCACTAGCCTGCTCAAAGCTTTCTGGCATTTTCAGGCTCCATTTTCTCTCTCTCTTTACAGGGTACAGCTATTAAGAACTGAAGATAGAGCAAGGTCCTCTTCTGTGCCTTAAAGTACCCCTTTTGAGTCACTGATGAGAGTTCCCAGTAAAACATGGGTTAAGACACTCCAATACACCTATGGTTTGGCCTCCTGCAGCATCACCTTCTTCCCTCCTGCCTTCTTCCTTACAAACCTGCACTACATATACCTTCCTTCTAGCAAAGGAGAGGTGGATGAGCCTGTCTGTCATAGCCTACCAGCAGCGCTGACACCTGATGAGCTAGTCCCTGCAGCACAGTCCTTCCTGTTCTCAGCAGCCCGCTACAGCTTTCATAGCATCTCCTCCTGGTCATGACTGAGAAACCTGCACCAGAAGTTAATTTTCAGTCTTTCTCAAAAAAGGGTAGCGCAATCACCAGCTGGTTACAGAACAGGAGTTGTGTATTTAAAATCTGAGAGATCATGACAATAATAGCTCATTCAGAAGCAGGCTCTGGGTTTTCTTACACAAAAAGCCTGGCTCATCTGCGTACTCACAGGCATCCACTTGTTCACTGCAGCCCTGCTGTTTGTGTGCTTGCTAATGAGACACGTTTTCCACTCCGCTTGTTTCAGTGAAAAAAATATCATGCTTCCTCTAATTCTGTACCTACTGCAGCAAATGTAGCATACTCAAAGTTTTATTTGCTATTGTGGGCAGTGCATGTGTCAACATAAACTTCATTTTAAGAAAGACAGAAACCCACTCTCTATGTCAGTGCATACAACAGGGACATCTATGCCTGTGTAATACCCATATACCTATGCAACAGATGCTCACACTATGTAATGCAAATCGTCTTTGAAACTCAAACCACTCAACTCTAGTCAACAAGACCTTAATGTTTTTAAAACTCAGGAGATGTATTGTATTTGGATAATAGTTAAGTAAAGATAAATGTAGTGCAAAAAGACAACTCCAGGGCAACCTCAAAGACACAGCAATACCTGGCAGATCAGTGACATTCATTTCTCGCTGAAAGGATTGTTGCATTCAGTTCCACTGAGTCACTTTTTTATTAGAGGTTAGAGAGCAGCAGAACAGAAGTTTATTTTCTAATTTCACTTCTGTTCTAGATTACTAGATCATTTACTAAAAGAAAAATTGTAAGAAATACTGCAGAGATAAATGATCAGATTATCAATAGGAAATAAGCTTTTATAACAGTATCAATTCAGCCATAACAAATATTTTCAAGAGGGGCAAAATGACCTTTAGGTTTTTAGATCAGCAGGTTCAGAGACCATCAAGCACCGTTTTAAGTGTGAGTCGGAATACTACATAATGTTCTTTATCATGACGAGAAGTTTGGAGCCCACAATACTTTAAAAACATGTTTAAAGTCTGTGCAGTGTTTACTGAATTAGTGTGGTCCAGGTGTCATTTGGAAAAAACCACAAAAAATGTAGTCTTCCTCTGTGAACCCTACCAAAGCTTGCAGAACGCACGACAACAGAATTTAGTAATTTTTGTGTCTTTTGTCTTTAATATTTAAATAAGTAATCACAAAAAGAAGATGGTAATTTAACTTCCCTCCTCCAAGTAATTTCCTGAAGATAATCACTAAACCTCCTGACATGTTCTTACCTCATAACTGGTTCAGCCGCTGTGTGAGCCCGATAGAACAGTGTGTATAAGTATGGCAGGAGGACGTAGCGCTCTCTAATGGCTTCCCTGATGATCTGGGTGTTCTTCTCCCCAAAGAGCCACGGTTCTCGCCGTTTGCTCTCCATGTTAGAATGACCTCTGAAGAAGGGCTGGTAGGCTCCAGCCTGATACCAGCGAACAAGTAATTCTGGTTCTGGATCTCCAATAAACCCTCCCACATCAGCTAGATATTGCGCAGACAAATAAAAATACACATTTTTGGAAATTATTCTGAAAAATGTGCAGTTCTTCTCTAACAAACATTCTAAGTGTATAAATCCATGCATTTCACAATGTGCTTGCAGTTCTGCTGTTGGACGGCTGCTTGTCCAAATGAGAGTGGAAAACTGGTGTAGTATGTTATCCTTTAATAAAAATCTCAAGTGAGCTTTTGGAGGCTAGGTGAATGCTTTCCTCAGTGACAGAGGACTGTCACAGTGATGGTACAGACCACCACCTGAGGACTGCTGCTCCAGATGGGATGCAAACACGAGATAAAAATTAGTGGAGGTATGATGGTGAGAGTCAAGTTACTGGCTTCTGAAGCCAGACTAATCTGTAAAACTGCCTAGAAATGCACTGAACTGTTTAGCTTGGAATACAAGCTTGGTGGCACCACCGATAGTGATTGTAAGCAACCAGCCGAACACCTTACCTCCACAGAACGAAATCCCTGCCATGCTGATGGTGAGAAGCATTGGAATGGATATTTTCAAGTAACTCCACTCTGCTGTGTTGTCTCCAGTCCACACTGCCCCTGGAAATACCCAGTTTCAGCATTACACAGGGAAGTTGGGCATACGCTTCAGTTTATGCTTGCAGTTAAGGAAAGAAGACAAGAATGGTCATGAAATACCGGTGAACTGCTGTTCATTGCAACTTTTTTTTCTTTATACACACACGCTCCTGAAATACGCAACAAGAGCAGGTAGTGGTTTGTCACAGGACACAGGTTGTTATTCTGCCTTTAACTTGTACACACTTTACCAACCTCTCTCGATTTAATCACTTGCACTCTTATAAGCTCACTGTGTCAGTATTTCTAAGATAAGTTCACTGTGTAGTAGTAATATCTGGAAAGGACAGAAACTAATAGAACAAAACAGCATGGAAGGCATCCAGCTCGTCCTTACTTACCATACTTCTGTGATCCTGCAAAGAAAGACCGTGTGAGGACAAATGGTCTCTCTTTTCCTGAAGAACGTCTTATGAGTCCTTCTGCAGTTGCCATTTGCTGAAAATCATGAACATAAAAGTCAGGAAGATAAACTCTATAATTAGGATATTCGCCACACCACCTTTTTAGCCCTTCCAAGGCAGGAAAATCAAGAAATCTGTACCCATAAATAATAACTATTATTAAAGTAACACTTTCTTATTATAATACACTTGAAAAAAATATTAATATTGTGTAGTTACAGCCAATGCCATTTACACTGTTATGGTAGAAAGGCATGGATGTTGTCACATTTTCTTGTGATCACTCACAGAGTTTATTTCAAACATGGCAACATCCAGCACAGCAGAGTTGATAGACCTTGATGGAGGTTACACAATACGAACTACTGTGTAAATTACCACATTTTGTTGTGGTTTGTGTCTCCAGATATTCTACCTGGTAGAATCCGTAGAGGTTGTGTACTTCCCGATGCTCCCAGTTGTTGTAGTGCACAGCATCTTTCTGCATTGTTAGTTCTGCCCCTTTGAAGACTGAAGGCTCATTCATGTCGTTCCACACAAACAGGATATTAGTGGATCCCTACGATACAGGGTAGCAATTAGGACATAACACAGCCATTGCTGTGACTTGGTGTGGTTATCTCTAGTGGGTGTCAAACAGTCTGGGGTATGAGTTGAAACAGCAGCAGCAGCAGCAAAGCAAGACATGTTAATTATACTCCTGTGGTCATTTGAAAGCTGCCAGTCATTCATCTCATCTCTCCTGGTGGCCCTTCTGGTCAGGGTGGTGGCCTATCAGCCCACTTGATTTTTGCAATTCTTATAATACTTACTAGGTACTTACTATTCCTGCCTGTTGGTGAGGGAAAAGAGGCAGGGAAAAGAGAAGTAGCAAATAGCCATGAAGAAAAAGATCAGAGAAGGCCAGAAGAGAAAGACTGGAGAGGAAAAGCAGCATGGGAAATGTCTACTATGCATGTCTGCTACAGGAGTAGTTTCAACAACCCTACTGCAAAGCAGAACTTCGGGGCGGGACGTGGTAGAACTCGAGATGTCCAGCAGTGTTTACCCACACACCTTCAGCACTAGGCAGGAGTGCTGGGAGGAAGGTCAGGGTGAAATTACCATGAGCTATGAGAGAACATTCTCACATCACTCCTTGTGTGCTACCATGGTAGTAAAAGCTGGAATTGCAGCAGCAGTGTTAGATTGCAGGCTGCTAAAACGCCTGCAGTTTGGCCATCCTACTGCTGCAACTAAATGAGCAGGTTCACTAGTGGCATATGCATTCCAACTTTCTTAGTGTAGATAAGCTCATGGAGAAAATCCTTCTGTGGTACTTCATCTTATCAAGATACTTTCCTCTACATTATCATAATACAGCTACAAAAGCCACCAAGTTGCTTAACCCGTAGTTTATCTTCTCTCTTTTCACCATTTTCAGGCTTTCTGGAATATGCAGATCAGAGCAAATAAATACACACCTTGTACGTTTTGAAGGTAAACTGATCTGCATACCATTTTCGCACTTCAGGATTGGTGAAATCCAGGTAACAAGAGGAACCTGTGGATATGGGAGATCCCAATTATTTACCTGATTTTAAGAGCAGACTTGCTTTGTCTTTGCACCTAAATACAGTGGCCAAAAGCTAGGATGCTTTCCACAATGGGCAGCAATAATGTAGTTGCTATTGTTTCTGAGACAAAAGCTCAAGAGCAAATTCCAGGCTGACTTGGAACTCAGTACACCTCTTGCCATGTTCTGCAGGCCAACACATGTAGATGCTGATGGTCTAAAGCTCAGCACCACTTAAAAATGACTGCTAGCAGTTTGAAGCATGTTCAGATGTGAACAGAACGTCAGGGAGAGACAGCATCCCTGGCATTTTGAGCTCAAACAGGAAAGTGTCACTGAAAAGCTGAATAACTAAATCCTGTCATGCTACTAGAAGTTGTAATATGTCCTTGATTTTTCCCATTTTCATTCCTTTGCCGGAATTGTGGGTTT
This sequence comes from Falco naumanni, assembly GCF_017639655.2. Taxonomy (NCBI): domain Eukaryota; kingdom Metazoa; phylum Chordata; class Aves; order Falconiformes; family Falconidae; genus Falco; species Falco naumanni. Next base: position 49,334,705 of record NC_054060.1, on the reverse strand, counting down.
TCTGTCTGTAAAGAAGGGGGACAAGCTCCTTTGCCTCCCTGCAGTAAGATCTCCTCATGAAAAACAACGTGTCAAATCAGGGTTCACTTAATTCATCCAGCCCACATAAGCTGTGCTCACCGCAACAGACCAGCCTGCATTTCTGTTACCCAAAACAATTTGGGAAGAGGGATAGCTGTTCTGACCAACAAATCCAACTTTTTTAGTTTGAGACACTTGGACTATCTACAGATCCAACAGATGTAACAGAGGAAGTTGTACAGCTGAAGCAATTGGAACATGACAAAGAAACCACAAAGTACATGAAATTGTGAATATTCACCAAAAATGCAAGGAATGTAAAAATCCCAATTAAACTTTTCCAAAATTTTAAAAATAAATAGCTTGAAATGTAGAGACAGAGAAGCTTTTTACCTGGCCAACAGATGCCCTCAAAATCTTGCCCATTTCTGTCTTTCACAAAATATCCTTTGTCTTTTGCCTGTGAATACAGGGTATACGTGGGATCAATCTTAATGTGGGGATCTACAATGACGACAAGCTGCCAGGATAAGAAAATAAAATGCATCATTAGCAACAACTGTACTGAATAAAACAGTAGAGTTCACTTTTGATAAAGGGCAAATAATGACTTCACTTCAGGTAAAGAAGGTAGCTGTGTCAATAATTTAACAAAGCAGTTACCAGTTCTCGTATATACTGTGCTAGACTTATGTATAATAGCTGAATTTACAAGGAGGGCAGGTACTCATGCTTACCCCTCTGAAATAAGGGCCAAAAACCATTGTTTCAGACAAAAGCAAGTACCCTCACCCCTAAACCCACCATGTTTAATTCACTGCTGTATTCTGTGAATGGGAAAACACCTGACTTCCATGTTCATGTCCCTGCTTAAAATCATTTGCCTTTAGACACTTAAACATATCTTAATTTATATAGCATACAACAGCAAAAGAAATTTCTAATTAAAAAAAAAAATAATGTATTTTGCAGTTACTTTCTGCTGCCATTAACTGCCTTGCTGTTAAGTGAAAGTACTATAGTTCCAACTAAGAGATTATAAAACTTGAATGCTATTTCAACAGTCCTCTGTTCATTGACTTTTAGCAAAGGTTAGGCATTAAGCCATTCCACAACTGTTAGGCATGAACTGTCTACATTTTAATACCTCCATAATTCCAAGGAAAATATTTTAGCTGTAAAAGCAGAAATAAAGACTAACTAAGCTAACAGGCTGCATATCATACCAGGACTTCACCAGAAGAAAAAAAAAACAATTTCATTTATGGTAAGTAATCCTATCAACAGAAAGCACAAATTAAAAAGTAGTGTCAATACAAAGAACAGCTGAAGCAAGGATAGTAACTACCGATGGTGAAAGCTCAAGTTAAGTAGGAAAATTTTCTACTGTGCCCATCAAGGACAGCACTGGGCTGCTTCTGTAAGGTGGAGCTTCACAGGGGTCAAACTTAGCCTGGTGGTCAGGGTACAAAACCGACTATGAAATAATAAAATGGCAAGAGAAGCTGTATTAAACAACATAGCTTGCATACTGGAAGCATCACCAGACTGCAACACAGTCTGATTTACTCTACTGTAGTTAAACTGCTTCCAGTATCTGAAATACCTTCGTTAAAGCTAGATTGGGTAGCTTCAAACTACGAAGAAGTATTTTATATCTTCCTGCTATATTATTTACCTTGCGTTTTTTCTTCCTGAGATGTTCTTGCATCTTTCTGGGGTTCTGGAATTTCTTTTTGTCCCAAGTAAAATACCTTTTGCCATCTGTGTGCTCTATGTCCAGCCATATCACATCATAAGGAATGTCATGTTCATCAAAGCCAGCGTCTACTGCCTTGACGTCTTGCTCATCCTCATAATTCCACCGGCACTGATGGTAGCCCAGAGAAAAAAGGGGGGGCAGGGCTTGAGTGCCTAGGGAGATTATATAAATTAAATCAAGGTAGCACTGTTAATACTCTTCAGGATTTTATCTAGAGACTCTAGAAAAGTTAACATGATTAATATGTATCTGTTTGGAGCTAGGAACTGCTAGCCTGAGTTGAGCCTAAAGCACATTCTTCATACTGAAGTGACTGAACTCTTGAAATAACAAACATTACAACCAGCTCAACAGCCAGAAAGAGCAGAGGGCTGTAATAATAATACAAGACTGAGAAGGATCTCACTGTTCCATAATGATGAAGTGTTATTTCAGTAACCAGTGTAATTTTTTTCTTTTTTTTTTCTAATGTAAATATAGTCTAGATTAGCTTAACTGTCATTAATGCAAACAAATAGATTTTAATCAGTAGAATGCAATTCCTGTGACTGCTTGAACCTGAGTACTGTAAACAGGCCCACAGGTGCTGCCGTACAAGAAGAACCATGGAATTGCAATTGTTAGGAATTTTTAAAATTAGAAAACATGTATATATATATGTATATGGCCAAAGGGAGCTGGGAAACCTTCCTGAGTGTGCACTTCTGCTGGGAGAGATCCTCTTGCAACCTGGCTACTTTCCTATTCCTGTTCAGCTGAACCACATTCTCTCCATAACATCTCTGCAGCAAACAATCATTGCTAGTACACCAAAGAACTATCAGGGATGTTTCTGTGCTTTTAATTCTCTTTAGTACGTAAAGAATTTTGCTTTTGTAACATGTTCATCCTCTTGCCTTCAATTTTTTCGTCTCTTTCTGAGCCCCTTGTGTCCTTCCTTTCCCCTATCTGCTATCAGGGATGTTTCTGTGCTTTTAATTCTCTTTAGTACGTAAAGAATTTTGCTTTTGTAACATGTTCATCCTCTTGCCTTCAATTTTTTCGTCTCTTCCTGAGCCCCTTGTGTCCTTCCTTTCCCCTATCTGCATGTTGTCTCTTCTCCCTTCCCTAATGGAACCACTGGACAGTTACCAATATTCTTTCTCTACATTCCAGGATATGTTACTCTGTGACTTCAGTCTTTTCTCATTATAAGGTGGCCTGCCTTGACAGTGACTGGCAGTTCTAGCCCCCTGTGTCTCCACACTTCATCCAAGGCAGCAGATTCAGACAGCAGTAACTACGCTGGCTTCTCAACTAGGGCCAAATGTGACCAGCTGCAAATGCTACGAAAACAAGGATGGAGGCCTGTCTTCACAAAGTACCAGCCTTTGCTCTACCAACTGCAGTTTGGGAACAAGTGGCCTCCTGCACACAGTGGGCTAGGTAAATATTAACCCATGCCTGGGTACAGCATGTTCCTCTGAGAATCTCCCAGGTAAATGTGCCATACTGACTCCCATTATGTGAGTTAGTACCTGTCAGTTGTGCAAACTGCTTGAAGATATCAAATGCAGTGGGTCCCATCAGCAGGAAAACATCAATGATCCCACTTTCTGACATCCAGCGCACATCAGTCAGAGGCACTGCTCTCTGCTTAGCAGCCTCTGCTGCAGACCCGGATGACATGGGCTTTGAAGGAAACCAAGGTAAAAGTGAGTACATCTCTATCAAACTTTTGTTCAGTCAAGGAGCAAAGATGGAAACCCACAAAAATCAGTAACACACACCTGGTACCTGGCAAGTATTAGGAATATACACTGAATGTCTCATATATCCTTCACAAATCCTTTACCTTGCATGCTGGTTATACAAGATAGAGTAATAGTTAATGAGGAAAAATGGATAATGGGGGGCAAAGTAATTAAAGCTTTTCTGTAATTACAGACTATGCATTTTCTGCAGGAGTTTTGAGTAGTATCTGTAACTGCATCATAAATAATAAAGAAAATTAATAATGTTAACCATGTAATGAAGCAAGATTTTTTTTCTCACTGTTTCAATTGTAACAGTATTTGTATGTTTGTGTTTCAAGAGTTGAGGGAGTTCATTTCCTGAACTTTCTATGTTTCTTGAAGGTCAGTTACAATCTACAGAAGAATAAAACTACTAAGCAGAAATGTGTGGCAATTCCAAGAATTTAAAAACTCAGAAAAATTTCTCAAACCCAAGAGATTGTCAAGATATCTGTCCACCCTTTTTTCTGCTTCTACATCCACTTGTGTAGATTTTTTCTGCTCCAATATTACATATTTCCTCTCTGCCTTCTCTGCAGACTTGTTAAGACACAAGTTCTTTAACTTGACTCTTGAAAGGAGTCATCTCCTTGTTCTTTTTAGTGGTTTGATGCAATAAATTTAGCAATAGGGAGGACAGGAGGAAGAGACTGACAATTTTCATTAGGGAGCAAAAGATAAATCTCCAGCAATGTTGTTATGTTCGTGTTGGACTTGCCCTGGTGTGTTTTCTTTATTAAATTCTGAGGAAAGTGAGCAGCTCACCTCAGCTACTGCCTTTGTACTAATATCCACCAGCGTTTCTGAAGAGTTCAGCCAGAAAATCCCTGCAGTTCTGTTAGGCTTGTGTGCTAAGAGAAGGGGCACCGAACCGTAAATGCCTATTTTGTCATGTATCTTGTGGCCGAAGATATCCAGATTATAAAGCCGGTAGGCATCACCATCGCTAGGACAAACAAACAGATGTGTCTGTTATACGTAAGCATCCCACACTAGGCCAATTTTAGCTGTATTGCCATTCCTCTAAGCCCAATGAACACACTCTGTATTATGGTCTTTTGTTTAGCAACCAAAGCTGAAATGTGGACAGCCTAGATTGCTACTCCTTTGCTTTGGTCCTAGCTATCTTAATTAAACATTTCTGCTGCCAGTCAGACTACTGTTCATTTGCTCTAAGTCCTAAAATATAAATTCTGAACTCTCTTGTCCTTCCATGGAGTTGCTCTTCTAAGAGTTCTGCTTAAACATGACCAGTCCTGCAATTCACAAAAAAACTGCATGGAAAATTGCGTGAGAAGAGAAGGGGTCATTCATGAAACTGCAGAGTGGAAAGGGAAAGCAGAACAACTTACTCCATGTGGACAGGGGCTGTGTTTGCTGTACCATTACACTAAAATATACACTATAGAATATACATATCTCGAGCTGTTGTCTGCGTTAAATTATTAAAGACAATGTTATAGCTCTCGTCTACAAAAAATGATACTGTTTTCACTAGCAATCTACCACCTTTACCTGGTGTTTTTGAGAAGAAGTGCTTCTGTGTGTTGTGGTATTCCATAAACATGGTCAAATCCGTGTAGAGAGAAGTCCGTGCCTACCGAACTAGGACCTGAGGGAATAACATTAAAAGAGAAGACTACAGAGTTCCAGTCTCAGGCTTAGCTGAAAGCAACAGAGCAGAGCAATCTAACTGAAGAAAAATATTAAAAAGCAGGTTTTAATAATCAGCTCTTTCATTCTTGCTTTCAGCTTCACTTCCATTATTACCTCTATGCTACAGAGGTAATGTTTTAAACAGATTTTATGGTACTTATTCTGATTTTGATCTGCTTATGAAGATAAAATGAATCACTTAAATAGAAAAAAAACAATACATGTAATAGCGGGTATCTTCCTTATTCTGTAGTGAAACTGCTTAAAATTATCTCCTGTTTCTATCCCAGTACCTACAAGGCAAGCTTTGCAGTACAGTGGACTTCAGTGTCAGTTGCCTGTTTTGTACTGCTCTTCAGCCTCAGCCAGGGAAGCAGCATGAAGAGCCCCTGCCAGTGATATCATTTTGTCACATCACTGAGTCCAGAGCAACTTTTGGCAGGTGACCAGAGATCCCGCAGACTGACAAGCAGCAGCCTCAGGATCAGAACCTGACCATATGGACTTCTTCCTCTAACACAGAGAAACAGGAAAACATGATGCCGACCTCATACATCAGATACACCGTAAACAACAAGCTTCCTGCCCCTCTGTGTCTTGACTGTGAACTGAAGAAGCTGCTGTCACCCAAAGGAAGCACTTCCAGACCTCTCTCGCTCTACTGCAGCTGCTAGGTGGTGCTGGTTGCTATATAAGTCTGCACGATAGTGGTAATGGACAAAACTAACCAACTCAATTAATGTAGAATATAACTGGACAGACAGCACACGATCATAAAATCTGGTAATTAATAATTTAAATTGTATTTGAGCTACTGACCTATACGGTTCTAGAATCTCCTTATCCCTTAAGACTGCTCAGTATTTCCTTTTGTAAGTCCTCTACTTAAAAAGTTTCTCTGCAACAATTATTACTGCTTAGATATGATTTCTTATATGTCGTGAGAATAAACTACAAGTGAAATCAATGTTATGTGATGATATTCAAACAGAAAAAAAAGAAAATAAAAAGGAAATAATACATTATATACCAGTCAACCAATGCAGATAGGGCTATGCTGCATCAGAAATGGCACTGTGAGCTGATGTGATGTGTTGCATTTAACGTGTTCCCTCCTGAACAGAAATCTAACAAATATTTCCAGTACTTTTGTCAAATTTGTTACCCATTACTCATATCTGATAGGTTAAAAGAAGGCACGAGTGAGACACTGATAAACATTAAGCAGCTAAACAGAATGCAGACAGAAATATGAACACAGGTATATACAAAGCAGTAAAGCTGTTTTCAGAACAGACAGACTTACCATGAGCTTTGACATCTAAGAAACTGCCAAATTTCTCTTGCCAGAGACCTAGATCCTCCTGTTTCCCCTGCATAAACAGAAATAACTAAACCTAGAAAATGCAATGGCTCACACCATCTATTTCTAAGAAAAATATGTTTATTCACATGAGCTTTGTATATTGTTAACTGCTTTTTTGCTAAATATGGTTAATATAAGTAAATCCAAAACACAATTCAGATCCTGCTTCAGCAATTTACACTGAAGAACAGATGTGCTAGTGGAGCACACATGCACTCTGCTACAGCACAAAAGTAATACCTGAGGTCTTGGATAAAATCATAGAATGACAGAATAGCCCAGGTCGGAAGGGACCTCAGAAGATCATCTGATCCAACCTTTCATGGGAAAGGGAGCCTAGATGAGATTATCTAGCACCCTGCCCAACTGCATCTAGAAAACCTCCATTGATGGGGACTCTACCACATCCCTGGTGAGACTGTTCCAGTCAACGATTGTTCTCACTGTAAAATATGTCTTTCTTCTGGATGTTGAACATGATTATGAAATGTAAAGACTGCATGGATGGAACAAACAGGAAAACCTATAGAAACAGAAACGGACCCGGTCCCCTACACAGTAAGGGTCAGACAACACAAAAGCTCTCCAGACTCTCTGGAGTCCTGTGTAACTGATACTTTTAGCTTCCTTCACACTTTGAGCCTTGTGCCCTGTCATTCATTGTCCTAGAATTTCCACTTTTTGCAGCTTCTTTCCCAGTTTTATTTTCTACATTTGTCCCAGAATAAGCAGGCATGGCCTCTTGCAGCTGTGTGACTCCCCGAAAGCAAGCATGCTCCCTGGCAGGACTCAGAGTTCAGACACAAGTATGCTCAAGGCAACATAGCTCCAGCAATTTATAACAGGAGGGTGGAGTAAGCAGCCATCTGCTCTACAGAAGGCTAAAATTGTATCATGGGCATAACTCATCCTCCTGAGAAAACTGGTATGTGCCTTTATGTGCTGCCAGGGCCCAGTCTTTTTTCAGAGAGACTCTCACTTCTGTGTTAAGCATGAATGTATGTGGAGGCACATTTTTGGACTCTTATAAAACAGGTCTTGCTTTTTTTAAATGCTCCTTGCAATGAGCAGGGAATTTGAAAATGACTAAATATCACCACAAAACTCCCTTTTACATGTCTACTCCAAATCAAGCAAGAGACCAAAAGAGAAAGAAATTCTTCATAAAAAGGCCACAGAAAAAACATTTTTGAGCTAGATGTGCCTGACTGATGCCTTCTACAACCCTCGTAAAACACATAAACCTTTGTTCAGCTATAAATTTGCAAAATATCTCAATACAAAATAGCAGCTCCTTTCTGATTTTCACTGGAAAGTGGTTAGACTATGCTTGTAAACATTGTACCAGAAGAAAAAAACATATGATTCTAATTCTCTTTTCTACAAAATATTCATGCTGAATTTGCAGTAAGCATGGGTTACCTTGCAGGAATCACTTGCTGCCTCCTCATTTTCTCCTGTAGGTTTTCTAGCGAAAATGAATACACAGAAATGATCAGTTTATTGTTAATGCAAGGAAGGATTTCAAACAGAAAATTCATAAAACATTATGCATTGCCTTACACATTATGTAAGAGTTTTGGTGCTCGCTTGACTGTTCTGAAAACTGATGCCATAGTTGAGAGCTCTAAATGGCAAATAATTTTAATATTCAATGTGTCAAAATAAACTCCACTCACTATTTGAGTTAGGTCGGCTCCCTGGCCTTCCACATTTATTTCCATTTGCATCAGCGTTTTACCTGCCCAGAAGATCCTCACTTCTTTGTCATTTTCTGTTAAGGGCTGACTGTTAATTACAATTTCTGAAATAATGTTTTCTAGGAGAGACGTTTGCTATGCTCTTTTTCTAGTCATGACATCTCCTGCACTGTGGTTCCTCACCCTTTCAGCACTTAGTGGGATTGACCTGTAAAATCTTGCAGCTACATGGCACATTGTTAAGAGCTTATATGGCAAGTAAAACTTACCTAAAGAGTAAGTTTAGTCATAAAAGGAGATGAAACTAATAACTTCATTATACTACTATCACTCATTCCCAAGAAAGACAAGGGGTACCAGGATACTTTAGTGTTTTGCACTAAATTGTTTGGCCATTAAATGAGGTTAGCATTTTGCACATGGCTGCTGCAAGGGATTAAAAGTCTGCAGTTAACTGATCTAGAACTTCTTCGGTAAAACTTCACCATTGTACTCACTGGTATGAAGTAAAAGAGAAGACAGATTTCAATGCATAAGAGCTTCTAACACAGAAATTGCAATTCCACAGAATTCTTTATCTTCAGCTCCAGCATAATCAGTACATACTATGGTGCAATAGACAGATACTGTACCTATCACAGGGAAGTGGTTGTAGATGCTCAAAATACAACAACCCATTGGAATTCATGCTCAGAACAGTCTCACCCTTGGACTGTAGCTCAACCTGGAAGGGATTTGCTGTGACTTGAAGTTTGTAGTCCTCGCTAACACTTGACAGCACCAAAATACCTGCCTCCTTCTGGGATATGAAGAGTCTGGGAAATGAACAGCTTTATATGAACAAGCAGCACATGAAATCCACTGTAACTAAACAATGATTTGAAACACAAGATGGGCTGAGAGTATCCACATACATTATAAAAACCTCAAGGCTTTACTTTTGAAAGTAAATTAGCCACATGCGTTGTTATTTTCTCTTCCTGTTAACAACTCTGTGTTGCAGAGAAAACTAGTGTAGCACAAATGAAGGAAAAGGGAAAACATTCTTGCAAATGAAGCTGCGCAAGTTACTAAGGTGTTAAATCATCTTCCCATCACTTACCTCTGGGTGGTAGGTTCCTTTGTAAGAACGTCAGGAACTTTGTATCTTGCTCTGAGAGGAGTTGCCTCATCAATTTTAAGCCTGAAAATATTGCCTTCTATTTCACAAATTTCTACTTGTAGAAGAACCTGGGAGCAAACAGATGAACGGGCCGCGATAAAAAATAGCAACCAACTTTTCAACTCAACATCACCAAACACTTACTGTCTGGAAAAAAAATGCCTGCTTTCTGATTTGATGTTCTTTAGCATTGGTCAGCTACAATCATCACCCATATGAACTTGCACCAGCTAACTCTACTCCCCTTTGAAGAAGCAACTCTTTTTAAATGGACTCCTTATCTTCAAGTCTCTCATGTCTAGCACTTTGCAGCTTTCCCCAAAAGCAGCATGGAAAACAGGGGTAGTATACACCAATCCCAAAGTTTAGACAATTTCATTACTGTGCTGTCAATATAAGTGTGGGACACTATTGAGATGTGGGCTTTTTGCAAAAATGTCAGTGCTCTGTGTTCACTAGTATCCACAGTGGTGCTGACACTGATGGCACTGATGAAAGACACCTAAAGAAAATGTGTAACACTGCCTTACCCACTGTAACTTGCTATTTTAAAGTTCAGGGAACTGGGAAGTCACCCTGTTCTAGCTCATATAACACGACTCATTTCTCTTCTGTAGAGGATCCCTAAAGCACAAGTCTGATTTTTTTGTTTTTTGTTTTTTCCTTTCTTCATCTCTCCTTCCATGAGACACAAAACTGGCTGCAGAATTTTGGCCCGGTATCTTTTCCCTCTACATGAAAGCCAATCAGCCCTGCTCTCTTCAAAGACATAGAAGAATGAAAGAGCCATAATACCAGAGGTAGAGTAGTCAAGAGAGAAAAAATTAATTTGGAGCTCCAGATTCTGCTTCCTAGGAAATATATTATGCTTTGTATAAACCCCTGAATAGTCTAGGAAGCTACAGAGCCTTCAGTCTTTTACCTACCTTAAAATCTAGACAAAGCATAGGCTCCCTTTTCTGTGCTGACTGTAAAGAAGGTCAGGATTAACCAGAGAGGTAGAAAATACTTTTTTGCAGAGTATCTACATAGTGTGATGCTTATGAGCATGGAACAGAGCTGTAGTTCCAAACTCTCATCATCTGAGGATGGGTTAGGTTGCCTATTGTCTAACTGAATGTGCTAGCTGCTAAGCTGGTAAAAAAACCTCTTCCTGGCTGTCGTCTTAAATGCAAAGACGACTTCTTTTCCCCCAAAAACTGCCTTTGAGCAAATACAGGAATGCAAAAGACATGGTTAGGAGGTGCTGGAACATAGGTCTTTTTATTACATTATAGAAAAAGAATTTATTATTTTGGAATAGTGGAGAAAACTGATTTTTTTTAAAAAATAGATACAAAGAGTTCTATTCATAAATTCGTTAAAAGATTTTTTTTTAGTTCCTTAGAATACCTGTTCTTGCACAGTCTCAAGCTGCCAATAAATACTGACCACTAAGGACATCTTTAGGCTGATACTTCGCATATCTGAAATATCTGTCACTGAAGAATCTCAAAACCTGCAAATACTATCAGACTTGTTGATAATATTCGCTGCTCTTTCTGTACACACACTCTTCTGCTAGGTGGGATCTCACCTTATTCTCCTCATGAATAATATGGAATTTGACATTCTCATCACTTAACATGACTGAATCCAACAACGCTCGATACAAGGATTTTCCAGGATGCAGACGTTTCTGACGCCTGTCAAGACAGAAAATTACTTTTGGTCTCCTTAATTGTTGTGGCTTATATCATACAGAGGAACATAATATCATTAGAAATGTTTACTTAATAATTTTGTCTTGAACTTTTTCAAATACAATTATTACCAGTGTTTCAAGTCAAGGGGAAAAAAAGGAATATAGTTCTGAGAGCACATACATGTTTATGAATGAGATGTTAGAGGGGTTTGGCCACCCATCACCACTCCATATTTTTTTTTTTTTAGATAGTAATAGTCTTAATCCAAGTGTCCAACTAAATTCTCAGCTGTCCAGTTACATTTTTTTCTTCTCTTCACGACCCCAGAAATTTCAGTGGAATAATCCAGTTTTAATTTTCTGTCATACACCCCTGCTTGGTCTGCAACCCCCTGGTGAACAGCTTCTACAGTTTGTGGTGATGAAGCAATATACACTGTGGAAACTGTTTTTCAACAAGCCTTCTGACGACAGAGTGTTGACTACATCTTTTGGTCCTGATAATGTTTTTAGGACAGAGACCCTGAAACAAGAGGCTCTTTCAATGCTTGTGGAATGCTCCTTGCTGAGCCCAGGTTTTATGAACTATTTGAAGATAAATGTCGTGGAGGCTACCTTAAAGGGAAACTTCCTCATTAGTAAACTGATTTTGTTTCCTTGCAAACAGATAATGCACAAATGTGAGCAATCAGATAAAGGATTTCTTTTAAAAGCAGAGCAAAGACATTTGCCGATGTGTGGCAATCTCTTTCTAAGAAATTGGATGTGCTAAGTTAAAATGGCTAGAAAGGGCCGGTGTGAAAATAAGAAGGAGTCCTGCTCCCACTGGCAAAGTGTTATTTGGCGTTTTCTGAACATAATTTCCTGCAGAACAGAAATAAGTATCTGAAAATGTACCCCAGTATGTCAGTGACTAATTGCTATAACAGTGGGCAATCTGTCCTTTCACTCAGCTGGCACAGGACAGAAGGCAATGGAGGACAGGAGGAAAAAAAGTTGGAGGAAAGGTATCTCAGTTAGAAACGGGATGAGAAGAATCACTTAGCTTAAGGTTAGCTTTAAGAGACTAATAAGCTAGAAGTTAGATTTGACGCTGAATTCTGGCCAAGGTACTTGTTCAACAGGACTGAAATCATGTATGTGACTGTCACAGACTAATGGGTTCTATTGAAAATTCTCGTTTTGAACTATGGATATTCAAGAAATATCCACATCAAGAAAACAACCTGCGTCTGAGTTTACCAATAGGTAAAATATTGCTGGGGTTTTGTCAGATGAGAGGACTGACTCTTGAATTTTAACAAAGAGGTTTCGGATGTAACATTACACCTTTTAAAATATGCTGACTATTGCTTGCTGAAGCCCACTTTGAAAGATAAACTCTTGAAAGTAGCAGACTTACTGTGATTAAAAATCAATATGTAACTACTTCTTGTATCTTTTAATATTACTAGTTTTAAAAAAACACCTTTCACTACAATTCTTCTCTTTACCTGTAAAACGCAATCTGGTTGCATTCCTTAAAAGTGCTTTTGTCCACAGCCTCATCTTGGACACTAGAAAGAGCAGATTAAGAAAATGTTTAAACGTGTTCACTACACACCTGCTGAATGATCAGATGGTGGGTGTCCTCAAGAGGGGTAAGGATTAAAGAAGGTGCAGACAACTGTGGTGACATCAAATGTGTTGGACTTTGAACTACTGTGTTTGGATATCGCAAGAATTTCTTACACATTTAGTTCCCACCCTAAACCACCTCCTTTCAAACTTTGACCATTTTGGCGAACAACAGATTTCTAAATTTTGATCCTGCAACTGCACACTTGCAATTGTCTTGCTGCAAGACATGAAACTCAGCCTTTGAGCTACGCCGGACAAGTGGGAAAACCCTAACCCTGACTAACAGAGCTGAATTTCAGCAACAGTGAATTCTTAGGGCTTTGTGTTTTGCAGCCAGACCTCTCCCTGCAACCCTCGCAGTGAAGTATTACGTTCCAGCAACAAGCACGGAGGAAGGGGCTGGCCTGGCAGAAAAGCAGAAACCCTGCGCCCTTCCCTGCTGCCTGCAGCGGGGCTGCCGATGGCCCTGCTGACGCTCTGCCTTACCTCCGGGCTTAACGGAACTTCTCATCTATTAGAGAACAGTAAATTGCTGCCCAGCCTGAAAAAACAGACTGCCAGTTGTGGCTGTCATCAAAACACTTGCCAGAACATGCAGAGTTCAGACACACGTGGAAGATAATAAGGTTTTAGTGCTGTCCGACGATGAGCTGCTGCTCATAAAATACTTATTAATTATATACACGCAACATCTAACATGCAGATGGGAGCCACGAAGGCTCAGTCACAGTCACCGTGACCTAAACATTATTAGAGACCGCGCAGCAACCAAATATCGAGGCCAGTCAGCCCCTGCCGGTTTCGGCCGAAGCCGCCACAGGCGCTCTGCGCGGGGCTCCGCTGCCGCCCCCCGGCCGCCCCCGCCCCGCCCCGCGCGCCGCCAACGCCGGCGCCCACCCCGGCCCGCTCGGGGCCCGCACCCCGCCACCCCCTGCGGAAAGCTGGGGGGCCCGCCCGGCAACGCCGGGAGCGAGGAGAGGGCCGGCCGAGGAGTCGCGTTACCCGACTTTCCCCGGCGTGAGCGCCTCCTCCATGGCGGCGGCGGGGCGCGGAGGGCTCCCCGGAGGGAGGGGCGGCCGCCGGGCTCCCCCCGTGACGGCCGCGCCTGGCTCGCGGCAGCGGGCGCTCCGTCAGCGCGGCAGCCGGCGGGCCCCGAGCGCGGCCGGGCCGGCGACTGGCGCCCGGGGGGCGGTGACAGTCCGGGCCCCGCCGGGCGGCGGCTCCGCCCTCACGCCGGCCCTCGGCAGCCGCCTACCGCCGCCGGGAGCGGAAGGGGCGCGGCCAGCGCGGCTGCGGCGGCCTCCGTGCGGCGGGATGGCGGCGGCGTCGCGTTCCGGGGGCTGGCGGCGGCCTGAGGCCGTCCTCCTGCGGCTGCTGGCGGTGCTGCTGCTGGCGGGCGCGGCGAGCGCCGGGCAGCGCTCCAAATGGCGGCTCCCGGTGCTCATGGTAGGGGCGGCTGGGGCGCCGCGCTGGGGGGCTCTGGGCCGCCGGGCCAGCGGGCTGCGGCGGCGGTCGGAGCGTACGTGTGCGTGGCGGCGGTCGGAGGCCGCTGCCGCTCGGCTCGTCCTCCCCGGGGGGAAGCGGGGCAGCGCCCCGGGGGCCGGAGGGAGGGCTGCGGCCTGCGGCCCCTGACCGCGTCCAGGGCTGGTGCGGGGGCGCCGGGCCCCGTGCCGGGCTCGGACCCGCTGCAGCGGGTCGGCGGTGGCGACAGCACAGGGAAGGGCTTTGCGGGGAATGGCCCGGGTGGGCGGCGGGGAGCGTGTCCCCTGTGAGGCCCGTGGCGAGGGAGGCGGCCCCCTTGCCTGGGCCCGGCCCCGGCCCCGGTGGGGTCTGTGCGGGGAGGGGACCCGCGGGCGGCTGGGCTGCGGCCTGCTGTCGGGAGCGCTGGGCCCCTGCAGCGCTGAACCGGGAGAGGTGCGGGCTCTGGGAAGGTGGAGTGGTTTCCAGCACTTCTGCTATACCGTGTGTTTTTGAAGTTGTGTGGAGAAAAGTTACTTTGCCTCACGTGAAACCTGCCTTCATCTGGCTGCGGAAGGGGGGAATGTCGGCTTTCTGTGGGGCTCTTGAGCTTCAGGAACGAAATTAAAGGATCGCGGTGAACGTTCCTGTTGATTCTTAGGACAATTTTGTTGGATAGTCCAGACTTTCTTATCAGGAAGAAAATGCTTATTTCAACAGATGTCGATGAAGTTGATTCAGTTTTGCAGAACAAAAAGCCCCAAGCCTCTCAAGCTGAAGGGGTAGTGAAGCATGACTGGAAAGTCCAGTGAGGCTGGCTTCTGATTTGGCATTTGCTTTTATTGCTGTATTGAATTAAAACTTACAGTGGAAGGTGACGTGTACTTAAGCTAGGTGACATTAGGCCCACTAATACCTTCTCGTTTTTTTGTGTCTTTGCAGGGGAAGAAGTTTAACTTCGGGAAGATTCTCTTCAGCAACACCACCATTTTCCTGAGATGTAAGTGGTTACAAGGGATTAACCTGTTTTCTCTGCTGTTTGACACACTGCCACCCCTTTAACATTTGGGACTCGACACACTGTGAAGTGTTTAACTGCAGTGGTTGCAGTGACAGCTAACGTAGCACTGAATAAAAGCCATAGCTCTGATACGGCTGGGTGTGTTAGCAGCCTTGAAGCTTCGCAGCTGTGATCTGTTTAGGCTGTAGCAGAAATGAATGGTTCTGTTCAGGCCCTCTGTGGAGAGGGCGAGATGGGCAATGGCAGCACCGCTTCATTTCAGATAGCAGGTAATCAGGCATGGGCTGTGCTGAAACCTACTATGGGGGTGTGCTTTCCCTGTTTAAGATATGCTAAATTCCTCTAGCTGGGAGATCTGGTGCTGACTGGGACAGGGGCTATTTCTGTTGCAGAATGATTGATGCCAGTGTGCAGGAGACTGTGCTTTTTGAGCACCCTTTTTAGCTGGGTGCTTCTGGGAGTGGTAAGGGGACGCTATTGCATGCTATGGCAGCTCTCTTGAGAGCTGTTTTCTCCTCCTGGTCACAGTGTGTGAGTGCCACAGAGCAAACATGTTTGCAGCCGTCCCAGTTGTTCTTTCTGTTTATTGCTCTTTGTTAGTCTGGCTAGGGCTACGGGTTATGTAGGTAACTGCTCAGAGGAGAGTTTCTGTAAAATACCTCTTAGCTGTGAACATGAGGACAGTACTTAGATGGCAACAGGATGATGTAGATGACATGTGGAAGTGACTAGCTGAATTAGAAAAGCTTGAAATATTTTCCATGCACTCTGAGCACTTTTACGGTGTTTGCACCAGTTCTTAACTGGGGCGATGGGGAAGAGACTGTTTGATTTCCAGCTGCTAACCAGGTGGTTATACAGGTACAGTGCCTGTGAATGCCCTTCGTGCAGTTGTGTCAAACAAGGATAAAAGTAACTGTAGAGACTATTTAGTGGGATCTGTGCCTTTGTCACTTCAAGACTGTTGCTGCAGAGGTTGTGCTCTCTTTTTTTAACAGAAAATTAAGGTGGTGTGAGGGTTAGCTGACGCTTCTTGATGAAATTGCATGTTGCTGCACTCCATTACGTTTAGTACTTACCTTATCGATTTTCAGGTTTAATTTCAGATACCTGCCCTTCTTGAGACAGTGTTTCAAAGGGATTTTGTGAAAGTTCCTCCATTAATCCCACATGAATCTGAAATAGGAGACTAGTATTGCAGTAGTTATTAGTGAAGGTCCATTATGTCAGGGTTAGGGTTTTCCCACTTGTCCGGTGTAGCTCAAAGGCTGAGTTTCATGTCTTGCAGCAAGACAATTGCAAGTGTGCAGTTGCAGGATCAAGATGTAGAAATCTGATGCTTGGGGAAAGCCGGGACAGGAGTTGAAAGGGCGTTTGTAGCTTTGGTAGGTGTTAGTCTGTGTTTTTCTAAAGTTGAATAGAAGTAGTGTGCTTGTACTAATGTGGCATCTAAGATGTGGGTCCCCTCAGTGAAATGTGTGGTAAGTCTAATCATGAGATGTACAGCTGAAATACTAAGAGAAAGAAGAAACTAAGGCACAGAACAAATAAAATGTTTGTTACAAGACAGGTTTGTGGCAGATCTGGCAGTAAGAATTCAATCCCCTGGCTCCTGTTGTGGATTCCAACTACATTGTGTTGTCAGCCTTTAAACAGTCATTAAGCCTTAAAATTCTTAAAGACATCTGTTTTACATACCGGTGTGATTAAAGGATTTACATTAATTTAGTTAATCACTGCAAGAGGAAGGAACAAAGGCTAGGAACTTAATTTCAGTTCCTCAGCCTAGATGATACTTAAACTGCACCTGGTACTGGGAAGCTTCAGCTTTACATACTGCTTCTTTGCTGCTGTGGAAACCAGCCTCTCTTCTTCTGTTTGCTGTCTGTTGCCTCTTTCATCTGCTCTGGGATGTTTGTGCGGACAATATGACCCTTCTTGCCAAACATGACTGCTCATGGGTTGTTCTTGGTGGTTTTGGTGAGCACCTGCATCTCCTCCTCCACCACCTCCTCCTCTTTCCCCTTCTTGGGGTTTTTGTTTTTTTTTTGTGTGTGTGTGATGTATTGGTGTCTGATGCTTTTTGCTTCTGGCTGGAAAGACTGCCACTGGTGCTTAGTACTGTCAATAATGATTTTATTTCTATCTTCTACCTTTCTTAAGTGCTATTCTAGTATACATCAGGCTTCCTGTCTAGGATCATGGTAGAAATCCTGCTCTCTGTAAATGAGTACAAAGACTGCTTTTGAGTGGAATGTTGCTGGTTTTGTTTGAACGCTAAGGGACTTGGATTTCCATGTTGCTGAATCTAGTAAATGCCATGGATGCCTTTTATGTCTTTTGGAGTACTTCCTTTTCAAGGTCTCCGTAATCTTGATGTTTGCAGATATTGGTGGACTGTTCTAGTCATGACCTGTTTTGCCTTTAGGTGGTGTTACTGTTGAATGTAAAAGTTTCAATAATCTTAATTATTTTTAATAGGTAAAAATGTATTTAAAAGGTATTTTTGAATCCCTCCTATTTTTTCATAGCACTTTTTTGAGGTGTTCCTCATTTGATCAGTTTATCAAAGAGTCTTTGTCTTCTATGAACTTGCCATGTACCCATGTCACTGCAGTGCTTGTGTTGACTATTAGTTTCTTTGTTGTGCCCTCTGCAACATCTAGGGCTATGTGGAGAATGTGTGCCTTGTTTTCATGCTTACCAGAAGGTGTCATAAGGAAACTCACATTTTTGCAGTGATTGTATTCCATTCTTTTTTTTCTTTTTCTTTTTTTTTTTCTTTCCAATCTTTGGTATTAGAGACTCAGTTTTTGAGGTTTTAGGTCTATGTATACTTGTTTTAGTAGTCATGTGGTTTAAAGTGGGATTAGTCAGTTAAGACTCTATGGCAGGATCTTTTTTTTTTCCAACTGCAGTTTTTACCAACAGTGGTCAATAAGGAAACATTTCATTAAAAGCTCTGTACGTGTAACAAGTGTGTGGATGTCTGGTCTGAGGTTGAGTGTTGCCTGTGAAGGTGTGAGCACTTCTCAGCTACTAGAAAGAAGCTGTCAACTTGAAAGAGTTTTGCCATCTGTTCGGTGGCAAAACCCAAACATAATCATCTGAATGGCTCTTCCAGAACTGTTAAGGGTGAAGCTTACCTCCTTAAATTCTCTTGATCAGGCTTTAGTTTCAGGATGAGATGTGAAACACAAAAATCAGACAGTCTGTCCTGGGGCGAGTGGCAAAGAGGGAGAGGGAAGTCTTGTGGTTCACTTTTCATGCATGTTGTTCCTTAATAAATCAAAGTGGAAAGTTGTCATTGCTGTTTTAAGTAGGATTGCGGCTTTGACAGTGAGCTAATGTATAGATGGCTTGTTTGTCTTATTGGGAGTGTGTGGGGTGGATGTTGACTCGCAAAATCTTGCTTTTTTTTATTTATTTTCTTGTTGATGGTGTTGATATCTTTAAATTACCTGTGCAATAGGCCCTTAGCATTAATATGTTCCCAACTCTCTCCACCTGTTATGTGTCCCACATATCTTGGAAAGGGAAGTCCTTTTGTGTATTTTAATCGCTGGGAGTCACTGCTGTTCTCCTTTTGTTTGGTATTTGCGGTTGCTGAAATATCCCCGATTGTCTTGAAAACAAAAAGTTCAGCAATTTAAAAGGATCGTGTAATGTTCCACATGCTGCTTCCTTTCACTGAACTGTAATGGATTACTTGAGAAAAATGTTTTTCTATTGTTTTGCTTTCAGTTTTGTGTTTAATTATGGTAGTTTGGCACAAAATGAGAGGAAAAGCACGGCAGGTAGAGGGTGTCTTACATGTTCTTATCTGGTTTTTCAGTTGAAGGAGATGAAAAAACTTGTGATCCCTCCCAAAGTTACAATGTTACTTGGTACTTAAGATATTCTGACTGCTACAATGAAGTCTTCAACTTTGGGGTAAGAATTGTGTGGGAGAAGATGGGTTATGATTTTTAGGGGTGAGCTGAGTAGATTGGAGATGTCTCACTTGCATCCTCATAGCTCTTTGGGCCTAAAAGACACTTGTGCATTGGTAGATAACAAATTTCTGAATCATTGGGAATGGAAAGGAATTGATCCACAGCTTGCTGGAATTACTGACTTTTCTGGGTTTTGGGTAAGGTGGAAGTGTTTGTCAGAATTCTTCTAAACCCAGAAGCTTAAATAAGTGCGTTGATTCTGAACTGAAGTGTGTGAGTTTGAGGTAGATGAAAATATTTACAGCAATGCTTAATGACAGCAAATAGAAAAAATTGACTATTTTCATATTTAGTCTAAATTCTGTTCTTTATGGATGCACATTGCAAGTATTAAGTTAGACAAAATGTATAGTGTCTCTGTCAAATGTGGTAGAACACAACTGTGGTTCATACTGTGTAACACCTTCCCCATGTTTACTTAAAATATTAATTATGATAGTTGTAACTACTAAACACATTACTGAGGTTTTTAGTCTTTTAATACAATGTAGAGTTTGTTTGTGTAGACTGAGCTTTATGATGGCTGCTGCACCTCCATTGCAGAAATACTGGGATTTCTTCTTTTTTTAAAAATTAGGTATTAATTTTTACTTAAAACCTGTATGAGGGGGTTTTTTGGGCCCCCTTTCTTGGCCCTCATTTTTACAGTCTTGTGTGGTCTTGATGGCCTTCATGCTATTAAATTCTCTTCAGGGCTGTGTGCAGAGGGAAGGTATGGTGCTCTCCAGGTCTTGCAGCTGCCTACTGAGATAAACCATTTGATATATTGGATGCTAACCTGAGATCTGTTCTATGTTTGGCAGGATGAACAGGCAGAGTACTACTTTGGGGCTACGTCTGAAGAGCATCCTGGTTGGTCAGGATACTATGCCACAGCTTCTCTCCTCTTTCCAAATTGCTCTGAGCTCTTCAGACCTCAGGTATGGGTAGAAACTTCTGTTTGCTCTGTTCTCTCATCCAGTATACAGAGAAGGTGGTAGTTCCTGTTACATGTGTTAGCATCCTTTGTAAGTATCACTGTAGGTAGGGAGGTGCTTGTTATTATCTGTTTGACAACCAAACTGCAATGATAATTTTTTAATTTTGCTTTACTTCTGGCTTGCTATTCAACATTTGGCCCACCATGAGGGGAAAAAAACCCCAAACCACAGTAAAGTTCAGTGCTTCTTTTTGTTTATGGTTCTGTGTTCTGAATTTGTTTCATTTGCACAAGGCCGCTGCTAGTTGAGTAGAAGTGTGAATCTCTGGCAGCAGAGTGAAGCTCCTGCTAAATTTGGTTTGATAAAGGACTGGCATTTTTTGCTCAGATAATTTACGTTACTGGAAATGAACATTAAAGTGTGTTGAGAAGTGGGTTACTAAAACACTGATAGCAGGTTAAAAATTAAAAATAGGTAATGTTAAAACATGTTTGAAACAAATCAAATGGAGAAGACAATGCAAAATGGCACAGGGAAGTAATGTGCAAATGTAGGCTCTGCACCGGCTGTGTATCCCCAGCCAATGCTGTGTGATCATGCTAATGACTATCAGTATAACATGCTGTCTTTAATTGTGTACTTAAGAATTCAAGGTAAATTATGCAGTGTTGTCTCTCTGTTATGGGGTTTTTCTTTGCTGGGTTTTTTGGTTATGAAAAAAGGTGTGCCCAAAGGTGACTTAAAAAAGGTTTTTAGTAACGTTTGTATGCCTCTAATTCCTTTGATATGCAAAGATGGCTTGAAAGGTGGGGTTTTTTTAAATTTGTGTGCTGCTTGCTTTTTATGTTTAATAATTGAGAAGTGTCAGTTCTACTTGTTTTTATAGAAGAGATCTTGTGGATTTAGATGTGTATGTGAACTTGGGCGTCTTAACTGCATGTTCAAGTTGGTGAAACTGGGGTTTTAAAAGTCTAAGTGACTTTCCTCCAATTCCTTTGATGTCTATTGAAATTTTAACAAAAGGTATTTCTCTCAGATACTAATTTCTGAAGTTTCACATAAATTTCTCTTTTTGATCGTTCAGCTTATTTCTTGTGGTTTAGCAGTTTCACTAGAACTCAAGTCACCATAGTTTGAGTGTTGGCAAAATCTGGATCTCTAATAGGCACCCACTCATGTAGGGACTTTTTTTGCACAGACTAAGGCAGAAGGCTCCAAATTGCGTATCTGTCTGTGTGGACTTCATCTAGTAATGGAGACAGCAAACAGATTCATATTTGAAAAATAAAATACTGTCATGTCTGTGGGTCTAGTTCTAAAAATAGACACCTGTTGTCTGAGGGGAGGAAAGTAACTCTCAAATGACACAGTATTAATTTAAGTATTAAAGACTCCATCTGCAAATGGACAGTTGTTTGATTTAGAAAAATGAAAGTTCTCTAATACAGCTGTTACGAGACTCCTTCCTCTGTAAGCAAGTTTACTGGAAGCTGTTCTGGCAATGTCATGTTAATATTAAGTGCCTATAAATACTGTACATTTCTTATCTTGCAGATTTTCTATAAAGAATTTGTTCATCCAGAGCCTCTCTCACCTGAGAAACAAGAGGTGATTTTGCCCCCCACCCCCCCTCATAATGAGTGAGTGTGGGCATGGAAGAGATAGGTTTGGCGTATTGATTTATCCATTTTTCTGTTTTTCTTCAAGAGCTTAAAAGATAAGAAGGAGAGTGGAGGAAATCACACAATGGTGGCAGATAAAACTGTATGTATATTGAGTTTAAACATGACTTGGAATCCAGCAGTCTTAATTTGTTTGGTTTCTGGTTTGTTTGTTTTTATTTCCTTGATCAAGAAATTACTGGTAGCATTTACAGGGAAGATGCAATTATCTGGGTTTTTTTGACACCTGGATTGTTTATATCTTGAAACTAGGTAGCAATGTGTGAAAGAACAGAGCAACTGCTGCTTCTATATGTGAAATATGAAACTCATACCATTCAAACTAATGGTATAAATGTAAAAAAAAAATTTTTTCATAGTAATTTAAAGTATGATCTGTTTTAAATGGTGACTAATACTTAGAGGTTATGTTTGATTTCATCTTCAGCCGGTCAATCTCTTAAAACATTGTACCTAACAAGTTGAGCAACTGATTTTCAAATTTGTTTTTATTTTTATTGTGTACTATGTTCAAGCCTTAACCAAGAACGGTTGTCAAAATAACTTCAAATTGGATGTCCTGGATGCCAGCAAAGAAAGTGTATTTAATTCCCTGTGTACTTACAGGGCCATTTACCTTAAAGCTAAAGGTAAAATAGCTGTGTGTGCAGTTGTGAAATAAGGAATCGGTGCAGCAAGAGATGGAGATCACATAAAGGCAAAATTGGTGTTTTAAAAAAATATGCCCATTTTCTTTTAAGTTTACTGTGTTTTTTAACTAAGTCTTTTAATTTCAGTCAATATCAACATAAACTTTTTTTTTTTTGGATACTTCAAATTCTGTTGACTTTAAGTCTTGTAATCAGGAGGTTTCTTAAATACGTGCTTTTAATACTGAAGTTCTCTTGGAGAAGCCATTATAGAAAATGCCTTTGTGGTAGTTCTGCAGTAGTCATGTGAGTGGCATACATGTGGATAGTCTTAATTTTAACCTTAAAGCTCTTGGTAAATATTGCTGTTTCAGAGATGGCTAGAACTTCCTCAGTTGTGTAATTAACAGTTTTGTATCCTGAAACTCAAGTCTCTGATTTATTCTGTGGTGCATATGTTTATCTGGGCAAGCTTCCTCTGTTAGTTGGCAAGGTTTCAGTCTTACAGGTACGAGAGCTGTTGCAGGGGCAGTAGTAGTTTTCAGGGGAAACAACTACTGTAGAAAATTCTAATTTCCCAACTACCTCTTGTATCTTACACTGTAAGATACAGCCTTCACCAGGGAACTGAGTTATATGCAGCTGTGCTGTTGCCAAACAATTGATTTCAGGAGCAATGAAGTATCTGTGTGGTGATCATCATGTTTCTAGACTGAAAGCAAGGAACAGGATGATGTGCTGAATTCTTTGTAGCTTTGAGATGGCTCTTTGAGATTTTTTTGTAGCCACCTTTGAGATGACTCTTCAATATTAAATTTGCAAATAAGCCCAGATTACCTGCCAGGTCTTTGAGGATTTATCTGGATTCAAACAACTAAATTTTAAGTATCATGTCTAATAAATAGATTTAAAGTTTACATATCAAATATTTATTAACAAGTTTTAGGCTTGGGAAGAGATGAGCTTTATTTTTGCATGGGAGATATCACCCATGTATGGTAAGTCTAATTCTGTCATCTTTGTGTCATCTTGACTATGCACTGTCTACATGTAGACATTTTATTTTCAGGCAATGAATGCTGTTATCAAAACTTGGCGAGATGGGCCATACATATTTATTGTGCAAATTGGAATTACAACTGCAAAGGATTCTACTACCAAAGTTAAAAGAATGGAGAGAACAACACCTTCCTCATATCAAAATAAGCCCTTTACAAGTAAGATACTTTAGGCTAAAAATATAGTGCCTTTTTTATGTATACCAGTCTGAGTGTATTCTGAGGTACTTTTAATATGTTAATATTTTAATTCTGCATGGTTCAGTTTGATAAGACGCTATCTTTCACTTCAAACAAATGTTAAGTATTGTGTACTACAATGCTTTCTTATCATAAGAAAATAAGTGATTGTTAGTGTCTTGAAGATCCTAAGGCTGTTGGTCTGTCAGATTAATGATGGAAGTAAAGAAGAATCCCAAGCAGTTCAATTTTGAGGCTTGGTAGCATGTTTCAGAAGTGTGCAGACCAACATGGTGATTTATATTAATAAGCTCAAATCATGTAGAATACAAAGATCATAATTGTCACCTTGAAATTATAGTATATTTAAGTGTGCATTGATAACCTATCCAAGCGTTAGAGAAGTTTGAAAATCCCCTTTAAAAAAGTGAGCTTATGTGTGTTTCTGAACTTTCCTGTTACACATGAATCTCCAGCACAAATTACTTTTAAGTAGTTACTTGATAATAGTGTGTAATTTTAATTGCATGCTTTTAGCTGAGTGTGTTGGGAGTCTTGTCTGTCTTTGATTTAAGTTCAAGTTAGATTTAACAACTGATTTTTTTACTCAAGTGTAATGAAATTCCAAATCTTCACATAGCTAAGTACTTTATCCTGGCTTCCTCCTTTTGATTCTTGTTCAATTTGATTATTGGATTGTCTTTTGACAGTGACAGTAGAGTTGAAGGGGCCATATGAGTACCTCTCTCTTGCAGACTATCCTCTGATGATTGTAAGTAAAACAGCTTTCCTTTGACTTCTAAATTTGTCCATTGATTGGAATCTCAATTAAATACTCTTCTTCCATGCTTTAGGAAACAGAAGGGCAGTGTCTCAGAAAAAATAATTTAGCAGAGGGTGTTTTTTGGTCTGTGTGGTGGTTGGTGGGGGCTTTTTTGTACTAAATACAGGGTAGGGAAAACAGACATAATTTTAGACATTTGCATATGCTACTAATGTCCTTTTCTGGATTGTTTGACTTGGTGCCTGTTGATTTGTAGTTCAAGAAGTTACCAGTATCATTGGCTCTAAACTGACCAGTTTTACTGATGCTGTTTTTCTCCTTAGCTCGTATCTTAGAAAATGTGCTATTCTATGCATTTGATTACAGCTACCCTTTCATTTGTCACTGCTTTCTTTGTTCTTTTACAGCTTTATCTTCCTTCCTCCACCAGCTCTCTTGCAGCCTGTGAGGAGGTCCTTAATACTGCCTAACAGTGAAAGCGTAATTGAACTACAGAGCTAATCCCCTTTTTATTCGAAGGAGTTACTGATTTGGTTGCTCATTCCTTCTGTTGAGGAGACTAAGAAAATAAAATAAATTCAATATTTATGTGGTGTAAACAGACTTTAGCTGGGGATTGCTAACAAGTAAGGTTTCTAGCTTGACTATATTGGTAAGAGTTGCCTGTAAATAGGAGAGCCTGAGGGTATTTCTGAAACATAGGTTTTACTTCCTGCAGGAGTAAAAAGCCTCCAGCAGCTCTGTTCACATACAGTCCACTGGTGTGAATATCCCTATGTGGCAGGTCCAGTAAAAGATCCCTGTCTAAATGTTTCTGTAATGAAGCATCTAAATGTGAACTACATGTCTGGGTCTTTACCATTTGAACTGTATGGATCAGTCAGATGTGAAAATCTGTAAGGATTAGTAAGATAATGAAGGTGTTCTCAGTTTGTGAAAGCTTCAACAGATTTTGCAGCTGACTTCAACGCTTGCTTGGTTTATAAAAAAGATAATCTACTTCTGCAAGAGGAGACTGCTTGATTATTAGTGTCCTGTACTTTGGCTAAGTAATTCCTGCTATTCAGTTAATGTCTTAGACTCTCCTTCTTATTCCTCTTCTTAACCTAGTATCCTTTTTGAAAACTTAACTTGCTCTGGTATGGTGCTGTTAATTAGAAAATTCAGCACCACGTAGCATAGTCAAGCTTATTGTTTGCTGTAGGAGACGTACCCTGAAAGTTCTTCTGAAGCAAGTAACACTAGATGGGGAAAAAATACTTTAAAAAATCACAAAATTATTTTAAATGAATATCTAGGTTTCTTTTTCAGTTCCAGATTTTTGGCTGACCTAAAGCTTGGTCAAAAACTGAGTTTGCTGGAAATTAACTTCTGAGAGGAACTGTCAAATTGTTTGAACTGAGGGATTAAAACCATCAGTTGCTTATCTCTGTTCTGTGGAATGGTGTGTAAAGGTGACTTGTAAATTTATTTGGAGAGTAGTGTAAATGTACAATTAAGTTAGTAATAGAAAAATATGTGAGAAGGAACAGGGTTTCTAGTACTCAATGATTTGCTTGAGCTCTTATCTGAGTTTTTGAAAGGTAGTAGCACTTGATATCTTCCTTAGAAAAATTGCCTGTGAAATAAATTGGCAGACCGCTCGAGAGAAATTGTTCAGAAATTCAATTACTGTGATTCCATGTACTGGCAGTGGGAAATTAGGCTGTCAGTGTAAAAGAATCCAGAGAAGACAAATGAAGCAATGTTTGTTTCTAGTCACTTTTGTATATAAGACTTCAAAAGTTGCTACGTTCAAGGAGAAAACAGATCTGTCTTACAGTTGTGGAATGGAAACAAGGATATGATTTTTCTGGGTCTAAGGTTCATATTTCTTGCTTCTTTTTGTGTAATAGTTTTTCATGGTGATGTGCATTGTGTACGTATTCTTCGGGGTTCTATGGCTTGCATGGTCAGCCTGTTACTGGCGGGATCTCCTGAGGATCCAGTTCTGGATTGGTGCTGTTATCTTCCTGGGAATGCTCGAGAAAGCAGTTTTCTATGCAGAGTTCCAGAATATCCGCTACACGGGGGAATCTGGTAGGTAGCAATTGCAGCTTGCAGTTTAATTGATGGGGCATAGCACTAATGGCTTATGCTAAACTGGGCTGACATATGCATGCTAAGTATATGATTACTTGGGGATTGTTTCAAGACAACAAGAAATCAGAATTTCTGCATTTTTTTAATATGTTGTAAATACGGTGATCTGTGTTCTTCTAAGGCTAAAATGCTGTTGCCTTCTCTGACTCCTGAGTGTAGTGTCTTGGGGATGTAAAATGCTAGGTTCTGGAAAGTATTCATTGTAGTGCTAGTTTGAAGTTTAAAATAGGACTTCTTAAGTGTAGCTTGTAATTAATTTGCTGTTGGCCTTGGAAAGAGACTTTGAAACTCCTTTTTCAACATGACAGCGTTGCAGATGACTTGATATTCAGCCCATAGCCTGATAATCCATCTTAAGTGATTCTCTCCACATAAAGCTTTGGGGCTTTGGTTTTAAGTTTTTAGGATGGATGCATATAAATCAAACTCTGCAAGTAAAACTTCATTGTGACTTTGTTAATTGGCCACACCCATGGTATAGAAGGTTTTGTTGCTTGACTTGTTTGGAAGATCATCCAGGCTGATCTTACAGATAAATGTTTCATGGATCATTTACTCTCCACTTTCTATGGATGTAAAATTTTTCAGTACCTCTTTTTATGCTATGTGACGTATCTTTTCTTGAAAGCTTACTCCAGATGTAGGTAAAAGATTATACTGTTTAATAGTCCACTTTTGGAAAAAATGGTCTGCTCTCATGCTACAATTGCATGCAGTAGCTAATAAAACAGAAATTTTACTTTAATAACCTAGCTTCCTCCTCTTTGCTTTTGGTAGTTCAAGGAGCAGTAATACTGGCAGAACTGCTTTCTGCTGTGAAGCGCTCATTGGCTCGAACTCTGGTCATCATAGTCAGCCTGGGATATGGGATAGTCAAGTGAGTGATTCTGTAACAGATTTGTTGTGTTCTATTAACAGGCTTTTCACTGTTGGTTTTTAATAACCCACCCCTTTCTGTGTACCACTGTTGGGTAGGCTTCTGAGTCACTGTTGAAACACTGCAGGGACTGGAATGGGAGCTTTATCTGCCTTCCTTCTGGGCAAGGAGGAGCTTCTAGAAATGGGGGAGGTCAGGAATTATTGATAGGGGAAGGGATCTGCTTTAGGAGGCTTCTGCTGTCAAGATTGCTGCTGATCTGTCTGTCCCCACCTGTATGGTAAAAGAACATGCTGTGTGGTAGTAGAAGCTTCCAGCAGGTGTGGGTGTGCTGGGGGAACTGATGAAGCAGAGGTGGGCTGAGACTTCTTGAAATGGTTGTAAAAAGCTAAACAGATTAATTGGGAAACAAAACTGTTACCCATCT
Source organism: Falco naumanni (assembly GCF_017639655.2). NCBI lineage: Eukaryota > Metazoa > Chordata > Aves > Falconiformes > Falconidae > Falco > Falco naumanni. Next base: position 49,306,786 of record NC_054060.1, on the reverse strand, counting down.
CTTCCTTAGTCACATAAGTTTTGAGCACCATAATAAAAATATTTCTGGACCTTGAAGTGGCTTGTCACAAGGACCTTTTATTCATATGCTTCATACCTTATGTTAGACTCAAATTGACATGAGTTCACTCTTCCCCTTCCCCTCCCCTTAATTAAATTTCACTTTGTTTTCCTACAGGCCTCGCCTTGGAGTTACTCTTCACAAAGTAGTTATGGCTGGAGCCCTTTATCTGTTATTTTCTGGCATGGAAGGTGTTCTTAGAGTCACAGGGGTCAGTAACTGCTTGAATTTTCCCATATGTCACAGATGCTACTGGCTTTATTTACTTACATGCTAAGGGAGAATCCCAGGGCTATCCTGAAAGAAGGGAATAGAGGCAATGAAGTGGTTGAGTCTGTGGATATGGATTATTGACAATTATTTTAAGTTTGATGTCTTCTCAATTTATCAGGATGTAATTTTGCGTATTTTAATGTTAATAATTTTCTGATTAGTGAGGTTTCAGACACTATATTCTGCCTGGACCCTTGTGTCTAATATTCAGATTAGGTAGGGCTAGTTGCAGACACAGATGTACAGCTTGAATCATCTGGCCATGAGTGCGCATCTCAGGAAGTAGATTGCTGTTGTTCTGTGTTTGGTATTTTGGAATAAGGTATTTAACATATATTTGGTACTTTTTCAGTTTTTCTATGACACTGTGGCTCTGATAGCAAACTTGGCCCTGTCCATGATTGATGCCTGTATGATTTTGTGGATATCCTTTCATAAACTGCAGTGTGTTACAAGCCTATTTGCAGCTTATTATTTCTGTCTTTATCTTAAAAGGAATAAAAGGTGATTTGTTTGTTTCAGCTGGGACTTCGGTAGTTCTCAATGTACACACAAAGGCAGTTCTTGCCAGTTTCAGTCAAACTCATGATTGCCAGTGGAGCATTCAGTTCATCCATGGATAGTGTAAAAGACTTAATTACTACATCTCTTAAGAAGCTCATTGCTAGTTTTCTGTAAAGGAACTGGCCAGAGCACATTGTTGCAGCCATTGCCTCAGCAGAGACTCCTTTTAACAGTGCTAGGTTTACTTCATGTGGAAGACTACTTCTTGCCTTGCTGGTTGAGAACTGAGAACTGACAATGTGGTGTTGTCAGTTCCCCTCAGTGCATTGAGCTAACTTGTGGTTCAAACCCTCTGCTTCTGTAGTAAAGCTCAAACATTGTGATGGAGTGTTTGTGGTTTCTCATAAAACAGCCTGACCCTCTTCACTTCTTCTGTACCTTGTTTCCTTTTCGGTTTGTTCTTACTGGCTTTCTCTTTGTCTCCAGGCCCAGAATGATCTTGCCTCCTTGGCTTTTATTCCCCTGGCTTTCCTAGATACTGCCCTGTGCTGGTGGATATCCTTCACTATTTTACTTGGTGGGGTGTGTTTTCTTTCAAATTTGTTTTTTGGGGGAGTCGTTTTGGCTGAACTTTTTTTAAGATCAGCTTCAAGTATATGTTCTTTCTACTTCAGGTAGAATTGTTAGAACCTCTGTAACTGAGTGTTCAGGTAAGCTTCTGCTACAGCCAGTTCAAGGAAAACTAGGTAACCAGTAGACACCTGTTTTAGAGCAGCTCCTGAACATAGACTAGGTAAGTCTGCCTCTTACCGGTCTCTGATTGTTGAAGTATGAAATTAATTTGTTGTAGTGTAGCACTGTAACGGTACCATAGCAGTAGCCTTTGGAGAACAGACTCAGTTGATGTTTTGGGGAGAAGGTTGCTTAGCAACATCAAACCTAAAATTACTTGTGTAAAATTCAAACTTGTCTTGAAGTAGGTGACAAAATGGGGCAGTGTTAACTTTTTGGTGTCTTGACATACTACATACAAACTGCTATAGTGTGACTGTAGCAACTGCTGTTGAAATGCTGAACTCAAAGCCATTTATATCAAAATCCCTGTAAAGTATTTTTAGCAAAAGTCAATCACAAAACTATTTAAAATGTGAATAGCTTGCTGCCCAGCCATGACAACCCCAATTCTCTCCTACCATGATGTTTCTCCTAAGCACTTGTTCTCTTGCTATGGAAATAAATTTGTAGGCAAAAGGGAAAAAGACACTTGTATGCTCTAATTGGATTTTAACTCGCTTCTAGTTCAGACTTGATTTTTCATTTATCAGATGTACTTCTGATACACTTTTCTGGAGGAATGGGCCGTAGTCCAAAATAATTGCTTGGATGCCATCTTTGTGTGATGAATTCTAAGTGTAGATGATTAAATAACGTGAAAGGGATGGATCCTGCTGTTTGCTACCTTTGCTATAGGATGAACTTTTCTTCTGCTGAGTCTGGTCTACCTTTCTGAAGGGCTAAGTGTGTGGGTGGGAGAGCTGTTGACCCGAAGATCTGTGTCCTCCTAAGTCTGTGACCAGCTTGTCCCTTCAGAGGCTTTCCTTGACTCTCCTTACATATTCATCAGCTTAACTCAAACAATGAAACTGCTAAAACTTCGAAGGAATGTTGTGAAACTCTCTTTGTATCGGCACTTCACCAACACGCTCATCTTGGCAGTAGCAGGTAAGCAGAAAATAAATGAGAGCATTTGCCATTTCCATATATGGCTTGATTTGATCACTAAAGCAAATTTTTAGTTTGGTGGCCTTTCTTTAAATGCAATCAAAGTACTTGGGATTTCTAACATTTAACCCATTTCTAATAGTGGGTGTATGCCAAGTGTTACATCGATGCTTCAGAGGTAATAGGTTATTGGTCCTGATGTTATAAAATCAGTAGGTTTTATGCAGTGCCTCTTAACAGAGCACTTTCGTCCCTCTAAAAGCTGCTGGGGGCAAAAGATTATTATCCTGTGCTGTTAACTTCATAAAGGTACTTCGCAGAGGTAGTTTTTGCCACAGTCACAGTCTGTGTACTGCAGAATTTTTAAGATGGCTGAAGACTGGAGTGATTCTTGGAAAAACAGTATTCTTAGTATTGTAACGTAATGGCTTCTGTATTCTGGAAGAATACAGGTCCAAAATCTCTTTCCATTTGTAGTAGTAATGAACTGAACTTCAAGAATAAACCTGTTGGTGCTTCTAGGTGCTCAGCTGTTCTTCTATTTCCAAGTACAATCCAATGAGCAGAAAACTTCTAAGGACCAAATTTTTGGGGGGATTTAAACCAAAAAAAATTGAATTCCTTTTAATCAACAGCTCTGATTAAATTCCTTTCATCTGGTTTTTAGTCATCATAGAGCACCTTAGTGGAGGAAGGTGTCATCTTCTAAAACTGCGGTGATAGTATTGTTTGAGCATTGGAACTCCTGTGGGTCAGGATCTGAATGCCTAGGCATTGAGGCAGGTTGGGTGGTTCAGTTACTTCAAGGTAGTCTTTATTTGTCAGCTGATAATGACAAATGGTTTGGTGGCTAGATGAAAGTAATGTAAAAATGGTGAATAGGGATGAGGAGTTGGCAAAATACTTCATACTTGATAGGTGCCTTGTCTCTGAAGAACCATGAGGAAAATGTACTAGTCCTTGTCTAAATTACCATATAAGGTTAGTGTGATAAATCAATCTCTTGTTTTCCAGCAGTAATAAATTGGATTCCAAGAATTCACTGTTCAAGTCTTTGCCCTTTGTTTGGGAAGCGCAGTCTTGTTAGTAGTATTTTTGGACTAGCATCTTTTGTAGTCATAAGTAGCTTGTTTGTTTTAATATTGCAGCATCTATTGTATTTATCATCTGGACCACCATGAAGTTCAGGCTGGTGGACTGTCAGTCGGTAAGTGAACATTGAATACTTTCTGCCGTTTCTGCCTCTTGATAACTTTACATTTGGCAGTGTAAGAGGTGAGATTGGAGGAACAGAATTTTATATGGATTATGTCTAGAGTAATATACCACATGCTAAAATTCTCACTGTTGTGGGTAATGAGCCTTTGTCGGATGCTTTTAGTTCACCTTCGGAAGGAGCGGAGGTCATGGAGTCTCTTCCTCCACAGCCTGTTCAATTTGTGCTGCTGTTTGCCTTGACAGGACTGGCAGGAGTTATGGGTGGATGATGCCATCTGGCGTTTATTGTTTTCAATGATCCTTTTTGTCATCATGATTCTGTGGAGACCATCTGCTAACAACCAAAGGTTCATCTTTTCTTACCTCTTTCTAAAAATACTGGGTTTTGGGAATGCTTGTTGATCCAAAGAAGTACTGGTAGGTGATTTTAGTTGCTGTATGCTGATCCATAAGGATTCTAAGCAGAGTGTGTAGGGGCTTGAGGAAAAGTGTAGGAAGTCATGTAAATAAAACCCAATCTGTTCCTGGTGGTAAACTTACTTAAAAAGAAGTGACTTGAACTTCTGATTATGTAGTTTAGCATAGGTCTTAAAAACAACGAACCACACAGAATAGTGAAGTCATGTGAATGTTGAGGTAATGAATCTCTTGGGTGGCAAAAGGTATTATTCTAAGATAGCTTTTGTTCTTTCCCTCCTAAAGGTTTGCTTTCTCACCACTGTCTGAAGAGGAGGATGATGATGAGCAGAAAGAGCCAATGTTAAAGGAAAGCTTTGGTAAGAGGAAAGATCTTGTTCACCTAGCTTAAGTGTGGAAGAGATGCTTCTGTGGAGTGAGGTCTCTTGTTCTCTGGTGAAAGTTCATTACTGCTGTAAGAGCAGAGTGCATGCCTCCTTGTTGCCATTGATTTATGTAGTTGTAGAGGAAACATTGGCTTTGTTTAGCGTTCTACGTTGCCTGTTTAGTTGTGGGGGGTTTAGATTGCACTGAACACACTGCTGCTGTTGTGGTTGCTTTACCATGTCCACTGGACTTTATTAAAAGTGTCAAGTCATAGATTTGGATCCAGTGACGACAAGGGTCTCTAGGATATTGTTGCTAGGCAGTGGTTTAGTTTGCAGTGCTCTTAAAATCCAGTTTAAGGATTTTCATTTATTATATCTTCTTTGAACTCTGCAGTCTTCTTCATTTTCCATATCAGGGCCTAGAATGTCCAGTATAAACCTATGGATGAATATGTTTACATACTTATTAATTTACATATGAATGAAAGAATCCTACTCTGTAACACTAGATTGCGTCTTTCCCTCCACTCACCCTCCTCCTACTGTAAAACCCTCTTCTCTGCCTTCTATCTGCCTACTATGTCCATTGTAACATTGCTCTTCATAAGTTGTGCAAAAGGTAGGGTGACATCCCTGCTGATGCTGTCTGTCCACAAATCAGTTCTGCTGGCATATATCGGTGCTGTTGGACTTGTTTAGGAGCTGCAGAGCAGTGTATAATACCTTAGGTGGATTTGCCAAATCAGCTCGCTCTGGCTGTCTGCAGGTTTGGGAGATGCATGTTGCCTCTCAGCTTTTAAGTCAACCTTGTTGGCTGGTCAGCAGTCAGTATGTAAAATAAATTTTGGGAGTTGCATATGTCTCAGAATGGTTGAGGCTGGAAGGGACCTCTGGAGGTCATCCTGTCCAAACTCCCTGCTCAAGCAGGGTCACCTAGAACAGGTTGCCCAGGTTCTGTCCAGATGGCTTTTGAGTATCTCTAAGGATGGAGATTCCACAGCTTCTCTAGGCGACTATGTCTTTGAGTTCTGTGCTGCTGGTGCCTGGCTTAAAAGGACTCGAAATTGGCATTTCCTAAGTAAAATGGCAAAAATCAGGAAAAGCCACGTATTCCCCTGTCAGGAAAAAATACTACAAGCCTTTCAAAGGGAAAGCATTGTCTTAATCATTAACTTTTCCTGTCTTACTCTGTCTCTTTGGATTTGATTAAATATTCTGAATGAACATTAAACTCTTTCACTTGCAGTCTATGAAAAATTACAGTTCAGTTACCCCAATCTTTTTTTCCTTGTCTTCAGAGGGAATGAAAATGAGAAGTACAAAGCAAGAACCAAATGGGAATGTAAAAGCAAACAAAGCTGTAAGTATGCCCTCCCTACCTTGAAGGTTATAGATCCATCTCTCTTGTTTTGTGAGCTGCTGCTGGGAGGCAACCAATATGCAGAGCTTTCAGTCTATAAATGTGAGTTTCATAGTTTGCTTTAGAGTGAGAGTGAGTCAGTTTCATATGTTTACAGTACTTGTGAACAGAAAGTAAGCACGTTTTTCATCTAGTTTCCTGTAAGTGCAATAGAAGCTTTAGAATTCAGTCTGTTCTTTAGGAATGTTTGCATAGTCCGGTATAGATAGAACTGTATAATACCATATTCTGGTAATGAACAATACATTATTTTTAACAAGTTTGTCAGGCTGAGGAGGAGGCTGAGCTGTATTTTAAGTAAATAAATTGCCTTCAAAGTTTGAGATTTGTGATTCATTACTCAAGTGAGTTGATGTGTATATTATTATGTAACTACCAAAGTAGTTTGGATGTAACATTTTTAATATATCTGCGTTTTTTTCCATGTGGTTTACAAGCAGAGGTGGTTTCGCATTCAGCTAGGAGGTAGAAAGTATGTCTCAGCCTTTTAATGGAATTCATGCATAAATTTAAAAGTTGAAAGAACCTGTAGGAATTCACGATAGTAGCATGAATATTTGTCGTTAATGTTTATCTCAAAGGTTAGTTGCAACTGTATTCTACTTATCTGAGGATAACATGAAAATCAAGCTTTTTTACTTTGGGGATGGGGTGATCAAAAAGGGTCAGTTCTCCAACTTCAAAACAGGTGTGCTTGTGTTGTGAATTAGTGTTTACCAGCTACAAATGAGAAACACTGGCAATACCTTTGCAAAATCTAGGTTGTGCTTTTTATAACCTTTTTTAATCTGTAGCATCTTCTAAAGATAATGTTCTTTTGTGGGAGACTAAACTAGATTACATAAGTAACCAAAGTGTCCTGAGGGCCTGCTTTTGCTAGTCACCATTAGACTATTATAGAGTTCTCAGTAAGTTATAGGTGGGGGGTTGTTTCTTTTTTTCTTGGAATGTGTTTTCTATAATCCAGAAAGCAAGTTAAAGGTGGGTTTTGGTTTTTGGTGGTGTTTTGAACTGACATTATAAATACATTGGTTTTTTGTCAAGTAAGCTGAGAAGAAAAAGGCTTGCATGTGACAGCATTTTGGGAGAACTGACTTTTGTTTTCCATTTAATTTCTGTACTTATAGCAAGAGGATGACCTGAAGTGGGTAGAGGAGAATGTTCCTTCATCAGTGACAGATGTGTGAGTATTTTTATAGTCACAATAAAAGCAGGTTCCTTGCACATAGGAAATACAATTAGAAATCTTGTATTTTTTAAGAAACAATTATTTTTTTAAAAAAATACATTAGAATGACTTAAAACTTGCATGCTACACTTACATGAGCAGTTACAGAGTTTAGTCTGGAATTGGCCCTCTGACTACTTAGCATGGTTCTGTTTGTGCCTATGCAGTCTGTCAGCCTTACAGTTTGTGCCACTTGAACACATGCTGACTTAACTGTCTCAGACTCTGAAATCATAGGCTGATTTGTTTGTACTTCACTGAAGTTAAAATTAAATAAAAAAAATCCAGAAAACAAGGAACAAACAAACCCTCTATTTCTGTTCAGTGCTCTGAGAAGTCCTTTGAGTATCTTGCTGAATGTAAACCACTGAATGTCATGTAGGTCTAAATGTTATTTGGAATGTCTGTTGAGTCATTTTTATGCCTCTGGCAATATAGTCAGCTATGTAGGCAGTCCATATCTGTTCTGCTTTTGATAACTTTTACATCCTAAAAATTTCAGTGTCTGTGTCTATAAATTTTTTTTGTAGCAAAACAAGCTCACAGATTTATTACATTCACAACTCTGAATGGCTGATTTTGGCAGAGGCTCTGGATTTAAGTACAAAACTCTGCTTGAAGTTAAAGACAAGAAATCAAGTGTAGCTTCAAGAGGGTGAAAAAGTGTATTTTTTCAATTGAATTTGTTTTTTCCCCATTCTAGTACTTGTTTTTTGAAGAATGGTAGGATTCCTTAAGAAAACAAGGACTACACTTGTATAAGCTGGGAAAGGGCGCCTAGAGGTAGTCTGCTGCAGGGTTTTCTGTTCTTGAAAGTATGGTTAGGGCTGTGAAGAGATGAGGTCCCAGTGGGTGGGAGATCTATTGTAGCTGATAAGGCTATATGATACTAGTGTAGCTTGTTTGATTTCTGTGATGTGTTTTTGCAGTATGAGACCGTATTGTAAATGTCTTCAGTGTATTTCAGCAGTGTTCCTGTATGAATGATGCCGCTTATTTCATGGCAACGTGGATTGTTCAGTTGGTAATGAGAAGCTTAGAAAAAAAGGATTTTAAAAATATAAAGGTCATTGAGGATCCTTCTTGGGCTCTTCATCTTTTCTGTGCCTTTCTCTGATTTCTCTGTTTAGTTGAAAGGTCTGGCTTTATTATTGATCTCTTGTGCCCAAAAAGGCTTAAAGTGAAACACAAGACTGAAAGTGATTGTCAATAATATGCTCTCAGTAGGTGCTCTAATTCGCTTAACTATTTTTTTTTTTCCTTCCCTTCCCTTGCCCCCTGCAGTGCTCTTCCAGCTCTTCTGGATTCAGATGAGGTCAGTAAACTTGCAGTTCAAAATTAGTCTTCTGACATGCCAAAGGAGTCATGAGTCAGCTGTGAAGGGCTTGGCTTACTAGAACTGCACTCTCAGATCTTGCCAGTGCAGCAGTAAAATACTACAAGGAGGGGAAAGGTAGTGGGGACAACCATGATACAACTGCTTAGAATAGAAATGCGTATTCTAAATGTATATTCTAAAAGAACTGGTGTATCTGCTGTGTAAGTTGTACTCCTGACTTAAAAGGCATATATGAGTGTGCATTTGTTGTGAATGTGCAAAGTATACCACCTTTTTTTAATAATGTAAACTTACTGGGGGAAATGACAACATTGGGTATTTTATTTTCCAGGAAAGAATGATTACACACTTTGAAAGATCCAAAATGGAATGAAGGAGTAGCTTTTTGCTATTGGAAATGGAGACGCCTCTTTTAAAGTTGTTTGGTGGAGCAAGTTCATCCTGCTGATTTATTTCTTGATCTCAGCCTTGGAAGTCTGATGCTTTATTGCCATGAGGGCGTCTTGCTGTGGAAGAAGGTCACAAGGACATTATAAACGTTTTGGAAATTTGAATTTACAAAGTTGCTGCAAGTTTGGATTTTTAAGCAATTTAAATGTGTACTGCACCTTCTGTAACTTTTCAAATATTTAATCTGTGAAACTAAAATTCCTAATGTCTGCTTGAGGAGTTTATATTTCAATGTTACAATTGACACTTAGAGGTGTGAACTGCCTGTACCTTTTTTGGGGGGAGGGTGATGACAGAGAGAAATAAGCACTGAAGAAACAACAGACCCATTTTCTGGTAGATAATGGCTTAATGCTGTTGTATGTCATGTGCTGAACGTGAATGAGAAGTTTTTAGAGAGAAGCTCCTGTTGAAGAAAATCAAGATGCCAGAAAGGAAATATTTGGAAAAGTTACAGTGATATGAGTTTTTAACAAAATCAAGTGCAATTTTATTCATAACACTGTGTAAGAAAGATTTTTCTATTTTAAATGCCATTGACCTATAGGTAACAGCTGCATAGAGCTAACGCTGTTGTGGCACATCTCATTGCCGGCAATGTGGTGGATGCCTAGAAAAATGATTTGCCCCTACCTTCTATGTGTGTTGCATGATTTAATTAAAAAAAACAACACAACAAAACCAAACATCACCAAACCCACTCGTGCAGTGCTCCACAAGTGCTTGACTACTCATGTTAAGCAGATATTAACTAGACGTTTCAACAGAACTTTTCTCCCTGCACATGTAACATCTCCCAGCAAGAAGCTGGCACTCTTCTATGATAAGATGGCATTGCTTTTTAGAGGGTGCAGGCACTGCTTACCTTACTTGAAAGAGTCTTTAATAGAAGCCCACAATGCTGGGACCATTCTGCTCCCAGTGTCTGTGCAGACTTGCCTTCCATGTAAGTGATTCGATGATGGGCTTTCCTGTCCCAGTTGGTCCCTGTGGCCAAGAGGTACTCTGAGATCACTGTGTTTAAGTCAAAGCTGTAGATTTCTATTCTATATAATTGCTTTTTGTTTCTCCTTTTCAAATGAAGAAAGAGCTTGTGGACAGTGTTCTGTTTTTATTCGATGCTTGGCTGTAGAGGCTTCACTTGCAATAATTTACACATGGAAACCCATTGTGGACTGTGTGACAAAAGCTCTAATTTGGGTTCATAACCTTTACAGCTGATAATTACCAGGCAAGCAGCAGCACAGCTGGGCTTCTACAGAGCTGCTGTGGAATGGCACAGGGAGTCAGTTTTTCTGGTTCTTCACTCATAGCTATGTCAGCAGAGGTGAACATGTGCCTGTACTTCACTCATTCCACTGTAAGGTCGGGTAGCTTAGCTCTAGTTCATCTTCATCAGCAATTAATGCTGAAACTTGGCACTTTACAGTAGAGTAGCTGAGGCACAAGTGCATAGTGTCTTCTGCTAGCTGTGCTGTGGGGGCAGCAAATCCTCAGTGGATGGGCGGAGAAAAAAAAAGCTGTGGCTGTTACACCTCAGTCTGCCTCAGCAAGAGTTGCTGGAGCTCTTCTGCCATCCCCTTTAGGCCACAGGTAGAATCTTTGAGTAGAGAATACTTCTAATTTGCTATGCTTGATTGATATAGGTGGAAAAAGCATTACCTCCATGTCCTTCTGGGGAGAGGAAATTTTGTGAAATAAAGCTACACAAAACTTGCTATTTAATTTTTTGTTGTTATTTTTTTTTTTTAGTCCTGTTGTTTTGGGTTTGGTGGGTTTTTTTTGAGACAAATAGGGGAAAACGTTCTCTATTGGAAGCACAAAAAGGAGTTTGTATGTGCTATTTAATAAAAGCTAGGCGAAGAGTAGAAAGGCTTACATTGTGTCCTTCCACTTTCTTACTATCTGTTCTCTCACAGACAGCATTAACATCTTCAGAAAGCTGCCTCGTTTTTCTTTTAACTCTTTATTGCACGGTATTTATAATGCAGTTATTCCCAATAACTTTTTTTTCTTGTGAAGTTTGACAATAGAGTGGAAGTATGTCACTTGAAAAGCTAATATAGATAGGGCAAAGAAGACATTTCTGAACAAAAGGGAAAGACCTAGACAGTTTTCCTAATTGCCTTCATAGTTTTAATAATTCAAAGACCAAAATAAATTTAGTAGCAGCATGGTGCTTTCAGCCTACAGCTAACGGTGATCTTGGGCAGTCCTCTCTGCCTTCTACCCTTCCATCCCTGTAGTAACTTCCATCAGTATTTGAAGTTGTTCTGAATTCCACAGGGGGCTCGCTGCTCCCTCAGTTACCTGTTCTTGGGTTTCTGCTAGTTTGGCAGAGTTTGTGTCCTTGGAAGGTAGCATCTGCTTCCTAGCATGCAGCAGGCATGTGCTGTGACTTCCCTGTTCGCAGGCTTACAGAGAATGTTCATCAAAGCCCAGTTCCCACAGTATCATGCAGGCTATGGGCTCATGCGGAGCTACTGCCGCAACTATGATTGTGGAAGAGGTGGCTAAAAGCAGTAGATGAGATGTGGGTGAGGAGTGACGCGTATGTGCGCATGGCAGTTGCAGTAACCTGGCCTCTCCCCTGACAGCATGTTTGGTCTACTAAGGAGGTCTTTGCCTCTCTGGATTCCTGATTTTGTTCCTAAAGATGTGGCAGCTCTGTGACATGTCAGGAAAGCTCCATCAGCAAGCCAGTTTGCTAGGATGCACAAAAGCAGAAATCCTGCAGGATTGTTACCTTGAATTATGTAGACGGGGGAAGACTTCATTCAAATTCATACCTGTTCTTTCAAAACGGGTACTGTAAATTTAAAACAAACTGTATGGACTACTCTGAAGACCTGGTGAGTGGGAGGGAGAAAACATATCTACTCTTTAGGTCTAAGATCTGCAGAAGTTTTTGGTGACTAGAATAGTATGTAGAACCTGAATTTTCTTTAGGAAATTGGGCTGCTGGCCAAATATTTTCAACAAGCTGTTCTTAACTGAGATAATGCTCTACTAAATGTCTGCCAGGAATTCAAATTTAGAGGGAGTTTTTTAGAGTTCCTGTGCCTGATGAGTTTTCTGTGTGTGGATTTATTTGTGAGAAGTAGCTGTGGTATTACTGATGCAATCATACCATGTGCATGTAATGCAGAAAACTGAAAACAAATTCACAGTGAAGCAGATGATGTTGACCGGCTTTTCATTAGGGTGACAAGATGTTCCTGCTAGGAGTGCCAGAGGAGGGACTGAGTAATAAGAGATCACATGGCATGGTGAAGAAATGCAACAGGCTTGATAGCACAGAGTGAGTCAGGATCATAAGACCTGGGGTAAGGAAGGGTATGTTTGTCTTTTTCTGCAGATGTAGGGGTGTGTGAGTTTGTGGGCTTTTTAAAAACCTTCCTGTACACTTTATATGGTATTTTGTTTGTGAAGGGAAAAGTATGCTACTTTTTAAAACCTGAAGAGGTGCCTTGCACGTAATTTGCATTCTGGTAAAAATCAGGTGAAGTCCTGATCACTTGGTGTTAGTGAAACTTATATTTTCTTTCACTAAATTGGTGCTATCTCTGTATTCCTTTTGTAGGAATCCTAGGTCAAGGAGACCAGATACGTGCCTGAGCCATAACTGTCAATTTGCATCCCCCTGTGAAGGGGATGTGACTTAGCATGGTTTTGTGCTCTAGCAAGGTTTCATTCCCGAGCAGGAAAGAAGCTGGATGCAAGAATACCACACTTGTTCGCCTGTTCCTGTGCTTCGGTCTCCCAGCACAGAGCATCCTCAGTCCCCTTTTTCTAAAACAGTGGTCTCTGTCAGTGAAGATGCTCACCAATCAGCACGATGTGCTTTTTCAGTTCGGTTCAATTAGTTTAGATTCTAGGCCAGTGGTCGTGAACGTTGCACCTCTCTGTGACCAAAATGCCATCGTGGCCTGTTCTGGAAGGGACAAGGTAGCAAGTGAAGATTCCTTCCCAGAGACTGAGCTTCACCTGCAAAGTTCATTGGAGAAGTTAATTACGGTAAAGCGTAGGCCCTCCAAACCCAGGTATTTACTTGCAAGAGATGTTTTGCTGTTCTCATCTGGTTTCCTCAGGTTACTCAGGCCAGTTTTTCTCTTGATATACGCGGTGACTGTCCTGCCTGCTGTGGTTTGTGTTAGCGAGTGGCACCCTGACACTTCCGATAGCCAGACGAGGCTCCGGCTGTCTCGCCCCCTGTGGGCTGCACGAAGGCGCAGCGGGGCTGTGTCCGGGCGAGGCCAGGCCCCTCCGGGCCGGGGAGCGCGCCCCTCGCCGGCGCTGCCCGTGCCCCCCCGCGGTTCCCGTTGGTGCCCCAGCCGCCAGGCAGGCGCTGCGGGAGAGCGCTTGCTGTGCGGGCTGCCAGCGCGGCTGCCCCGTGCCGGCCGAGCCCTCACGGGGGCCGCAGCACCGCCCGCCCGGGGCGGCGAAGGGACGCGGCGAGGGCGGGAACAGCGCGCGGGGCGGGGCCTCGGCGCGGAAGCGGCGGCGTGCGGGCGCGCGCGGCGGCTGCCGGGAAGGGCGGGGCGCTGCGGGCCTCGGCGGCGCTTCCGTGGGGGGCCTTCCCCCGCCCGCCGGTGCCGCCGCTCCGCCGCGCTGCGCAGGGGGAGCCCCCCGCGGCGCTGCCTCTGCCCGGGTGGCGGGTCGCGCCCCGAGAAGCCGCCGCCATGCACGACGCCTTCGAGCATGTGCCGATCCTGGAGAAGCTGCCGCTGCAGATCGACTGCCTGGCGGCCTGGGGTGAGCCGGGGGCCCGCGCCGCAGCCCCAGCCGCCCCTCTCCTGTCCCGGCCGGCCGGGGCGCCCCGTCAGCCGCTCTCGGGGCCGGCCGCGGCCTGCCCTGCGGGCCGGGGTCGGTGCGGCGCTCGGGCCCGGCCGGCTGCGCGCCGGGGGGGCCCAGCCGCCTGACAGGCCTGGCCGTGCGGGCAGCGCGGGAGCGGTCCCCGCCGTTTGCCCGGGGCGCTGGCGCCGGCGGCCGCTCGGGGCGGGGGCGGCGGCCCGGCTGCGAAGGCTGCCGTGATTCCCGGTGCGGTAACCGTGGCCCGGCTAGTGTCCTGCCAAGAAGCTTTCCTTATGTTTTGACTAAAAGTTTTTTTGGGAACCCTGTGTGGTACGTTCCAGTCCCAGGGTTAGGGTCTGTTTGCATGCGTTAGCGGCGCACAAACACAGGGTTATATTTTTGGGCACACTCGACGGTCAGCATTTTGGTCAGGTGATTGCACCAGCTGTGGTGTTGAGAGGGCTTGGTAAGGCTTTTTGGGCTGCTTGAGTGCTTTCTATCAGGTATGCTACCATAACACAAAACTGGTATTTACAGTAACTCAGGCACTGTGGGGCTGTGACCCCTTTAATCTGGGGACCAAAACCTGAGCAGCCCTGCCATGTTTAAACATGGCTTGTTTATGCTAGAGTTGTGTAGTCGAGAAGGTGTGAAGATGCTTTATTCCTGCATTTAGGCTTTCACCTCTTTCAGAGTGTTTACTGAAGTAGAAAAAAAGCCCTAAACCCGTAGGCCTATGGCAGTATAGTTGTGTAAAAAGAGGTGTAACTCTGTCTCTACAACTCTTTTATTAAATAGTGGAAGAAAGGTCTTGCAGGAAACAAGGTTTTGTTGGAGTACCGTTATCTTTGGCAATGAAGGAGTACTGGATGTAGAAAGGAGTATTTGTATATGCTTCTTTCCTGTATGATCTTCAGCAAAGAGGAAGGATGTCAGTTGTATTTTATGACCCAATGAAGACGTTGTGCCTTTCGTATGCTATAAATAGGAAGAGTCTCAAACTCCACAGATTTTGTATATAAAAAGGTTGTCTTTTATAAATCTTGAAGGACTGCTGCTTGTTCAGGCAATTCAAACGCTACTTAAGCAAAGCTGCCACTGTCCTTCCAGGCATAGCTGACTATTTGAGAGGGTTCTTATAAAAACTTGGACTAGTTAAGAAAAACAAACTCACTCATATAGAACTCATTTTTCTTCCTGACAGTTCTTCCCGTTCTGTAGCAGTGTTCCTCTCTGGGAGATAGCAATGTCTGAAGAGTAGTTTCTTGCCTCTTTGGATTGCACAAAAAATGGGGTGGTTTTCTGCTTTATTTTTGTGTAAACAAGTGGGATGTCATGTTTAGGCTGTACTTTCTGCTTTACTGCTTGATCTTGGGCTGTCCTCTCCTGAGAATGAGAGCTACTTCTGAGCACTTCCAGCAGACATGATGGGAGACAAGTGTGTAGTCACCACAGAAAGTCTTCTTTGGTGTGTGGAACAACTTTCCAAGTGTTCTGATAAACGTAACTTAGCAGGGAAGGGCAGTCTTGGCTGAAACTAATTAGACTCTTTTTCTCCCCCATCTTTGTAGAGGAGTGGCTCCTTGTTGGTACCAAACAAGGGCATCTCCTGCTTTACAGGATCAAGAAGGACATAGGTAAGTTGACTTCAAGAAAGTCGCAAAAAGTTGATGATGTTATTTTTATTTCCCTGCACTTTAAGAGGCTGTAGTAATGTTAACACAAATGTGTTTAATTGCTGATTTTGTCCTACATAGAGTTTAATGAATATTTGTGGTATCTTTGGTGAAAGTGTACTTACCATTTATCAGATGTACAAGAAGGACAGCAAGTAGTGTCAGCCTTCTTTTCTGTTTTAAAGTGTGTTTTATATCAGGTATCTATATGTTTGAATTTATAGTAAGTTAGTGTAATTTTTGTGAATACAGTGCACAAACATATGCAGAACCAGTGCAGTTTGCTTGTTGCTGGAGGTTTGCTATTTGTTAATGAAGGACTAGATTAGTGGAAGAGCAGCTTTATTCAGTAGGTCCATGACCATCAAGGGGTGGGGCAGCGAGATCCCTCCTAACTAGTTCTGTCATGTATTTACTCTTCTCCCTGCCTCTTTGAAAGTCATAAGTTTTCATAGTCTATTCTACAGATGCCACAAATAGAACTGTTCTATTTTTGGTTTAGTTAAAATCGATTTTTCACTAAACAGATTTCTATTTTGCAGTGTCTGGTATTATGTAGAAACTGATGTTATTGAACACAGTAAAGTTGTGTAGTGTGGGACAGGAAAGAAAGAAAGCAGACATCTTTTTCCAAGTTCATTGGCTCTTGGAAAGGTGTTCATTTGTAGCTACTTGGATTCTAGAGACTGAATTCAGCGTGCTTTTTCTGAAACTTGTAGGCCATATGTTCCAATCAGAGCATGCTAGTCTTGAGTTGCTAGTGTCTTGTCTCATGTGGTAAATTTCTCCCCCTTTTTTGCATCAATGCCAGGAGAGGTTATGTCATCAGAAAGTGTCTGTAAGTCTTTATCCCTAAAACTCCTTTTAAACCCTTGTGGTGTAGTGTTTATTTCTTGTCTTTCTTTGCAGTGATATGCTCCCTAGCAATTTAAATTGCTGGTAATTTGGTGTGGATAAATTCTTTACGGGTATCTATGTATCTCTGGATTTCAAATACCTAAATATAATTCCTGTAATCTAAAATTCCAGAAAGGCAAAAATATAACTTTGTGAGTCTTTCAGATGGGTACAAGAAGTGTAATTTACATTTTCACCTGACTGTGTAGAAGACCTTCTGATGCATTTAGCTATTAAGTAAAAGATAGCCCGGATATGTCAGACGATTCTTTTAGTTTTAAGTGGCCAAGTTTGCTTTCATAATTCTTTGTAGTCTATTTAGTATAAGGTATATTAGTCATAAATTTAAGGGCAACTTCAGTTTACATGCTATCTCAAATCTCTCTGGTAGGTTGCAATAGGTTTGAAGTGACGCTAGAGAAATCCAACAAGAACTTCTCAAAAAAGATTCAGCAGGTAGGAAATACCATCTTCTTGAAGTGGGGAAAATTTTGCAGTGATTTCAGCCAAGAAATGAAATACCAAACTTGTTTCTGGAAACTGTAAAGCTTAAGAAAAAAAATTCCCCGAACTATAAATTCTTCTAGAGGTGGCACAGCCTGGGTTTTTTGCACACTCTTCCCATAACAGGGATAAGTTTGGTTTGGTTGCTAAAGCAGAAAGCAAAGAATTGGAACTTACAGGTTTATTTTTGGCTTTTATGGAAATGCTGTTTGCAGTGAATCTTCACCTGCTTTGACTGAGAATATTCGTTAAAATGATGGTAATACACCAGCAGACTGTTTGATTCTTGGGTAAAATGCTATAGGAATGTGAGTGTAATTCTTCTTATTTGGAATTTACAACTAAAATAACAGATTATCTATTGCCAGTCTTAATTTTTTTTTTTTTGAGAACTTTTGTTCATTTGTTATATTGATGCTCAGGAAAGTAGTTGGCTCAAAGATTATGCAGCCTCTTTCAGTAACGCTCTCCATTTCCTTTAGAAGTACTTTTGTACTAGTAACATACCACTTACAGCAATTTTTACTAGCTTGGGTTGCAAGCTCTGTGTGCTAGCTTGTAAAAACTGTGTAAATGAAAGATGTTGCAATAGCTGGAGGAAGATTGTGCATACATAGCTGCCTTGTCTTTTCGTCATTTGCAGAGCATCTAAAATGCGTTTTCGTAGACTTTCTATAATCAAGCCTTATTCAGAGGTTTAGTTTATGAATGGAGTCACTGATAGCATTCTTTCTTTCAGATTCATGTTGTTTCTCAGTTTAAAATTCTGGTCAGTCTATTAGGTAAGTGAAGAAAATATTTTAATATTTAAGGAGGTCTTCTTGATGCAGTAACTTGGCTAAATGTGGCACCCTTTCTACATACCTGCATAGTAGTCTAGTTGTTGAAAAGTCATTGTGTAGGATTTAAGCGTTTTCACTTTGCAGAGGAAGCACTGCAGCATAGGTTGAGAAGCAGCTTTGCTTGTTGTAAGCCAGCTTGGAGAACAAAGTATTAACATGAAGTTTTTAACATTAACATGAAGTGATTAAAAATCAAAAAATGCGTATGTGCACTGAAGTGTGTGTATATACAGTTTGTCTGTATTGGCATGTGTATATACATACATGCGTGCATATGTGTGTGCACCATGTGATAGGGGCTAAAACTTCCATCCAGACTTGTTTGATATATGAAACTCACATTGATGTGTTACACCAAATTCAATTTATATGCAGATGGCGATCTTTTACCATCTTGTGGAAGATCTAAGTTTGCTTGTCTCTGGCTATATTTGTTTAACCTTATGGTCTTCCTATGTCTTTTTTTTTGCTTATGATGCTACTCCCTTCTTTATGATCTCCAAGTCCCAGCTCTTCCAACTCCAGCATGTGTAGATTTCTGCTGCCTGCGTCCTCGTGCGTACAAAAACTTGACCACAGTACCCTCCATTTGCAGCCATTCACTTTCCACTAATTTCAGGAGCCAGTTCAAAATGGTCTTTGTTCATACAATCTTCCATCATGAACTTGGTCTCTGGCCTGCTTGCTGTTTCTTTTGTTCCCACTTTCACTTGGTTAGCACCTGTTCTCAATTTCTTCATGTAATTTTGCCAGTGCTGGTGTTGGTTGTCTTTTCTGCATTTATTGTATGTGCCTTAGCACTTTTCAGCTTTTGGGAAAACACTCATTTTCCTTTCTTGCAGCTCTTAGTTTTACAAGTTCTTCTTTTTATGTAAATGGGAAATGCGATAAAATACTTGAATTAGCAATGAGCTCTACATGTATTAAATATTGAATAATAATTGGAATTTTGTTTTAAACAGAAAACAACATTTATGTGCATGACCTGTTGACATTTCAACAAATCACCACGGTTTCCAAGGCAAAAGGTGCATCTCTCTTTACTTGTGATCTTCAGGTAAGAGAGAGAACACAATGACACGATGTTGAAGCTTTGCTTAAGTGAACAGTTTTTAATGTAGTCACCTTGATTTTCTTCATGTGCTTCCTAAGATATCTTCCTGTGCCTGTTGTGACTGTAGGCTTTGACCTCCTGATACAAAACCTCAAGGGATTTTTATCTTGTAGTAACTCTGTGTGTCTTCTTTTTTGAAAGATCCTCTTCAATATAAAAGCCATTTCCTTCCCTTAAATTGCTAGTGTACTAGCTTATAGTGAGTCCTTCTGCCAAGCATCTTCATCACTGTTTTTGTTACATATTTGTTTCTTTTAAACTGTATTGGCCCAAGGAGCACCGGGGGAGTTATGGTAGGTTCAGGCTGTAAAATGGTTCCATAAGGTTTAGTAATTCTCTGTTCATATACTGTGGTTTAAGTGACTCATTTCTATCCAAGTGAGTTTCTCAGCCTACCCATGCCATTCAGAAACCTTATTCATAACCAGAAGGGATGGCTTAGTGTTCTTCAGCACTTTTTATCTCTCTGCCCGGTGGGAACTTAGTGTTAAGTATTTTCTAATAAATACTTAGGGTTTTCTAGTTGTTAAAACTAGTGATGTATTTCAGAGCACCCTTAAATATGGTCATTCCAAAGTGCCTTGTTGTTTTGTGTGTACAGGCACTTAGGTTTGCTGGGATCTCTTTGTCAGGAAACTTTTCTGATAGGCTAGAATATTAAATGGCTATTAATGTTATTATCTGTCAGTATAACATGTTCTTTACATTATTCCATTTTCTCCCCGCTCCTATACTGCAGAGAGTTCAAGCTACTTATCCTAGTCTTCAGGGCTGGGGTGATAACTCTCTACTTATATTCTTTTTGTCCATGTGTATGACTTCGGTACTCTTTAATTTTTTTGTTTTTATTTCGTTGGTGTCACAATCCTTGCCAAAGTTAATTTTTAAGAATTCTGCCCCCCTTCTCTCTGTGCTTCCTTGTTTAGGGAATGCCCTTGTGGCATGGATGAGCAAAGCTGCTCTTCAGCTGGCAGCTTTGCTTCAGGCTGAGGATTTTTTGGCCTTGTATTGTCTTACTCGGTGGTTAGTTTGAGTGCCTATGACTTAGGCCTGTCTGTTTTCACAGCAGTCAGATACAGGGGAAGAGGTGCTGAGAATGTGTGTGGCAGTGCGGAAGAAGCTACAACTGTATTTTTGGAAGGACAGAGAGTTCCACGAGCTGCAGGTGAGTTGTGCGCCTCAACACAGGGACTGTAGTTGTTCTTTACTGCTTGTTGTGCAGTCCCTGTAACTCAGAGACACAGAGACTTTCAGAGCATTAACTCCAGTTGGTTCTGCAGTGACTTAACAATGAAGCAGCAAATAAAAGTGAAAATACATGGTTGAAATCACAATTAATGGCATTAATGCAGTTTTATCAATTAAATCGAAGGCTGTGTTCTCTATTTTAATGTTGTAGTTGTAGCATACTTGTAGGTCAGTGAAATGTATTAGCCTGCAGCCTCTATAAATGTAGAGCTAACAGTAACACTGTGAAAGTGGGTCACTTCTATTCAAAGGTTTCCAGGTATGTCATTAAGTCAGAAGGTAGTTACTGATGACAGGCATAGAGAACTGCACTTGTAAATACCAGATATTGGTATGATAAAAATAACCAATGGAAATGAATAGATGATTTTTCAGCTACGCTGCTCTTCTAGGAAGTTACCGGCTAACTCGAGAGCCCACCTCTTTATTGTGCAGAAATATAGCCTTTTTAGGTGAATACTGCCAGCAGACTAGCAGAAGTCAGGTGTGTAGTGGTGGGGAATACAGTGTCAACAACAGTGCTGCCTGTTACAATCGGTGTTGCCAGATCTGACCTGCCTTTCTCTTGTAACAGCCATTTTAACCTGTTTTCCTCAGGGGGACTTCAGTGTACCTGATGTACCCAAGTCTATGGCCTGGTGTGAAAACTCCATCTGTGTAGGCTTCAAGAGGGACTATTACCTGATACGGGTAAGGCTGGAATTTGGAATACAGTGTTTCAGATGATTTGGAAAGCAGTAGACACTATGGAGGCTGCTCCTGTGCTCAGGGATTTGGCTAACAGACATTTATGAAAAACGACATCTGGTACTCTTGCTGTATGTAGTTTTGGAAAGGGCGGTCTAAGTATGTTCTTTTGAACTGGTGTTTTGTCAGGAAGCGATCTTCTCTTTGTTGCTGTTGAAACCAATGTTGGAAGCTCTTGCAGAGAAAAGCCATTGGAAAATATTTGTTTTGGTTTGACATCAGTCTCTGTAAGCTCAGTTTGCATTTTATTTAATGTATTAAGAAAGGAGATAGTTGTAAAAGGGAGAAAAAGACTACGATATCTTCTTATCTGGCGGATGGTGGAGCTACATTTTTTCTTTTTTTGATTTTTTCCTTTTGCTGAACCGTAGTTGTTTCAGTTAGAATGCCTCTAAACTTAGTGTTGTTAATTTAGTATTACAGTTTCCACTTACGCTTTGTGTGACAACTATATTTGATTCTCTTCTCTGCCTTTACAATTGGCTTCTGCTGATACTATAGGAAAATGAGATGAAGATGAGGTAAACCACACATACGTATGTGTATGTACATGGGTGGCAACACTGCTCTGTAGTTGACAGGAAAATTGCGCAGTAATTTTTACAGTCCCTTCAAACTGACACTGCTCACAAAAGATGCCTTTCTGCATCCCTGTCCTAGATGTTGATTCCTGCCATTCTAGTGATAGAAGCAGCCGTGCAGCTGCTCAGGCAACCAGAGTGGAGACTTGCCATCCACGCATCTACTTTGGCTTGGCTCTGGTACTTGACTGACCTGTTACTGAATAGCTTTATTTCACTAAATAGGCAGAAAAAAACCCACATATTTTTATGGTATTGTTTTCTGCTGGCTAAGTCTTGATTTATAAAAGTGCTTGAGCTGTAATGCAAAGGAAGCAGCAGGAACATGTAGCTGGAGCTGAAGGAGGAAGGATTCTCTGTTGTTAGATCAGGCCACAAAACAGCTCTTCAGATTAGGTTTTTTTTTCTTTTTTGGGAGGTGGGTTCAGTTCCCTGGACAGCATGCGGCCACAAGAATGAGTGGCTAGGGCTGCTGGAAAAAGGCTAGGTAGGTTGCTAGGCCTTTAGTTTGTTTTTTATGTGGCAACATTTACTCATGCCAGAATAGAACCAGGTTAAAGTTGTGGCCTAAATTAAATCCTCTGGTTACACCAAGATGTGTTTCAACACTTCAACTGGTTTTGCTACTATGCCATGAATTTTGTAAACCTGTATGAATTATGTGCTCAGCTGCTGTTAGGGTAACAGGAATACATCATCTCAGACACAAAAGTATTAACTCTTTATTTGCAAATGATGTATAAGCAAGATAAATGATGATATGCAGAAAAATTTATTGCTGCTCTTTAAAATCAGACTTGTCCTGTTAGTGATTAGTCTGGGTTGTAAATCCCTCTAGGGTACTTTCAACTGAAACCCCCCTGAATAACAGTTGGTTTTTATTTTCTTTATTATCCTAGGTGGATGGAAAAGGATCCATCAAAGAACTGTTTCCCACAGGAAAGCAACTGGAACCATTGGTAGCTCCTGTAGCAGATGGAAAAGTTGCAGTTGGCCAAGATGATTTAACAGTTGTGCTCAATGAAGAAGGGATCTGTACTCAGAAGTGTGCCTTGAATTGGACAGATATTCCTATAGCCATGGGTGATTAATTTTTTTAAAAGTTGTTTCCTTGCTTCTCTGTATATGACAAAATTCATGTGTTCCTGGTATTTAGAAACTAGCTGAATTTGGAGTGTGGCAGTTACTGAAGTATTTCAAGTCATGCTCTGTGGAAGGTTTCAAATGTTTATTTTTGTTTCTTCCTCTTTTTTGCTTGTAGTCTGTATGCCTGTTGCAGAAAACAGGCATATTGCCTATCTTTTATAAAGGGACAAGATTTTAAATGGAATGTAGTATGTTAAAACACTAGTTCTGGGCATCTGAGTGCCACAGAAATTCCTCCTGTTGAAAGATGAACAAAAAACCTGGTAGTGGTCTGTTAGCAAATTGCTGTCAGTGTTGGGCATTGAGTTTTGTTTTTAATAAGCAAAAAAAGGGACATATTTCAAGCAGGGGTGGGGATTGAAGAGAAGCCTTACTTTTACGTCGTGACTTGTTTCAAGCAATACTTGAGAACAATCAACGTTATTTTTTCATTTGTTTCACTAATAGAACACCAGCCTCCCTACATCATAGCTGTTCTGCCAAGGTACGTGGAGATCCGCACTTTTGAACCCCGGCTGCTGGTACAGAGTATTGAGCTGCAAAGACCACGCTTCATCACCTCTGGAGGGTATTGAGCATAAACAATAATTTTTGTCAGGCTGTCTGGGTGTATGGTAGCACTGTGAAAAACTGGGAGAGGAATAGCTTCTCAGCTTAAGTAGTAGCATTGAATCAGTCTGGTTTTTATGAACAGATGGGTGGAGGTTATACTTTGAGGAGGAAATGACAGAGTTGAGTGTCTTTTGGGTATTTATCATCACTGGAGATACAGTCTTCTCCTTTCTGCTTTGCAGTATTGCTCAAAGTGCCCTTGTATCTGATTGATCCATGTGTGTATTAACAAGGAATGTTTTTTTTAGATAGGGTATTGCTGCTTTCTCAGGGCTGGAACTTAGTAACTGACCCTTTTGTCTTGTTTACAGCACAAATATTATATATGTGGCAAGTAATCACTTTGTCTGGCGGCTGATTCCGGTATCGATAGCTACACAGATCCAGCAGCTCCTGCAGGACAAGCAGTTTGAGTTGGCTTTGCAGTTGGCGGTAAGTACTCACAAACCTTCGGGTTTGCAGTGGATGCACTTGTGCAGGAGGATATAAAAGGGTGTTTTCCTTCTGCTTGACTGTAGCTAGTCCAGAGAGTTTAACCTCCCTGCTGTCCACATTGCACAAACTGGTAAACTCTAGCCTTTTTGACTTTTTAGTTTTGTGCTGCCATTTTTCCCTGTGGATCTATTGTGGTTTAGATTGAGATACCATCTCGTATTTGGAAGATTATCTCTTAGCTGCTTAGTTGGTTGTCGCCTTTTCAACTTCAGTCAGCTGGACTTCAGAGTCTTCAGACTGCTAGTAAACCGTTTTGCTTGGAGTTGTGTGGGTTTTGTTTTTTTTTAATAGCCCTCCATATTACTTCTGAAACATCATAATTTCTTAGAGATGCTGAAGCAGTACATTTAGTTATATTGCTCCTAGGATTTAGGTTTTAGGATTTTCTGGTTTCAGGACACTTCCCTGGAACTACTTTAAAATGAATTAATTACATTTTGTGTTACTAACTTGAAAAAATATTTTGAAAAGGCAAATGAATGAAGAGATGCTTGCTGTGATAGAGTGAGTATATACATAACCAGAGCTAGCTTTCAAACCTTTCAGGTTCTCAGTGACACAATAAGTGTAGCATCTGAGAACCACCTTCAGAGGTGTTCACGTTGGAAGGTTATCTTTCTTCTTACTCTCTCCAAAGGATAATGGTCCTATTACTTCTGTAGAGTGTTTCTTTTTTATTTACAAGGCCCAGGGGTTTTTAATGTTCATTTATTTGTATGTGTGTAGGAAATGAAAGATGATTCAGATAGCGAGAAGCGACAACAAATTCACCACATAAAGAACCTCTTTGCCTTCAACCTCTTCTGCCAGAAGCGCTTTGATGAATCCATGCAAGTTTTTGCCAAGCTTGGTACAGGTGAATTCTTGGGTTGATATTGAGATACCTAGGTTAGGAGGAATGAAATGAAGCTCACAGACTGTTCTGTGGGTTTTCTTGTTTTCTGTTTTGTTTTTGTTTTAAAACAGTGTTGTCTTGTGCAGACCAGTCCCCTGTGAATGGCAAATAGTGTACTCATTTATTTAGCGCTTTTTTTGTCAAACTGGTTACAGTACTCTAATTAACTTCAGTCAGAGAGTTAAATCATGAATTCGTCCTTTGTGCAGAATATATTGGTATTGTAGACTATTTTACAGCATGCATAGCATGTACATAGACCTTGGAAGTTGAGGGTTTCAGCAGCTGCCAAAAGCCGGCTTTTAGTTTGGAATGAAAGATAAGGATCATCTGTAGACTTGCTTAAATCCTTGGATTTGAGCCAAACTGAGGATCCTTAACCCTGTTTCCTCAAGCTGTTGAAGCCAGGAAACTTTTAAGTGGTTTTGAAAGTCAGAGTAGCCTCTGGTGCTGTTCCTCTGGTTTGTACTGGGATTATTGGAAGAACACCTGAAGACTGGACTGTACCATAAAATAGCGCTTAAGACTGAGATTCTGTGGTGACAGCATATCCCTTGTGCATTGAAACAGAATTTTTACTTGTTTTGATGACATCATATTTACTTTGGAAAACTACAGTGAAAGAAAAGGACTGATAACTCAGAATACTTTGAACTTAAATCAGAGGGCAGTAGTTCTGAATTTTCCTAAATTTCATGAAAATGGGTGCTCGTTAGTTACAAATGGCACTAAATCAGTTCTTGTTTCAAAAGCACATAAATTGTCCCTTAAAACATTGCTTGTTCCTAGAAATCCTGTCCTTCTGTCAGAGTTGTTAATGCTGGGATTCTGGAAGAAGAGCAGGAAGAGGATTATAATAGTGGCTTGTCCTGCAGGTGTGCCAAGCGCACAGGTTGGAACTTGTTGTGCTTGGACTTTGAAACAGTCTTTTTCTTGCTGCTTTTGCCTTGTTTTAGCTTCTTGTCTGTAACAAGCAAGTTTTGCTATCTTGAACTTTGTGTACATACAAGTTGTCTACAAACACCAATGTTGGAAAGCTCAGGTTACTCAATGGTTACATATGTTTAAGAGTTTGCAGAAATAATGAATGGTTACTAATACTAGTTATTTTTTGCTTAGATCCCACTCATGTGATGGGTCTGTATCCTGACCTCCTGCCCACAGATTACAGGAAGCAGCTACAATATCCCAACCCCCTGCCAGGGCTGTCTGGGGCAGAGCTGGAGAAGGCACATTTAGCTCTGATAGACTACCTAACTCAAGTGAGTGCTCCTGTATCAGTTTTCAGAGCAGGTTTATTCAGTTTTAGCATACTTGGTGGTTAACTTTGTACAGGAAGCAGTATACTGGTTCCAGCTCTGTCATGCTAGCCATAATGGGCTGTCTTCATGGTTGGAAACTATGGCAGTAACTCCTGAGAAAGCAGGGGAACTGGAAGACGTGAGGTACCCCACAGATAATGTGGGAGGCATCATACTTATGCACCAGATCTGAATATGAGTCCAGTATTTTATTTCTAGAAGCCTTCTGAAGAGGGCTTCAGCTCTTGATCTTTTGGTTTTGTTTGGTGACTGTTGTGGAGGTCACACTATCCAAGAGACAGGTCAAAAGCATGCAATAAAAGGTGGAACAGGAGGTAGTGGGTACTGTAACTTCCTGTCCTCTCTATTTTGTTGTAACTGGAATCTGAATTGTTCTGTTGCTGTTCTTACTACACTAAAAGGAAGCTTGTGTCTGAAGGAAGATAGTTTTTGTGCCTAGTAGTTCAAAACCTAAATTGTTTTCCAAAATGTTCTAAATGTCTCCTGAGTTCTCTAAAATGTCTCTGTTTAGGTGAACAGAACTTCCTTCTGACTATTTTTGCAAGATTTTGGACATCTTGCAAAACTATAAATTCGCAGAACAAATACATATACGTGAATGTGGTTGTAAAGGTGACGTGTTGAATAGGTAGTAACAATAGAAATTCAATTGGTTAAAAGAAGTTATTAATTTAGTTTAATTTAGTCTTTTTACTTGGTGGGATGGAGAAATCCATAGCCTCTTCCTGATAAAATTTCCTTTGATGTCCTGCAGAAAAGAAGTCAGCTGGTGAAGAAGCTAAATGATTCTGACCATCAGTCCAGTACCTCACCCCTCATGGAAGGAACACCCACAATCAAATCCAGAAAGAAGCTGCTACAAATCATTGATACCACCCTCTTAAAGTGTTACCTCCACGTGAGTTTCTGCCTGACCTAGAGGCCTTTCCATTATCATGCAAGCTCTATTGGAATTTCAGGCTGAAATGTTTGAGGAGCATAAGGAGCTACTTCAGAAATTCTCACACAATCGTCTGTCTTTGGTCTAAAAACAATCTGTGAAACTTTGGCGTTAGATAGTTTGCTCACTGGTCAGGAAGTAGTTTCATGGAATAAAGCAGATGTATCTGTTTCTGGTTGCTGCCTCTGTCAAAGGAATGTGGCCATGCCTGTGTATTTTGAGGTTCTAATGAATGCTTCTTGTCTTGCTTTGTGCTGTTGAATGCAGGCGAGTATTATCTTTGCTGTCAACAGTGTTTTTCAAAGCTGACCACTATTCTTGAAAAGGAATAGCTCTCATATATTGTTTCCTTTCTGTCCCAACAAATTATGGAAATGAAGATGGACCTTGCTCTAAAATTTTGAACTGTCATTTCTTATGCTATCAGACTGTTCTTTTTATTACTCTTCCAGCTCATGTTTTGTACCATAAGCTTAAGAGGTGCACATTAGAAGTATTAAGTACTCCCTTTTTGCTTGCAGACAAATGTAGCACTGGTGGCACCATTGCTTCGTCTGGAGAACAATCACTGCCATATTGAGGAGAGTGAGCATGTACTAAAGAAGGCACACAAATATAGTGAGCTGATAATACTGTATGAGAAGAAAGGTCTGCATGAGAAAGGTAGGTGTGAGGTTGGGGTGGAGAGAGGAGAAGAGATAGTACCATGTATTCCTAATAGTGAGTTTTAACTTATCTTCAGTGAGCAGGCAATACTCTGAAGAGACTTTGTTTCTGGGTCTGTCTTGTGATTGAATAGTCTTTGTTCTTGTTACCGGTTTGGTCTGTGTGTTTGAAACAAACTCTTGTATTGTGTTTGGTAGCAGAAAAGGAAAAGTGCACTTTTTTGTGGGTCAAGTTGGGATGATACTTTGGTTACAAAGGAATGAACCTTTTTGTTGTTCTGAAAGCATTACAGGTACTGGTGGATCAGTCAAAGAAAGCAAACTCACCATTGAAGGGTCATGAGAGGACAGTGCAATATCTGCAGCATTTGGGTGAGTATGAAGGAGAGCATTTTGTGAAGGTGTTACTTTTGCTGGGCTTAGCAGTTATTGTACTGTTCATCAGCTTTATAGAGACGACTAAGCTAAAGCATGTCCTTGTCATCTTGTCTGGTTTCTTGCATAAGGGAAACTTCAAGGATTAGTTTCTGAGTGTCTTGTTGAAACTTGAGTATCTTACTGGAAAACACTCCTTATTTACAATAAAAACTTCCATTGGTAGAAAATGTGCCATAGTAGTATTTTGAATTTTCTTCCAGTGATGATTTACCATCACTGACAAAAGGAAAGTCTAACTTCTGGCTTAGAGCTTTCCCACTGAAAGTCAGACTTCTAGTTGCTGGGGCTCCTATCTTTCCTGAGATGAGTCCTATAAGAAGGTTTTTTCTGTGTTTAGGTAGATATAGATAATGACCTAACAGTTGTAGTTGCTGGTCACAGCATCATGGTAGTAACTTGCATGGCTGACTACTCATTGTGAACTCCCAAGTCCTTTTTTGTTTTTGCAACTTTTGAGAATAGTCCTCCCATCAAATAATATTATTTATTTCTAAATGCACAGCTTTTAAAAAGTGTTGCACTATTAGTTTGAAAGCAAGTTGTTTATGAGGGAAATAACTTTGTTCATCTCATAGTCTTATACTGTTGGCAAAGTTTGATATTTTTTCTATAATTACTACTTCTAAGAACTACTGGCTTCTGTTGGCAGTTTGTTTATTCATTGATAACGTTATTTAAAATGACATGAGACTTTTCCTATTTGTATCACATCTCTCATGTTTCTTGTGCCTTGGTGTAATTTGGTAACATCACTCAGAGAAGTGTAGGTATGTTATATGCAGCATACAGCTTTACAAAACAAACCTCTAATCTAACTTAAAAAAGAATTCTGTTATCTTGATAGATTCATCTTGATTGACCTGTGTCAGCTGTTCATTTGTTTTTTTCATTGGTGAGATTGATGATGTTTAAGACTTAGAATTATCCAAGGTTTCTGGAATACTTCTCTAAAATCTTGGCAGCTTGATAAATTTCTTTAAGACTTCTGGAGCTTCTCTGTTTCAGGACCTCCTGAAAATCAGTTTTCCTTTTCAGGACTTCCTGAAAATCCAGCTTCTTGCTCAGCTCTTTAAAACTGATAAAGGACATTTGAGTCTGTTCACTTCAGAGTGGTGAAATATGGTGGAAACAGCCTAGAAAGATAACTATTGGTAATAAATGGAATGTTTCACACTAGTGTTGCTTGCAGATTTGCAGATGGGTAAATAGCAGAAATGTAATACTGTGCATGTGTGTGGTTTTTTTAATTGTGCTGTCCATTCTGCCTTGATTGGTAAGTTTCATTTCTGGGAGTCCCTTAAATAAGGTGATAAAAGCATTTCAGACTGAGGTTTCTCCAGATTTATCCCTCTGACAGCCCCACCCCCTTTTGGTGTGAGGTGTAGTTATGAATTTCTAATCTAAGTAATATTTGATTTAAAAAAAAATACATTTTCAATTTTATTTATGCAGGATGGATTTTTAGTTGCTTTCACTTCACATTGAGTTAAGTAGAAACTCTTCCTTATTTATCTCTTGTCTGTTTTTTAGGGCATTTAATGAAATATTCTTTAATAGTTCTCAGGTAATTAGGGAAAATTTCCTTCAGGCTTGTAGCTGTGGTCTTCTAAGTCATCAAGTATGTATTACTGACTTGGATTTGATACTTGCCATGTGTCAGCAGAGTAAGCACTTACTGTTCATTGCATTAAAGCAAATATTAATTGTTAATTCCGTGATTGGCCATGTCCATCAAAAATATATTTAGTCTGTGCAGGGGTAGGCACAGGAGAACTAATGTATTCAATTGCGTGGTAGGTAGCTTTCTGTATTACACCATTCTTTATCTGTTAAAATCGTGTTATGCAGAACTTCTTCCTATTATAGCTCATATTTAGAGTAGGGATTTGTTGCTGAGAAAGTTTAGAAATTCAGTGTTGGCTTTAATTCTAGCAGCAGAAAATATCCTTGCCTGTGACCTTCAGTATAAATCGCCATTTAGCTGAATATTGTGTGCTGAGGGAGCCAGTGTTCTGTGGTGTGATGTTGGCCTTTCAGTATTGTGATCTATAAGCTTGATGAGTTCCTTTTCTCCTGCCATCTTGAGCATTTTGAGTAGGTTGTAACTTCATGTTTGATTTGGTTGCCGTTTCAGCAGAGGCAACTTGATTCAGTGCTTTGGAAAGGAGCTATTCTTATTAAACTCACACTTGATTAAGGAGTTAACTTCCTCTTCTCTGTCTCTTGTTCTACATAAGAACTTACTCCCATGACTTGTCCTGCCCTTTATTTAATTTTTTTCAGTGAAGCTAGCAAATCCATTACCATACAATGCCCTGTTAATTCAGAAAGCTAATCAAAGTTCAGCAAAATTCAGACCCATGACCTTAGTGCCACTTGCCAAGTTACTGTTTTGTTCCTGAAACTTTGAAATTGACTCTTCTGGGCACTATACTTTGTTTTACTTCATAGCACCCATCTTCTGTTTTTCAAAATACTGCTACTATGAAGATGCTGCTTTGTTTAAGTAGTAACTTCTTTATGGTATTGTGGGATGAAAAAAAGAGCAATGACTGCCTTTCTGTAGGGTTGGTGTAGGGTTCTGTTTCTTGTATAGCTTGTATAGTTGTGTTGCTGCATTGTTTGGGCAGTGAACGCCTCTGGTTCTCATCAGGAGGGTGAGAGGAAAGGCTTGTTTTCCTAACATGTTTTATAAACCAAATTGTCTAAATGAAAGTGTTCTTTTAAAGAGACAGGTCCTGAATTTTCTTAAAAGTTGAAAAGTTATTACCTGTCATGTAGTTTCTGTGCCCGTTACTTCAGTACTATGATGTTTTACTACCTGTTACAAAGTATTTGACCATTTGCTGTAGAAGTTAGTAGACTGGCAGGCTGAAAATGGACTGAAGCAAATTACACAAGTGAAAAGTACAGTGCTTTTTCTACCGTAATAAAAACAAATTGTAAGGGAAGGCCTTTGGAATGTGGTTAAGATGACTGAGCTTGGTTGTGTTCTGAATTATTTATGTTTTGTGGCATTTAGTATTTGAGTTCTTATTTCTGTTTAAAATCATGTTTGTAGAGCAGTGAAGTTGTGGCTTTAGTCTGGAATGTGTAATTTACTTGACTGGAGAAGGGAAAAACCAAATGAAGTTCTTGCTGTAAATTAAGCTTTGCTGGCTCTGAAAGCATTTGCTTGTGTTGGGAGTAGATAGATATTAAGGATTTTAACATTGAGCACTGTTGCCTTTTGTATTCCAGGCACAGAGAACTTGCACTTGGTGTTTTCCTACTCTGTCTGGGTGCTAAGAGATTTTCCTGAAGATGGACTGAAGGTAAGTGCGGTTGAAACAGACACCTTGCCATTGAGATTCTTAGTGCAGTGTATGGAAGTGGGAGAGCTCAATGTAAGAAGCGATGTATTAATGGTAAATCCAATTAAACATATACATTATATTTTCTATGTTCAGTACTATGGTAAGATTAGCAGTAGATACAACAGGACAGCCTTTCAGTTTTCCTTATGTTTTTCATTCTTGGAGTTACCTTATCTTGCAACAAGTAGGTAGAAACCTTTGATATAATATTTATTGTTGTTGATGTCACAGTTTTTGCACAAGAGCCTGAGTATTTGAATGTGAAATGTTAATTTGCCTTTCTTATTTTTCCTTTCCTCATTGATATATAATTTACTCCCTGTATTTGGGATGTGTTGGGCACTGTAAAAGAGTGTTAACTAAGGCAGAAGTGGGAATGTTTATTAATCCTTTCAGATGCGAGATAGCTTCTCAGAGCCTGAATAAGCTGTTCAGATATTTTTTTATACTTCCTGTACTTACTCTGTGGACATATGTGATGATATGCTGGGTATTGGTGTCTCAGGGAAAGTACACTGTGGTGCTTAATTTTTTTTTATTTTTTTTTTAAATCACCATTCTGTGGATAAACTTTTGTTTAACAGATATTTACAGAAGACCTCCCTGAAGTAGAAGCTTTGCCTCGAGACAAAGTGCTCAACTTCTTGATAGAAAATTTTAAAAGCTTGACTATTCCTTATCTGGTAAGAACTCAGTCTCTACTAGTGCATTACATTTGTTACAACATGTTACATGTAAGGCTTTAGTTCTCCAAGCGTTTGAGCTTGATGCTATCTCACAGCATGCTAGCTTTGCCATAAATTGTGCAAAGAAAAAATAATTAAAATATATGAAATCCTGAAGTCAAGGTTGGTAAAGGCAGGCATGGGACTGTGGCTTATAACAAATGACTTTCCAGAGGAAGTGTCTGTAACTGAACCTGACTGTGTATTTACAGGAACACATCATTCATGTCTGGGAAGAAATTGGCGCAGAGTTTCACAACTGTCTGATCCAGCTGTACTGTGAGAAGGTGCAAGGCTTAATGAAAGAATATCTCAGTTCTTTCCCTGCAGGTATGTTTAGCCTTTTCTGGTGGGAAGACCAGGGGCATGGGACTGTACAGGGGAGCCTTCACAGTGTATTGCTTTAAGCCTTCCCTGTTCACATCCAGAAGATGTCCCAAGTGATGAAGGAACTAGAACACAGAAGTTGTGGGTTTGTAGGGCAGTCTGCCTCCCTAGAGATCTTAAAGGACCAAGTGACACTTTATTCATGATTAAGTGGAATGGCAGCTACTGCTTCCTGAATTCTGCATGTTGAGGGTGGAGAAGGGTCTTGAATAGCTGAGTCTATTGTTTAACCACCCACTTAATGCGTTTTAAGGAGCTGATGTAATTTGGCAGGTGCATCAGAGTCAGAGTCCCAGTCCCACCTGTAACAGTTTCATCAGCACTTGGTTCTTCCTCATAATTATTTATTTTATTCTGTGTACTAGTGTGGTGAAATAGTTGTAATACCGTGGCCTGTGTCATTTTCTTCCACATAGATAAAACTCCAGTGCCTGCTGGAGAGGAAGGAGGAGAATTGGGGGATTACCGGAAAAAGCTGCTGCTTTTTCTGGAGAAGTCTAGCTGGTATGAACCCAGTCGACTAATTAGTGACTTCCCCTTTGATGGTGAGTTCAGTTTTCCTAGGTTATTTAAACCCTAGCTTATTGCATTGTACAGCAAAACCTCCTCACTTATTGTAGAGTCATGGTAACTAGCAACAGAAGATGGTTATATCTGTAGTTGTAGACCACTGGTGTATATACTGGTGTATACTGACTGTTTTTGCTGGCGTAGTTAGGTTTACCAATCCCTGCAGGATTCCTGTAACTGTGGACCCAAGACATTGTGACATCTCCCATCACTTAAATATTTAGCCTAACTTTTTGATGAGCCTGAAATGGTCTACAGATCTGAAGTTTGTTGTTTCTTAAGTTTCTTAAGAATTCATAAAATGTTACCGAGACCAGTGTGAAGTAGGCTTACAGTCTCAGTGTAACTTTAACCTGTGCTTAGACTTTGGTTTATAGTTCCTTCTGTTAGTCTGGTCACTAATGAGCTTATGTTGTCACTTCTCTGTGTAGCTATTGGCTAATCCTTCATGCTGTCACTAGGTCTCCTAGAAGAACGTGCTCTGCTCTTGGGTCGTATGGGGAAGCATGAGCAAGCTCTGTTTATTTATGTTCATATTTTGAAGGACACCAACATGGCTGAAAAGTAAGGGCTTTTTTGTTTTTTTGTTTTTTTGCAAGACTTGGTTTGCTCACTGCCCTGTGGATATGATATGTAATGAAATGTTGCTTTATGTGGAGCATAAATGCTGTAAGCCTTCAGGATCTTCTGGGTTTCCATGCTTTCTTGACTTTTAGGCTCTTCCAGGTATCTGTTCATTACAGATGATCATGCTGTCCCCTTGAGGTTTACCTTCTCATGCTCTTCTGTAATTGCACTTCAGAGCAATATGACAGTCATCAGTGAGTTCCTTGTTTCCACCTGTCCTTTGCTTGTGAACTTCTGTACGTTGTTTTGCTTCCTTTCTCTTTGGAGAGACATTCATTAGCCCGCATGCAAAGTTAAGCTCCTTCAGTTAGCAGAATCCTCTCTAGTAAAGGTACAGCGTTTTGCTGGATGTATCTTGTCAGGGAACCTTCTGAATGAATTTGAAGTACTTAAGTGAAAATGGAATTAACTGATAATAGCAGATATATCTGAACATTGGGGCCTGTTCAACATAGCTTCTTTTGAAGCTAATTTCAGCAAATGCCTGTTGGAGAACATTCAACCCTGGTATGCAGTGTACACTAATGAACACCTTCTCTTCATGATTCAGGTACAGTAATTGGATACATCTACACGTATTTTTATACTATGATGTGCTGACTGGAGAAATCTCCCCCCCCTTTTTTTTTTACACAGCTGAATTGAGTTAAGTTTCTGCATTAAAGCTTTTGAAGTTGATTGGAAGTGGGGGACTTGCATGAAATCTCCCTTTTCTCAGCATTGTTATGCAAAGTAAATGATGTAATTTTGTTGTGCAAACTTGATTAATTGATCAAAATCAGATGTGCGGTCACCTAATTCAGTATTTAAAGCGTTTAAATGTTAATTTCTGTGGACTGATTCTCTGGGTTCTGAAACTGTCCCTGCATTTCACTTGATTCTTTTCTGTTCCAGCTACTGCCATAAACATTATGACAGAAACAAAGATGGGAACAAAGATGTAAGTAGCTTCATCTTTGCAGCCTTCCTTTTCAGTAAGGATGTATTAGACTATTCATACCATGTTAGGGACTTTAAAGTTTTTCCTCAATGTAGACTTCACAGTTTCTGTAGGTGGATGGGAACCTATGTATAAGCTCTTGGAATTTTGGAATTACTAGATGATTGGCGGTTTGAAATTGGAGTTGAGTGCATATTCTGTAGCTAAAGTTCTGACAGAATTCAGAAGACAGAATATGTACATGTGTATTCCACATCTACAGAAAAGTTACCGTTAAAAAACAATGAAGTGTTGGCTTCTAAATGCTATGAGTTATGTAAGTTAAATGAAGGAAGCATGATTAAAACTGCTTTTATTGAAAAACCTTAGTGTAGAATGCATGTCTTAAAAGGCCTTGAACATCACTGGTACTTCTAAGTTTCTGTTTTAAGAATAGAGCTGTTTAAATGGACACTTCAGAATTTTTGAATGGCATGGGTACAATGTTCTAGTACCATCGCTGTGTTCTACCAGCTGTCAATTGTGGATGCATGTAATGGGTTCAGAACTTTCCTTTTGTGTGCCACAGGTCTATCTGTCACTGCTCCGAATGTATCTCTCCCCACCTAGTGTTCATTGCCTGGGACCGATTAAGATGGAAGTACTGGAGCCTCAAGCCAATCTGCAGGCTGCTCTGCAGGTTTTGGAACTACATCACAGCAAACTGGATACAACCAAGGTAAGAAAGACCTGCAAGTACTCTGTACTGTTGACAGAAGGTGATAGAAGGCACTGCGGTAGGCAAGTGAACAGATTGTAACTGTTGTCAAGCTAAATGTGTTGATTTCTATTCTGTTTTGCTCTCTGTTCCTTCTTAAGTTTTGCTAAGTAAGTGTATTTTGCTCTAGGCAATAAACCTGCTCCCAGCAAATACACAGATCAGTGAGATTCGAATCTTCTTAGAGAAAGTCCTTGAAGAAAATGCTCAGAAGAAAAGATCTAATCAAGTACTCAAGAATCTTCTCCATGCAGAGTTTCTGAGGGTAAGTACCCACCACCTGTCATTTATTGGAATGGTGGTGTAAAACAGATGTTCAATATTTAAATTAACTGTTCCTTAGGCGGAATGTGTGTCACCTAGGTGACGCTCTAGTGCGCTTGAAATTAGTAGATGGGCATCAAGTAGACTGAATGTCCCTTTTTCTGGAGATGGCGAGTATGTTCATTTTAGTTTGGATGAGGTGTGTGTCTTTGCTGTGAGTCTCTGGACTCACTGTGCTCTGGTGTGCGTTGCAGGATGATTTCAGAGAGCATGGACTTGATTTCTTTCAAATAAGCTAAACCAGATGGTGCAGTTCAATAGTTCACCTGCACATCCCTCGGTGGTTAGAATGATTTATCTGTGGACCAGACTAGTTGAAAATAACATCCTCTAATTCATATAGTGTGGGTGTTGGGTATTCAGTGTACCTGCTCTGCTCTACAGACCTGCTGCTTCTGTGCTGTGCAACTTGCTATACAGTAGATATAGCCACTGAAAACTAAACACTGTGACAGTTTTCAGTTTCACCAGACTAGAAAGGAGCTGTGGTGTAGCGTTACCTGTTCAAAAAGTTTTTTCTTCTTCTTTAGGTCCAGGAGGAGCGAATCTTGCATCAGCAAGTGAAGTGCGTTATTACAGAGGAGAAAGTGTGCACTGTATGTAAAAAGAAGATAGGTAACAGGTGAGCGACCATGTATCTTAAAACTTGTGCAATTACATCAAATATGAATCCGGTACACTTAAACTAAGAATATTGCAAAACTTGGAATCTTTATGTACACAGAATAGCAGTATGAGGGAGACATTTGAAGGGTGTTTCAGTTTACAAATTACATCACTCACCTGGGTGGCTGAGAAAACATCAAAGCTTTAGTTAGGGAAGTTTACTGCAAGCGTTTAATCCTCCTTTCAACAAAGGAGAATAAAATCCATTCAGAAACTCTTAAGGCTTCTTATTTCACAACTCTAGAAGGCAGAAAATCGCTTCTCATACTGAATTTGGAAAAAATTTTAAGGACACTGCCTAATACCCACTTAACTAGAATTAAGAAGGATGATATAAAGAATGTCAAACTAAGGTACATGTGTAATACTTTTCTGTATCTGATGGCTTTGTGGTTCACTGGCTTATTTACATTGTGTAGCCTAATTATCTTGGGACTTGTAAAAGTCAAATTAATTCACTTGATAACCAGATGCCAATAACTTTCCTTCTACCATTCCTAGTAGTTAATTATCATAGAATATAAATTTTATCTGCTTTTTTTCCCCTCTGAACTCCAGTGAAATGCCATGTGACTAGCTTATTCACTGTTTCTTTTGTTGATGTGAACCCTTCTGAGGTATCAGTAGCATTCACAATGATAGGGGAAAGTTTTTTTTCCAAAGCATTTTAATGAACATAAGTCTAAATATACTTATTGCTATGCATATATGATATTTTGCTGTTAGTGTGTGGCATGTAGCATCAGATTTTAAATTTGCATATGCAGTATTGGTTTAGATGTTTAGGATTTTTCTAATGCTGTGAAGTTCAACAAGATTTTAAAGGGCAAGCATGTCAGCATGTCACCCAGTCTTTTTTGTTAGCAGTGACTTCAAAGTAAAGTGTATTTATAGAAACAAAAACATAGATTTTTTTTCTTTTTTTAAATGAAGCTTACAAAATCCATAGAATTCTTTTGTCTGTCTTTTTTTTTTTTTTGAGAATAAATCAGGCTGTAATTTACACAGTGTCACTTTCCTGTAAGCATGGTTCTGCACAACTTGGATGTTTTTGTTTGAATTGGGGAAAACTGTTTGTCTCTACTGACAGTTGGGTTTTGTGTTCTGTCTCTTCACAGTGCATTTGCTCGATACCCTAATGCAATCGTTGTGCATTATTTCTGCTCCAAAGAAGTCAACACATTGGACACCTGACCTTGTCATGGTCAATAATCCCAACATTCATATGAAATGCAGAACTGACGACTTAAGAAGTTGATGCCTCTGAAATTTTTGAGGCTTGTTGTTAGGTTCTCTTACACTGGGTAGAAGTCATTTGTATCTTTGGACTGACTGTACCTACCTGGTAATATTGATTTATTAGAAAATGACTTTAACCATGTTGTTACAGTGCGGGCAACTACACTGAACTTCTCAGTACTCATATGAAGAATAGAAACTGATTTTTGTACTGAGTTTTGTATTACACTCCAGCCTTGCGAATGAATTGTTAGACAACTGTTGGGTGTTCACAAGTCAAGTTTTACTATAAAACTTACTTCCCTAGGATGACAATATTGTGATTTGGCCTTGTATGTAAATAGTTCTTAAAAAAAAAAGAAAATTATTTTAAAATCTTTGCAGCTGTATCAGTATTGCATGAAGATCACGAGGGGTTTGGCATGGAGAAGGCTTCTGTGCCTATTTCTAGACCTAGAAAATATAACTTTACTTTCATCTCAGTAACGGGAATGTTTTAAGTGCTGGCAAAAGGAATCTTTTTATTGGTACTCAGTGTTATCACCTGACCTTCTGATTAGGAGATAGTCAGACAAACAGTAGTAAGGATTTTTTTTTTACTTTAGTTCAAGAGCTGTAAATTGAATCAACTTGTATGTTTGCACTGAATATGTTCACTCTTAGCATGAGTAGAAGCTCAGAGACTGTTCTAAGAAGTTCACATCTGCACTTACAGTAAAAAGCAAAGAACACTTTGAGAAGCAAGTTCTGAAGGGAGTGAGCTATAGTTATTGCTTGAGCTTCTAGACTACACTTGAGATTTGTGTATGTAAGTTCTTTGGTCTCTAGTTCACTTTCCAGCATTGAAGTAAAATCCAGACTATTTCAACATCTCCATTTTAAATGCTGTAGAACTGTGTTCTGCTCAGGCTAGTATTGTTCTGAAGTTACTGTTGGGCTGGAAATCTTAACTACAAGAGCTAGATTGTACCGTACTCCTTGTAGGCTGTAATATTTTTGTCTAACTTATTTTTCCACAAACTTTTAATCTATAGCAGATTGGTATGAGGGCTATTAACATGTTTGATTGGTGCAGAAAGAGTCTCTGTGCAGTGGTAATGAAAAGGCAGCAGTAGCAAATAAACCAGCAGAGTGGCTATTTGACTCCCAGCATCCTGGTCTAGCAATCCTTATAAATATGTAATTATTAAATAGTACAGAGCATGGCATGTAACTATGAGGTATCACCTCTTAACAGACATGTAGATGAATAAAGCTTGTCTGCCTAAGATGTAATTGGATCTCAGTTAACATTGTAGGTTTACTTAAGCCATTGTTACGTGGTTTTTAGGAACAGATCTGCCGCAGGCTGACGAGTCCTAATTCACTTTCATTTGCCAGTGTTAATAATTTTGCTTTAACCTTATTTTTTCTGTTTCCGCATGTGTTTGTATTTATTGTTCATATGCCATGCATTTTTGTGGATCTCTTGGTCCGGTGTTTTGCTACTTCTGTACTGGGATGTCTTGGGCAATATTGCTGCTGATGTCTTTCTGCAGAGGCTGGGTAGGGGGAGTCTGTGCTGTTAATGTTTTTAATCTTGTATTTCTTCTTTTTGAAGAAGAGAGCCTGAAAATACTTATATTGCATTTGCACATTCTGTATAGATCTTTATATACTAGTTCAGGTACAGAGGGAAGATGGTTTGGGAGAGTTGTGTTTACAGGTCACTGAGAATGAAGAAGGGTATTTAAAAAGTCCCTGTATTCTTTGTATACAGATATAACAATATTGCTCTGATTTTTTTCATATTTTACGTTTAGTACTGTTAGTCTGATTTTTATTCACCTTCATTATCTGTTGCCAGGAGAGCTTTATTCACATGAGGATCTTCATTGTGCTCTTACTATGGTTAAGGTTGTGCCTCTCTTCACCTCCACTGCATACCTTTTACAGAGGTGTAGTTTGTGCTGTATTTTTTTTTTTGTTGGTTCTTATAATGTGGTTTGGGTTTACTAGCCATACGGCAGGTTTATCTAAAGCAATAGATTGTAATAAATATTGTGAACCAGTGTGTGTTTCAGTCATTGTGCAGTTAAGTTTCTCTGGGGTGCTGTAGATTAGGGTTGGGTTTTTTTAATATTAGTCCTCACTTTCTCCTCAAAGTCTCCTCGAAGACCCAATGCAGGGACTCCCAGTATCACTTCTGCTTTAGTATATGTAACTCAGATGAGACCATGTCGTATGAGAGCTGTCATCGCTTCTCACCTTTGGTTTTTAAATCTACAAGTTTTTAGTATGCTTGTGAATGTTCTCAGAATCCTACTACACCACTTTTGTATTCTCTTTGAGTAATTTTTTGAAAGTCTTGTACCATTAAATATGTGCTTACTAGAGAACACTAAAATTACTGACAATTTTTTTTTTTTTGAGTGGTGGTATGCTATTTTGGGGTGGGAGAAATGTTGAGCTCTGTGTGACTAAGTCAGGAAATTTCTAGATTCACCGGTTTGCAGCTGTTTGAATTGTAGGTCATAGACTAGTCTAGCATTTGAAGTAGAATATAGATCTCCAGTTCTGCCATTCTGTAGAAATGGGAGTAATCAGCACTGAAGAATAGTCTTTTGTTTCCATATTGCACAATTAAGTATATGGCTATTTCTGGAGAAGACCAACCCACCAAAAAAACCAACCAACCAAAACCGCCCCCCGCCAAAACCTCAAAAAAACCACACCACAAATCAAACCTTGCTAGCATCCTTTGGAATCTTGATCTCTTCTAATTATGCACTGCATCTCTGCCCCCATTAGCAGCCCTAAGAGGAGAGCTAAAGGGGTCCCTTGTGATATCTGTGCATATTTTAAATACTGTATAGTATAGTTGGGGTCATCTATTCATGCTGACAAAAAAATAACTGAATGAAATGTAGATATACATCTACCTTTACCACTATGGGGATGCTAATCCAAGCAGAAGTAAAGTTACCAGGTGTGAGGCTGTTGCCTCATCTTTGGTTTTTTTCCTTAGTCTGCTGGGAAATGACAAAAGCAAGTAGCTTCTCTTTGGATATTAAGCTGGCTGTGAACAGAGTCTGTAGATAGCTAAAACTGCACGCAAACACTGTTTGCTAATGGAACAAATCTTAAACATATGTTCTAAAGAGCTTTCGATTTTTCTTGAGAGAGAAATTCAAGAGAAATTCTATAAACATGAGATCCTTGTGCTGAGATTTCACTGGAAGAGGAGAGAGAACTTTAGGAGAACACAGGTAAGCCAGATTTTAAATGCAACTGGACACTCACAAGATAAAGTACAGGCTTTATTTACTGCCTGTAGTAAACTGTTTATAGTAAGTCTGATTTCTCCATGTTAGCTTACTGTGTGAGCCCACCTCAGTTTTACTGTAATTTATAGTCAAGCTTAGATTAGATTAAATATAAATAAATCACACTTATGGTTTTGCAATTTTCAAAGGTAGATAAAACCTAGTATGATAGCCCTTGACTTTCAATGCAGTGGTATGTAGAAATGCAAAGAAACTGCTTTTTCAGTCCAGTGTCTTATCTTTACCATACCATTTAGTACCACATGAGAGCTTTACAGCCGCTGCTGATCATTTTGCAGTGGTGGTGTTTGCTTTTTGCCTGTGCGTTGACTCTTAAGTCTGTAAATTTGCTAACTTGGACTGACTTGTGTTCCAGATGTCAGTGCCTGTGCTTTTATTAATTTTCTTAAATTCTGATCTAGTGACTGACACTAATGACAGGAAATGATTAATGAATGGGATCTTGCTGAGAATGTGTCACATTCTCATGTTTGTGTAGAACTGGTGATACGCTGCATTACTGGCTTTTGTACATTCTCTGCCACTTTCTAATTGTTGAAACACTTAAATTTGTTTTGCTTCATTTCAAGCTCTTTAATAAAAGTTCCAGACAAGCCAACTGTCAGCAGCTGTTAATAAACTAATTGCTTCCAGGTAATCTCCTTTGCTGCTTAAATGTTTTTTAAGGCACATTAGACTCATTAAAAAAATATAAAAAACTGCTCTATCAGTTGTACCATTTTTCAGGAATCTTTGGTGGAAGAATCAGGACTGCTACATGGAAAATGAGAATAAAGGGGGGACCTATGGAGGCTGCTCACAGAGTGAGGAGAGGTGGTGAGTCAGTGTCCTCTGGGGCATCCTAACGCAGACCAAGCTGCAGTGTCTCTGCTTGCCTCCCTGCAGCTTCTCTGAATGGCTGCAGTCAATGGCAAATCTGGATTTGCTTCAGCCTTGTAAGATGGGTATTTCTGTTTAAAAATATTCTTTTAGGGTATGCTGAAATTTTGAAAGGGTTTAAAATGGCCAAAGTTCTAGATGAGGTTGCTGGAACACTCAAAGTAAATCTGGGCTAGGGGTTTTGAGGTTGTGGCAGAATCACTGAGCGGTGCTTCCTCCTACCTAGGGCTTCCATGTCCGTCCAGTGCTGCTTTGCTGCCCTTATCTTCTTACCAGTACTTGAAAAACCTGCCAGCAAGGTTTTGAACTGGGTTGTTTGTCAAGCGCAGGCCACACCTCTGCTTGCAGCTGGAAGGCAGCCCGGTCCTGCGCAAAGCAAAGCTTCAGACGGAGCCGGTGGCCTGCAGCCTGCCACAGCCAAGGGTCCAGGGACTCTTATTTTCTGCATTTCCCTGTCAGGTTTTCAGTGGAGACAACAGGACGTTTTCCCCATGTTCCATGAGGTGCTGCGGGGCCCGCTTCCACCCAGAGTGCTGCCTTTTCTGGCAGCTGTGCTTTTCCAAAGGAAGGAGAGGAAGGAGACGGGGTTTTATCACTGGCGGGTAAGAGGAACGGTAGCACTGTTTTTGAGACAGCGTTCCTTAGCCAATGTGTTCAGTAGTGACTTGCTGTGACTGCATGTGTGGAAAACCAGGCCTGCACTTGTGCAGGAATTAATCAAAAAGTTTGTCGGGGAAGATTTTGGATAACAAAAGTATGCTAATGGATGTTCCAGGTTTTTACTAAATTCAGGGTCTGTGTGAGGCAATGCAGAGCAGGTCTCTGGTTCCTTAGGTTTCGGGGAACAGTTAAGCTGATGTCAGGTACTTTTGGTGGGGCAGGGGAGAGTTCAGGAGACTGTGCTTCTCATCAGTAGAGACAAAATACTGCTTATGTGTTTTCTTGCAAAATGTCCTTGATTACCATTCACTTCCTTTCTGCTCTCTACCTTATCCCATGGGGCTTAATGGTCTGAAGTAGACAAAGATTAATGATTACTTCACCCCCTGTTCATAATGCAGTACAACTACATTAAAGTGGTTTCAGTGTGTTTGTCCTTTAACTGGTGTAAGATCATTCCGTTGTGTAAGACAGTCTGGCCAGTAACCTTGATTTTGAATTACACTAAATGTTTGTGAAGGAGCCTTTGCTTAGGAGGTCTGATCTGTTGTCTGATTACCTGTGTGTGTGTGTGTTTCCCAAAATCTGCAACTTAAAATTGAGGTGACTGTTAAATGTCACAAGATGGTATGGCTTGCTGCCTGTATGCCTCTCCACACTTCTGCTTGCTCTGTGATAAAAATTATCTTGATAGGTGGTGGATTTTTTTTTTAATGTTGTAGTTTAGTACTTGGAAAATCAGGGTAGAAGAGACTAGTGTTAGCCTGTGTGAATTCCATTAACCCATAAACCACTGGATGTGATGTTTCCCCTTTAGGTGCTCACTATATAAATAAATTTCAACACTACTTGGCAAACTTATGCTGGCTGGGGTGGAGAGCTTTTGTATTGACTAGTTAATAGCAACTGAGCAAGAGATGGAACAGAAGATCACCCTTTTGGCTTTCTAGGTGAATTCAGCGTGATCAGATCTCTAATTTTCCAAAGCTTAGCCTTGGTTTCACATATCTAAGGACAATGGTAAACTGGAAACAAGCCCACTGTTTGCCACTATTGTGATACCAAGCTGGTAACACTACCTGTATTGCCTGACTGATTATAAAACTTGCCTTCCAGAAGATCATGGTTCTTGGGACTGGGTCTGAAGTCTCCTTTTATGACTGTAGGTGTACACTTCTGGGGGTGGAGGGAAAGTTAGGGGTGCCTAGGGCATCTGAGTTTGCTTTTTGGTTTAAAAGCAAACTTCCGGCACTCTGGCCATGAGGAAGGGAATTACAGGCAGCCGTGTTTTCCTTGGGAGCAGGAACAGGGGAGAGAGTGCTTCCTTGGTAGACCAGACACTTCTCTGCCCACCTGATTTGCCTAGTAGCTGTGAACACAAAAGAAAACATGGCTTAGAAGTTACATTTTTATTTGCTATTGACAACATTTTTGTAATGAGATTGGCATGCTTATAGTGAGTCCTCTGCATCCACTGAGAGATGTGGAGTGGATCCCAGCACTTACACCCCCCTGTATAAAGGCAAGTATTCTGGGCCATATGAGAATAAAGACTGCTGGGTCCTACAGCTGGGGTAATCTGTTTTGCAGTCACTTGCTGCTGCATCAGCATCTTCAGCTTACAGGGAAGATACAGACAGTGGGTTAGCGGGGCTGAGTGTGTGAAAATTCAGTTTTGTACCCTCATTTAAGGCTTTCAAGGCCTTTTTGCTTCAAGTGAACTCTCTTGAGCTCTGGAAAAGGGGTGATTCCGAAAAATCCTTAAGCTGCAAAGTAGAAATTGTTTGGTTGCATCAGTTGCATACACTGGTATGCTGTCATGTACACTGGTGTAGGCAAAATTGTCATTATTTGTTGTTCATTTCCCATACAGATTTCTTGCCTGCCTTTTCCCTGACACATTCAAATGGATCATATCTAATACTCTCAAGCTTCATTACTCTGTAAGCTCACCTTGCACCATGCTATGACCTTGCTGTGCCTTGGCTAAAAGATAAATAGAAAAAGCAGACGGGAGGGTTCTGGTGTAGCACAGACTTGTAAGCCCAGTGAAAAGTCTGTTATATGCCCTTAAACTAT
Source organism: Falco naumanni (assembly GCF_017639655.2). Lineage (NCBI taxonomy): Eukaryota > Metazoa > Chordata > Aves > Falconiformes > Falconidae > Falco > Falco naumanni. Next base: position 49,262,336 of record NC_054060.1, on the reverse strand, counting down.
GATCTGGGCGTGGAAAATGTGTCCTCAGCTGTTTGATGACTGACTGCAAATCGAAGTTCATTAGAGACTTTCAGAAGGACTTTCTTTTGAACATGTAACTATACGTTGACAGATGGTGTGGGTTAAAAGAAGGCTATGCTATCTTCAGGGTGTTCTGTGCTTCCTCTGCTGATAGTGTCTGAATTTCAGGCAATAGCCAGGCTACGTGAGTAAAGATTGCTTTGGCAGTAGTGGGAGTGTGATTACGTAGCTTCATTTCTCAACAACCTGAAGAGTTGCAGCACCTTTAGGAAGCTGGTGAGAATAACATATGCAATCTTAAATTTCTCTCTGTAGTGCATTCTGCAACTTGATGAGGTAGCAAGGAGGTTAGGTATTGCCTCAGAAACTAGCGTTGGTGGTTGAGCAAAATAGAGGTGATTAGGAAAAGTTTTAAAAGAAAAACTAGCATCTGAAGGGTAGAGTTCATGGTTAAGTTCAATGTGAAGGTATGCCTTGCTCCTAGAAACAGATCAGGGAAAGAGTATGTTCAACATGTTAATACTGCAAATAAGAACACTTTAAGAGTAATAATAATATAATTGGAATTTATTTGCACAAATTTAATCTGGCACCAGTGTGAGAGATCTTAGACAATGTGTGTAACTTTTATCCTTCACTCGTTCATCAGGGTGGATGGTAGTCACTTAATACAAAGACATTCAATATACAATGTGTGTCTTGGTTTTGTGTTGTTCACCTGGTAAGCTGAGAAGTACCTTGAAGTGGTAAGAAGTAAAACACCACAAGCGTGTGACTGCCTAACAAACATAGCACAGTTCCAGTTATCAGCTAAGGAATATTCAAGAGAAGTTTGACAGTTCAAGGTTCATTGGTTTCCTTGAGATCCTAGTTAGTGATATGTAGGGCCTATGTTTTTATATAATATTTGGCACTCTGCAGCACTTTGTTGTAAGTGAAGATCCTGTTGAATTCAGTTGTAGATGAATACTTAGCCTATCTGAAATTAAAGTCTGGTCCCAGGTCAGCTATGTAGAAAATTATGAACATGAAATAGTGACCACTTGTGAAAAGCATTTTGAAATGAGATTTAAAAATAGAAAAAGTTCTTAGCCTGCCAGGATTGTGTCATAACTTATGGAAATGAGGCAGAATCCCATTCTTTTCACCGTATACAATTGTTGCTGGGCAGTCTCTGCACTAAATCCCTTCAAGGTATTTTCTCTTGTCTTCTTCTGCCCTCCCCCTGCTAGTTCTTGATCTTCTAGGATTCAGTCAGGCTTTTTTTTCCCCCTCTTCACATCCAGACATCTAAATACTAATATTACTTTCCAAAAATAGTGTCCCAGAAGCTTTCAAGAGCAAGAATTACATTTTGATCTGTGCTTGTGGAGTGGCACATGCATGTTTAGAGTGCTGATACTAGTAACTAGTCCAGAATGAAAAGGAATTTAAGGTTTGTCTTTTCTTGTTCAGACTGCCATGAAGTATGTGTTCCTACAAGAAAGTGGTTTGGTGGTTGTTTTTTTCCCCCCTCATTGTAAACAGCATATGCTTCTTACGTCTTTAGACCATGCTGTTAAGATTCTTGTCATGTCTGGTATTACTCAAGCATGCATATGCCCTTGGCAAGTAGTCTTAATTTATCCAAGTCATGATTAAAATTATTTGAGCAGCTTTAGTATCTGTTTATCCTCCAGCAGGAATGAACTAATGAAGGCATTCAAAACTGATCTATAATTAGAGGAAGCCCTAAATAAGGAGCTTATTTTCTGAAGTCTGTGAGGAGTTACCCTAAGACATCACTCATTGCCCTGCTGAAAGGGAATTTAGTTTCCTTCTAGACTCCTTTAGTCTTCTTGCAGGGCACTGAGAGTGCTGCATATGTTCCCAGACTGACTCAATAGTTTATTTTGGGTTGGCTGGTCTGATCCATTTCTCTGGACTGATACTAGTGTGGTTATAGAACAGGCACTGCAATTGAGACAGATGTTGAGCTTGTTCCTCTCTTTTCAGTGGGAGAAGCACCCTTACTACAACCTAACAGTAAAAGTCCTCCAAGCCAGAAACATCAAGGGTACAGATCTGCGTAAGTATTTAGTCAAGTTTATATGAAAACAGATAGTTTGTTTGGTGCTTATCTGTAACACAGGTGACGTTGTTATGGGAACTTCTTACTGACACATAGTGTATTGTCTTTGGTCTGAATAAAGGCTTCTCTTGTAAAGCTTGATCTGAGGCCAAGCTGCAAATTAACCCTTCTACTATGCAGAATTAGATTGGGTAAGTCCTGGTAATGTTTTGCTTCCCTGCTTCTTTACATCTTCTATTGTGGCCCGTTTTGTGTTCCTTGGTCTGGATTCAGTGCTCTGGCCATGGCAAGTTTCACGCTTGCTTCTGCTGAGCAGTCGCCTTACCCTGGAAGCAGCAATCTTCAGTTCTAGATTCCAGATGTTTCTCAGTTGTAGCAGTGCTTTCTTTCACATGCCTGCTATTTTGTTTGTCGTTGAAACTTTTCAAGGAGGTAGGTGGTTGTCTGATTCCAGGACAAGCTGCTTTTTACCTGTTCCTGTTTTTGATAGCATGGTATATATTCCCTTCCTGTTACGCATCTGTGTTGAGTAAAGCTCTCAGGGCTGTTTGGGTCATTTGGATCTTTAAAAGTAATTTGAGATTCAATTACTTCAGATATAATGTAGTAAGGTAGTCTGCCTGCTTTAAGTTTATATCTGACATCCAACATTGAACAGCTGGAATGCTAAATGACTGTCCAGGGAATGAAAAACCCTTCTGAAAGGCTGAGGGCTAGAGTCACACTGTGAAGAGAGGTTCATTTTATGGCCTTTCTGTGCAATTGGTGTGATGAATGGTCCCCATGCTTATGTTGTTAAAGGGGCCTTAACTGGAGGAAGGAAGGAATCTGAGGCAATAGGTTATTTTCAGAGAAAAGAAACGGAAAGCTTACCTCCTGGCCACACTAGATGTGGGTATAGCAGTGGTGGATATTGTCTACTTCGACTTCAGTAAGGCTTTTGACACTGTCCCCCATAAGATTCTTATAGAGAAGCTGATGAAATATGGGCTGGATAAGCAGACAGGGTTGGATTGAAAACTGGCCGAGTGGCAGAGCTCAGAAGGTGATGATCAGTGGTACAAAGTCTAGTTAGAAGCTAGTAACTAGTGGTGTAACCTAGGGGTCAATTCTGGGCCCCATCTTTTTCAATGTCTTCATTAATGATCTGGGTGATGGGGCTAAGTATATGCTCAGTCAGTTTGCTGATGTTAAAAAAACTGGGAGTAGTGACTGGTACACCAAAGGGTCACAATCCTATCCAGAGGGATCTCAACAGGCTGAAAAAGTAGGCTGACAGGAACCTCGTGCAGGTGAACACAAAAAGAAGTGGAAGTCCTGCACCCTGTGCAGCAGTGTACGCTGCGGGCTGATGAACTGGAAAACAGCTTTGCAGAAACAGACCCGGGGGTCTTGGTGAACAGCAAGCAGGCCATAAGCTAGCAGTGTGCTCTTGCTGCAAGGAAGGCTCACAGTGTCCTGGGCTGCATTAGGAGAAGTGTTGGCGATGACAAGCAAAGTGATCCTTCCCTTCTACTCAGCAGCGGTGAGGCTGCGTCTGGAGTGCTGTGTCTGGTTCTGGGCTTTCCTCTGAGAGATACTTGGGCTACTGGAGAGAGTCTATTGAAGGGCCACTAAGACTGTAAACAGACCGGAGCATCTCTCATATAAGGAAAGGCTGAGTTCTGGGACTGCTTAGTCTGCAGAACAGAAGGCTCAGGGGGACCGTATTAATGTGGACAAGTATCTGAAAGGAGGGTGTTAAGGACATGGAGCCACACTCTTTCAGTGATGCCCAGTAACAGAACAAGAGGCAATGGGCCTGATATCAGCAGTAGTCTTTTTTGAAAAGTTGACATTCTTCATTTTGAATAGTAGTCTCTTTTATGAAGGGCTTTATGGTTTGAATGAATCAGAAAAAATAAATAGAAGTGCCTAATGTTCACTTTGATGCTGTTTAAAAATGTGTATTTCATTAAAGGCTTTTGCTTTACAAGTCCAGCCTTGGTTTTGCAAGTTTCTGTGATGCAATGAGATCTAGAAAATGAGCTCATGGGAAAGAGTATGTTTGATTAACATTATTCTGATAATCTGTCTCTACACTGTGCTCTAGTGTCCAAGGCAGACTGCTATGTGGAACTAAAGCTGCCCACTGCGTCTCCCAAAGTGTTCCGAACTCAGGTTGTTGACAACTCTGATAACCCAGAATGGAATGAAACTTTCAAGTATCGAATCCATAGTGCTGTTAAGGTAAGGAATGCGCTTTGTGGAGCTGATTGAGCTGTGTGCATTTGTGTACTGGCTTAACTTTTGATCATTCATTATTACCCTCAAAACCAGTGGTGCTTGTAAGGTATCAGTTGTTTTCAGTGGTACAAAAAGCTGTACCATGCATGTCCAGTGATAACCACAGCAATTCGTAACTGCACTTATGCAAGTTGCAGCTAGAATTTTCCATAAATATCCTTCTGATGCAATTCAGGAAAGGGGAGTTATGGCAGTACAAGGAAGTTCCTTGGTAAAGCAAGTTTCTATTTGAAGGTGGCTTTTTACTTTGACAGAGTAGCTGTTATCTTCTTGTAGTTCTACTTGCCTTACACAGCCAAGTGGCTGAGTGAAGGTAATGGGAACTAAATTTCAAGTCACATTGGCGCTTAGTTCATTCAGTCATGTTTTGCCATCAATTCCTATGATCAAGAAAAGCAAAATTCAAACTCCTAGAGTCAGTACATCTGTCTGAGCAGGACCAATAGAGTATTGAACAAAGTCTTCAGATTGTCAGCGTTCATTCTCAAAGTAGACGCTAATGGTAGATGGAAGGAAACTGTACTTTAAAAGGTTAGATTTACTATGACACTATTGCTTTCAATAGCATCCTAGCCTTTGGAATAAGGTGCTTATTAACAAGAAACAAATTCCCTCACTGGAGTACCTTTCCATAATGGTTGGTGACAAAGGCAGAATAGTAATTGACCTAAATCATAAGGAAATTGCAAATTAAGCTTTAGAGCGTGTGACCTTCTTCCCTTGCATGGGGGACAGCCCCCCCTGCATGAGGCCTTAGTTTGGTTACTGCTGCGAGACTGTGCCAGCACAATTCTAACTTGAGTCTTGTCTCCTTGAAGAGACAAGTTGTTGCAAGGCCACTTTTTAGGTGCCATATATACTGACTATGTCTATTTCAATTAGTTTCTGCTGGATTTACCTGCTCTGAGACTGCTGAGCAGGAAGTGATAGTTCCCTATAACATCCTGGACTAAATCATGCTGAAAGAGTGGAAATTGCTATTGCTTCTTCAGGCAAATCTGTACCTGAAGGTGGTGGAGAATACTGGCACGTGCACTCATCTGGGACCTCTCTTTATTTGGGAATCTCAGAAAATCTTAGCTAAAAACTGTTATCTAGGAGCTTTTTGCTTAACTATGCTGTAAGCCCTGCTGGAAATAGTGAATTCTCTTCAGGAGTGGGAAGGGTATTGATTAATGCTTAAAGTGTCCATCGTATACAGCTACCCAGGTTTATGGAAGTGTTTCTGTCTTATCATCTGAGGCTGTTTCTGTTTGGTTTTAGAACATTCTGGAATTGACACTCTATGATAAGGATGTCCTCGTCAGCGATGAGCTCACATCTGTTGTCTTTGATGTAGGGGGCATGAAGCTGGGTCAGCCCCTGCTGCGTACTTTCAGGTTGAACCCTGAGGTTAGTCTTTGGCTTCTTCCCAGGTCAACTGTGAATAGCGGCAGCTCATCATTACAGAAATCTGGCAGTACATGCTGGTTGACTTTTCTGTTGTAGAAGCCAGAAGGGGAAAATGTGTCAGCAGGTAATGACAGCATATATGGTTTTACTGTCAGATGTTTCTAAAATCCCTAGTGATTTTTTTTGTGTGTTATGTGTTCCACAGCTTTTGAGATGCCCACCTAAATAAAACTTGGAATGACTGCTGTCTTTCAGAAGATGTTAAAACACCTTTAAAGGGTATTGATTTTTCAGAAGACTAGAGGGGCATAAAGTGGGCTCAAAATTAAAAGCATTTACAGGCAGCAGTCATTGTGGGGTCTGCAGACAGTCTTTAGTTGATCATCATCAGCTTGCAGTGAAGAATTTTATTGCTGTAAAAGTTAGCTCTATATTTAATAAGTCAAAAGCCTAAGGAAATCTTACGTCCCTGAGATATGTTCAGTTAGATTTAGCCTCTGCTTCAGGTGGGTGACATTGGTGCATATCAGCTGCTCTCAGTCCCCACGGACCTGTTTATGGACTTGCAATAAGACAGCTTGTTTTATGTACCTAAAGCCACATCACCACTCTGATCTTTTTTGTAACTGCCTCAAATACATTGGTACAGTAGATCTGGATTAAAGGGAAGCTAGTGATGTTTCTTGAGAAATTGGACTTTAGTGCTGTTGGTGCAGTCAGAAGCAAGCTAATTGGTATGAAGTTAGCAGGAAGGTTTTGGTCAGTGTTACAAGCACTCTAAATGATTTGTAATCATAGAAAGAGGGTTAGAAACTCCCTTTTTTCCACTAGCCATCCTGTTTGCTAAATGCTTAAGTCATCTTGATCAGTAATTACGGAACTAGAAACTTCAATAAATAGAATTACCTAGATTGGCTTCTACTTGGTTATTTTAAAAGCTGCATTAGGTCTGCTATCGAGCATTTACTGTATGCTATGGTAGGGGCAAAGTGTACAATACAAAGACAGCAATGAGTGAAGAGAGCAACCTATTGAAATAATAAATGGGAGGAAGCACAAAACCTCATGTAGAACCTGTTTGCGGAGGTGGCACTGCAGTGATACTTGAGCCAGAAGAGTGTTTTTTTTCTCATTAGCAGAGTAGTGGATCTGAGACCCAGCTCTCACTTTTGTGTACTTGTGTCTTGTCATATAAGATATGTCCAGGGGGAGAGGAATCTTTAAAAGAGTAACAACAAAAAGCATGAGTTTTCAACCTTCCAAAAAACTGGAGCTTCTGTAAAAGCAACAAAAGTAGTTACTATAATTTGTAACAGGAAGAAAGCTTAATCTCTTGGAAAAAGCCTTATATTCAAGATCAAGGGTCACCTGTGTCCAACTTTTATTTTTAAAGGCTAATGAAGAGCTGGATGTAGAGTTTTACTTGGAGAAGTGGTGAGTCTTACCTGAAAAGCTGAAAGAACTTGTGCTCTGCCAATACGTTTTCTTAGTTGCTTTTTCTGGGCAGGGACAGTCTTGTCCATAAAAAGGCTAATGCTTAACAGTTCTCGGTGATGTTTGAGTTGATTCAGCAATGGTAGATCACAAATATCCTTAAAACACCAGTCACCAAAACTTTTAGGATACTAAAAAAAAATAATAAAATTTGCTGGACTTTGTGGGAATGGCAGTGCTGCAAAAGAAATGAACATTTTGTAGGTGAATTACTTAGGAGTGGAAAGCTTTCACAATTAGCCTTGCAATATAAAGAAATAAAAGCTTTATCTATCTGACAGTCAATTTAAGCCCAGCTTTTCTCTAGGTTGTCAAAATAACTGAGATGGGGAGACCTTATAGCACATGCTTATAATTGCACACAATTTTTTTCTTCAGTGTTTCCCCCCACATTGTTCCATGAAGAGTATACTTGTGTCAATCTAGTTTGCATAGATCTCTCACACTGAGGACTTTCTCCCCCAGTGTTTATCCAGGCAGGTAGTTTGTAAAGTAGGATGAAGTAAATTAGTAACAAAACTAATTTGCATTAAATCTCTTCCTTTCACAGCTCAGATGCCCCTACAGAGGTTTTGACTAATGGAGTCCTTGTGGTGAGTACATGGAAGCCAATTACATACATGTTGGCATTTACTCCTGAAGGTAGATAATAGCAAGAAGACAAGAATTGTTGAGAATGGCTTCCTGGCTTCCAAATAGCTCCTATTCTCTCCAGCATCTGCCTCTCTTTTAATTCTGGTTTAAAAAGCTTTCTCAATTTTTAAAACTTGATACCAACTCACAGAAAGGGTTGGTTTTGGTAGTTTGGGTTTTTTGGTTGTTTTTTTGTTGATTTTTTTTCCAGTGGGGTTGTTTTAAAAGATGTGAACAAAAAACGTCTTTAGAAGGCTAGTGAATCTTGCACATTTTACTGAGTTTCTAGAGTAGATGCTGGCCAGGTATAGTCTGCCACTTTAACACCTATTATTTATAAGCTTTTAACAGTACCATTAATAAGTAAGTGATGCTTCCCGCTCTCCAGACTCTACCCTCACAGAATAGACACATCCATTAGGATGAAAAGTCCTAATCAGAGAAAATCAGTGCATTATATCTTAAAAATACAGGTGTTTTCACCTCTTTTGTCCCCTCAAAGGAAAGGGACCAAAGTTTTTTAATAAGGAAAAGAGGATGGGAAGGAGTTCATCATTGTTGAAATGGTAGAGTTTTAACATTTTTTCAGGAAAAGTCAGTGGCATTTTACAGCACAGTTCTGCAAACTATTTCACAGGAGAGAGACTTTTGTGTTCCCATTTCCCTTAGCAAATAGTCTTACATTCAAGCAGTGGAGGAGTTTCTTATCCTTTAGGGCAATTATGGCCAATTAAGTATTTTATCTGCTGCCCTAGAAGGGAAGCTGATGATTGAACGGTGTGAGAGACTAAACTTCATGAGCATGTGGACAATCCAGGACAGAAAGTCATGGCAGAATTTATCAAGTGTTTGCTTGGATCTGCACAGGCTCAGAATAGGTACTCACACATACATTAAACCAAGGTAAACAGAAAAACCCCTGGCATTGAGAACTTGTAACTATGAAGTACTGGTTGCAAACAAAAAAACCTCCAGTAACTGGAATAGGAAGGGTAGTTTTGATTTTGAAATGTTTCAGCAGGATGGGATATTTGCTCAACTTGCCCTTTATTTGAAAGATCAATGTAATACTTAATGGGTTTTTCTGACAGCTTGCAGCTGTAAATCTACATCTTCTATAGTAGGTGGATTAAGTTTCAACACAGTAGTAAACTAAAAATCTCATAACCAGAACTGGTTTCTTCTTTTCATAGGTTCATCCTTGCTTGTCTTTGCAAGGCACTATCAACAAAGAGGAAAAAAAAAAAGAGAAACAGCAAGGTAGGGCTGCCTGAAGAGTTTGTCAGATCTACTTTTCAGCATGTTTACTCCTTGGGAGAGAGGGGAGACTTGATTCTCTGTCTATCCAGCACATTTTTATTTACTGACTAGCAAATCGACTTTTAAAGTTAATTTTGCTTTTATTTTTAATGCTAAATAATATCATGTCACTTTCACTAGGTACCACAGAAGAGTTTTTGCTTGTGTTTTCATCATCTTAGCTATACTTAACAAGTACCTGATTTTCAGCATCTATTTAAATGGTTCCTGTGGTCTAAACTTCTTATTCTAATGCACAGGGAGCTGTGAGGTCAAGGTGTCTGTTCCAGGGGCGTATCAGAAGCAGTTGTGCATTCCTTGGAGACCAGACAATGAGAAGGATTATGGAACCTCATTTGTCTTTCATATGGATAAAGAAATGTGTCCAGAACTACAAGTGGAGCTGGAGCAAACCATATCTGTCTTACAGGTAAGCAACTGGGCTGACTGCTAGGAAGTTTACAGCCTACTTTTGAATAAATCCGTTCTGAAAGCAGTGCCTTTTGAACTATGAAAATGTACTTGAATGGCCTTCATTTAACGTAAGACAACCAGGGACAACTTCAGATGTTTAGGGATGTCAGTTTTGGGTACGTTATTTGGGTACCTGTGGCTATCAAAAGCTGGCATTGGAAGCAGATTTCTTGTGGACTCCTATATGTATGTGGTGCTGCAGACCATCTGTTATGAAGGTTACTAATCACTTACAGTTACACCTTTTTGAACTGAACTCTATAATGTTGTAACCGCTCAGATCAAAATTTTCTAGACTAGAAGCCTGTCTTGAATGGATGTATTATTTTTTGGTTATATATTAGAAATTTATGGGCAGAGATATAAGTTTTTCTCTAGTGTTGCTTTTTACGCTACTGTTTTTTATTTTAAAAATTGATGAAAAATGTCAGACTTCACATTGGGTCTTTGACTTTGGTAAGGAGGTGAACTTGTCTTAAAACTATACCCTCCCCAACTCTTTAAAATCTGTTCAAACTTGGGGATTAAAAAAATCTGATTCTGCACATGCTTGCCACCTAAAGACATCTTTCCTTTTGCCTGTTGAGATACTCTGTAGAAAGCCTTTTCTATTAGAAGCTTGTGGAGCACTTGCCACTTGCAAAGGTTTATTTAGCTTTGTCTATAACTTCACAGTTTCTACAGATACCCACACAGTGTGTCTGTCCCATAGGAATGGCTGAATATTCATTGTGATAACTGCTGCCAGTATGGCCTAACACCAAAAACGAGAGCAAGGAAACTATATATTCGTGATGTTTTTCATCCCCACAAGCAGTTGGGCAGCATGAATGCGGATGGTGATCTTGACTACTCTAGAGGCAACTATGAGAAGAGAACACAAAAATAATATGGAAGAATAGCTTTGCAGTGGGGTTGATTGGGCAGCAAATATGAGCTGAAGAGAGAGACCTGGACTTAAGCAGTCAAAACCTCAGAGCCAGGCAAGCAAAAATACAGTAGAAGTTGACTGTGGAGATTGGTCCAGATGGTAAACCTCAACCAAACCATGCGTGGTAGCTAGCAGAATGTACTCCTTCAAGAGCTGGCATAGAGCACAAAGCTATCAAGTCTGACCTTTCCTATCTTATCAGAGGTAGGAGAGTGACAGGAACATAGTCATGTTGCTTGCCCTGTACCTAAATGCATGTTGTTTGTCCCTGTTAGAAGGACAGTGGGCTTAGAGGGACATTTGACTTAGGACACATGGTTTTGGTCAGAATACATCTGTGGAATCTATGGGTAGTTCCTTGTCTGTCCAATTCTTGTTGTGAGAAGGGTGACCACCTGTTGTTTCTTTAAGGTGCTGTCTCCTCCCAGGGGTTGAGGCCTGCAGTGGTTGTAAAGGCTCCAGCCCACCTGGTAGGCTGTGTAGGTTTTGAGTGTGGCCCTGTGATATGAGAGGGTTTTTTATATGCCCCTTTTAAATATAGGAAACTGCACACAACTCTGTATTGAGTGAACTTGCTCTTGCTAATACAACCTGGCAAACTTCATTTTGCTGTGCTTGTATAAGATGATTATGTTTTTTAATTACATACTACCATTTGTCCCAAAGGCTGTATTTTATTTCCTATTTTGTGGTATTTGTTCTGTATGTCTAATGCTATTGCCTTGCTGGTATCTTTTCCAAATCCTGCTTTCAAGACAGAATGCCAAGCTTACTTATAAGCTTTCTGATACATGTCAGACCACAATTATTTTTGGGGGAAATTTGGAGATGGAGAAATTTTGCTTGTGGCAGGCATCTATATTAAAAAACAACAACAACAAAAAGCTATTTGAGTGACACAAATAATCCCAGAAAAGATCTGTCAAGCAGAGAGCAGGATGATCTTGAAAAGCCTTAAACTTCTGGGAGAGATTTAGTTATAATGAACTTGAGGATTGTTTGCTGGTTTGACACATGAAAGTAATATATTTAACTTTTTTCTGGATTTTTCATTTATTTTATTATTCATTATTCATTACACCAAATATAAAAATAACATTTTATTTTTATTAGGATGGTATGAACCCTGATATTGAAAAGCATACTACGGTTCTGGGACTGGGAACTGTGCTAGTTAATTCCCTTCCTATTGGACAAAAAGTTGAAAGAATCATTTCTCTTGGAGAGGTAACGTCAATGTTTTGCATTTGTTTTAACATGCATGGAATAACTTTTTCCCCTGTTGCCTGTAGGGATTTGGAAAGTTAATCTGCACGTGATTCTTAGGAGTGCTGTTTTCTTGAATATCTGGAATGAAATACTGAGATTCAAAAAATGTTGTCATGGATGTGTCTTGCAGAATAGGTATAAAGTACATCCTTCCCAAAGAAAAAAGTCTGTTAGGTTGTGAAAGAAAATATCAGAGGAAGAGAAAAGCAAGAAGCTTGCAGAAAAAATAATTTTTTTCACCCTGCTCTCAGAGTACTTGTTTCTACTTTCTGTGGAGACTACTGAAAGTGTCTGAAATAAGTGCAAGGGAAAGGTGTTCCAGAGAGAGTTTTGTGGGTGAGATTGCTGTTCTGGTTAGTATCTAGTGACCCCGCTTATGTTATAACCTCTAGTTAATAGTTTCGCCTACGTAGTTGCTATCAATTGCAAGATGTGTTCTCTCTTCACAGGGACAAAGTTTGGATATGAGTTTGAAAACTGAAGAGAGGTGAGTGGGAACCTCATAAACCTCTAAAAATCAGGAAAGGCCTTTATTCTCATAGTGAAGTAGCTGAGTGATTCTCCCTGATATTCTGGGGAGGTCTGTTGTCTCTGTTGATCTTTTGGGGTAGATTAAAGAAAAATATCGCTGGTTATTTTTCTTCTGAGGGCTGTGACTCTTTGCTTTGCTGATACTGTATTGGAATGGTGTTAGTCTTGCTGAAATCTGAACAAATTTTGTGTTCCTAATACTTAAGTGTAAAATAGCTGACAGTGTAAATCTTAAGTAGTTTTGTTAGGGACAGATGGTTCCCAGAATATGTGCAGCGCTGTACTGACAAATAGGAAGGGACGTCTCTGCATGTGAAGAGGTTGAGCTGTGAAGTAGAGGAAGGGTGCAAGAAAGGAGTGATAGGGGAAGAATAACACACAAAACTGAGCAGTTGGCTAGTAAGTTGATAGGGTTATTTCGTATATAGTCATTAACTGAAGATTCTGCTCCACTTTTACAAACTCATAACAAGTTTATTGGCATTCACTTGTCCATTTCTGCCTTGTAAGTTCAGAAATTTCTGTTTTAAAATTACTCTTCCCTTCATTTCTTTCCATGTCAGTACAATGATCTCAGTTGCACCTCATACAATCTTCACCTACTGAGAATCTTTACTTTGTGAAATTCCTGAAGCTTAATCTGAGAGCTGTTTGACACAAGCTTTGTATTTAGACATTAAGGGAGAAATTTAATTTTAAATTCCAAAAGCTGTTGTTTCAAAATAGCTGGTGTATAGATATACACACTAAAAGTTCATTTAAGAGTTCGATCCAGTGATTCAGATCAGCACCAAGATAGTGTGTTCACAGAAACTGGTTTCCCCTGGTAATTACAAATCCTTCAAAATTTTGGGTTTTTTTTGTCTTAATTTCTATTTCAGCACTTGGGATCTTGATATACGTCTGGGTTTTGACCTCTGTAAAGAGGAGAGAGAATTTTTGGACAAAAGGAAGAAAATAGTTTCTGAGGCACTGAGGAAAACTCTTCACTTAAAAGAATCCCCTCCAAAAGATGAGGTATTGAGCTCAGTGCTGTAGTGAGATTCATAAAATCCTTTGTGTTTGGTTGATAATTAGGTATTGTAGGATTCTTGCCTGTAACCAACAGAAAACATGGTTTGCAGTCACCATGGCGTGAAATACATCCCTGGGACATTTCAGTTCTGAAGTCTGAAATGGTGTATTTCTAAAATTTTGAAGGATGGGTGTGTTTTGGAACACAAAACATTGAAATTTCAGAATGTGTGTACTTTCTTTAGTTGAACTCTTGTATCTTGGGCTTTGAACTCTGAATTGTGATGGGGAAATCTGTTTCAGAATAGTTAAATTGAAGCTCAGACCACAGGAACAGCTTCATAATTTGAGGACACACTTATATCTAGATAGCCTGATACCTTGCTCTGTGTTCTTAGTGTGCTGTTACAAGAATGATTACTTTTTTTTGTCCTTATATGTATATTGTATGGCATGCAAGTAAATGTGTGGTAATATACAAAATAATTTCAGTGATTGTCCCTAAGATGACATGCTGTGTCTTACAGTAAACAGTATATTTCAATTACAAAATAGAGAAAGGAATTATGGTTGAAATCTAACTGAAATTACTTGAAATGTGAGTAGAAATAGAGATTTTATCTCTTTATTTTTATAAGAATGAGACTTAAATAGGATTAGTTCTGTAATTTGTTGGCAATTCAAAGGTCTGTCATTGTGACTCCTGATCTGTAGGTCCCAGTTGTAGCGGTACTGGGGTCTGGAGGTGGGATGAGAGCACTGACATCGTTCTACGGCAGTCTTGCTGGGCTTCAGCAGCTGGGCCTTTTGGATGCTGCAATGTATGTGTGTGGGATTTCTGGCTCTACTTGGTAAGTTACATTCAATGTTGATTTCAGAAACTTAGAAGTGAATATGTAGTAGTGTTGATGTAAATCAAGGGCAAAACTGCATTTGTGTCATCTGTAGAGAGACAACAAAGTCAAATATTTTATCAGTTCTCATCTGTGAGTTCTGATGGGGGTCCTAAAGAGTCTAAGAGATTCAGTATCACTTCTGATACAGCTACTGGCTAAATTTATCAGTCTGCTGCTTTTGCAACAGCTTGGCAGTTGAATATTAGAGTGTATTACATTAATAAAACTGCTGTGTGTTCCCTCAGAGCCCTGACTTCAAACACTCCCCACTTCCTTGCTCTTTCCAAGAGGATAACTGAGGTGGTGCAAGTCACTGGAAACATGTTCTCACAGACCACTTAGGTTACCACCTTCCAAAATGGCATTATGTGGCTGAATAGAGGAATAGCACCGGCGTACCCTTTGGTGGACTGGAGCAATGTGCTGAAATGTTAGATGTGGCTAGAATGTTTCAGTAGCTCAGTTCTTGGAGTTTGTGGTGAAATCATCCTTCATAAGTACATATTGTTTTTGTGAAATGGTTTCACCAAGTTGTGCAACTTTACAGTATAATCTTTCCTTCCAGAGCTTTGTATGTTAAATTAACTCCTATGTACCTAGTATTCTTCCACTGACCTCATGATCTGACCTGCGCCTTTTGATTCAGAGGCAAACTTTCAAATGTAGGCATCTGTTCATGTGGATAGCCAGTAGTCCAAACTAGTTTCTCGTTTAATCAGACCTGTGTTCTGATAAAGGCTGTGGCCTCTGTCGTTGTATGCAGTATAGCACCCTTACTGTCAGCCAGTCTGTCAAGGTTCTGGAGTTCGCTCATATTTATGAACTGGTTCATGTGCACTAGCTAGCATGTGATGCTTGGAACATCCTTGAAAAGTAGGTTAGCAATCAGGATGAAGTTGTCCTCTAGGTGTCAGGGTTTTCAGCGTGTTCTGGAGTTCAGAGATCCATTGTTTTTATGGTCTCTTTTCATGGTTTTATCTTTTAGCTAGACTTCTTAAGCTTTTAGTTTAGTGCTGCAGCACTAATTATAACTAGCTAAAATTATTGTTTACACAAGAGTTGTTACTACTGATGACATTAATATAAGCATTTTCAGGTGTTTATCAACATTGTATCAAGACCCTAACTGGTCACAGAAGGACCTTCAAGATGCAATCAGAAGAGCTCAGGGTACTGTGTCCAGCAGTAAAGCAGGGGCATTTTCCCCAGAACGACTGAAGTACTATTTCCAGGAGCTGAATGCAATGGAGATCAGTGGACGGAAGGTTTCCTTTACAGATTTGTGGGGCCTTATTGTGGAATATTTCCTACAACAGAAGGTAAAAGAGTTCATGTTTTGGGTGTGTACTGCTGTTTGTCTTCCAGGTGGGAGCTCTAAACACCCCGTATATTGTGTGTCTAGAAACCAACTTCTCTCTAACTACCCAGAGCTGTCCTGGGATAGATGTTGTGGAATAAACATAGGGAATTATTATCTCTTTCTGCCCTGAGTTTCCCAGCACCCTTGTTTAGTAAAGAATTTTGAAGTAGTGTAGATCAGTGCTGTAGGAAAAGGTAGTATTTATTTGGAATGACTGTTATTAAATCAAAAGCTGTTGTATTGGGCAGGTAAAGAGTATGATGTTGGTTTTGCAAACCGGTATTTAACCAGTATTTTCATGCTAGTTGCAATCAGAAGTCAGAGAGTAACTAGTTTATTAACAAACACCAAATATTCGAAACATGCAACTGCAGAAATACTCTGGCAAAATCTAACCATATGCATGGGTTATGCAGAGGGAGGAAAAGGGACTTTGAATTAGTGGTATTGTTAGTCTAAAATGCTAAGCAAGAGCTTGAAATTATTGAAATAAGGGTATAGAACTTACTTGATTAAAGTGTGTTTCTTCTTCCTTGCTTGTGACCAGGAAGATCCGTCAAAGCTGTCTGATCAGCAAGAAGCAGTGAAATGGGCCCAGAACCCTTATCCTATCTATGCAGCTGTCAACGTGAGACCCAATATTAGCAGTGGCGACTTTGCCGGTATGAACATCACAAATTTATTTTTATTTGCTAAAATCCATAAATCCTGTTAACATATAGAGTTCCTTGGGTAGTGAGTAGCTAACAGGAAACATGGCTCAAGTAGCAGCTGGTAGTGCAAGAGGCCATAGGATTGGCAGAGTGTTATTGTCCTGATTGTAAATGTCTTCATGGCTATAATGGAGAAAACAGATTCAACTCTGCTGGCCACTGCCCATGTTTTGCTAGGAAGTGCCTGAAATTTTCAGGAGCTGAGAGGGAAGATTCTTACAGTACATGAGTCTGTGTCCGAATAGGAGAATTGAAGTCCTTGGTTATTAGGTGACTGACTGACTTTTATAGTCTCAGATAATCAATTTGTATAGGATTCATGTAAAATGATGGATTGGTAACCTTAGAATCGTTTAACCATTTAGGCTGAAAAAGACCTTTGCCATCATCAAGTCCAACCATTAACCCAGGACTGCCAAGTCCATCACTAAATCATGTTGCTAAGCACTGCATCTACGCATTTTGTAAACACTTCCAGGGATGGTGATTCCACCACCTCCTTGGGCAGCCTGTTCCAATGCTTGGCCACCCTTTCAGTGAAGAAATTTTTTCCTAATATCCAATCTAAACCTCCCCTGGTGCAATGTGAGGCCATTTCCTCTTGTCCTGTCATTTGTTATCTGGGAGAAGAGACCTGCCCCCACCTGCCTACAGCCTGCTTTCAGGTAACTGTAGAGGGCAGTAAGGTCCCCCTTGAGTCTTCTCCAGACTAACAACTCCAGATCCCTCAGCCACTCGTCGTAAGACTTGTGCTCCAGACCCTTCACCAGTTTCCTTGCCCTTCTCTTGACACGCTCCAGCACCTCTACATCCCTCTTGCAGTGAGGGGCCCAAAACTCAACGCAGTATTGTAGCATGCATCATGAAAATTGTGGTATTTAGCAGCCTGGGTTCTGCTGGTTATACAATTACAGTAAAAGATGAAGGCCAGTCCTACTCCAGGTCACTTGAAATTTTAAATATGGTGCAACAAGCGAGGATAGATACAGTGGGACAGGAACACGAATTCTTTTCTCCATCTGTGTACCACTATGAGACTTCCTTGTTCTGGAGGAGAGTGTGTGTATGCCAGTGAATTTGATCTGTAAATATTTGTGGAAAGCTTTCAAGCATGAGAGAACTCTTTGATAAGCAGTCAGTGAAGTCTGACACAATGGGTCAATTGAATTTTCAAGTCAGTATGATAACAGTTTATGAGATGGTAAGTAGTGTGAAGAAAGCTGAGAAAAGTGAAGTAGGCTCCATTTGTGATGGAAAAGGGAGCCACCAGAATGGTTTAAAGTGGAAGTAATGTAGGCAGGCTATTTCTGCAGAAAAACAGTCAAGATGGAGCAAGATGAATTTCCTGCCCTCCCCATGCCCCCCCACCCCCCAAAAAAAAAATTTAAAAAAAAGGCCAGGAAGGAAGGATGTTGTATTTAGTCAATGAAAGCTTGTACAAGTTTTTATATTAATCATGTGTAAGATGATTTACTGAGGAGTGACAGGGAAATCCATAGTCATGGTGAAAAGTGGAGGGAGACTGTTCTGTCTCCCTTGTGTGAACAGAAGTCAAGTGAGCATTTTCACCAAATGTTTACTCTGGGGTGAGTAAATATCCTCTTGACTTGTTCTTAGAATGGTGCGAGTTCACTCCCTATGAAGTTGGATTTCGCAAATATGGAGCTTTTGTCCAAACAGAGGACTTTGACAGTGAGTTCTTCATGGGACGGCTCATCCAGAAACGTCCAGAGCCTAGGATTTGTTTTCTACAAGGTATGATCTTACAATAATGAATGAAATGGGCAGGTGGAAGGGAGCTATGCTGCTTTTGGGATTCATCAACTTAAACCCATGCATTTTTGTCTCTTCCTAAAGAATTTGAAGAAGGGAAAAATGTCAAATCTTTCTCCAAAGGTTTAGGTGTACATTCATAGTATTACAGTCTAATATTCTGAGTTGCAAGACAACTGTAGTATGAGCAGCCTGTCAAAATCTTTGGCTCTAGATCTTCCCAATCTCTTGCTATCTTTCTCTTGCTGATAAAAGATTTTCTGTTGGAGAAATTTTTGCATAATGTTATTACATCAGAATTTGTCATGTGATTACATCAAAGGTTTAAACTCAGTCATCATCTTTTAGAATAGTAGGGGTCATGTGACACCTTTCCCCATGACAAATGGCAGCTGAATTGTAGGCCTTCTGGTTAGACTGTGGAAAGCCTTTTGATTATTAAATTCTTCCAAATTTCTCTTGCAGGAATTTGGGGCAGTGCCTTTGCTGCAAGCTTGGATGATATCTGCCTGAAGGTGATTGGTATAGGACTGGGCTTTCTAGATTCTTTCAAAGACGTTATCAGAGTTGTAGGTAAGAACATACGTTAAACATACATTAAACTAGTACAACTTTTTTGAAAGATTCCTGATTTTGGAATACAAATCATAGAAATAATATGATTTAGTGTGCTGTGTATAGTTTTCAAGATTAGCATAAAAGATGGATTTGGATGGATCTTTCATACCGTTTATCAGTACACTTTCTCTTCCTCCTTTTTTAAAATTTTATGTCTGACTTTACTATAAATCAGCTAGTTCTAGGAGCTGTCTTAAACACATACTGCATTGCAGGGGTCTTAATCGTGACAAGAGGAAGAACAGAAGCTGTACTGCTAAGCAGGAGGTGAAAAATAGGTTTTCAGTTCCCTCTTTGGTCCAATTTTTCTATTCTTGGATAAGCTAGTTGTATGTTTATGCTTTGTTCTCCATTTGTGCAATGCCTCCCTAGCAGTGAAAAGGAGGTGTATTAAAGTTGCTCAGGTATATAATTATAGCCTTACAGTAAGTAGTGGGAGGAGATTTTTTTTTTTTCTTCTCTGCTTTCACAGCCCTAGTTTTTTCTGCCCACATTTTTATTGTTGTAACTATAAATGCTGCTGTGTATGGATGTCTTGTCTTATGAAACAGAAGCAGTCATTGTTTGGTAACAAGAGTTTCTTTGGGTTTGAAATCAATGTGGACAATGATTTATGAGTAATGCTATTCCCTTTAAACAGGGCAGGTAAATTATCCAACTATAGAATATGCAGCTGATTTAAATTTCATGACAATACTCTTTTTTTTAATTAAAGGAAAAATTCAGCCTTAGAACAGCTGGTTAAATATTGTAGAAAAAAAGTCTGATCAAAATGTTGGAGCTGGACAAGCACTTGCTATGTGTTCTGTGGCTTCTGCAGATGACTGCCGAAGATTCCATTTCCGAGATCCAACACGACTGAAGACTCGCTTGGTTATACCTGGGGGCCCCTTGTTACAAATTTTTCAGGATTTCTTCAAGTCCCGGGTCACATGTGGAGAAACCTTCAACTTCATGCAGGGATTGTATCTTCATAAAGATTATGTTAACATCAAGAAATTTGTGGCTTGGAGAGGTAAATGAATCTGTCTTTATCTGGGATATAAAATAGTATGTTAATATTTGTAACAGTCGTTGTTACAGAACATAAGTGAGCTTGACTTGGTTCCGCTGAAGTCGGGGAATTTACCCCCCCTTATACCATAGCAAAAATTGCGAACCACTATATATATTCTGTCATATAAGACAAGCTTATCATCAGACTTTACAGGTCAGTTTCAGATGAATGTGCATGTTGGAATGTCCTTTTTTCTTCTCATAGCCCCAGCATAAGCTTTGTTTATTGCATGTACCGAGAGGTGTGTAACGAATCATTATAGTTACTTGTGTTACTTGGAGTCTCTTCCAGGCACTCATCTGGATGCATTTCCCAACCAGCTGACCCCCATGGAAGAGAGCTTGTATTTAGTGGATGGTGGCTTTTCTATCAACTCTCCCTTTCCTTTGGTACTTCAGCCAGAGAGGGATGTGGATGTTATCTTGTCATTCAATTTTTCTTGGGAAGCTCCGTTTGAGGTGAGAGATGTAGCTGAGCATTATTACATGAAGATAAAGCATAGAATCATATTCACAGTGGCAGCAGGTCGGTTGATGTTGAATACATACACTAATGAAAGAATGCATTAAAACAAATCCTTACCTCTTTCAAATATTATTGTACTATGCTTTTTACTGTGAATATCATGAGGAGACAGTAAGTGACAAATGTAATAAGATTCCAAACTTTTCAGAGGCCTAAATAGATTGTTACCTAAAATAAGAGTGTTTGTGTAGCTTGTATGATCCATGTTACTTAGATACGTGGTTCTAATGGGAAAGTGGCTATTGGTGATTTTCTTCATGCAAACAAATCATTTCCTATATACACGAGTGTTTATTTTTAAGTGTGGAAAAGTAAAGGTGAATATATTTAGAGCAATAAAACAAACAAAGTTTCAGCTGCAAACTGTTAATGTTTGGTAGCAGTTCTCAGTTCTGCTCTTTGTTCTTCTGTATCACCAGCCAGAAAAACTGTTTCTGCCAATTTGAAGTTGGATTTCTGTCACCTTTTTGGTGAAAGTCTCTCTCCCTTTGTGTATTGTAGTTAGATGATCTTATACATGTTTCTGTTATTCTACCAAAATTATTTTTGTTCTCTGACAACAGGTTTTAGAACTGACTCAGAAATACTGTGAGGAGCGGGAAATTCCTTTTCCAAGAATCAAATTGAGTGAGGAAGATGAAAAGAAGCCAAAAGAGTGTTACATGTTTGTAGATGATGATAATCCAAAGGCTCCAATTGTGCTCCATTTCCCACTGGTGAATGACACCTTCCAGAAATACAAAGCTCCAGGTAAGGGAGCTGTGTCTTAAAGAGCTATTTTAACAATCCTTCGGGTGTGTTGATAGGTAAATTTCAGTGGGCTCAATATCCCTCCTTTCATTCTTCTTAGTGTTACCATGTTGTTAATAAATTATTACATCACTTTAAGAAGAATCAGCTTCCACTAGCTTTTTGGAAGAGGGATTTGAAGAAGCAGCTTACAATTTAAAAAACATAAAAATCTGAAGGCTGGAAGAATCAAAATTAGGCAGCGTTTTTGCTTCTTTCTGAACATTTCTGCCCTGATACCTGATTTTGTTACTTGTAGTTACTCTGAATATATAGGAAGGCACTACAAATCAGATTAAATTGTAAGTTCATTTTATTTATTGGATATGAATAAACCATTAATCAACAAAGTGTTGGGGACCAATCTGTATGTCAGATCATGTAACTCAGTGCTAAGTGACCTGTGCCCTTGTAGGGTAAGGTCAAGTGATAAATGATCCTTGCTTCATTTAGTGTGATAAATACCAACTATAAGGCCCAGCTCAGTCTATCAAGCAAGAGCACTGGGATGAAACAGAGCTGTATATTTAAGAAGGGATAGACAAAATTCAGTGTCCTTTGGAATACGTAGGAAGGAATGTGTAGAACTGACGCAGGCAAGAAGATGTAAGGGACCCTGTTGATGCTGCCTGTGTTAATACTATAAAGATTGGCAGGCCCTGGCTGCTTTTCCACATCAACAATGAAGAGTTTCAAAGTGCTGGGCTTCAATATGCTTCAAGACTACTATTTCTGTAATAGCAACAAGCAGAAGTGTTTTTAGCAAATGTAACGTTTGTCTTTCAAGATCGGTATTTAAATGTAAGTGGCAGGGTGCTAAAAACACAGGTTACTGTATTTTGAAGAGTACATGCCAACCTCCTAAGGTCAGTTGAAAGCAGGATGCTAGTGTCTTTTCTTTTAGTACAGAACAGCACTTTCAGGAAGGATTGAACTTTGTATTTCCCATTTTGAGTATGATAATCCTGGATGCACTGAACTATTTATCAATCTAGTGGAAGGATAATAATACTTTACCTTCAGCTTCCAAACATTTTGGATCCTGAAGGAGCTGAAATCTATGAGGAGGAGCTTTGGGGAAAAAGTTTGGGTACAACAGAGTTATCTGTGATAGACTCCTTGCAGAATCCTAACTAAAATGAGTGTCCCACAGCTGGCTTTTTTTGGTGGTGATTTGGGTTGTGTTTTCCTCCCCCACCCCCCTTCCTTGCTGCAGGAGTTAAACGTGAGTCAGAAGAAGAGAAATCCTTTGGTGACTTTGTCATTGAGTCAAAAGATTCTCCTTACCGTACACTAAATTTCACCTTTGAGCCGTATGATTTCAACAGGTTAGTGGAAGTGACTCGCTACAATGTTCTGAACAGCAAGGACACTCTCTTCAAAACCCTAAACTTGGCTCTGCAAAGGAGAAAGTTGAAGAAAGTCATCAATACATCCAACACATGAGCAGCTTCCATAGCTGAGGATACAGACAGGCTGCAGCGTACAAAACTCATGTGGTGCAAGACACAATATTGAAAACTCATAGCTGGAAGCTGCCCTTTTGGGAAGTGAGTGGCACTAGTGACACTGAAAATTCATTCCAGATAACAGATGTTCTTATGAAAACTTAAGGGATGTACAGTACAACATGGATGTTGCTTTGTTTTGTGGGGAAGAGTAGAGAATTATCTAGCATGGTATCTCATCTGATAGTGGCTGATACCAGATGACTAGGACCATCTTTTCAAACAGTTCAAGCATCAGGAGAATAATCTTTGAGACTCCACTGAGTGAAGCATCTCTTTTTGTCAAAGGTGCAGCAATGTTTGAGGAAACACTAATTTCTTCTATACCTTTATCTCTCTTGCTTTATGAACCTCCCTCCATGAACTTTTACAATTTACATCGTCTGTCAAGGAATTCCACAGATTGTACCTATGCGCTGAGAGAGGGAATGTGTCCTTTTTGCTTTCAACTTGCTACTGCCTGATGCCCATGTACTTTCAAGACTGAACAGTCATTATCTGCTTTCCATTTTTGCCATTCGTGGTTTCAAGGATCTCTGTGATATTCCCATCCTACTCTTCGGAAGGATTATGATGGCTTTTAGTCTCCCAGAAGTTCAATGTAGAGTACCTTACTTAGGTAACTGTTTGGTTTTGAGGACATAATAGTTCCCTTTTTTTATATTTAACAATTAAAGACATATCATGGGATTGTGTTGCTGCTTCCTACAGTTTGATCATCACAAACTGGTGAAACAGTCAAAATGCTGTAAGTTTAATCTTTCGCTTTCTCTGTAAGAGGAAGGAAGGCTCCTTTGAAGAATCTGAATTAGATATTTTTACCTTACACTTGGGCTTGCAATTCAGCCAGACCTTTGTTCAAGGAATTTCTGTGTATCTATATATTTTAGAAACATCAATATTCAAAGTAGGCACACCTTATGAATGTGAATGAATAAAATGTCAAATGCTGCTACAGTGTGGGATGGAATTCACCTCACTTTGCAGAAAGCTCAGGGAGAAGTACTGAATTATGCACTTGGAAAATATCTAATAGAAAATGGCAGCAAACAAACACCATGTACCTTTCTGGCTTTTACATTGAACTGAATGTATTGATTCTGTACTTGAAAACTGGAGACAGGAAATTTGTCTTTTCTGAAATTATGTAAAGGCTTATAAACAGGTATGATTCTTGATATTTTTTTAATGTGTTTCTCTTAATAAATACTAGTTTTGTTAATGTGCTTTTCATGATTTTTCTTATAAACACTTAATATATTTTTCCTTATTCTAATAAAAAGTAAGCAAAAAAGTCAATGTAATACTATATTGCATAGTTTCGTTTATTACATCAGGATACCTGACAGTGAGAAAAATGACAAGTCTATCTCGGACTGGTATCCACAGCAGTGGGAAGTAATCTCTTCATTGTGAGACTCCTCTTTGAGGAAGCATGGCTCATAACTGAATTTTTTAGATGTATTTTAAACAGTGACTTCATCTGGGTGATTAGACTTACCTGGTATCTGGAAAGATGTATTCTTAAAGTTCTTAGTATGTGTCTACTTAAGCTGAAATAAGAGAAACAGCAACTTAATGTTAACATTCTTCTGTGTAATTGTTGCCACGCAGCTACCTGCTATGTAGGATTTGGATATCTCATATTCACTGAGCGACTTTTGTGTTTTTTCCACATAAGATTCGCAACTATTCTTGTCTTGCCTGCGTTTCAGCCTGCTGCCATGCCTTTGAATGCTTGTTTGTAGCAGGATGGTAGTTTCTTCTGTTTCTCCTGAGTTGTTCCTTTTTTTTTTTTTTTCTGATATGAAACTGAGTTGAACTGCCTGGTTTGATTTACTTTTACTTTCTTGGTTTTGAGGTCCTTTCTTAATGGGAAGTGCTCGGGCACTGTGGAGATACAGGTATTTAGATGTCAGCAGATGGATGGGAAGATGGAACATTTTTCTCCAAAAACTGTATCTACTCAAATTTACTAGGCATATACAATGGAATCTTTTAAGGCACAGTTTCTCCGTAAGTTCTTCCACAGTGACAGGGCTTCTTTGTTGGAACAAGGTATGGGGCCCTAATAGTGAATTTTAATTTCGTAAACTGGTGTGTAAGTAGCCCTCTCACTTAAAACTATGGCAGGAGCGCTGTCCACAAGTCTGTGCATTCACTGTGCAGCATATGTTCTTCGGTCTTGCTAAAAAGCTTCTGTCTTTTAGAAGGAATGTGTCTTTTTGTCCCTGGCATGTAAATTCTATTCTAGTTATTAAGTTGAAATCAGCCTGGCATCCCAAGTCAAAGGAGCATTCAGGAGAATGGGAAGCAGGTAACTGTGGGATTGTTTTGTTTTGAGGGTTTTTTTGGTTGGTGGTTGGTTGGTTTGGTTTGTTTTGCAGAGCCCAGAATTAAAGCTCTCTCACAAAGGAGTGCCAACGGGGAAAGGAGCCTGGAAGCGCTGGTGGCTCCAAGCTGCTGTTACCGCTTTCTTCACAAGCCAGCGCCACAGCAGCTTTGCTCGTGCTCTGCCACCCTACGCTGCTCGTCAGCATTCCACTCGCCCTGGCTACAGACCAGGTCTGAAACTAACTCCTGTCAGCTGATGAGCCCCTGCAGGAATGCCCCGGACCGAGAGGCGTCGGCGGCCTCCGCCTCCCCTCGGCGGCTCCTTCGGTGCTACCGGCAGCGCCGCCCGGCCCGGCCGCTGCAGCCGTAACCCCCTCGCCAGCGCGTGGGCGCAGCGGCGGCGGGAAGGGAGGCGGGCACCGATTGGCGGGGAGGGGCGGGCTGGGCCGTGTGATTGGCCGGAGCCCGGCGGGGGCGGGGGGTCAGTCAGCCGGGCAGGGGGCTGCGGCGGGCCGGGGGCGCACCGCGAAACGCGGCCCCCATGGCCTCGCAGCCGTCGCAGGGAGGGAAGCTCCAGGCACTGCCGGGGGACACCCGAAGGTGTGAACGTGTGGGGGAAAAGGTGCACCGTGGAGGGAAGCGCTGGGCGTGGGGGACCCGTTAGGTGGCGCTGTGAGGGGACTGCAAAGAGAACCAGGTGTACGAACGGCTTCCAGCCCTAGCCCACGCCGAGGGGGGGGCCCTGGGCAGTGGCTCTGCCTTAGGTTCCTGGCCTTTGGCAAGGGAGGGTCGGGTGTTAGCGCAGGGGCAGGGCACCGTTGGTGGGGCTGTGGAGGGGCTTCCAAGGGAAGGTGGGAGCCTGAAACAGCTGTTGCCCCTGCCAGTTCGCTGTAGGAGCCTTGCCTGGAAGCTTTCTGCATTGTTTATTAGGTCTGGCTAGAGACAGGCAGTAGACGACAGAAACCATGAGGTGTCAGAACAAGTGCAGATCCCCTCAGTTGGTGGGACCGTGAGGGGAGTGGGTGAGGACCAGCAACAGTTCTCACTACTGGCCACTTCTATCTGGGAGCCCTAGCTGATGGCCGTCTCTTTTCTTGTAGTCTATGGCAAAGGTGATGATTAGTTTCTACAGTAAAGCTGGAGTACCAGTGGTGCTGGCGATATTATGGGGCTGCTGTCGGAAAGTAAATTCCAGCAAGATCTTTCAGTCCTGGCCCATGTGTCTGGGAGCCCTTGCTGGAGGTTTTCACCTTTTGGATCTGGGCTCTAGCTGGAGTGAAGAAGGATGAGGGAGATCATCGGGTGTCAGAACAAGCACCGAGTAGCACCGCTGTTGGTGCTGTGGATGAGCTGCAGAGGGCAGCTGAGGCCTGGCAACAGCTTTCAGTCCTGGCCACTTCTGTGTGGGAGCCCTACCTGTCCTGGCTGTCTTCTTGCTGGGCTATGAGGTGTTCAGAGCAAAGACAAGAGACCCAGTTTGGATGAAGCTGTAAACTGCCAAGAAAAGGTGAGTGCCGGTAACAGTAGCCTTTGGCTGGTCCTGTGGGGGAGCCTTACCTGGAAGTTTTCTCTGTTAATTATTAGACCTGCCAAAAGGGAGGTAGTAGATGATGGAAATCATTAGGTGTCAGAACAAGCACGGATCCCCCATGTAGATGGGACTGTAAATAGGCTGGCAAGGGAAGGTTAGTGCCAGCAACATAGTACTTCTGTCTTCTGTGTAGGAAGATGGGAGATTTTCTTTTTTGAACTTGGGTTCTGGCAAGGTTGAAGGAGTATGGTTAGGGTTCAGGTGGGAGTTAGAAGTCTGGGTTAGGGATAGGGCCCTAGTGATTTTGATTTATTTTTAGGGTCTGTTTGGTTTAGGATTAAGGTTAGGTTTAGGGTTAGGGCCTATAAGGTTTAGTGTTAGGGTGACATTTAGGCTTATGGTAAAGGTGAAAGCCATTAGTGTAAGTTTTATGGCCATTAGGGTTAGGTCTGTTAGGGCGCATTAGCATTTGTGTTAAGGCATGCTAATATTAGGTTAGTATTAGGGCCTGTTAGGTCTAGGGTTACAGTAAAGTTAGGGTTAGGGCCTACTAGGATTAGGGGAGAGTAAAGATCTGTTGTTAGGGTTTTTTATTCCTCTTCCTCCAACACAGCACTGATGGGCCAGATTTAATCCGTGCATCTACATGCAAAAGTATTTATTGTAGTAGGAAAATCTTTCCACTTTGTAAAAAGGGAGCCTAGAGAAACTCCTCTTAGAGCAAAGCAGTAGGTGACAGAGTCTTCTAATTGTTAATGGACTACTTTAAAATGGTTTGATTTTAAAACCATCAAAAAAGCTCATGGATTTTGCGCATTATTTTGAGTTGGCTTGTTGAGTTCTTAAGTGTGGGTCAAATGACCTAATTTTAATCTCTCTTCTGTGAAATTTATTTCCACATCTATATAGAAATATCAAAAGGGATAATGAATAGGTACGTTATAGTACCCATAATGCTTGAGAACAGAAACCCCAGGTTATTTGTTAAATTAACTCCTGTTTGTTCAAGAATTAACTATTATTAAAGATCGACAATAGAGGCTTCACATAACAGTGTTTAAGTGATTAAAATTAAAGGATAAGCAAAAAATGTTATATTGATACTCGTAACATTTTTAAACATACAAAATACCAAGAATTATCTTAGCCTTAGAATTTTTTTTCATCAGTGATATTGTTAGAGCTATAGAAATATGGAGATACAAGCAATTGTGGACTTGGACCTGCTTGTGACAGCCATTGTGGAGTCTTGTCTTGTGCTTGTACTATTGCTGTTTAAGCATCACTTGCCTATAAATTATCTTTTCAGAGGTGGTGTGGAGAGAGCATTCTTGTGCTATGGGCAAAAAAGTGTAACTGCTGGGGAAAAAAATATCCAGCCAGTGTTATAGCCTTTCACTTAACTACTTAAAGATTGAGCTCCTGCACTTTACAGTTCTTCACAGGAACCTTGCTGGAGTAAAATTTAAGTATGCTAAATGGCATGTGAGGATTTATGTCTTAGAAAAAAAATGTTTTGAGAAATTGCATGTGAAAATGTTTTTCTACCTATAAAACCTAATAGGGATTATATAAATTTTATCTCCTGTCGTAAGCATGTAAAGATCTTGCAAGTTGAAAGAAGAGATATTTGCAAGTTAAATAGTAGAGGCATCTCTGAAAACGTTATGAGCCTGCACAATTCTGGGGTTTTGGTAAAGAACCGAGCTTTGCCCAGCACACAGCTGTTCTAGCTCAACTGTAGCCTCTGCTGGACTACCGCAGTGGTGCAGATCAGCTGATTTTGAAATAGCTGTCAAGAATGTGAAAAGATGAACTGTACTTCTGAGCACAAGTGCTCCCACTGGAATGCCAAAGTAAATCGAGAATAAAATTCTCTGCATCCTTTTAATATAAGGAATATTCAGTAAAATGCAAAACAACCCAAAATATGATTATTCTTCATACCTGATGCCTTGCTGGCTATCACACTCTGCCTTGCTCACACATATAGCCCAGGAACTGTACTTTCTGTGTTGAAGAATGTAATAGAAGTAAAAAACTTGGTGTTTTTTTATGGATGTGGATGGAAATACCTTCTTCACAATTCTGGAGATGCAGAGGAATCTGTAGATGCTCAGTGTTAGTGATGTGGAAGCTGCCATGTACTACTTAGACTTTGAGCGCTCTTGTTTTGTGTTTCTGCTTTTGTATGGATAAGAGAGTAATTGATTGCATCAGGACCCTGTGTAAGCATCTTCTGACAAAAAAAACATTGGCTGTGGAGTGTGGAAGTTGTAATTACTGTTGAGTTTCAAGAGCAAGAAGAGGTTATTTGTACTAGGTGGGTGGTAGGGAGAGTTGGCTGAGTTTAGTCCTGGAGACATTCAGTGCCAGCAATACAGGACCACTGGAAGTAAAATTACCCTGCTGAGAAACAGTATAGGCAATCTTCATTTTCTTCTTCTTCCTTCCATGCAAATACTTGTGCAGATGTCAAAATAATTTGCAAAAAATCAAGATACAGATGAGCATGATCCTTGTCATTCCTCTCCTTATTGGATATCTCATACAGCATGAAGGGTTTGTTAGTAGGTGAGGAGCACTGAGACAGGTGTTTCTGTGGAGTGGTGGCGGTGATGAGGAGCACCTGGTCTGCACTAGCCCTGAGCTACTGCTGCTCAGTTGGATTGTGCAAGGAGAAAATTAAGATGGGGGATTAAATTTTGTCCCAGTGAAAACTGTTCTGCATGGCATACCTGTCACAGGGATGTCTTCTGTACTTTTGTTCTTGGCACGAAGGAAGAGCCAATTATAATATGGCTCTTCTCCCTGTTGGTGCAGTGGCACAAGCTGTGGCTGCCAGGCCCTGGGGAGCCACTGGAGCCCTTAGCCCTCCAGTGCCCTACCAGCAACATTGGCATTGGCACAATCTTACATCCTCCTCCTTGTACGTCTTACAGCACTGCTAACGCAGAGGGTGCCCACTAACCCCAGGATTCTGCGTGAGGAGGCGGTTGCATACACATGCTTCAGAGCCCGCATGGCTTGTGAATAGCGTGATCCTTTAGTGCAGCTTTTCTCTTTACATCAAGCCATTATATGCAAAAGAAAAATGCCAGAAGATGGGCTGTTGAAACATTTTTGTGTTTGCGTCATAGATACCTGTTCATAAATGTGCAGAGGTGTCTGGGGCACCTCTGGTACAGGTTAGAAAAATATGAGTAGAAAAAAAAGCCATGTGTCTTGCTTATTAAATTTTTCATTCATGTTGTTAACAAATTGCAGTTAACAGGAAACTATACAAGCCCAGAAGTAGGTATTTTAGTCAGTCACATTTTAAAAGCATATTTACAGTAAATCTGAATAACTGTATTAGGGCCTTGTGGTTGATGGATTGTCATGGTGGAAGATGGGTTGAAAGGAGTGCCAGCTCTGTGGGTTTTGTCCATGATGCTGATGGCTGTGCAGCGTCAGGTTAGGACACACAAGGTAATTCCTCCAAATTTTCAAGGTTTGGAAAGTACTACTTTAATTAGCAGCCCAAACAGAATATGTTTGTACCACAACTGTGCATTTTAGGTAGTAAAATTTATTTTGAATGTGCTCATTGCTTAATTCTATTTATTGCAACAGACTGAGAAACATTTTTCTGTGGTGTTCAGTACCCTTGTTTTGGCTGTGCCTATTGGTTTTTCTTTTAGCAAAGTAATTGTTTCATTATGAAATAGGCAGCTGCAATAAAATTAGAGCACTTTTCACAGTACACCTTTTATACTGTATTCATATCCTCAGGGGGGTTACCTCTCGGGAAGAATGTGTGTAGCTGTTATGCAGATAAAAACAAATGGTTGGAAAAATGAGTAAGAGGAGGATATCCAAACAGATACACATACTTTTTGGAAGAAATATCAGTGATAGTCATCACTGATCTGAATTTTGCAATGTTTGGTTGGTAGAGATGAAGCTGGGACATGATCTAGGTTGTAAAGTCAGTAACAGCCCTCCTGTATCCCAGCCATTGCCTGTTAACCCTCTGTGGTGTGGTACCAACCTAAAATAGTATTGCTGCAGCAGCACTTGATTTGATAATCCCAGTTCTTAAACCAAATGCTTTCTTTAAAACAAACCGGTATTGCAGACACTGCCATAGTTTTCAGATTTACAAGAATGAGACTTTTAAGGCTAAGGAGCAAAGGAACTTGACAATTGAACTGAGGTTACATGCAATAACATGCTGCAGAGCAATCTGTTGGAAAGCAAGACCAGAGCCCTATCAACACTCCCTGAATGCTAGTTGTAGTAGGCTTAAAATGGTTGATGGATTTATAATTGTTGCTTACATTCATTACGAGGAAAAAACAATGCCCGTAAGAACTACCAAACAGCTATGATACTTTCAAAGACCACAACTGAACTTTCATATACCACCTTTCATTCTAACTGATCTACTGTAAGTTGATGTATGGAGCAGCTGAGAGCAGTTAGTGCACATTAATTTTTATTGGTATAGGTACAACTGTATGTGTAGGCTGCTTGAAGAATTAAACCTATGTTTGTACAGATGTGGACAAAAGCTCTATAGAAACCTCTCCCCAAATAGCCATTTGCAATTCAAAAGTAATAACTTCAGCAAATGCTTGTAATCTTTCCAGAATGGCTTCTTCCAAATGCAAAAGTGACTTGAATACACCTTTGTGAAGGTTAATAGAAAGAAAATTCAAACTTTCATGGATGAGAATTTGTATAAAGTGAACTTGGATTTCACAGAAGTGACTGTTTTCCTTCAAAATTCTTTATAATAAAAGTTATATTCATTCTGCTAAATACCAGAATTTATATTGTGTGATGAATCGTAACTCAGCAATATTACAGAAGGAACAGTACAGTGAACTCTTTTTAGGTTCAAAAATCCAAATACACCAAGTATATATGGATTAATATATTTGCATGGATGGAGTTAGTAGGCAAAGGAGGTAGCTGCTTGATAAATAATTCAGAATAGAACTTTATTTCTTTGTTAACTATATTGATGGGACATATTAAATGCAGACAAATAGACAGGGCCAAACTATTCATTTTGGACAACATACTGATTTCTAGCATATCTGAGAAATTCAGTGGCTTAGGGTACAATGGATGAGAAAAGTGATTTCCTTATGAAATGAAAAAAACTCTTCTGTGTTCTTCTGAAGTATGGGCACCTAACTGGGAAATGTCCCTAAACAATCTCTTTTTAATGGCAGTGAAACGGGCAGGAAATTAATCATTCTCAGTGGACAAACTGGTTGAGACAGAGATGCAGGGAATTTTTAAGTATTAAAATTATCCTAGTATCTTGAGCAGCAGTAAGGATATTCCTAAAAGTGTACTAGGAGATAGTGCTTGGCAGAAAGCACAAAGGGGAAGATGACTCCAAAATTCAAGTGCTGTTTTTGTTACTCTAGTCTGTCTCTTGAAGCAGACTACAATGAATTTATCCAGACTGGCAGAGGGGAGAGAGGGAGCAGAAAAATGTTCCCTCAAATGTTCATTGCACCTGGATAATTCAGGCTGTGGCATGTTTTGTGCTGAGAAGGAAGCACGGGGTGGTTCATTATCTTGGTTTTCTGCCATCCGTGGGCATTCTTTCCAAACTTGTACACCAGCCTTCTGTCCACTCTTTCAAAAATGTCAGTTTTATAATTGTAACTGCAGGGTGGAAAAAAAAGAAAAAGAAGAAGAAACCTTGTAGAAAGTAGTAGTACCAGTCACAGTAGGAGGGGTCCTTCAGGTGGACTTCATGGCAGCAGCAGAGTGCAGAAGTCAGTGTCCTTTAAAGTCAGAGAGCTCCTCTTTTTCTGTTAAAGCTCTTTAAAGTCACAAGAGCAATTTAAACTCTCCCAGGCGCTTTGGAGTATGCCTTCCACTGTTTGAGAGATAAAAGAATTATAAATAAATGGGGTCTTTGGTTGGTTGTATTTTTTCCTTAAGATTACCACAGTTCAGAAGAGATCAGCAGTGTTACTGCTACAAGGGCCGTTTTGTGTGTGTGTGTCATTTGGCAGACACAGTCTAAAATTCTCAGCTGAGGTAGTGAGACAGCTTTGTTGTCATCAGTAGAGTTATAACTGTACCACTTTACATTTAGTCCCATGCTATTGTTTAGAAGCGGAGACTGGGTGCTATCTCACGACTATAGGAAAAAAGATGAAGAAAATAACCAGTCACCCTAACACCACCCCCCACCCCCACCCCCCCCACCCCCCGAGTTTTCAGGATAGTTATGAAAAATGGATGCTGAAGTAGAAGTCAGCTGAAATGAGGTGTCCTGGTTTCTGTTACCTCACCAGAGAGCACTGCTCAATTTTTCATATTTCATTCTGTCATTTTTCTTCCTCTGTCCCCACATCTTTGCTAGAGCTTCTGGTTTAACAACCCCCAAAAATGCCTTGTCCCCTGTTTTCCCATTCCAGGATGCCACTGTTTTCTTCAAGAGAAAGGAGCAGAATTCTTACAAATTTCCACAAATGAGAATTCTACAGATCTTGAACAGGAAGAAAACAGCTATTTAGAGCATGTTTTCTTACTCATGCCAAAGTACTAAGGCATAACTGTATTTACAATGCATCTTGTTAATGGGTTGTTAAGCTCACAAATCAATTCTACTTATCTCAGTTTAACGTCCAGAATTTTAGTGCATTGCCTTGCTGTAACTGGCTTCAGATTACTTGCTTCAGAAAAAAATAAATCAGGGTGATGCAAAACACCGATGATGCTAGAATCGTTTTTTTACTCCAGAAACTAGTGAATTTTACTGTCTTGCAACGTTTATGTCATTGATAGCTTCTGTTCCACTGATCATCAATGATCACCAAGGCCTTATGCTTTCAGTTATGAAGGTTTCATGGCATATTCGGAGTCTACTGCTGGCCCAATAGAGCACAAGCTAGAATTGGTAAAAGAGTATTCTCGAATATATATTTTTATGACTTTATTTTCACTGGTGTCTTTCATGTCAATGAATTTGTTCAGTATTCTTTTATTGGCTGAAGGGTTTGACAAAAGGAGTAGCTCACATTGCCTAAATCCTAATGTGGAATGCAGGTAAATCTAGCCAGAAGCGCTAATACCCCAGAGCTCATTGAGAGTTACTAGATTATTAGAGCTGGTTGACAGCCAAATCTGAGTGATTACAGAATATTCTGTTTGGGCTTAGGCAGTCAGACACCTGATATTTTGCTAGATTTACCCATTTGCCTCCTCAGTGGATAAATAGCAAGCTCAGCTGTGTTTAGGATGAATAGGATCTGTATTGCTGACTGCATGTTAGTCCACCACCACCTCCTGCAAAAATTTAAAGTATTCTCGTGGAAATGAACCTGTACTTCTGCCCTTTTGAAATCTGTGGCCAAAAGAACAGCTTTGTTCTGCTCAGTGGCTGGCTTGCAGCCTCAGTGAATGTACAAAGGCTCCTGGGATCCTGCTTCCCTTCAAAATACCAATTCAGAAATGCTGGGATCTCTGCTAATCTTTACTTCTCTGCATACTGCAGGTATTTCAGGAAAAGCATTAGACAAAAATTGCCTGGATTTTTTTTCATTTTTACAAATGGCTTGAACTGCTCTATACTGCTAATCTTTGAAAAGTATGTTTCCTATTGAATGGAGCTCATTATGTACAAACAAGTTTACTTACAGTTCTTGTTGGCTGGCTTAGTTTCTTCTGCTTGAGTAAAAAAGGAAATGCCTAAAAGGGAAAAAGATAACTCAGTGCAGTACTTTTCTTCATAATTTCTGAACTGAAATTGAGAGCCAAGTTCTGGCCTTTTGCATCATTGCTAGTGAATATAGCTCAGCATAGACATTGTAGAAAATGCAGACTGTACAAGTATGAATTGATTTTTCAGCTTATCTGCTGCAAAAATGATTTCATGTGTACTGTTTCCTTTCTCTCTGGTCCCTTTGCACTTGGTTTCTGCTGCCATCTGTATCATAGCTTCTCACCATTTCTTTACGCTTGTATTAGTCCTTTCTCATTCAGCCCCTTGTCCCTTTAAAACTACTCCTGCCGTTTTCCCTCCCTCCTCCTCTTAACTAAAAATAATCTCTGTTTGAACTCACATTTTCACAGGGCTGGACCTTGTCTGTATTAGTAGGACAGTGTCACCATTTAAAGGAGTCATTACATTTACAACTCATAAATAAATGCATCGCACATACAAATCTGCATTCAAGGAACTTAATTCATGTTGTAAGTCCAGCATGCAAAATTGGAAAAAGCTAGAATTAGGTCTGCTTGTGTGGCCATAGTTTGGTCCATCACTTAAGTATGTTGTGGCAAACTCTTACGGTTTTGGACCATATACTGCCTTTCCTCACAGGCCTTGTGCAATTCGTTAAGGTGAATATGCATGATCTATTGTATTTCAGTTACTGTCAAGTGTTCAGTCTGTGAACTGACTAGAAAAAGTTAATTTTCTTAATAAACTTTTCTTCCCATCTCTGTATTCTTTAATTCCCTTAATAATATCTTTGTCTTCTGTATTCGATAATTTTCTTCTGAATGGCCTGTCTGACATGATACATGAATACTGGGTGGAAGACAGAGATGGTTGTCAGTCCCACAGGAGAGCTGTGCCATCCTAAAACAGAGTTGTTTTGTTCTTCTGGCAGCCTCTAAGTCTTGCTGATCTCTACCAGTCTTACATATCTATTGACAACAGTCTCAATCACTGCACAACCCTATAACAATTTGAAAAGGCATATACATATTTTCTTATGCACTGCCTTGTCGCTGGTCTTCCCAGTCTCTCAGTGCTCCTGTTCCTTTCAGCTTCAGCCTGCCCCATCATGTTTGCCATGTACCTAGATCACCCTGCGATGCTGCCTTCTCCCTTTCTGGTCCCTGTGTGTCACTGACCGCTCTGCCCACTGGGCAGCTGAGAGGTGGGTAATGGACCGGTAAGGGACGGTTAAATTCTTAACATGTTGTGACACAGCAGCTGCTCACCATCAGGAGCCACTGGCAGTGTCAGTTCCCATGGGACCCTCAGGACTTGCATGCCTAAGCCCTTCATCGTTTTCCAGCAGCCCTATGGCTCCAGTTTAGTGAAATACTCCTCTAAGCCAGGGAAGGGTTAAGCTATTGAGGGCTTCAAGCAACTAAAATGCTCCTCAGTTTCTCATTGCTAGGGCATAGGGAAATTAACTTCTGAATTTCCCTGCTTAGTGGAAACTCTTTTGTTCATACCGTAACAAAGAACACTGGTAGAATTACCCTATCTTGGTATAGACACAATTTAATCTTTGGGAACTAGTGAATATAGAGAAAGGGTATCTGCAACACAGATTTAACTTCTATTTCACTTAAAAAAACCTGTCAATAACTTAGTTTTTGAACCTAGATTAATATAAGCAGTAATAAATCTTCCAAGACAAGGTGAAAATAGTAAATTACAAGTGTTTCCATTGAAGAGCATCATGAAAAATGCCACTAATGAGGTGGATTATCAGTGCATACTGCATTGATAATAACCCCATCAAAAAAAAAATTGCCTACTTTTTAAGAAGCAGAGCAACCTTCAGTATTTTGAATTACAAGAATTACAATATTTATATGTCTTTCTATATCCAGAATGTAAATCTCCCTCAGATTTTATGCTGGCTGACTAGTTTCAGTAGAAAGACCAAGGACAGACCAGTGCTGGGGTCTCTTTGGAGGTCTGACTGGCTTACAGAGACGAGCCTGGTCTGTGTGTAATTGTGAGGTCCAAAGTTGCATTGGGCTTTTCTTCTGCCTGACATATTTCTGTGTACTCCTCATATCTAAATGGCCTCTATGGTTTGCCTTTCTTCAGTACTTGAGGTGTGTATCCCATATTTTCTGTTATCATGAAACACACAAAAATGCAATGCCTTTTATTTTGTGTTTGATATCTGGAACACTAACTGCATCCTGATGTTCTGTGAGATGAAATACTAGTATCTGCCTTAAGTGCCTGCAGCATCTAGGAGCTCTTCCTGAGTCATGTTGCACAGCTGTAAGCTGTTGATATTAAAGTGGGGAAAGGAAATGCAGTTGGCATCTAGTTTGCACTGCTCACAGCAAAACTTCAACCATTCACAGATGTTGTGCTTACTCGGTATTCTGGGTGGATGGATGTCCAAAAAGAATAAGAATCTGCCA
Organism: Falco naumanni; assembly: GCF_017639655.2. NCBI lineage: Eukaryota > Metazoa > Chordata > Aves > Falconiformes > Falconidae > Falco > Falco naumanni. The sequence goes on along the minus strand of NC_054060.1, from coordinate 49,225,671 downwards.
ACGTATTTGATAAGGAAGAGGAACATGGCAATGTAAAAGTCATAGTGTGCTTCATTTTAATAAGTGTATTTCAGACAAAACTAATCCCTCTTCCTCCTTTGGTGACAACTGCAGTCTTCCTTCCTTATTCCTCTAGAACACATCAAGCCCTGCCTTTTGCATTTTTCTGTCTCCTATTGTCACAGCCTTTTGTATTTCAAATATTCATACTAATTGTGTGAGACATTTCAAGAGAAAGTGCTTACGTGTGAAAAAAAAAAAAAAGAAAATGCCCCTCTTAAAATGGCAATTCAAAGCAATTAAAAAAGATTAGAGTACAGAATTTGTGAGAACTCTGCAATAAAAAGGAGTGATGCATTCCTAGACTAAAATAACTTCGGGTCTTAGATGTGAAAGTACTCTCATTCAAAGACACCAAGCTACACTCTGTGGCGGATGGGTAAATACCATCTATTTATTATTATTTTCTTTACAATTCCAGCAAGTTCTTTCATCTAAAATAATCTTGTTAATGTTGTTGTAGAGAATATAGTGGTTTTTTTAGATCAGAAACTGAAAAATATGTTACTGTTGACACACTTACCACTGGAGAAGCATTTAACAGATAAAAGGAAGAGTGAAAGAGCTTCCAAGTAAACCTGCCAGGCTATTGTAACCTAAAACTACTTTGCCAGTTAAATGCCCAATTTTTTAACAGGCTTCTCTTCTCAGCAATGCAGTTACCAGCAGAATCTGTAGAAATATATATCTGTATTTGCAATAAACATTTTTTTTCCCTACAATAGCATATTTTAACTATTACTGATGTGAAATGTAGTCCTGCTATGATAAACCTGTTTGCTGCAGCTAACAAACATAATTTGTGAATCACACGCTTTTTCTCTAGAATCGAACACAGGCTTCTATTACTGAAGCTGATTGGGTTTGTATTGATGGGTGCACTGTTCAAAAAGCTCTGCTTTTCTGCTTTTTCTTTCTCTGGCCCAGACAGCTACATGCATGGGAAGGTCTAATCTTGCAGTCTTCTGTTGGATGTCTGTGCATATGCAGATGGCTTTTCTGGGTGATTGGAAGAATTCTGAGTAATGGCAAGGATACGTCCTTTCTGTATCCGTTCAGATAACGCTTAGGGAAAATAGAATTCAAGTCTGCATCTTGGAATCATTATTTCATTCATTACTCAAGTTACTTCTATTATGTTAAACTTTTTAAGGTTAACTAGTAATTTCTCTCAGGTGTGATTCTTAGGCAGTTACAGGTATCCCAGCCTTGACACATTATTGCTTTAGGAGCTTTAAAGATTTTAAACTGGAATATGTTATCTGTAATACTTATTATATCATTGGAGTGGCACAGTTACAGAACAGTAAATAGCAACAGAAAGGCAATCAAACATATGAATGAGAGTAGGGTTAAGAAATCATAAAAGGTTTAGTTTATTTTCACGTTTTACAACATCTTGCACTTGACTTATATTTCAGTTTCTTAGTCCAGTCATCCATTATCTATTATTTCATTTTCAAATGAATCCTGAACATTTGATTTTAGGCATTGCTTATATAAAATTGTTATTCAAAATGGGTTATGCTAACACTGCAAGCCAAGTGAATTGTGTCTGTTATTTGTCTAGACAGCCAGTTCAGGGTGCAAAATGACACAAATAGGCTGCATGAGTTTCCATAGTAAAAATAACCCAAAGGGTTCAAAATTTGTGACAGGATCACTGAAATGTGGACCTTGCATCCTACATGGCTTTGTGTAAAGTAGTTAATACTTCTAATTATAAGTCATAAAAGTTTACAGAGGAATTTGTGGTTGCTTTCATGAATCTTTCCCATGCTATAAATATCTTCATATGTATGCACATACAGAATTAATGTCATACTGAATACTGTGTTTTAAACTCTGAGATGTTACTGTGAGATCCTAGCAAAGCGAAGAGGTGGGCAGAAGTACTGGGTCTGACTTTTGGGACCCATAGCTTGAGGATATTTCAATCTCAGATTTTATTTACTTCCTTATTTAAAAGGAAAAACAGATGAGTTTGACATTGGATCAGCTTTCTGAGCCCTGCAGACTGCACACACCTGGCTATTTCAGAGTCTGAAGGCTTCCTTGGGGAAGAATGGGAGTGCTGGGAGCACCAGGCTCACAAGGCTTCTGCCAGGAAAAAAAAAAATCTTTAAAATTAGGCTTGAGCTCTACAGGAATCCCAACTTCAGAGGCTGCTCAAGAAAAGCAGAAAGCTGAACCGATCCCTTTGTGAACCAGGCTTTTTCTTATTTTTTAATCCTCTGCCAACAGCCTTCAGCCACCCTTTGGAAAACTGGAGCATCACCATCCTCAGCTAGACTGGCAGAGGGGCCTCCCTGTGGGGCTGGGTGTGATTTAGCCCTGTGTTACTGCAGCAAGCCAGCCCAGACCCTTTCATGTATCTGTGTGCAATACATAGCCGAGTGCAAAGGTCATAGCTTTGTTTTTCTATCTACAAGACTGTTGGATTGCTCTTTTTTTTTTTTTTATCTTAAGGCAACATGAAAGAAAAGCAGTACTATTTATTACACCATTTCATATGTACAGTGAACAATCTTGAAATATTTTGGCCATTGGCCTTGAAACTTTGACTTGATTGTGATAAATATCAGCTTTGCTGACAATTATTTGTAGTGTCATATAAATGGCACAGCATGTTTCTTTCATGGAACAGCACTCATCTGGTCCAGCTTCCTTGTTTGCTTTGGCTTTGAAAAGGCTAATTTTTTTGTGGGTTTGGGGTTTTTTTTAGAGTATTTCAGGTCCCCCTGAAGCACTGTTGTGTATGGTGAGCATCTAAAAGGTGCTGACACCAAAATTTCGCCTTTGTGTGTGTTCACAATTTTTATTTCTCATATCAGAGTTAAGCATTTAGGGAGCTTTCCCATCTTCTAAATGATGGACGTGCCCAAGGTATTATGCCACTGTGGAAGAAAAGGTCTGCCAAAGACAAAGGCTCTATGGAAGATTCAGGTTTTCTTTTAGAGAAAAAGAAAGGGGCAGGTAGAATTTCGTATCACCATACAAAAATATGAGGGTAAAAGCTATGCAGTAAGATAAGGTGGGGGCAGGTAGATACCCCAGTGGCAGGAACATGCCAGAATTGTGCCTAAAACTACAGCCTGAAGGCGGCGGAGGAGGACAGCTGGAAGGATGATGGTGGGTAGCTGAGAGCGGAGAAGAAAGCACAGAATTCAGAGCTTGCCCTTTCCACCATTTTAAGGTGATTTCCACTGCTTGTTCAACTACATAGACGACCTTATTGTACTTCCCCTTGAGCCTGGGTGTTTAAACCCTTTTGTGCTGGGTAGTGTCCAGCCCTCAGGGAATGGCATTTGTTGACATTATCTTCCCAGCCTGCACAGGTTGTTTCAATCAGTAGACTTGATTCATGTCTGCTAGCTAAGGTGACACTGCTGAAATAAGTCTCCTGCCTTGCGGGGACGTGGTTTTTATCAGTGGTGACAAGCAAAGCTATGGAAGGCAGTAAGTATCAAGTAGGTTCAGGAAAGCAGGCCAAATAAAAGGCAGCTGTCCGGAATTTCCTGGGATGCACTGATTTCTGCATGGCATGTGCAGGCAAGCTAATACAGTATGTGTGCTTACAGTGGGGGAATACTGCTATCAGCCATACCAAAACTGGAGGATCTGTTTATTTGTAGCCCAGGTTTAATATAGGGGAGGCAGATCATTCCTGTATAATTAGGCCCACATTTTTGTCAGCTGGAAAAGATATATTTCATTTAGGCATAATGTTTTAATTTTTGGAGCTAGAATTTTTGTGTATTTTCTGTACTGCTTTTCCTTTTTCACCCACTGCTGGAAAACAAAGAGAAGAAATTAAACTGACACAATATTTTTGGTGTCACAGATTTTAACTTCCTCCACTTTGTATGTAAAAAAAAAAAAAAAAAAAAAATGCCCCCAAATATAAATCCTGATATATTCTGATTGCCAGAAAATAAAAACATTAAAATGAGCAATGTGGGAACTGTAAAGGGAAACCCCATAGGAACATAGGCATGGTGCACTGTCCCAGGCTGAAGTCTGATTGGATTTGCTGGAACAATTGCACATTTTTGGAAAAAATATTGTAGAAAATTACTTTGGCCTTATACATAAAAATACTAGTGCTCTTTCTAGCACAAGAGCTGAGCCCAGTGATAGCCTGTAAATCAGTGGTCTTAATCTGTTTCTTTCTAGGCAGGCTTGCCATCCCTTTTTCATTTGTTGAACCTTGAGCTTCTACTTTGTTTCTAGGAAGTACAAAACTGGTTTTTCAAAAGCTATAGCCATCACAACCCTTGAGCCTATTACTGTCACCAGGAGAAGGTGTAGGTTGAATGTTACTATGTTAATTTACATTCTTCTCTGGCTTCAGAGCAAAGTACTTTTCTGTTCAAGGGTTGCTTGTGCAATGCTAGTGGCACTGCAGTAGTGGTTTTATTTGTGTGTGCTAGAAATATTAAATGCACTCCTCGGCTACTGTGGAAAGGATGGTAAGACAACTCACTGACTGGTTTAAATTTGATTCAGGAGAGAAATTATTGTAATTGTGAAGGACTCCTGGAATACCTAAAATAATCAAAAATTGAGCAATAGAAAACATGTGGAGGACCATGTTTGGTCCTCCAATAGAAAACATTGTCGAGCTACTACCCTGGTCAGAAAAGGCTAATTATTTCCTCAGCTTGGCTTTGCTTTGCAAGAGGCAGTATGACCTGATTGTGGCCCAGAGATGTGAATCTTAAGAACTGAGGGGGCTTTGCACTTAGTTACAACTGGTGTTCGATAACAAAGTTGCTGGGGTATAGATGCTGAACCACGGGTCACCTGGATGAATTCAGGGCTGCACAGGTGTAGGGTTACAGGCTTTATACTGTTAATAAGTAACAGACTGCAGTAAAGCTAGAAATTGTCAAAATGCCTCAAACAGGCTGCTTTGGCAAATGCTGATCTGCTGATATCAGAAGTTCTTTTGGGATTATTTCAGTTTCACTGTTGTGGGTTTTGTGCTTGTAGGTTGGTTTTTTTGTTTGTTTAAAAAAGTGGAAGAAAATTTAATAACTGGAAAATCTATAACAAAAATTAAGGCAAAAGAAGAATTATCTGACTGATCCAAGATTAAGTTTAAATTGAATCACATCAGATATTTAAAAATGCGTATTTAAATTCTAAAACAGAATACTTCTGTGATTTCACATGGAATTTAGAATTGTGTTCTAAGTTGGAATGAAAACTAATATGGAAACAATATGAGTTTTTTAGCAATAAAAATTCAGTTCCTGCAGAGCTTTAAATACAGCCATTTAGTTGAAAGAAGAGATTTGTATTCTGCCTTGTATGTCAAACTTGGCTATACAGAAACAAAACAGTACATCCTCAGTGATCATGGGTTAGTACCATCAGAAGCCATGTAGAAATTTCTATTTCTTATTATTCAAACTGTGCCTTGGCAGGAATGGTCTTTTCTGTAAGATCAACAGTGTTTGCATGTAAAAGGACAAAAACAGCTTTGGAAGAGAAAAAATGTTGCAGAAACCCATAATTTTTTCCTAGTTCTCACCAAAAATTTTGCTTAAACATGATAGATGTTGTCTACTTGGACCTTAGTAAAGCGTTTGTCACCATCTCCCACAGCTTTCCCTGGAGACACTGGCTGCTCACGGCTTGGGCGGGTGCACTCTGCGCTGGGTAAAAAGCTGCTGGACGGCCGGGCCCAAGGAGTGGTGGTGGATGGAGTTACACCCAGCTGGTGCCCGCTCACAAGTGGTGTTCCCAGGGCTCAGTGCCGGGGCCAGCTCTGTTTAGTGTCTTTATCGACGATCTGGACGAGGGGATCGAGTGCACCCTCAGCCAGTTTGCAGGCGACACCGAGCTGGGGGGAGTGTTGACCTGCTGGAGGGCAGGCAGGCTCTGCAGGGGCATCCGGACAGGCTGGACCCGTGGGCCGAGGCCGGTTGTACCAGGTTCAACAAGGCTCAGTGCCGGGTCCTGCACGTGGGTCACAGCAGCCCCACACAGCGCTACGGGCTGGGGGCAGAGCGGCTGGAAAGGGCCTGGGGGAAAAGGGCCTGGGGGGTGCTGGCTGACGGCCGGCTGAACGTGGGCCAGCAGTGTGCCCAGGTGGCCGAGAACCCAACAGCATCCTGGCTTGTGTCCAAAGCAGTGTGGCCAGCAGGACTAGGGAGTGACTGTCCCCCTGTACTGGGCACTGGTGGGGCTGCACCTCAAACACTGTGTTGAGTTTTGGGCCCCTCAGTGCAAGAGGGACATTGAGGTGCTGGAGCGTGTCCAGAGAAGGGCAACGGAGCTGGTGAAGGGTCTGGAGCACAAGCCTTGTGAGGAGTGGCTGAGGGAACTGGGGTTGTTAGCCTGGAGAAGAGGAGACTCAAGGGGGACCTTATCACTCTCCGCAGCTACCTGACAGTGGGCTGTAGGCAGGTGGGGGCAGGTCTCTTCTCCCAGATAACTAGTGACAGGACAAGAGGAAACAGCCTTAAGTTACACCAGGGGAGGTTTAGATTGGATATTAGGAAAACATTTATTCCCTGAAAGGTTAGTCAAGCATTGGAACAGGCTGCCCAGGGAAGTGGTGGAATCACCATCCCTGGAAGTGTTTAAAAAATGTGTAAATGCAGTGCTTGGCAACATGATTTAGTGATGGACTTGACAGTCCTGGGTTAATGGTTGGACTTGATGATAACAAAGGTCTTTTCCAACCTAAATGATTCTGTGAGTGGCTTGTGCTAATTTTCCTTTCAGAGCCTGTTGAATCATTCAGCCTGAGTGCAGAGAAGAATATTAGGACTGTTTAGGAATTTAAATTAACTATTTAGAAGGGGGAAGATTTCTAACAAGTAATACTTAAGCTTCTGAACAGCAACCTGGCCTGAAACCAGGACATTTGGAATTAATTCCTTCAGAGTTGGGATCTCCACATGAGATGTGTGGCCTGGTAAAGCGTAGCGTTTCCATATGCACAGTTAGAGGATTGCGTGCTTGATGTTGGCAAATTCTGCCAAGTGGAGAACTGTTGCGTTGTTATGGATGCATTTCTACAGCTGTACCGTTCTCTGGTGGCTTTCTGCAGCTCTAGTTTCATTTATATGGTCACCGCTAGGCATTACAAAGTTGCAGAGCATTTGAGCAACTGTAAATCTCCCAAATTTAATTACACTTCTGTTACGTAGCTGAAGTGCTGTATTTGGGAATATTTTCAGTGATAAATGCTGCATTTCAATCAGATGGGGTGAACAAAAGTAATCAAGAATCTGAGGTCATAGTTGTCCTGCCCCTCTTAATGAACCATGCTGTCCTTTGGAAGTTTCTGCTTGCATTAGCTGTAGCATTTTTTCAGATGAAGGGGAAAGCATCAGATCAACGCAAGGCATAACAGAACTAAAGCTGTTACTTCTTACTACTCTTCCTGTGCACTTTTATGTTGCATGGCTGGTGATATGCCTGAAAAGGTCAGTAAGACGAGGAAATAGAATGCATATAATAGAAGGCTTAGCAGCAGTTTCGGAATCCATAGCCCGTTTGTTGCATGAATAGTCTTGAATGAATTAAATTCAGATCACTCCTGAGTTTTGAACATTGTACTGTTTTTTTCTATTGGTGTCTATCTACATACCTTTTTGATGATCACAGGCAGTATAGTAATATTTGGTTGTCCCAAATAACCCTGTCAAAGACATCAGGGGCTCACAAACCATTTTGTTTGACAGAGACATGCTCTCAGTTACTGACTCTAGCATCATCTTAAAATATTAACACATTAGTTGAAGATCAAATGATAGTACTAAGGACCAAAGTCATAACACTTCAGGCATTATTCCCTTACTGTGTATGTACAGATCTATGAGGGACCATTGCCCACCATTGCCTAAACCTCAGCAGAAGCTAATGATGGTTTTCTGAAACTACAGTGAAGGAATCAAGAAATTCAGAAACAATGTGGGTGATGAATATAGAATAGGTAGATTTACAGTAAAAATGTTTGTAATGATATGTTCATAGGAATTTGAGAATGCAATTTATGTATGTAAAAATGAATGAGGTATAAGCCATAAAATAATTAGAAACATGTGCATGAGATTGTGGTTTAATGACATCATTGGTTAAAAACGTTTTGCAAGTCCCCATAGAAATGTATGAGAAAACATCATTCGGGCCATAAGGATACTGACTTTGTAAGACACTGCCACAGATGTCAGCCAGTCCAGAGTGTGGGAAGATTAACAAAGTCTGAGAAAAAAATGTGTTTTCAAAAGAGATTAGAAGTTGAGATATTATGCAGAAAATTGGTTGTACCTTCAGGGAAGAAGGTTCTTGCACCAAAACTGAGATGACTGAAGAGTAAAATAGCAGAGAACTAATGTTTCTTTCACTGAAACAAATGAGTGGCCAAGGAAAATATGAACTAAAGTAGTAGGTACAGAAGAAGATAATTTTTGCCCTTCCCTTTCATTTATACATGTATCATATACATATGCATGCATGGATTCATCTGTTCTTTATGACTAAGACTCATAATGCCTGAGTCCCTACACCTGCCGTATGAAATTTAGTAGAAATGGTGATGGCTTAAAAGACTTGAAGGAAAGAATTATGGTTCTTTATGTTCTATTTCATGTCTGCTTTCCTGTTCGAGATAGACTGGAAATGTTCCATGGACTAACTGCTGTAAATGCACAAATGGACCTGATTGTGGCTCTTGACTTTCAGACATCGCACAAAACTGCTCGAACTAGTTTTGGCTCTTTTCTTCAGACCTTAAGCTGCTTCTGCCTTTCATAACTATTTTTAGCAAAAGACATCTGAGATGGTTAGAAGGGTAATATGATCTTAAAGATCAACGTGTAGTCAAAATTTTTCCATAAAGCTGTGTATACTGAGATGTGAAGGATTCAGAAGTTTTCATGGATAGGTTGCAGAACTGAAAGAAAACTCTGATCTCAGTCTAAATAAAGAAATGATGAGATATACGGAGCATGGAAACATTTGGAAGGCTCCTGAAATCCTTTGATATGCTGAAATTCATATGTAGGGCAAGGTAGTAGTTCACAAACATCACATATATATGTGTAATTGTGCTTTTGGATCTATACCATATATTCAGTGAGCAATACAGAATTTTACAGAATTCATACAAAGTGATCCATGCAAATCCAGCGGTCCTGTCTGAAATATAAGAGGATTACCAGAATTTAAGATTGTGATGGTTCCAATCTGATTTTTTTATTTCTGAGTGCCCCACACAGAGAAAGGTTCCCAATGTCATATCCATGTAGAAAGTCAAAACAGTGACATTTTTATCAGTGCTGAGTTATTGCATAATGTAATCCAAATCAAAATAAGTACAAAATGCACTTATTTAGTTTTTTGTGCAATTGCTTTAATGCTTAATTCCTACTTTAATGAGATGATATTGGCTTACTATGTACAGAATTCTGAAGTTCACAGGGCCAAGTAGAAAGAGATCAACCACTTCTTACTACAATGCAAGTGTGTTGACCCAAGTATCTTTGAAAAACAACAAAGTAGAGACCTACTCATGTTTACCATCTAGGTAAAAGAAACTAATTGTTTACCCAAAGGAAAAATTATTTTGGCCCTCTTGAAATCAATGGGAATTCTTCAACAGAAGAATTTCACTGCTCATTAATCACCAAGGGGTGGCAGGACAGAGACATGCAGAGGAGCTGGATAGAAAGTCACAGAAGAACAGGTTGAACTGAGTCGCTGACAACCCAGATCTGTAGTGACAGGACATTGCCAGAGTTGTACCTACATCTGTGCAGTAAATGATGCCAGTTAAAAATTCTGAAAAAGGTGGAGACCTTCCAGGACATGTGTTGTGACCATGATCTTCCCACCTGTACCCTCTGCAGCCAGCATACTCCTGTTCCTGTAACAGTCACCCACACAGGGCAATGAGCAGCACGTTGTGAGTATACCCTGGTACTGACTCAGTGGTCAGAAATAAACTGCTGAAAGCGAAATTGCCATTCTGAAGAGAACAGAATATCTCTGCATATCATTGGAGAGACATGTTTTAAGAATGATTGCAAAGATAATCTGTTCAAAGTGTCTCCCCCACTCTCTGTATCTGCCTCCCCATATGTAAGATTTCCCACAGATAAATGTCTAGAATGAAATCCCAGTCCTACTCAAGACAGAATTTTCCCATCAAATTCATCAAGGATAGAATTTCACAGTTTATTTGTCCTGGCTGTCAGCAGAAATAATTTCTATCTGAGAGTTTCACAAGTTTAAGAGTTACTTCTTACTAGAAATGGAAATTAAAAAGGGTGAGAGGAAGGTGAGTTCACATTTTCTTTACAGTTTCTCTGTTGACATTTTTAGGCTAGTGCTTTTAGTGAAAAAAGAAAAAAATGGAAATATTCACGGCTTAGATAAAACAATGTTATGCAAGATTATAATCCTTCCTCCATCAGGGTAAGATTTAGCTAGAAAGGTAAGAAGCTGTTATATTAATATTTGCACCACTGCTATCCAAATGGTAATGGCAGATTAGCAGATTTAGCACCTTGCTTGTGAATTTCATAACGTTTTTTCAAATGTGGAAAGCAGATTTGCTCAAGGTGAAATGATACCTGGGCAGATGAATGAACTGTTACAAGCAAAGAGGCGTGTGAAATAAAGCCAAACCAAAACCATTGGATATGAAAAAATTCAGAACTAGGCTCATGCTTGGTTTTGTAGTTTATTGTGAGGGAAACTTCTTTCTCCAAGCTGGGAAACTTACTTAGTGATGTGGAATGGCAGCCTCAGCCCCTGCTGAGGACTAGACGTGGGCTCGCAGGTGTGAGGCAAAGCTGCCGGCTTCAAATCCTACCAACAGGCTTGACCACATTGAGACGGGCAGCAAAAGCCATTTGGGAAGTAAAAATCCTGTTTTATCCCTACTGCTGCTCCCATGTAAAGCTATAGGTGTTCCAGAAAATAATTATTCATATCATTGGCAAGGATAATCTCTTTTCAAATATTTTATTGAAACAGGATATTGGTTTGGGTCACATCGAATAGTATTTCAGTTAGCTGGTGCTGCTTATGTACACACATATATCTGCTTAAATACACTTTGGGGACATAGAAAGGGGAAGAGGCAGGCAGGTTTTTCTAAACAACAGGAGCGCTTTACAGCTCTTCGTTTTACTCCAATTGGTACTGGGTTCAAAGAAGCAATTAATTAGCTGTCACATTACAAATGATCTCTTGATTTAGGTAGACAGGCCTAGATTGTTAATTTTTTTAAAAGTATTTGTTGAGGCTCATCCTTGTCTCCACTATTCATTCATTAAATCAGGTCAATTGTTTATCATTGAGAAAACTTGTGATGCACAAATGAGAATGGCAGGCAGTACATCAGTTTGATGCCTGATAAAATCATCACAGCAAAACCACTTTGACAGTCTATAGCTCTTTTAAAAACAATGACTTCAATAAAGAAATGGAGCTTACTTGTAGGTAGGTAACTATGCCTGATGCGGCAGTTAAGTCCAGAAGCAGATCTTGGAAGCAAGGGGGAGCAGGAGGCTTTAACAGCAGCACAGCCTGACACTTTGGAAATAAAGCCACCTGCAGGACTGTGATCCGTGGAACACCTTACAGACAGGTTGGTTTAGTTTTTCAAGTTCTTATACACACCCCTTTTGATGACAGTGATAATATATGGTATAACAAAGCCCAGGAATCAAGGGACAAACATTCTCAAGTGTGGAAAGTTTACCTTTATCCCATGTTGTTTTTTCCTTTCTCTAAAAAAGTATTGATTCACGTGAGCATGAGTCTTGGACCACCTTAAGCAAATCTTTTGTTTAAGCACTTGAACTAAGGAGACTCTCACTGTTTCTTTCAAGACCTTAGCATGTAAGAAGGGCTGTCGCATTTTGTTCAGAGTTCTCAAAGCCCATGGAGTGACATTCTCACCATTTACATCTGGCAAAGACCAGGATGCAAAAAAAACGACTGACTTAAAGTCATGCAGCAAACCACACTGCATGTGTTAGAGAAAGGACAGCACTCATCTCGTGTCAGACAACTTCTCTGGCTGAGCACAGTGCCTCTGAGATCCACAAAACCTGCTGGATTTTAGCCCAGATGCAGCTGCCTGTAGGTCTAAAATGGCTGTAAAGTGATTTGAATGTTCATGGATATGATGCTTGGCATTATTAGAAGCACCAGATCAGAGACACCAGTGGTGGATAGAATGGAGACTGAAATGAGTACATCTAACATAAAATGATACTTCTTTTTAGTATAAATTAGGAAGAGCTTTGGTCAGCCTAGATCAAAATATATTTTTGTGCCACAGAGGCCCATGTTAATTAGTAGTCTCTTGTGGATGCCTGCATAACCAGCAAGAATTAAAAATTTAGGCACGTAGGTCACCTCAATTCTCCTGAGACATACTATTTCTAATACTGAAAATACCTCATTGTTAATGTATTTTAGGTGGCCTTTGTACTAAAATTTTCCCGTCTTCAAGAATTTGTCAACCAGACCTGTCATTTGGGGTGGCAGAGGGATGGAGGAGGGAGGAGTGATTAAATCACAGAATCACAGAACAACAGAATGGTCAGGCTTGGAAGGGACCTCTGGAGATCATCTAGTCCAACCCCCTGCTAAAGCAGGTTCACCTACAGCAGGTTGCAGAGAGTCATGTCCAGGCGGGTTTTGAGTGTCTCCAGAGAAGGAGACTCCACAGCCTCTCTGGGCAGCCTGTTCCACTGATCTGTCATCCTCAAAGTAAAAAAAGGTCTTCCTCATATTGAGAAAGAACTTTCTGTGTTTCAGTGTCCCTGGGCACTACTGAAAAGAGCCTGGCCCCATCCTCTTGACGCTCGCCATTAAGGTATTTGTAGACATCGATAAGATCCCCTCTCAGTCTTCTCTTCTCCAGGCTACACAGGCCCAGCTCTCTCAGCCTTTCCTCACAAGGGAGATGCTCCAGTCCCCTCAGCATCTTTGCAGCCCTCTTCTGGACCCCCTCCGGTGGTTCCCTGTCTCTGTTGAACTGGGGAGCCCACAACTGGACACAGCACTCCAGATGCAACCTCACCAGGGCAGAGTAGAGGGGGAGGATCACCTCCATCAACCTTCCAGCCACACTGCTCCTAATGCACCCCAGGGTCCCACTGGTCTTCTTGGCCACAGGGCTCACTGCTGGCTCATGGACAACTTGCTGCCCACCAGCACTCCCAGGTCCTTCTCGGCAGAGCTGCCTTCCAGGAGGTCAGGCCCCAGCCTGTGCTGGTGTGGGGGGTTGTTCCTCCCCAGGTGCAGGACCTCACGCTTGCCTTTGTTGAACTTCATTAGGTCTGTCTCTGCCCAGCTCTCTAAATGAGGCAACAGAGGCAGAAGCTTGCAGGATCCCTTTGGTTCAGTTTTCTTCTTTTCTTTTATGCTCTTGCTTCAAGTGAAAGCCTGTATTTGCTCCATTGCTGGAGCCTCATCAGCTTCACTGTGCTGCTCTTGTGCGCATGCCGTGTTAGTGGTGCTGCACAGCATGCCTAGGGAGAAGCAACTGATGTAAGGTAATGCTGTTGCATGGTGTGAATACAAGAAGTGACTCAGAGGGAGTGTCACATTTTATCTCCCCAACATAATATGGGCCATGCCAAGATGCAGTGCTAATGAAGCTGGCAGAGAACCAGGAGTGTGTCCTGGCTAGCCATTTCAGAGCAGCAATTGTACCAGGCGACGTACCTTCCATTACACAAGATGGTGTCTGACAAACATGACTGGAGCTTCGTCTGTGGGCTCCCATGTGGGAGACCCTTAGCCCTAGATGATCCCTTCTTCCTTTGCTCAACTGCACTCGCCTCGCTGTCCTTTAACAAACTAAATTCTCTTTCTCCCACTTGTTTCTTTCTGTTTTCTTCTCTGCTTACCTTTCTTCTGTTTTTCTTTTTCCACTTTTCTTTCAAAATGACATAATGATGGAGTTTGCCTCTACCAATGGGGAAAATGCATATATGCTGTGGTCGTTCTGTTGCAAGCAGATCCTTTCAGAAACACAATCATCCACTGTGTGTGAAGCCAAACAAAGGAGTTTGTGCAATAGCTTATCAGTTTGTCCAAAGCAACAGTCTGATTTCCTGCAATGTGGCTTTTGCATTGATCAAGCAGCATACAGACTGTGCGATCATCCAGACAGGAAATTCTTGGTAACCTTGTAAATATCAATAACTGTTTAAATAAGGAGTAGCAGTTACTGTACTGTGCAGAACGGATCTCAAAGGCTGTGTAAACAACATGATAGGTATAGCCCTAAGAAATGAGCCAGAAAAAAAAAAAAATTCCTCTCCTTTCTTTGCCACTCAATGAACATATTTAAAGAAAATGTGCAATTCTCAAGGATGTGGAAGACTTCTCTTTTCATTTCTTATAGACATGCTTCTGCACTTGTGAATTCACAAGGCAGTATCAGTCCCTGCTGTGTACTTTGTCTTGCACAGAAGTGCCTGAGCCTTGGTGCTCAGCTTATGAACAAAGACCTGCTTTTAAGTAAGATTGACTGAGTAGCAGGAAGAAGTTATTACTGGATTAGCCCTTGACACCATCTTTCACAGTTTTTAATGAGAGTGCCAATCTCAGAGCTTTGCAGCCTGATTGGAGAGGTATTGCTGATGACTGCAAAGGGACACTCAAGATTTCCACAGTGAGATGTTTCTGATTCAAATACATCTCAGATTTTGACTGGTTCAGTTGAACTTTGTTCACAGACTATTAAACTCAATTCATTTGATATTTTCTCAGTTTATGGCCCGTTATTATTTTTTATCTCACTCTCACAGAGTGGAGGTTTATTGTTTATTGCATGTCTGGGCAGAGATGGGTGCTAGTCGTAATCCGCAAAGCTAGCACCCCTCTTAATACATAGTAAAACTTTGAACAATTGTTTACAATTACATTTAGTCACACTTAATTCTCATCGTTTCTTATGAACCTCGTCTGTATTTAAAGGTTCTTTTTTTTCACTGCATATGTTTTGTGGGGAGGGGTCTTTTTTAGTAAGAAGCTTTCTTTGCTCGAGGGTGGATATTCTAGTGTGCTAATTAAGATCGTTCACACATAGTTCAAATAATTTTCTGTTTAGTCTCATTAAACGTTTGGTTCTCCTTAAGCTTATCTTGTTGTGTCCCAGCTTGACATCTTTATGACGTCTATTCCTTCTCCCAAGGCCATGTTTTCTTAACTGTTTGTAAGAATTTAACTAACATCCTCTGTTTTTCAAATTCTTTCTCTTGTTTTTCACTATAGATATTTACATTTTCTCTCTCTGTTTTTCTTTTTTAAAGTAAATAATTCTTATATCAAATGTCCCTTTTGATACTGTATAAGGGAAGACTTTATATTTTTCCCGTATATTACTCTCATCTTTTCATTAATTCATCCACCCAAAATCAAACATTTCTATGTACATTGAATTAATACATGTATACTTATCAAATATTAGAACTCTTAGAACCACAGTGTGTATCACTTTTTTTATCCATGAATTTTAATCTGATACCTAAGAGGTCAGCCATTTCCACGTTTCAGCAAAGCAAATAGAAGTGTCATTCCTTTGTATCTCATGTAAACTTTTAGTTTGTTTTTAAATCTCATTAAGGTCGGTAGATATTCTACCACTTTGGTACACATACCCCCCTTAGATGCTAATGGCATGTCAATCTAATTTACCTGTTCCTTTTGGAGCTGGGAGATCAGGGGTAGTTACTTCCCATTCCTGTTCTATTCCATGGCTTATATTAAAGGATATGTTTGTCCATAATTCTCCCCAAGATACATTAGAATGGTATTCCTCATTCTGAGGCTCCTCCGAAGTGCATACAGATCCAGCAACTGGTTCCTTTTACTATTTGTATTGTTTTCTGTATTAGTTTTAAAGTGCATATTTTTCTTTCGAAGGTCCTTTAATGGCTGCCTCTCAGAGTTCCTACATTATTCTATCACTGTAACGAAGCAAAGGATAGCAATTTCTAGTACAACGATGCACTCTATTACTACTACTATTCTTTTTACTTATTACTATTAATAGCATTAATAATACAAAATTAATCTAAGTGCAATCTAATTCAAGATATAGTTTTCCAGAATCCTTTGTACAGTTCATCAAACTTTAGTATTACAGTCCCTGGGTTGTTCCGTGGTCCACTGTTTTGTTATAGGTGCTTTCTTCAGTTGGGTATAATGTATCCAGGATTAATTTCACTGCTGTGTGGGTGGTTAGTAAAACAGTACGTGGTCCTTTCCACTTTTCTTTTAGTGGTTCAGCTT
Organism: Falco naumanni; assembly: GCF_017639655.2. Taxonomy (NCBI): domain Eukaryota; kingdom Metazoa; phylum Chordata; class Aves; order Falconiformes; family Falconidae; genus Falco; species Falco naumanni. The sequence continues at coordinate 49,209,324 of NC_054060.1, read as the reverse complement.
TCCAACTTTTGAGGTAAACCAAATCTCCTGGTTGAAACTGATGTACTGGTGAATCCAAAGGCAAAGGAGCTTTTTGATTTACATATCTGTGTAAGGAGGATAAGATCCATGACAGAGAGATTTAAGTGTCTCCTTAGTATTTATTCATTTATGAATATGCATTTGGTCCTCTTTTGTGGTTAGGCTATTAACTGGATGTGGTTTCCCACATAAAATTTCAAATGTACTAACCCTTTCTGTTGTTGTAGGGTCAATCTTAGTTCTCATTAGGGCCACAGGTAATACCTCAATCCATTTCATATGAGTTTCCTGGCACCATTTTGTTATTTATCTCTTAATTGTTTAATTCATCCTTTCTCTTTTCCCGCGAGATTGTGGTCTCCAAGGGGTGTGCAAAGTTCATTTAAACTGGAGGAATTTGGACACTAGTTGGACTATCTCTGCGACAAAATGGGGTCTATTACCAGAGGACAGTCCTTCTGGAATCCGAAGTCTAGGTGACGTACGGAATTAAACTCTATAACTCAAAAGTTATAAAGTAGGTATGTTTATTGCGCGCAGATGCACGGGGGATCGCTCCTCCACTAGCGTGCATGCCCAAAGTGACGAACCATCTCACATTTATACAATAAAGCAAATGAATATTCAATTAACGCCTATACATATTCATTACCTAAACCCACTTACTCTCGCTTCATGTTAATTAGCTTATCAGTCCTTTGCTTGGAATGTGGTGGTCTTGCAGGTTTGTAGGTGATTCATGTCCTTGTGACCACCTGATCTTCTCCAGCAAGAAGACTTAGCACTCCCTCCCTCTAGATAACATTGGAATGTCTCTCATCCTTTTCTCATCCTTTTTATAAATAGCCCCTTTGTTAGAGGAAGAAGGGTAGGTGTCTCCTCAAAGCTGTTGGCTATGTGACCATACACCACACCCATGACCAGTCACCATACCCACATTCCTTGAGCAGACATATACAATCACGATCGATGTCCATTGTCCCCATTTCACACTATTTCTCCATATCATAGGTGTAGAGGGATGAAGCTGGGTTAATTAACATTGATAACATACAGCTGTGGGCTGGCTTCAGGGGCGGTGGGTTGGTCGCTGTAGATAAGGTGCAGCTGTGGCTGGTTCTGTTAAGGGCTTGAGAGCCAGAGAAGAGAGAGCAGCCGAGGAAGAAGCAGGGGGAGGAAGAAGCAAGAGAAGAGAGAGCAGGCTGTGGATGAGGCAAGATGAGGAGAAGGCAGCAGAGGGGCTGGCATGAAGAATGTGTTGGTATGAGGTGGTAAAGGACCTTGATGCACCTTGATAGTTTGGAGAGTGCTGTGACATCTAGGAATTATTTCTTTTAATGTTACCTTAGTGACTTCTCTTGCCCAATTGGTATGGTAAAGGAAAGTTTCTGGCCATCGTGAAAAGGTATCTACTAAAAGAAGCAAATGCTTGTGCTGATTGCACCTTGTTAACTCCGAAAAACCTATTTGCCAGTGTTTCCTAGGAGCAATTCTGCTCTTCACATTTCCTGCCAGTGGTTTCTTTTGGATTTTAGGATTATTCATACAGCACATCTGGCACTTCTTCACAGTGATATCTGCAAGGATCTGCATTTTTGGTCCTACAGTATATCTTTTGATACTGTCTACTAAGGCTTCTGTTCCCCATTTCTGCATGAGTTTTTCCATCATTCTTACAGATATTAATATTTGATGATCATGTGTCACCCACCATCCTTCAGAATTTTTGGAATGTTTTAGTATTCCAGCCAGTTTATCTCCTTTTCTGTATATTTTGGTAACTCCAAACGCATTCTTCTTTTGGGTATCAGTGCTTCTAGTATCGATCCTTTTATTGCCAGCCTTCTTGCTGCTGCATCTGCTCATTGATTTCCCAAGATTAGGTTCTTGTGCTGACAGAGGCAACAGCGTGGCAGGGTTCAGGGAGGTTACTGTTTTAAGATCGGTGTCATCTTGTTCTAGCTACATTGGCTTGGTATCTTACTAGTTGACTAGGAGAGATCCAGTGATGTTCTTTGTGTTCTAGAATGGCTGTTACTGCATGGGGCACTAGGACAGTTATTGGTTGTGGGGGTATTTACCTTGCCATGGCTCCAGTTCCTTTGCCAATACGTTACTGGAGCAGGGCTGTTCTTGAAACCTTATGGGATCACAGTCCAGCATAACTGCACTTTTCTTCTGGTGGTTGAGTTCTTCTGCTCAAAGGTGAAGAGGGATTGACTTTGCTCTGCAACAGGTGTTTTTTCTTTTTTAAAGTAAATAAATCTTATATCAATATGGTCTGGAAAGTGTGGTGGTGGTAATAACATAAACACTAATCTAGTTTTTTCTTTCAGCTAAAACAGCAGAAAACATGATTAACTCAGTTTCCTCCATTTCAAACTGACCAACACCAAACAACTCAAGGTCAACTCTCCTATGATGGGAGAGGATGCAACGAACACACGTGCACATGTAGACCCTCTAACAAGAATCATGCCACTTTTTTCTAGAGTAGCAGAAGTTTCTAGGAGATCTGTCTGGAAAAATATTTATGGGAAAAAGATATCCTGCTTAATGAAATGATAGACTGACTGAATAAATTAACTTTTTTTCTTTTCCACAATAGTATTCCCTACAAATACTGACATACTTCTGAAGAACTGTTTGAAAAACAAAAATCTGAAGGTTTAGTGACATGCATGATATATGTTAAATATTCTATTGCTCCCTCATTTAACATTGTGTCACCTCATGTCTCACCCTGACATTTGCAGTGAGGTTAAGTAAAAATGCTCCAAAAATCTAGGTGGTTGAATAGACTGAAATATTACTGTGATGTAATTTTTGGTTTGGATTTCTCAGGCTCCTGGACTGGCATAAATGTTCACAGACATGACTTTGTGAGCTTTTTCCGTGGTAGACAGTGGGGAGGGCAGTTCAGAGGATGAACCAGAGCCTCTTCCAGGCTCTTTTCTGGCAACTGGGAGGCTGGACCAGGATGACAGGAACCTTGGGGCCACAGAGGAAACTGTCATGTACAAAGGAGTGTAACTTGCACAGATTCCTGGTAGAGCTCCGTAAGGAACTAAACCCCGTGGATCTGACCAATGGAGAAACTAGAATTTCAGATGTTTCTCACATTCCAGCATATCTAAAACCCCTCAATGTCTTCCTGCAATAATCTGCCAATCAGTAATTCACTATGCCTACCTTCTGCCACACTGCAACCTGAATGTGACCAGCTCATGCATAGACATGCCTAAACTATCACACTTCTGATAGCACTCTGGTGCTCAGCGTTTACTAGTGGCATGAATAGTTAGTTATCCAGGTTTTTGCTGGGTTTTTGTAGCCTTTACTCCCACAGATTTTCTCAGTCTCCTGAAAAAGTACAGATTTTCCAAGGGATTTTTTCCTGTGTAATCCCACATAGAAATAGTGCTACTGATTAGGGACAGAGGAGTCCCCAAGTGATAACACAATTAGTAACATGTTTAAACAAGGCTGCAGCATACCACAGATTCCCAGAATCTCTTCTGACATATCATTCCCTTGTATCTATAGATCCTCTACACCAGACACAGTGGGGAATGGTGGAAGCACTGACAATCTTGGCATTACGTGGGACAATCATTGTCTGCTAAAGGTTCATGTCTTGCACGTTTACTGCTCTTAAAAATTTTTTTGTGAGAAGCCATTGTTGAATGTTCTCAGTATTAGCATATATTAGAATATACTGGTGGCATAAAGAAATATTGAGAAAAAACCAAAGCCTGATTAGACCCTTGGTGGTGAATAACAGGGAGCTCATGAGCTTTTTGAGTTTATCTGGCTGCAGCTGCTTGCATTTGTAGCTGGAGGTGAGTCGGAAAGGAAACATTGGTTCTCCAGCCAGCCCAGCATCACGGCTTTGACTTCTGTATAGAAAAGGCTGCTTTGCTGGATTAATTTTGATGCAGAAAATCAAAGGTGTGTCTTTGACCTTTGAAGTATGATTGGAGTTCCCCTACAGACTAAGCTTGGAGGGGTTAGGAAATAGTAGTATTTATCAGTCTGAGACAGCATAAGGGTTAGAAAACAGCAGGAGAGATCAATTTAGTGCTGCAAAAACTATCACCCTTTAAAAATACCTTGTGTATTAAGGTAGATTCACCTTTATTTAAGTTCAGTGCCCTAACCATAGAGCTGTAAAAGCAATCCTCCTCATGCTTTGGCTCAGACTTATTGCAGCTGAATTAATTAGTCCATGCAATGCGAAATCCCCTTAATTAGACTAATTAAAAAAATACCATACTACAACATGGCTGTCTCATAAGCAGTAAAGAATGTGGGGTCTTTAGGCAGAGGGGGAGTCTGAATTTCAAATTCTGCATCCAAAGCCCTGGACTGAAAGGCAGTTTGCTCTGTGGAAGACTTGGCTGAAGCCCTCTGTGCTAGGCAAGTTTTGGAGACATTGGTGGGCTTGGATGCCTCCAGTATGGTGGCTGAGGAAGGGTGACTCTGTGGGTCCTAGACAGTGTGCTTGAAACCTGACATTTTGGTAACTGGAGAATATAACCAGCATAAATGAGGATTTTTTGATATCTTTTGAGTAAAATCTGTGAGTCTGATTCTTCAGGTTTGGGCAGCATGACAGCTATGTGAGTTTATGGTGTTCAGTCTGTGAAATTTGAGTGGAAGGTGCTATGTAATCACATAATTATTAGGTTTTACAGGGAAGTACAGGGAAACATGTTGTATATTATCTACCCTGGCACAAAGCAGAGCCTGGTTCAGATCACATCTCTTATCCGGACTCTTCCAAGCCAGAACAAAGAAGAGGGAAGGGCAGTAAATATATCCTGGGAAGGGGAAGCCTCGCAGAGAGCGCACAACCAGTTGTGAAAGTTGGGGAAAAAAATTCCCCTCTTGACTCTTAAGTCATCAGCTGATGCCATGAGCCATAAGGTTCAAAAGCATTTATTGCTGTCTGTCTGCATAACTGAAGTGGATAATCATGCTGCTGCAGTTGTTGAAACCCAGCTGCCCCGTTTGTCTCAGTGATAACCACCTTCAGCAGCAAATTCTACAGGCAGGGCTGCTGTAGAAAATGTTTCCTCTTAGGGATCACTGTTGATCACCCTCATTCTTAAGACACATCTTCAAGAATGCAATGTCTTGTTAACACAGCAGCAAGGAAATGGAACCTTTTTCCCTCCTGTATATTTTCAGTCTAGTTTTGTATGACTCTTTGCTGAAGTCAACTCTAAGAAATCTTGTGTGGATCAAGCCCTAACCTGCCACTATTGCTTCCAAGCACAGCAATTCAAACAAGAGCTGAGAGGAACCAGAGCTTCCTCTTTTTGCTGTAGAGGAACACCCTCCTTTCCCAGCAAAAAATTGCAAAGGAAAGGGAGGAAGGATGAAGGAGGAAAAAGCAGGTTAGAAGTTAGAGATTCCAGCTGCAGCATCATAAGCTGGGTGAAAGGAAGGAAATAGGACGTGGGACAAATATTTGTGCTACTGTATTTGGAAGTCAGACAAAGCAACTGGAGCCCTTGCTCGGCAGGGTTTGCACAGCATATTGCAGTGTGGAGGGATATGGTTTCCTGTCTCTTACTGCTTCCTGATGACCAGTCCAGAATCAGGCCTGATCACAGACTGACACAGCCTTGCTGAGGGTGCACCATGGCCGTGGGGTCCCATTGCAGCCAGAGGACTGCCAGAGAGTGTTGTACCCCACATATAGCCTCTGGGTGCAGGGCTGCAGCTGGGGCATCACAGCCACTGGTGGGATGGGTGTGGGTTTTTCTGTCATCCCCAGCAAATGCATAGCGGGACAGATAAGCAGCACCCATTTGTGGTATTTGGTGGGGATAGAGGACAGGGTGATAAGAGAGGGCAGCTTTGCAGCTCCCGTAGAAGATGAGTAAAGCAAGGTCCCAGTAACTCACAGCTCATGCTGGCATGAGAGGACCATTTGCCTATTGCTCACTGATGAGCTCCCTCTCTTCCTCACACTTGCTGTTTGTGCAAGACAGTTTTCTTCCTCATGATCCTACAGTGTACCAAAAAGCCAAGCTTTTAGTGTTATGTGTGAAACATGAGATCTGACTCTTTGCTAGCACTGTATAAATGCTTACCTCTGTTAACAGTTCTAATTAGTATCTGTTTAAAATGTAAGGGTCATCTAACCCCCAGGGACTGATGACATTTATTCATTCTTCAGCGTCAGATCCTTTGCTTTCTATGACTGCTTTGACTTAGCTTATCAGCATTCAGGCCCAGTGACAAAACCTGCAAAGCTCAAATCAGCTGTGACGGATGTGATCAACGTCACGCGGTGTTCATGTGTCACGCGGTGTTCATGTGCGTACTCCCTGCCCCTGCCTGCTGCCACCCCCCCACCCCCACCCCCCTCCCCACCCAAGGCGTGAGAAGTAGCTAGAAAATCCGTAACAAAACTCCCAGCTGCACCATCACTCATAGCCTTGGGTTTAAACAAAAGGGCAATGTAGTTCTCAAGTGAGAAACTCTAGATAAAAATATAAACAAATGAGTGAGAAATGGTGCCAAGTTTGGAGGGATTAAGGGATTCAATGAAAGATGAAACTTCAAAAAGTGTTTGAGCCTGTTTCTTAATCCTTGAAACTGAAAGGCACAGAAAAGTAACCTCTTAGTTGCTACACACCTGTGCATGACTGTCACTGCCTGCAAAAGCAGCTGATATGTTTTAGTGACCAGAAAGGTGGACATCTCTCAACCATAGAGCTGCACACAGTTCCATTTAAATAAACGCTTTCCTCTCTGTCCTTGTATGAGAAACAAATTCTCTCTTACAAGCACAAAGTCCCTCTTATGCTTGTCTGTCGATACTAATCTAACCTCATGGAGATGTTCATGACTTGCGGCACAAGAATCAGAGTGTGGAAATACTCATGACAGCCTTAGTTGGAAAAAATGGGTTTATGAGAATCATTAAATCCTGCAAGACCCCCTACTGTCCTGGAGACTTGCAAATGAATGGGACTATCCAAGTAACTAGTTGGATTTCAACAAAATTTTTGTCATCTTCAGTGGTACAACACAGAAGGACAAAATGTTCACTTATCCTGATTCAAATGCATCTGGAGGATACAGACAGGAAAAGAGCAATGGTTCTTCTGCCCAAATTAGACTGTCTAGATGGTAGGTCAAATAGGTAGGCATCTTTTCATTGGAAGACTTTCTTCTTTCTCAAGCAGCATACCATTAATACTGCACACTAGTTTCTTGGCAGGAAATGTTGCTTCAAAAGTCCTCTCAAACCATGGCTGGGAAGCTGTGTCCTATGCAGGTCCTTTGGGACACAGTGAAGAGCTGCTCAAAGTACAGCCCAGGGACGACAGAAAGCAGCTAGCAACAAGGACACTTGTGGCTGGCTTCTTGCCATACTATGCATTTCTTTGGGGAAATGCACCCATTTGAGTTTTCCTTCAGTTTAATCCTGAAAATAGGCGTAGCAGTAATTCATGCTATATGGAAGCACAGTCAGTGACTGTCCATCACTATTTGGAAAGGTCACTTAAGCTTGTTTTAGTGTTTCATTATGTTGATTTTCTCCTTCAAATGACCTTGTAAACTACTGGCACAGCAGCCAGCTGAAACTAAGCCTTAACTAGATGGATTTGAGAAAGAAATGAAAATTTCTGTGTCTGCTGTTTCTCAGGAACATTGGGCAGAACAGAAAACTTAATGCTGCCAATGCTGTTGGCTCAAACAATGCTTTTGATGTTTCAGGAATTAAGCATGAAGGATTAGCAGATAAATGCACATTGTGCATGAAGAACAATCCTTAACCCTTCACACATCCCAAAAGGATATGCGCATGATCTGGGTGGCCAGTAACAAGGCACTGGGGAGAGGGCATTTGGCTTACCCTTTGTCATTACAAAGGATTCACTTTTGAACTAAGAATCCCAGGGAACTTGGTGGAAAAACTGTAAATGTTAGGGCAGATGAGTGATGGAGGAAGGGCAGCAGGGGTGGACATGCTGCAAAGTTTTCTGTGCATGACAAGAAATGGATCAGAGGAAGTGTTAATTTGTGCTGAGTTTACATGCTGCAGTTTATAAAGGGGAGGTGAGAAGGTGGCTTTCAGGCCACTACTGCAATCAGGGAAACATCCTGGAAAGATTGTCACTGTGGTGCTGCTCAGGATTTTGCAAAAGCAGTGATGGAGTCAGTCCTTGCCTTAGCTGAGGAGTTCCTCATTAATTCCTCATTAGTAAGGCTTTTCAGCATTGTAAGTGGAACCTGGTAACTAGGTTTCTGCTCAAAGAGGAGAGTAAGAGGACAAGCAAAGGAGCAGGAGGTGTGGATGATAGGTATGAAAGCATACCAGTGCAGAAATGAGGAGACAGAGGAAAAACGCGGTAACACATACAGCAAGATTTAACTAGAAATCTTGGGAATCGCTGGCCCAGTCCATTCTTCTGTTTTGAGGCATAATCAGCATCTAGATAACACCTGAGAATTTTTCATCCAACTTCTTATTAAAAAGCATCAGTGGAGAAAGTGCCTCACCTTCCCTGAATGGTCCATTACCATACTGTTTCAGACAGCTTGGATCCAGGTTTGAAGGTGGCCAGAATACTGGGAATACCTTTACTCCTGTAAAAAGTGTTTTTCAAACTCCATTATAAACAATATAAGTTTTAAATGAGAGCAATGCAGCATCCACTGTTGTCATGCTCTGGTACTGGGACAGAACCGTTCCACTTGCTGGGTCAATGCCTGCCAACAGCAATCACACTTTTGGCCATCTCATGTCCAACTAGTCGTCGTATTTGACCTGGCCTTGTTTAAGAGCTCTTGAAGGATCAGAATGCAAGACTATATGACTACAGCTCTGCAAAAATTTGATGGAAGATAGACTGAAAGCTAGACTAGGATAAATTGTCATTGTTAAAAAGAAAGTTAAATATCATCATCTTTGAATCAGAATCATAGAATTGTTTAGGTTGGAAAATACCTTTAAGATCTTAGAGTCCAACTGTTAACCTAGCACATCTTACTCTCGGGGATTAAGCTACAGCGATTTAAGGCTACATGAGAGCACTGAATTAGAGGTTTAGCATATACATATCAACTTCACGTGCTTGACTAATTCCTGTCCGTTTTCCTGAATAGATAAATGACAGTCAAAGGTTGTCCAGGAAGCAAGGGAGCTGAACTGGGAGCTAACAAGTATGTTAGTTTCTGCAACCATTGCTATGTTTTTCTTTTTATATGGATCTCAGCTTATATGACCTCCTATTACCACTCATTAATTCTCCATTATGCTGGATACAGATCTCTCCCAAACGAAGTTTTAGTGAGGAAGTTTAGAAGGCACATCCTTACTGCATGGCCAATTCCTCTTACAACACTGAAATACTGTCAGGTCTTAACATGCTCAGGCTGTACCAAGGCCAAGTCAGATAGCGATCAGTTGTCATGCTTTGCGAACATTTGCTTGTAATATGTCTCTGTACATTTCTGTGGGGGAAGAGCTGCAAGTGAGGTGCCCTGGGAGGGCAGAGGCAGGGAGCAATGGGGAACGGCTGTCCTGCGCATGTGCCAAACACCTACAAAATGAGGAAGGTGTCCTTGTTCGTTTTTGCTGTTGGGGTCTGCAGTGGTGTTTTTAAAATTTCAATTTTTCTTTTGGGATATCTCAGAGATTGCGTTAGCACAGCATTAGCTGTCCTATAGACTAGACCCAGAGTGGGATACAATTGTTAACAGATACCACTTCTGCAGTGACAAGTAATGTAAGTTTTACAGCCATTTCTTGCTTCATTTTTTTAGTCAGTAGTTAATATTATTCTTTGTGCTATCTCTTTTTTTTTTTTTTTTTTTTTGTGTAAAACTGTGAACATTATCTTTTTGGAAGGAATCTCTAGCATCTCAGGGATTTTTAATAGGCATTTCGGTTTTCAAATGGGAACAGTCCCTTTATTTGTGTATTGTACCTGGAAGAAGTCTTTAGTGCTTAAGCTGATTGCTGTCCTCATTGGCCTAGGCACCTGATGAGGTAAATTTTAGAGTGTCATTCCCATTAATATAACTAAAATCCTTTAAGATACATGAATGGTTAAGTATAGGAAGGTAGGTAGCATCAGTGTGTTTCGTCTGTCATTGCAATGTTATTCTTGAAATGAATACAATAACCATACATAACCTATTTTTTTAGAGGAGAATCTGTTTGAAAAACCTCAGCAGAAAGCAGGTTTGGATAGTACAATTGTCTCAGAAGTCCTGCTTGTAATTACCTGTAGAACAAGGATAAAAATACGGAGGAGACATCAACAGCAACGGCCCCTTGCTGCTCATTCAGGATGTTATTAAGTGTTCTAGAGCTCCAGGAGTTTGAATATGCTTCCATTAAAATTCTGTCCACAATTTATGTATAAGCCAGTCCTTGTAAGTACTTCACAAAATGGAACTCTGATCTGAAAGTCGTTATGCATCTTAATCAATCAGCTACAGTAAATGGCGTCAATTGACTGTCTGCAGTAGCCTTACATGAGATGTATAGACTCATTTTGCAACCATCTCTCTTACTAGCTCATTAGGGGAAAAAAACACCAAACAACAAACAAACAGAAGAATAACAGAATATTTAAGGAAGAAATTATATATCCTGTGGCCCTGAGAAACCTCAAACTCACTTCAGGCAGAGAATTTTCAATAAAGCATATCATTAGAAAGTAGTCTTAAGAACTGCAACAGACTGCATATAGATAATTCAGATTTTTAGAATTAAAGTAAAACCCTGATATTTTTTTTTCAATTTAAAGACATATAATAGCTGGGTTTAATTCTGCTCAGGAATTTAAATCAAAACCATACTTCAACTCCAAGTTTCCCTAGACTCACAGACCCATTTTATCATATGTGATGAGTTGCACAGATTACATACGTCAAGTGGGACAGAGCTGATCTGCGAAGAGTAAGTTAGGTGTTCCCAGAGTTCCGCAAAGTGAGTTAGAGGCTATAGCAACTCCTTTGTTCTTTGCAAGATGATGATGCAAAACAGATCAGGACGATCACTGCTTTTACTTTTGCCTTGTCGTCCACCAGGTGGTGCCCTTTCCCTTGTGCTGAGGTGGTGGTTGGTCAATCCGAATCAATTACTACTTGGCCCCTCTGCGTCTCTTTATCTGTCTCTATCGACGCTGTGCACCTGCATGCATTGCCACTGGGTGACTGCCTTTGGCCAGCTCTGCTTTCACAGATCTGACCTGCAGTTGTGCATGCCTGCTTTACAAGATGTTTGGTGTCTGTTTTGTTCTTCAAAACCTTACACTTCATTGCAAGACTGTGATACTGCAACTGAGTCCAATCACATTGCATCAATACATCCCAATGCTTTGTTACCACCATACATATTCACCTTTATGGCACTGAGGAAAGCAAACCAAGAAATGAGGTATCCTCTGTGCAATGCCACACACCAGCATGACTGGTAGTGGTCATGATACATTAATCAAGCATGGAATTATGACCTGTGATGGAATGTGTTAGCTCTTTGGAAATTATGTATTGGTTTCTCCAGACTAGGTCTATATCGCTGTAAACAAGTAGATGGCATGCCAAATTAAAAACAAAGGCTGAGTCAAGCAGGAAACAAATCTGATTTTACGGCGTCTGCATCCTGTGATTTCCAGAGCACTTGCCTGGTCACCGGGCTGTCTGCTCCCTGCTGAGGGCAAGCTCTGATCTTCCAGCAGGCAGAGCCAAGGCACTTTGGCTCACCCAGAGCAGCTCACCAAAGAGCTCTTGTAACTTCCCCATGTGTCTAGTGCCAGGAAAGGGTGTTGTAAAGGCTTTGTTGTCTCTACTAAAAGCTCTGAAAAGTATAAAATGTTGTGTCCCATAACACATTCCCTGTCATTTTAGATGTACGTAGCGACACCACTCAGAATAGTAAAGGCACCAGTCCACAAATAACATTCGTGGGACCTGAGAAGCCCCCAGCCACTGGCTGCTTAGTGGTAGGGGGGAGGGCTACAGACCCAGCTGCAGCCCTGTCCTTCAGCTATCAGCATCCTCAGCCTGCTCACAGCTCTCCATAGGCCTCACCTCTGCCTTTTCCATGGACCTTCTTTTAAGTAAAACTCCTAAAATAACTAAGCATATATTTTGCTGTAAAGTTTTTCCTTTATTTCTTTCTCCCTCTCCATATATTTAGCCTGCTGTCAGTCCCCACCCTGCCACCCCCCCAGAGATAGTGTATTATTGGTGGTGTTGAGGAGATACACCTGCCAGATGATCAATGATTAACTCAGTGTCAGGAATGGGTGGGGGTCCCAACATCTGATATAAATAGATGGTGGGCAGTAGGATTTGCTTTTTTTGTAGGACTTTTGTGCTTTGTTCTGGTGATGTTACTTGGCTAGGAAGGAGGGAGGTAAGAGATTGTAGTTAGGGAATTAAGCCTTTTCATAGGAAGTGCTTAAAGTATTTTTTAAGACTGAGGATTATCACTCCTTTGTTCACCTCTTCATGAAATAAGACAGACGCTTGCCTAGGGTGCGTGGTGAGTCGGTGTTGAATAGGTATGCCCGGGCTGTAGTTTGCATCTTCATAATGCATTCTGGGGACTCTGTAACAGAGGCAGATTTAAAAAGGGGAAAAAAATTATTAAAGAAAAACTTGGTGAGAACATGTGACTGTAATAAACCTAAGGCTTGTAACTGTTGAACCCTATCCCCTCTTGTTGGAGGCTGCTAATTCACATAGGTCCTTTCAGCTGTAGATGAAGTACCATTTTAAAAACAGTTAGGACTTTTGCTAGAAAGCTGAACTAAAATTCTATTCTACATTTTTTCCTTCTTTTAGTGAGAAAAAAAGTTTGTAACTGAATAATTTCAGTTTCAATTTTCATTTTCCCCTCTGATTTCATGTTTTTTCATGGTCTTATATGCTATTGTGGATATTGCATTTAGTTAAACTGCAAAAAGCATTATATTGTCCTCACCAACAATTAGCTGGTTACTACAAATAGCTGCTTCTCAGTCTGCATGGTGCCCAGTTGCATGGACCTTGAGACCTGTCTTGAGCTTGATTTTCCTTGATGTTTTAGTGTGTATCAGATCACGTTATCTGTTGTGAGGTTTGTGCTTCCTGCTTTTTCAAATGGCTAGGTGCTATCACCTTCATGGACAGATTCACGCTTAAGCAAAAAGGGGCAAAAATGTACCCCCACAGTTATGATTATAGTGATAGAGCCATCACGTGTTTGTGCCAAATACTTGAAGGCAGCAAATGACAGCAAATCCTATGGCTCAAGATCTGCTTGTTAGTATGAATTGGAAAGTCTGTTTCAGTTTGGTCTTTTCCTACCTTTAGAACCAAATCATAGGAGTGGGCTTTTCCTCTTCACTCTCCAGCTACTTTAAAAGTAGGTTGCATTTACAGGAGAAGGAAAATTATTGGAAGAATTTAAGCTTTCATCTGATCCACTATCCAAGTGAAAAAAATTTAGAGTATTTGTGGCTAAATGAATTCTTTCTTTCCCATTCAGAACTGCTTGATTCATCTGTCTCTGTGAATGATTTTTTGCCAGATGACCCAACATTACACTGACGTGTGAAAGTTGATTTGGAAACAGTCACAAGTCTTCATCAGATGGGACAATAGGGCTGCAGGAAATACTCACTTTGCTGAAGTGCAAATTGTATAGTATGCGTGCAGTAGAGTTAATCCAATAAAAAGTGGTTTTGTCTCAAGACAATCACGCAGTTTGAAACTGTGCTGGCCTTCCTTAAACATCTTAATGACAAGTGGATAGAGATAAGCTAGTGCTCAGAATTACAAGCTGATATAATACTTTGTATTGAGATCAAAGGAATGGATAGCTTGCTTTACCAGTCTCAGGCATGGGCAGGCAAGAGAAAAGGTAATGTCAAGATTTGGGAAGGGTCTGGAGATCCTTCCTCCCTACACCAGCCGGCCTAGGGCAGTGGAAGAATAGCTCCATTGCTGGGCCTGGTGCAGTCTGTCTGGGCTCTTGATGTTTAGCGTAGCACTAGTGATAGTTAATGGGCCAAAAGTTACTAGGAGAAATGGCTTTTGTTGAGTCATAGACTCACATAATACAATGAAGATAGTCTTGCACTGACAAAGAGTGGTAGGTTGATCTAATGTCTTAGTTCTGTCTCAACTCTGAAATTAACAGCTACAAATCTATGATCAGGTGAGCTAAAGCAGGACTCTCTGAGGAAGGAGTGGACTTTGCCTCCTAAAGGTTACTAAGGAACTGCCACGATTCAGAGCTTATCAGAGCTGAAGTGACAAGACTGTGCCTTCCAGAAAGCCTCCAGCTATCAGCTATGCAGCTCAGATGGACACTGTTCCTGGCATGGAGCTGTGGTATTGATTGCTGGGCTAGCACTATCTGGTGTCCTTGAAGTTGATGGCACATGTCTTCTGACTTTGCCCTCTGCATTTAGATTTGTATGCTGGGTGTTAGAGGGCTTTTTTTTTTTTTTTTTTTTCCCTCCTCCATTTTTTTTTTTTTTTTTACTTTTTTCCCCTCCATAGACACTATGGTAAACACCCTGTTTAATTACCAAAAAGAATTCAATGTCCAGGTCAAGTTCTCATCCACTACTAAAGTCCCCAGGAAAGATGTTCAAAGGCAGAGTGAGGAATATGAGGCACTCTGCAGCACTGACAATGCCCCTTCGCACCCACCGAGACGTAGCTCCTGTGCCTGATACACCCTTTTCAGAGACTGTGAGCATTTCTTGGGGAAATGCATCTAGCTGAAGGTCTCTCAGTCATACCCCTTTTTCTCTCTAGGGCACAAGAAGAGCCGACAAAACTGTACTGTATAGGACCTGCATATTAACGAAGCAATGATGAGTTTCTCTCTGTCTTTCTCAAGGGAACCTGGAAGAGTCATTCAAAGAGCTTTGGGAATATATGTTTTAATAACAACCCTGGACTCTACTTGCTGGTCTTTGCATTTGGCTTGACATTTTGTTTACTATAGTGTTTGTGAAATAGAGACAAGCCATAAACATCCATCTAGCTGCACCTCTGCAATGGCATGCTCTGACACGCATGAGTATTTTCAGTGGAAGTGTTCCTGCAGCCATCTTAGATCTTTGTGGGTTCTCAAGTCATCCAGTTAGAGAGAAAAACAACCATAACATGCTACTGAGGTCAAGGATGAATAAGACATTATGAATAGTCATGCTGGAAACAAAAGCTCTGGCGAATACTCAGTGAGAACTGTGGGGGTTGACAGAAGTTTGTAGAACAGTTCGGAATGATGGAACACACAGAAAAATGTTAGCTTGTGAATAATTTCCAGGCAACAAGAGTTTATGAATAAACTGTTCAATGTGGGGATTTCACTCACCCTTATTTGCATCTGAGCTGTGAATCATCTGGTCATAAATAGTTAAGTAAAATATTTAGGGGGGCAGGGGGGAGGAGTGGAAATCAATATGTCAGGTTTACCCTATGTCCCAGAGCAGTGAATATTTCTTTGTGTTGCTGTAGCAACTGATGGCTTAATCCCCTAAGCTTAAACTTCTCACCAGCAGTGTCAGATCTTCTGCGTGGGTCACAAATAAATGAGAACATATCTTCTTTGCATGAGAAATTTTGCCAACAGACATAATACCTTTCTTTCCTATTCCCTTTAAAAGAGGGCACGTACTAACATGTCCACATAATTACTTGTCCGTTTGTGACAAAGCTTTTCTCTATATCACATCTTACTGTTGATTCACAACTTCCTTCATGAACTGCTGGTATTTTATCTGAAAGTTTCAATCAGATGTGTATTTATAAGCTCTTCTCAAA
The DNA here is from genome assembly GCF_017639655.2 of Falco naumanni. Taxonomy (NCBI): domain Eukaryota; kingdom Metazoa; phylum Chordata; class Aves; order Falconiformes; family Falconidae; genus Falco; species Falco naumanni. Next base: position 49,193,496 of record NC_054060.1, on the reverse strand, counting down.
TATAGATTGTGAACATATATACATTTTTTCTTCCAGCATGTGTATAAAATGATATAATGTTTTACATGTCTCGACCCGAAAGGCAGGTATAATATAACCTGCCTACGGTCTTGGAGAAAGACTACGGTAGAAAGAGAAATGCACTCCAGTTTTCCTAAGATCAACCCCAGACCCTTAAATGCACAATCATCCAAGCTAAACAACAACTCTGCAGTCATGGGTCCAGTCATAAGTGTCCTCACTGTGATAAATGGCAGAAGTATACTGGCACAAAATGATGGGGTGAGCTTGAGTGTCAGAATATTTACTTTTCCCAGTCTTGCGAAGTCCTAGCATGATGATCTGTTTTTCCTCCCTCTGAGGTAGATTTTCAGATTCTTATGTGATGCATCTCACTTCAAGTTCACTTTAGTCTTTCAGTCGCTTATTTCCCCTTTCTTCCACAAAATACAAAGAGGTTTGCCACCTGTCGGGAAACTTCCAAGGGAAGAACAGAGTTGGTAGCAGCAATCAGCTGAAAGGATGAACGTGCTTATTACACAAAAGTGCATGCTTAGCAATTAAAATATTCTAAAATAACATTGTAGTTGTTTTTTTCCTTTATGTACAGTATTAAAAATAAAATAGTCTACCACAGGTAATTTATGAAAGCAGCTAATAATGAGTTCATTATTACATAGCAAGCCAATGTTGCAGTCGTGGTTTTAGGCCTGGCCAAGGTCTTTGATCTTCTAGTTCATTAATGTATAAATGAAAAGACTTTAGCTTTCATCTCACATTCATCGGCTAATTATCTCAGTAACTGGTCTCACTCAGGTCTCAGTCACTTCTTATTCAAGGACTTACCCTTTCATTTTCCATCCTCTATACAGGGAGTGAGTCACTAGAGTCATGATTTATTGTCCTTTCGTATAAGAGATTTGTTATTTTCACAGCTCTGTCCAATGGACTCACCTGTCTATAAAATTTGCAGCTGAAACAATTTGAAAAATACCAGGTGATGTAGCTATTTGCAGTGACACCATTGGATATTAGTTAGGAGGAGCTGATTTTAAATAGGAAAATGCAGCACACAGCCAAACGCAGGGCTAAACTGAGTATCATCAGAGCATTACTGTACTCTTTGGACTAGTTCTGCTCCCAGTTGATGAGGACACAAAATCCATGGCTGTGAATAACATCGATGTTAAGAGGGCCTTTAAAAAAAAAACAATTAAGTTGATTTGTTGGATCTGCTAGGCAGGGTATTAGAATGCACTCTTGTCAGGAATGAACAGCAAAGAATTTCCTCTTGGAAAACTTTATATCAGTTTAAAGCTTCCTGTCAGCTCTAGGATCTCTATGCAAGTACATTGTGTAGTTTAAAGCTTTCATTGACTTCTGAGTATTGCAAATAGCCACTTCTGTTCAGATCGATTTCAGCCAAAATTATATATATATAAATTCTCAATTCTAAATGAATGAAATCTGATCTGGATGGTGGTTTTAAAATGTGTTGTTTTGTTTTATACACAGATTGTGGTTTTCACCTTGCCTCTCAAAAATATTAATAGTTACAGAATGGTGCTCAATAGGTGCTTGCTAATCTTTCTCTCCCCTCCATCTTTTCCATTATTTTAATAATAATAAATCAGTGTTAGTAAATAGCAAGATTAAGTTCCTCACTTAGAACTTGCATACCGAATATTTTATGCAAGGATGCTAAGGTGTACATCCTATATTTCTTATTACTGTAAAAAAAAAAAAACACAAAAAACCAACATGTTTCTTGAAGAATTGTGTCATTAGAAAGTCACATTAAATTCATATGTTATGGTGTTAAGATGATTAGAATGGTAAGACTACTGATACGTCTGCAAGTTCTAGCATAATTTCTTTTTTTTAATATCTTTCATTGAGTGATGAATCCATGTATGAACATATCATGGCTTACCTCCTTATCTACCACTGATTTTTCCAGGGATGAGAGCTGGTGCTGGGAATGGAGCTTGTTCTCGGCAGCTATGCTATATGGAGAGAAATGCTGAAGGTGATATTTAGCAATGGTTGAACTCATGTATAATTAACCATCATTTTCAGGTAAATTTTCTTCTGTTATTTTTTTACTATACACAATTGCACATGAGCAGGTGGCTGTTTTCTTTTAACTTGTACCCTTGTGGACAATGGATTTCACAGTGACTCAGTGCCTTTACATATAGCATTATTTGAGGTATGAAAAGGGATATGATGTGCAGTTTAGAAGGTGAAGTGACATTGCAAGAGGAATATGACAGTGGATTATTATTGGAGCACATCGTTGAACACGAACAGAGCAAAACTGAGACAGCTGACTAGGATAAGCTTCTTGACAGAATGTGATAAATCATTGAATGGTCTTGTAAAGAGGTACAAGTACTGTCCTTAGGAACACTTAAAACTAGCTAGATGATAGTCTAGTTACAGTGGTAGTTATAATAGTAGTTTCAATTTGTGGAATACACCTGATTGATCAAGGAACTGATTTAGAGGGATAGATAAAGCTCTAAAGCCTATAGCAACCTGGTCTGGTCGCTTAGCTGACTGTGGATTGAGCAGGAGATGAAATTAGAGACCTTCAGAGGTCCCTTCCAATGTGAATTATCCTATGAAATAAATACATCCAAGCGTATAGTGAAGAAAAATACAAAAAGTCACTGTACCATTTCCTATACAATCTGTAAATTGAAACTTCCCCTTCTCTCTGCTTCCCCCACCCTTTTTTTTTCCTCTTTCCTTTTCTTCTCTCCTTTTCTTCTTTTTTAAGTCCTAGGCATATTAACACACTTTCCTGTGTAGCTGTGTCGTGATCCAAGAAGATGCTTTTTGTGCACCGATTTTTGGGTCCATACCTAAGAATGCTCAGAAATAAGCATGTTGTGTCAGTCACCATTTAGATTAGATCATCAAGAGCACTAACTAAATTATGTAATTGGCAGTAATGACAGAATAGCTAATTCATTTTAGTAGCAATGGTGCAATCTACTAGTACAGAAATTGTTTTAAAGACGGTGACCATTCTTTCCTCCAGATGTGGATGCTCCATAGGTGCTTCTTTCAGGTATGCTCTTGAGAGGCATTTCTGCAATGTCTGTATGTGTGTGGAGGTGCATGGTAAAGCCACCTGTCTGCTTAATCAGCAGGTCACTTCACTCTTTTGGGGGGATTGACTCCCACTACTAGAGTGATTGCAGCAGGCATTGCTACCTGTTAATATGTCCTAACACTCTGACACTTACATGGAATTACTTGCACACAAAATAAGCTTGTAGAGCTCTTCTGTAGAAACTTCTTGTAAGTAGAAGGATTGCCTGCAGGGCATGAGACCAGCAATGGAGTTGCCTGAAGATCACAATTCCAGCTCCAAGGCTTTCGCTGGCTTACTAGAAGAATAGGGAGCAGCTCAAGGAGACACTCACTCCTTTGAAATTCAGGGCTGTTTTGCTGTGGGTCACTGAGTCTAGTTTGCAAGCCACAGAATGAGTCCTAGTAAAGTTACTACAATTTTTCTCATTCTTTCCTCCCACAGATGCACCATGCCAGCTGCTAAAAGCCATTTCAGAGAGGGCATGGGAGAAACCTGGGAGAAGGTATTTCTTTCTAAATAAATCAAGTAATTAATTCTGAGTAATGGAATGTTGCATAGTAACACTGTACAGGGGTGACGAGGTGCCAGCTTCACGCCAGCGTGCCTCGCTGCAGTACCTGTGATACTGTTCACATGGTCATTTTCCATGATTTAACAGCCTGGTTGGTAAAAGGCAAATACAGCTCTCCAGTGCTCACTGATCAAACGACTACATAGCTGAATAAAATTGGTCCCTTCTCCTGGCAAAAATGGTGTACGTGTACTTTCAGATGGGAACAATGTGCCAAATGTAAGGATTAGAAAAATGAAATCTTTGCAGAGTAAAAGGCATGTGTAAAATATTGCTGCCAGACATGGACAGCCCGTCTCAAAGATTAATGCAGCAGAATACTAAGGACAAAGCCTGAACTTCTTTGCCCCTCAAGTTTAATTAGCATGAGAAGTGCTAGTACAATTGTCTGGCATACACAAGATTTTTGTTTATGGGGTACCTGTTTAACTCTGTAGAATCTTCCTATCTAGACATTTCCACTGAGCCTTGGAATGTCTCAGAAACAAGATTGCATTCGTCTTTATTGTGTTACATTGTTACAAGAAGAGTTATCTCATTTGCATCATAGACTAGATAGACCTAGAGAGGCAAATTGCTGAAAGGCAACTCAGGACTCTGAAGTCCTGTCGATGTCCTGCTTAGCAAAAATATCTGCTCCACGGTGCAAGTTCTGTAGTGGGAACCAGCTTTCTCTGACTTTCTCTGAGGTCAGTGTGAAATATTTGCTTAGTCTATCCTCCATCTCCAGTAGAACAATATTTGCCTCAGTCATGCATGCAGTGAACGTGCATGTTCCCTGGCAGATAGTGTACTGGCATGTTGAACTAAGGGATGTCAAGGAAACTCCTGGGACATATAAGGATATGGCATATATATCTACTGAAAGATTTCCTTTTAACTGCTAGCAAAGTGAAAGTATAGTAAGGAAAGGGTGCATTGTTTTAATTTCATTATACAAACAAATAAAAGTTCCATGGAATTTTAACACAGTTAATCATAAACCTGATATTTGCATATCACAGGCACTGAACATTTTGTAGATATTGGAGTTGGGATAAACTGGTTTGGAAAGGTTTGACTGCTTCAGCTATGTTTAAGGGTTAACCCTCACTGCCCTGCTCAGGTGCTGGCAAAGGAAATCCTCTCATAATCACAAAGATTGGAAGGTAGCCTATGAATTGTTCGCATCTAATGCTGTTTTGGGGGTAGCTGCTTGCTTTGTGATGTCCCCAAAAGATCTCTTCTGGTATGTTTAACGACAAAAGGTTGGGTTTTTAATATCCTTTGTACTATGCAGTTCTTAGCCCCCCTTCATTCATTTCTGTGATGCTATTCCAACTTTGCCTTATGGCAGATGCATCCACTTCCTGACTAAATGCTGAAATCTTGGAGGCTTCTTTAATAGTCTTTCCCAAATACATGAATGCACCCATTTGAATGCACTCAGCTCACATTTATGCACCAAGACAGACATATGCATAATGAGTTTCTTACTTAATCCCCTCCTCAGTCATTCAGTCATGCAATGCTCACCCACATGCACGCAGACATGCATGAAAATGCACTCATACAGAATGTCATTACTCTTCAATGTCATGAAGAGTGAGAAGTTCATATTGAAGAACTTGGTCACCCACATATTCATGCTGCCATGGGACTCTGTTGGGTGTGTCCCTACTGCAGCAATCCAGGGGAGCAGCACTGGTGCCATTGATTCCTCATAACAAATCAAATCAGCAATCTCCCTGTCAGATGCTCTGCACCCCAGCCTGTCTGTCTCTGTATTCTCCGTTAGGGCCTATGTTGTGCTGTCCTGCCCTTGAATTGCTTTTGATCTATATGTGGATGTGGGTATTTGTGTCCAGGCATGTCCTTGAGTCCTCATCTCTATTTCATTTTGCCGTACCATATGGATTACAAGGGTGACTGCCTTGAAAAGTAGCTGATTACAGTGTGAACAATGTCCATTTTCACATAACTGGCCCTGCCATCCCTTTTCACTCCTGTTTTATTGGCTTCTTGATCATCTTTATGACATATAACTGGTCTTATGTCAGCCTGTTGTTCTTACTTTTTAATTTCCTGCTTTCCCAGCACATAAAAGAAACCACACTTGCTCTTGTAGGCCTCTGCTGCAGATTATCTCTGAACAGCTTGTAATTTTGGGAGGCTTCAAACCATTTAGATTTACAAAGACCCCAGCCAGTTCTTAGGGAATCCAACACCCTTGAAGTGGCAGAATTTTAATTTGATAAGAAACAGTTAGAATCAGCGTTCTGCAGCTGGGAACCTCTTACCTATTTGTAGGTTTCTTAAAAGGGTTGCCATTACATGCTGTATGTAAAATGCCATAGCGAAATACAGGTACAAAGTCGATGATGAGCATCTAAATGCAGGAATTAACTTGAACTCTTGTTCAGACAACCCACAGTGCTTATCTCCACTTGTTCTTATATTTGCAGCTCAATACTAAGGTATCCACATGACAGAAGGCCTCTTCTAAGCTCTATACTTGTGCTCCAGTTCCTGTATCTGTGAACAAGTGGCAACTGGGGGATTACACAGTGGTTTGTAGTTGCGAATGGTAATAGCACAAGCACTTCTATATTCACCACATTTTCGAGGGAGAGGTGCTACGGTCATAGGAATGGTTGTGCCTCTCCTCGCCCCTGTGGTTTTGTCATGTCCTGGTATATGAATATAACAGGAAAAGTATTTGAGCCCTGCTAAAAGTTTGTCTCACTGTATTTGTGCTCCATTGTTTATATTTGTGCAGTACTTTGTGTTTGCATTCAGTGAAAGACAGTTTTATGTTCTGAAAAATTAAAGGTTTTATTTTGCTTTGGTATGGCAGCATCAAGGTGTTTGCTAAGAGATTCAAACCACAACAGATAGAAAAGACCTATTAGGTCATTTTGCCCTGTCTGTTGTTTAACACCTACTATTGCATAGTTATGAAGTTTTTTCTCTGAGAGATCATTCATAGTCAGTATAGCCTCCTTATATATTTTTTGACTCCTGAAAAGGCAATATACACAACTATATTAAAAAATGCTGTTAGATGTACATTGCCAAAACCTCGCAGAAATCCCTGGAACTGCATCAGTTCATATAGGCAAAAAATAGTCTTATAAATAGTTTCTTACAAATTGGTCCTGTGGACTCCTTACAAATTTTTCACTTTTTTCCTTCAAATGAGAAACATAACTGGTGCAGCACTGGGTTTAGTGTTCTCCTTGGTGCTACATATCTTTTTATTTGTCACATACATTATTTATTAATATTAATATCTCTCTCCATTTCTCACACGAGTTTACTCCTGACAGTTTGAGCAACAATGGAAGGTCTTGCACAAAGTAGTGGCTGGATGCCACTGCACTGTTATATTGAGCTGGTTTGACCTGCACACTGAGGAGACTAAAACAAATACATAATTAATAATAAGCCTACATTTTCTCTAGGATTTGCATTTTTTTCTTTCAGTGTTTGTGTAAGCAATTCATGTTTGCCCTGCTGGTTCATTCTGGCCCTTTGTTACCCTTATCTTTTCCATGGAAAACTTAATTTGTCATTTGAAATTTTATTTGGTTTCTACCCTATCCCCAATCAGTTTCTCAGTCCAGGTGTCTTATGTTTTTTTCCATGAATCTCTCTCTCTCAGAGCATGGACAGTTTTGCAGTAATCCTTGCAAAGATTCCTGCATATGTTTTCCTGCAAGTCTGTAAATCAACAGATGCACGCTGGATTTTGCCTTCTCTTTACCTTTAGACTGCCATGATAAGAGAAACCACTGTGATGTTTCAAAGAAAATGTCCATCCCTTGAGCTGTGATGTGTAGGAAGGAGACCAATGGGTCAAGATGGGGGGCTCCTCCCCAGAACAGAAGTGGTGCTTGAGTGGTACTTGCTAGCTGGCAACTGGCTTTGCTGGGGAAGGAATCTGAGGGGGCTTGTTTCTATCCCTTTGTTCATCAGGTTGTCCAGTATCCCTTTTGAGGCATGTCTGGATTTCCAGGGCATCTTCTTTTCATCAGGAGAGTATACAGTACCAAAAGGATTTGTTACTCAATTACTTCCAGTTCATTGGTTCCATTTACAGCAAGTTACGGTCTGCCTGATGATTGGGATGTGTGTGAAGAAGCTGAAAAAATATTAATATACATAGCTGTATTGGTTTAGAAATTGAACCTTCATAGAATTGTATGCAAAGCTGATAGTGCCTTGTGCCCTAGTTCCACAGTGTCTACCTTTACTTATAATTTATCCAAATGGTCACCAGCTATAACGGGCTTTTGCTTGAGGTTGAATATGTTTGGAAAAATCCAGACAAAGTGGTTATGCTATCTCCTAGACTCATGCCACTATTTGTTCACATTTTTTAAAAAGTAATCAATTTCTTCCTCCTTTTTCTGGGAGAAAAAGAGTCTGGTTTACAGAGCTGCTATGTGCTAAGTTCTGAAATGGAAGTGTATGAGAGCTCTGCTTTCAGTACATACATAACTATACTAAGCTCTCTAAATACCTGGTGCTTAGGCATCTCAGAATGGATACCTTGAATTATTACACACCTTTATCTAGTCTTTAGGATTCCCCATTAAAATAGGGATAATAAATTATTAACTTCTCACCTCACCAGAGAATCATAAAGATAAATAAATTTTTGGTGCTAAAATGGTAGTATTAGTGCTGATGTGTTAATATAATGTAATGCACTAATATACATTATAAATAAATGTGTTAATATAATACTTCAAATACCATAAGGATGAATGCTATAAGAAAACTCATGAGGAAATTAATAGAAGTTTTCAGAGCAAGTTTGATTCATGTGCAGCAAATACAGCTCAGGGCCACTCCCTGAATGCATAGTATTGGCTAGCTTGTCTTCAAACAAGTACCATGTTGGCTATGTCTTAAGTACAGTAATTCCTAACTTGTCACAATGTTAATAATTTTCTTTTAGTTCTGTTTCTTGTGAGTGGTTTCTAGGTTTTACATAAGTGATGTGCAAAGACAGGTATTTCAGCATTGGGGATCCTGTCGGTTAAGCCCATGAATAAAACCTTTAGCTCCCCTGTACAGATCTCTGCCAGTTGTACTAAAAGCAGCTGCTGGGCCAAGTGGGGAACTCGCTGCAAAATTTGCCTTTTCATGGGCTGGATGCACAAGAATAGGCTTGGTTAGCTGGGAAAGCCCTGTGAAGCCAGGAAGTGGAGAACACTCAGTGCAGAAGGAAGCTGCAAGGAATGCGGCTCTTCATCATGGAATCCATTATGTGGAGTATGATTTGTCATTGAGCTTTAAACTGGCTAACATTAGTTGGATTTTATTGGGAATCCTAAATAGCACACCTTTAACTTGACAACCTGTTGTAATCAATCCGTGCTTCAAAGATATATTTCCTGAGCTTTCCAAAGAAAAGATAGGAATGTTTTTTACTATGAATACAAAACACAGTATTTTTTACCCTGTCTTTTTTAATTCGTCAGAAAAACATACACTATCATGGATGACAATTATTCAAAATTTTATTGCAGAGCAAATGTCTGTGATGGAAAATTAGAGTTTAACCAAACAGCTAAGGGCTAGAATTTGTCAAAATGTAAAGAAAAAAATTACAAGGTCTTGCAAGCCTAAGTAATGGGCAACCTTAGTAATAGGTGGTGCTTGCCTGTAACATTGAACACATCTTGGAAATGGCATCTGTCTTGCTCCTTCTGGCTTCTCTAGTGATGTTTTTATAGGCAGTGTACTATTTTACAGCAAACTTCATGAATCAGTTTTGATTTTGCTGAAGAATGAAGGCAGGAAAATCATACCCTGAATTCTCTGATTGCTTGGCATTTCTAACCTACATATCAACTTCTTACAATCTCCTTTTGATACTTCTCTGGAATTTAACAAATTAAGCAGAGATTAATATTAATGGAAAAGTAGAAATTACCATACATTTGTTCTCTGTTTTCATTAGATGTCAGACACTACAGTAACAGACGCCAATTTAAGAATCTAGACAGATTTAGATAATTCCCTCGATGCTTGATGGCTATAATTAAATTAATTCTGGGAATCTGCACTGACACTTCTGCCATACTGTGAATGTGGCCTCCTAGCTCCTAATTATAGAGGTTTTCATGTTTACTCTGCCAGCTAGAATTGTGTGGGGACCAAAATCATGTTAATTTTGTGGCTGCAGTGCTGGAGAAGGATATGCAGAGGGAAAGGTCTGCCTGTCTCTGAAAGCCACCTGTAAGCCTCTCTGTGCTGAACCACATGTAAGTGTCAATAAGCATACTTGGGAGCATGGGGGCAGCATAGCTGGCCAGGCAGGGCAGTAAATTTAAGGAGCCACCACCCCTGTGTGGCACCCTGCCTTTGAAAATAGCACACTAGTAAATAATGCATGCTGGTATGCCGACTAAGTTAGCCTCACCTTGCCCAGACCTGTTGGTACAATGTGCTTTTTTTGTCTGTCTGGAAGTATTCTGGGTCTTAGCAACCAGAGCTGTCTCTGCCCTTGGGAGCTGAGACAGAAAAGGATTACAGCCACACAAAAAGAAAGTGACACACCAGTCGAAGAACCGTATTTGAACCAAATTTCTGCTGCTTTTGCTGGTACCCTTTCTAGCAATAGCAAAAGTCTGATTTCCCTAGCTATGTTGAGATCCAGCGGTCACATCCTCCTGTGGTGCTTCTGCAGCATATGGAAGAGATGTATTACAATGTGACTCTTAATCTCCCACGTTTAGCTCAGTGAGATGATGTAAAAGGTGGGTTCCTTGTTAAAGATGTCCTTCCTGGGAAGGGAAGTGCTCTGTATTGTTTTCCTGTTTCTTTCTTTGCTTACTTGTAAGCTTTTTCTTGTTTTCCTGCTCTGGATTGATCATCCATGCTGATATGATAAGACATGATTTTGATGATGAAAGCTTTAGTATAAATACTCACCAAGACATGAACTGGTATGCAAATACTTAGACTTGGTGACATGAATGCTTAGAGAAATCTGACAGGTAGTAGACCTACTTATGAAATCTCCAAATAGTTGCCTAGCTGTTTTCAGTGACATCCTTAACTCTTTGTGTTAAAACTACAAGACAATACTGCTTTCCAAGACAGACGTTTACAGCCTTCCTTCATCCTCAAGGGCAACTTTCTTTGATAGATGAGAATCAAAGTGAGCAGCCATGGAATTTGACTGTAATCTGGGTGAAAAGCAATGGGATCTTTTCAAGCAGCACTTGTGCACAGGTACGTCATATTTGTGTGAACAAAAGCAACTCAGGTTTTAATGTAATTGGTGTTGCTGTCGATGATAGGAGCAAAGGTGACATTCCTTGAATCTGAGATCCACTATTTATCTTGAAATCAGGTTCAGCATAAGTAACATGTATGAAATATTTCCCTTACACTGACAATGAGCCTGGATTAATAATTAATAGTATCTTTGGATGTTGAAGAATAATTCATTCCCTGTGCTTGCTAAATCTAACACTGAGAATGCTTGTCAGCATCTGTTGGGAGGGGAATTTATGATGAGACCTAGAACCAACAGTGAATGAAGACTGGAAAACTCATACAGACCACTGAACAGTCACTGTATAATAATATTCTTGTGTTTTATGCACATAAATTAACCTCAGAACCTTCTACATTTTACAATACTACATTTTTAGCTGTTTTTATGTTAGATGCCTTTTCTGACAAGTGAAATAATGAGAGACAGATGAGGGTTCATATTTTCATTTAGGCAACTCATTTCCTGTTCAGGGTCATGGTTGCAAGTTGGAAAGGTAACCCACACATAATCAAGGAAAACTTTGGACTCACAACTCAGAACGGTCCTGCAAGCACCGATCTTCCATGAGGAAACAGCCTTTCTTTGCTCTTCACCCCAGCTGAGGGCTGAACTGATGACTGAATTAGTGAAAGGCCTCTAATGTGATGCTCCGGCCGTGGCTCGCAAGAGTAAGCAAAAAATATTTTGCCCGACTTCCATGTACTGTGGAGCAGGTACCTTACGAAAAGTTTTAGCTTTCCTTGCTGGTCTTAACCTTCAGAATTAGAAAGATTAAAAGCAGGGAAATGTAAAACTGAGCATTCATCTGCCCACCTGCTAACCTGCATGTAGTTGAGCTTTCATACTCAACCCCATAGACATGTATGGTGATGATTTTTTTCCTCATTTTCTTTTTACCTTCTCTTAAATACCCAGAGAAACTGGAAGACTCCCCTTTCTGCAGAGTCATGCATTTCACAGGATGCTCAATGTATGAAAAGCAAGAATTGAGCCCATGATATTGGCTCACCCAGTCCACCTCCCTGCCAGCACAGTTTTATTCCATACCATGCATCTCCTAATGTTATTTCCAGACTAATCTTAATTTAGGACATTCCTGCTTTTCAGTTCTCCTCATTCTAATTATAATCTCCCTATCTACCTGAAATAACCTCCATTAAAAAAATAGGGATGGTCTTAAAAAAACAACTCCAAAGAAATCAATCCCTCATCCATTACCAGGTTTTTCTTTTGTTCTGGAGCCACGCGTGTAACCCGGTTAGACCTGTTCTCTTTGAATACTGAGGACTGAGCTGGCCTTATGCAAATGCTCCCAACCTCATCTTGGTTGTTGTCATTGCAGACCCAATCAAACGAACAGGAAGTGACCTAAGAAATTTCCCTATTGGCTGCCCGAGTGTTCAGCAAAATGTTTTAAAATTAATATCACATTCATTTATCTTCACTCCTGGGAGTCTTTAGGAGACATAACCTAGTACCTGTGTTTACCCAACCTACTGTTCTGTAGACAGTTTTCCCATTGCCTCAGTTAAGGATTTCCACTCCAGAATCTGCAGCTAAATGAGGTAAGGTGTTTGGGGTATTTTTTTAAATATACTTCCTTTAATTTAACACCAGTGAGAATTAAAAAAAAAAAAAAAAAAAAAGAGAGGTGTCTACTGGATTCATGGCCACCCTACCAAGCCCCTCCCTTCCCACTTTGGAACAGCAGCTAAGCTCGTTTCATCAAAAGGCTTTTTTAACATTACAGTAAAGACTTCTGTTTTCCTATTTTGAATTTGTATCTTTCTTCTGTTTAAATATTTCTGTTGTGTTTATGTATGTTTGACTGGGGCCAGATCTGCTGCCTTTACTTACCCTGAATGTCATTGACTTTGAATTGAGCCAGTGGCTTCATCAGGATTACTTAAAGATTCCTGAGTATTCTTTTCATTATGATGTACCTAAAAATGTTCTGGGTCCTAGTCTGCTGCTTTTGTCCACAGAGTGGTCATCTGTTCAGTAAGGCAAGGGGTGAGAAAGTAGACCTTCCTAATACCATTGAGAGTGCTGGTGTCACAGAACTGGGAGACACTTTACAATGATGGTGTTTCTGTTGCTTTTAGTGATAAGGATGTTGATGGTGATCGTACTGATAACAAAAAAATCCTAAAGGACATTTATAATTTGGCTTGGGTTTATCCTAAAGGCAATTTCTTGGCAGTTCCTGTGGTAATGCGTGTTCTGCCGATCACAGTCTCTTTTAAGCTAAAGCACCACACAGAACCCAGCTCATGCACTGGGTAGGTAAATGCAGTGTGAGTAGGGAGACCTGCAGTGTCTTTGCCTGTTTAATTTGTTTCTCTTTCAATGGTAATTTTATTTTAATAGAACCAGAATTGGCCCCTTAAGGTATAGACACAGCTGTTAAAGTAATGGTAGAAGTGAATGTAAAGAAAAAGTTGTGCAAAATCTATGTTGATTTTGTAAAATATGTGTAATGGGTTTTGCATTTAAATGTTTGCATTTCACCACGAGTCATTTTAGGCACATACTCCTGTATCTATGGTTATAAAGTTATTGAATTTTATCGGTAATGCGCTTTTGGATTGCTTCATCTAAAAATATTGTGTCACCTTTGCACTTCTAAAGTACATCCAACTATCCTTTTTTTTCCTATTCTTTAGACAATGAAACCAGTTCATAATGACAGAAATTAACCTTGAGGTAAAAGTTTCATTTAGTGATTTCATTTGTACTTGTGTCACATGGGACTGAGTTAAATATACCTATCTCACACAAGTGTTTCCTATAATTTGTGAAAACTGTAGTGGAATAAGAAAAAACACTCCTCTAAGTTTTGTTTTGGTAGCAGATTTGAGGGTGGCAATCTGAGTCAGTTTTCTGACACCTGTTTTTCACTGTAGCAAATAACAGAGCTGGAAACTATAGGAGTTTTATATTTAATGCAAATGCAGAAACTAGAAAAAAAACAGTTGCAAATGAAACTAGAGCAACAACAGGATTAAGGAGTTTCACCAACAAATATCACAATGACAGGTTAATTCCTGGTCCTTACAGTTTTCAAAACCAGAAGTGACTGCTGCAGAAACAACACAGGACTTCCCAGGGTTTTTCAGAGTTTAACTACATGACTTGAAGTGGAGCTTATCTTCTAGAAAACTTCCAATCTGCCAATGAAAAAAAAATATATAAATCCGTAAGTCCAGTAATGGAAAATTCACCAGAACTTTAAGTGCCCCAGCAATTAAATACCATTCCTCTAAAAATATTTTATCTCATTTTCAGTTTGATGTGGTCTAGCGTCAACATTCAGCCATCTGATTTTGTTGTCTTTTGATGATCAGTGTGAAGTCCTCCTGAGTGGCAGATTTCTTTTCCTTGTGTAGGTAGCTCGGGACAAGTCCTTCTTTAGCTGTCTTTGATCATTGTGGTAGACCGAGCTCCATAAGCTCATCCCTCTCATGAGAAAACTTACACTACAATGAAAACCTCTAGGACCTAAACCTGTTCCACTGTAAGCTTTTCCATCCTTTAATCACTTCAATTGTCCCCTCTAATTTTTCAACATCTGCTGTGAAATTTGGATGTCAGAACTGGACACAGGCTATAGGAACTACAGCGCCAAACACGAAGGTAATGTGAGTCAATATACTGGGAGGTCACAGTCAGGGGTTTATAAAGCATGCCCAAGGCTTTCTTAGTCGTTGTCCTCCAGACCCCCTTCTCGCCTTTGAGCATTGGTCCTCCATGAAGAGGCAAGGTTATTGTCATTAGTAGAGTTTATGTTTGCTTGCTTTTTTCTTTTTCCTTGTTTTTTTTTTCCAGTCCTAGTGTCATTTTTAAAGCCTATAAGGATGGTAAAAAAGTATATTTTCCTCAAGTCATAGTAGTAAAGGCTCTCATATCAGGCCAGAATAATGCTTTTTTTTTTCCTGGCACAAATTAAGTAGCCCTTCACAGCAATTTATAGGGTGACAACAGTACGTATTACCCCAGTCATGCTAAGAACAGGTAATAGAATGTGGACTGTTTAACATGAGATATTATTACCCTCTTTTCACCTGAGAGAATACGCTGTGGTATTGCCATAGTAATTTCATATTACTTCAGATATTGTCAGGGTGTTGCAAGTTTTCAGCAGTGATGGGAACAGACAATAGGACAGTTGGACAAAGGTAAAATTAAATCTTTTGGCTCCCACTGAACTTTTTTTTTTTTTTTCATTCTCAATGAATTTTATTGTTGACAACAGTACTTGTTCTGTCTGGGAGGTGCAAGGTAACAAATTGCAATGGAGAGAGATCAAACTAAAAGGAAAAATCATCCAGAGACACAGATGAAGATTGATTAGAGAGGAAAAGGAGTATTTCTGTAGGTGTGTCTTTCTCCAGACAGGACTGATATGTTAGCCTGTTGCATGTCCCATAGCAATTTGCACCAAAAATAAAACCCTGTGAGGATGAAATTCTACACCTGCTGAAGAAGTGAATATTTATGTACAATTCTCACAGAAGAGGATTAATGGTTTTATTGCCTCAGTGAACTCAGAGATCTGCCCATGAGCCAAGACACCTTTCCAGAATCAGTGCTTACCTTCCCTCCCTTGTTCACCCCCTACATGCTCTTTATAAACATGTCTAACTTGGTCTCAGGACCAAACCATTCAGTCTTCTCCTAGGCAAACTTCCTACAGGCTGCAATGTAGCCTGGATCTATCCTGTAGAGTCTACAGTTACATGTTTTCTATTGCTGTTTACTCGCTTACATTCAATTCCTGCACAAGTGTCTGAGCTCTTTCTGCAATACAGTGAATACCATCTCTGTGGACTGGAGCAATGACCAGCTGTATGGAGAGACAGGTTGGAAAGTGAGTGCTGCAGGACAGGCCTGTCTGGCTTAAAACTTGGTCAGTCTGCCGAGATCAAGCTACGGATATAGACGAATGACCTCTTCTTATTCTGATGGTAATGTGACCATTTTATAGAATGTCACCTATAATGTGACCACCCTTTATAGGATTTTCTGTGGTGTTCTTGCAGTGCTCTCTTTCTCATCAGCCTTCCTACAGCTGTAAAGTAGGTATTCTTGTTGAGGACTAGGTTCCTGTGGCAAGCAACACATAAAAAGAAAAGGGTCACAAACTTAATTGTCAGTTGTCATTGCTAATGACACATGATGTTAGGATGTGGTAGAACCAAATATAAAAAGGCTTTGCTGTACATGAGGAAAAGAACACAAATGCTAACGATTTTTGTAGCTTGCATAGTTTGTGATGTTTAGTGCAGTAAAGTCTCTGCCCAGTCTAACAGCTTGGTTGCTATTGAACTTTCAAGTATAAAGTCATGGAGTTTTCTTCCTAATAAGTGCCTTGTGAGCACCGGCGAAGTCCAACACCATCTTCAGCAAAGCGTGCTGGCTTTAACCCCTCAGCCAGCCTAGTGCTCAAGTGCGCTGCAAGATGTCTTATCACAAACCTCTGCTTCCCTTTCTCCCTGTCCCTGGGTTCAGCACACTCTGCAGTTTACATGTGTTTTGGCCTCTGGTGAACCAAGGGTTTATTTTAGTAAGTTTCCAAGGAAAGGGTACATTGCAAATTTGGTAGGGGTGAAATTCATAAGTAACATTACTGATAGAAAGGGTAAACAAAGAAGGGTTTGTTTGCAGAGCTGGTATATGGAAAAGTAAGGATTAGATTAATTTCTGTGGAAGTCACCTGGAGTCCTTCTTAGCTCCTTTGAGCTTTACTGTGGATGCATCTTGCACCAAATCCCTCGCTGAATGCCTAAAATACTTGGGACATTTGTTGGTCGTTGTTCTATAGACAGGTGAGAATGAGTAAACATGAAGTCATGTAGGCAGTGGAGCAATCAACTGGCGTTTGGCATTTTGCGTCTCTCTCTAAGGTAGAGCCCTCAAAGGCTTCCTTTCTAAAAGCTGACATTGCACGTGGTTATCGTTACCTATTCCTCTGCTGATCTTGTGAAATGTGCTCCACAGGAAAGGGTATGAGAACTAGTAGACAAAACAGCTAGCTGGGGCTGGATAATCACTGGTTATAGACCAATAAGTTGGGGCAATAAAAAAGAATTGCTTTGTAGCAATGAAAAGAAAGTAATTGTATTTAAAGGATCTGCAAACACATAGAGTAAAATAAAAGTTCCTGCCTATGATGGAGGAAAGCTGCAGGCATAAACTCGAGATATTTCCTCAGCTCACAATCAGATGTAGCCAGAATAGTCTCCTGAGCCCCTACAAGTCTGTAAGGATTAAGCAACTCTGTGTAAAAATATGCTCTGTTGTCCAAATTGCTAGTGCCATCAGCAGGAGAATTGGTTTTGTTTTTTAAAGCTGCTCTGGGTTTTCTTTCATCTAACAGTGAACGGGTAACTAATTTATATTGCTGTATGATTAGCGAACTCATGTAAAACTCCCCAAGATGCCATGCTCAGGAATCAGACTAAGTCCATGATATAATGATTACCCCCCCACTTTCTTAATGATTTTTACTGAAACATGTAATTATTATTACGCAACAGTTCAGAAGCTTGCATCTTGATGATGCACTTTCAAAGTATGCTTGGTTAAGCAATTGTCTCATAGATTGGCATGGCTATGGAAGGGTTTTATCAGGGAGTCAAATTCTGACACATTCAAGGGTGCTGTTCTCATCTCTTTTGCAATGGGGTCTAACACTACTAACATAAAACTAATTTTACTTGAAATATGTCCAGGCAGCTGCCCTGACAGAGGAAGAGTAAAAAGTTTTAGAAGACTGAATTAATAGGTGATTAGATGAGTAAGATATACTTACAGACTTATCAAAAACAGGACGTACAACATGAAATACAGTTTTTCCTTCATTTAGTGACTTGTTGATATCCTTACCCTCTCTAAGTCTTTTCTGGCTGGAGCTGTAATACTTTGTAAGAACAGGTAGAAACTTCTCTTCCTTCTTTAAAATCTTAAATGATTAAATGTTTTTGGATGATAGTCAAATTGTAGTCAATCCAGTAAATTTTTCCTAGTCTGCCTGTAGCTACTCCTGATATGCATACACTCACACAAACATACTGCATAAAGTACATGCACATGCACATCCCTTATCTCCTGTGCAGGCTTTCTTGCTTTACTTTTTGAAACAGGAATTCAGATATTTGCCCCAATTTCAACCTATTTGCTAATCAGAGTAACTCCTTCATTTAATACTTTAAAATGCAAAGCTATTTGCTTTTGTTATTTGATATATATGTGTATTTTGGCAGGTATAAGTGACTGACTAGCATGGTCCTGCAGCAAGTGAGGGGCTGCTCATGCCCAGATCCTTAGGCTGAGCTGTCTGCGACTTCCACGCCTGCTGGTTTTGCCCTGTGCCACGGTAGTTTTTCGTGCAGGAACACGTGCACGGACTGACAGCTGGTATGCTCAGGGCTGCCCTTCCCCAAACCCCGGACCGTGGGTGGCCGGTCTGCAGCTCTAGCACCAGCCAGGCTCTTGTACGCTGGCACTGATAAAATGGAGAAGGCACGGACTCAAAGGTGTTAATGTAATCGCTGCTGCTGTACATGTGAAAAGCTAACGGCTTTGGGTCATTTAGGGCCAAGTTATCAGCTTGCCTTGTGTTATGACACATGTTCAATATTAAAAATCTTACAAAGATTTAATCATTAAAGATAAAAAGAAAACAAAAGCAGTCTCCAGCACCTGAAAATAGCTGTTATAAGGATCTCTGCTAACACTAATTTCCTAGAACAATGTAAAATTTAGTATAATTCACATGGTAATAAATCTCCTTTTGAAGAAAACAGTTGTTTGAAATAGTCCGGAAATACTTTTATTGGTTTTGTTGGTGAAACCTGTTCCAGTTACCTTGAGGACAAAGTGAGATATATACCTGTACAGGGCAGCAAAAAGAACTGAGGGAAGCAAGCTTTTTTCCCTGTTTCTGACTCCTCCAGCCTCCATCCTAGAGACCAGCCACAAACTGCAGTTACTGTAAGACCTGGCACTCTTGTGCCACAGGTAGATGATTGTGTTTTTGTCTGGGTTACTGGTTACAGGCTTACAGTGGTGGTTGAAAGAAGCTTCCTTGGCCAGGTCAGCCAGTCTGACTAAGTAGAAGGCAAGAAATGACAGAGGGAAAAAATGAAACAAAATTTTTAAAAAAGCAAAGTAAAAGAAATAAGGATGAAGAGAAGGAACAGCAGCAATCAGCAAAAGAGGAGGAACAGGACTGCAAACTTCATATCCTAGGTAGTGTCTGAGACAGTCCAATCTGGTAGTCCGCAAAGTCTGCATTTCAGGATTACCATGGTGAGGCTCTACAGAGGGTTCCCTGGTGACCATGTACACAACAGCCATGTTAGGCAAGTTTATTGCTTCTAGCGCAGCTGCTCCATGGGGACATTACTGCCTGTTTGCAGCAATATCTTAGCTTGGTATTTGATATTTTCTGTCCTTTATAAACAATTCTACATAGCAGTCTGAGTTGCACTTTCATTACTTGGACAACCTGAATATAGGTTTTTACATGTAAGTTGATTTGAATGGGGATCCTCCCCCTCTGTTGCCAGGGAACTTGTTTTTTAAAATTCCTTTCTTTCATTGTGATTAAAAAAAAAAGAAAAAGAAAGAAAAACAATGCCTTGAAATAGCCACAGTTCTGCAGAACATAAATTTTGAATTTCAGCCAGCTCTACTTAGGAATTTCTAGCTCAGGATCATACATAGGTCAAGGGCAGGTTTTTTGATTTAATACTTTGTGTGTAGATTTAATTGTTTGGCTAACATAACATTCAAATCTCTACTAGGCACGAAATAGCCATGATGAATCTTGGTTTCAGTCTGAACAGGTTTCTTTTTTTATAGAAAATTCTTTCCCTTATTTAATACCTTCTCTTCACCCTCAAAAAAACCCATGATCAGACTAATTCATCTGCATGTTGAAATTTTTGCTGGAGACGTGATGCAATGGGTAGCAATGGGTCTTGAACTGGAAGGTATGAGTTGGACTGACTTGTTATATGACTTAAGCAAATCATTTCAACTCTGTGTCTCAATTTACCTATTTGTGATAAGGAGGTAATGTAAGGAATGCTAGGTCCTTCATTTCTGTGCTTTGTGCTGTTTACTGCCTTCGCTGTCTCTGTGGACTCTCCCTTTTCTGTTTTGTGGATGTCAATGCTTTAGGAGTTCTTCCATCACTGTAGATGCTTTTACAGTAGATGAGCCCTGCAGGCTTAATTTTCAGAATTTAAAAGTAGCCCATTTCCTACCTGAGTACCTACTTCTCATAGACTTATTTTTTTACTTTCTTTTATTTTAAAATAGTGGATTAAGGGTT
The DNA here is from genome assembly GCF_017639655.2 of Falco naumanni. Taxonomy (NCBI): domain Eukaryota; kingdom Metazoa; phylum Chordata; class Aves; order Falconiformes; family Falconidae; genus Falco; species Falco naumanni. The sequence continues at coordinate 49,173,197 of NC_054060.1, read as the reverse complement.
GGAGTGTGTGTAGGTTCATAAGGGAAAGCAAACCCTCCCAGTGCTTGCTTTCTCTCTCAACAATGTTCCTTTACTGCTTACACTTAATTTGTTGCTTTTTCCTGCTATTTTTTGAACCACTGTGTCTCAGCTGATTTTTCTTCATGTATATTTTATGATACCTCTTCTGACTTAAGTCTTAGAACAGCGTGTTACTTTGACCTGTTGAGGTTTCAGTTGATGGAAAAGTACAGTATTGAGCTGTCCTCTGACACCAAGCTATTCTGTAGCAAAGGACTATTCATGAAGCGGGAGAGAGTTCACGTAAGAATTGAAAGAGTACATTTTCACAAAACCCAATGGGAAAAGCTCTATCGTCAAACCGGCCCAGGCTGTCGAGGCAGATGCCTGACTTTGCTTTTTTGTTTATATTCCAACAAATCAAAGCTGACCTGTGTAGTTATCGGACTACAGCAGCAGGTGCAAAAAAATAACTCTGCTGCCAACTCAAACGAAAGGGTAAGACTAATACCCTCTGGGAGGTATTGAGAAGATAACAGAGCGCCATGCCAGCAACTGAATTAACGGCTCTATTTACGGTGGGTTTTACTTAATAACCTGCTCCTAACACTGACACATAAATACTCCATTGTATTGTTTAACACAGCCACTAGAGAAATCAATGGAAACAGGATGGGCAGTTCTCGCTGTGCCAGGTGAGAATGAGCGATGCCATGGAGGTGTTTCTTCTCTAACCACAGGCAGGAGAGCGAGGAGGAAGCTGTTCTCAGCTTTTACAAAAGTGGAGAGACATTGTTTCCCACAGCTTCTTGCCTTACTTATAGAAGGTGGCTGCAGAGCAAGGAAACTTCATTCCCCCCATATTCTGGTTGTTTTTAGTGAAGACAGGGAGCATAAATGAGCTCCAACATATATGTCAGCTGCTGTCCCAGTGCCATGTGTCTCCAGGAGGCTCAGGGTCAAATAAACCTGCTGCTACACCCAGGGCTGAAGCAGAAAGCTCTTGCACAGCCAGTGGATTGGGATGCCAGGGCAGTGGTATTGCAAACTCTTAGTTTTTACACAACAAATACAATATGAAGAAACTGCATGGATATAGCTGGTCTCCAAATAAATGTTTAGTAAACACACACAAACGTGAAAACCTTAATGACAGTCAAGTCATGGTCTAACATCAGTTTTCTGAAACAGGGTCAGTGAGCTCCATTAAAGTATTTCAGTGATAGCTGCCCACCTGGAGACCCTTTACTTTGCAAATAGCTGCCCACCTTGGGATACTTGGTAGTCTAGAGAGGAATGAAGGGGAAGCAGGCATTCTGGCTGGAGCTATCACACAGGTGGGATCAGCGAGTCCCAGCTTGGCACTGGGAAATGTGGCTGACCCAGGCACAGGAGTTAATAGTCAGCCATATAAACCCTCCCGGTTGGCTGCACAGAATGATCCTTCCCACCATGAGCTCTGCAGTGCCTCTGCTGTGTCTCCTCCTTGAAATAGCCTTTTGCCATCATGCCAGCAAGAGTGTGATCAGATTGTGGTTAGTCAGGCCGTGGGTTATAATAAGGTATAAACACTGCTATTGACTGGGTTAGTCCTCCGGCAAGCTACTTAGCTTATGATAAAATGCTTTACACTCAGCTTCCAGCTTCCCCATACTAGCTAATTTGTGCTGTGCCCCTCATGTGTTTAATGAAGAGACATGATTAGTTTATTGATCGAATGAATCGATTAATGTAAAAAAATAGTAGTCCCAATGGGAAAATTTGCATGTTCCCCAAGACACTTTCCTGGTTTTGGTGTCCATCCCACGTTCCTTAGTCTGTTTAGTTCTCACTTGAAAACCAGCCCCAAAGAGGAAACTTGCAGTTTCCGAGCAGATGCCCTTTGAAAAAACAAAATGTATGAAACAGTTTAAAAAAAGGAAAAGAGGAAAAAAGCGTCTTTTTACTGTGGAAGCAGGCAAATTAGTGGTTGTTACTCTTAAAAACCAGACTAGTCCCATAACAAGAGAGAAGTGCTGGTGGTGGTAGTGGTTAAAATAAAATTCTCCATGAAATACTGGCTGCTGCAGCTGCGTGTATCTGAGTGGCTGTTATGTCAGAAACACTTCAGCAGCTAATGAGAGCCAAACATGAATACAAACGTAACTATTATTGTTATTATTTGTCATTATTCACTAATAACTGAACAGTCACACAGACTACCTTAGCAGTATGGAAAGCAGTTCCCTCGATATGCTGTTAGTATTTAACACAATACAAAGAGAAGCTGTCGTGGAAGGTAGAGGGAAGTGGTTGGGGAACCAGAGCCAAGGGAAAAGAAGGTGTTAGAACACGATGGTAGTATTTTGTTAGCTGATGAGGTTCCTGCCTAATTATAGACATGTGGCTCGTCAAGCTTCAGGGCCATCTAGAGCGCTTTTTGGCCATTTGTATATTTAGTGTATTGTAAGCAAAAGAAAAATGTTTAGCAAAAGGAGATTAGGGAGATGAGCTGGCTCCTGGTTAGAGGAAGGATGTACCAGAGAGATAGGAAGGACATGAAAGGAGGTGTGGAGTTGTTCCATGAGGTGTGGTATTAAGTGCTGAAAGAAGAATAAAGAGCAAAGGCAGTTTTTCCCATTATTGTGTTTCCAAGACTCTGTATCCCTGAGGCTAGACTGATGAATCTATGGCAAATGACTTCTAAATATTCAGGAAAAATGGCTGACCCAAATTATCATGAACTTGCTGAGGTGGTGCAGACAGTAATGAAAGGAGTGCCATATGCCGGTCAAAGCCATGTTTTGCAGCACTAACTCTGAAAAAATAAAAAAAGAAAAAAACGTGCTTTTTTGCCAGATTTTAGCAGATGTATCTACTTGTTCCAAACATTCTAAGGATATGTTAATGCAAAAATGACATGAATATTTATGACAAGAAATAAAACCTTTTCTTGACTCTCTTTTGTCTTAGCTCTATGACTAGCAATTCCACTAATAATACACAGATCTGTGCACAGATCTTCTGCAAGGGGAGAATGAGCTTTTTGACAGTAAAATAAGTGTTGATATTCTTTTTTTATGTTCAAAAACTAGTGGCATGGCAAGAAGAGGCACATCTAGTCTGTGATGTGGCAAGGAAGCACCGATCCGGAACACTGGTTCCTTGTTAAGAGGCAGGTTCTGGTTGACTGTTTCCTCTGTTTAGGTAAAATTTGCAGAAGTACCAACCTTTGTCAGTTAGCACTGTCAGACACATCTATGCCTTGAGGACTCTCTGTTCACAGTTGGCCTTTTGTTTGCTTCTGATTTAGAAAAACAAACAAACAAAACCTCTTTTAAAATTCTGCCTTTTATTTTCATTATACTAATGAGTACCTTGAAAATTGAAGTCAGTTCATATGAAGATTGTTGATTGTGAAAAAAAGGGGTCAGAGGAAAAACAACCTATGAGACTTTGCATATCATCAAGTAAATTTTCTTCTTTTTTTGCATTCATAAAATGAACTTTGTTCTCGCTCAAAAAGGAAACTGTACTATGGTTTTGTCTTTAAATTACATCGTTAAAAGAGAGATAAGAACCAAACCCAAACCCTGGAGCGGAGGGATAGCGCAGATACAGATCTAGATCCTAACTTTTCTACCCAAGCTTCTCTTTAGTTAAAATATATATGCAAGATTTTGAAGCATCCATATGAACATGTTAAAACAACCACCACATATACAAAAGTTGCCTTGTAGTGCATCATGAAAATCAGATCTTTAGTAATAAAAGATTCCAATCAAGCTTTATTTGATTTTGTTTATCATGATCCTATCTGTAATGTAGGTAAATGGTAAATGCTCCTTTTCTATTAATCTTTCTTTTTCTGGTCTTTCAGTTTACCTTCATGTATACATTTAATATACAAGGTTCAAAGAAAACAAAAGAATAAACCCAACTCTTCCTTTCCAAAAGCCCACAACAGTAAATGATCAAGGTATTAATGTAGTCTCTGAAAGCTCACCAAGAGTCAGTTTTGCACATGCAAAGGTAGGTTTATGCATATGAACCGCAGCTGTATACACCAAAAATATAGTAGCATAGGTATGTGCTGTTCAGAGAGTTGCAGAAGGGAAGAAGATTGTCCTCAAAGGCCCAAACCAGATCCTAAATGCAAAGAGTTTTGGAGATTATTTAGAAAATTTTCTTGTAAAAATGATTCCTTGAACTTCACACTCACAATGTGATTCAGTAAACACATTTTGTTACTGTGGCCCAAAGGTACATATGATGGAATAAAAATGAAGTGCATCAAACACTTGGTATGTTATACAACAAATAATGAGTGTGATCATAGTGCTTCTTCATCTGAATTTTCTTCAAAGCTTTCAAAGAGATTGGAAACAAATTTTTACGGGGTATGTTTGCAGTGATATTAGTGGTGAGTCTTGAGATTATCATCAGGCCAAGCTGCATAAGCTGTCATCTGAATGGTACCTTGCAGGTCCTAGCAAAGTGGTCCAAAGTTGAGCTTTTTGTTGTGAAGTAGATCTCTTCTGGGAACCAGCTGGCAGATGAGTTGTTTCTTTTGAGGCTTCTCTCTGCTTTTGAGGCACTAAAACAGAGAGGTGGAAACAAGGAAGTGTGCGATGGCTACATGTGGATCTACACGGCCAGGAGAGATCCTAACACACTGCAGAATAGGTCATATCTGAAAGTGAGCTGTGCCAGGGATGGTATCTTATTTGGGAGTTTGGCACAGACACCAGGGATTAACCTGAGACCTTTGTAAATCAGAGAGAGATCACAGGGCAATCTTAGGGTCAGCCATAACTCTATCTGTAGGCACGCTAGCTCAGAATAAGACCCTGGTGCCCTGGTAGTAATACACATTAAATGAGAGGAAAAAAACCCACCAGAAGACCTAAAGCTCACAGTAACATACAAACAGACTCTCAACATTCATGTATTCAGTTTGTGCCTGCCCTTACTGCCACTGGAGATGTAAACTAGGTGGTTGGAATGCAAAACAGCTAATTGATCATATACAAGTACAATGCATTTATGTTTCTGAAGTAACCATATATGTAAAGCAGGTCCACCTGCTTTGTTGTATATGTCCTTTGTTTCTGGTGGCTTGAAAAGTCGGCCCACTTGGTTGTCTTTTGCTATTTCAAGAAAAAGATTAGAATCCAGATCCTATTCCTCTGCAGCTGCAGTTATTACTGGGTATCATTTATTTTAGATTGATGTTTAAGTGCTTGACTGTAATCCAAGGTGCAGTAATGATCTAAAATACTTAACATACTCTGTAGATACTTGTTCCATAAACTCCAAGCCCTGAAAAGCAGGGATTGTGTCTTCACTGTGTACATAACATACTTCAAAGAAAATAGGCCCAGGTGAAATCTGCATTTGAAGTTCAGCCATGATGGTAAAAGGGGAAAAATGGGGAAGGATCCCATAGGTAAATACACCAAAAGAGATCCACCCTTTCGGACACGCCAGGAGGAGCTGCACCGAGCTTGTCTCAGCTAGAAGTCACTTTTAGACTTTGCATAGCTTACGGGTGGAGTCATAGTTTAATAGTTTCAGTCAGTTTTGCCTTAGACATCTTTTTTTTGTGTTTTGCATAGAGTACATAGCTTTGCAAACCAGAAGGCTGTAGGCTCCCTTCCCCTATGGGCCCCACACCCCCTCATATTTGTAATTAATGAGACCCTTATTTATCAATGTCAGAACAATCACTCTGGTTGTAGTACTTTAGGATTTGCTCATTTTCTCTGTGCTGCTTCCTTGCCTTTCGTACTGTGTTCAGCATTTTTCCTGTCATGTAATATGAGCTCTTCTTGAAAGATTCTGGTTCAAAGAAAGGAGAAACTCATTATCTGGATGTTAAGACTCATTGGGCTGAATGTGGAAATGAGGATCAGAGTAATTTATTTTCAGAGCACACCTGTAGTGCAATAAAATAATTTGAATAGAGTGCACTATACAGTGTTCAAGGTTCAAGGATTTGTAAATATGTTTTTCTGCAATGCTGGATTTGCTCCATGGGCTGGCCATGGCTTCTTGCTCTTTCCATTACTGCTGTTTACTCAGAGTGTTCAGGCGGTCAAGGAAGACAAGACAAACAGAGCAAATGACCTCCTGTTACTGCCAAGTTGCTGGGTTGTGGCTCGGTCAAAGCTCTTCCTGACTCCAAGTAAGAGCTTTCAGTAAGCGAGGCCTTAAGGGTTTGGTCTTTGAATACCACCTGATATACTGAATGTAGGGGAAAGATCTTTTTTTTTTTTTTTTTTTAAGCATTCATCCTTTCTCATAGGACTCTCTCTAGAAAGAATGTTGCTGAACACCAGTGGACAACTATTTTTAACCTTGCTGATTGAGTAAAGTGTTATTTGCTTCCTCTCATAACTGTGCAGTGTGCCTACTAGTGTTACAAGATTATACACCAGAGATGGCCCTTCTTCAGCGGAAGAGTGGAAATGTGTGTACAGATATTGTACAGATACCTGCAATGCACACACAGAGAGGGGTGTGTGTGTATATAAATACATGTGAATATATACACATATATTTCATGTGTGCTTTCATTTATAATGTACCATCTTAGTAGAGAGACAGATCCCAATACCTTTATATTGCTTTCCAAAATCTCAGCTCAGATAGAATCCCTTTTTAACACAGTTTCCTAAGGAAATGGGGCTTTTGTAGTTATTCTGCCTGTGTGTTGGCTTTTGCATTTGGCCTGTAACAATCTTTGAGTTCCATCGCTAATTTTAATTAAATTTGATATGGGGTAGAAGTCTCAAAGATATGAAGTTCTTGCAGGATTAATGAAAACTGGCTGCCAAGTACAGGAGGAAAATCTATTAATACTCCGTCTGAAAGAAAGAGTGAAGCTTGAGCTCACTTCTTTGAGACAATGAGATATTATGAATGCCCCAACCGTGGGAAAAACTTCAATCAGTGCTCACATCTTACTAGACACTAGAGAATCCAACCACAAGATACACATTCATAGGAAACCAGGCTTCATTAGTTCCACTGTTCGCTTTGATACATGGCATATGATTAAAAGAGAACTGAACATATTATGTGTCCTTCCCCTTGAGGCTTCACACCCTTTAACCAGGTTTGTCTGTACACAAGGGAGATTTGAGTATTTGGCCTTAAACTAATGAAGAGCACACCCCTTCCAATATCCTGACTCAAAGTCTTTCCAAGTATGGGATGAGGTGCTGCTATAAGCATAAATCTGCCATGAACTTGTGTCAAAGAAAGGCACACAGAGGATGAAATGGAGAAAATCACATTTTGGTTTTCATAGGGAAAATATTCTTGAGCGTGATGCAGTACGCTTCCAAGCAAAGGTGTGGAAGTTAGATTATTATGACTTTATACTCATCCTGAACAGAGTGCTAAAATCATTTCCAAATAAGGAACACCCTTGCATTAAGATAAAGGAGGTGACTTGACAATTTTCAGGTCACCAAAAAACCAGCACCTTGAATAATACAGAGAACTTTGGGGAAGTTTGGATTAAAGCTAAATCCAGTCCTGTTCCTGTAATTGATGTCATATTGCAAATTCTTCCTCTTATGCACAATTATTCTCACAGATGGTAATGGAAATTGATTATTCTGGTTGAGATGACTTATATAACTTTCAAAAATGGGATGTATTCATTGATTAATTTGTAAAGCAAGTTCCATGGACATTGTCTGAAAATACTATGCTTGTTTACGGATACTGTGGAGAGGAGTTGTCTGCTAGTCAGTGAAGGAGGAAGAAGATTTTTGAGGAAAATAACTGAAATCCACATCTAGGGAAGAGGCTGTCAGAGTGCTTCTTCAGAAGTCTCTAATGTGCATTGGTTTTGGGTACTGCTGGGGTGCAAAAACTATGCAAGACACATGATTTGGTTTATTTAATTATCCATAGTTTCACTTGCTAAATCAAAGTGTCATAGGATCTTTTGGTTTGGAAATTCTCCTGATTAGTTATGAAGAACGAAAAATGAGAGTTTACCTAACTGAATTTTCAGAGCAAAATTACACAGGAGCTTGAACACAGAAATAATTTCAGTTGATATGCACACATCTTCCCAGACATATTTTTATTTGCATGAGTATCAGGCATGAAACTTGCGTAGAATTCCAGAAACTGTGTAAGTTGCAGAAGACAAAACCACGTAACACAGCACCTGAAATTCTGAGGTGGCGTCTGAAAATGTGACTTCAGATCAACAAGTTGAAATCCGGTATGAAGTACATGTTGTAATTTTTAAAAAAGAAGTGAATTTACCAAGCTAAGTTCCTAAGAGCGTTTTGCTAATCCTCAAGTTTCTAGTTGTTCCAGAATAGCCAGTATTCTACCTCACCTCTATTTGATACTGTATTAAGGTCTTCATCATTAATACTTCATTCATTCATACCTAATTGTCTTAAATGATTAAACCCCAACGTAAATAAATAACTTGATATATCATCAACCAGTACAGTCTCAGAGTGTATGTATTGACTGTCAAACATGCATTATAGCTTCAAAAGTCTTATGTATCAGGTATATGAGATAAATTACATACATGCTGAACAATTTTATAATCAGTATAATAAATTTAAATGCTTCCTTACACTTTCTCTCTCACAATAATAAGTCAGTTGGCTTTAAATGGGACTAAAAAATGTCTTGACTTGCATAAATGCACTGACTGATATGACAGTCAGCCATATTTGGCCAGAGCGGGACAATAGGTACCTCTCTTAATTATTAATATTTTATACCCCACATACCTTCTATGAGAAATTAAATTCTCCTTGCTGGTGGTCACTGAGTCACAGATTGGTGAGGATTATGAGTGAAAAACAACAGGTAAAACATCCGTGGTTTGATTTTGCCATTTTGTATAGCTACAAAAAAAGGTCCTGAACTAGGTTATACTGTGAAGCACCATTCCCTGTGATAAACTCCCTAATGCTTTGGCTTTTTAAGCAATTCTTGGTAAATTCTCTCTCCCTCTCCCACTCTAAATACATTTTGAGGGGAGAGGGAAGAGAGAGAGACTTGTAATTTTAAAAAGTTGCATAATTTATTTTAAATGACAGAAGGGAACACCAACCCAGGTAATTTTCAGGCTGTTCTTTAAAACCAAGGTGGTAAGTGTTTCTGTTGACTCTTTCTAACAAAAAGGTTGCAGGTATAAGCTTGTAGGGGGTCAGGCTGTGCTCTCAATGGAAGTTTTCTCATTGGCCTCAGTGGGAAAACAACCAAGACCAGTGACCTTACTTTTCACAAGTCCATTTTGTATTTCATCATCTTTTTAATTCCAGGGTGACGTCTAGCTGTGTGCACATGCCATCCTGATGTTTAAGATTTTGTTTTTACAGACTTTGTGGTTTTCTGTTTAGAATATTTTTGAACAACAGTTTGGTTTTTTTCCCTGTGTATTTGTATAAGAGTAACAATCTGAAGCCTTTATAGTATTTAACAAATTATTTTTCCAAACTCTTGAAGAATGTCCATGGTTATAATGTGTGTTTTTAAACATTGTAACTTCAAACCACTGAAAGATAAGTTAAAATATAAAAAATACCTGGAGAACTGTGTATACCTTCACTGGAATGATTAAGCATGTGATAAATATGTGACATTTTTCTAAAATTTTGTAAAAGCAGGGTGGAGTTTTTTAAGTATAACTGAAATAAAGGACAGTTTTATTCATAGTGCTAATTCTAGGTAGGTAGAAAGTAAAGTTTGTGTTATTTAAAAGAGGGAATGCTGGCTTCGGGGTGGTGTCACTCCAAAATGCTGTTTCTGTTACAACAGTGGCTTTCTCATTTATGAGATCTATGACCATCTGATTTTTCAGTAGTTTGAAATGTGTGATCTGTGGTATTTGTTACTGAGAAGTGTTATAGACACTGCTGACACAGATCAGATAAGAAAGTGGGTCACCTGACAAAATATTCCTTGTAACATCACCTCCCTGTAGCATTAACATGTACGTCCTTCTATGTGAGGGAGTTTCTGAACATGGGTTGTTGTCAACTGTATAGTTTCATTTGCAATTACTGAAAAGTCTTCTCTCTCAAAAAAAAAAGAAAAGAAAAGAAAAAAAGAAAAGCTTGTTTAAGCCATTTTTGTCTTCAAATTACATGTAAAATAATGAAAATATTTAGTATTTCATTTCTTAAAGCTTGGCAATTTTCCTGTATTGCTCTGTCAGGAGCTTTGTCTTTTCATTCAGCTTCATTTCTGATTACAGGTTATTCATTTATGGATGGGCAGCTGTAGAAACTTGCTTCTTGCATATGCAAATCAATCATGGTAATGTTTATCATAAAGAGATTTTGTGGCAGTGGAAAAGGGGTTGTGGCAACATGTTCCTGATTTCAGTTGTATCTTCTACAAATGAAATTGGCTTCCTCACTTCACTTTCAGTGGATTTTTTTGGGTTTTTTTTTTTGCCATTTACTTCTTGGACTAGACACAGCTCACTAAGCAAGCTGTTCGATTCACTTACAGATCATGATTTTGGAAGGAGCTGGCAGAATGAGTATCAATTCCGGCAGCAATCTACTCCATCAGCAGCCTTCCTGGACAGACGGATATTCCACATGCAATGGTAGGAGGAATTTAGCGGCTCTGAGCCGTGTTTTTTTGGGGAATGCAGAGGAGAAGGGGCTACTACACCTTTAAGCATGCACAGATGATATTTTTCAGTAATACTAGTTTACTGGAGTTTCACTTCTGGTAAGAAAAAATTCCATTTGCTACTTTAATTGTAAAAAGCTAAACTCGCAACACTAAGTTTCTGAAAGTGACCGGTTTATGGTTCATTTCCTTAGTGGTTCTTTTTCTTAGAATTAATTTAGTGGTAAATTGAAAGTGCCAAATATTCCCCCTCCTTGGTCTGGAATTCTTTCTCTCTTATCTTTACCCCTGATGCTTTCTCTGAAACAACATTACTCTTCGTTGCTAATCACCCCCCAGCTTTCCAGGGGGAATGGTCTTTTTGCTGCTTTACCATATTTGTTTTTTCAGCTCAGATTACTTGATAACTTTCTAATTAGACTGACGTTAGAGCACTAGATAGTTTGTGATCTGAAAACTATTTTTTTCTTACTATTTTATGATTATATGGCTGTATATATAAAAATATGCTTATATATATTCCCCCTCGGTATAAAAATATAGATAGAAGTACATACTATCTATCTAACTATCTATCTATAGTGTCTGATACAATTTCAAAATCATTTTTATCACTCAATTGACAGGTAAACCTTAAAATCTAAGCAGACGAACACATAGTGCAGTTCTCCTAATGCAAATAATGCTGTACAAAACTTACAATACAAATTCCCTCTCAACTAAACTTTTGGGGGTTTTTATTACACTAATTCTAAATTTATAAATTTCTAAATACACAGGAATACGTAAGTATGCACTTAATTAATGTGCTGACCTGTCTGTAGCATGTTCATGGGGAAAAATGTCCTAGCTGAGTTTCACTTTGCACAGGATTTTGTGGAGGGAAACGGTGGGGTCTATTTTCATGTTTCCAGTGTGGATGGAGCTCCTCAGGATTCACTTATGTTGTAGAGGGACAGGAAGCCAAAAGCTCTGACCAGCCTCTATCATCATTCACCACTTCACTTCCTTTTACCCAGCTAGTATTTCCTCTCACTAAAGGTTCTCCATTTACATTAAGAGTCTAGTGGCCTCTGAAGTTCCTATATGCTTCTGAAGTGATGGAAATACATATCAACCTCCTTTTCAGGGTATACTTGACAGTCCATCAAATCTTTATTCTCTGACATACCACACTTCATAATTTGCACTCTCATCCCCCAAATCCTTCAACAGGAGGATAAGAGACAGTCCTGCAAACTCCCTAGGTTACTGACACGGACCTTGTTGGCCAATATTTATGAAGAAACCTAAGTAACTGTGGGGCTTTTTTGTGTTTACCTGGAAACTAGCACTGCGCACAGCCTTTCTCAACCAAAGAGGCCTGAAGTCTAGTGGGAACTGAGGGGAGGTGATTTCCTGAAATGTGCCAGCTCTGTTGCTTGTGGTCCTCTAGCACTATCCACTGTTGTCAGTATTTCTCACAGCTATGTGGGTAATTTTTTCTTGAGGACACTGAGAACGGACTGGCACCATATCCTGGAGTGAGGCTACTGTAGAGCAAGGCTGTGGCAGCCTTTGCTCCTCCTGTAATTCAGCCACCTCTGCAATTTCTCATTCTCTCGTCCTTAAACCCTTTATGCACTTGTGAGCATTTTATCATGCCACCATCTGTGCCTGGCATACTCCATTGCCCTCCTTTCCCAAGGAATAAATTGCACTGAACTCCTTTTGCCAGCCCTTCTGCGATGGCCGACAAAAGCAGTGCTGCCTTTGCTCTTTAATAATTATTCTATCCCCACATACAATTTCTTTCATTTGGTCACATAAATTATTGTCATGCAATGACATAAAACTGAGGGCAGTTTAAAAGATTGTCAGGAAAAGATTCAGACAACCTGACAAGAAAATTAGGCGGCTTCCGTAACTAAAAATGGGTTTTACAACTGCATTCAGAAATCACCTTAACAGACTACAGAAGTAACGTGCATTCATCAGAAAGTGGGCTCTGTCATGAAGCTGAATAGTGATAGGCTTTCACTGTGGAGCAATATGAGAGTGCCTTGGCTTTTATCATTCTTTGATTAAATCCCACAGTTCATATTTAGTTCTTATTAAGTCCTTATTCAGAGAAAATTTCCATGTCACATTATGAGATTTTTGCAAGGCTTCTCCATCATTTTCTGATGCACAAAATTATTTTCCCACTTGAGGATCAACATACCTTTTCAACAGTACTTCTGTAAGGCATATTCTATCAAAGAATTTTGGTGTATTTAGCCAACATCAATAAATTAATTCCTACATACTCAATCTGCCAAGAGAGGTGTAATGTAATAATTCCCAGTTTTTAATTGGAAAACTGAGGCAAAACCGCATAACAATACCTTCTCCAGAAATAGCTACTGAGCTAGTGTTAGGGACTGAGAAAAGAATCTAGATCTGTGTACTTCCAGGGGGTGCAATTTAGCTATAGACCTTTCTTGTTGTAGACGTAATCCTGTGGCTCTAACAGAGACAGCAAACACCTATTTTCTTTTCCAGTGTCCAGCAGCTTCTATGGAACGCAGTGGCACGAAATACACCCGCAGTACTGGACTAAATTTCAAGTCTGGGAGTGGCTGCAGCATCTTCTTGATACCAACCAACTGGATGCCAATTGCATACCTTTCCAGGAGTTTGATATCAACGGGGAACATCTGTGCAGCATGAGCCTGCAGGAATTCACTCAGGCAGCTGGGACAGCAGGGCAACTGCTTTACAGCAACCTTCAACACCTAAAATGGAACGGTAAATAGATGTGAGGCAAAGATGCATGTACAGTGGTCAGAATTCTGGGGTTGTCAGAAGTCGCTTACATTCCCCAGAGACCTAGCTGGCAGGTCTCATTTGCTATGTTTACTATACTGCTTACACCTCATTCACTCTATTGCTAAATTGCTTAGATATGACATAACACAGAATTTTGAAGGACCAGGGTAAAGGGTATGTGTCCTGCTCCAGATTTAGCCCTCTGGCTCAGCTGTAGCAGTTACCACTTGGAGCTAATACCTTTGATTCTTCTGTACTTGTTGTCATACATCCTATCTGCCATGTTTTCTTGCAGGCCAGTGTGGAAGTGACATGTACCAATCTCATAATGTCATCGTGAAGACAGAGCAAACAGGTGAGCAACAGTTGGGTAAGCTGTCTTTTAATGATGACAAAAGGGGGAAACTCTTCATTCCAAGAGAGCTATGTCAAAGTGGCATTAAATTAAATGGAAAGTGTATCATGCAGGATAAAGGAGTAACACAAATATCAGTCAGTGTCTCCTTTTTGAAGTTTCAGGTAGTACCACCGATCTTAGTTTGCATGTGGCCACTTTTCCTGGGAGACCTCTGCAGTATCAGCAGTATATACTCCTGTTCAGAGTTGGAATAATTTGCAGTGTTCAGTGAGTGTGGCTTTGTAGAGGACTTCATTCTGTGCTTCGTTCAGCAGATTTGAAAACCGACTATTTTCACAGTATTGTCAGTTTATAAAAAAAGAGAGAAAAAATATTTTGTTGTGAAGTGCTATTAATGCTTGAAAGATGAGGAAATTTCCCAACAAAACAACTTGGAGAGAGAGAAAAATGTTACATTTCCATTTCTTCACATTTCAACGAAACTGAAATTCAGGTAGCATTTTGGTTTGAATAAATCTGCATTTTTCCTGTTGCAGTCTCTTTTTCTACTGTGTTCATAGCTAGATCCCTTTTCTCCCAGGACTTTGTTTCACTGAGAAAGAACATCAGCTAGGTTCAATCCCACTCTTCAGACGTGATTATTTTCCTGGTTCCTTTGCCAGAGTACCTCTGTCTGTACCCGAACTCTCTCTATCCCACTAGTCCCAGCCCCTTTGTATGTGGGTGTGTTCGTGAGCCATGTTTTAGTATCTCATGGCAGAATGAATGCAGATTCATAGCGTGCGATGTCTCTGACAAATACTGCCAGCCTGTTTATTCAGCTAATCCAGAGGAATCCAGCCTCTCCAGCCAGGGATACTATTTACCTTCTTCTTGCAGTGGGCCAAGCATTACAATCTGCCATCCACTCTCTGCCTGTGCCTGCATAGTGTGGGTGATGTGCATGCAGCAGCCTTAATGCCTGCCATATAGGAAACTACAGTAATCCTTCAAGTCCTTATTTATGAGATCTTGGTATAATATTAGTTCCTTCTCCCACCAGAGATACACAGGGCAATGCAAAGTACCTCAGCTGCACATCCTAGAAAGGTCAAAGCCCCGGACTAACTGGTGGTTCTCCTAGCTGTGGTGAATCAGGAGTGGCATGGTGGGGCTCTGGCAACGCTGACCGTGGGCAGTGGGAGTAGGTTTAGCTTCTGCGTGGGGAGGAACAGGTGGTACGGATTAGGGCTGCCGCGAAGGGGACTCCTTGTGAGCCAGCAGGGATGGGGCTGGCGGTTTAGAGGGGTGGCCTGCCTCATCCTAGTAGACTGTTGCAGTTGGAAAGACGTGGGTACTGAAAAAGGCCAAAATAGGAAGACAAGCTGTCTCGCCATGTTCTGGCTAGGTAAGGCCTGTTTTCAGAGGCAACATTAGGCAGATCAGGTGTCCAAGCAAGCAAAGGGTGTGTGCTATTGTAAGAACGCAAGCTCAGGGTGCCCAAACATGCAGCTATTACTTAGCATGCCTGCTAAATTCCTATGTCGTAAGTGGTAACTCAGCCAAACATGATGATTTAGCTATAACTAATTTTTGATTTTATTTAAATTTTATTTATATGAACATGAAAAAAATGAAGTAAAACCTAGATGTAAACCTTACATCTTATCCTTTCTGACCTGGACTCAAATAGAAAAGAGATTTTTAAGGCTTCTGACCTCAAAAAATGCACTGTGAAGAGAATATTTTTCTGACCAATATACAGGTCATAAAGACAATACTTCTGTATATCTTGCAATGTACAGGTCATAAAAAAAAATACTTCTGTTCTGCTTATCTTGATCCATCTGACCAGAAGGTCACTAAAAATAATTCCTCTTTTATCATGGAGATGCTTTTTAGGTTAAGGATGGGGACCTGACATGCCTGGAATAAAATGGTCCTTCATCTAGGAAGAGGCTTTCATGTTTCTCACTATGGGCTTACACGTGAAGCTGTTTCGGGGGGACTTTTGAGTTCTACCATTATAGAAATAAATACTCATTATAGGCATCCTCCTGTTTTACTAGATATTTGAGAAGACTTTCATCTCTATGGCACCAAAGCACTGTCATAATCACCAGGGGCTGAGAATTCAGGACTGGATTGGATAGAATTAGAGTTGATCTGCCATAGGAAACCTCCTTCAAGGGCAGGCATTAATGATATATTAGCCAGGAAAAGGAAGAGCCTAATACGTTATTTCTAAAAGTCAGTGCTTTGTGTAAGTACATTTGCCTGAGCATGCAAAACCCCATCCATAATTTTGAGTGAAAGAAAATAATTTCGTGCATAGCCCCTTCACTTCTTGGTTCCCTTCACAGCTCTTTTTTTGCACATTTCTTATTCCTTCAGTGCTCAGTATTCACCTCTGTGCTAAAAAATGTTCTTTTAGTGAACTAATTTTCCTTTTGGTCCTTTACCTTCAGATCCGTCACTAATGGTGTCCTGGAAAGAGGAGAATTACCTATATGACAGTGGCTATGGTAGCACAGTAGGTAACTAACATCACAATACTTCATGCATTTCTGAGATGTTTTTTATTGTCTGAAGCTATTGCTATAAACGTCTTCTTTTTAATTCCCAGAGCTATTAGACAGTAAAACATTCTGTCGTGCTCAGATTTCCATGACGACACCTAGTCACCAGCCTCCTGGTAAGGAACTTGTAATTATATTGTTAATTGTTTGTCACTTGTCCCAGAGCTACCGACGTGTAATAGTCTCTGTGGTGTTCTGTTGTAGGATTGAATCTGAGCCTCCAGTAATTTTAAAACAAGTAATACTGATTCTGACGCTCTTTTAGCTATCATTATTACAATAGCTTGCTTTAAAGAAATGCTTTTCTCTCTGTCAAGACAAAGAAGATCACATAATCTGCAATCTCCACTTATCTTTTGGAATGGCTGAGTCAAAGGGGAAGGTGTTAGTGTCAGAGATGAGATGTTTCAGATCCACCACACTTTTTTGTGGTGTAAGCTGGATCTGGGCAAATGAGTGCCATGTTCCTCCCCAGAAGTGTCTGCATTTCCCTCGTGAGCCAGTGGTTCACACTGAGTAGGTGGCTGGGTTTGGGGCTGGCCTGGGGGAGCCGTAGGGCTAACACCAAGCCCTCAGTCCAACTGTGCCAGCAGAAGGGCTTCTTCGTGGAGCCTGTCTCGGCTGACAGCAGGTCAGGCACTGCACGCCTCTTCACCGTGCTTCCATGAGGCAGAGCTACAGTCTGCCTGCTAAAGGGCAGGAGAAAGAGCAAACCCATTTGCCATAGCGCCTGGCAAAAGTGCAGTCCCGGCACATGTGTAGGGGCGGTGGGACTGTGGGCCATATCCGGGGGGTGGAGGCGGGAGAGCGACGCAGCAGGAAAAGAGGAGAGCAGAGGTGGCAGGGGAGTGAGAAAGGCGGGAAGGAAAGGCAGGTCCTTCTTAGGAGATTGTTAAGCAAACAGACCCAAGGGGGAAAGCAGTGAAGCTCAGGGGGGGCTGAGAGACGAAAGCACACTGCAGTAGGTGCAGCCCCACAGGCGCTGCCTCCGCGCTGGGGGCAGCCGGTGTCGCTGCACGTGGGAGGCAGTCACAGGCTCTGTGATGCCCGTTCACGGCATCCCCTGGCCTCCCAGCACAGCTGCATTTCCCAAGTGACATACAGTTTAAACTCAGCAATAAACAAACAAACAAACAAACAAACAAATAAATAAAAGAGAGAAAACCTGACCAGAAGAGAAAACCACCAAACCTTAAAGAAAAACCCAACCAAGCACTCTGTTTGCTTTCTGCACTGCCTCCACCCACTCTCACAAGATGGCTACCAGGATTTCAGAGCTCTCTGACAGGAATGGGGACCAGTCAAGATCCTGGCACAGTGTGTTTACCCGCTGACTGCTTAAGCCTAGAGCTAGGGTGGCACGCCAAGGGCACAGCCTCCTGTAAAAACTAAATTTGTATATCCCGTAAAAAAATGGCTCATTCCTGAATCATATGCAAATACTGTGCAACCTTTTGTCAAAAGTTTTGTAAGACAGCTTTGTTGAAACTGCATCATAACTCTTTTCATCTGTCAGGCCTCAGCCTCCTAACATGGCATGTTTGAAACTGGTCTCCACGTAGGAGCGGAGGCAGAGCGGGAGGCTATTTACACAGCTGAAATCCAGAATATATCACCAGATAGGCAGAAGGCAGCTAAACTTCCAAGAATAAATCTCCAGCTAAGTGGAGCATAACAAACATTTGCAAGCGAATTGTGGGATTACAAAATGAGAAGGAATTATGTAAGGGCAAATAAAGGACTGAGTCCTGCTTTCCTTGCCCGGAGTTCCCACAGGCTTTTAATAACATCAGGGGAATCGTAATCTGGGGAAAGGCAGCGAAATAAGGCTAATTTTACTTTTTCCCCCCAAGCTGAGTGAGGTTCAGGCTAGTTCCTGCTCTCTGAGACTGGGAAGGCAAAATGACTCAGAGCACGTTTGCTGCTTGGGGGTCAAGGACAATAATTATGTCAGGCTTAGAACAGTGGAGGTTAGGCTTATCCTCACTGACCTGTTCAGTTTATATTTCCAGTTATGTATGAATAAAGCAGGTGTGTGAATAGCTTTGCATCTACCTTTTCACATGCAGTTGTTGCAGTTGCTTGTGCAAATCTGACAAGTTTCTATGCAAATTAGTATTTCCTGTGAGTCATTTTCCCATGCAAATGCCCGGGTTCCATGAAAAGTATGATAATCGTGCATTCATAGAAGCTGGGAAAACATGCGTGGGACCTTAAGCTTTGCTTTATGGAATTCAGGCATGAAGTAGGCTGAAAAGCAAACACAGAAGGGGCTCCCTCTTATGACTATCCCACAGATTTTGCGAGACTTAGAGCAATCAGATGAAAGATATTCATTAATGACAAAAGGAGAGCCAGGCTGCGGTGGTTTGAGGGCAGGAGGGTTGAACGTGCAGACTGCAAGGTAGGTTACAGTTATGAACAAGCAGAACTTTTCTTTTTCTTCATTTCTGAAGAAACACTTGTGCCAGAAATCCTATTCTTGCTCTGGCTGGCTGCAGTTGATAAAGTACCATTGATGAGAAATGGCTTGTTTCTATGGCTCTGAGCCATGGAACAATATATGCACGTCCAGCTGCCAAAAACTCCTACCAGCGCAGCCCTGTTCCCCCCTCCCCGTTCCCCCCTAAACAGCAATGCTTTGCCAGTTCATTATGTTTTAGTCAGGTAGGTGTTCTGTGCATTGGTACCAGTGCATACATTTCACATTAGATCATCTCTTCAGAAACAAATAAGCCCCCAAAGATACATGCTTCTGCAAAGACTAAGACATAATGGGACAATTCAGGATTCGTTTTGTAGAGGTGATCATCTTATTTTTTTCTCTCTCACACAAAACATGAGGTGAGGTATTTGTTAACCAAATTTAGGTTTCAAAAGCCAAATGTTTACCTCTGCATTCATTCTTTATTCATCAATGATCTCTTTGTGAAGTGTGCTGATTAACATATAGTACAGAAAACAAAACTGTCCCCCTTCCTCCTTACTTAGATTACCTTCTGAAAAGTGATTATCTTTAAAAGAGATATTCGTTCTTTTTTGTGGTTTTATTTCTTTCAACCTGCTAGTCAATGGAAAGCCTTTAATCAAATTTACAAATAGGCTTCATTTTCCTTCTCTGCAGATTCTTCAGATGTGAAAAAATCGCAAGATCATGCCCCAAAGTCCCACACCAAGAAGCACAGTAAGTTGACATCCATGTTTAGGATGGTTGGTTGATCCGAGGAAGAGAAACCCATTAAAAGTAAATCCCCTTCGGGAGAGAAAAGGAAGCATTTTGAAAACAAACCTGGTTAGATCCTTATTACGATTGAATCCTCCAAGGATCTGACTGCTTGTAGTAATGTTTTCTTATGCTATTTTTGACTCAGTGTTGTTATACTTTTCAAATTGTTTTTTATCAGTGAGGGCTTATGGGGAAGCAACCAGAAACCAGTTGCCTCTGCCCTATGTTGAGCTGAGCTGGTGGAAGGGAGTAAAGGAATGATGAAGGTGACCTAGGGCTAAATCAGGAAGGTCCGTGGGCATGGCCACGCTTGTGCCTGCACCTGCTGGGCGCAGCATGCACCAGAGACCCTGCTCAGCATCTCCTTGCAGAACTTCTCATGTACGGCATTACAAGCAAGCACCTGCCCCTCAATCCTGACACCTTCTTCTCCCCTGATATGACAGTCTTTGTACTCCCCTAATCTGCTTTTTCTGCTAGTTTTGATTGAACCTGACTCTGTAGAGGTTACCATAGTTGTGATTTCTGGAAATAGTTCCACTAATGTACTTTACTGAGATTTTAATGCTGAAAATATCCTGTGTATGTCTTTTGCATCCCGTGTCATTCTGTCATTCCCTATTTATAATAGAAACCCCTAATATTTGTCCCTCACCACATTTTGTAGTATTTGATGTCTTCCTGTTTCAATATGGTATCCAGATTGACTGTCTCTTCCTGACTCCTCTTCTTAGCCTGCTCTGTGACTTCGCCCAGCCAGAACTCCTAAACTTTTTATCTGCACACAGATAGCTTTTTTCTTTTCTTGTGTGTATATCAAGGTGGCTAATTAAAGGGTTAGATGGGACTGGTCTGAAGAAACCTGCGGAGAACTGAGGTCACTTGGTTTGTTCAGCTTAGAGAAGAGAAGGTTGAGGGGTGACCTCATCACAGTTTACAACTTCCTCAAGGAGGGCAGCAAGAGGGAGGCGCTGATCTCCTCTCTCTGGTAACCAGCAACAGGGCACGAAGAAATGGAATGAAGCTGCATCAGGGGAAGTTCAGATTGGACATTAGGAAAAGGTTCTTTACTGGGAGAGTGGTCAGTCACTGGAACAGGCGCCCCAGGGAAGTAGTCAGAACACCAAGCCTTTCAGAATTCAAGGAGCATCTGGATGAAGCTCTTAGTCATATGGTTTAGTTTTAGATAGTCCTGTGAGGAGCAGGGTGTTGGACTCTATGATCCTTATAGGTCCCTTCCAACTTAAGATATTCTGTGGTTCTAAGAACTCAATCACAGCCTTGGCATGTAGAAAAGGTCATCTTGTCATATTGGGCTAATCCCCAACATTTTCAGTTTCTTCAGGGCTGCTGTGTCATCACCTATTGGGTATGTTACTGATGTCCAGATAGACTAGGTCCACCACATTTTGGTGGTTCTAGAAAACAGTTATAATAATAAAGAAAAATATTGGATTAGTTGACTGAAATCTACTTCTACTCATGTCGCACTGTGTACCACTTTCTATTTACCTTCACATCTTTGACTTGCTTGTTTCCTTCTTAATTTGGTCTAAACCCTCGCATACTTTTGAAGACCAAAGGCCTCCTATCTTTCTAGCCTGCCTTGTCACTGTGCTTTTTATTCTCCATCATAAACTACTACATCTGACTTGCTTATTTAGTCTCTTTTTCTGGTGCCGCCTCTACAGCAACTGTGAGATGGATTTGTGCTTAAAATGGGAGGTATGCCTGTTGAACTTAGAGATGTAGTTTTGCCTTTTCTGATACCACGGTCAAACTTTTTTACACCCTTTTCACATACAATTTTGGCTAGCCAGCTTTTTCACTATCCCTCTATTCATTCTATGCCTTCTTACTTCTTCATGTATACTTAAGAGACCTGGGACCAAATACTCATTAATGTGGAATGGCATTTCACCTCCTTTGCCTTCCGTCTGTCTTTTAAATGCATGGAGATTCAGTGCCTGCTTCACAATTATCTTGGCGTTTTCACGTACCGCATGATAATATCAGGTTACATGCCATGCTGTAGAAGAATATCAGGAAAATGGGCAAATGAGATGAGGGGAAGAGTTAAACATGTTATCTTCAGGGCAGAAACAGTGCCAAAGGCAGAAGGAAGCAGTGAGTGGTTTGGACTCTGCTTCCCCTGGCTGCTGGGGCTTCTACCTGCCTGCCACAGGGCTCAGACTGCCAAAGGCTGACGCTCTCCTCCACCTCCACATAAAAGGCTGTCAGCATTTTTTGCCTATATATCTCCGAGGTGAGGGTCCTGCACTCCAGGAACTATAGCTTGTCCTGGCCGAGTGGTCACTGCCTGTAGATGACATGCTGTAAGAACATGACATAAAAATGGCAAGCATAGCCTGGAGACCTCTTTAGACACTCCTTTTTCCTGCCCCCTTTCCTCTTTCAGACCCTCGAGGAACTCATCTTTGGGAATTTATTCGAGATATTCTTCTCAATCCTGAGAAAAATCCAGGATTAATCAAGTGGGAAGACCGGTCAGAAGGTGTCTTCAGATTCTTAAAATCCGAAGCTGTGGCTCAGCTCTGGGGAAAGAAGAAAAACAACAGCAGCATGACTTACGAGAAACTCAGCCGGGCTATGAGGTGAGCTGAGATGTCGCTGTAGGAGACTGGGACATGTAAAGAAACTACCTGAATGGAGAATCTGGTTGACTTTTAAAAATGAACTGTCAGCAGCACCAGTTGCTTTCTTTGACATTTGGGGGTCTCCCTCTAATTTTGAAATTGTAACACTGTGTTCTTCTTTGCCTTTTCTTTCCCCTGCTGTTATATATATATATATAACACATACATTCTGTTGCTGTCCACCCGAACAACCAATGTCAGAAAGAAACATGGTTGTAGCAAGCTGAAAGTTCGTGTGCTACTGCTGATCAGGGAAGGCTTAAATGGCCCAGTAATGTCCAGATACCTTGTTATTTCCAGCAGCGCTCAGAAACTAGACATATCCTCCACCCATTATCTTAAAATAGGTTTACAAATTGTATGTGAGAGTTTTCATTGCTCTTTGCTTTAACACTTGGAGCATTTTCCTGTCATCTATGAAAGTTATCATTTTAAATGGAAGCTGAGATTCTTTCCTGGTCTGATCTCAGATCCTGGCTTATCTGGACAAAACCCCATGAAATCTCATGAGTGTGTGATAAATATAGCGATATGCTATGACCTTTAATATGGTGAAATTCAAAATAAGAAGATAATTAATATAAAGTAAAAAGAAGACTTCAATTTATTCTTCTCTATCTTTCAGTTATAATAATCTTAGGTATTAAGACTTTTCAGCTAGCTAAGTGATTGCCTATTTGGCAGTGGCCTTTTAGGACCGTAGGTGAATTTTATCTTCAATCTTTTTCTATGTTTTTATTTTAACAGATACTATTATAAAAGAGAAATCCTGGAGCGTGTGGATGGTCGGAGATTAGTATATAAATTTGGAAAGAATGCCCGTGGCTGGAGAGAAAATGAGAATTAAATATGTCAAGAAATAACATTTAAAACACCTGGATGTAAATATTCAAAGACTATTTTCTTATATTTATGTACCAAACTGGGGTGAAAAACCAATTCTACTTCTGTCGGGAAGAAGGAGCATTATCATTATTGGTGTTAAAATTATTTTATTTGAAGTATGTCCTGTATGGGGAAAAAATGTACACAGTTTTCTGTGATATAAGTTAACATTATAGAATTATGATTATTTTTCCCTTCTTGTGAAGTTTTTCTCTTTTTTTAAAATCATACAGGCATAATGTGATTTATGAGTCATGCAAAGAAAGGGAAGGAACAAAATACTAGGGCATTTAGGGAGTAAGATGATACACTTTGGAAGGCCACTGAAAGTGGAGGAAAAGTAAAGCATCTCTGAGCCAAGTAGTCTTCTTCCATAGTCAGCTGGTTTATAGCTTTCATTGGCCAATATCACTTGTTCCTTCCCTCCTCTAATTTCTGAGTAACACTTTGCTGGCTTCCAGTTGCTTTTGTTGAGTCAGAGAGTGGGTTCCTCTTCAGTTAGCTTATCCCAGCCGCAGAGAGCAGTGGCTCTGCAAGGTGGCTGTCAGCATTTATTTGGAGAACCCATACTACCTCCACCACTGGGACCTTCTTTTGTAGGCAGAAGTTTAGGACCTGACCTTACCTGGTACTGTGTATCCTCCCTAATCTCCAAAGGGCATTCAGCTCATCCCAGGAAAAGGGCTATACATTTTTGAGGTGAACTGCAGAAAGAGTCAATCTCGGGGACCAAAAGCTATTGAAAGAAGGTTGTTTTCTCACTGAGCAAACTTACTAAAAGGCACTGGTTTCCCAGTAGAAACACTAATACTCCTCCCACCCTCTTGTACTCCTAATTAAAGCATTCAAATCCATGCCATACGAAGTAGTGAGGGGGTGGGCAAGCAGAACATTTATTAATCCCATGGCATGAGGGAGCAGTCTCCCTTCAAGTCGTATGGTCCTCCTGGCAGATCAAGTCTCACCTGGACAGATAATTTCAAAAAAACTTTGAGAAATGCAAAGCTCCATTGCCTGTAATATATGAGTTCCCTTTGCTTTTCTCAAGTCTAACTCTATATTGTATTTGTCAGCTGTGCTTGGGATTCTTAGCTGGAAAAAAACCCACCAACACAAAGACCCTGAGAGTCTGGGGACATTCAGATCTCAGTCAGTATTTTGGGCTCATCTCTAGAAGTGCAATGCAGAGACTGAATGTTTGTTGGCAGCTTTTTCCTTCTCCAAGACACAAATGCTTCCTGCTGGCACCAAGCACACACAGAACATGGGGAAATAAAAACTAGAGGAGGCAGCACTTCACTAGGTCACTGAGTATGTGAGATATGGGAGTTGAGAAACAGGATTTTCTTGGTGATGTTAACAGAGGTGAAACCAAGATTGATTCCAACTCACTTTTTCAGGGATGGGGAATTTGGAAAACAATAACGGGGACTGAGAAGTCCAGGAGAAAAAAAAAAAAAAGAAAATTAAGAATATTAAATCCATCCAATAACCATTTCCTCAGGCATCCCCTGATCCCCTAATCAAGATTAGCCTGAAATGCAGCAAGGTGCAGCTGGAGGTTGTAGGTTATTCCATTTTTTGTTTGTCTTAAAAGTTAACAGAGATGAAATCAAGAGACAACAGAAGTATCAATATAAAGGGTATCAAATGTGCTTAGCAACAATTTGTAAGCAAACATCAGAGCCTAGCTTGTTATCTACACATGTAGGGCATGTCAAACAATAACACCTCCTCCTACACTGTATGCCAGAGCTGTCACCATCAATTACCCATACATGACAATTTTTACTTTTCATAACCTGGGTGGAGAGAGGTTCATCTTATTTACAAATCAAATAATAAGTCTCTGTACTTCAAAGCATTTTTTTCTCTCAGTCTCTTTCTCTTTTTTTTTTTTTTTGGACTGACTGTGCTAGCCTTGCTTGCTTTTGCGCAACTCAATAATTTCCTTTTTTTTTTTAGCTTGATTAGCTACATTTCACTTCCTTTACCATAATTTTGTAGTTCATATAACAAGAACCAGGCCACCAGACAAGGAGAACATCTTCACTTTGCTCCAAAGACCATTCCTTCCCCCCTACCCCATGGTTATTTGCAGCCCTTTGCTCCATGCTCTTCACCACCACCCACCACTCCCAATCCACACCTTGGGTGAAAATCTGAAACGAGTGGCACCATCACAAATCTGCAGTACTGTTGTACCTTATCTCAGGTTACCGTGCATTGTACAGCAACTGATTGTAGTACCTTCATAAAGCTGCTTTCTACCAGATCTCTCAACAAACTTCTTGGGAGATAAATGAACTTGTGATATACACGTGTCACTGCTTGGTTACTGAGCAGCAGCTAAACCTGCTTTTAAAGGTTGTGAAGGCTAAAGCTTTATTTAGAAGCATACTGTATAAATCTGGAGAGTGATTTATGCTGGGGTGCAGTATAAATGCCAGTCTTCCACTGTCATGTCTTTCAGCACGTGAAAATCATGCAGGTTTCTGTTCCCACTCTGCAGAACTTTTCAGACTATGTACTTGTCATTCAGCATTACAATAGCACAAAGCTGGAATAGAAGACGGCCAACATTTACTCTCTTTTACAAATATATTAACCTTTGTGTAAGACAAACAAAAAGGACTGTTTAAAACTACAGTTCTTGCCAAGGACAGATGCAACCAAACAAAGGGAGCCTTTTTACCAGACCTAAGCAAATGGAGAAAATGAAGAGATTAATGTTTATGTAAATTACTATTTAAACAAGAAGAATTTCTGATTGCTCTTTTATTTTATATTTCAGAGGCTGAGCAATCATATTTTTAGATGTATCCTTTAAATTAGCAGCTGCTGAACTGGTAGCACCGTGTGTATAGATTTTCATTGTACCATAATTTTTCATATGTATAAAGCTCTAGAAAGGAAAGTATATTATATTTATATAGTTACAAGCAAATCACAGTGTCAAAGGTGTTGGCATGAGCACTCTCAAACTATGTTTTCTGCACAAAATTAGAGCAATTTACTCTAAAAACATCCTGAGAAACTGTATGTAAGCTGGTGAACTACACAGACATTAAAATGTTTAGTTACATTTTCATCTTTCTGCAGCACATTGCGTAATTCCTGCTTGCTTCTCACAGCATCATCTTCAATGTATACATGTGGAAACAAATCCAAGTTAGATATTTCACTATTGTCATTGTAAACCTCAGCTTGGAGACGATGTATCACAAAATGGTTCTAAAGGCTGTTTCTATTTTTGTGGATATGATATAAATTCAAATAAAACACTCATGAAAGAAATTTTCTGATGAATGTTCATCTTCACTTTTTTATGCCTTGAGATTGGAAGTGACTTCTTTCAATATTGGACAATATTTCAAGATTGGCGAAAGGACTGATGTAATTACCACAAAATCCAATAGCATAAATTCGCTGACATGCTGAATAGCCCATCTATTGTGAAGATACTGGATTTCCCAAACCTGTTTTATGTCTCACAGGCCTCGCTGGAATACTTGATTGTGTCGACACAGCTAGATTGACTTTCTTGTTCGACTGCTAAACTGTACAAAGGTCTTACTTCAGCACTGATTTAACTTCAAGCTATTTTGAAGTGTGTGCAAGGGCTAGGCTGATTAAGGATGCCATTACTCACACTGAGCATTTCCTTTACTGAATCAAAGCAGCTGAAACTATGAAATCCTGTCCTTCGTGTTATTTTTCCATCTAAGTGGTGGCTACAAAAGCGCTCAATAAACAAAGAGAACATCTCTCCTGATTTGGTCTGCAGCTTGAGGGAAAAAGGTGAAAACCCTAAAATTAAGAGAAAGTCAAAGTGGGATCGTCTGGCATTTGCACTCTGGCGGACTGTGGCTGTATCGGTGCGGTGCCTGGACCTGCCATGAGCCAGCCTGCGGCCCCTGCCACCACCTCGTGTGGTGTCCCTAGCTGATGGGCAGCGCGGGGCACCACGGTAGTACAGTGTGGCACATCTGCTGCGGCGACTTGTGCCTGTCGCTGTGCCAGCATGTCTGGAGTCGGGCTTGAATCTCAAACTGGGAGCTTCACTGCAATGGGACACGCCGCACTGTCATCCTCTATAATCTGCAAATGTGCTTAATTTTAAGCAAGCGAGTGATTGCACTGCATTTGAAATTATGTATATGGATGTTTGAGGATAGTGACTTTGCAAGTGTTCAGTTTATATTGAATCAGCCTAGATTCAAACCCAGAATTTCAAGGGGCTCCAGCATCATGTCCACCTAAGTAGGAGAATATGTTTGAATTTTAAATAGAGCTACAACCGTCATGTTTAACGTGCAAAACCAGGCCAGTGCCCTGAAAGGGTTGTCATAGTTTGAGAACTTGGGAGTCCCAAGCCAGGTTTCAAAAGGAATTGGAACCATATTTTAAGCAAGTTCAGACTGAATTTTAAATAAATACACAGCTGGTTATTACAGTAAATGGCCAGGCCTTTCGTTTCAAGCAAGCTGAGGCCAATATTTGAGACAAACGAGAATATTATTTGGAAACATAGAAATAATGCACACTTAAAAAAACCCAACTCTTTTTGGCTGAGACTTAAAATCAAGCAAAACTTCAGCTTTCAGCTGCATTCTAAGGCCATATGAAATAAAAATTCAAGGCAAAATTCAGAGTTTGCAAATCCTATGTAAATTGAGAATAAGTAAGAGGAGTACTGTAAACAGAGTCTACCAAGCCACATCTAAACCTGATACAAATTTGTGGGCATGACTGCATCAAGTACGAGTGAGAACTGCTTCAGGTAAGTGAAATGTGGTACTGCAGAAAGACGAGCAATTAAGGGTTACCAATACTAATAGCTACCAAGAAGTGTAAGTGGGATAATTATAATAATTTGAAAGATAGATTATCTATCTGGGTTTTCAGCATTTGCTCCCTTGCGAATGGAGCTTTGCACAATGCAGTCCAAGTTCTGAGCTTTATATCAGCCAAGAATTTCCTCCAACAACCAGTCTTGCTGACTTTCCCTAGATATTTAGCTCCTTCAGTCACCTGACCGGTTTCAAAACATTAAAATGTTAGAGGAAATAATAGAGAAAGAAAAAAAAAAAAAAAAAAAAAAAGCAGGAGAAAGAGACCGAGTAGTTGGCCAGGTTTTACTGCACTGAACAGTTTTGTGTGGAAATACAAAGCCTGTATGCACAGAAAAGTTGATGACATCCAAGTCAGTATTTATAGTCTTTCCATCAGAGGTTGGTTGCAAAAATTAGACATAAATTAGTGTTTAGAAGTCTAATTATAACTGTAAGGAGAACAAAAAATTAGAGCAATATGCCTATGTGCGCTGCATAATCTCGTGACCCTAAAAAAATATTTAATTATGAAAGTAAAATGAACAAAGCATTATTTCTGCCGAACAATTTCCCCCCTCTGTCTTCAGAATGGTATGATAGTCTCCTTTGCTTTCATCTCCTTTTGAATTTTCAACAATAAGATTCAGTCTCAGCACAAGGAATGAAGAGGGAGACGGATGATCTGTGGTGGTGTAGCAGGTACTGCAAATCAAATAGGCAAAGTAAAGCTTCTTCTTCCTAAGTTTTTTGGTTCCTCATTCAGCATTTATACTGTTCCTGGGAACAAGGTGCTTTGTGTGAGGGTGGGGATAAATTTAGTCTAAATATGTAATGTCACTAAAATGAAAAGGAAAAATAAAATTGTTTTTAAGATTGCAAATGTTTCTTTTTCTGCAACTGAGGTTCTAATGTGTCTGCTCCAGTCAGTTACTATACCACGTAGTATAGTTTTTCTTGAGACGGGACTGTTAACTTGAATAGCTAAATCTGTTTTCAAAGGGCTGATTATTTCTGTGAGAAATTTGGAACGTGATCAATTATTTACATTTTGATTTAAATAACTCTGTATTGTTTCTGCAGGAAAAGCCTAACACCAAGGTATGTTTTACAAGAGAATTTTAATGTTCAAAAGCTCTCATTGGTAAATTTTGTTACTGAAAACCAAACAGATTTCCAACACAGCACAGAAATAACACAAAATAGAACAGGATGACAAAAAGTTGTAATTTTATTTTTAACTTTTGAGAAAAGGTTATGTAGTAACCTCCTTTTTGTCATTTTGTTTCTGCCTTTTCCCTTACAGTCATTGCACCAGCAGTGAATCTGACTTAATGGAGTCACCCTTTAAAAAATATTATGTATTTTCTATATCCTATTGAGCAGATGAAGACAGAGAGAAATTTTAATTACTGACAGCACTTGTTGAATACCTTTCTCTATAGACACATATTTGGGACATATGCATGCTGACATATCCTGGATGGGATGCTCCCACAGGAACTGGCTTGCCTAAATCTCTCGAAGAAATTGTTACATTAATACAATTCAACTAAAGATCTGTTAAGAAAACCATTCAGCAATGATAATGTAAATTCAAGCCTGGTGAGAAGCCCCACAGGTGGACAGACTGTCAAGGGAAGCTCCAGGAGGGGTATTGGTGACACGTTTGTACTCCCCCAGTGACTCGCCTGTTTTAAGAACTTCCAAAGATAAACAGAGTGGTGAGCACCTTTAATCATGAAGCTCAAGACTCTCTGAAAATCCCATGCTCACTATGTTGGCATCACTAGCTCAGCATTCAGCTGCCCCTCACGGAAAGTTTGTTCCAGGTTGAGGTTTTTCTAGGAGAACCCTGTTAATGAAAATTTCTAAGTAAAAATCAACCGCACCTGGCAGTTAGAATTGTATTTTGCATAAAGTGTTACGGTTCGCAAGCAGATCTGACATAAGCAATTACAGCTTTTTATTATAATTTAACTAATTGAGATCTGCCCCATGAATTTTACATCCTGATGGATCATTGCTGCTGCCTTGCTTCCCGCCCTGTCTACCACATCACGTTTCACTGTTAGCCCCAGTGCGTGCCCCTAACATCTCTCTGACACGGCGTTTGATCTGAAGCATTCCTTCGAATGCCAGGTGGGAAAAGGGGAAATCTGGGGTCAATCGACAAAAATCTCAACACTGCAAATTGTTTTGCCTCTCAAATCTTGTCAAGGGGAGACAGGCTGTGCCAGAAGTGCAGTTTCTATTCCTAGAGCTGGCCTGCAAGGCCCGCTCAAGAGCAACACAACATGTGCTTTTGCCCCATGACTTTGCACACAAGATTGCTGCATATGCAGTACTTCTTGGCCATGGGGAAGCAGAAGCTCTTCATAAATGTGTTTCAACTGGTGTTATATATTCTATGTGTGTCTTGTACTTGATTTTTCATTTGTATCTGAGCCTGCAGTTTTATGGCACTCAAGATGTTGAAAGAGATTCTGCTTCTAGTGATTTAGTTCAAGTGACTTATTAAGTCAATCAGATCACAAAATGAGATTAGCAGGTGGGCTATTTATTGCAAATATCATTTATGGTGAAAATCACTTCATTTCCATTGGCAGATGCTTCTTGACTGATCCCAGATTTTTACATAAGTATAGGATACGCACTAGGATTTCCTCATTTCAGGCTATGGGTATTTCAGTGAGGAGTGAATGACTTTTCAAGCAATGATCTCATTATCGGTGACACATCTTGTGAATTTTGCAGAGGAGCAACCCATCCCTAAGCATGGTGCAGAGACCATCATAGCACAAAGGTTCTCTGAAAGCCTTTCTTGGAATTGAAGGTGTTCAGGGGCTGACCACGACACCTTATAAGCTTATCTTGAAAACTTCGGGCAATAATCTGACCTGCAGCACTGTGTGGCAAGGAATTTATTGTGCTTCACAATTTTCGAGGGAGGGCTGCAGGATGGCTCCATAGCAACCAAAAGGTGAGGAAAAGTGCTGCACTTATGCAGGCTGCAGCCTCTGGAGACTGTAGGATTCACTGTGTACAGATATTTAGTGCCACTGTACACCCTCATCTACCAGGCTGTGGGTCTTGCACTTCTCAGATATGCTGAGCAGGTGTAGGCTGAAGATTTTTAATATTCTTGGGGGAGCACCCCAAATGCCATGACTGTGAGCGCTTCAGAAAGATCAGGAGACTGATGGGACTGTTGAAGCTCCTGGAGGTGATGCTGCCATGGGGACGCTGAGATACAGCCCTCCACTGCAGGTCATGAAGTGTAGTTGAAGAGTGGATCCACCTTCTCCTTCAAGTTTTGCCAGTTTTGCTCATTGTCAGCTCCTGCCTCCAATCCTTTCCCTTATCCCCTTTTCCCAAGTAGGACAGATATAACATTGCACATCAGCAGGAAGAGTATGACTAGGGAAAATGTGGGCCCACTGCTGAATGTGGTGGGTGCCCTGGTGACAAAGGACACAGAGGAGGAGTTTCTGAATGCCACCTTTGCTTCAGTCTTCACTGCCAAGGCCGGCCCTCCGGTTCCCCAGACCGTGGAGGCAAAAGAGGAAATCTGGAAAAAGGAGAACTTCCCCTTGGTCAAGGAGGATCATGTTAGAGATCACTTAAGCAAACCTGACACCCACAAATCCATGAGCCCCGATGGGATGCACCCCCAAGTGCTGAGGGAGCTGGCAGATGTTATTGCCAAATCACCCTCCAACATCTGGGAAAGGTCATGGAGAACAGGAGAGGTGCCCGAGGAGTTCAGTAGTCAAAAAGGGCAAGAAGGACGACCCAGGAAACCACAGGCCATGAACCTCACCTCCACCCCTGGAAAGGTGATGGAACAGCTCATCCTGGAGGTCATCTCTAAGCATGCAGAGGAAAAGAAGGTCATCAGGAACAGCCAGTGTGGATTCACCAAGGGGAAATCATGTCTGACCAGCCTGATAGCCTTCTATGATGGAATGACTGGCTGGGCAGACAAGGGGAGAGCAGTGGATGTTGCCTACCTTGACCTCAGCAAGGCTTTTGACACTGTCTCCCATAACATACTCATGCATAAACTCAGGAAGTGTGGACTAGATGAGTGGACAGTGAGGGGGACTGAGAACTGGCTGAATGGCAGAGCTCAGAGGGTTGTGATCAATGGCAGAATCCAGCTGGAGGCCTTTAGCTAGTGGTGTTCACCAGGGGACAGTGCTGGGTCCAGTCCTGTTCAACTTACTCATCAGTGCCCTGGATAAGGGGACAGAATGTGCCCTCAGCAAGTTTGCTGATACAGAACTGGGAGGAGCAGCTGACCCACCAGCAGGCTGCACTGCCATTCAGCGAGACCTGGGCAGGCTGGAGAGCTGGGCAGAGAGGAACCTCACAAAGATCAATGAAGGCAAGTGTAGGGTCCTGCACCTGGGGAGGAACAACCCCACACACCAGCACAGGCTGGGGACTGACCTCCTGGAAGGCAGCTCTGCCAAGAAGGACCTGGAGTGCTGGTGGGCAGCAAGTCGCCCACGAGCCAGCAGTGAGCCCTGTGGCCAAGGAGGCCCATGGGACCCTGGGGTGCATTAGGAGCAGTGTGGCCAGCAGGTCAAGGGAGGTGATCATTCCCCTCTGCTCTGCCCTGGTGGGGCTGCATCTGGAGTGCTGTGTCCAGTTGTGGGCTCCCCAGTTCAAGAGACACAGGAAACCACGGGAGGGGGTCCAGCAGAGGGCTGCAAAGATGGTGAGGGGACTGGAGCATCTCCCTTGTGAGGAAAGGCTGGGAGAGCTGGGCCTGTGTAGCCTGGAGAAGAGAAGACTGAGAGGGGATCTTATCAGCTGCTACAAATATCTTAAGGGTGAGTGTCAAGAGGACGGGGCCAGGCTCTTTTCAGTAGTGCCCAGCCACAGGACAAGGGGCAATGGGCTGCAACAAGAAGTTCCTTCTGAATAAGGAAGACCTTTACTTACTTACTTACTTACCTTACTCAAAGAGGGTGACAGAGCACTGGAACAGGCTGCCCAGAGAGGCTGTGGAGTCTCCTTCTCTAGAGACGTTTCAAACACATTTGGACTTGACTCTGTGCAACCTGCTTTGGGTGAACCTGCTCTAGCAGGCAGTTTGAGTAGATGGTCTGCAGAGGTCCCTTCCAACCCTGACCATTCTGTGATCCTGTGACTGTAGTCTTACGCTGTCTAAGATCCCCTTATTTTCAAAGAAAGCTTAAATAGACAGACAATTAATTAAAAAAAGAGGGGCAGGGGAAACGCCTTGATTTTCATCCTTCTCATGGCAGATAGAATCATAATGTCTCAGGTAATTAACTTTGCCTAAGATGATGATCACTCATTTCAGGAGTATATAAAATCTATGAGTTGCGATGTGAGGCAACCGGCAAGTCTCCATGCATCCTTCTAGCGTTCCCTCTGTACTCTTA
Source organism: Falco naumanni (assembly GCF_017639655.2). NCBI lineage: Eukaryota > Metazoa > Chordata > Aves > Falconiformes > Falconidae > Falco > Falco naumanni. Next base: position 49,139,851 of record NC_054060.1, on the reverse strand, counting down.
TATCTCTCTTTAAATCGTACCTCCTTTCCTGGGGGAAGGCTCACCAGAGCTTATCAGATTCAATTACTGCTGTTTCATATCAATGTTCTCATGTGAAACCAGAATACAAATAAGCCAAGACTGCCTCCATACCCCCGAAGAATTACAAATGCCAATGATTCACCAGTTATTCATGCCAAACCAATATTTTTCAGTATTTTATTGTTCATGAGTGAAACATTTCAGCATGTTCAGGCTGAAATCGTTGGCATGCCAGGAGGCATCTAATGGCAATGGGACTCTGTGCGGGGATGCACAGCGTGTTCAGCAGCCATCACACAACCACATACAGCTTATGGACACTCTGCTTTTCCAGTAGGTTTGGGGGTGAGTGGATAATAAAAGGTATATTTGCATTCAAGGAAATTTAGAGTTAGATGATGAAGCTAATCCAACTATTACCTTTCTGCCACTGGAAGAAGGACACGCTTTGCCCTTCCACCTCCCCAGACTTGCCCTCGACACAGCTTGGCTCCTGCCCGCTGCTGTGACCCCTGCCCAGACACACCAGTCCCCACGGCTCGGGGGCTGCGCGATGCCCCTGTGAGCTAGTGTGCTTCTGCAGAGCTCTGAGCGAGCCGGGCGGCTGAAGGGAGCAAAGCACCCCGCTGGGGCAGCCCCCTCATGCCCACCGCTGCCAGCGGCTGCAGGGGGCTGGCAGCGTGCCAGGCGGAACAGCTCTTTCGTTTTGCTCTGAAAACAGAGACCAAGGGTGGCAGTGCTGAAAATGCGAAGGATCGGAGGACTGCAATAAATTTTGAGGCTGAGAATCACCCTTTGGCTCCCTAAAACCTAAGGTCACTACTTCAGTGAAGTCATCCCCATGCTGGGCTGTGTGCCTGCACCGGTGCGGAGCAGCCCAGTGCTGTCAAGTTTAAGGGGGCAGAACACAAAGACCCATTGTCGGTGTCCCAGGATCTGAGCAAGCGCCACCTCGTCCCAGGTATGTTTTGTTGCCATGAAGCCTGGTCTCCATGAACAGTTGTAACGAGACCTGCTTTTTATCTTTTATTCTATCAAATGTAATTTTTCAATACACATACAACAAAAAGTTATCTGCTGGAGTTTAAACTCCTTTTTTTCTGGTGTGTAGAAAGCATTTGATTCACTATGCACGGATAACCCATTTGTTTATACTCAAGTGAAGAACAAAGTCAGCTAATAAGCTTTGCTGTCACCCTTAATAAATGGTTTCACAAGATAATAGCTCCATGTGGCTACGCCCAAGGGCCATCAGCAGTTTTAAAGCCTCTTTACGTTTCAAGGAAAAGTCACACTGTAACAGCCAGGACACTGTGGGAGAAATAGTACAGACTGACACTTTTTTTTCCCCCAGATGTGAAGGTTACAGGGTACAGGGAACCTGTGGGCAGGGGACCTTTCGGCAGCTCCACCAGCCCAGAAGGGCTGTGCACCAGCAAGCCTTTCTGCAGCCGGGGGGAAGGCAAGGCTGGAAGCGGGGCCTTATCAGATGTGTATTTCCCAGCTCAGCCACCACGTGAAGCACCTTGAGCTTGATTGCAGGTTAATTTAGTCATCGCTTGTTTAAGCTGACTCGAGGTCCCTGCTGGGAGGGCTGCTCTGGCTGCCTGGTCCTGTTGTTCTGTGCTTGCTGGTGCCTGGTGCTAGCCCCAGTGCTGCTGCATGGGCTGGCCCCACTCACTCACAGATTCCCAAAATCAGTCCGAAGTGAAAAAGGGTAAGTTCTTTGGTTGGATCTGTGCATCCTGAGGTCACAGGGTCATCAGTCACAGCCCAAGGGAGAAGGTAGAAACCTGCAGCCAGAGGAGCAGGGGGCGGTGGCTTCCTACCCCTTTAGCAGCTGTTTCCAGTTAGGTCAGTGTGAGCCAGTTTGTGAAACCCCAGGTGATCACCTGCTCCGCAGAGAGGAACTCAGCGGGTATATTATGCTCTGGCAAATAAAGCAATGCTTTTCCTTAGATTTTCTATAGTAATGAAATAATTCTGTGTTTTACCGTGTGTTTGCCATGATGTTTCTTTGGTCTTAAGAGTGCTTTTCTGCACCTGGTAAAGCACAGGAACTGGTGACACTGGGGTGTGAAACTGGGGAACTGCCCCCCACCCCCTCCGCCCCCGATGTAACACAGACTGTGGGACTCCAGGGTGGTTGCAAGGCTCCTCTGCTAAGCGGCAAGGATGAGTTTGTTGAGGAGCTAGTAACACAGGGTGTCAGTTTGGGAAAGATACCTCCCACCAGTGGATGTCCTCACAGGATGGTAAGGAGGTCATATGAGTCACAGGGATCTGTGAAACTCCGGCGTCTGTGCTGCCTGGGAGGGTACATACAGCCCATGCTACCTGGGGAGCAAGGGAAGAAAGGGGATCAAACCTACTGATAACGGGTTTGGGTGTCTGGGGTTTTGGGGGGGCGGGGAGCGTGTATCACCAAGACGAAGAGATGTGTTATAAGTGGCAAAATATAATTAAGAAAAGGAGAAACTGAGAAGACGAATTTTGGTAGTAACGTCTTGACTGCGCAGCTTGTCCTTCGGAAGGGCTGGTGCTGTAGCTGGAGGTGCCTGGGTTGCAAAGCTGCACTGTGCTCGCTGTGCTGCAGTGCACGATTGGAATTAAAAACCATTATGACTGTAATGACTGAAATTGCAGTGTGATGCATCTAGTCCTTTTGAACTCTGGATGCTGCATTTGCATATTAATATCTAAGAACAATTACCTCATGTCTCCTAAGGGAAGTGGCTGAGGCCCCACCACTGAGCACCAGTAGGGCCTGATTTTGAGAGGCAGTGAGCAATCGCTTACCCCGTGAAGAACCAAAATGGAAAATAAACTGCAGATAACAATCTGGTACAGGCAAAGGGATAGCATAGGTGTGACCTATTATGGTCTTTCCATCTCACACTTTTATGATTTGGCTGTATGCATTCCCCTAATATGCTTGTTAAAATAATAAAATTAAAGAAAAAATAAAATACCGTGTGATCAACCCGCACAGCTCTGTTCCTCAGTCAGTTCCCACATCTCCGTTCCTCGGCCCACTCAAAGGACTTGCTGAAAAAAAAAACCAAACAACAAACCCAACCAAAGAAACCACAGGCAGAGTGGATCATTACAACACTGCAAAGGCTTGGTTACAGACAATTAATTTCTCTGGGCTAGATTATTCCCTGTGTTTACCTCTGTCCAAAGGTGCAAGGCAGAATAAATTATCTCCCACCTAATGCTGAGCAGCAGCTACATGCTGGGGTTCACTGCACACGCCTTCCCAAGAGTAAGGACGCAGGGGTCAGGTGGAGTCATCGTGATGCTTCTCTGGCTCAGGCAGTGGGAAAGGGGAGATGGGAACTGCTCTGTGAGGAGTAAAAGATGATTCCAGTAATCAAAAGGAGTAAAACTTGCTTCCAGGAAAAGTCAGGAAAGAAAATATGACTCTCACTGAGTAAATTTGAGGGGTTTTTTTGGAGGCAAGATAGCTACAAGTATCCTTTCAATCTAACCCTACATAAGGAGCTCAAGATAGTAAGAGGTCTGTGGTCTAAATGTTTGGTTAGCAGAAATGGGACCCCTTTATATCTAGGGAGGCTGAGAGGCTGCAGTAGCAGCGTCCATCCTCCTATGCCTGCCAGGCTCTGGTGAAAAAGCAGGCAAATGCACTGAGGGTGCCTTGCAATGGAAAGGGTTAACGTTGAAAGTGTTAAAGTTTTACTATTTTAAGATGGTCTTGAGATGTTGTTTTCTATCTACCAAATGCAATAAAGCTTAAATAATAAATATGACCTGGATCGTTACCTGTGTGTGAAAATGTACCCATGTGATCATCCATGAGCAGTTTCCCAGAAAAAGCCAATGGTCTTCACTATGAAGTCCAAACTTGCTCCAGCACGTGTCCTCTCATTTTCTCAGCAGTAATGCCAGATTTTATTTTCTCCAGCTGTTGTCTTAAGATAGTGGAGCTAGAGGCCTCATTCTTTTTTCCTTCCAAGTGTAATTGTAAATGTGTTTCTCCTGCTTTTGATAACTGCGGTAGTATGCTCATACCTCTGTGGAGTGCTGGGTGGGTGCTTAATAAGGGACTTGTTATGTGTGCGGGAACATGAAATGTGCCATACTGGTTTTGGTCACTTGGGGAGATCTTGCAGTGGATGGTATCAGCCATTTCAGGAGACCGTCCTGTTTATCGCTGCGCCGTGTTGTATTCCAGACTCAAACCTTTCTCAGTGCCTCAGGTGACTGACTGCAGCTGAGGCACTGCGCGCAGAACGCTGACTTACACAAATGCGTGTGTGTGAGAGTGAGAATCAAGCCACAGCACCTCATCTCACTAAACTATTTCTGCAGTGTGATGTGCTTGAAAATACTATTTCTGCAATGCCTTGAAAATAAAATAGGTTAATGTTTTTCTGTTTTATTATACACCTTTATTTTCTGCACTAATATGGAGAAAGCAATAATTTGCCAATTGGAACCAGTATAATCCACAGATGAGACAGCTCAGGTAGTGGTCTCTGGAGTTGTTTGCTGTCAGTTTTATTTAACCAAGTAGAAATCATAGCCCGGGTACTGAGTACTGTAGGCATATAACACAGCTTTAAATCTTGATACATATAGCATGGTATGACAAAGGAAAATTGCTGCTAGTAAGTTTTCCTTGATGTGTGTCCCAGGGAAAAACAGAAAAGAAATACTAATCTTCTTAAATTAATCACAAGTTTTTCCCCCCCTTTTTTTTTCCCCGAAGGCTTGTTACAAATAGGTAAAAGCAGACATAACTTATAACTTCCAAAGTTTTAACATGTTATGTTTTTAAATCTCTTGTAAGCTTTTTTTTTTTTTTTTTTTTTTTTTTTTTTTAATATATTACAATGCAAAAAATTGTTGTTTTTCAGTTTGGAATAGATTTGTTTTCCTTTTTTCACTGTCCCCACCTGACTAGTGAGAGCATTTCAAACTACTGAAACTTTCTCACTGTAAACTTTGTTGGACTTCTGATCAGCGTGCCCACACAAATTAACATCAGCAAAAAAAGAAATGAGACTTCAGACTGCAAAGGTAAAAGAATATGAATTAGATGTTTCACATCAGCTGATCTTTTCGAAATCCATTCAAAACTGCTTAGGATGGTAGGTGAGGCAATCTTTGAGTTATTAACAATGACATTCAAAAAAGAAAAGCAGAGGTCTGGTAAACAGAAAAATACAAATACAGAAACTGTAACAAGGGGTGGTGAGAGGAGGACCAAGGCAAATACAGGTCAGGAAGTAAAACCTCAGCTTTTCCAGAACTATTGCTACAAATTATCAATGCATTTGCAAAACACCTATAAAAACCACAAGGGATTTCCAAGCACCATTCCAACCAATTTTATTCTGTGATAGCACGACAGGGTGACATTTCTTTAGGAATAGGAGAGAGAATGAGCTAAGCTTTCAACTTAATACTGCTTCAGAGGAATCTTTCATTAACAAGCTATAGAAACATGGTCTTCATGAAATTACTTAAAACTGTGTTCAAGCTGGTTGCAAGCTTGTACTTCAAGAGTGATTATTAGTGATTCACTGTCAAACTAAGTTGGATTTAATGTAGCTTCACTGTGATCTGTCATGGGCCAAGTACTAGTCAATATTTTCATTAATGACATTGCTCATTAAAAAAAAAGAGAGTCAACTCACTAAGTTTGTAGGTCATGCCACCTGGGAGACGTAGTAAACCCTTTGAAAGAAAGGATGAAAACAACGATGACACATTACAGAAATTATCTGAAATAAGTAAAAGGCCATTCCAGACAGGCAAAAGCAAAACCAATGGCTCAGTATATTGCACAAACATGCAACAGTTGCACAGGTATGAGATAGTAAATGACTTACTGGGTGGCTGTTTTGTAGAAAAAAAGATTGTAACATTGCAATGGATCACAGGTTAACCATGAGCTGGCAGTGCTATGCTGTTGTGAAAAAACAGATGAGAAAATATAAATAGGTGTGACAACTGTGAGATAACAACACTGCCCTTCCAGCCTACTCAGCAGCAGTGAGACCAGCTTTAGCTACAGTACCGTGTCCAGCTTTGGATGCCCTACTTCAAAAAGAAACCCCGAACAAAACAAAACCAACCAAAAACCAAAGCAAAACCAGGAGCCTGGTAGCACAGCAAGAAGGGCTAGAGATGTAATTGACATGCTTTGTGAGGAAAGATTAGAAAATTGAGGTTATTTCACAAAAAGATGGTAATAGTCTTCAAACATGTAAGAAGTTGTCAGAAAGAAGATAAACCCTCCCCTATTTCCAGTGAGACAAAATGAGGAATAACAAGCCTAAACTATAGCAAATGAAATTCAGGTTAGATGTATGCAAGAGGTTTGCGATGGGACGGATAGGAATCCCAACAATAGACATTTATAAGAACAAGTCGGACCAGCATCTTCTGGGAATTACATAACTGCAGCTGATCTTTCCTTTGGGTGAGGGATTGACTGGCATGATCTTAGATCTCTTCCAGCTTGGCTTTTTGTGATTCTGCAATATGTCTTCGCAAGTCATGTAGGTTTTGATGAAACATGAATATCTCTATGGAAAAAATAATTTTTTTCAAAAATTTTTTTTCAAATATAGCTTTTTCAAATCTTTTGGCCAAGCTGCATGCATTGACAGTTTGTAAAGTTGCCTTTTGTGTTGTATCCGGTCACTTACTTCTATATTCTGCAAGAAATTACAGGTGTTTCTGGGACAGAATAGTAGCACGTGGACATTCCAATTAAAGGAGAGTATGTGCAAAACTCAAAGTGGCCACAGAGGCCGAGAGGGAGAACAGAACACAGTGACATACTCTGAGTTACATTTGAGCCTCACCTATGTAACCTGCTAGGTAATTGTTTACTGTGTACTGTTTCCCTGCAGGGAAGTGATAAAGCAAGTTCAAGTTTTAAAAGGAATTAGGAGAGGTTGTTGATGTCAAATTGTGGGGAGCATTAATCTAGATTGGCCTACACTTCTACATCATGCGCTGCAAGTAACTGCCCTTCTATCTACGGAAAGATAAGACAAAAATTTTCCTAAATGCATATAACATTTATATAGCCCATCCCGATGTACTATCCTAAAACACCTCCCAGTCCTGTCCTTGAAATATTGCTGCCAGAGACAGAAGTAAAATTATCCTTTTTTTACACACTGTTTATACACAGAAAATAAAACCAAGATCTGTTTGGTGTTTTTGGGATGCTTGTGTACTTGTGTAGACTTGAGCTGAAGCAACGTCATCAGTCATGCAAATAGAGACATCCTGAATGCGAATGCATCTACCAGATGCCAGATACAGGCAGCTGCCCTGCACTGGGATTATTCTTTCCTTTCATTTACCTGTCATGAGGCACTAAACTTCCTAGTGGAGGCACTCCCATTTCTAGTGAAATGCTTTTGGTTTTGATGAAAGTGTTAAAACAATATGGCTTGATTATTTTTTATCATCTTTCTGTTGGTTTAAGAAAAATTCTTATGAAAATTTGCCAGTCTGTGCAAAATGGATTGTGGTAAATGAATAGTGCGAGATCTTAGGAAAAAAAAAACCAAAACACAACAAACCAAACCACCAAAACCAACCAACCAACCAATGAAAAAACCACCACCACCCCCCAAAAAAACCCTGGAAAATGCAAAGTAACTTAAACATTTCTGGTTTAACAGGAAATCCTGTTGATCTTGTTAATCAGCCTGTCAAGTTGGGTTGCTTTTTTTTTTCCATGTACAATTCAAACTTTTAGCCATTCTCATACTTCTTGTTGACCAGTGGGAGACAAAGGAGTCCCAGTGGAAGGTGGATATGTGGAAGAAACGGTTTCAAAAGAAACAAAACAAGCTAAAGGAGTTTATGCTATTTTATTTTTTTCCTTTCACATACCATGTAGATCATATCTTCAGCAACACTTTCATTCTCTGGTATCATTCTCCTCTAGCTTCAGTCTTCAGTTGAGTTCTCTATAAGTAGCTTAAGATAAGAGAAGCTGGGAAATCTCACCTGCCACTGAACTTCCATATGACTATCAACAAAGCAACAAGAAAAGGAGATCTAGCCATCCAGAATACAGCTGATACAAAGAAAATACATTAACATCAATCTTCTGAGTAATGCTTGGTATTTAGGGAGGTAGTAACAAAAGACTGGCTGCAGCCTACCAAGACTAATCACCTGAGGATCACCTGTAGTCAGTGAAAGCTTTTTGTGTTTGCATTTGAGTTTGAGACATGCAGATGTGATGTCTGTGTTGAGTCAGCAGACAAACTTGTTGCTGGTAAGCAGCCCACTCCGAACAGCACCCCAGGAGGAATAAAAAAAACCTATGCAAAACATATGCTGGTTCTGGTGTCAGACCAGATCAGTTTGTAGCAACTATAGGTAAGTGCTAACAACTAATTTCCTTCATACTACTAAGTTAGTCCTACTACTTACAACAAACCTTGGTGTTTGGAGAATTTCAGTGCAAAATCAAAAGAGGGAGGATGACCCAAGAGTTTACAAGATGGAAATGTCTTACTGAACTTGCCAGACCACAGCAAAAAGGATTCTGGAGATCTGGAATGACTTGGCACCTGGTACTGTCATCCTCAGGCACATGAAATGATGTGGGATTTGGATGTGTCAGGAAGCAAGGGCTGATCCTCACGCTGCTATCTTCTAAGGATAACTTGCTGTCTTCCTGATGCCTAATAGGAACTGGGATATGCCTAATCAGACCAAACAAAAGATGGAGAGATTAAACTGCAGCATTAGTATGCAGTAATGAGATGAGTGGAGAAGATCTCTCACATGCAACAGCTTAATTTCCATGCTTACATGATTTGCTTCTTTATTAAGTCCACTTGAATCAGCATTTCATCTAGGGAAATTAAATGTATGTGGAAGAACAGCTGGCATCTTGACCACAAGCTAAGCTATGGATGCGGATTTAAATACACAAGCCTGCAGAATTAGACGTTACTAATTAATGAAACAGAGCAGAAAAAAACATTTGCATATACTTACCTTTGCCAAAAATGTTACAGAAATCCTGAAATGTAAATGAAGAGTACTGAAAAGTTGTAAGAAAGCAGAGCAATCACCAAATACAATTTCTCTGTTGCTTTCACCATTGCAGGAGAGTGGCAGAATTCTCTGCTTATAATTATGATCCTCACAGATTTAAGACTGTTACTTGTTATCTGACATTCTGGGAAAGATTTATAGCTTTGGAATACTCCTGTCCCCTGCTCCAGACCAGAAGCAGTCATGATACTTTGGCATGAAATGTTCTACTTCTAGAAACTGCTAAGGTGAAATTTTGCCTATGATTTCTTTGCAGATTTCATGGTAATTTTAAAATCAGCTCTTGCCTCACCCCTCCTCAACCACAAGAGACAGGAGGAGGGATGGAGAGATGGTGCTGGGGACGGCGGTCCTGTTAGGCAGCACCTTTGTGCACCGGGGATGATGCTACCGTGTCGGCACCATCTGGCAGTTTCAGTCATTCCTGACAAGGGCTGTGAATTGGATCTGACTGCTGCAGATGAAAGACTCCGTATCCCAATTACTCACTGCTCAGCTATACAACACACCCAAAGTTGTCAATTTGTAGTAAAAACACATTCTGATCTTGATTCTCTGGAAAGAGGGCAATTTGTTAACTGTGAACTGATAGGGTTGCCTCTTGTCATACCAAATAGTTCAGATTTGTAAATTCACTGTGGCACAGAAACTGGAAACTTCCTTAGGTTAGAGTTTTCCCTTGCATTTATAGAGAAGTCACCTGGAATCGAAGCTGTGATGTGACTTTTCACCATGGATTTCAACTGAATTGTCAGTGAAAAATAATGATTTAGGGGGCTTCCAAGTTGGTTATGGGAGAAATCTTCACAAACAGCTATTTGCATTCATATGAAGTGCTTCAGATTAATATGTATTTAATTATGAACTGATAACAGATTTACTTTGCTGTTGTAAAATGAAGTTGTAGAGGCACATGCAGAATCAATCATCACAACTGACTGAGAAACCTCGAACCCTTCCCAGAAGCTGACGAGAAGGGGTGCACAGGAATGCCAGGAGACGCGCTTTGATAGGTGAAGTCAAAGTAAACGCTCTGCTCCGAGCACCTCAGGGCCCCTGTCACCCACGGAGCCTGGCCTGGCGGAGAACAACGGGCTTTACTGGAGGCAGATCTGCACATTTGCATGGGCAGGGCAGGGGCTGCCCGGGGCCGGGTGGGCAGTGCCAGGGTGAGCATGGTCCTGTGGCTTGTTTCTGTTATTCTGACCCATTTCTGTTCGTCATATGGAAGAATATAGTCTAAACAAAAAGCCAGGCAGATAGGTGAAATTAATGAGGTAATTCAGACTAGCAGTGGAAGAATTTTATAAGTGAACACAGTTGATCAAGCGTTTGACAGGTTTTCACAAGAAAGCATCAGAAAACTGTTATTTTTTAAATGTTGAGGGGAAAGATTTGGCGAAGTGAGCACAGGTCACTGGGGAGCTGCCCTGGGATAACACGTGTGTCTCTGTGGCCTTTTGGATGCCTCTGAGCAAAATCCCGGGAGTGAGAGCCTGGTGGAGGCTGGGAGCCCGGGCACTTGCTGGTACCACAGCATTTGCTGCAGAGTCCCTGCCGGTCACACAAGCTTGCTCCCCACCCCCGGTGCTCATTCGGCAATGCTATGGTCGCTTTTGAATCAGATATTAGCTGGAGTTTTTTGCCTCAGGTGACTTTGTGTCTCTTGGTTTACAGGCTGTAGTCATGCGTGCTCTCGGCAATGACGGGGCGCTGCTGTGTGCGGAAGGTGTAACTGATGGCTTCATGTTCTTGGTTCCTTGGGTTCAGATCCTGCCTTTCCTTCCACATGAGCTACAGAATGGTGGCTGGCAGCATAACCCAATGCTTACCTTGATATCTGGGTGCTAAACCAAGCACCTGGCAGGTAAACCTTTGGCCCCTAGTAACTGTCCCCTCTAGTTTCTGTATATAAAAATGTAATTTTCTTTTTGTTTGTCATTTTCTTGCCTATGCTACATGTGGTGATGCTAAAGCCAAGTTAATGAGAAGACAGTGAAGTTGCAAAAGGAGTCTGTTTATCTGATCATATTTGTTTTCCCTCGCTGTTCTGTTAAAAATAATTATATGTGATTTGTAATATTTGTTGTAGCCTGGCAAGAGGTATAGCAGCAACAGATCAGATTCAATCTGAGATGAAGCCATCATCCTCAGCTAATGTGTGTGGGAGAGGCACGCAGACAACTTTTTCAGCCCATTTATTCAGTTATGTAATGGCCTTTTAAACATTTTCCACTTCTGGTCTCTATTTAATTTTAAGCCACAATGGTTTATTGTAAATCCAAGCTATAACATATCAGACAGCTCAGCCATAAATCAGACCAACCTTTGGTCCTCATGCATTTCTTCTTTTAACGAAATAACTAAATGTCCATTACCTGCCCTTTAAAACGAGCCTTGAGAAAATAAATCACTCATGTTACTGCATAGAACAAAACAGTTCAGAAAGACAAGGTCTTTGCCCATAACAAATGCAATAAAGATTTAGAAACTCTTCCTTTTAAAAATATTTCCACTCACCTTTTGTGTTATCTGGTTTTGTGATTGAAAGAGAAAACACGGTGGGGAAAATCAGTCTTGCAGTATAGCTTTCAAACTCTCGACAGCCGGGAGCCCTGGAAGGCTCTCTTTGCAGCATCTCCATGTGTCTCATTGCAGGGAGTTTGGCTTGGTGTCTAAATTAGAGTATTTACTGAACTAAGCAAAACCTTGGCTCCACTGTAAACCCGTCATAGCGGGAGTTTCAGCAGCGTGTGCTTCTTCATTTATCTTCAGTTTCGCACTTCACTCTTTGTTCATCTTTCCCTGTCACCAAGTGCCTAATGTAGCAATCAAGGATTTAACCTTTTTTGTTAGACCTGTCAAAGGTGAGTTACGTTATTCAGGCTCCAGCCTTAGGAGTCAATACTTTTCCTTCCAACCCTCCTCCTCCCTCTAGGCCCCGCACAAGAGGCATGAACCGGAAAGCAAACCACAAAGATGGGGCTCTAAGGAACATAACCCAAACCCTGTGGTTTCCACCGAAGAGAAACATAGCCCAGCGTGGGCTGTGGTGGGTTATGGAGTGCAGTCAGGCCCCTCTGCAATGTGCACCCCATACATCTCCCCCCAGAACGAGCAGAAAAAGTGAGCAAGGAACCTGGTGATGCCAGTAAGAGCTGTGTTTATAAGAAAAGCATCCTGGTGTGCTGAGCCCCCCCCCCGCGTTGGAGCCAGCAGGTTCAGCTGGGGTGCAACTGAGGGTGCAGCGCAGGGGTGCCCTGGGTCACTGTGGGCAGCCAGGCTGGGTGCTGGAAGCAGGCTAGCTGCAAAATTAGTACAGACCCTCTACAGAACTGCCTGTGCACAGCACCTGGTGCAGCACAGAGGCATCCCAGGTGGTTTTACACTTGCTCCCAGGGTTGTTGTAGCTCCTTAATTCGCAACGTTAATATCTCGTATCATCAGGTGGATCGCTGCTCTAAGAGTGATGTTGCTTCTGGTGTTTGGACTGGTTTGTACACTTTCACATGGTGCTGCCCTGCACTCTGACAGACAAACTGATCCATCTGATCAGATGTTCTGCCCCTGTAATGGAACAATGAAAGGCACACTCAGTTGTCAATGTAGACAACCCACGTTGTAACAGAATATGTCAGCTGGGCACACAGGTGGACCTGAGGTAGCTTTCATTTAGCCTGCTCAGGTACTGGTGGCATGTGAACTGGGCATGTGTGGCCAGCAGCCAAACCCACCTGGGAAATGGGGTAAACCCCATGGCAATTAGCCCGCGCGGTGCTCTGTGCAACCACAGCTAGACCTGCAAGCTCCAGGTGAAAGCAGCTGGGGTCTGTCTCCATCACGCTGCCTGCTTACACCATTAGGAGGCACCCCTAGTGTCATTGGTGCTCCTGGTGCTGACACCCATGGCAGGAAGGTGAGGGATGGCTGCAGCGCTGGTGAGCCACCTGGTTTCGCATGGATGGCCAGAGCTCAGCCTGACCCTCTCCAACTGCTCTCCAGCTTTTCCTTGAGGTGCACCCCACATTCTTCTTTAATTTCTTCCTCATTAGAAGGGGCACATATGACAGACCTAACACAGACGTTAAGCCTCTACTGGCTAATTGATTGTTCTTGTGGTGCCTCCCTTTTAGCTCCCTTTTAGCTGCAGGCAAAACCGGGGACAGAGGTCAGTCCCCTGCAGAAGGTCTTTGGAGAGGTCCTCCTAAGAGACCAAGATGTCGCTTGGTCCTTCTGCCTGGGTGAGAAGCTGGGCAAGTTCCTCCCATGGCATTTCTGGGGTTCATCTGATCTGGTGAAAAACACACAGATCTTTAAATTCCCAATATTTCAGCCTGAGAGGCTGGTCCCCAGGTCTGTTGGGTTAAGAGCACGGTGCAGAGGGAGAGTGAAACTCCTGAGCCTATTTCTGTGTTAATGAAGACAGACTGTACCCTATATTTCTTCTCTGTATTGACTTTATCAGATTTAAATCTGACGGGTCTGGTATATTTGCAAGAGGCTTGTGTGCATTGTTCTGCTGTTTGGTTTTGATAAAATGTGGTATTGTACTTGATGTTCTTTAGCTACGTCAAACCTTGCTTCATGGCTAATGCATGGCATTAGTCCATACCACAAGTTGTGCAACACTTTGCAGCAAAAATATTGATGCTTCTTGGGATTAAGAGTGTTATTTCAGTGTGAGGTTAATGAAAGAAGGGAAGGCAGAATTGGAGGAAGAATAATTTCACTGCAAAATTAATTTGGGCATGTAGATTGTAAGGAAAAAGCCCCTCTACCCATTCAAGCATTATGTATTCTTCTGTTTCTAGGAGCAAATTCTTTTCCCCCAACTTTTCTCTTCAGTTTTACTTTCACACTGAAGCAAAACAGTAGCAATAAAAAAGCAAAAATTTTTGACTGGAAGCCCTTCAGAGAACACATGTGAACAGGGCTAGAGGAGAGAATGGTGAGAAATTTTACAGTAGCTGGTCTCTCTCCTAGTGAGTATTTTCTGTAAAGTCTCAAGAATTGGGACAGTTCAGGCCAGCAGGAAGGGTGCAGTGCTTCTCTCACCTGACCAAATTCCTGCAATTCTGCTGACATGAATGGGGTGACACAGTGGCAGTGGATTTGGTCCGTTCTGCACAGAGCTGGCACCTGGATGTAATTGCTCGGGGAAGCTCCGACGGGAACTAAACGTGCATGGCCTCTGTGGCTCTATCTGAGATGCTCAATTAAACAGCGAGGAAACACTTCTTGCTTGATCATTTATACCACTGCAGTCTCACAACATCCCTGGCACGTGTTTTGCCACTTTCTCGAGCAGCTCCCAGCATGTTTTAAGGACTAGCCGCTCCCCACGGGAAGCCTGTTGGGGGCAAGGGAGTCCGATGGCCACAGGGACCGCAGGGCTCGGTTTGCCTGCAGGGGCGTAGTGGCAGGATCTGCAAAAGGAGTGTGCTTTGTGGTCCCAGGGAAGCAGGGGGGACAAAACTGGCTGTCACTTGGGCACCCCAGGCCGAAGGCTGCCTTTTTAGCTGAGACCTTGGTGAGCTGGCAGCACTGGGGTTTTGGTCTTTGGGGCACGAATGTGAGGTTGTTTCCCCGCCAAAGCGCAAAGCTTCTTCCTGCCCTAGTAGTGCCAAATTTTTTTTGCTCCTCATATTGCCTAGCCAAGAAGGTCCCACACTCTGGAGGGCAAGGACGAATGCAGATGAAATTTCCCTGCTTACAGGAGAGACGCTGCCTCCGCTTCCCTAGGCATCGGCAGGATAATGCTCTTGCATCCACCCTTTGGACTCTGATTCAGGAGCTCTACCCATTCATGCTGGGTTGATCAAAGAGATTAGCAGCATGATGGGCTGCCACACCTGTCTGCTGGGGGTTATTGCCCTGCAATGGGGGCGAAGGCAAGGCAGAGTGTCAGCTTCTGATGTACTCTGGTTGTAGGCTGATAAGTGCACACAAATTGCTCTTTTGCTTTTGGTTTGTTACTGCTTTGAAACGTGGCAGTGCATGGCGGTGATTCGCGGCCCCTCAGCTGCAGCTAAAGAAAATTTGAAATGTTATTTCCAGCATAAATTCTTAGAGACTGTTTCTGGCTTTTAATTTATTAATTTTTCACAAAGCCCAGTCTCTACTGAGCTTGGTAGTTGCTACTCTGATATTAGCACTACTGCTACAAACCACAGCAATAACAACAGCAGTGAGTACCTACATGAACCAGACAATGAGTTTATTAGATGCCACAAACACTTTTTATCATGCAATGCAAATGCTTAGGTCATACAGCCTAAATGCCTTGACTACAGCTAAAACCCAGACCATTGGCGTTCTTTCAAAGTATTTCTGAGTATCCACAGAATAGCTTTGGGTCAGAGCATCACATGTCAGCCCAGAGCCAGGCTGTCTGAATCCAGCAGGTCAAAGAGGGATGTTCCACACTTATGCAACAATTTATTCCAGCGAGATCACTCCATCTCACTCTAAAACCAACACTCATACATATTAGAGGAATCTCTACCCACCAGAGTTTGCATGTGGTGTTTTTGCTTATTAAATTCCCGAGTCCTCAGGTCATCATTTGCATTGTGTATCTTCCTCTTTTGGGCTGACAATGTTGCAGTATTAAAACACTGGGGCTAATTGTTCTGCTATTACAAAGGCCTCTTGAAACAAGGTAGGTTTGGAGGGTAATTCAGAGCAGGTGCTTAGTACATGGGAAGTTCAGTTGTCCGAGTAACAGATACCACAAGAGTTTACCGGTTTGGTATTGGCTATATTAGTCTCTAGATGTTTCAAGCCTTCCTAAATAGAGAGACAGCTCAGACAACTTCCATGAGTATCTTCCATATGTAATGCTATGAACATATCATTAATTTATGTTTTGCAAAACTGCACATGTTTTTTTCTGGAGGTAGGTCTGCCTTTATTTTGCTGACACTGTTTTACAGCTGTTAGTATCTTTAGGGACATAGATTCAAAACTGCATTTAAGCACTGTGGATAAGTTGTATTAAAAAGATGAAGGAAGGAAATACTGCAAAATCCAGTGGAAAACTTTTCAAGCCATGCATAAACTTTTTTTTTGGTAGGATGTTGTAACTCATCCTACTGAATATAAAAAATGCTATTGCTGTAGCAGAGCTTCATAGATCTTTTAAAGTTTTTACAGAAAGATTAGCCATGAAATTCTACAGAATTTCCAGGAGGAAAATTAGAATATATGCCTTTATTACGACTATTTGTCCCTAGGCAGTAGTAAGAGAAAGAAAAACTGCAGCCAGTGAAAGGAGAGAAAGCTGAATATCCCTTCGCCGATCCCTTGCAAAATCTGTCCTTTTCCTTTAGTTGCAACTCTTAATCGGTGGCCAAGAAAAGCGAGCAAGGCTGCAGTGGAGTCAAATACAGCAGCAACCGTATAAAGGCCACTGCATTTTAAAAAGTAGCCTCTATATTCATATAACTTAAAGGACTTTTAATGTAAGATTTGATTTGTTCAAGGGAACTTTGTAGTTGCAATCAAAACTGAACAAATCTAGGAATGTAAGAAATTTTACTATACATTATTCATGAAATACTGAGGCAAAACAAGAAGGAAAATTATTGTAGAAATCAATATGAAGGCGTTTAGAGTTGGCTTTTTTTGTGCTTACATATGTTAAAAAAATCTTTTTCTTCTTCAGTAAAATGCGAGTAACATAGGATGAAGGAAAACCTAACTACAATGTGGCAATTCCAAAACAGATCCTGCAGAAGTTGTGCCATGATTTTGCCCTGAAAAAAAAGCTGGAATATCCATGTTTAAGCTAGTCTGTGAAATCTAGTGTTTGATCCAGCTGGATATTCCAGGGTAATTACTTCCATAGAATACCTGAAAAGATGAACTACAAATGCACTGGCAACTGTAGCAATATCCAGTTACGGCATTTGATAGTCAAGCTACATTACTTTATGGTAATTACCTTTGATAGCAATTCCTTGTGTTTATTTTATGTTCACTTTAAAGCAGGCTCATAATAAAGCACGCTCATAATGACATGACTTTTTGTAATTCTATAGATTTACATACTGTACCTCATCAATGCAAAAAACCTTGAAAACCCACAAGAAATAGTCATACTTTTCAGCAGAATGGGTAGAGAAAATGAGAAAGGAAAAAAAAAAAAAGATTTAACAAAAACCCCAAATCACATGGAAATGAACACTTATCTCCATTCCTGCTGTGATGCCCAGATGATTAAACAAGAACTACTTGCCACTTTTTTTGTTAACAGATTGCTTTGCAGAATTATATAAGTTTAGTTCATTACTGAATTGTGAGCTGTAATTAGGGATTTCCTAGGTGCTGTCCAATGACCTGATAATTAATGGTCTTGCAGTGGCTCTCACATTAACCCCTCCATGTGTATATGCTAGCAGTGCAAGTCAGTGTTAGTAGCTAACTGATGGAGTAAAGGAGCTGCAATTACTGCACATGTAGAGTTAATGAAGAGTTATTAATACACTCTACAGTTAGGTACCTGTGAAGAGGAGCTTTCATCCTGATGAGAGAATAATTTTGCAGATAATTTTTCTTTTTTAAAAGCCTGCTAATTTAGCATTTCTTAGTTGATAGAGCCGATCTCCATAAAAATACATGGTAAGAATCTGGTAGAAACGGTAGCTAATTTTGTAATGCTTTTGGAATGTCTTTATGTTACATACATAGAGTGACTACTTTCTAACTGTGAGTTTGGAAATATATGTATATCTGTGTATTATGTGAATGGGTGTATTTATTCATGTCTTTAAGAAAGTTTTTAGAAAAGAATTCAAATATTTATACTAGTTTTAGGAGCATCATAAAGTTAGATTTCTTAATAAATAGCTTGTTTTCTTTCTAGAGGTTATGAATCACATTTTATGTTTCTTAACTACCTAGGAGTAGTTCATGAATAATCAGTCATGCAAAGCTGTCACACTTGGTTAAATAACTCAGTCCTGTTTTTACTGCTTCAGTCCTTTATATCTTTAATTACCTTTATTTAGCTGATATAAATCACCCTAGAACACATGCTCTCCTAAACAGCCCTATTTCTGCACGTATTCTGCAAGTACTGATTGCACTTCAGCCAGAAGTGCAAAACACAAAACCAGTATCTCTTTTTCTTTGGCATAGTTATGGAAACCTTTTATGGAATAGTTTTTATGAAATCTTTTATTGGCATAGTTATGGAATCCTTTTATCTAGAAAGAACTCATTCTTCCCCCCCTACTCCTTCTTAGACATTTTCCTGCATTGGTGTTCTTGCTCAGTTGCCTTCTCATAGAGGTACACACATTTTTGTTTTGCGTGAAGTCCCTTGTAAGAAAATGTTATCTTTTCCAGCACTTCACTACTGGAACAAAGTTCCTTGGGTATGCAGCCCAAAATGCATTAATGAATTTTTCTCCCCTGTTATCAATTGGATCTGTAGTCCTCTGTGCCTAAAGTGCTTTGACTCCAAAACTGCCCCACACACCCAGTCTCTAGCTGACATCAAGGTACTCTATATTTAAGAAAGCAATTCACTCAGAAGGGGTTTGATAACTTCAAACATAAACAACATTACTGTCATAAAAAATGCCCGGGAAAGCCACTTGGCAACCTAACCTACTTAATCGGGTAGTTGTAATGAAAAAGTGATGATGGGTTAAAGTCATGGTAACTAGAAAAGCTAGTTGAGGGCTGCTGAAAACATTCTCAGACTAAGCTGAATGTTACTTTCCATTTATTTTCTCATAATCTATCTGTCACAGCGGTCAGACAGATTTGCTATAATGGCTAGTGTCTGCAGATTAAATGCGATTCATTCTCCAAAATGAAAGGAGTGCATCTTCATGCAAAAAGTTAATCAGGCTCTAAAGATTGTCTTGCAAATCTCCAAAGGAAAGAAGACAGACAAAAACCCAAAGATGACAAACTAGCCAGATTATTTCAGGATGATAATTTAGTTAGATCTATTACTTCAAGTTTTCTCCTCTTTTTTTGAACTTTTCTGTTCAAGGATGACAGCCGATTATAAATATATGTGTATATCTGAATATAAACAAATGACTGTAGCTGAGAAGATGAAGTCAGGTGTCCTATATTTCTGATTCTGCAACAGGCTTGTGACCAAGGACAAGATATTTCATGTTTCTGTGTTTTGGACTACGTAAGCGAGGGTTCAGACAAGCTTTATCTCTCACTTCTTCCCTGTCCCCTCGAGCTTTCATCCTGTTCTCAAAATTTTCCCTTGAAACCTCCAGTTTGTGCGTAATATGGCAACATCTATAAAAACAATATCACCCGTGAAAATACCTGCTAAGGGGTAGCTGTATAACGTCAAACACATCAACAAGTCGTTAGCACCCTAAGCTGATCCATCACCTGACATCAGCGATGCCTGCAATCAGACTGGCAGAGGCTGCTGTTCCGGCTGGTCCTGCTTTTTCAAATTCCTCTTTGCATGTTCACTGCCAACTGTACAAAACTGATACGCCTTTTTGATGAAACAAAGGAAGTATTATTGGACAAGCTTCTGATAACAATATGTTGTTATTTGCATATCTAAATGCTGGCTTGTGAGTAAGTGCTGTAGGCCTGGGAATGGGTGGGTTTCTGTTAGAGTGACTCAGATGGTACCTTTGCCTAGTTCAGGAGCTTTAGTGAATAATAATCACCAAGTACCCTCCCACTGTATGTACACAGATATGTAGAAGCCACTCTTTCCAGTCCAGGGAAACCTTCGTCACTCGGTGTATATATAGGAAAAAAAACATAATAAAAAAATCGAGCTTTCGCTCTAAAGTGAATTTTTCTTGGTGTTCCATGAAAACACTGGTAATTTCTATCACAGAAAGTCCCATGACATTTTTGCAGAGGTTTTTAACCAGGTTTGGAGTTTTTGATACTCAAATTTTTTAAGACTTATGACCACACTTGAGTCCACTTTTTTGACTTTTTGAATGCAAATTTGTCATCTTTACCAGGCCTCAGACAACGCAGCTACCAAGATTGTTTGTGCCTCAATCCGAATAGATTACCCCTTCAGCTGGAATCTAGTTCCAATGTTTTCCCCTTCTTTCGCCTCCCTGTCTGCTTACCTTACCTGCCTTTTATAGCATCGCCCCTCCACCTTTCTAGTGATAAACATCAATGTCCCCTCCAGCTCCCTTCCTTTTGGCTCCTGTTGTGCTTCCAACATTCGATCTGTTTTGCTAACAAGTTGACAAGGCTGCTCCCTTGCACATTACACCGGGTACAGCAGTGCCAACAGTGCAGGGCAGGGGTGCTCTACACCTACTGCTTATTTATTCCCTCCTAACTAAAGCATACACTTGAGAGTCAGCCTGGATAGAACAGCTCCAGGGACCCACCCTTTGCAGGGAAAATCCCAGGTAAAAATCAAAATGCCACAAACCTTTTATGACCTGTATGTAGACCTGCTCCTTGTATAACAGGTGTTTCTGACACTGGAACTTCAGGTGCTTTTTGCACTGCTCCAGGCTTTGGAGATGGTCCAAAGCTGCTCTTGGAAGACCCTGCCGAGACATAGGTGTGTTATGCATGCGATGAGCCATTGTGTCACTTGTCCGTGGTCTCTCTGAACTCCATTGTTTCATGAAAAAAGGGGTGCTTCCTTCCAAGTCCTCTGATGAGGATCTTTCTCAAGACATTACAGCTCTCCACCCATAGAAGAAATTAATTTGGAAAATAATTTTTGAGAGAGAAAAGAGAACGAGAGAAAACTCTCCTGCCCTGAATTTAGCTGAGGAGCAGGTTCTCCCTGTGCCATACCTGGGCACAGACAAGGGAACAGGAGTCCTGTGGCCCCATCATGCCCAGACCACTCCTGGGCTGTGGGATGGGAACGTGGTGGTGATATGCAGGGGGTAGCAGGTACCTGGGTTTCACCCTGGTGTGAGTTTGTATGTGTGTAGCTGTATCTGTAATCAGATTTGAGTGCTCAGAAGCTCCCTGACTCCCAGTTTGTATGTGTATGCTTTACCTCCAGCAAAGCTGTCCAAGTAGTGATGTTATTAAGGAATCCTGGGACAGCGCAGGTTGTGCTCATGGTAATGAATACCAAGCCATGGAGATGACTCACCTGGGCCTTTTTAGGAAGCACAAGAAGCAAGAGAGAAAGAGATAAAGAATAGAGGTAGAGCAGCTGTGTGCAAAATACTCAAGTCATTGTCTGGACATTCCCCCTTGTGTTTGTAGTTCATGCAACACCCAGACCCATCCACTGTCATGCTCACTCTAAGAACAGTAGTGTAAAAAAGGGACCTGGGTCGTTGTACGAGTGCTGCACAGTAGACACATTTATGATCATAGAATCCTAGAATGGTTTGGGTTGGAAGGGACCTTAAAGGTCATCTAGTTCCACCTCCCTGCCATGGGCAGGGACACCTTCCACCAGACCAGATTGCTCAGGGCCCCGTCCATCCTGGCCACCTTGAACACTGCCAGGGATGGGGCATCCACAGCTGCTCTGGGCAGCCTCTGCCAGTGTCTCACCACCCTCATGGTAAAGAATTTCTTCCTAATATCTAATCTAAATCTGCCCTCTTCCAGTTTGAAGCCATTACCCCTTGTCCTATAGCTACAGGCCCTACAAAAAAGCCTGTCCCCATCTTTCTTATAGATCTTCTTTAAATATTGAAAAGCTGGTATAAGGTCTCCATGGAGCCTTCTCTTCTCCAGGCTGAACAACCCAACTCTCTCAGCCTTATGATGAAACTGTGGGAGATTATTCCTGCCCTCAGTCTAACAAAACTAATCATCTTCTCATGATCTATTCAGCATTTCATCTTTCTAAATCGCCAGGGCAATTTGGAAAGGTCACTATGTGAGCGCTTTTACAGATAATCTTACAAAACTGAGAGTATTAGACAGAGGATGGGCATTTTTGTTTAGCAGTGCCATTTTTAAGAGGTAGTTGAGGGGGACCTGCCATGCAGGGGTGGTTGCCAAGCAAATGATAGCTCTAACCAGGGGGCGAGTGGTCCAGGGTCCTCCGCTGTGCGCACTGAATGCTAAAGGGTGCTGAGAGCCAAGTACTCCTGAATTCCTCTCTCTGCTGTGATCCAAGGTAGACCATTTTCAGGGTGCTATGCAAGTCCCCCTCTGCTAGGGTGGTGGGAACAACTGGAAAGCGGACTCTTCAGAGCTCTGGGCAATCCTACAGGCAGCAGCGTAGGTGCACCCCTCCTGTTCCTTGGTGAACTTCAGGGTGTGGGCAGGGTATGAACGCTCTGACCTGGTCTGCGGGCAAGATTGAGTAGGTAATGATGCCCTCTAGTGACTTCCCAAAGAGAAAATAGGATGGTGCAACTAACAAGGCAATATTTTTGATTTAGCGTAAGACCTATGTTGATAAAGAATTCAGGTTTTCGGTCTTTATTTTTTCTGTCTGACTGAATGACATTTTTGTATTTATTCCCAGCAGCATGTTAAATCCAACATAACAAAAGCTTTGTGAAATGTTGGTCTTAGTACAGTTCAAGTTTCATCTCTCAAGCCTTTTTCTAAAGAATTCTGCTTTACTAGAGTGGGGTTTGCATAAAAAGAAAATGCACAGCTATACTAGTCCTCTTTAAATAAGCAAAGATTTTTTTATAACACAAAGGCTATGTTTTCATACAAACCTGCTTAGTCATACTGTGACTGTTTCCTTGCCATGGGAATAGTTGAAATTCAGGTTAAAAAACACAGTAACTGCACTCACTTAGTAGTCTTTGCTTAATTTTGGGGGATGTTATCACAATTTCTTTATTTTTTTCCAGATGACTTAGTTGGAATTTAGATCAGACATTTTATAAGAATGGTGTTAGTTATGCAGGCAGTGTTTTCTGAATGGAGAAGGTGAGCCACTTGCGAGGAGTGCAGGAATGGTGGACCTACAAGGTTGACAATCACCAGGTTTTCATTCAAAGGAGCCCTGATCCACTCACCCCCTCCCTTTGCTGTGCCCTTAGCTTGTCACGAAGCCATCCATTCTGCAGAGACAATCCTGTTTGCTCCCACCCTCCCAAGTCTGTGCAGCTTTTCTTGTTTCTCACATAAATGAACATTATGATTTTTAATGCACTGCTTCCACTTGCTTACCACCTCTAAAAAAGCCTTTTCAATGAGGTCTATCACATCTACACATACTAGTTAACTATCATTCTTGGATTACAATAGATATTTTGCTGTTTGGTATCTGTTCTTTTGGGAACAGAACTCTTTGACAGAAGGACCTTATTTATTTTTATTTTGGTGTGAGCTTTTATTACTGAAAATAAGTCAATTTTATATAAAATTTTTCAGATCACCTCAAGCCCAAAAACTAGTAGTTTCCCGGGTTGTTTTACCATGGTTGTTCATGGCTTTGTTTAGCCTTAATCTGAGGTGAGTATGAGAACAAGGAGGGGAAAATATATCCCCTTTGTGCCTGGAAAAGGAACTACCATCCTACATCATCAGTGCCTCTTACTTGTTTCCAGAATGCATGAAAATGGCCAAACACAGAATAAACATAAATATTTTACCTTGTACCAAATCTGCATCCTCCTTGTTTGTTCCACTCCTGTCTTCACATAGTCTGGAAGATCTCTAGGTGAGGACTGTCCCCCGGCTCCATGGGTTGTATCTTGCCCAGCGTGGCCCTCAGCCCCAGCTGTGGCCTCTCCACCAACACTGTGCCAGTGGGCAGGGGATGGGTTTGCGAGAGCTGCCTGGCCCGCAGGCAGAGTGAGGCGCAGGGAGTATCGGGGATGGGAGAGGTGAGGAGGGAATGCAAAAGGGGAAGGGATACAGAAGAGAACAGAGGCAATAAACTGAAAAAACATAGGAGAAAGAGAGAGATACATTGGGCTTCTAGTTCAGCCAGGTTCCTTGTATCTCAGTACTTCTCCCAAAAGCTGGGAAGTAGAGGCACCATGTTTGCAAGTGGTGAACACTAAGGTGGGAGATAGAAGGAGAGAAACAAAGCAAAGGGAAGCGTGCTGGGAATGGGGCAGACATCTGAGCATTTTATCTTTGCTGTCCCTTCCCAAGTGACCATCTGAAATAATCAGAGGGCATTAATTGCATTAGCAACAAGAACGCAGTGGGTGGAAAAGTGGGACAGTCTGCTTATATTATGCGTGTCATCATCTGTGACCTGTGCTAATTCAAGGCATCTGTTTTGCCAGTCCTGGGTGTTCCTTCAAGCTGACAGAAAAGTGCTCTGGGTAGAAGCAGGTGTACTTAATTAGGAGCAACACCAGTCTGTATTTTACTACTTACAGATCTCAATTCAAAGAGGGTTAAAAATGTGCTAGGCCCTGTACTAATAGGCCCTGTATGAGCAGGGCATCATGCCTGCAGAAGTTTCCCTCTGGGAGGATGAAATGAGGAGTGAAACACAGGGAGGTATGTTTCTTTATTTGCTGTTTGGTGTCCTCAAGTAAGACTGTCAATTATCAAAGTTAGTTTTATGCTTTGATCATACATTTTATTTTTATTTTTTTCAGGTAGGGGCTGTCTCTTTGTTATGTACACAAATGCTTTAAAGAATGAAGGCTATATGTTGTGGTGCTACTATAAGTTTTTTTTTTAGTAACTTTTTTATGCACAGGTTATTTTTATATATTGATAATTTTTCTGAAAAAGGAAGTGAGTTCATGCAGTACTGGAGGAGGATAAAGCAAACTTCTGCCAATGAGCGTGAATGAGCTTGAATGAGCAGGTCTCTTTAGGATGTGTTGCACAAGCTTAGGACTGTTATATGATGTAGTATATTGCCCTTTCTGTCTGCACTTGTGGATATCCCTTCAGCAATTGCTGTCCCTGACTTCCCCCTGTGGAAGAGCAGTCCTTAAGGATGTGCCTCACCGTCAATAACAGTCTGGTTCAATACATTTGCTTGTTTTCCGCATGCACAGTTATTACGCCAGGTACAGGTGCAGGACATGTGGGGTAAGGAGGAAGAAAGGCTTCCTCTGTCAGACAGGGTGATGCAGAAGCAGAAAGACTTGTGTAGATATAGGCTAAATATTGGAGCAGGTTTTGGTAACACGATTGGGGAATGCCTCGCTGCTACACCCATTTTGCCCAGCATGGAGAAGTATTATTGAATGAATTAGTAATGAGCTTCTATTAGGAATTATTGGGAGAGGTGTTATTTGCTTAACTTATCGCAGTGTAAGGGTTTACTGTGGACCTGGAAAATTTTGTTTCTGAGTGCTCACAGTCCTTGTGCATTGATTGGTGGGGTTTTTGTTTGGAATTTTCTAGTGTGAAGTAGTCATCTCTGAAAATCTGTTTTTTTTTAAGTGTCTCAGTGCATGTACTCAAACCATAGAGCTTCCAAGTTCCTGTTTTTCCTTTGTTTTCTTTGGTTGCTGAATATTGTGGTTTGATGGATCAAAAACAACCCTCAGGTTTTCTTAAAGGCCATCCTACACTGCCTTAGTTAAGTTTTAACCAAAAATGCTGTTCATTGCAGTTCTGGTAAACAGCTAAGGGCCACTCCCAGATCTCAGTTAGCTAAAATATCCAACAAATATACTGTAAACTCACCAGATACTGCAAAACAAACCTATAACCTCTGCTGTTCTTGTCATCAGGCTTATCAGAAGTTCACTCCCTGAGTTACCAGCACAGATTTGGGTCAGTTTCTTTTAATAAGGAGCTTTAGGGTTTGTATTTTCCTTCTTTTGGTCCTTTGTATGTCAGGAAAGTAACTCTTTTTTGCATTATAATGATCATTCATTTACTAGTTCTTCACAATCGCATCTTTCCCCCTATTGTCTATATTGTGAGTATTTTGGCTTGCTTACTTTTTGGGTGTTTGCTACTTCCTATGCAGTGTAGCACTGATATCAGTTTTAACCTTTAGCATTTTATGCTTTTGGATCTACAGTTATTTTTATTGCTTAAAGTTCCTTTGATTATTTCAGCCAAGTGCTGCACTCTGCCAAGGTAAAATAATTCAGAAAATAAACTCAAAATTCTGGAAGCTAAGAAAAATCCAGATGTCCATATTATTTATATAATACTCTACTCTTTCAGGATACAGTTCACATACCAGCTAGTCTTCCAAATACTCTGTTAAACAAAACAAAACAGTTATTCCTTACTGTTCTTGCTCTGGCTAGAATGATGGAGGAATACAGACCGATATGAAAGCACTTGCAATAGAGAGACTATTTATAAGCCGGAGATGCCAGTGGGTCACAGAAGAAGATGCCAGAAATATAAACATTATTTTGTTCAGCAGGCATTGCAACTAAGGAAGATAAATGAAACTCTTTTGAATGAAAGTTTTTTCTTTTAATGTATGCTTTTTTTTCATGCTGCATCTGAAAAAGCAGAATAGGTAAGAGGAGCTTATCATCTTTCTAAGGGGATCAGCACTCGGGAAGGGATGGCTCCTGCATTTAAGCAAGTTGTTCTTTGCCTATTGTTGATATATCACAGAAAGATTGAAAGGAATAGGTCTGTGCAGGTAGAACTGGGAGCAGAGTTTGGCTGCAAAGCCTTGATGACTGGTGGGGGTACACAGAAGGGCAAGGACCTGTGCTGTATTTGCATAACTGACAGTTGAAAAAAACAGCGCTTTCAATTATAAACTAGAAAGTGCACAAGAAACACTGAGATAGAGATTCCTTTAATCCTACACTTTCAGTCACATGATGGGACAGGACCACACTTCAAGGCAATCTGATTTTCTTCCCATAGATTTAGAATTCTGCCACAATTCCCTAATTGCTGTGGAATGTTGGTAATAACAAGCAGGGCATTATCACTCCATCTGGATTGTACAGTACTAGAATAGTTTGCATTTCTTTAGTCTCATTTACCATGGGGAATTTAGATGTAACCTGACTGGTGAACCTACATGACTAATATTCCCTTTTTAGGAGTGCAGAGACTGAGATGAACGGTGCTGGTATTTTTTTCCCTCCATGTTGTACAGACTAGGAAAGCCTGAGACTGGAACAGGGCCTTCAAATCCTTGAAGGGTTAATTGCTTTAATTCCTAAACTATAGGTACAGGTTGCACAAAAATCTTTGTTCTTACCTTCAGTGTCTTGGGCATACTCTGAGGAAATTCATAGTAGAAACTTCTTTAATGGTGTAACACAGGACAAGTTTTTTCATGCTTTCAAAATATATTACGTTTTTAGGAAATATGTAAGAATTTGTGTGACTACTGAGAATATACATAGCCTCTTACTCCCAAGACCTTTGTGAATACTCACGGCTAGCTTGGGTATTTGAGTGGTTAGTTCATAGCTCTACCGTTCCTTCTACGGTCTACTTCTGTAACACAGAATTCACGTGCTTCTGAGCTGGTTTTGACTTCGCTGTAAGACATTAAAAGACTTGAACCAAAGCTTATTTGAACCAAGTAAAAGTTTTAGTGCTGTAAAATCCACACAGTTTATCTCTAAATACCACCGCTTTCTTTGCAGAAAAATGTAGTAGGATCTTTACAACAAAAAGCAGTTCTGTTTCTGAGAATTAAGATCCGAGAGAGGCATTGGCTTTTCCACTCCTCTGACAGGTGGGATTTACAATTTAAGTGAAAGTGCGTCACGCTGACTACTTTTAAATGCTTTATTATTTGTATCTCCTTTTTTTCCCCACTCACAAAAGAGAAATATGTGTAATACAGCAGAGTGGTCTGGATGGTGATTACCAGATAGTGGCAGAAAAGAACTGAATATATTAAAGCCAAGGAGACCACGTGTAGGTGTGCTGGTTTTGGCTGGGGTAAAGTTAACTTTCTTCACAGCAGCTAGTATGGGGCTGTGTTTTGGATTTGTGCTGAAAACAGTGTTGATAATTCAGGGATGTTTTCGTTACCGCTGAGCAGGGCGTACACAGAGCCGAGGCCTTTTCTGCTCCCCACCCCACCGGCGAGCAGGCTGGGGGTGCACAAGGAGCTGGGAGGGGGCACAGCCGGGACAGCTGACCCCAGCTGACCAAAGGGATATTCTATACCGTATGGTGTCATGCCCAGCATATAGAGCTGTGGGAAGAAGAAGGAAGGCAGGGGAACACGTTCAGGGTTATGGAATTTGTCTTCCCAAGTAACTGTTACGCATGATGGAGCCCAGCTTTCCTGGAGGTGACTGAACCCCTGCCTGCTAGTGGGAAGCAGTAAATGAATTCCTTATTTTGCTTTGCTTGTGTGCACAGCCTTTGCTTTACCTATTAAACTGTTTTTATCTCAACCCACGAGTTTTCTCACTTTTACCCTTCCAGTTGGGACCCCCACCCCAGTGGCGGGATGTAAGCGAGTGGCTACATGGGCTTAGCTGCTGGCTGGGGTTAAACCACGACAGCCTACTTGAACCTGCTCTGGGAAATGCTCTTACTGTGTTACGGTGCAAGGTATAAGAAGCAAAATGACAGTCCCTCCCTTGCATGGAAGTGTGCAAACTACAGAACTTGTGTTTAGAAGGAGGAGAAAAAATCATAACAATATGGGTTATGGGTGTGCATGGCTATTCTGTTTCCCAGTAGCACAGTTAAAAGTACTTCCAACAATGCGTTATACATTGTGACCCTGAAAGTGTGAAGACAAACTCACAAAGAAGTAGCTTTTTGCCTGAATTAGCTGGTGAGAGCTCAGCACTCTGGAGGTGCCTGTATTTCGTATCCCCCTCCCCCGCTCTGCAGGATGCGTGCTGAAATGGCCATCTCATTTCCCAGTCTGTCAGCCATCTGATGACCGTTGCTGACCTTGACTAGACTGCAACAATTTTGTAGCCGTTTAGTTGTGGCAGATAACAACCTAAGTTCTTGGCCATACTTAATCAGTTTCTGGGCTAGTGCATATAGGTCTGATGAACCGATCACAGCTGTGGTTTAATGAGTATAAACAATTAAGTAATTATAAATCAATGAGCTCTGAAGCTCTGGTATTATAATAATTACATTTAAAAAGGCACTACTTAGTTACAACTCGGGGACTATTTACAGGCAATAATTAAGGTCAAACTGACTTCCTCCTGTTACACATAGTATTTATATGAGCAGCACGTCAAATAATAATTAATTTAAGGCAAATCTAATTGCCTAGGGTACTGAAGTGTGTCATTGTCCTAGGGAATATGCTCTTGAGTTTATCACTGGTTATATTTTGAAAGGAAAAGACGTCTTTTTTAAAAATAAAGATGCAAATTCTTTTAATATGTTACTTTTTACTTAGAATGGTATAATTTCCTTCAGGGTTTTTTTTACTCAGCCCACAGGAAAGGGAATAAAGTAACAGGAAAAAGAGTATGGCACATTCCATGTATGAAGCAATCCTATGAAGAAAGAATACATGGGAAAAATTAGTGCAATCATTTTACAGGATTATTCCTCACAGGATATTTCCCAGTGCTTTGTCTGGTCTAGTTTGCAAAGATGCAAATGATGTCGTTTTTATTGCTTCCCTTAGGGGAGATTATTCCTGTCTAATAACAGTCACAGTTAGGAAATTTTACTGATGTACAAACTGTTTTTCTTTACCTGACTTTACCCCATTGCTCCTAGTTGTAAACTCCCGCGGGCAATTCAGTATAGTTCCTCTCCTTCCTGGGTGTTCTGAGCCAAGCAATACACAAGTATTTCTTTTAATCTTTCATCGAAGTCTACCTAAATGATGGACGTTTGCGCCTTGGAGAGCCTCCAGGTTTGAACGCAGCCTCTGATCGCTGCCCTGTGCATGGACACGCTCGTGCACAGAGACATGTGCTGGTGGAATGCTTACCTGAAGGTGCCCCCACAGCACCCACTGACTGGCAAAGTGTTCCCTTGCAAAGGGATTTCTTTCCCAATTGGTCACCTCCAAGGCTGGTGGCCTTGAGGAAAGGTGAATCCATAGGGTCAGTGCAGAGTCATAAAGGTGGGGAGGAACACCAGGAGGTCTCTGGGCTGACCGCCATCATGGAGAAGGGTGAACCACATTGTACAGGGCTTTGCCCAGCTGGGTCTCGAAAGCCTTCAAGGACACGTTCCCCAGCCTTTCTTGGTGACCTGTTTGAATACTCCATTTTCTCATTGAAATATTTTTTCCTTTATACCCAGTCAGAAACTATGGTGTATACTTAGTAGTCTTCTGGGATTCATTCTATGTTTGATGTATACTTTTCAGCAAAAACAGCAGCTGTGAAAGGTGGCAGCATGAGAAGTGTCTGCACTTCTACTGCTGAACAGGCACTGAGCCTTCCCCAGCTCCATCTCGCTAGCGCAAACCTTCTCTTTTTCATCTCCATTGGCACTGGATAATTCAGTTACCTAGTGGTGCCCCTCCCTGAAATATATCAATATATCTCACAGTTCTGGCAGACTTGATTATCACCTTGGAATTGTACTCCTCCCAGCTGGAGGTGTCACTGATAAAGAGATAATACCCATCCCTTTTGCAACAGCAAGTGTAGTGAACATTTATTTATTTATTTCAGTTAACAAGCTGTAGTTCTTGCAGTCTTTTGAAGACCAATGCCCCTTCTTGCTCTCCTCTATGTCACTTCCAGATGCCTTGCTTGTTGAAGTGGGGTTCCCAGTCCTTGGCTCAGTTTTCCAGCTAAAGTCTAACACTGAAAACTGGTATTTCATGTGGCTGACAGGCTGTGCTCTGCTTTACACATCCAAGGGTGATGTTAGCCTCTCTTTTTTTTTTTTTTTTTTTTTTTCTGTTGTGGCAGCATACTCAAGTGCAGCCGTGCTCAGATAGATGCCCTGTCTCCATGTACTCAAAACTATTTTCTGGACAGTCATTCCCCTTTTGTACTGTTGAACACCTCTGTGTAAGTGTAGCATCTTCCACCTGACCCTGTTATTAAATCGATTCTGTTTTTATTCCAGTTTCCCGAATTTTCTTATTGACAGCTAGAACAGTTGGTGCTGTTTTCTGTGGTGGTTCTCCATGCCTTATTCAGTAGCAAGGGTTTAGTAAAATGTAGGTGCAGCACTTCAAAAACCAACAGAACAATTTGATTAACACATGTCAAATGTAATGCTGTTTTGTAAAAGTCACAGTATCTATAGTTGGGAAAATAGGCATTAGTTTAGGAAAAGATATATGTGTAAAGGGGACAAAATAAAATGCCTGCTTAATAAATAGATGCAAAGGAAAAATGACGTGTCCTTACGATACAAAGTTTCCAAAACCATGGATGAAGTATTTCATACAAAGGCTGCCTAGGAAGCCATTTCAAAAATAACAAAAGGGAAGAGTTACGTTCCAAAGCAACTGTGTGTGTTTTTCATTTAACAAAAACCTGGGTTTACAGCAAGATTATTTTGTAGAGATCTACAGATACATATAGAACCCAAAATAATAACTGAGGGATACTGTAATATCCTTTAGCAGAAATATTTCAAAGAGGGCAGGCTTTTCAAAAAGCTTGGCTTCTTTTTAAGAATCAAAACAACTAGCAGCATTCTTAAAGGCTTTTAGCATGCATGGCTTTAAGCACTTCTGAAAATTTGCCTATAGAGGTGGATGCCGAGCACTTGAAAAAAATTATCCTTGAGCTCTTTGGAAAATCTGGCTACATTTTAGACAAATGTCTGTTCTATGATCTCTTGCCCTTTGATATACCAAAGATTCACATTGCTATTTGATGAACTGCTTGTTGACAGATATTTATCAGTTTTTAGCTGGCTTAAAAAAAAAAAAAAAACACCCAAAACAAAAACCAATAAGGGGGAGAAGGGGAATCTTGGATTTTGTAGAGATGTAGCTAAACTTTATATTTAGAGGGAAAGTCAAACAGCCAGGCAAGTAATCAATCAATTTCTCAGTCCCTTGAGAGGACTCGGAGCATGCGGTCCAAGTGCAGTCCTGGAGAGTCTTTCTTGCACTCCAATCGTTAGTTACATCAAGGCTTCATGCTTTTACTAATGTTACAGAGAAATGTTTGCACATATTTTTCCACCACCTATTGTGGAGAAAATATGTAAGTACCATGACTAATCCCACTGCAGAATAAGTTGTTACTAATAAAAGAAATAATAAGAGAATGTATACTTGGATGTAACCCATATTTAACAAAGAGCTGATTTTTAAATATGACAGACAATTGCTATACTAATTTAAGTTTAATGTAGTACCTGTTTACTAAGGTTTCTGGATTGCATTAATGTTTTTTGGGTATACACTTTGACACAGTATGTCATTCCCATTTTCAGTCCTGCTAGTGCTAATATTAACCTGGGAGTTCTTTCCCAGCCTCTCACCCTCTGCAGAGCATCTAAAGTGAATGTACAGAACATGAGTTCCTGGAAAACTTGTGTATTTAACTGACAATTACAACCTTGTCGTGGCTTTCCTGGATTTCTGAACCTACAATAGCCAAAATGCAATCTGATGCAAATCCAGATTGGATCAGCAGAAATATCTTGGCTGACCTGAAAGTGTCCCAAGTGAAACTGTACAGCTACCGGTTGAATTACACCCCTAACTGCTACGTGGGCAGTACCCAATGCCTGGCAGGCTGCCTGGAAGAACACCGTTGCAACCTTTCTCATCCATATATATATATAAATTCCCCAGTTTTTTGAACATATGCCTCTCTTGCTGTACTTACGGACATTAAATTTACAAGAGTAGTAATTATTTACAACAGTAGGTGGTTAACTTGCTCTTAAATCAACCACCAGTCCTATCTGGATTAATCAGTATTTAATTCTGCATTCCCCATATCTATTGACCTTTAAAAATACTTTTTGCTACCTATCAGACAATTGTATATTGTAGGAATTATTTTAGATCTTATTTGGATGATTAATTCTTTGTTTTTTGATTTGGTGGGAAGGGTAGACTTGTTCAATGCGTTTCTCACCATTACATGAAAGCAGTTTCTGAGCAATAGAAGTGACAGAACCGTGCCATAAGTGCAGTAACCTGGGCATCATGATAGAAGATGACATTAATGCTTCTTTTTAGAAGTTGTTTACTTATTCCCCATAGCCTCTTTCCAAAGATTGTACAAGGGGTGCTTAGCTATCACAGCAAAATAAAGATATGATTGCATAATGGATTTGGTTTAGGATGCGTTTTAATCTTTACTGAATCTTCTCACTAAATAGTGAATGATATGTAGCTGATGAAAGAGATAGAGGAGAGAAAGAGCAACTGGTGTTTTGACTGATTCTCTGATACTGTAATTATGTTTCTAAACCTGTGCCAGGTGCTTTAACAACTCTAGCTAGGTTTTATTTTATGTGGATGTAAATAAAGTTTGTGGTTTATTTTCCTGTTTCCTGAAATAAGACTTTATAGGTGTCAGTGAAAACAATGTAATTGAGGCCTAGAAAAAAATAGACTTAATTATTGGAACTGTGCAACTGAAGTAATGGGGTGCTTGAGAGGTTGACTTGGTAGCTAGGGAGGAAGTGATCTAGCAGGCTATTTATAGTCCGTCAAAGGGTCTGTGTTTGTCTTTTAATAAGGACATGAAAGCCAGGAAATGACCGAACGTAGCCTTCGAATACTTACAGCATGAACACATGGTGCAGACAGTGATTGGAGCTAGCATGGGTGCACATGGTATGGATAAATCATTAATCAATTGAAAAATGTGTTGCAGATTGATGACAGAAGCTAAGCAATAGGAGAAGCACGGCAAAATGTAAAAGGAACGGATTAGATGTAAATAAAGAGGGGAGGGGAGGTGTGGAGGAGAGATTTGCATACAAATTTTTTGATTCAGCTGCTTGAAAGTAGCTTGAACCAGCATCATGATTCATTACTTACTGTGCTACATCAGTAAAGGGAACCTGAGCAACAAATCTGGTCTTGATTTAAATATGTGGTTAAAGGCAACTAGGTGAATGAGAGT
This sequence comes from Falco naumanni, assembly GCF_017639655.2. Classification (NCBI taxonomy): domain Eukaryota; kingdom Metazoa; phylum Chordata; class Aves; order Falconiformes; family Falconidae; genus Falco; species Falco naumanni. Next base: position 49,105,955 of record NC_054060.1, on the reverse strand, counting down.
TCCTGACTGGTGGGAGAGGGAGGCTCCTGCCAGGGATGCAGGGCTAATGGATGAACAGTCACAGCTGGAATAGCATCCAGGGACCCTGGAGAGTCAGCGGGAGTAGGGAACAGAGTGAGAGAAAGGGTTTGCTGCTGACAATGGCACACATAATCAATTTTAGGAGAGTTTTCTCCTAAATTCTCAAGAGTTTAACTTGAATTACATTTAGCTGTTTATTGTAGTGCAACATAAATTGGTTACAATATTATTATTAATGTTATCTATTATCAACTCCAAAACAACTGTATTTAGCACAGACTGCAACTGTCTCCACTGAAAGCATAAAAGTAGGTGTGAAAGAAACAATCTTGTTCAACCCACAACAGAAAAACTTCAGATTTTTGTGAAATGCAGTCATATTTTCTATTTCAAAAAATAGGTTTTGTATTTTTTGGTTTAAAATCTCCTGTAAGGCCAGATTATAACAAATCTCATAATTTTCCCTTTAAGCCTCTGATGATGGTTATTGTGCAATTTGCATTTCAACATACAGTTATGCTTTCTGGACTCCAGCCCTGCTGGAGCACGATCAACTTCAGGATAAACAACAGAGAGGATATAATTATATATACTCATAGGAGATGAAAATTAAAGCTGTTTTCCAGTTTATAGATATTAAATGGACTTGTGTCAATTAGCAAAATCATCTTTCACCAGAGGTTATACAAATTAATTTATTAAAGTGAGGGGTGGTCACCTAGTGCAGCTTAAGCAGCTGTGCTTCATTCAGTGATAGGCAGATGTCCTAAATCTTTTCTCTGCTGCAGTACCCAGCAGTGGAAACCAGTCATTGCCAAAATCCATAAAGCTGATACCTTATCCTCCTCCAAATCCCTAGTGATGCTTGCGAACCACTCCCATTGGTTAGGCAAGTAGGGAGCTGCAGTGAAGTCTGTTTTCTTTACTGTTATTCAGTCTTTCCAATCCACTCCCACGTTGTGGCTTATCTGTTCTATCCATTGCTTTTATCCCAGCCGATAAGAACACTGTTAGATCTCTGATGCAGGAACTATCTCTTATTGTTTGCAAAACACCCAATTAAATTAAATCCTTTCATTTGGGGTTTCTGGGTGCAACTATAATATAAATAGTAAATGATAACTTTGTTAGATTAGCATTATCTCTAACCCAAAAATCTGAAAATAAGACTTCAGTAGTAGTAGGTGATTAGCAGTATACTGGGAGGAAACTAAGCAGTGGGGTGCCACAACAGAATCTCGCCACCAGACAAGTCCTGCCTGGTAATATGGGACGATGCTAACAGATCTGGGGAACTATGCATATGTAAGTCTACACAGTTTCCTTTCAAAACACCACCTGGACTAGGAAGTTGGAACAGAAAGTATTGCTGTCATAAAATTTTTTTCGTACATAGCAAATTTATTCCTCATACATAGGTCTGATTTATTGGTTGTTACTAACCTCTGGTTGACCACCTGCACACAAAAAGCTTCCCACGTTAATGGAGTTTAGGAATAAAAAAGCTAACCTGGGAGTACTCATGTCTGAACCACAGTAACATATCCAGTCCTGCAGTGGAAAGTGTTTCATCTCAGAGGTGAAGCGATCCTTAGCTAAACCTTAGGGGAGAGGTTACCAGTGAAAGTCCTGGGTCATAACTTCAGTGTGACTTGGCTTTCAGCATGTCACCTGGGCTGTGATATCGATAATTGGGTCAAAACCAGCAATAAAAATGAATACACTGTGCATCACTAAGCCGGGAGGAGAACACTATGTCTTTTGAGACCTCTGTGTAACTGGTCATACCTGTTCTAAAATGAGTATATTCTTTGAGAAGCATTAAAGGGAGCTGACCTTACCTTAGTGTCTAATCATAATAAATGACAGGCTGGGTTAATTATTACTTGGTAATTCTTTATTTAAACTTTGTACTAAGATTCATTTACAGTATATTCTTTCATGCAGAACATAAAAGATGTAATTGTGTGCAGAGTGGGTGTGGTGTTTCCCTAGGTCAAGTAAGGAATAATTTATGTACTTGCCCAGTATGAAAAATCCGTGTACACCGTATACACGTATCCCAGTTCATAGGACTGTTTCTATTAGTTGTTTGCACAAATTGAGGACAGTCACTTTCATCATGCTTGGGGGTCACTTTCTTCCCAGCTGGGTATAAGGGAGCAAGATATAGAGGTGTTTGCACAGTGCAGTGGTAACTTACTAAAACCTTCCAGACCTAGTCTAGGTTTTCGTCCTTACCTACTCCATACATCAGTAGTTCTAAATCAGCTGGCCTGATTACTCCATCTTGTAGTCTTGTAGGACTTGTTAAAAAGTCAGGGCCCAGACTTTTCTTCCAGGCTGTTGATTAGCCATCCCCAGGGATGAAACAAAACAATTTGTACTGAGCCCTTTTATACTCAGCTGACTGAGGCTGGCATTCTGCCTTCAAGAAATCTGTTACAGACAGCACCTCATTGGATCGCTTTTTTGAACCAAAACATACATCTGGCTTTTGTATGTGCTTCACATGTTTAGTTGTTGCACCAAGGAATTTGTGTGAATTAACAGAGGCCCTGGACATAGGCAGATAAAAGCAGAAGTCACATTAGCAAACATCAATGCAATTTAAAAAAAATAATTCTGTATCCTGAGAGTGGGGGAATGCTAGGTAATCAAGGGTTTTGCTTATTCTTCTGCAAAATAAGATTCTTCTTTTTATTTTAATAACCCTGCATCCCCCGTCCCCCCCACAACCTCAACAGCCCTCCAAAATGTTCTGAACCTGACTTCCTTGGATTGCCACCAGGTTTCTATCAAAAACAACAGGATCCTGTTGAGACTGAGATAATTCAATGTCAAAAATTTTTGTCGCTAAATCCCTATCAGGCGTGAAAGACTTCTTCTAGCAGAGTTCTCCTCAGAGCTGCTGCCCTTTCTTCCAAAGCTGCCCCTCCTCTTTTTTTCCTCTTATCCTACAGCTCTCACAGATCTTTCTGAGCTGGAAGCCCCTGGCCATCCCTACCTCAAGAACCAATGTCAAATTGATACCATATCCCTGCGCTTATTCTGGGTATTCTGGAATGGCATGAAGCTCACAGCGCATGAGGGAGGATGAATGAGCTGAGTCAACACCAACACAAAGGTTAAGAATGACTGTCAAAGCTAGTCACTTCAGCTGTTGCTGACTGATGTTCGTTTGTAGAATCTGGGCTAGCAGAGGCGAATAACGAAGACCACCAAAGGCCTGAATTCCATTGCACTGGTAACTTCAGAAGTTTCCACAGAGAGGGATAAGGAAGAAAAGTAAGTACCTTTGCTCCAAGGGACCAGGAACTATGTACTAGCTGCACCACGTACACAGAAACAAACTAAAAGTACTCTCTGACCATCCTGTGGAAGACTGGAACCACCCTTTTCAAAGCTGCTAATCAGCCACTTTAATTTGTCTTAAACTTACCCTCAGGGTAAATTTATTAGTAGCACTTCTTTGCAAGTATCTTCGGTTCACAGGCATCTGCTCTTCTCTGTGAGGATCTCTGCACTACGGAGCTCTCATTATCTTAGAAGGGTCCAGAAGGTTTGGCTGTACCAGAGAAATGCAGGCAATTACAGAGGAAAGAAACTTGTTTTTCCAGCCTGGGGAAAATGGATGGTCTGCCACAGGGTACTCATTGTTTCATGGTACAGCCTCTGCTTTTTCTGTTATCAGCCATATTTAGAAAGTAAATGTTTTTCTAAGCTCTGCTATTTTTATGCCCTTCAGATACTCTTGTTCCAAGCCCTTTGTCCGATATTTTTTTAATGTTTTCTTTTTTGTGGATGTCTTAATGTCCTCTTGATATCTTTAAGTCTTTGCCATGTTTGACTTTTTCAATATACTTGCTTCTTCCTTTCTCATTGCCTTTCTTTCCTTCATTGTCTCCTGCATATTTCCCCCCCTTTTCCCCAGTATTATATTTATTTATTAACCACACTTAAGCAGTCTCAACCGAGCATGAGGTTCTATTATGTTGGTCACAATCTACAAAGCATAGCGGAAAGGAATTTTATCCTCCTTTCACAGATAAGCAAAATGTGGCTCTGGCCAGTCAGTGTGTTGACCTAACCCATGTAAGGAAGCCAAATGCTTTCAGGCTTGAGACCATTTAGAACAGAATAGAATAGCGTATCTCATCTGGAAGGGACCTATGATGATCATCTAGTACAACTGCCTGACTACTTTAGGGCTGACCACAAGTTGAAGCATATTATTTAAGGGCATTGTACAAATGTATTTTGAACACTGACAGGCTTGGGGCATTGACCACTTCTCTAGGAAGGCTGTTCTGTTCCGGTGTTTGACTACCTTCTCTAAAGAAATGCTTCCTAATGTCATCAGGTTTTATCTCCCCTGATGCAGCTCTGAACGTTCCCACGTGCCTTAGTACATCCCTCTCCACTGCTCCTCCTCGGGAAGCTGCAGAGAGCAGTGAGGTTGCCCCTCAGTCTCCTTTTCTCCAAACTAGACAAAGCCAAAGTCCTGAGCCCCTCCTCATAGGACATTCCTTCCAGCCTTTTCACCAGCTTTGCTGTCTTCTTCTAGACACATTTCATACCTTAACACCCTTCTTAAATTGCGGGGCCAGAACTGTACCCAGTACTCAAGGTGATGCCACACCAATGCTAAACACAGCAGGATAATCACCTCTTTTAACTGGCTGATTGTACTGTTTCTGATACATCGAAGAACATGGTCTGCCCTCTTGGCTGCCAGGGCACGCTGCTGATTTACATTGAACCTGCTGTCAACCAGCTCCACCAGATCCTGCTCTGCAGGGCTGCTTTCCAGCCACTCCTCTCCCAATTTATATTTGTTCCTGGGGTTACTCCATCCTAGGTGCAGAATCCGGCATATGGTCTTGTTAAATTTCAGGCCATTAATCATTGTCCAGTGCTCTAATCTGAAATCCCTCTGCAAGGCATCTTGTCCCTCAAGAGTCAACAGCACCTCTCAGTTTGGTATCGTCAGCAGTGGTGCATTGTCAGTGCTAATTGCTAATGGTGTATTCAACTCCGGTATCTAGATCATTGATAAATACATTGAACAGATCTGGCCCTAGAACTGAATGCTGAGGAAGGCTGCTGGAGACTGGTTGCCAGCCACATTAGCCCCATTTACTTCAATCCTTTGAGCTTTGCCCTTCAGCCAGTTCTTCACTGAGCATACCGTGAACCTACTCACCTTACAGGTGGACAACTTGTCCAGAAAGATGGTATGAGGGACAGCAACAAAACCCTTAGTAAAATCCAGGAAAAAAGGGAGTTTTAATGAGTCCCACTGACACAAGGCCTTCAGTCATCTCTCTCTCCCCCTCTCTTTTTTTTTAAACATACCTTTCCCCCCTGTGTGCTCTCTCTTTTCTCTTTTCTTTTGTACTTTTCCAGAGAGAACAGTTTATTCTCTATGCTTACTAACCCTTGGCAACTTTGCTGAGTGGGTATCTTTCCACCCAAACCAGTGGCAATGATCTCAGGTTACAGGATGTTTCATCAACTATAGAACACCTGTATTGCATAACACCAGTAAGTTGAACAGTACACCCATCTTGAAATAACACTAGGCACACAAGTTAATTGCATAGTTACTGTGGAAAAAAAATATTAATTATTTGGTGGTAACTATTCAGTGACTCTATCAGCAATGGCAGTAACTTGCTTGTTTAACTTAAGATAATGCTTTCAGTCTGTGCTGTTTTCCACTAATCATGTAATTGACTGGTGTGCAAACAAAACGACATTTTGGAAATATGCTTGCACATAAAATCCCAAGCTAACGCAGCAAGAAAAGGCTACCACCTCCATAAACATTACTGACAATAGTTATCATAGTTTATTTCAAAACAAATGGGGAAACATGGAGCAAGTGCCTTCATTGAACTCCACCCATGTTCTGCTGCACAGAAATGTGGAAAGATGTGCAAAGGGGGAGAGAATGAGAAAGAAAAGAGGTACTTGATTAACATGTATAAATGAAGATCAAGTAGTCTTTTTGGTTTTTTGTCCTCCTCTGTGGAAAATGATTTGGGTGAAGGAAGGTTATTTGAGTTACATGGTAAAACATATGCTCAGCTCTATCTCATTTACAAAGGAAAAAGACTACTGTTCTGTCACTTTATTTCTACCTCTAACTCTCCAAACCTAAACTTCTAATTCTGGGAGCAAGATAGAATCAGCTTCTGTTAGCGGTAGTGGAAATTAAATAATCATCAATGCTTCTAAGTCTTTAACATGGAAATGAATATTCGGTTGATAGAAGAGAAAATTGAACTTCAGACTTTCTGAAAAATAAAGAACCATCTATTCCTCAATTTTCTTAAAAGCAGTTTTGAATCAGTAGGTTTTCTCGATGGATTTTAGCATCCATGCTTTCATGTGGACAGAAAGAACCACAGTCAATATACATAAGGATCAACACCAAAATAAAGTTGGGCACAAATAAGAGGTTGTTTATTCAAGTCCTAAAGTGCATACTCCTATTCCAAGATAAAAACTTAACAGTGTTAAATCACTTCTTTACACTAGAAGGCTTCACCAGTTACAATGATGCTGTTACATGGATACAGCAAACTCCCTTCCTCTGATGTGACACACTGCAAGGGGCTTTTTCTGCCTTTATTTCAGTTGAGCTTAACTGCTTTCTAATCAGAATGATGGAGTATTTAATGCTATGTAATGTAACATCACTATAGTCACAAAGGCACACTATACCTGTGTTACTGTATGGTCTGAAATCGCATTTACTCATTTGTACCGCATGTCAGCGTCTGCATTGGGCCTGTTATCATTTTTCCTGGGTGTCTGGAAGATTGGAATGCAATGTCTTGAGTGCTGATGTAATACAGAGATCTTGCAGAAACAGTATCTACTAGAAGTTCACAGCAGCTGTTGTTTTGTCTGTATTTTGTTAAGGGGCTTCATTATTAATGGAAATTCTAAGGGAGTTTTTATCCCATTTTAACACATAACAAGAGATTTCAATCTATTATTGAGTCATAATTGCTAATGGCATGGTGCTTTATTCAGTAGTAACTGGCTGCAGAGCAACCTTTGGACATGTTCCTGCAGCAACACCCACTCTTCTGGGGAGAAGGATTATCAATGCAAATTACAGGGGTGTGTTTATTAAAGGTTACTAATTTGAAAAATGAAAAATTGGCTGAGATGAATGGTTGGTAAAAGCATCTGTCACCCATTTCGGGACCAAAAGAAGATTGTAAAAATCATGGAAAGCAAAAGGTTTTGGTTAAAAGGGAGGCCTGGAAGTTGTGTTTGCTCATTTCTTTAGGTTTGTTCTAAAGTGCCCGTTCAAACCTCCATTTCAAGCATCAAGGACTATTCTCAATTAAGTATTTCCACTGGAGGTTTCTAATCTATGGTTTTTCCTTTATCATCCGTGTTTCTCCTAGAATTGTGTAGTCACCACAAGCCTTGAGTAACCAAGCGCCTATATCAAATCTAAGTCCTTCCAGGAAGCAGTCTCTTGATAGATCTTTGGAGGGTGTGAGCACATCTAGGTCAGGCTCTGAATAAAATATTTCTCACAACTAAGTGACACAGGAAAGTATCTTCTTATATCACGTTATATAAATTATACTTGTTCTGAAATCTTCAACACTCTTTAATTCCTTCTGCTGCTGGAGGGTCTTCATATCTGCATCTGCCATGACAAAAGCTTTTCTGAGTGACAGTGCTTTAATGTCCTTCTGTTGACTCATCTTTCTCCAGTTCAAGTATCTATCTATAAATTAAATAGAGATTAGATTTAGAATTAAAAACAGATTAGAATTCAAGATTGCCCTTCCTCATGTAAACGATCTATTGGTTGCTTGAGGATTCATAGGTGCCCATGCTTTCTCTTTCAGAGCCAGTCAATAGTTTCACAGCATCTTCAGCTAGAAGGAATGAGAGTACTCCCTCTAAATTTAGAATAACTGAAATTTTAGCTCTCTTCATGGAGATGGGAGAAACTTGGCTGCACCTCCTTATTATGAAAAGGTACCAGGTTTTCATCATTCTGAATGAGAGCGCTAACTGCCTGGTGACATTTTGAAGGAGCTGGTACTTCCTTCTCGGGAATAAATTAATAATCCCTGCTTACATATTTTTCAAAGACAGTGCTTAGGCATCCATCTTTAGGAATGGATTCTAGGCTGAGTTTTCTCAAGTAAGGGGCTGCCGCTCTCTTCTGTTTTCAGTCTAACACCCAGATATGGCCCAAGATTGAAGACCTGCTGCTGTTCATGTTGTTTCCTACTGGTTGCTTATTCTTCACATACAGCTTGTATTTTAAAAATGTAAATCTTTAACCTTTGAATACATCAGTTCCTACAAGGAAGTCCATCACAAGTATCAGAAACCTAACTCCTTTTTCTCTTTTTGATAGCACTTGAAAGCTGTAAGTGCTTGAAAGATGCATAAGGAAGTACAAAACCTTTACAGAGCTTAGGTGGACCATAGTCAAAGACCTGCTATTACTTCTCTGAACAGGAAGTGATTTTTACTCAACTAGGAAATCCTAGTTTTACCCTCCAAGAACTCAAGCATGGAAGTCACATCTGGGGGAAGATGTTCTAATTTCATACTGCTGTGCTCACTTGAAGCTGAAATGACCAAATAGGATATTACAGACAGTCCCAAGAGACTGTTTGGATTACAGAAGTGAATTCCCAAGGACATCCATAAATCCTGAAGAAGTTGTACCCTCTGCTCCTGAAATCAGTGTCTTATGCTCAACCCCTAACAGAGAGCTTCCTCGAGTTCTGCAAGGAAGGCTTCAGTTGCTCACATTATTATCCATCCTGGTCAGATTATCTCTGGCCTATGACTTTTTGACATTTTAGTCTCTCTGCCCAATGTAAAGAGCATAGAAGGCAGTAAAATTTTCCTCTATAGACATTAGTAATATTAAAAAAGTACAATTCCACCGCACAGCTGATAAGGTGTGAAAATACAACTCACAAAACTATCCTGACTTTAACCTTCCCTGGCTAATGGCATTTCAGTGATCCCTCTTGCGCTTCAGCTGTCTGGCTTTTGTTTATTACTTTGAAAACAAGTTTCTTCTCTTATTTGCAGAATTTGAACTCTGTCATTTCCACTGGAATGTTAATTCTGGATGAAGTAGGATGAAAAAATTCTCTAAAAAAATACAGAAAAATAAAAAAGAATCTGTCTCAGTCAGCTGCAATTCAAAATAGTAGCTGAAGGATTTAAAAAATATATGCAAATGAGAAATATCCTGAATCAATTATTAGTATATTTTTTTAAAGGAGGGGATAATTACAACTGTAACTAAGCTGATGCTTGTGGGATGGACCATAAAGTTCTTGATCTCTCAATTAGCTTCCGAGCACATTCAATTTGCACCTTTGTTTTACAGCTTATTGTGTGATAAACTTAATCCTGTAATGGGCAATCTTCTTTCAGTTTAGCTGACATCTATAGCACAAGGCCAAGTCTGGCTGCTATGGGAACAGGTTGCAAGGTATTGTCATTTAATTTTCTTTGGTAATTAATTTTGTGCAATATGAGTTTCAGGTTACACTAAGTTATCATGTATTCTCTACTTGATTGGCCATTGTTCTCTTCTGGTCTAACTAGAATAAGTTCCTCATCTTCAATATGAGATAGTTTTGTTCTTAACATTTCCAAAATTTAGGAGCAATCTGTGTTGTATTAACTACTTAAAATGTCTAGACTCTCTTTTTCAGATATACCAGTCTTCCTTATTGAAGACTAGAAATTTCAAACAGGACAATACATCTTAATGTAGGTTAGTATATGATGTTTTAACTAATAATATTGGACTAACTATTCAGACTACCAGGATTGTGCTGTTTTAATCATAGTTAAAGTATAGTAAAACATGGTACAATTTTCTAGTACAATGAAGTGTTTTGTTATTGCTTCAATTACAATAAGCAGTGGTCATTGTCCTATTCATTTAACTGTGCTTATCTACTGATGTTGCTACCATTGCTACTAAATGCTGTCTTATTTGGGTGTCTGAGACCTTAATTATATTCTCTTTTTGATTTACTACAATTAATTTGTTATCATAATGTTTGCCCTTCCCTCACTCAAAATATTATTCCCCTGTTATGCTATGGCTTCAGGCTTGATAGACTGAGCTGTCACTGAAATGCTATTGAATGAGTTCTCCTCCCTCTATTGCTTTTCAGAAACAGCAGCTGACGTCTTCCTACTCCTACACGCGTCTTTGTAACCCCATTTGTTATAACCATGGCAAGCAAGCATGACAGTAGCCTTGGTTTTTTGTTTTGTTTTGTTTTTTATTCTTTTTTTCTGGCAACTGGACTTTCGGGTTCAAATAACTTAATCATCGAAGTTGAGTAAAAACTAAATAGCATTTCAGACACCTCTACAGCACCCCAGACATAAGTCTCTAAGTGTGTTTACATGGAGGAAGTATCAGGTGACACGTGAGAAATTCTTTACTTTGGCAATAGGTTCTCCAAGTAAAAATTTTAAGCATGCAACTGGATTTAAAATGAAAGTCAGGGACCTCCAACCTGACTAAGTATTAATCTGTGCAGAAACATTTGTCTTGATTTTTAATTGCTAATGTACTTTCTCTTGAGGCTCTTCTGCTAAACTCCTATGTGGGCACTCCTTTATTTATATACAACTTGAAAAAAACACCTGCATTATGAAACCTCGTTGGCTTTGGCTATGTTTTTCATAGGTGTAATCCTGAACCCTTGTTTTTGTGGTGCATGTGATATTTCAGAAGTTATCATAACCTGAAGGCGAGGGCATTAAATAAAATGATGACCCAAGAAGATGCGGTAGCTTGATTTTGAACATGTGACACAACTAATAAAAGGAATAATTTTTTTTATTGTATGAATTAAGTTGCAGGAACTGTTAAGTTAAACTTAAAATAACCCTTTTAAATGTTGTTGAGGATAATGAATTAGCCAGGAGGAGTTAGAGCCTGCTGCTGCCAACTAAAGTGCTTGGGGACTTGAGATAGAAGTGAACGATAAGAAGCAGCTTTCATGCATTCAAATAAATTACATGTTGGGCTTGGCTTAATCCTGGCATCAGAATGATCTCTGGGTTTTTCCCTACATTATCTTAGTCTATGATTATGCAAATATCCTTTTAATGTAGCGACTCCTTAACAGGAAATTAGTCTCATACTTGCTCATAAGCTCTTGCAACCAACAGACATTTGCTTGCAAAATCCGAGTGTGTCTGAGGCACAAAAGGCACATTAACCCTTTAAGTAACAAAATTTTGCAAACATGCAAATAACAGGACATGCTCGGATATGTCAGGGATGTAGCAGATGAATCAGGAAAGTGGTAAGTTTCCTAACACAAAAATATTCCTGGGTTTGAAAGTTCAACCAGAAAGTCTATGGTATTAACTTTACATTTGGTTTCAAAGATTGTAAGGAAAACAGGGAAGTAAGAAAAATCTTACAGAAAAGCAGAATTAAAACTGAATAAAATATGGAAATGAGACAAAGCATAAAGACAAAAGAAGCATAACCATTAGCGTTAAATGTACAGCAACCTGGTGAGCCCAGGTAGTCTCCCATCATCATTCATGCATATAGACGTACTTTATTGATGATGTTTTCAGGAACTGCACCAAAATGGGACTGTGAGAGTAACCTGCTTTGTCTGGAGAACAGGAACTTAAGAATGGGAATCCAATGTTTCATCTGGAAAGACAGAATGCTGGCATCCTTTGGGAGGGGAAGAACTGAAGTCACAAAAATTGTGTCGTGCTACTTGTGGTAGTATTAATGTACATCTCTGAGCACACAACAGGAAAGCTCGGTTCTTGATTTTTTTTTTTTACTTTTTAAATCCCTGCTAGGTGAAATTACCTTCGGTAACTTTTTTCTCTTAAACTAAGGGTTTCGGCTTTCTTTTTAGGGAAAAAATAGCAGTTAAGCATTTGACGTCAATCTGGTATACACTAGTGATAAGTTGACGGCTAGTGCTTCAGGTGACCCCTGTCCCCCTTTTGTTACCCGCACTGATTGAACCACAGACAGCTAAAGCCTCAGTTACAGAGCAGCATAATGAAATTAGGCACCTAACTTTCCAATGGGATTTAGGGTAGTATCTGATTCATTCAAGCTCTTTTGAAACTCCCATCAAAGTGAACTGTTCAAGGCATGACCTTAAGGTAACACTTGAATCAGCCACAAAATCTAGACATCCAGCTCTTTGCTTTAAATCTAAGACCTATTCTTTCTTCTATATCCAGTGTATTCTGTTTGTAATTACCAGAAATTACCATCAGAGAAATCAGAGCTAATCTGAGGCTTATTAAGGAGCGAGAATTTATGCTTAACTATTTAAATAAATTCTTGTTGATCTGGTTTCTGGAGATTAAACTCTTTAATTTTGTCTGTCAGAGATGGGAGAAACTTGCTAGTACAATAGCATAGTATCTTGGAGTAAAATAACCCAACACGTATACGTAAGTACAGAGAGAGTGGGTGCTTGCAAATGCTATGCAGGCAATATGAATTGCTGTGATTCCCCATTAAATGCCATCTAGTCAATCACCCTCGGTCCACTTTTGGTATTGAGCACTAGCCAGTCACTAGGTTTTTTTTCTAACTGTTCCAGCAAAATCTAGCAGATTCTAGATTAACTTTGAAGACAGAAAAAATTTACAAATCACCATTCGGAATTGATTTTGTTTTCAATAGATTGAAGTCCTAATAGCCTACTGTTGTGGTTCCAGCTCCAAAATAATTTTGCAGCGGCATACTCTGTGCTGAATCACTAGCACTCAAATTTAGCAGAAACACATCCCTGTGCTAATGATGTCAACGAAAAAACAGTGAGATTTTATTTACCATCTGATCTGTGTAGTCAGCCCTCGGGTAGCACAGGACAAATGCCTGAGAGCTCTTTTTTAGACTCAGGGACTTAGAAATTCGCTCTTTCAGAAATCATGTCAGGTAGCATTCTGCTGGAGTAATATTAAACTTTTAGCATTAAGCCAACTTAAACCAAACGTACGGACTCTCTGACTTCTATGAAAGCTTTGATTAGCTGGCAGCAAAGTGCAGTTGCAGGCACCTCTGTATTCTCCGTTTGAAAAGTCAGCCTCAGCTCGGAGTGCTGTCCTTGGAAACAACCTACATCTGTAAGGCACAGCTTTTATTTCACCTGGCATGTAGGGGAAGAAAACAAATACAAAGCCTGCAAGGGTTCATCTCGCCTTATAACAAAAGGGAACTACAAATCCAACGTGGCTTCAAAAATGAAGAATTCTCCTGATTTCTTCATTGCTTATCAAGGGAGTACGTGACTGATAACTTCCTTTAGTAGGGATATCTTAACTTGTATCAGCTCAGAGGTTTTTTAACAATTTTGAAATTAAGAAGCATTAGTATCAAATTACACATTTTTTGTTCCTTGGTACAGAAGCCACCTAAAGTGCTCCAGGGTTGGGGTTTTTTTTTGCCAATTTGCCATTCTCTGTAAAATGACAAAAAATTGTTATAGACATATTTGCCAAAAAGTGTGGCCAAAAATAATTTAGAGGAAGGCTACTAGTCAGTGGGCCTTTTTAGATGTTAATTTTTAAATTATGATTTCAGGGTTACAGGAAATAGGATGCCAGCTGTTCAGGAATTACGGCACTTGCTAGAGGACCTATACTGGCATCATAACTGCTTACTTTAAGTTAGAGCTCTATCTCTTCATATTTCAAGATGCTGTATTCTGCAGATTTATTTCCTTCTTGGAAAGCAAATAAGATGTTGGCTAGGAAATTAATTTTATTGGGAAATGTTGGAACTTATTTAGTTTTTTGGATGACCCACCTGAAATGGGGATTATGTCATTTTTACATAAAACTATCTATCTGGTGATACTAAACCAAGATAATTTGCTTCGATGGAGATCAAGTCTGCTGTAAATGTATAAAAATATCTAGTAGGCTTATTAGCCTACAATTCAGAAAATGATCTAGACTTAAAAATTATGGGAGTTTAGAAGCTTTAAATCATATGGGAAATTTTAATATTTTTGGTCTATGTAATCAGAGCTGAACTGTAAGAGCTTTCTGAACACTTCAGGAAATAGTAATCATTTCACAGGTTTATGAAGCCGCCAAAGCTGTGAAGTCATTGATTTCTTTGCTCAGAGTTCACACACAAACAGATGTGTGAGGAGTGTATTTAGCTCATTTCCAGGCCACTGAACGGGACTCTGAGCATCTCAGAATCCTATATGAAAGAACTTAACTGCTACCACAGAAATTTGATATTACACACAGATTTTAGAAAGGCAGCAGAGTGGCAAATTGTAGTTGGATGAGGAAGTGAGTATTTGTAATGAACATGACCCCAGAGAAATATATTTGGCATAAAATACCTTTCCTTGTGTGTGTTCTTTTGTAGTTTGTCATTATACATGCAGAACAAAACAACACCAAGTGTAAAAACATCTTTATCCTTACAAAACATAAGTGTTAGGGAATGATACAATTATGACCTATTCTGAAAGCATCATCAGAATACCACAGGAATTTGCTTTTTGCAGAAATCTAGCAGTTTAAATAACGAATTAAAGGTCACAATCAATATAGACAGTAACTAGATTTCAAGACTAAGTGGATTGTCACATAAAGAAGTATTTTCATGAGCATGCCCATAGGGAAAAAAGCTAAGGGAATACAGTCTGCTTTCCCTTCATCTCGGTTGTACCTCTGAAGTCTTGAGAATACTTAGGGATGTGTTTTGCGCTTAAGTGGAGTAGGGGAGTATGCAGCCTGTCTAAAGTCACTCTTTGATCTAAAACCCATTTTTCACTGAAATTCTTACTGCAATCCACATAGATGTGGAGTCACTGCAAAACATTTGCCACTGACAAATGAATGCCTAATAATGAAAAAATTTATCAACACACAGTCAACAACCTGCAGTAACTTTCACAATAATCAAGGTCACCGTCCCCCTAAGGTTTAAAGGCTGCTGGTACCACACTACATACAGTAGGGAAGGAGAAAGATGCCTAGTGGTCACAAGATGCTGATCTTAAAGAAACCTGCCAGTCCATCAGCATAGCACTACTCTTTACGCTTTCTAAGATTCAGGTAGCACAAGCATTTCTGATGGGAGTTCAGAAATGAAGTCAATGGCATAAATCAGAAAATGGCCAATGCTATTCTTGTGTTCCTAAAATGCATAAGGAGATCCAGAAAAGAACTAAACACGGTTATTCCTTTAATGTAAGAATAGAACAGCAAAGATTCTGTTAAATTCACCGTAATTAACATTGGTGAGTCTTGCAGTCCAGTCATCAGGGGGAAAAAGAATCCTGTCTGAACTACACGGCTGTATCTTTAACAACTCTTCAGCTGATATTTCACTGACAGGGACAGGAAAATTTGAGAGCAAAGCTTAGGTATTTCCTGTTGAGAAAATGTGAAGCATCCCAGAGCAGTGAAGGTATGTTACCCTGGTAGATGAGTACTCAGCAAGTTTGTGACAGCAGATCTTTCTATAATGAATGATTCCTGTGGAGTAGTTACTTCATCAGTTGAGATCTTGACGTCATTTTTGACAGCTGCTGTTGGGTTGGTAGCATCAGATGCTGAACACGCTCTCTTGTGCAGCATAGAAAGACAGGCTATAACTGCTACATGTGGAGATAAGGGGGATCTGGTTGCTGACAAAGTGGCAGCATAGCAGCAACAACTCTGGTGGCCTACACCAGACTGTCCTGGCAGAGGTGACCACATCTTACTGCTTAGAAACAGCTGATACCCAGCAGGTTGGATCAGGTCAGCATACACTTGGCTTATACCACGAGGGCTTAACTGCAAAGGAGTTTTGTTGAAGCCCAGTGACAGACTGTTATGTGGGGACACGAATACCTACCAAGCCAAAGTAGGATGTTTTTTGTGCAAGTTCAGTACAACACAATTTCCAGTAACTAAAGAGACCAATGGCATGTAGTTCTATAATCTGTAGTCTGACATACATAACTAAAGAAAACTCAATGCTCAGTAATGGGTGAAAAGTAAGTTTCTTCCTGCCGCCTTTGTTTAGCAGAATACTTTCCACAATTCCAGTTCTTTCCAAATTATTCAGAACACCCACAGCAAAGCCATGTCCACAAGTAGCTGAATAAGTCTGAATACTCATCCCCGTGAAATGGGGGAAGCGTCTGCCATCTCTGGCTTCAGCCATCTCCTCTTTTGCCCCAGTTCTGGTTCTGTTTGGACCCATCTCTGAGTTGATTCAATGTTTTACCAGTGGCTTAACAGGAAGCAATGTAATGGTTTTCTTTACCCCACTCCTGCAGTAGTTTTCTTTTGGGTTGAAGAGTTAATTCAAATCATAGAATCTTTTAGGTGGAAAAGACCTTTGAAATCATCAAGTCCAACCATTAACCCCGACTCCCAAGACCATCGCTAAACCATGTTGCCAAATGCATTACACATTTTTTAAACCCTCCAGGGATGGTGATTCCACCACTTCCCTGCGCAGCCTGTTCCAATCTTCAGCACCCTTTCAGTGAAGAATTTTTTCCTATTACCCAATCTAAACCTCCCCCAGCCCAGCTTGAGGCCATTTCCTCTTGCTCTGTCCCTTGTTACCTGGGAGAAGAGACCTGCCCACACCTGCCTACAGCCTCCTGTCAGGGAGCTGCAGAGAGTGATAATGTCTCCCCCGAGTCTCCTCTTCTCCAGGCTAAACAACCCCAGTTCCCTCAGCCGCTCCTCATAAGACTTGTGCTCCAGACCCTTCACCAGCTCCGTTGCCCTTCTCTGGACACGCTCCAGCCCCTCAATGTCCCTCTTGCACTGAGGGGCCCAAAACTCAACACAGTGTTTGAGGTGCAGCCCCACCAGTGCCCAGTACAGGGGGACAGTCACTCCCTAGTCCTGCTGGCCACACTGCTTTGGACACAAGCCAGGATGCTGTTGGGTTCTCGGCCACCTGGGCACACTGCTGGCCCACGTTCAGCCGGCCGTCAGCCAGCACCCCCAGGCCCTTTTCCCCCAGGCACTTTCCAGCCGCTCTGCCCCCAGCCCGTAGCGCTGTGTGGGGCTGCTGTGACCCACGTGCAGGACCCGGCACTGAGCCTTGTTGAACCTGGTACAACCGGCCTCGGCCCACGGGTCCAGCCTGTCCGGATGCCCCTGCAGAGCCTGCCTGCCCTCCAGCAGGTCAACACTCCCCCACAGCTTGGTGTCATCTGCAAATTTACTGAGGGTGCACACAACTCCCTCGTCCCCATTGTTGATAAAAGATATTAAACAGGACTGGCCCCAGCAGGGAGCCCTGGGGAACACCACTGGGGAATTCACTTCAGGGAAGTTCAGAAAAGTGCCAGGGATGATGCAAGGGGAAGTGGTGGGAATGCATGGCCCCTAGCAGAAAACAAGGTCAACTGGCGCTTACCCAGTCTCAATTCACCCCTGGGACTAGAGCCTCAATACTCAATCAGAAAGTTGGTCAATCAAGGCTTAGACTGATGCCGCTGTGGGGCCATTCCAGGAGATTCCGAAAGAGGACACTAAGATACATAAATATGCAATATTATATTTTAATGAGCAGTTTGATTAAATCTATCATAGGCTGGCTAATCACAGGTCATAACAAGCTATTGTAAAGTTGTAACAAAATCTTATTGAAAGTGAATGAATTTGAAGAGAGAAAAAACAGACAAGACCCAGAGCAGTCTCTCAGTAACAACTTCCAAAGGCATGCTATAAAATTATGTTTCCTACTCATTATAATAACAATTAAAGAGAATTTAAAAACACATATGCTACAGGCTTAACTGAAAAAAACCAACATCTATTAACATGGCGTGAATGAATTAACAGTTCAAGCAATGCTTTAAACTTTCTACCTAACTTCTAATTAAGGGGTCGTCCTCACATTTTTTCCCCAAGAATAAAGGCTACTATACCTTTCAGAAATGGAGACCTAGAACAAAGTAAATGATGTAGCAATAGAGTAGGATCAAAATAATGCAGGTTGTTGAAATCTGCATTTTTAAAGCACGCAAACAAAATGTCACATTAGCTCTCCACAGCTTTTTTCACAATCTTTTTTTGCATCTGAATTTTCATTTCTCCTACTGCAGCATTTGACAGGATTCATAAGTAGAAATGATTACTCAGCTTTTTTGTTTAACTGTCCTCTTCTTCTTGGATTTTCTTTTTAACAGTCAAACCTGATTGCTAACATCTGTCCATCAGCTGAGTATAACAGCACCCCCTTCTGGTTTTAACAGCATGAGGTGGAATTGGAACTCCCATCATCACGTAAGAAATCTGTAGAGAAACAAGATAGAAGTGAAAATGTTACAAAACTAGGTATTTAGTCATAAGAAATAGGCAAAGGAATATTAATGCCACTACATTAGCCCAACCTATTCAGTTTCAGGGGCTGAGGAGCAATTTTAGAATGGTTCTCATAGGCCATGAGGTAGTTCTGTGTAGGCGAGGTAGCCAGTGTGTCTTCATCACTCTATGTAGTGGCAGCACTCCAAATACCCGTTCATGCAGAGACTCCCTTGACAGCAAGCCTCCTGTCCCACTGCTTCCTCCTCTAGTGTGGCCATAAAGGCTAAAGATCCAAGTACTTGTCTGTTCTGGGCTCATGCTGCCTGAGCAGCCTTTTCTCATCTCTTCTGATGCAAATGTGGTGGGTGGAGAGGATTATTTCATGGGCTAACTGTGCCCTAATTTAGCCTATCCTGTTTAATTAGACCACCACTTTGGCCTAGCAACTCCTGTGTAATCTGGCTACTGGTATCTTGCTTAAATTTTCAGGAAGAAGTGTCCCAGACTCTGAAACGTTACCCTACCCCTGTGTTTTGCCATACTGAGCTGTGTATTGCTTACATGAGAATTGTTTCAGGGATCCTTCATGTAAAGTACTGCATGATCACATTATCTATGTGCTTTTACTTTAAAATACTTGTTATGAAAACCTTCAAAACGTTGATCATTTCTACATTAGAAAACATTTTAATAAATTGCTGTATGAGGTAAACAGGTGACACTGATCAATGAATCAAACTGCAATCGGCCATTTCTGCAGAAGGAAAAAAACCCAGCCAACCCACCATGTAAGTAATACTACTGAGACAGACTGAATTCAAACCTGATCTTGCAAGAACAAACTGGGTGTTCAGGCACCTCTGTACAGATTAGCTTACTAGGCTGGGGTCTTTTTTCTCCATTGGTTTTTTCTGGTAATACTTGATACAATTTTGTTTTAAAAAGCAACTGCACCCCATGCTGTACATAGGTGCTAAAATATGCACAGGACATACTTCACTATGAACACATATCTTTTTGTTCCATTGTGTGGTAAAGCAGCATTATTTCAGGCGTAGATGCAACTGCAGTGGTAATGGAGCAGACTGGGGGAGATGTGCAATACTGAAGTTTCCCCAGGTGGGAAAGCAGACTGAAGTGATGGTGTCATCTGTAGCCTCTCCCTCCAAACAGATCATCTTTACAGATAAACTCACACCTGAATATATATGTTGTCATTTACAAGATCCCGTTTTCTCCTGCTGGATGTTTTGAAGGATCTAGCCCATGCAGCTTCATCTGCACTGCGATGTCAAACAAGTAATCATAACATTCACACCTAAAATCAAAAGGAAAAAACAGTGAAATGTAAAGTAAGGCTCAAGTCTTGCCATGTTTTATGAGAATAGTTTTCTTCCTTGAGCTCTACATCACCAATGCGACAGTCTGACTGGACAGCTCTATTGTAATTTATTTCTGTTCTTGCAGCATGGAAAATGCCGAGCATTTTTGTTGTATGATCCTGATTTCCTGCATTCCCATCAGCACATGAAGATGTAAATTCCAAAAATGGGTCTAGGGAAGACTATACAAACGGTATTGGCAGGTGTCATATAAAAGCAGAGATTGCCTGCAGGTTTCATGAGGAGGGACTTGTCCCTATGAAAGGAAAATATTGGCAACTGTATCAGCCAGCATTGATACAAAAGCAAAACTAAGCAGTGGAATCTTGGATGAATGCATTTCCAAAAGCTCTCTATACATTCAGTGAGGCCAGAACTTAAATGTTCTGAATTATTGTCCATGGGTTGGAAATACACAAGACATTAAGGTCATTAAGATTTTGAGGTATAATGGCAAAAGATATCATATTCCTACGTTGTACTCACATTGTTTTGGCTTTTTCCCATGTTTCTCCCCACACGTAAACTCCATGACGTCTAACCAATACAGCACAAGAGTCTGGATATTTTTCCAGAGCACATGCCATTCTTTCCTTGAGATCCTTCTCTTCTGGTGTATTCTCAATAATGGGAACCACTAGCGTATCATCATATCTAAAAGAAAAAAATGTTCATGTATTTAAAAAAATGCTGTGTTTGGATGTATGAAGCTTTTCCCTAAGAAAGAGATTCTCCTTTGACCATGTGAAGGTGTTAACAAATTCTCAACACTAGTGATTTTATGCTCTTCTCTTGTGAGTCATGCTGTAACATAAGAACTCTCAGGAACATCTCTCACTCCCAAACGTACACTATGCTGGCAATACCTGAGCTACACTTGAGGCACAAAAAGAAAGTAATACTTTAATGTATTAGGTGTAGCTGTTTGTTCACATATCACTTTGTAGTTGGGTCTCTTTACAACTTTCTCAGACTCTTTATCCTGTATTGGCATCACTTACAAGCTTTATCTCAGACTAAATTATTTAAAAGAATCACATCATGAAGAAGGAAATGAAGCTGTTTGCTGCAGAGCAGAAAAAAATAATTTAGGTAGTCCAAAAAGCCCCTGGAAATAAGATTGTCCTGCTAAGGCATATAAATAGAAAGCAGAGTCAACACATGAAAAATAAATACTCTGATGGAGTCACTGGTGGGCTATATGTGATCTTAAGAGAGCCTGAGAACCCCAGTTCCAAAGACAAGATGATGCATGTTACTCAGTGGAACTTGCCTAAGAGTTTCTTCTGAAGGAGGACTGGGATATTTGGCATTGTTTGAAAGTTAATTAACACTGGCAGAAACTTGTTTAATTTTAATAAGTCCCCAGTTCAGGTTCAGATTTATCATTGAGATCACAGATATTTCATGAGTGGATCCTAGTTGTACTTTTATAAAACACAGAGAGAAAGCAATAGTAAAAATAATACATCTTGTATTTCAAATCAGAAAATTAAAGTCTCATCCCTTACAGTTTTCAATGCTGATGCTTTCCCAAGGAAGTAGTATGAAAATAGTGATGAAGAAACTTAAGTGTTTTTTGAAGGTTTACTTTAAATCTTACACATTCTGATCATTACAATTAGATTTAGAGTGGGCTATTAGTGAGGCCAAATGAGCTAAGGCATTGGTTTCCTAGGTTCTGCTTTCTACTTGGATGAGAGTTTGGAAGCAGGTATAAATACCATAACTGATTTCTAATCATAACCGTAAGCTTTTTATCAAAAACTAATACCTATAATACTCAAAAGAAGATTATGAATGAGTTATTACTTGATATTTCTTTAGTTTTATTGACATATAAGCTGCCTACATTTAGCCAAACTGTCATATAAAATCTCAGGACAATCTGAGACTTTCAAAGCTATTTACTACAGATCTAGTTCTCTCTACTGAAGTCAAATGTAAAAGTATTCTGGCATCACTGGTATGACATTTAGGTCAACAAATACTTCTGATTATTCTGTCTGTAGCACTTTCCTGGATAGCTTCCAGAAAAGGTTTCTGAAATTAGAAACAATATATCGTTGATCCCTTTTTTGAAAGTTCCCATTCTGTACTATCAAATTCCTTCTTTGATCAATGGGGAGCCTTGTGTGAGGCAAGACAGTGGAATCAGTCTAGTATGGATGAGTATGTACTTAGGAGCCATGTAATCTGGAGCTTTGACTTCTTTAGTTTTTCTGGTAAATTAACAGGATGAAATGGGACAATTCAGAGATATGGAACCCAATAAATATAATGTCTCCTGACTAACATTTGGGAATGTTTGAGAATTCAAAACATATATCCAACAAGAAAATAGTTTTGGACTTTTTTAAAGTCAGTGTTGTTACACATTTCAATATAAGGGGCATCTTGCCACATTAAAAATACAAATGCTCATGCTGGCCAGAGAGTAAAGCTGGCAAGTCAGCCAAAACTGCATAAAATATGGCCAGGTGTAAAATCACATGCCAGACACATGGCTTGCTCCCTTGCAAAGGGCAATAATTAGTTACAGAAGTTAACATCAAAAAAGTGGAAAGAATTTAGCATTTCAATTTTTCATCTAATTGTCACATATTATATAAATGCTTTTTGCGGATCCCAATTCAACACACTGTGGGTGGAGTCCTCAAAACAAGCCATCACACATAATTTGGAATAACTCAGCACTTACCTCAGAGCTCATCCTTGAAAAGTAATAACATTATCTTTAATGAGCTGTTTATTCTGAGTTTTCTTTCAAAGTCTGTCAAGTAAAATCTGAAATCCTGTACTCTTTTAACATGCCCTAAACTAGCACATGTAGTGGTATGTGAAGTCCACCCAAATGTAGTTTGCACATTTTCAATCCAACCTAATGTTGGCTGGTTTCAGTTTCAGTTTAACATTCTATAGATGTGTTAACATTATCTGTTCTTGAGATATTTGTCAGGATATAACTCTCTATTTGGCTTGATTCTGTAGCTCAACAGACCACAGTAGCCCTGACACTGCAAGACTTTATCTCAGACCTCTTCCACAGGCTTGCAGGCTTTTAATGGAAAGCCAATGACTGATTTAATGTAGAAGTCTTTTTACTTCTTTTTCCTAATACTTTATATTACACACTTTGATGTACATAACTCAAATGACTTGCCATCTATTTATATTGCTGAAAACAAATGATCAGATAGCGTGCCTCTTTTCTTAAACATAGAGAAGTACCGGTAATAGCCTCCTGAAGTACACTTCTGGATTCCTTTTATCATCTCCTGATGGGTAATAATGAACTCACTCCCTGGGTAAAGAAGGGTAGCCATAACAGCAGCCTTGGAATGAGTATGGATCACTGCACCTGCCCCTAGGAACAGAAAGAGGAGAATTTTTTTTTTTTTTCAGAATTTTAAAATGTGTTTATTAAGAGAATCTTATTCACCTACTTGATTAATTTCCTTTGGCTAGACATCTTAGCAAATGGTCATCTACTTTATTACAGGAAAAAAACCACAGCAACCTAAATAAAGGTATGACATAATTCCTCATCCTTAAAGGATAATTATAGATTGTCTTAGGACACCAGTGTTAACCCACAGTTAGTGACAAATTCCAGGAGATAAACTACTTGCAAAAATTGAAGGAGAAACACTACTGGTACATTTCTTTACATACTGCAATGACTGAAACACTCTATTAATTCAAAAACTTATTTGTGAGATGAAAGTTTAAAGACTTTTACTTTCTTTTTAAGCTAATACTCTTCTTCGATTATCCACTGATTCTCTGAAAAAAATATTTGTTATCTTTTTGTGTTATCATGGAAAGATAGGTAGATAATAATTATAATTTACTTTTAAAGTTGCAGAGTTGCCAAAGATATGAAATGAGTTTTCCTTGGGTACACATGTATGCTTCTTGTGCAGGAAGATCAGAACAAACTCCCTAAATCATTTCTAAAGTAACAGATGTAAATCTTACACAACAGCAAGAGCTCTCTTTACTGTCCACCTGCAAAAGAAAAAATTCAAACTTTTTTCACCTACCTGTAATTTAGAACCTTTAATCACAGCCAATGGTTGCAAAGGGATCTAAACCAGTTGCTGAATAGGCAAAACTACTGGGACCAACCTGCTGTAAACCCCCCACCTCCTCCCACAACCTACTAATACACAGCACTAAAAATTACTGCCAAAAGGATGGCCACAGGTATAACTACCTGAGAAGATTAAAACGTAAATGACACACACACAGGATGTTACCATGAATTACCTTCCACTGTTCATACTCTTTTACAAATAATTTATTTTATATAGTTTCATGTTTATTTCACTGTAACTTCCATGTCTAATGAATATTGTATTGAATATTAATTCTGTGGATGTGTGTGTTCAGTGTTCTAGTCATCACTGAACTAAACCCATTTGCTACACACCTCTCATAGTGTAGGCATTCATAAAAAGAGGCGTGCACTGGCTTTTCTTCAGTTTCTTGTGTGGTGGAGGACCACTGATGTCCCGTTCGTTCATGTCACAAACAAACATATCTTCTGGCTGTAACAAAGAAGGAATTATTTTGACCTGTGATGACCTGAACAGTTTTGTTTTCCTTCTAGGGAGACAAATACATACACCATAATTTTAACTTCGTGGAAGTGCTGTAACGCACCACATTTATTCTAGCTTCTAATACTATTTACTGACATTGTGTAATGTGAATTAATATCAGGTACTTTTTTCATTCAGACTGCTGCCAAGCAGATATTTGTAAAACTAAGTTTTTCGTGGAGAGGAGGCAGCCTGTATCTAAACAACAGACAACAGATCAAAAGGAAAAATAGTAACTGATTCAAAAGAAATGTAGATGTACTTTTCCTTCCCCCCCTTTAAAGAATCAATAATGGACATAAATTAAACCTACACATAATATATTCAACTTGTAGAACTATTTTTTTAAACCTTGCTTTTAGTAGCTTTACATGATTGGTACCTTTGCATCAATCAGCTACTCATAACAGTACAAAGAATTGTTCAGAGCAGCAATAAAACGTTCTTCTTTAATGTTATTTTAAAAATCAGCAGGAAATACAGTTGCAAGAGATTTCCTTACTCACTGTGCTCAATCCACTACTACTGCTAGCAAAGAACAGACCATCACAGTCTTGCCATGTTATGCCTTTGCCTGCTTTACTTGCTAACATCCTCAGCAAGCACTGCTGTGAAACCCCAAGTTTCTATCAGTGAAGAGATTCTGTTCACTTCTCATTGTATTTACCCTCATATATATAAAACAACAAAGCCTTTCCACATATTACTCTGGGGAAGTTCCTGGTGTCATAAAACAGTTACCACTTACCATTCTCCCCTCCACTTATATTTTGGGTTTTTTTTGGAAAGGAGACAGACAGGCACAGTCACCTTTTCATGGGGAAAGCCCATCTATTTACTGACAATATCAAGAGAAAGCTTTGTAATCACTAAAATGAAAATAGACATGAGGTGTTAATGTTAATTACCTATGTGCCAAAGTAACTTGAAACTGTAGCCAGACAGTCATAAAGCCATTCAAGCTTGACAAAGCTGGACTTTAGTAACGTTTGAATCTCACAGTTGTCTGTGTTAATTTAAAGCAAAGAGATCATCACGAGTAATCTACACTGGTCACTGAAACACATGTTGGCTTGCTATGCTAGTGGAGTACTGGGCAGAATCTTCAGTTGTTTCGATAAGGAAGTCAACAGTATAATAAGTTTCTAACTTTACATACGGAAAAATGAAACTCTAAACAAAGGTACTTTCATCCTTCTCAAGATGAGCTTTGATGTAAAATACAGTTCAGCATACCTGTATTCTTTCCTTTTGCACTCCTGAAGGAGCGATGTAGATTTCATTCCTAAGAAAAGTTACAGACAGGGAAAATGGATAAACAGGTTTAGAGCTCTTGATCCACTGAAAAGGAAATGGCAAATCTAGCCCTTCATAATTTAGTGACTTTCTTGCTCCTTCCATAGATTTACATGTAGATGGTTTTCAAAATAGAACTGAATCATAGAAGGGCATACGAAATCTGTAACTTGCCGTGGTACAAAACCGCGCTTTCAACTTGACAAAGAGATATGAAACATGTGTACGAAGTGCAGCCTTATTTTCCTACAAACACACAGCCTCCCCCTGCAATAATTCTAACTCAAATCCCCAGAATTCAGAATAAAAGTGGAACAAGAGAAATTGCAAGTGGACATCGATCTATGACAAAGCAGGTGACAAAACTATTACTTAAAAATTCCCAGACTACTGATAAACAGTATTAATTATCCATAGTATTCTACAATGTAAATACTTCTGGGGGTTTGTTATAACTGTGTAGTTTAAGTTTTTAACGCATTTATGTATTTCTTTGTGTTGATGAAAAGATAACAGCAATGCAACGCAATTAAATGCCTGCAATTCAAGTAGAAGTGCATCGCTTCTTGCAAGGTTTACATGAACTAACACTACAAAAAACTGATTTAAATTACGATGATTTTAAGATGACATCTAAAATATTTTCAATAATAGCAAAAAAATTTATCAGATTATCTCT
Organism: Falco naumanni; assembly: GCF_017639655.2. Taxonomy (NCBI): domain Eukaryota; kingdom Metazoa; phylum Chordata; class Aves; order Falconiformes; family Falconidae; genus Falco; species Falco naumanni. The sequence goes on along the minus strand of NC_054060.1, from coordinate 49,079,637 downwards.
CTCAATTGTAACCACTATTCAGTTTCAACAGTAACATACTAAATTCAGGAGCACAGAGACATCTAGTGAATAATTAGTCAAGTTACAGATATATTTCTGGACAAGAGCACTTAGAAGAGCAACGAAACTGGTGAAGAGTCTAGAAAATAAGTTTTATGAAAAACAGCTGAGGGAACTGGGGTTATTTGGTTTGGAGAAAAGGAGGCTGAAGGAAAACCTTACTGCTCTCTACAACTACCTGAATGGAGTTTGTAGTGAGGTGCGTGTTGGCCTCCTCTTCGAAGTGGCAAGTGATAGGATGGAACAGCCTCAGTTTGCACTGGGGAGGTTTAGATTCGGTATTAGGAAAAATTTCTTCACTGAAAGGTTTATCAAGCATTGAAGCAGGCTTCCTAGGGAGTGGTTGGGTCACCAGCCCTGGAGGTATTTACAAGATGTTTAGGCATGGCTCTTAGGGACATGGTTTAGTGGTGAACTTGGCAGCGTTAGGTTCATGGTTGGACTTGATGACCTTAAGAGCTTTTCCAACCTATATGATTTTAAGATTCTAACTCTTCCAAAACCACAACTTTTAAGGTGATGTATTCTTCATAGTAGTAAAATGGCTGTGAAGCACATCAAAATGTGGCTTTATCATATTTGTAGGTTTTAACATTCATGAATTAACACTGCCAATACTGCATTAATTTAGTCTTACTTCCTTTACGTAAGCAAGTTGATTGAGAGTGCAACGTATTGAAAAACCAAGTGATAATTTGGTTACTAATGAAAGACATGCATTTTTTCTTAAAACATTTTTTTTTATTTTTTAGAAATTAATCACAAAAGGAAAATCTCATTATGAAATACAGTCTTTGAAATACAGCACAACTGACAAAGAATTCTAGATACATTTTTAATATACTATCCCATGTCCAAATTGGCATTTTTGTTGAGTAGCAGATATGAACTGCACAGTGAGTACTGCTGAGTAGGATTACCTGGTAAGACCAGCTGTCAGAATTTCAGTCAAATTTTAATTTTCTTTCACTGTTTCCTATATAACAATTCTAAGCTAGTCTGATGTCTGCCTGGTAGCTATTGATTTTGAAACAGATACTGTTACTGTACATATAAAACAGTACAGCCACATAGATTACTATTCCTAGACCACGTACAATATTGGTATCAACTCAAATATGTATTTCAGTGTAGTCTGACCAACCAAGTTATAGAACTGCTGAGGAAAATTGTACTACTGTGTCAGTGTATTCTCTGTTGATGCCATTGTCTTGCACAACCAAAATGAAATGCACTGAAATGATGGAGAAAATAGGTTACATTTAGCTACTGATGAGAAGTTAGCGCTAGAAAGCTCTTTCCATAGACAAAGAACTTTAGAAACAAGAATCAACCCTCTTATCATTCCTCTCATTATTATTATTGCGACTGCTTTGCTTGCAAAATCAAGAAAGGAAGTGAAATGACCTGCACAAAGCCCCATTAGAACAGCACAAGTACTAGCATTTAGAGGCTTCATATATATATGGCATGTATTTGAATAGCAATGGCTGTTTGCGTCTGCATACAAGTGTATGTCAGAAAAATGAGAACAGACACTTTCAAGGGTCACAGCACCTGTGACTGGGGACAGAATTGCAGGCGCTGTGCAAGGTCTTTTGCAGAATGAGGACTTCTCTTTTTTCAGTGGCCACTGAGAGGAGCTCTGTCTCCGTTAAAATAATGGAAAGTATGAACAGGGGGAGCCGAGCAAAGCAAAGAGGTGCTCCTTAGTAGTGGATACGCACAAAAAGTTGTTTTGCTGTTCCATGTCCTGCTTTAATTGTATCTGTTAAGAATATCTCCTTAGAAGTTACCCCAGTAGAACAGTAATTTTCTTCTTAAAGGATATGTCTTGCCTGCAAAATGTCTAGAGGGGGATTCACATCGTTCAACCACAGGCAGCTGAAAGCCATGTGCCTGATGTAATCCACTCTGAATTCCATAGTCAATGAAATGAAAAAGGGAGAATGCATTGTTCCTTAAAGACAATTAATCTACCTTAAACAAAGATAGGAAAAAGACAGAAAAAAGTCGTCACACTCTGAAGTTGGCTCTTTCCATTGAAGAGACTAAAATGACTACTTCAGACTAGCCACCTCCCTTCTATATGGTTAAATTTGGCATACTGTTCATTTCACCCTCTATCTTCTTGCTTGCTCTTGACTTTCAAACATTTTTCATGTAACTGAAACACCCCCACCGACTACTAAACACAGCCACCGTCTCTCTCTTTCTTCCATCTTTACTTACCCATGTTTCAAGCTGATTCCTCCACCAGTTCCTGTTACCCAGCCTAAACCATAAAACAGTCTACAAAGCTCAGGGATAAGATTTCTTGGATGTAACTTGTCCTAAAAATAAAGCGATAAATTAAAAAACATCAGAAGCATCACAAAACTAAGAATTTAAATTCTGAAACTGAGTTTAAAGGGGTAGTATAATCATACTGCAGTATGACAGTCTAATTTATACTTATGAACTTGTTACAAAATGACTACGTGTTTGCACAATGCCCCTTACAGTTTGCAGGGGCCATTCACACCTTGAAATGAACAAACAGAACTCCCAAATAAAATGCGTCTGATTAACCTTCACAGGAAAGGTCTCATCTCAAATTTATTAGAGTGCAGTGGACCATAGGTATTACACCAGCAAGATTAAGTCATAGACTAATGACACAAAAAAATAAAAATAAATGTATCTAACATTATCCATTTTTAAAAGCTCAACTAGTATTTTTTCCCATTGAATCAGTTTTCTGAAGGTTTATTTTGCTTGATTTAAAAAATTTCAGTAGAATAGATTTTATTAGTTCTGTTGTATCGTATTTTAAATAGCAGTGAAAAATGCCATAGAAAACAGGCAAATTGTTTGATGAACTTCAAGTTCCTACATTTTTGCAACATGAGGTTACCTCACATGCAGTTTAGCCAGAAGGCAAACTGCACTGTTGTAATCTTTCAGAAGTAAAAGTTCTTACATTTTTCCATATTCCATTGTTTACTAGATCAATAAATATATCTATACCTATCTAGTAACCAAAGCTTACCTGTAGTGTCAGAGATTCATTCATAGTTAATCTAAAACCGAATGGCTTTAGAGTACAAGCCAAAACTATTTATTGGAAATCCTAAACATTACTCTGCACTGAACATATAAAACTAAGAAAGCTACATCTAACAGGTCTTTGATAAGCGAGTACTACATTGGAAAATTAAAAATTCGGGATGCTGGAATCATTTACATGAGAAATATAACCAGTATACACAGAGAAAGCCGTGAGATGCTACTTTTCATACTGTGTGCTTGAATTCATGCATCTGTATGTTATCTCGAGTATTTCTTTTAGCTTATCTGAGAGCATAAAAAGCCAGTCTTCCCACATTTACCCCTAAAAATAAAAATGATTTGTGCTTTCACAAAGATCCTGACACAACTGAACCCATCAAGTAAGGAATTAAACAGTACAGAAGCAGAGCAGTGATTGTATTTATCTCTCCGGGACAGAGTAAGATTTCCACCTACATTACCACAGTAATACAGCTGGTTTTGTTTCTTACATGGGTGTGTGACAGAAATCAGCAATTAATCACCACATGTGTGCTCCTTGCATTGTTTTCAACAGAAAAATGGATTAGTTTTAGGAAGGCTAAACCTTTAGCTCACCAAATACAGTAGCCCTCTACTGCAGCCAACTCTCACATAATTCTTTTCATATACATGTTAAGTCTGATCAAGTACTTGGAACCTGAATTTAATAGTGTAGCACCATATTCTTTGACGGCACTTGTTTCTGAAGCAATTAGCTTTAAAGAACTGGGATTCAGTTCAGAAGCTATTGTTGCCTGCTATGATTTTGTTTCTATTATTTACAGTGTCTTAATATATTAAAAATGTTTATTCAAGTGATAGAAACAAGACTGTAACCAGTACTCCCAGAAACTTACGTAAGAAGTTAAGATTTTTAAAGCACCACGAACCTTTACCAGTTCACTTCACCTGCCTGAAACAAACAGAACACCACATACAAGAGCATATGAAGGCAAAAGACCCCAGGCCAAATATGCAAACCTCTATATTTACAGTGAAAAAGCTCTGAAATCTTCCCCATTCACAAGCTGAAAATGAAACCACTGCTTTCCAGCTTTTTGCCACTGAAATTAGTAATATATATCAAGTATGATCGGAGTAATTAAGCATTCCTCAAATACTAATGACTCTGAAATGTACTATGAATCTGAAAATATTCACCCATGTGTCATATGTTTACAAATACAAACCAAGCACATACTATGTGCAACTCACAGGTCCCTGTTTTGTTGTTCTGATTTATTTATACAGAATTAATGGCTTTACATAACTTTTATCTATTCACTTGTCATGAAACGACGTCCCACAGTATCCTCTTTTGACTCTTACTCAAAATTACATCACTGTCTATTTGTAACCTATATATTACACCAACATTTTTCATTTCAAATAAAAATTATGTCTTTTCTACCTTTGATGGAATAACCTTATATTTACCAGGTTTATAATGCTATTATTTATTGAATGTACACAGCCTTAAAAACCCTCAATTATAACACTACCACAGTTTCATATTTTCCTGTTTGATGAATCTAGACATTTACTGCAAAATTCATACTCACGGGAGAACGTGAGTGCTTTTCAACACTCTAAACCATTAAAAAGAATTTTTAAAAGTTCAAATTCAGAAGCTACTTTCACCAAGAATGTATGAAAATAAACATAATCAAGGAATTTTTACTATTTCTCTGAAGAATTCCAGGATTATAAATCAATCTTCAGAGTTTAACAGTATTTTTCCAAGATCAGTGGATACTGGTTATAACCATAAATTACCTAAACAAAAATACTACTATATTTCACATTTAAAAATCACTGATAATAAAAATGACGATTCTTTCCATTTACTAAAAAAGAGTACTTGCTGTAATAAGCCTGGGAGTGAATGTGTGAAAGCAGTAGGCAAGTCAACAGGATGACTCTTTGTCAAATCTCAGTTAGCAGTACTTTTAAATCTGATTTTGAAGTTGGACTACAGGTGCTGTTGGTTATCTTTCTTTACCTCTCTAATTCAGGATCTGGCCCACTAGTTTTCTGATACAGCTAACATGAACAATTCAGTTTCTTTGCTGCTATGCTGTTACCATCTTAGCCCAAGTTTCTACATGTTGTTAGGTATGAAGGAAAACTTGACAAATTTCCATGAACTTTTTTCAATCCATTAAATTATTCTTTTGAAAACATTTTTGCTGGTAACTTTCTAAACAGAAAGTATTCACTGAAAATGTAGAATATTTCCTACAGTAAAATATTTTCAAAAAATTATTACTGAATTCTGCAAGACTGTGGTTGCTCAAGGAAAATTAGCTTTCTCCTATTTTATTCAAATTACTGTCTCTAATGTGATTTAAAAAACAAAATAAAATGAACCCACCCTCCCAATGCAAAACTCCACAAAACAATGGGGATCTAATATCATGGAGATCAAAGTGGACCCAGACGACTTGTGGAACGAACACATGTGTAAAAGTTTTGGGGATAATTTTCAGAAAGTGTAAAACTGAACTACAATGTGGACATTTTCAGATATTACAGTAAATAAGCAGTGCCTGAAATATGTATCTCCCTTTCATAAATTGCTTAGAAATCATGTATTTTCCTCACCAATAAGCACAGACTGCATGAAATCATACTGTTGATATGTCATACTGCCAAGTACTAAATAATGATGAGGTTTCTCTGAACAGCTGTGTAGCGATAAGTTTGATGTGGAAAAACAGATATACGCTACCCTGTATACATAAAGTACTGTTAATAAGCTGATAGATTTCTGTTTAAAATCTCTTTAGCATAGAAATGGATCAAATCAACTTTTTTAAAGGATCGTGACATTATTTTTGCTATTTTGGTTTATTTTCTGCAACACCTTTAGTACCACACAAGGATTCTATAATGCAAAAAAGAGGGGGTTTTAGGTGAAAAAAAGCAATAATGGTAAGGAAGAGAGAGGAAAGCAATGTGGTGACGGTTCCTACTCTACTTAATAGCCTCAGACTGTCAAGTTTTTATAGCAAGTACAGACCTCCAACTGAAACCGATCATTTATGGTGTGCCTTTTTTATGTTTTGATTTTTTTATTACAACAATTAGAAGCTTTAATAGTTTTTTTTTTAAATGACAAGCGATCAGCTGCTCCACTGCTCAGCTTAGTCATTTAGGCCCGTGAAAGAAACTTCCCAAGAGAAATGTTTGTTTAGTAGCAGAAACCTACATTGGTGGAGGGTATTCTGCTAACACCCACGGAATAAAGAGAACAAAAGCAAAAAAGTAAGTAGCACATACCAAAACTGGTAGGCAGGTAGTTACTTAGTACCGATACTTTTGCTGAAACGTTAAGAAACAACGTGGTGTTGTCACTGTTCTCTCTCCCCCCACCCCGAAACCACAGTGACTCTGAAGTTGAAGACTGAGTGATCCTTGATGGTCTAAAGTAAGACTGTAAGACTCAAGCAAAGGGGAAGCAGGATTTTGTGAGCCCATCAAGATTGTCTCCTGGTCCTTAGAATCACAGCAAGCAGAAGCTTTGCCTAATGCAGCCTCTCGGAACAGACAGACCACTTGCACCTTGTTGCAGTTGCTATAGGGGGTTGTTATGCCACAGGAAAATGCTTCCAGTTGGCATCGGACTCGCAGAACCGGGTGTGTGGAGGCAGTGGCAGCAGCGTGGGAGAAACAGGCATGGGTGCAAGCCAGCGGCAGTGGTTCTGAGGCAGGAGACAGGGAAGGTGAAGTGATGGAGATGGTAGCCTGGGGTAAGTTTGACAAGGTTTGGAAGCTTCTACTTTAACATCATCTTTAAACCCTCCAATGACAGTGAGTCACAACCTCCTCAGGCAACCTGTTTAACTGTCCCTGGCTAGAAATATTTGCCTAACGCCTAACCTAAACCTTGCTTGCTGAAACTGAAGCTCGTTATCTCATACCAAACAGTTACGGACCTAAAGACAACATTCCTCCCTTTCATCTCTGTGACAACATTTTACATACCAAGCCAATTCCATCTGCTCCTCTTCCCACCCACCTCCCCCTTTTCTTTGACTAAGCGCATTCCTTCCCGACAGAGCAGTTATCTAACCTGCCGCTGATTCTCATCTCCCTGTTGTGGGTCCGCATTGTTCTCGAGGCTTGGGCTGGTCTCTTGACCAGTTCCACATACAAACTGGGCAGGTATTGCAAACCTTGCCCAGGAGATGCTCCCGTACGCTGTAAGCCAGGGGTCCTCAAACTTTTTAAGCAGGGGGCCGGCGCGCGGATGCAGTGGCAGGCAGCCATCTGCGGCTGCTTGGTTCCCCCCCAGCCCCCGGCGGGGGGTGTGTGTGTCTGTAAATACCGGGGGCCGGACTGAGGACCCTGGGGGGCCGTAGTTTGAGGACCCCTGCTGTAGGGCAACGTTTGCTTCACGTGATGGAGCGCAGCACTGCTGGCTGACGCTCGGGCTTATGGTGGTGAACGGCCACCAAACTACAGAAAGCTGCCAACCATCAAACACAGAAAAAAAAAAAAAAAACCACCCAAACCTAAACCAAACCTGAACTCCTCCTCCGTTACCATATATTAAAAAAAAAAAGGCCACAAGTCCTGTAATTGCGGCCAGACTGTCAGCTGGCACGTTCTGGGACGCGTAGTAAGTTTGGGAACATCTCTATGCCCTCTGCTAATTAGTAACTACGAAGGTTACTAGCTAATTGCTACGGTCGCAAGAACAGCCTCAGCAACCGCAACCCGCAGTGCCACCGTGCCTGCAGCCCGCGCCCGGGGCGACGCCGGCAGGGCCGCTGCCGATCGCCGTGCCGTGCCGTGCAGTGCCGCGCCGCTGGGGCAGCCCCTCCGGCCGGCGGGGAGCGGCGGGGCCGGGCCCGCATGGCGCAGATGGCGGCCCCGCGCCGCCGGAACGGGACGCTGCCCCAGGACCGGGCGCGCGCCCCGCCCGCCCCTGCGACGCCCGCGCGCGGCCCCCGTTACCTGCGCGGCATCGCTGGCGCGGGCCGCCATGGCGCCGGGCGGCGCGGGGGTCCTTCGGCGGGGCCGCGCGGGTGCCTGCCCCCAGCGGTGGGGCATCGGCCCGGGCGGGGCCTGCCGCGGGCAGCCGGGCTGGGTGGCGAGACCAGGCGCCGCGCCAGGTCGGGAGGGCAGGGCAGGGCCGGTAGCGGGCGCACGCCGCGGTCAGGCAGGGCCGGGAGGGGCGCCACGGTGGCGGGCATTGGCTCGTACCTGGGGCGGTAGGGGCGCTCGGCCCGAGCCGGCGAGCGGCTGGTGCCGCGGGAGGGCTCCCCGCCGCGCTAGGCGCGGGCAGGCGGCCAGCGGCAGGGCAGGGGGCGCCGGTGAAGCCGGTGTTCCGCGCTGAGGTGGCCCGGCAGTGGGAGGTGTGCCGCTTTTTTTCTGCTCAGGCACCGAGAGAGACAGCCCCGGCGCTGGGGGGGGCAGCCAAGGGCGGAGAAGCAAGATGGCAGCTTCCTTGTGGCTGAGCTGCGGCGGCAAGGGCGCGGTGGCGAGGCTGCTGCTGCGGGGGCGGCCAGCTCTGCGCGCTGGCGGACTTTCCCCCCATCGAGGCGGCTGGAGGGGCCTGCATGAGACCCGCGAGCTGCTGGGTGAGTGCCGGGCTGGGTCCTGCACCCCTCGTTGTTAGTCGGAGGCCTGTGCCGTCGGCCTGCTGCAGGTGTGTGGGGAGGGCTTGGGGCGTTCGGTGCGGGATGGGGATGGGTGGCGCTGGGCGAGAAGTAAAAGCCGTGCAAGGTGGTGGTAGGGTGCGAGGGCCCGGTGTTACCGGGTGGGTGTGTGCGGTGGCAGGGCCCTTGGTGCCCTGAGCAGAAGCTGAACAGCAGCGGCCGATGGGGAGGGGGGCGGCCGGGCGCGGCGGGGTCGGTGTCCGGGGGTAGCGGAGGTACCGCGGGGATTCGGAGGGAGGCGAGAGCCTCGAAAGGCCCAGAAAACGTGACCACTGGGAGAAAGCTGGAGGAATTAGTCTAGAGAGGAAGACGTCGTTGGGAGATGAGGCCTTCTTCAAGTGTTGTGGATAAGGGGAGTAAAAGTGCTTACAATTGAAAATAGTCGAGTGTTTTCTAGGTGTAACAAAAGAGAAGGTATTTGGGTTTGGTTTTTTTTAAATGTTTGACAATTCCACCATTTTTCTGTCAACTTATTATTCTACAAGTAATGTTTCAAGTAGCTAGAGAAGGGCAGGGAAGCTATATTTTGTGTTATTTTTTTTTAAAGGAGGAATGGAGTTTGACTTTCATAATTGCTTGTCTAGCGTACATTGCTACATAGAAGTCAGCCTATAAGTTGTGGCAACAGCCTTTCAAGATACTTTTTCTGGTCTCAGGAGTTTGTTGTTACGGAATTACTAGGTGGATCTTCTACTTACTACTTCCTTTGTCTCTGAAGTGTGGGAAGAGTTTTAGTGCCCAAATTAAACGTGATTTGTTTTCTTTCCCTACTTGATCTGTTAGTTACAGCTTGTAAGACATTTAAACAGTAATCAGGTACATCGTTAATAGGTACTGGTGTGATATGGAGCTTAAAATACCTGAACTCCTTGGGGTTTAAGTGCACTTATAATGAAGTGAGCTCTTGCTAACCTTGTGTCATAAAAATAGGTGCATTTTACCAGAAAACTCGGTAGTAGTTTAGAGACTTGTTAATGGTTGTGCTTTAGATCTCAGTACACCCTTCTTTCCAGCACTGGTTGTCTTTTGCTTTGCAGCATGAACATATTTTTCTTTGCAAAACTGTGTATAATATAACAAAGCTGTGTATAATATAAGGAAGGCTATCCCTGTTCTTGAAACAAATGTTATTTAATTTCAAATTTTATTAGAAAGCTATTGCTTCATTCTTCATAAAGTATATGTTTGTCTTTTTGTCAGATGCAGGGTTAGCTAGCTCTGCGTTAGTCTTATTATCTAACTCCTTAAAGACTTCTTGTCTATGGTCCTCCTAGGCGATCTGTTATAGTCTGTATATCTTCATGGTGAGAAAGGCTTATTTAATACATAGCTGGACTAAAGTTATTAATTTTAGATGTGGAATCTTTTTCTTCCTTACAGTAAGCTTTTGGTATTAAGGTGGATATATCACACATTTAACATGTTCAGGCTTTCCTCATTGACTTACTTCTTTGAACCCTCTTGGTATTCCTGACTGCTTTTAAGGTGGTGCATATCTCGGTGACACCATTCTTCTTAAATGTTTACTGTAGCCTCTAAAAAGAAAACAAAGAGAAAACTCATAACTTCTCTTGTAAAATACAGCTCTTCTGGACATGAAACTCGCTCTTGGTTCCTAGTTTGAGAGTTTAAAGTTAAGTCAGTATTATTTTAGCATTAGTCTTATTTCTCCACATGTATGTTTCTGAAAATACCACTGTTTGAAAAAGTATTGGCTCATGTGGATCTAGTTTTTGTTGTGTCGCTTCAGTTTTTTGCTTTTTTATATGTTTCTGTCCCTCTCTGTGGTGGTGATACAATAGGGAGAAAGATGTTTTGCATAGTCAGAACTATTAATTCAGAATTGAATTCCTAGTTTGTTGGTTGCAAGGAAGAAAGAAAAATAGAATGAACGTTTATGTGAGAGGTCTGTCAATTTTTCTGTGTTTTTAATATTTCTTAATCTTATAATTGATACCAGGTTGGAGTAAATCTTGCAGTTCTCTACTGGCTACAGAATATGGTTTAGGAAGTCACGAAATCTCTCTCCAGTGGGGCACTTAAGGCATTGTCTTCAGTTCATTGCAGTTCTGTTGGTTTGACAATGCTGTAGCTATTTTCCATATCAAAGTATGTTAAAAAGAGGCATTGAACCTGTGTTAGGCTGAATAAGTTTAAGTACAAAATTCACTGTCAATGGGATTCTTCAATTGTAGTTAACGGGATATTACAGAGGTCTGCTGGTCTGCTCTCCTCTTAAAGTGCTGCTCTTCAGTCTGATAGCCTAAGCATGCATTGAATCTCTTCGTGGAGAAGGAAGGAGGCAGAAACATCGTGCCAAGACTCAACTGGATTCGTAAAATATGTCACCAAGAACAAATTCTCTTGGATACACAGATTTTCTTCAAACTAGCAGCTACAGCTTATGTGAAGTTTTTTTAAGCCTTACAATAAAATAGATTAAAAATGTATGTAACTCCTGTGTGGGACAATACAGCAGAATTTCAAATGCTAACGCTTAGCAGCTATAAGTAAGCTGGTGTTGTCTTTTTAAATTAAGACCTGTGGTGTGGTGGGTTTTTTTTGTTTGAATCCATTTGGGAAACAAAATGTTTCCACATGTGCATTGTTTTGTAACTTAAGCAGTATGTTGAACTTGCAGTGAACAGTTTAATGGAAAACATCTATGATGTTAGCAGTCATATTGCAATATGTTTTAAGTCTGCAGGGACAATTCAGACTTCTACAGCCAGATATTTCATCTTCTGAATGAAATCACTACATAGAATAGTACAATATTTATATGTAATTATGTTTTGAAGTAAAAGGTTAGCAGTCTTCTAGGTAGTAGTAAACGTCATTACCTGCAGCTTGCAAGGCCTTGTATGCAGCATCTTCAGCGAAAGTGGAACATAGGGATAGTTTATTTTTATTACAATTTCTAAATATACTTGTAGATTTGTGAGGATAGAATTACACTGAAGTGTGTCCATAGGTTGAGAAGAGAAAGAAGGCTATTTGAGTTACAACATAAAGCATGAGACTAGAAGTGGAAAGATGGATGTTCTTTCGTTTTGATTTGATGCAGAGTGAACTATTCCACTAGCACATCGGTGATCTGGAGATAACATTATGTATCTCATTAAGAGGGTTTATATTGTCTTGCCTGCTGAAGCAGCTGAGTAGCCATCAGTTCCCCATATCTTTCGAAACAGTAGCAGCAGAACATTGTAGCGTTTTGTTTTTGTTATTTTGTTGTGTTTTTTAAAAAAATAATTTTCCTTTAAGCTATATGATGTATTGGGCTTGCTCCAGTAGCAGGAAAACTTACCTATGTAATAATAACAAGCAGCTTTTATTACAAGCCAAATATTCTGCATAAGTGTTGAAAAGCTGGGGAAGGATGAAGGAAATTTTTATTTAGCTACGATTGTGAATACTTCTCTGATCTACTCAGTAGAGGTTTTGCCATTTCTATCTAGTGATAAGTGGGTTTATTCTGTGTGGTGTGGTTTTGTTGTAGTGTGATTGTTAGTAAGAAGTTGTTAAGTACCTGAGAACACTGTTAGCCTACTCTATTGGCTATTAAAGTCTTGTATCTTCTCGGGTCACTTTGAGATACAATTCTTGCAGTGAGGCACAATAGTATGGAAAATTGCAGTTTCTCTTTTTGAATTTTGGCACATGCTTTGATTTTTTGGATACTTTTTTCTCCTCTGTTTCCTGTTTATTTTATTTATTTTTTTATACAGTTGATGATACAAAGCAGGGAGGGATGATCCACCAGAAGGCTGCACTGCCATTCAGCGAAACCTGGACAGGCTGGAGACTTGGGCGGAGAGGAACCTAATGAAGTTCAATAAAGGCAAGTGTAGGGTCCTGCACCTGGGGAGGAACAACCTCACACACCAGTATGGGCTAGGGCTTGACCAGCTGGAAGGCAGCTCTTCCGAGAAGGACCTGGGAGTGCTGGTGGGCAGCAAGTTGCCCATGAGCCAGCAGTGAGCCCTTGTGGCCAAGGAGGCCCATGGGACCCTGGGGTGCATCAGAAGCAGTGTGGCCAGCAGGTCAAGGGAAGTGATCCTCCCCCTCTGCTCTGCCCTGGTGGGGCTGCATCTGGAGTGCCGTGTCTAGTTGTGGGCTCCCCAGTTCAAGAGACACATGGAACCACTGGAGAAGGTCCAGAGGGCTACAAAGATGATTATGGGGACTGGAGCATCTCCCTTGTGAGGAAAGGCTGAGAGATGTTTCTTCATAGGAGAGGTACATGTTCCATCCCTCTGACTATCTTTATGGGCCTCCTCTGGACCTGCTCCAACAGGTCCCTGTCTTTCATGTACCAAGGACCGCAGAGCTATATACAGTACTCCTAGTGGGGTCTCACCAGAGCAGATTAGAGGGGCAGAATTACTTCCCTCAAGAGACTGACCATGCTTCTTTTAATGTTTCCCAGGATACAGTTGGCTTTCTAGGCTGTGAGTGCACATTGTTGGTTCATGGCCAATTTTTCATGCGTCGGTACCGCAAGTCCTTCTTGGCAGTGCTGCTCACAATCCCTTCATCCCCCAGCCTGTAGTGATACTGGGGGTTTCTCTGACCCAGGTCCAGGACCTTGCACCTGGCCTTGTTGAATCTCATGAAGTTCACATGGGCTGCTTCTTGAGCTTGTGCTGGTCCCTCTGGATGGCATCCCATCCCTCAGGTGTGCCAACTGCACCACTCACCTTGGTGTCATCTGCAAACTTGCTGAGAGTGCATCCCACTGTCTGTATCATTGATGAAGATATTGAACAGTACTGGTCCCAATGTGGACCCCTGAGGGGCACCACTCATCACCCGTCTTTATCTGGACGTGGAGCCATTGACCACTACCCTCTGGATGTGGCCATCCAGCCAATTCCTCAGTCACCAAACAGTCCACCCATGGAATCCATAGCTCCCCAGTTTAGAGAGAAGGGTGTTGTGGGGGATTGTGCCTTACAGAAGTGCAGATAGGCAGCATCTGTAGCTCTTCCCTTGTGCCCTGAGGTAGTCACTCCAGCGTAGAAGGCTGCTAGGTTGGTGAGGCAGGCCTTGCCCTTGGTGAAGCCATGCTGGCTGTCTCGAATCACCTCCCTGTTCTCCATGTGCTGTAGCACAGCTCCTAGGAGGGTCTGTTTCATGATCTTCCCAGGCACAGAGGTGCGGCCGATAGGTCGGTAGTTCCCAGGGTCCTCCTTTCTACCCTTTTTAAAAATGGCTGCGATGTTTCCCTTTTTCCAGTGACCAGGGACTTCACCTGGCTGCCATGACTTTTTAAATACCATGGAGGGTGGCTTGGCAGCTACATCAGCCGATTCTCTCAGGACTCTATGGGACCCAGCAAGATGCATGCTAGAGTTACCTGTGTTGAGGTTCCTCGGGTGGTCACAAACCTGATCTCTTACAGTAGGAGGGACTTTGCTCCCCGAGTCACTGCCATGAGGTCCTTCTGCTAGTTGGGTGTGGGAAGAGAGTTTAAATAGTAATGGAAATAATGAAAATAGTTTTTCCATTATTTCTATGTAATGTCTTTCACTCTACCTAATCTCTGAAATATTTATGGTTGAATACCTACATTCTTTTACAAGAGTAGTGATTTATTCTTTCATAATTCTATTGCAATGAGAAAGACAAGGTCAGATGTATTGGATGTATTAACATTAATGAATTACAGAATGTAGGTGGACAGTTTTAATTCCTTTAAATCATTGTGTATTAGTTGAAGTTTCACTTCTGTCTTTGTGTTCTCTGAAATCTTAACCATGGTAACTCTTAGGACTTGGAAGTAAAGATAAGAGGCATTCTTACTCTAGGTGACACATGCTTTTCAGCTCAAAATTCTAGGGTTTTTTTTTCCTTCACCTTCCAAATAATGGGGGGGAAGGATTAATTTCTAAGGTTTTAAAGCTGTTCATGATTACTCTAAGCAATACAGCAACTGGGAGAAATGTGGTATTGTTGCCTATTGAATGATAATAAGCCTTAATGGTGAGCATTAGAGACAAGGGAATATGAAGTAGAATTGATTCTTGCTGTTGTATACAACGTACTTTCTATGTTTCTGTTTCTGTTCTTTAACTGAATACAGATTCAGATTGAAAAGTTAAAGAAAGAACCTCAAAAATCTTTCAAGTGCTGGAAAATGACTCTTAAAAATAGTATCTGAATAAAGATATGTTTATTCAGCCTTTTAACTATCCTTAAAAGGTCAAAAAGATAGTATCTTTTGTATTACAAGCTGTATGTCAGATTACTACTTTGATATACTGGATCAAATAGCAAGAGATGTAGTGTACTATGAAGCCAGGGAATGTGCTGCATCACAAACCCTGTCCTCAGAAGAATCCCTCTTAACATGGCATGCAGCTTGCTGCTGGGCAGTGCCAGTTCCTTCTATGTATGGGTTTACTAAACAAATTTAGTCAACTGGGAGACTGAAGTGATGGGCTAGCTAGCTGTGTTTAGTACATGGTGTTGTAGGGCCAGAGTGGTTGTGATGTTGTGTTGCTTAAATACGTTGGACTTCTCAGATATTTTTATTTTGCTTGTCAAAGGGAAGAAAAGGGTAAGAATTTACCTGGTCTATATATATAGACACTCACTGATGAGAAGAATCTCTGTAATGAGAAATCTTTCAAGCTTTTTAACAGGCATAAGATACAATCACTGAAACTTGAAATTAGGCAATTTCATTCTGCAAAGTAGATAGTTTCCTAGCAGAAAGGATAAATAAGCATTGGAAAAGTTTATCAGTGAAAAAGGTAGATCATCAGTGTCTGGAGTACTAGGATCAGGGGAGCTTTATTAATTTAAAATATATTATTTAATCTGCCATCTAGAAAAAATTCCACAGCCTGCAGCAAAGAGGAGGAGGACAGGAGAAAGGGGGATGTAGTGTTCGTGGTGGATTCTGACAAGACCAACTGTCATGGTTTAATCCTGGCCTGTAACTAAGCACCACACGGAGCCACTCACTCACTCACTCCCCCCACAGTGGGATGGGGGAGAGGATCAGAAGAGTAAAAGCGAGAAAGCTTGTGGGTTGAGATAAAGACAGTTTAATAGGTAAAGCAAAAGCTGTGCACGCAAGCAAAACCAAGGAATTCATTCACCACTTCCCATCAGTAGGCAGGTGTTCACTCATCTCCAGGAAAGCTGAGCTCCATCACATGTAACAGTTACTTGGGAAAACAAGCACCATAATGGTAAATGTCCCTCCCACCTCCTTCTTTTTCCATTAGCTTATATCTACTCAGCATGACATCATATGGTATGGAATATCCCTTTGGCTAGTTTGGGTCATCTGTCCTGGCTGTGTCCCTTCCCAATTTCTTGTGCCCCTCCAGCCCTCTCGCTGGCAGGGCCTGAGAAACTGAAAAGTCCTTGACTTAGTATGACCATTACCCAGCAACAACAAAAAGCATCGGTGTGTTATCAACATTGTTCTCACACTAAATCCAAAACACAGCACTGCACCAGCTACTAGGAAGAAAATTAACTCTGTCCCAGGCAAAACTGGACACCAACCAAACTTCTGGTCTAGGAATTCAGGACTCTGAATTCCCATTTCTTTTTTTTTTAATGCTTGAGCTTTGGGGAATGGAATTACACAGTTTGCCTTGCATGCTCTTAATTCTGCAGTTCAGCATTAAGACAGAGGTTATAATCAAGATATAAGTATCTAGCCTTTGGCTAAAAGCTGGAAAGCATTCTAGCAATTGTCTAGATATGTTCCGCACATTTACACCCCACTCTGTCCTCACACATGCATACCCATGACTAGAAGCCTGAGGATGGATAAAGTACACTGAGGCAGAAGAGAAGATGCCAGCCTGGTTGGTACTCTGGTCATACATTCATAATCATACTGCTGGTACACTGCATTACCATAGTTTTTCTTCCTAGTTAACACTACTGAGGAATTTGTGGGTGGAGTTACACTATGCTCTGTAGCACATCATGGTTCATCAACAAGGAACGTATCAATAACTGTCACCCAATTTCTTGTGATTGCAGCAATTTCAGCCTATCTTGAGCACTGAGATAGCTGTGCGTGCATGTGTCTGTGTGTTCTCTCCTCTGGGCTTATACCTGACAAGTCTTATGCTCAGACTTCCTTCCTGCCCGGCAAGCAGGAAATGAGAGGACAAGTCTTTGAGACTCATCTCATTCACTTCTGTGACAGACTGCGGCACAGTGTTTTATTCAAGGTTTTGCTCAATGACCCTAACAGGGCAGAAGCAAGCGTATGCAGGATCATGTGTGGAAATCCCCCCAAAATGGAAATGTGGTTTGGTTTAGTACATATGTCCCTGATACGCAAGAGTCAGGGTGCGATAGCTGGCAGCTTTAAAAGTTATGGCATGTCAGGGGCAAGGGGGGAATAAAAAATTAAAATCACAGCTCCATGCTAGCTGCTCTTCCCCCCCCCCCCCCCCCCCCCCCCCCGCCCCCCAATGTATATTTGTATTTTATAGCTGCTTTTTCGTTCTACACATGGTGGCTTGTGTGTAGTTAGTGCTCTAACCAAGTTGTAGATTTTTTTCTGTTTACATTTCTGTTGGGCAGAAGGTATGTAACTCTATTTCGCTTGCATCCGTTGTAGGATTGTTCAGTAGATCAGGCTGAACTGAGAGGGTACTTGAAATACTACTTTATGTATTTTTAATAATGGACTAAGACTTGGTTGTGGAGAAAGTTTCCATTAAAAATTAATTGAATCAAAGCTGAAGCAGTGTGAGTATATAAAGTCATCTTCATCAAAGCAAAAGTTTCTATATATATTTTTACTTAAGGTAGAGTTTAGTTTGCTTAATGCTTTGTATTATTTATGACTTAATACAATAGCTCCTGTTCCCTCTGTAACATAGAGGTTCTATATTTAGTGCCTTGTTTTCCTTGGTGCTCTTGGGAGTGCATACTTTTCATAAGAAAAGAGCATCATAGTGAATCTTTTGTTCAAAAGTGCATAAATCTGAAAGACAGTTACTTCCATTTGTGTTAAGCAGTTGACTGAGAAAGTAAGTGTACTGAAAAAATATTTAGTCTAGATAATTATGTGTTTGTTTTACAGGTACACCTGGTATTAAAGTTCTCATGCCTGCACTTTCTCCTACAATGGAAGAAGGAAACATTGTGAAATGGTTAAAAAAGGAAGGTAAGATAGCATTTTCTATGGCCATGTTTGTAATTCTTCAGCTATACAAATCTATTCTTACAGAATAAGATCATTCTTTCTGTTTTAGTATTTTGAAGCAAAATGTTTGGTATATGGATGCTGTCTTCCTGAACAATACTCACTTTGAAATTGTTTGTTCTTGAAATGTTTTTCCTTTAGTTCCCTTTCAAAAGGTTGCATCAGTCATATTTTTGAAAAGCTTCCATTAGGCTGTTCGAGGCTGTGAGTGTGTGTGTGTTGTTTTTAATTCCCAGTGTTGTCATACAGACCAGTAACTTTGGAAAGCTGAGAGCCTTTGACTTCAGGGAAGGTCTCTGTTTCATTATTCCACTACATTACAGAGGTGTTTTTATAGTTTTATTCAGCACTTAAATATCTAAGCAATAGTCTACAATTAAAGCTGATAGAAAAATGTAAATTACTTTCATAACCCAAATTGCAAATGGGGCAATCTCTTTCCAAGAAAAAAAACACCCCAAAATAAAACCCAAACTACTCCTCCAAAAAAAGCCTAACAACCTTGGTTATCTTAGGTTCTCTGTGCTCTGACAACTGAAAAGCAATGTACTTCTGTTAAAATACATTGGAGCAGCTAGAGAAATAGTCTGGGTGTATGTTCTCACTTCACATAGTTTATATGTAAATGAAAAATGATCTGCAGAAGAATCAGCAGTCCCTGTTCTGCCAGGAAATCCTTCTCCCCTCTCCTCCTATCCTTCCCCCTCTCCAATTTAATACTAAACCTGTGTTTTTACTGTAGTTTTGGATTCCAGGTAGCATTTGTCCATTGGTATAGGATGCGTTGTGGAGTTTTAGATGACTGTAGGAATATATCTTGTTCTCAAACATTTTTACATTTGTTAAAGAGATGAATGTGTTTGGAGAAAAGAAAATCTCTTAAAGCATATTATCTTTGAGAGACACAATTTGGTGAGCTAAATGTGTGTTTTGACTATTCTGCCTAAATAAGCCATTTCCTTTGGCTAGTCTTCTAAGTGTTCATACAGCCTCCATCATTGTGCTGCTGGAGTACTTTGCTTTTATATATTTTGAATACATTTTGAGAGGTGGCCAGAAAGCAGCTTGTTGCTCCAGTACTGGACATGACCTTTTGCTTGTAAAGCTTCTAGTAAGAATTTCTGCAGAATTTGCTAGGAAATATGGCAGCATGTCTGTAGAAAGCAGTTCTTGAAACTTGAAGCTTCAGTGAGTCAAGTATCAAGTCAAAGATTATACAGAAAGGAAGGAACAATCCAAAGTCCTTTTTCTATTCATTAGTTGTCAATAACTGTAAATAACAATAACATAAAAAATGAACAGTAGTCTGCTTTGCAGTAAATATAACATTCAAAATTGCAAGAGAAAGCACAGAAGAGAGCACGATAGGAATTGAAGTAGATTCCAGTTGACGCCACAACATAAATGAATCAATTTCATTATGAAAAGGTCTTAAGACGTAACATCTATACAATGGTTTTTCTCAGTCTTTCCACTACACTTCCACCCTATTACAAAAGGAGAAAAAGAAGCTCCTATGTTAGTTAAGTTAAAATAAAAAATATTTTAGGATTTCTATTGCTCTACTTTCTATTTAGAAACAAGACCAAAACTGAATCACAGGATCACAGAATGTTCAGGCTTGGAAGGGACCTCTGGAGATCATCTAGTCCAACCCCCTGCTAAAGCAGGTTCACCTAGAGACTGTTGCAGAGAGTCATGTCCAGGCAAGTTTTGAATGTCTCCAGAGAAGGACACTCCACAGCCTCTCTGGGCAGCCTGTTCCAGTGCTCTGTCACCCTCAAAGTAAAGAAGGTCTTCCTCGTATTCAGAAGGAACTTCTTGTGTTGCAGCCCATTGCCCCTTGTCCTGTGGCTGGGCACTACTGAAAAGAGCCTGGCCCCATCCTCTTGACACTCACCCTTCAGATATTTGTAGACATCGATAAGATCCCCTCTCAGTCTTCTCTTCTCCAGGCTACACAGGCCCAGCTCTCTCAGCCTTTCCTCACAAGGGAGATGCTCCAGTCCCCTCAGCATCTTTGCAGCCCTCTGCTGGACCCCCTCCCGTGGTTTCCTGTATCTCTTGAACTGGGGAGCCCACAACTGGACACGGCACTCCAGATGTGGCTCCACCAGGGCAGAGCAGAGGGGGAGGATCACCTCCCTTGACCTGCTGGCCACACTGCTTCTAATGCACCCCAGGGTCCCACTGGCCGTCTTGGCCACAGGGCTCACTGCTGGCTCATGGGCAACTTGCTGCCCACCAGCACTCCCAGGTCCTTCTCGGCAGAGCTGCCTCCCAGGAGGTCAGTCCCCAGCCTGTGCTGGTGTGTGGGGGGTTGTTCCTCCCCAGGTGCAGGACCTTACACTTGCCTTCATTGAACTTTGTGAGGTTCCTCTCTGCCCAGCTCTCCAGCCTGCCCAGGTCTCGCTGAATGGCAGCGCAGCCTTCTGGTGGGTCAGCCGCTCCTCCCAGTTCTGTATCAGCAAACTTGCTGAGGGCACATTCTGTCCCCTCATCCAGGGCACTGATGAGTAAGTTGAACCGGATTGGACCCAGCACTGTCCCCTGGTGAACACCACTAGCTAAAGGCCTCCAGCTGGATTCTGCCATTGATCACAACCCTCTGAGCTCTGCCATTCAGCCAGTTCTCAGTCCCCCTCACTGTCCACTCATCTAGTCCACACTTCCTGAGTTTTTGTATGAGTATGTTATGGGAGACAGTGTCAAAAGCCTTGCTGAGGTCAAGGTAGGCCACATCCACCGCTCTCCCCTTGTCTGCCCGGCCAGTCATTCCATCATAGAAGGCTATCAGGCTGGTCAGGCATGATTTCCCCTTGGTGAATCCACACTGGCTGTTCCTGATGACCTTCTTTTCCTCTGCATGCTTAGAGATGACCTCCAGGATGAGCTGTTCCATCACCTTTCCAGGGGTGGAGGTGAGGTTCATGGCCTGTAGTTTCCTGGGTCGTCCTTCTTGCCCTTTTTGACTACTGAACTCCTCGGGCACCTCTCCTGTTCTCCATGACCTTTCCCAGATGTTGGAGGGTGATTTGGCAATAACATCTGCCAGCTCCCTCAGCACTTGGGGGTGCATCCCATCGGGGCTCACGGATTTGTGGGTGTCAGGTTTGCTTAAGTGATCTCTAACATGATCCTCCTTGACCAAGGGGAAGTTCTCCTTTTTCCAGATTTCCTCTTTTGCCTCCACGGTCTGGGGAACCAGAGGGCCGGCCTTGGCAGTGAAGACTGAAGCAAAGGTGGCATTCAGAAACTCCTCCTCTGTGTCCTTTGTCACCAGGGCACCCACCACATTCAGCAGTGGGCCCACATTTTCCCTAGTCATACTCTTCCTGCTGATGTAATTAAATAAGCTTTTTTTTTTGTTGTCCTTGACCTCCCTTTCCAGATTTAATTCTAAATGGAGCTTAGCTTTCCTCATCACCTCCCTGCATGTTCTGATAACATCCTTGTATTTCTCCCCCAAGTGGCCTGTCCCTTTTTCCACATCCCATAAACTTCCTTCTTCTGTTTGATTTCTGCCAGAATCTCCTTACTCATCCATGCAGGGCTCCTGCTTGGTTTCTTACTCATGAGGATGCACCTATCTTGAGCTTGAGTGATATTTGGCATGTCTGTGACTGTAATTAGTTCCTATGTATATTTTTTTCCTCTGGCAGTCTGGAAAATAATCATAATAAAAATGTGAAGATAAATTTTGAAGAAAAAAACCAATGTGATTTAATGCTTATACCCCTTCTGTCTGCAAGGGATGCTCATAACTGCATAATCCTCCAGTGACTTGGCCATCTAAATGTAGTGGCATTACTGGATATAAATGTTTGATAATCTCATATCTAAGAAAATAAATATTTTAAAGCAATTGGAAGAAGCAAGCTGATGATGGCATATGAAATGTTTTTCCCACTGTATAACCAGCAGAGGTCAGTAGAATGCTATTATGATTTTTCTGCTCTTTGTGTAAATGTCAAATGTTTTCATTTTGTGGTCTGGTTTCAGTACTGCAGAAGGAAAAATGCTGAACTTAGTTGACAGCTTTACTATTTCCTTCTCATTGTTAATGCAGTTTTGTATTGATTCCTGTGGGTAATAAAGTAATTCTCATAAAAATAAACTGTGTTTCTAAAAACTTTTATTTATTATGTATGAATTTAATGTTGATGAAAGATGATAGACTGATGGCCCAGGAGACTGAAATCCTGTTGTTATTGTGGGCAGGAAGCGGAATAAGCAACAGTGCTAGCAGTTTCCTCATGCAGTACATCTTTGCCACCTTCTGAAACATCACCTCCAGGGACTTCTCAGTCAGATTCCAGAGGGTCTTTATGCTCAGACAGCTTTGATTTGATTTGCAGAGTACATCAAGGAATGCACTTTGTGTCTTGTGATTTGGATACTTGTCTGTCAGTAATCGAACAGAGCATGTAGGCTTTTGAATGCCAGTTGGATGTTATCTAGAGGGATACTTGGCTTCGGTAGAGATCCTAATCATTCAGCCTATCTGTAAGAACTCAACCACTTTAAAAAAATGAACCAAACAAGCAAACCCCACTCACGATTTTTCAAGGGCGTTATATGTAATCTCTGAGAGCTGGCATTCATGCAACTTATGTTGCAAATACTGTTCTCTCATTAGAAAGTGTAAGAGCAAAGATGTGCTCTGCAAAAGTGTTCTTTCCAGTGTTATCTATTGGGAAAGCTGATTTATAATTGACATCAAAATGCACATCATTTAGGAGCTGTCACAAATTTTGCAATGTCTAATGAAAATAATGATGATCCTTTCCATTGCATTTTGGTACTGAAACACATGAAATTTTTGAATGCTGCTATGAAGTATTCTTAAAATTGCATTTAATCAATTGCATTCCAAACTTGGGCCCATTTATTCGCTGCAGCAGTGAAAGGAAAACAAAAATAGTAGTGGAAAAGTGGTTTACCCAGTTCTCTGAAGACTTTTCCTCTTGCCTTCCTGTCCTGGATTTGACTGGGACAGAGTTAATTTTCTTCCTAGTAGCTGGTGCAGTTCTGTGTTTTGGATTTAGTGTGAGAATAATGTTGATAACACACTGATGTTTTTAGTTGTTGCTGGGTAATGTTTCTACTGAGTCAAGGACTTTTCAGTTTTATGGGCCCTTCCAGTGAGAGGGCTGGGGGGACACAAGAAGTTGTGAGGGGACACAGCCAGGACAGCTGACCCAGACTAGTCAAAGGGTTATTCCATACCATATGATGTCATGGTCAGTACGTAAACTAGGGCAATGTAGTTGGAGGGGTGCAGGTTGCTGCTTGGGGACTGGGTGGGCATCGGTCAGTGGGTGGTGAGCAGTTGTATTGTGCATCACTTGGACGTTTTTTTTTTTCCCTTGAATTTTGTTTCTCTACCTCTTTCTGTTATCATTTTCTTTACAGTTATTATTATTAGTATCAGTAGTATACTTTATTTCAATTATTAAACTGTCTTTATCTCAGCCGGTGGGTTTTACCTTTTCCAATTCTGCTCCCCATCCACCAGGGGCCAGGGGGAGTGAGCAAGAGGCTGCTGGTACTTAGTTGCCAGCTGGGGCTAAACCACGACACTTCCCCAGCGTAAGGGAATCCTATAGCTTTCTGTGAACAGCCTCACGTATCCAAGTTAAGAGATGTGTCATATGTGACAAAGACATGGATAAAGGTACTTGGTTTGACTGGCTTGCACTGTTGGAGTTACAGCTGCAGGTTGCTTAGCACTGAGATTTCTATTTAATGGTGCAGAACACACACAGTCTGATTACAGGTTGGGAGAAGAGACTAATTAAGACAGAGTTAAGCTCCTTTCTGCTTGCCTGTCTTAGCTCTTTAGGTTAAAGAATTTGCCCAACAGTTTGATTTCTTAACATCTGTAAAGTACTTACCTAATGGTCTGATACATGGGCTACTTGAATTAATGATCTAATGGAATTAAAACAATGGTATAGAGCCTGGAATTTTCACTTCCTGTTATATAAAATGTTTATACTCTAGTTATTGCAAAGTACAGTGTGGCAATTAGATTATTAAATTAAAAAGATCAGGTCCTAGTTTGTGTAATCCCCTGCCAAGTTCCATCATAGGAACATTTTTGACTATGGCCAACATTAAAATAGAAATTACATTGAAAAATGTTGAGGTAGTCAAATGTTTTGGCCTCCAACAAAATAGGATAACCTTTTCCTTACAGAGCACTGAAAAATAGGGACAATACATATAAGCCTAACGCATGATTACAACTTTTACGTGAAATAAAATTTTAATATTTCCCCAGTACCAGAAATGCTGCAATGTTATTACCTGTCTAAGCATTTAATTTAATTCCTGATATCACTCTGTTGTGCTTAAGCATGAGAATAAACCTAGTGCAGTTAATTTCCTGTATTTAGGTAAGAGATAAACACTTCTTATTAAATAAGTATTTCCTGTTTCAGGACTCCCAGAATTAGAAGGGGAAAATGAAGTGTTGTGTGATGCTTGTGATCTCTGCAGTAGCGAACAATGGAAACATTCAAAACTTAGTCACTTACATAATTTTAAGCCATAGATGTTCCTATTATGGAACTTGGCAGGGGAGTACAAAAAGTAGTACCTGATTTTTTTAAGTTAATAAATAATTTATGTTAGTAAAGATATTATAAATTGATCTGTTGAAAGAATCCATATCCATAATGTCTTTATCATGAGCTAGCAGATATAGATACACTTGAAAAGCAAAGGAAGAGTATACTTCAAATTTAATCATAGATTTGTGTGATGTAGTAAAAGCAGTTTCTAACAGTTGTGCATATTTTTAGTTCACGAAGATAAGTATGTTTCTAATACACCTTTTTAACTATATAGGAGATCGCGGAAACAAACTTGCAGACATGCTTTCCAAAGAGATTAAAGTTCCTTAGGTTTTTACTTGAGTATCTTTAATAGTGTGGATACAAACTAGAGAACTCTGGTACTTAGTTGAAGATGTTGCCTGTGCCATTGTCTTTAATAGCTTGCTTTGACTCATGGCTAGTAATGAATATGGAAGGCTCAGGGTTTTATTCATTGTAGTGTTACTGAGTGGTGGTGTTCTGGAAATAATAAAAAAAAAG
Organism: Falco naumanni; assembly: GCF_017639655.2. NCBI lineage: Eukaryota > Metazoa > Chordata > Aves > Falconiformes > Falconidae > Falco > Falco naumanni. Next base: position 49,054,540 of record NC_054060.1, on the reverse strand, counting down.
TGTTTGTGCTTCTTCCTTTTGGAAAACCTACTGTAAACATAAGTATTTGGAATATCTTAAATGTTCTGGTGCAGCAGTTTGTGTCTCTGAATCTTAGTGTTTTTATTTGGAAATGAAAGTTTAGGCTAAGTATTTTTAAGTTTTGTTATATTTTGCAGGTGAAACAGTGAATGCTGGAGATGCCTTGTGTGAAATTGAGACAGACAAAGCGGTGATTACCATGGAATCAAGTGATGATGGCATATTGGCTAAAATACTGGTAGGGATTCTGCCTTTCTGAGTAGGATGATATAACTTCTCTTCAGACTGTCATTTAGCATATTGCCTAGTTTAGATAGCTAGATTTCCTTCTGCTCAGTTTTCAGAATAATGTACTTGCATTCCTAGTGAGAAATAATTGCTCTATTTATAATTTTATACATGTACCAGGCTACTGGTACATGATTCTATATTTATTTAATGGATTTTCAGTTAAGCTGATTGATTGGGGGGTTTTGTATGTTTTGCACCTTATGAATTATGGCCATGCAATATTGCTGTTTATGATGTCTTACTCTGAGTTACAAAAAACCAAGTTACAATCAGTTTACTGGAATGTGGAATTTTGAATGATACTTTACCCAGGATATGTGATATCCATGCTAGATTATCTTGTGCTGGCCATTGAAGATGGAACATTATACAAGATGGGCTGACACAGAGTATGATTCTTAGAATTTTTAACTTCCTGTATTCTTAAAGTTAGATTGATTAGGCTTAATATAAAGAATGAGAACTGGCATGAGTGAAGTTATCTGAACATCATTTTGGTTTAGTTATGTGTATGTGCATATATAACTGTGATAATGCTAGGGTTTTTTTTACTTCCTTGTTGATGTTTGGATTTAAATCCTGTTCTGTAGGAAGATGAAAGTAGTAACAACTGGACTACAGAGATCAGGATGAAGGACCTGTGGACTGGCTCAGTATTAGATCAAACTTGAAATTTAGACAAAGTATGTAAATATCTATAATAAAAAACAAGAAAGAATTTGAAAAACAGGATGTTACAGTTAAGAAAACGTGGCCTTGGAAGAAGGACTAGACACCATAAATATATCAAACTGGGACACAAGAACCAGCCAAACAGAAAATTAGTTGACCTGTGTGTGAACTATCCTAATTAGCATACTAAAATATCCACCCTTGAACAAAGAAAGCTCCTTAATAACAAAGCCCCCTCCCCACAGAACGTGTGGTGAAAAAAAGAGCACTGTACCTTTAAATGGCGATGAGGCTCTGAAGAACCAATGAGACTTAAGTGTGTCTAAACATAATTGTAAACGATTGTTCGAAGTCTATAAAATGTTTTACTATGTGTTAAGAGAGATGCTAGCTTTGTGGATTTACCACCTAGCATCCATCTCTGTGCAGACCTGCAATACGTGGTATCTCGGCCCTTGTGTGAGACTGGCTCTTGCACACTGGGTAACGAACTCTGCTTGTGAGTCAACAAACTTAGTTCTAACCCTGCATTGCTTGAGGTCTGCTTGTAAATCTTGTGCTATTCTGTACATAGTATATTCTAAAAAGACAAGTCAAATTTTGTATCTTTTTGTCACGTAATGGGTGTGAGTCTGATGCGTGGCCAGAGTGGGAAAGCCTTCCTGTTGAATCATGAGGTTCAGAAAGGATCCCCTTGCTTTCTAAACTCATTCACAGAGAGGAGTCTAGGTTTGGCTAGATCCAATCCTAGTCTCAGACCTGGTCAGCAGTTTAGATCTAGAGGATACAGCCACTCTTCAGAGTCAAGTTTGCCTGTCAGATCCCTCTCAAGGACTTTCACTGAAAGAGTTTTACAAAGTTGAAAAAAACCCAGATGATTTATTAAGGCAACAGATAACAACAAATTTGGAATTGCTGTTGATAAATGCACTTACTGCAACAATCGGGCTCAAGTTAAAAGTTCAGCACTTTAGTTAACAGTACTGTCCTGGGTAACGTCAGAGGTGCAAGTCTTACCAGAGAGGTGTCCCTGCTTGGCAGGGGTGGGCAGGCCAAAGATTTCAAATAATCCATACCTCTTCTGGAAAAACATTTGTTCTCTATGCATTTTAGATCCATGTGATCATAGCTTTTGGTCAATAAATAACTATAAGGTGTCTGAAACTTTTCTAACTCTACTAAGTACTTTAAATCCCTTTGTGGAGATGATAAGCCATTATTTCAGTCATGCTTCTTAACAACTCCATGAAAGTGTTGGACTTCTAAAAAGATGTGACTATTTTAACACTAAACAAAGTCTTATCAGATGCTGCCCTGCAAATGTTACTTCATGTACTTGCACTTGTTAATGACACTATTTAAAGCCTGGTGATACTCAGTCAAAATTGAGAAGTATTTATGAAGAGAGATACCATCATCTGAAAAATGATATAAGCATGAAATTTAATGTCTGTTTCCTTGATATTTGCTTTGTACCTTGATGTTTAGTATGCTCCACTGTTTCACTGTGTTTAATACAATCATTTCACAATCAAGTTAAGTTTATGTAGAAAGTGGGAAGAATTAAAAATTGGAGGGGCTGGCTTTCCACAGAAATCTTATGCTGTTTCTGATGGTTGTAGTTATTAAATTTTGTTGTGACCACAGGTGTCACTAGTAAAATTTCCTCAGAAGACATTGCCAGTTTTGGTCTTAGCGCTTAGCTATATTTGTAGTTCTAAGAAGGGTAGATATTGACTTAGTTAACTGCAAAAACCTGGAAGATAATCCAGAATATCAGTGTGATCAGAGTGGATAAAAAGGTGTGAAATATAGCAGTGCAAGGTGCTGAGTCAAGGAGCTATAGATAGAAGTAGGTTAGAAAAGCATAAGTTATTGATTACTGCAGCTTCCTGCATTGACAGCAGCTCAAAGTTACCTAGACAATTTGCTGACAGAGACTCTTTACATGCTGTTGACACCATCCTATATTTGCATTTAGAAAAAAATATTTCCTCAGTCATCAAAAGTAAATAATTGTACAAAAGTAAACTGTGGTTTTTATTCTCTTGATGCGGTAGCCACAAATGGCAGCTGATAACTATTCCATTTATCACAATCATTTATGTACTGGAAGACTCTTACGTATCTCTCAAGTATTCTCTTTTGCAAGCTTGAAAAAGCTTGAATTCTTCAACCTCCAAAGGATTGTTTTCAAAATTATTTTGTTCTGTTATAATCCTTCAAGTTCTTTTTAACAATTTCTCTTGGAAGTATGGTACTCTAAACTGGATTAAATATTCTATCTGAAGCTGTATCAGGACTTTATAGTGAAATACTTCTCAAGTATTTAATGGAATATTTCCCAAATGAAATATGCTATGCTTCTATGACCCACCCTTTTTTGCAGCAGTATCTATATTGACTCATGTTTAGCCAGTAATCCTGTGTAATCTTGGAGCCTTTTCTGCTCAACTAAAACAGTGTTATTCTACTAACAGTCCTGTAATCATTAAGAACTAAGATTGCACTCTAAAAGAAAATGCTGTTGAAGACAAACTTTTATAGTAAGTATGTAATTTGGTCAGGGAGGTCTCATCTAGGGAATATCTACACAAGAGGAATGAATTGCATAATTATATATAGGCATACTGGTATTAGTTGCAATCTAGCTATTAGGAAACAACAGAATGGGCATAGGTGGAAACTAGTTCCTGGAGCCATTAATGTGCAAGAGAAAATTCTGCACAAAACTCAGGCACAGTGAGACATGATTCTGCTGCTATTGGAAAAGCTATTTTGGTTGGTATATTACGTTGCCCATCTTTGCTACAGTTGCATTTTCTTACAACAGCGGGTATTCCCATAGTTACACTTCACCAAAAAAAGGGAGACTAATTTCCTGTGTGGCAATGTTTAAGAAAGTGATGATCTGTTTAGTATCTTCCTTTTTTTGTATAAGCAAAGGGAACATCCTTTGCAAAAATGAAAGCATCAAAATAGATGAGGGGCTGGGTTGGGAGGAGAGGTGATGTAATATGGAACTCGTCTGCAAGTGAAGTCTATCAGGGCTTAAAAGAAATTGTCATTAGTGTTTAATTTCTACAGGATAACTTGCATTTTAAACACTAGTTTATATAAACAAGTAAGAGTTTTGTAAATCTTTTTTTAATTTACATTGCTAAATACTAGTTTTTCCCAGATGTTCAAGTTTTTTGTAGCACCTTGAAACTTCTGAGATTTTCTGTCCAACTGTGGAGCAACACATCTTATAAGTTTCAGATAATCTATTCTGCTATCCCTGGACAAAACGTCACATCAGACATATTCTTAAATGTGGTTTTAGTCTCCATAAAGTTATTTTAATATTTGCTGGATGAGCAATGCTTTCACTATTTTTAATTCTCTCTTCTTCAGTTATGAATGTTTCTGAAAATTATTTTGCATCCAATTTTCTTGACAAAAATTTATGTAACCTTTAATTATTTTTTTTAATATGAAGTGCCTATTCTGCATTTACAGATGCTGCTCTGTTAGGTCGTGAAGAGGAGATATGGGGATTGTCTTTGTCAATAGTATTGAAAAGTGATTCCTAGAGATACATTAAAAAATGAATAGCAGACTCCAATATTGATTTTTAAATTTAAATTTTCTCTAATAGTAATCATGATTATTACAAATAGCATTAGTATTTCAGAAACTGTGTTTTTGCTGTTTCCTGTCTTGTATTCCAAATTCCCAGATTTCTTTCTGTGTATTGCTGTTGTGGCACATTTTTTGATAGATGAAAACCAGAATCCTCAGCAACTGTGTGATATCAGTATCACAGAGCAGTGATACTCAGCCTTAGCCAACATATCGACATCATCCAGTAACAATCATATGCCCAGAACTGAGCTTGAGAAGGAGATGTCAGGAGGTGGAAAGTAATTATAATGTCTTTCAGATTAAGGGGAGAGAGGCAGCTTTATTGGAGTAAATGGAATAGGTCATTATACATGCCCAGTCTTTAATGGATTCTTTTAATCCTCTCTTTTGGAATCTAGAAATGGTAGACATATTAGAGTACAGAATAGGTACACAAATAAGCTTTTATTCCAGTCTCCTAAAAAGTACAGAAGAAACCTGATGTTTTGGAAACTGAAATAGTAGGGGAGCAATAAGATCAGAATTTTCTGGGTTTTTTCCCCCCCCTAGCTCAAGTACGATACTTAGTAGTCTTTCTGCAGTATAGTGTGGGTGTTTCTGCACTATATTGGGTTTTCAGTAGATGTTTGTGTGGGGTTTATAACATTAAGCTGTCTCCCTGTTTGTGGACAGGGAGATGATTTCTTATTGACTGTCCTTTCAAAGGCCACTCAAAAGTTTCAGATGTGATGTAGTTGGTGAGAAATTAAGAATGTTTAATGCATCTGAGTTATCAGCACCTGGCTGAAGTTTACTCACTTTCTAAAAGAAGTGGGGCAATAATTTTATGGTCTTTGATGCCAACTGCAATTCTGCACCATCTTGACTGAGTTCAGTATGGAAAACTGAATCAAATAAACACACTATTTGCCTAACATTTTGGTTTTTACCTTTTAAAGATGGAATGTTCATTACGTTAAATGAATTAAACTTCTGTAACCCTTCTTGTTTTTCCTTGACTGTATGGTTTAAGAAAGAGCAGGCTTAACAGTAAAATATATATCATGCATATATTCCTTTTCTGTCTGAACAGGTCTTTTAATGACCACATCTGATTGAGTGTAATGCAATAAAAATGCAAAGAAAAAGTTAAATGACTGAATGAAAGTATTAGAAGGGTAATTTCAGAATGGTGATTATTCTTTCAGTAGTGCTGCTTCTTAAATTAACACTGACTTTTTTTGACTAAAATACTTACTAGTTCAATTTGGACCAAAACCCGATGATGAATGATTGTTTAAGAACTGGATTTAGTATCCATTACCATTTTCTCATTCATTACCTAAACAAGAATTTGTATGAACTGAAATGACATTGTGTAAAGCTTCCACTGCAGAGTGAGCCAGTGTAAGTTCCATCCACCTTTCTTCCAAGGTGTGGCATCACCAGCGCCAAGTACAAGGGGACAACCACTCCCCTTGCCCTGCTGGCCACATTGTTTCAGATACAAGCCAGGATGCTGTTGGGTTCTCGGCCACCTGGGCACACTGCTGGCCCACGTTCAGCCGGCCGTCAGCCAGCACCCCCAGGCCCTTTTCCCCCAGGCACTTTCCAGCCGCTCTGCCCCCAGCCCGTAGCGCTGTGTGGGGCTGCTGTGACCCACGTGCAGGACCCGGCACTGAGCCTTGTTGAACCTGGTACAACCGGCCTCGGCCCACGGGTCCAGCCTGTCCGGATGCCCCTGCAGAGCCTGCCTGCCCTCCAGCAGGTCAACACTCCCTCCCAACTCGCTGTCACCTGCAAATTTACTGAGGGTGCACACAACTCCTTCGTCCCCATTGTTGATAAAAGATACTAAACAGAGCTGGCCCCAGCACTGAGCCCTGGGGAGCACCACTTGTGACCGGGCACCAGCTGGGTGTAGCTCCATCCACCACCACTCCTTGGGCCCGGCCGTCCAGCAGCTTTTTACCCAGCGCAGAGTGCACCCGCCCAAGCCGTGAGCAGCCAGTGTCTCCAGGGAAAGCTGTGGGAGATGGTGCCAAAGGCTTTACTAAGGTCCAGCAGGCAACACCCACAGCCTTAGATGTCCATAGATGCAGTGCTTGGCGACATGGTTTAGGGATGGACTTGACAGTCCTGGATTAATGGTTACTGGTTAACAATTGGACTTGATGATCTCAAAGGCCTTTTCCAACCTAAATGATTCTGATTCTGTCAGTGTAGTTAACAGTGTGCAGAGAGCAGCCTTATAGTGTTGTAGTATTTGCATCTGCCTAGTACAGTCTTTACAGCATTCTGTTTTATTTATTTAGGATTTAAGTGCCTAGAAAACCAGTTAAGGTAGTAAGAACAGTGTGATACTTGGTACTGTGTATGTTTTTATTTTTTGTGCCTGTCTTTGGCTTTTCAAATGACAGTGATTTTCATTTTCTTGAGTAAAATACCAGTGTCGTAGATATGTCCCAGTTCCATTGAGGCAAATGTATGTGCATTGTGGCTTTATATAAGGAAATATTTCCTTTGTTATGAAATCAACCCTATCTGGGCTGGTGCAGTCTTAGTTGTATTTGACTAAATGTGATCCTAAAGGTGTCTCTTTATATTTGGCCTGATGCCCTGGAAATGTTACTGCTTTTGAGTACATGAAGAGTTGTACTTCTGCAACCAATTCAGTGACTGTAGGAGTAGCCCTTCATTAAATTGTTAACATAACTGCCTTTATCTGAAGCATCACAGAGATGTTTTAGACTGTGATACATTTTCGTTTTACAAGAAACATGTAGAATAGATTGGCTTTGTCTAGTCTAATTAGATTATATTAGATTTATCTTTCTGTAGACTTCTGTTCAGATGATCTTTGAAACAGAGATTTACATACCATATAAGCGCTATTGCTTTCTTGATGGACAGACTTGTTATTTGGCACCAGTTATGTTAAAAGACACAGAGGTGAAAGTTAGTGGGAAGTGAATGTTACATTTTTCAAAAAGAAGTAATGAGGCACTGATGTTGTGCATTTTTGGTCTCTTTTTGTTCCCTTAGACTCTGAATTTACAAGTTTGTGTTCTAAAAAGTCAGACTGTTAGATACAGGGTAGATACCTCAAAGTGCATCTGCTGAATGTGTCCAGCAAACTTTTCAGGCTCTGTTCGCAAAGATTAGGGATCCACTTTTGGTTTCAGTAGGTTATGTGTCTTTGGAGGTACTCAGTAGTCTGTAACTTGCTTGCTTTGATTTCTGAATGTTAACTTCAGATGTATGGGATTTTGAGGCATAAGTTAATATTCCTCTCCTTATAATAGCCATTGTAATTAACTTCAGCCATGAGTCATCTTATTAATAGTGGGAATAAAATGGGATATATTTTCTTGATGAAGTGTCATTAATATGCCTGAAATTGTCACATCTACCATCTGCAGTCATATTAATCTAGACAGCACAATATGTAACCTAATGTTCCCATTTTCACCTAAATGAAATGTTCACCTAAATTTAGGTGGCAGAAGGAAGCAAAAATGTACGCTTGGGCTCACTAATTGGTCTACTGGTAGAGGAAGGACAGGACTGGAAGCAAGTTGAAATACCATCTGATGGTAGTGATCCATCTTCTCTAGCTCCACCAGCACCTGCGCTTACCTCAGCTCCTGCAGGTCCTTCAGTTTCAGCTCCTCCTAAACTGGAACATCAGCCTGGAAAATTGCAGTAAGTTTCTGTGTGTGTTATGAAATGGAACTCTTACTTAGGTCAGTAGAGCTGAACTAAGAAGAATCTTTTGTCCCTTTTTACCTAGGATTAAGCTGTTTAAGAGGGTGTTTCAGTATGTGTAAAGTAATAAAGCTTGCCTGCCCGGAATATTTCTTTTCTTGTAAGCCAGTTAGTCAATTTGAACAACATAGTTTTAGTAGAGCACTTTCTATGGATGTGCTTTTATTCTGACATACAATTGCTTTATGAAGGATTTTAAGCTTAGATTAGGAAGAAGTTGTGTTTATATATGATGGACACTAATGCTTATGCAGCAGATGCTTAGTTTAACTATAACTTGTTTTCTATTTCTTTTTAAGGAGAAAAAATAAACAAATGGCATAGTCCAAAACTTTTCCAAGCTCTTGCACTTTTGATATTAAAAACATTTTCTTCTTTCGTGATTTTCATAACATTGGAATGCAAAAAACTCAAAACTGTAGGTTTATGTGTCTTTGTTAGTTTTGTTTTGGTTTGATCTGTTAGAGTACTTGAAGCATTGCAGACATCTGAAATCTCTTCTGTGCGTGTTTACCCTTTATTTCAGAAAGCAAATAACGCTAAGGTGGTACACTGGGTGCTCTGTAGCTATGTACTGAATTTCGTGGTTGGTCACTGTTTCTGTTTCCAGGCAGAAATGTTACTATTTGAGCATACCCCATCTAGGTCAGGATGGCAGGTACAGGTTGACTAGTATTACAGTACATCTTAGGTATACACTGCCTAAAAGGTTTGAGTGTGGGAAGGCTTAGTATTTAGTCTTCTAAAGCATATACTGAAGTATGCAGCTGCATCTATATGGCTTTTGCTTTCCAAAAAAATAGCCGTTTTACTGAATCAATCCTATAAAATAAAATTGAAGCTAGTGCAAATGTAATATTATAATTAAAATTAAGCTGCATAATGATGCAATTATAGCTAGCCAAATAAATAAATGAGCTGAGCAACCCACTTGTCTGAGCTCCTAAAACTCATTTTTTTAGTTACTATAACAAGGTGGTCTTAAAAAAAATGTATTTTGTTCTTCACTGATGACCCTTTTCCAGAAGAATCCACAAGTACATTGCATCACTGCTGTAAGAGGAAAGTTTGGAGATGAATTTTCCACTCTTTAATTTGATCCGTTTAAGGGTTGCTACTGTGTTTTTAAATTGAACTTCGCATTAAAGCTTGATGAAGGGGCACAGTGTGACTGCAGTGTCAAGATCACTGTGCAGGATCTGCCTTATTGCAGAACTCTCTTCTTTCCCAGCTGTTGCTTCGGCATTAGAGCATATATTGTGTAGTTTCTCTTGATACACATTAAATGGAGTAAGTTAATCTTATTGTTTAAATAGTTTATTTTTCTCACCATTTTTTTAGGGTTCGCTTAAGTCCTGCAGCTCGCAACATTCTGGCAACGCATGGTCTAGATCCAAGCAATGTTACACCTTCTGGGCCTCGAGGAATCTTCACTAAAGAGTATGTAGATATTTCAGTAAAGCTACAACCTCATATTCCCTTATTTCTTCCTTTGAACCTAGAGCAATCTTCATGAACTTGGAACATCCATTTATTTAAAAAAACAACTTTTTGTTCTAGTTTTTTCTTTGGGGTAATGGTTTAGTTATATTTGAAAAACCTGTTGAGAAGATATGGAGAATATACTAGGAAATACTGTAAGAATTCTTAATTAAAAAAAAATATATTTTTTTGTTTTTATATCCCAACTGAGCTGCATGGTACTGCTGTCACATTTCCTGCAGCTCAGCCTGATGGTCACTCTCAACTCCTAGGTACCACAGTTAGCTACCTTTGTGCATCTCAAGAATTTTTCTACTTGGAGATACATTCAGAGCCAAAATAAAATACCAGTGGCCTGTTTTCTTCAACTACTTTTCTTTGGCAAGTTCAAGTCATTTGGTTCTTTCACTTAAGTTCAATTATGAAGTCTGTTGGGATTTAATTTGTTCCTTTTTTTGTTAGACTGGGGAGAGCAATGAAGTGTAATGGTAAGAACCCCAGAGTTCTGCTTTTCTCCCATCTTTTTTTTTTTTCCCTCCATCTTTGATTTGAAGATTGTTTGTTTACGAACCTGTGGTTTGTTTTGGTCAGGCTTCTAGTAGTTTACTATACTTTGAGTATTTTGATGTAATGATTGGCACTCTAGCCGTGGAGTGAGGAACTTGCGTATAAAATTGTGTTGTAGATCTAGAGCCCTTAGCTTTGAAATGGTGCATTATCTTCACATTAGTATGTTATTGGAGGGAGAGATTTTGGCAGGAATACTTATTTTTGTTCTCGGTGAACTAGCCACTGTAATTCTAGTTCCACTCAAAGACAACCAGGTAAGTGTAACTTGGAATTGAACCAAGAGAAGCAGACAGCGTCTGCTGGTTTTTTTCAAAACTCTTTTTCCTGTGGTCTTCAGCTGAGTTGAGGTAAGGTAAGGAGTTGAACGGAGATAATATCCTATGTAACAGCAAATTATCAGAGATAGTTTTTTCTTAATTATATGTGTAATGGTAATTTATGGCGTGTTACTAAGCTATGGCATGTGGAAACCCTCTAGGACTTTAGGACTCCAGCTGCCAAATTAACATTCCCTAGTTGTCATGGAGATGTAGCGAAGATTTTTCTGCAGCTATGAGAATTATCTAACAAAATCTTTTTTCAAAACTGCTTTCTTCTGTACAAAAGATTCGACTTTGAAATGTCAGTTTAAGATACAGACTGTGGTTTTTTTAACCATTCTTTTGAAATGATGTTAATCTTTCAGATGCCTGCAGGCTCTGCTGTTATGTTCAATTCAAAATGAAATGTTTGCAGATTTTTGCAAAGCTGCTACAGATATTCAGGGAAATACTTCTTTTGCTAACTTGAGATTACTGTTAGAATACATGCCATGCTTCACAGCTTAGTGACTCATGGTCTCTTTTCCAAGTAGATGAGTGATTGATTCTTTCAAGGGAGTCTTGCAAGTTCACTTTTCACTTTCAGACTCTGAGTTTCCTTATTGAACAGGGCTCATGCTCACCAGGTAACAAGAAACAAACACAGAAAGTGAGTTATGTAAGTAAGCAACATTCTTTTCCCCCAACTTTCTATCTTTAAATTCAATTTACTGTAAAACTTTTAACAGCAATAGGAGCTTTTACTTAATAATTTTCTCTCTTAAAATCTACTGCCTTAGTAGGGCAATACTTCATTTCTCTTATGTGTCTGTGCAAGGCTGAATTACTGTTGTCTTCTTCCTACTTGCTTTTTTTTTTCTGGAGTGGCAGCTCTTTTTTTTTTTTTTTAAAGCAATATCCTCTGCTTTCTTTAGATATATACTAGGAAATTGATGTGTCAGTACAAAGTAACTCACAACTTCTGTCAGAGATTGCACCATGCTAGTCAAACAGCTCAGACACTGTGTTTGGGAGAGCTATGTTAAAATTGTTGATTGTTTCAGACTACTTCTGCCCTTTCTTGTCTTATTTACTAGTGATCTAGGGATTTATAAATGTAATCATAAAAAGGAGGGGGGCATAGTTACCAATAATAACTGTGTTTTTGTGAGGCCACGTTCCTCCTATCTGTACCTTCCTACCAGCTGTCACTAGGTTGGTGTGATCTGGGATCTCGGAGCTGCTCAGTCATTTGCATTTTCAGCTTATAAATAAGGCACAGCGCACACATGTAGTGCTGGTTTTCCAGAGAGTCGTTTCATGTGTATCTATTGAATACAAACTTACAGTGGGATCTATGCTGTGTGCAAACATACAACAAATTGCTTCCAAAGCTGCCATTATGAAGGAATGAGTTCCTTCTGTAACGTTGATAGTGCAGTAAGTCTGATACCTAGAAGTTTCTGATGTGTAACATTCTCTGCTCACCTTTTTCCTTCTTCTAGGAATCTTCTATGAATTGAGTAATGAGATGTTCAGGTGAAGGGGGATTGAGACAATTTAGTAACAATAACTGCCACCAGAGGAAGATAGTGTCCATCTGTGCACCTCCTTTTGCACTGTTGAATCTTTAGTGATTTTTAGGTGTGTGTATAACCTCTAACTTGCCCATTTCAAGCAAAGCTTATTTTGAGCACAGAATTACTTTCCCTATTCTTGGATTTTGGCTGACATGAAGTGGAAAGACTATATACACTTCTGTAGCAGTGGTAAAGTAAAGTGTAACAGAGTTGCCAGAATCTGCAGACTTCTAATAGTAACAGTTTGGTAATGCATATTTTTGTGTGATAAATGTTCACGAAACTCAGGTATCTGTTCTGGGGAGAGGACTGCTCTCTTTCATGTTTGTTATCTCTCTTTCATCTTTTTCCTTTACTATCCTGTGTTGACAGAGGTTTGTAGAGTAGTTGCAAAGATGTTTCCAACCCTTTGTTTTCCAGTTCAAGTAAAATATCTATTTGCCTGACTTGCACTGAAATCTGTTTAATTGGGTTTGCTGTGGTGCCTCCTCCAACTCTACCTGTATTCGGGCTTGTAATCTTGTACCCATGACAGTCGTGTCATTGCTGTACCAATTTTTCTTACTCAGTTAAATCATGTGCAATTTGGGGGGGGGGGGGGGAGGGAGGATTATATGTATGTGTAACAAATATATATATACTATATGAATATATATGAAATACAATTTATATATATATTATATTTATATCTCATAATCACACATTAGTATCAGTTTTAAAAGCTCCTAAGTGAATCTTCTACTCTAAAAATAAGCCTTTTTTTGGCAATACATTTTTTAGTTAACACACTAAAAGCCAGCAAAATTATTAAAGCATTTTGACTTGGCTATGGTAGGTAAGACCATCTGATTTTTGGTATTTGCATAATACATAGAAGAAATTTTACAGCATTTCCTTAGCTTTAAAACATATAATAAGCTATAAAAGCTTTATTTTATGTATTACAGAATATAATGAGCAGATGGTCTGTCTTACAGCTGCCAAATTAAAACCCTTAAGTAATTTTTGGTAGCTTCTAATATGTTAACTAGGAAAGTTGCATTAGGTCATGCAATTACTTTTTTTTTTTTTGCCTCAAATTGTAATGTTAGGACATAATTTTCATTCAATGAAATCTAGTTTTTCCCCTGATAATAGAAGTTACGTTAAACACTAATCAATTTTTTTTTAAAAAAACAGATTTTGGCTAACATGTTAATTTGGAGAAACAAGTAACAATTTTAATAACAGATTTACATCCTGAACTCATTCATTTTTCTAAACTTTAATGTAGTTTGGTAAAGTATGTATTGAAGCTAAAAAAACATTGAAGCAAGTCAGCAGTCAGTAGAAGGCATTATATAGACCATACAGAGCTTTTCAGTTTTCAGTTCTTGGTTCTGGAGTACTACTTTGTTAGGAAGAACTAAGAACACATAATGTTCTGAGATTTTGTCCTTTCTACAAAAATACAATAACACAAACTATTGACTCACTCAAGCAGTAATATAAAGAAATTGGATAGCTTTGTTCTTTAGTTTTTATGGCTTATGTTTTGAAACCATAGGATGGTTCTTAGTAGTGTGATTTTTGCATTTATTTTTAATTTCCTCTGTCAGTTTATGTAATAAAACTGTGTATGTAAGCTTTTATGTACATGCTGTGGTGATGTCTTCGCAAAGTAATAAGAGATTTATCTAGGGTGTATAATACAGACTTTTGTTGTCGCATCTGGAACATAAAGAGAGGAGATCTATGACCGATACAGGTATTTTAACAAGTTGCTAGTATAGGTGCAGTTACAACTGCAAAAGAGAGATTTTACTATAGCTTATTTCCCTTGCATTTGGCAGTGGTAGTGTAAATGCAGTCTCTTTCTGTTTAGCCTCATAGGTGCTAATGTTTAGCATGTTGCTTTATAAATACAATGCATCTAGAGTGGATGTAGTATTACAGCTTCAAGATGAGAGTTTACTTAGCCTGTTGCACTATGCCCACAAAAGGGAAGTTTTGTGGTGGGAGCTGTATCAGTATAAAGACCCTGGGAGAATGCTTACAGAGTAAATGAAGTTCAACCATACCTCAGACTGTTAGATGTTACTCAGTTTTTGGCTTTGGTTCTTTAGTGTGGTGCTGTCTTTCAAGTGGCATATGAAGAAGTATGGACTTGTATACTATCTACAGATGTTTGTGCATATTTATGTCAAAAGGGTACAGAGAAATCAATGATAAATGTACCACTCAGTTTTCTGGGAGCACTAATTAATTACATTAAATTCAAATGATTACACATGTAACAGATGAAACAGCTTTTATTTGAGACTTTATAGCTGAAGTAAGTGTACTGTATCTTATTTAGAAGAATTGTTAGTGCAATTCACAAATTACCTTGTACACTCACAATTAGTGATGATGGATGTTATGCTTCTCTAACGCAAATATTTTCTGTTACTCCACATTCAAGCCCTTTCATTCACAGAAGTTAATGAGAATTTACCAAAAAAGGTTATCATAAGAGACACAAAATTTGTATCAGTTAATAATAATCATCTTCTTAATGTTTAGTTTGACGACAGAAATTTAAATGCACAAAAGCGGCTAATTGATTAAACTAAGTGATGGAATAGTAATACTTTGGAAATTTTTGAAATAGTTTCTTTGTCGTCAGTATTTCACTGTGTTTAATCACCAGGGATGCTCTCAAACTTCTGCAAGAGAAGCAGAAGGGCAAACCCAGTGAATTGAAACCTGTGGTTTCTCCAGCTCCTCCACAGCCTACCACAGTGCCTTCTGCTTCGCAAACAACAGCTGTGACTTCTGCTTATCCAAGGCCAGCATTTCCTCCAATTTCCACACCAGGACAACCTGCTGCACTGGTAAGGCTTCTATTACATCCCCAATGTTGCTACAGCTAAATATTGCCATGGCTACTAAAGCAGCTATGTGAGATTTCCAGAACTGGAGAGATGAAGGGAACTAAGGCCAGCCAGATGCCAAGCCCAGTCATGTGCAGTTTTTACTAAGTTTGAGTGATTTTAAAGCAGTGTAATTCAAACTGCAGAGCTCTTGAAATTATAGTGTGTGCACTACTTTGTGTAACTTGCATATTGAAGCCATGAAAGAATTTACATTGCAGGCCTTGGAAAGGGGAAAGTCAGAGAGGCAGCAGTTTTGTTTCAGTCCCCAAACAAGAAGATGCCAATATTTTGGATGGCAACAATACATCCTTTCCTTTAAACCCTGCAGGATCAATATATGTTTCCAAAGTTGGAGAAACTTTAATCCTGATGTATTTTTACTGTACTTCATTTGTTTGCTTTCCTGCAATATAAGTATATATGAATGTCCATTGTTGAGTTGTCCAGAAGCGAGGAAGGAAAGTGGTTGCTTTGAAGAGTAATTTTGCAAACTCTAGCGCCCAAATACAATTTCAATGTTAATTTGAAATGACAGAAATACCAGAAATTATTTTGTAAAGAATAAAAGTTCATGCTGAAACGCATATTAGTAGAAATGGAAATGCTTTTGTGAAAAATATGAGGAAAAAACTTCTGGGTCTAGAACTAAATTTGAAGTGTCTGTACAGGCTAAAGTTTACGATGTAGCTACAATTCATAATATTCAGAAAATGCTGCTTTTTTTGCACTGTCCAAAGATCCAAAGAAACCACACAAAGGTCAAACTTAGATACTTTTTTCATTACAGAAAAAAAATGTTTCTTCACTTGTACCAGAACATACTGCAATTTGTTGTGTCTTGAGTACTACTCAGTATGTAGCATATGTGCTATAGACTAGGTACAAAATAATATTTTACAGAATCACTTATTTTCTTGCTTTCTGTAGTCACTGATATTTCAAGAGATTCCTTGAAAGTTGACTTGCTTCTATGAAGAAGCTGGGAAAACTTCTGCATTGAAACATTAGTGAATATATCTGGAAGGAGAGAGAAGAACAAAAAAGATATTCGGTAAAGCTGGTCTTAAGGAACCATTCAGGGAGCTGAAGAAGTTTTGGGTTTTTTTTCCCTTCAGCTTACTGAGGAAATATCTATTATAATTTAAATGGAACAAAGTATATTCTGAGCAATGTGCCAGGTCTGGCAGGTGGAACAGTGTTTATATACCGTGGCTGAGAATTAATGCTTGAATATTTGGAAATACATCTGTATCTTTAAGCAATCTGCTAGAATAGTAGGATTAATTCTATACTGTAAAGTGAAACTATCTTTATTCTATAGAACCTGTGGTGTTGATCCAAGTGAAGTGGAATAGACTAGAACACTCATTGCTCTTAATCATATCAATTTCGGTAGTTGGAATATTGCTTTTTGAGATCTAGGAGGTGTTTGAAGTGAGCATAATGCATCAGTGCTGGAGTTTTGTTTTAGCAAAGGGGAAGGTTTTTTATATGTTAGTATCTCTTGATATTAAATATGCAGCATATGATTTCTTTCAGGGCACGTTTACAGAAATCCCAGCTAGCAACATCCGAAGAGTTATCGCTAAGAGATTAACAGAGTCTAAAGCTACTATACCTCATGCATATGCTGCTGCAGACTGTGACATTGATGCTATTTTGAAGTTAAGAAAAGAACTGGCCAAAGGTTAGTGATTAAACTGATTTATTATACTATGTGGTTTTAATGCATAGTTTGTCCTGTTTCAATAATCTTGGCCAGGAGGTGTAGAATTTTGTTTAGGCAGAACACTATACACTCAAATAATCTTTTTCAGTATTCTGTATGTTGTATTCAAGCTGTCATTCCCTGCGATTATTAAATTGGACAGCTTACTAAGGTATAGGAAGATAGAGGTCTTATTTTGCCAATGCACACAACACTGTAGACAGCGGCAGTTTAACACAGGACTATGAATTGTCTGGTAGGTTTTTGTTTCCATCTATCCAGATGCAGCAATATTTAGCTTCTTGATGGTTAAAATCTCACATTATTCACGTGAAAGATGATAGGTAAAGCTTCAAATTAAAAATCATGCTCTGTCCTAGGTACAATGTTAAAATTTGGTTTTGGTGGTCTCTTTGTTGAATTTACTGGAAAAGGAAAGCTAATGCAGCCTCTGAAATTCTGGTTGAGAATGGCTTTATCCATGGTGAGGAAAGCAAGCGAGTTCTTAGCATGTGCTAGCCAATGCAGGAATTCCTCTTAAAGGCAAAGTAGTGGTATTAATGTGAAGGAGACAGGGTTATCTCTTTCAGTGAAATTTAGATGTACATGCTTAAAATTATGTTAAGCCGTTGGAATAGAAATCTGTCTCACAGAAAACTGGATAATTGGATTAAAAGCTATAAATCTCAATATTTATATATCTATATCTGTAAATCCCAATTTTCGTAATGTCTCACTGTGTCTTATTTATACAGAGACATTTATGTATAAGATTAAGAAATTATTTTTTCTCTTTTTGTCTCAACTTGTATTCACTGAAGTGGCTTGTTTAGAAAAAGTTGTTGAAATTTAAGGTCATTATCAAAGATTGCTTTGTTTTGGTGAAAATGTTACTGTTTTTACTAAAATCAGCAAAGTGTATTGTATGATAAGATCTTTAAATAGTTTAAAAATCAATTATGCAGACTAGAATCTTCTTTCCCAAATTTCTGTTCAACAAAGTACATACGACATGCATTTTAAAAAGTTAAGAGGATTTTTCAGTAGAACACACTTAAGACAGGTAATTAGTTTTCATACAAAATATCACAAAAGTGTTGTTTGCTTAGTGTCTTTTTTTAAGGACTTCTACTTAGTTGCCCTAAAAAACCTGAATGAAAATTTTTCTTAGTTTAACATCATAACCTTCTTAATTTAAATAATTTTTACTATATTTAGAAATACTTGATCAATATACTGTTTTTAATGTTGTCTACAGAAAGTGGTTCCAATTTCAGTTTGCTATGTTATTAAACCAAAACCTGCGGAAACTCTTTAGGAAAGCATTGTTTTATGGTAGGTCAGTTCTTGCAATTGCCTGCTGTTACTAAAATTTTTCCTCCCTTTTTTTTTTTTTTTTATATAGCTGGCTTAATATTCTGTATTCTGAGGAATATTCTGAGGCCATCAACACAGTGCAATCTATTTATAAATACCAGTATCAGAAATACGGAAACAAATGTTTTCATAGAAGTGTGACATCTGTAAGTTAATTTGATCAAGCCAGATTTACAGCTTGTAACAGTAGGTTAGACTTGCATTAATCTAGGGTATCTTGCTCTTCAGTAACTCACCTTAAGTTAGAGGATTTTCTAAAAATTGTATCTTTTGACTCAAGAAATATTCAAGCCTGAGGAAAAACTTACTTTGTAATGTAATGTTTCTTTTTTCCATCACACTTAATAGGCTATTTTCCATTAAATACAGATCTTGAACAAGAATTTAAAGGACTGTAATGAAATAAGATCAGAGAGAATTGTTGAGCAGTTGCCCTGTAATTTTTTTTTTTTCTCAGTAAGGTCATATCTCTGTCACCAATTGATAAGTTGTGGAAAAAAAATAATGAATTCACTGTCCTTTTTCAGTTGCATCTTTCGTTTTCACTTAACTCCTAAGCTACTTGCAGAGGTTATAGATTGGAATTAAGATACTTTTCTTCACAGAAAAAGCTGGATTTAACAGTTGAAAACCTGTGCTGCGTGTTTCTTCCTCTAGTATCTTCATGCTCTCTGATGCCAAAACTTCAGTCATTTTAAGCTGTCCCAATCCCTGTTACATTTTGACATCAGACCTGTAAAAAAGTTACACAAGCACAACTGAGGTTATGTTACAAAGTTAGCAGTAGCTGAGAGGAAGGGAGACAGGCCTGCATGGGGGCAATGCCTGCCTTTAATTTCCTGGTTGCCCATGGAGCTCTAACTGATTCTAATACATTGAGAAATATGGTTTGGCTACAGCTGTCCAGGAAGAGTAGCCTTCTCAGGAAATCTGTCTGCTTTTAAGGCAGAACTTGATAAATTAGTCAAGATCACGTAGTATGATTGACCACAATACCTGCAAGTGATTCTTTAGTTTTTCTATAAGCTTTTATGAAATGTGGAATATTCTTCACAAAGAATAATATTAATTTCTAGTGCCTGAAGTTAGCAGTATTGTTTATTAAATTGACTATCTTATCTCTGCCTAAAATGACGTGTCTGTTGTGTTTTATCTGCTGGAAATCAGTTGAGATCAGTTGATGTCTGCTTCATCAGTTGCAGCCAAAGCAGGCATAGCATTTTAAATTAATTCTTATTCTTTTAGAGGAGAGAACCCTTGTCAGATCAAATTGGGAAACTACTGATTACTTTTGATAGGTTTAGCTAATTATGCTAGTGGAAGAATAATTTAGTTGCTTAAAAAACTTGACTTTTCAATACCTACAAAGGTTGAATACTATTGCAGGCACACAGATTAATCTCTTCCACTTCATAAATTTACTTTTCATTCATCATTCATTCCATTTTATGAAATCACATTTTCCACACTGATCAGGCTGCATAAGCAAGTAGTGAAGTTCTGTTTGCTGAAGGAGGCATGCATACATACACCTCATAGCCTGGTACTAAGTCTGTAACTTGGGTAAAAACATCTTAAGGCCCATTATTTTATAGTGAGGAGAAACAGTATTTTTTTTTTTTGTCCTACTGTACTTTTTTTTTTTTCCCCCAAAGACCAAACTTTTTTTATTAAAGACTAGGATGAGAATAATGTTGAAACACACAGATGTTTTAGTGGTGTTAAGCAATGTTTACACTAAGTCAAAGACTTTTCATCTTCTCACACCACCCCACCAGTGAGTAGACTGGGGGGATACAGGGAGTTAGGAGGAGACACAGCCAGGACAGCAGACCCAAACTGGCCAAAGGGATATTCTGTACCATGTGACATCATGCTTAGTATATAAACTAGAAGGAAAACTGCTGGGGGCCACTGGTTGGGAAATGGCTGGGCATTGGTTGATGGATGGTGAGCACTTGCATTGTACATCAATTGTATTGTATATTCTAATTCTTTTATCATTACTACTGCCATTATTATTATTATTTTCTCTTTTGTTTCTGTCCTGTTAAGCTGTCTTTGTCTCAACCCACAAACTTTCTCTCCCCCATCCCACTGGGGCGGGGTGGGGGGGGGGGGGGGGGGTGGGGTGAGCGAGTGGCTGTATGGTGTTCAGCTGTCTGCCAGGTTAAACCATGACAGTCGGTTGTTGTGTGGATGTGTACAAAAGGGTTTTCAAGGTTAACCTAATGAAGTTAGCCTTGAAAGCTTCTGTATACAGAGGCACCAGCTACGTTTTAGACACAGTGTTCATGTGGTGATATGCCTGTCTGACTAAGAGGTTGATACTCTTTTTCCTTGAACCATGTTTCTGTTGAAGTAACAAAAGATCTGCTTGCAACCTGGTATTTCTAGCAATTTAGACTGCCATGTTTTTCTTGAGTGTATCCCAGTATAGAGGTCTTTTGATGTGGCATTATGGCACAAGACATAAGTCCTCCAGGGGTGTTAGGTTACTTCATAGTCATTTCAACAGGGTAAAGTTGTTCCCGAGGCTTTACCCTGTGAGTGAATTTTCTCTCTGCTTAGTGTCACAGAGCTGTACATGTAAGAACTAGAATGCTGACATTGGAGGGCTACTGTTATGTGCTGGTGACTAACTCATGCTTGTTTATCCATTTGTGAGGTCTTAAATTAAATTAGACTGGTCTATTCAGATTTCCTAGATGATGAGACGGGAGCTGCTTCTCCTTTCTTTAGAGTTTTCAATGACTATTTGTAGTGCAAGAGTACCCAGGTCATTGTTCTACCTGATGTTTATTTTTATTTTAATGTCTTATTCACAAATTAATGTCAAAGACAATTAATTATGCTAACTTTTTTTCTTTAAACAGCAGCAAGTCATAAGAAATTAAATAAAAAATTCTTAGGAATGTTCACTTAAAATTTTTCACATCTATTCTGCTGTTATGGATTCTTAATGAATATTTTTTTTAAATATGTAGGGGTGGGAAACACCCATATGTCTTTGCATAAAATGGAATTGCAGAGATGGTCCTGGTAGATATTTTTTTTTTTCTGATGGAAACGATGGTATTTTCTACTACATGATGAGATGTAATGTGGAAGTTTTATGGAGCATTCCCTAATGTAAGCTTCTTTGTTATGGGTGTAGAATATAGCAGTTTTCCCTACTGTAATCTTCAATGATTGGAGGTAAAGTATTCAGGCATAATTCATCTAACTGTACTATCTTTTCAATATATTACTGCCCCTCTAGTGGACAGTGACATTTTTGCCAAGGGTTAGGAATGTAATATATAAATCAAAATGCAGAACACTGAAATACATTTGATGACCAAGATACAGGTTTGTCTGATGTGAAATTCTGTCAATGCAACATAGTCCTTGCAAATTCTGCTCTGTTACAATAGAATTCTGGCTCTCTTATGCATAGATTGCTAATCATGACAAATGTTGCAGGTGAGTTATGCGGCAAGTGTATACTTGGTTCATTCCTCCAAATTTATGATCACTTAAGAAGATTTCATTTAATATAATTATCTATAAATAATTTTTCCTTTACAAAAGCATTTCCAAAGCTATGTGTTACATGCTGTAAACCAGACTCAAAAATGAAATAACTTTGCTTCTTGATCTGTTCAGCTGACAGCAGTGGTGATGGTAGCAGAATAATGTAGCTTTTTTATTGTGAGAATTATGTGTTTAGCATTTAGTAAATAGTTTGCATCTTCAGGATAATCTTGTAGCAACTGTGACATATTTTGTATTGTATCTATACTCTTTGCTTCTGCTGCCAGTCCTGATTTTAGTTAGTACTTTCAGTCTCCTAAAACTTGGAAAAAAATAATGCAGGGCAAATATAGCCATTGTTACCACCCCTCCTTTCTCCTGAGCTTTTGGGAAGGGACACAACTGTATTAAGTGTTTTGCAGTATTTCTTGGGCTCACATTTAAAAAATCCAGTCCTCTGGATTTATCTGGATACCTCCAGATAAAAGGTTATTTTATCTGCTTTTGGCTAACACTGCCTTTTTTTGTCTGCAGCTTTGTTTTTAATTTAACAATGTTGTCACACATATTATTTTGCAGCCGGCTTTTGAATATATTGTTAGCCCATTTTAAGGATTGACAGGTGCCTTTTAACTTGCTAATTCTTAAATTATAAGGCCCCAAAGGCCACTGGAGAATAACATACTTCTGATTTATAGATGAATAAAAAGCTGATCTCTGCAA
Organism: Falco naumanni; assembly: GCF_017639655.2. Lineage (NCBI taxonomy): Eukaryota > Metazoa > Chordata > Aves > Falconiformes > Falconidae > Falco > Falco naumanni. The sequence continues at coordinate 49,032,030 of NC_054060.1, read as the reverse complement.
TTATTCCAGTTAATGCATTACACTACATAAAGAATAGTAGTCTCCGGTATTGTCTCTAAATTTAAATCTTGCAATAGATTTCTACATAGACAGTAAATACGTAAAGTGTGAAGTACATATAGGCTGTTACTTACAAGGATGAATAGTTATACTCAAATTTGCAGTTTTTTTGGCCTTCTAGTAACAGCTAGCAAGAATGTCTCTGCTCAGCAGACCTTTCCTTGATGATACTTATTTTGTCCCAAGGGGGAGAAGAGTTTTCTTTCTTTTATGATTATAGTTTGAAGATGAGTTACTTTCTGACAAAAGACAAAATTTGACAATTTTCAAAGAAGCAAATCTGCTGAATCACTGTAATATTACCACACAAATACTGATGAACAAATCATACAAGCAATGATAGTTATCCTTTTTTTTTTTTTTTTCCTGTCTGCAGATGACATTAAAGTATCTGTAAATGATTTTATTATCAAGGCAACTGCAGTTACTCTGAAGGTAAGTGAATAACTGACTTTAAAAAACCAAGTTTTTTTAAAAACAAGTCCAGTTATGGATTCTGCTTTTCATCTTGGTCTCGCTGTTTGATAGCCAGAGGTTTGTGAACGTGCTATTGGGTTCACCAGATGTTAGCCTCTTGGAACAATTTTGGCTTTCTGGAACAAGGACAGGGGAGGAAGGAATGAGAGCTTCCAGACTGATATCCCCAAGTAGTTGGGTTTAGTAACAACAGCTGCTATAGCAACCGTTCTTTAAAAATAAATCATCTTTCATTGCTGAAGTGATGGGAGAAATAATACTGTTTGGTCTACATCAAAATTAAGGCTATTCTAATCATACTGAATTTGATAGGAGAAACTCCTTGGCCCTACCATCTTGTTTGGATACCTTATATAGTCATACTTGCACAATACCCACTTGAAAGCTTCTTACAACTGTGTATGCAGTGGGACTTTCCTGATGTTTATTTAATTGGCAAAGAGGATTACTGCCATCCATTTTTTTTTCCTTTTTTTTTTTAATATGAGTGAATACTGTTACACTGCTTTTTGTAGGAGTGGAGTTAGTTTAGATAGAGATAATGTGTCCTTCCCGTACTTTTTTCTGGAATATCTTCTCCACTATGAAGTCAAGTTTCTAGTTTTTATCAACCTTAATGAAATTAGTCTTGGATTTATTGCAAGTAGTAGTTCATAGTGTCTATGTTACCTAGACTTCACCTGTATGTTGGGGTATTCTTTTCTTCTAAGCTTTTTCAGCTTTATAGGGTAAACTCAAAAACCTTATGGAAATTATCAGTAAACATTATCTCAATTTTAATTGAGTCCACACACCCAAAAAATTTTATCGGATGTGGTTTAGGAGAACCTAATCTGAGTAACAGTGAGTGTAGCTGCAGCATATTCTATTTGTAGCTTCCTTTGTTGAAAGTCATGCTTGAGACACGAGTGGGGTATAGTAGGATGTCCATTTCCATGCTTTTTAAGTCAATATCCTGAGATTCAGTTTGAGGGGGGAAATGACACTGCTTTGTAGTTTTGCATGCTGGGTATCTGTGAGGTGGCATCAGTGACTCCTGAAGGATTTTGTAGGCTTTTGTTAATTTTTTTTTCAGCAGCACCAAAAAAGCTTCTGGCTGCCCTGCCATTTTCAGTTCCTGGTTCATGCTTTTTGACAAAGTAGAGTTTAAATAAAATAAAGGCAAGCTAATTGTGTACGTCTATTCTCAGGCCCTCACAGTGACTTTTGGTTTGCTTCTGGCTGTCCTGAAGATATATGTAACCTCTTCTTTTGCCTTCATTTAGAGACAGCAGTTTGCGATGCACTAATTAATTTGGTGAATGCCTGTATGTAGCTGTGTCTTAAAGGTTTTTCCTTTTTTTGGGGGGTAATTGATTGCACCATTGTTCTTTTAACAGCGCGCCCTCTCTGTCACCTCTTTGTCCTCCGTCCCTTCTCTCGCCCCCCCCCACTTTCTTCTTCTCCGCTGAGCCCTGTGCCCCCCCCCCCCTTCTCTCCTCTGTCTGTCTTCTAGCAAATGCCAGATGTGAACGTAACCTGGGATGGAGAATCCTGCAGGCAGCTGCAGTCCATTGACATTTCTATTGCTGTGGCAACAGACCGAGGTCTCATTACACCAATCATAAAAGATGTTGCCGCCAAGGGAATAAAGGAAATTGCTGCCTCTGCAAAGGTAGGTTTTAAATGTATGGTGGGCTGAAGAATATCGTATAGTAGCTATATAGTTTTTTGTAGCAGAAAATGTGGCATGACCCGGATGGACATCAGTAATAACAAATGCAGTTTCAAAATGGATCTAAAGCAGTTTCAGCATTCTTTAGACTTAAAAATTATTATAATTTTTGCAACTCTGTTAATTTTTAATTAACAGTACTTAAACCATCATGTTATTTAGTTTAATGCTGGTTAGACTGTTTGAAAAGTAAACCTTTACACAAATCTGAAATTTAATACAATTGTGTTTCTTTAATCCTCATAAGAAAGCTAAATAATGTTAATGTCTTTAGTATTTCCAGTCTTTGGGTTTGAGATTTTGTTTGGGAGGTTTTTCGCCCCCTTTCCCAGAGATTCACTTATAGCTGCTTGTGTTACTCTGTGTGCAGTTATGTTATTTCTGCCTGCATATTTTAGTATGCAGTTCAGTTGAGAATGTCACTGAAAGGTAATATTAAACTTCTCTGACTGATGAGCAGTGTTTTGCAAAGGCTAGGTGCCAGTTGGAGTGACTTGAATCTGTGGCAGTTGTTGCCAGCCACAGAAGTAGTATTTTGTGGCAGGTGAAAATACAATGAATAATGAAATGCCCCAATACAAGGCTCTTTTTTTTTTTTTTTTTTTTTTTTTTTTCTTTTTCATTTAAGTGCTAATCAAAGGCCTGTAGTATCTGAGGAATGCAACTGGCTGCTAGGGCATAAGACATTGCAAAACTAGACACAAGCTGCACTTTGTAAATTTTTGTAAAAGTAGTCTGCATTAGTAGAGGAGAACCAACAAAGTTGTAGCAGAAGATGTTAAGCGTCATGCCACAAAACATTTGTAATTGGATATTTCAAAGATTTTTCCAGTTCATATAGCTTACTTCATGTTGAATGTGTTGTGAAAACAAATCCTTTTGCTAATGTAATAGCCAGTCGAGGAGGAAGGTCAGCTGAGATTTTTACATTATTCTGTGATTAATGGTAGATTGACAAGAACAACAGCGTTATGAGAAGGGAAGTGTAAGTTGTGTTTTCATTATTATCCCCAATACCTGTGATACTGTGATGCAGTATTACAAACCTGTCTTACCATATTACTGAGTCCTGCAGTTCCCATGATGGGAATGTATACTTGCATTATGTTTAATAGGGCCATGATAAAGTAAACATCCCACGTTTATTTCAAATGGAATGGTTGTAACATAGGTCACACAGTATAAAAGTCATTGGGTCACATAGATTGCAGGTGTCCACAGCAATATAATTTTGCTTTTCAACTTCACTGAATTATTGAAATAAATATGTACCTGACATGCATATGTAGGAAGCACAAATTGAAACTGCAGCTGCTTCTCTACCAATCTCCCTGTAGTTTGGCAAGCACTTTTGTGTGTAGATTGCTTATATGTCCCCTTCTGCTGTATGTTAGTTTTACTTCTTTCCAGGTTACGTGCATCCTAGCACCATATTTTCATCATTCAAGTAACGCAATTGCACATATGCATAATGCTTATATTGACCCTAGTGTGTGAACGCTGTTTCCTTGGCTATTGTCTTCTGGTTCACTAATTATTCAGAGATGAATAAAAGCTTAAAATAAAATTCATTGTATCCTTTTAACTTTTAAATTCATAATGAGGGTGTCAAAGTTTTACAAAACTTGATGTCAGCTTGAATTATTTAGTGGGTGATTCATTACTATGAGATTCTCTTAAACATCTTAGTGTTTATTTTTAAGCTGAAGTTACTGCCATTGTTAAACTACTGTGGCCTTTCAGAACCCTTGCCTGAAAGATGTTTAGAAATGTATACAGGGAAGACAGTTGTTTACCATGACCAACAGAGTTATATTACAACATGAAAGGGGATTAGTCCATGTCATGACTGTAACTACTAACCAACTCATTATCTGTGCGGAAGTTGATGACTTTACCTCCACCCTCATGCAAACAAAAAGAAATCAATTCTATCATAGTTTCCGTTTTTTGACTCTGGCCCTTAAAGGCAGGGGTGAGGTTTCATAGGAGTTACCTCTTGGTAGATTGAATTGAGTGCTTGACAGGATATCTATAGAATGCATGTGAAAAAAAATCCCTGGAAAGCAGAACAGGCAATTGCTGGAAAACAGTCTAGAAATTAAAACAAGAGGAGGAAATAAAAAAGATTAACAAGGTCAATTCCTAGCAAGAACATGGAAAAAATCCTAGGAAAGTGGTAGAATTCCTAAAAAGAGAATGGAAAATTCCTAGAAAACATGGGATTCATGGAATAATCTTCTCCAAGAAAGTTTCACAAATGTGATACAACACCTTTTTGACATTGTGATAAAGTAGACTTTTTTGGTTTTTATTCGCTTCCACTGGAATTTCCCTAACATAACTAAATATTGGAAACTATCATTAGTTTTATTAATTTTACCAGAAGGAAAATGTAAACAAACTGTCTTCCCAGAGGTAGATCTGAGTCAAGTTTCCGTGACTGTGCTTTTAGAAACAGTTCTTTCTGTCTGAAAATGTCCACAAATGCTGCAATTGTCACAACATGACAACTTCCATGTGTTTTTCCACCTGTGAGATAAATATGATACAAGCCAAAACCACTGTTCTGTGTGAATAGGATAGTTCATCTGTCCTACGTATATTCCCACTTCAGTCTCGGCTGTCAGTTGAAGAGCTCTCGATTTTGAAAAGGTTGCTACTAATGGAGAAGTCATGTGGCACATTTCCAGTCACCACCTTTTCTGCTGGGTACTCACAGGGTGTTAGGAACCGGTTGGTAGCTGAATTAACTGGCTCTTGACCCACCAACGAATGCCATTCCTCTTGAGGGCCACACAGTCCTTTCTTCCTTATGTGAGAACTACACTAAGAATTATCCATCGTGATTCCCACTGCTTCTTTCTAAGGAGACCTCTGTGCTAGAAACATCCTAGGTTGGGATAAGGTTCTTTTTCTCTGTGATCTTATCTCAGAACATAGTATGAACTTCTTGGGCTCTGTTTTGAACAAAACATTCCTGGACAGTTTCTTCTATTATGTTTAGAAGTAGAAAACTCTCACAAATGAGATGGAGGTCACAGGAAAGGTAGTCTTTAAGGTAATTGAATGCTTAGCTGGAAGAAATAAGTTCTCTCAATCTGCTAGAAAGTTCTGAAGTGATACATGGCAGTTTCTTTAAACAAATACGTTAAGAAGAATACTATGAATTTGTCTCATCAGTATTTTGCTAGATATTTTTATCATCTATTCTCCCTAGTGGTTTTAGTGGTTCCATTGTGAAAACCGGAGCAAGGTTTGTAAGGTGAGAACAGCTTTTACTGAACAGCCAGTATCGTTGGGAAAATGAAGCTTTGTGTTCTAGTCTCTTTGGCAAATCATTGCAGCTACAACAAAAATGTTGTTGAGGTGCTTCCCTAAATCCAAAAGCAGATGCCTCTTTAATGGCTGTATGGTACTTATAATGCCTTACTGAAGTAAAAAGGGTTAGTCCATTACAACACATTAATTGCTTTCCCCTCTCTTTTTTTTATCTTTCATTTTCCTTAGGCTCTAGCAAAGAAAGCAAGAGATGGAAAACTATTACCAGAAGAGTACCAGGGAGGATCTTTTAGGTAAAACTCTCTAGCAGCACTTAATACGTGCATTGTGGGTTCAGAACTGTTTTATCCTCAGCTATTCCACTGTGTGTTAATGCATTGCCTTTTAAAATCTTGCTCCATTTAGGATGAAACACTGTGTGATAATTCTGAGGGCCAAACCCAGGCTGTGTTCTGTATCAGGGGAAAGCAATTATCTTGGTGCAGGTTTATTTCATCTCAGCCTGGTGTGAAATTCATATTTTTCATACTGAGACTGACCTGACTTTCATTTTTTGCACCTAATTTTTCGCAGTTACAGAAGAATGTTCATTTGTTGGTTTTTTGTTGGGTTTGCTTTGTTTTGTTTTTTGAATTGAGTTCTGTAGTTAGGAAAATCGGTTGTTAATATTTTTAAAAAGAAATACTTTAAAATAAGTTGTTTGGCAGAGGTATCTAAAATGTCTCTATAGGGACAAAAAAAGGTACAGCAAAGTTGTGTTGACTCATACTTTTTAACTGAAACATCAAAAACTGAGTAGATAATTTTTAAATAGTAGGATATATTTAGTAAATATTTTTTCTATGAAATGTGCTCTGAAAAAAGAGCTAGTGAGCTCAGTGATGGGAAATAAATGGCACGTGTAGAATACTAGCATAAATGTAGTGACGCAGTTGCACAACTAATTTCTCAACTGAGTTTTTACACTCCCCAACTTTCTAAACCTTCGAATGTACTGTATTGTATGACACAGTATCAAGAGTCCAAGCCTTTCCTAATATACCACTTCCTGGCTGGTGACAGACAAAAACATTCAAGGGAGAAAGGCACGATGAGGCTGTCCTGTGGCTGAGTGATATGTAGATGCCCAAATTGTATGACATGGTTATCAGCAGCCATTTTAACTTAAATATTGTGAAATTCAGTCTAAAAGACATTTGGCTTGGTGCAGGGACAGCCAAAGTTTGTTTGAAGGTATTGCTTTCCTTTTCTACTTTCTGCCTTTAGTGCATGCAATGCAAGGATATACTGCTGTACAGAAATGGGACTTTTAAAAACGTGCATTAGTTATAATTGCAAAAATCCCAAACCTTGAGTCTTTAAGTGTGTCTAACTGCAATCCAGTTCAGATATATTTTAAAGTTAATGGGTTTGGCCTTGGGAGAGAATGACATCATGTTAGTCATCAAGTATAGATTATTTCTTCTAGGGGATATATGATTTCTGACATTACTAGTAATTTTCTCTTTCATTTAGTATCTCCAATCTGGGCATGTTTGGCATCAATGATTTTACTGCAGTCATAAACCCTCCACAGGCCTGCATCCTAGCTGTGGGCCGAGCAAGACCAGAGCTCAAGATTGTGGAAGATGAAGAAGGGAATGAGAAACTTAAGCAGCATCAACTCATGACAGTGACTCTTTCAAGTGATGGTCGGGTGGTAGATGATGAACTGGCTTCGAAGTTTCTGGAGACCTTGAAAGCCAACATAGAAAATCCAATCCGTCTTGCCTTGTGTTAAACTCAGTGGATTGCTTCTTCTTTTGACAACATAGATAACTGTTACATACTTGAGGTTGTTCTTCTGTATACAGGAGTAAATAGTTACTGTAGGATGGATAGTTAATTTATTGAATTAATGTGAAAACCTCTTAATTTTCATGCTCATAGTCTTTTGCAGTGACCAGGTTTTAATACTGCAAAGCTAAAAGACTTCAGAGTTAACATACTACATTTCTTTAAACACTGAGTACTAATGGCAAATAACATATGTGTAGAAAAGTCAGTCTGCTCTGTAAAGGAAAACTCAAGAAAACCTGATGAAGTTTAAAAAGGAATCATATAATAGTTTGGATTGAAAGGGACCTTTAAGGGTCATCTAGTCCAACTGCCTCTGCAGTGAGCAGGGCCATCTTCAATGAGATCAGGTTGCTCAGAGCCCTGTCCAGCCTGACCTTGAATGTTTCCAGGGATGGGGCATCTACCACCTCTCTGGACAACCTGTTCCAGTGTTTCACCACCCTCATCATAAAAAAAAAAAATTCTTCCTTGTATCTAGTTTAAATCTACCCTCTTTCAGTTTACAACCCTTCCCCTTGTCCTACCACAGGCCTTGCTAAAACATTTGTCTCCATCCTTCTCATAATCCCCCTTTAAGTCCTGAAAGGCCTCCCTGAGGTCTCCCTCCTTTTCTCCAGGCTGAACAACCCCAACCCCCCTGGCCTGTCCCTCATAGCAGAGGTGCTCCAGTCCCTGGATCATTTTTGTGGCCCTCTTCCGGACCCGCTCCAACTAGTTCATCTTTTTCCTGTCCTGAGGACTCCAGAGCTGGACACAGTACTCCAGGTGTGGTCTTTCCAGTGCTGAAATGGAATGCTTTATTTAAGGGCTTTGTTATATGTATATATCTATATATCTAGCGTTTATAGTGAGGAAAGCAAGACTCATAATTGAGTAAAGTGCTGCTATGGCTCCTGGTCACTACTGAGGTAACCAAGTAGCTAAATTATATTTCTGCAGTAGAAAGTTTGTTAATTTTCAGGAGGCTTTTTCTGGCATGTTGTTCCATCCAAGTTAGATTGAAGTAGTGTTTATAAGATTTTGACAGATATTTCAATGGCTTCCTACATAAAAGCAAAGACATTACAAACCAAAACCATTTTGGTTCAATTTTTTTATGTCACAGATTTAACTGTTCTTTATGTTCTCCTTTACTATAAGCTGCATCGAAGAAAATAAGTTGAATGTGGAGATGAATGCAAAAAAAGAAATAACAGGAAATTCTGAGAAAGACTGAAGTAGATGATAGATAAAAAATAATTTCTCAAAATACTAAGTAATCTGGTGAAATCCACAGCTTCATTCACATAATTAGAACTCATTCAAACACATTTAAACTGTAGATGCATCTGCTTTTTTCAGTATTTAAAGTTAACTGCATAATTAATGCCTTGCAGAGGGATAGAGAGGAGAATAAATTTGTCTGAATAAATGCATTCTCCATAAAGAAAGGAATCTAAGTGTCATTGATTTTTGGGTTTTGATGGAACCAACATCTAGTGAAAACATTTTGTGTAAAAAAATTAATAATAGGTTTTCTTTGACTTAATTTGTAGACAATTACATTTTTCTAAATTTAGAAGTTGCCCCAACTCAGATATCTTCTTCAGTACCACAAAATGTAAAAAAATATTTTTTTCAGGTGCTCTGTGATACACTGTGGCTAACTTAAAACATAAGTTAATTTTGTCAGCAGTGTTGTGATGAAAAACTAACTGTGATCTCTAAATCTCATAGAGGTTCCAGTATGAAAGGTAATATTTTGCACACTGGATATTGCTGTTTAATGCTGTTCTTTGCATGGATAGGAGAAGGATGTAAGCAGAAAGTGTTTAATCATCAGTGTGTATTGAATTGTAACTCAGAGGCTTAAGTGCAATGGCCTGAAGTTTAAATTAACAGATTGGGCTTTTTTCTTGTATATAATTATGGAACCATGTATTGTATGTGTTTGTAATGAAATAACTGCATTTACAGGACCTGGTGAGAATATAAATTATCAGTAGAATTTTAGGAATTTGGCTTAATCTGTTTTGTGGAAGTACTTTTTTTAAAGATTTGGAGGACATGTTTGTTGAGCTGCTGCCATAATTATAAAGCTAATTACAAGACAAAATCTTTTGTTAATACTGAGTTGAGAGTTTTTTCTAAATGAGTTTGCTTCTTCAGCTTGTTCTTATATCATAAATTTCATAAACTATTAATCTAACAGTAGGGAGAGATTCTGATTGCTAAATATAGTTTACTGTGCAATAATGGACATATCCATTCTGTATTTCCAGGAGTTTCTCACTGATAAATTATATTCAAGATTGGTGCTGAAGATTAGTTTGCAATCTTAAATGGTTAACCATGTATTTTTCTGAAGTTTTGTCAATCCCGTATTACTTAAAAGGGAAAAACCCCACCGATGTACATTATTAAGGACAATATATAAAAGAAATTGTCTGTTTGCATAGCTAAACCTGGTCTACCCAAGAGAATTTGCAGACTAATTTAAAATCAGATATACTGTTCTTCATTTTTGTACTTGGTGCTCTAGAGTTGTTGTGTGCTCCCCAGCATTTATATATTCTACTCTTCAGCTGGCCACAGTTAAAGGTAGTGTGACTGATGTGTACAACTATAGTTTTGCATGCATGTGTGTTCATGTAGTGCAAGTCAGTATTTTTTTTTTGTTTTGGGAGCCACTGGAAGGCACTGTTGTATGTAAGTATACAATGTTTAGCCTGGCTCATTTGTGTGGGTACTAATCCATTATACTTTCCCTGTGTGACATGGACAGGTGAAGACAATGCAACTTTTTCTCCAGGTTAAATACACCTTTTGAACTAGGCAAAACTCAGTAAGGTCAATACAAGCTTTAATTCCAATTTGTTTATACCTGCCTACTTGTCATCATTGTCATTTCACATAAAGATGGATGTATGTGATTTGTTAGTCCTCAGCCTGTGAAAGAAACCTCTGGAGTTCAGACATGCGATAGCAGTCAGATCTCCTTAATTCAGAGTAATTGTACCATTTAGCAACACCTACCACTTCAGCAGAACTGAGACAACAAATAGTTGCCCATGTGGATTAAAATAAAACATTTAATATCTCCTTGAAGAATTCAGGGATTTGGGGATAGGGGCAATAGATAAAATGGCCCAGAAAATGAACCATTGAAATGGTTGTGCTTACATTTGGAGCAAATTTTCCTTGAAGCAAAAATTTCACGTATGAAAAATACAAATTTTCATTTTTTATTCTTTAAAATGTTTTCTGACAACATCTTTTTTTACATACCTAAGCAAGAAATACCATGAAGACATCTACCTTCTTGAAGAATTAAAAAACAAAACCAAAAAAACGTAAGGAGTGTGCTAACATCTGATGGAAATGTCTGCCTTTAGGGTATGCTTGGGGAAAATTACTTTCTTTGTATCATTTTCCTTTGCAAGAGGCATAGATAGAAAAAAAAAAAAAAGGTAGCTATTTTGGGCTTTGTGATTGCTGGCAAGTATTGATCTGTGTCACAGTTTAATCCCTAATTATTCTGTCAGAATATTTGACTTCTTTGGATCTTTTTTTCTGCAGTGTATTTCTTACAAAATAAAGTTTCTGTAATTAATCTTCCTACACATAATCTCTGAAAGAACTTCACTCCTGCAAAGTGTATGCATAGTGTTATTTTCATCTATTCCTTTTGTCCATGTGTTCATCTCCATCTATACAAAATAACAGTAGACACTCTTATTTCAACTAATTAGTCCCATTGGATAAAAAATTATTTTAAAGTTGAGTAGGAAGCCATAGATACGACAAATAATCCAGGAAACAAAGTCTGAATACATGCTTTTATGTGCTGTTGTACAGAAAGTTGATATTGATCGCATTAAAGTATATGCAATTGCAGAGTGAATTAAAGGGGAACTAATTCAGAATTGTGTCATACTTGATGTGTTTTTCATATGCAATAATTTGTGCCATAAGGTGAAGGAAAATAAAGAAAAAGGTGCCATTAGGATTGATTGTGTATTAGTCTTATGGTGATAACCTGTAGGTTTGAAACTGATCATTTTTTTTTTTTTACTTTCTTGCCTTTTCTTGTATGACTTCTCATTTTTCCAATGAGTTTTAGTCCTGGATTACGTTAGACTATAACAAATACTCTTTCCTCCCTAAAATCCACTGAAAATGTTGTGCATTGTTATAATTTGTTTGAAAGCAATGCAAATAAAGCACATAGTAAGTAATGGTTGTGCAATGGCCAGTGCCAACTGGTCAAATGGGTTGGTATCTTTCTGTCAGAGGTACTCATTGCAAGCCCCTTCGAGTTTATCCTGGCAGCTTCAGATATGGGTTAATTGGAGTATGGTTAATCTACTTGTATGTTAACCAAAACCAGGCAAGACCAGGAGCAGCCACTGGGAAATGTAATTCTATGATTTGTGCAGTAGACTTTTATGGAGAAGGATTTTGCTGTCCTGGGTGGACATCCAGTATCTTTCACAACCACTGCTTCAAGGGTATGAAAAGCTGTAGCACAGAATTGAAAATTTTGCATAGGAAAAGGCGCAGCTGAGATGTTGCAAACACAACAGCATACTCATTTAAAAGCTTTGGTGACTGATGAGCTGAAAAGTATTCCAACGTCTTTTGACAGAAGGAAATAATGTTACAAGGAGTCCTCTTGCCAAGCAGACAGTTTTCCATAGTTACATGACAATAAAATATGTATAGGTTACTGAACTGGTAGCTCATACTATTATTTCTTTTTTTAATTCAACTGATTTTGTCTTTGGTGTTTGACTAGGTCTCTTAGGTCTCCTTTTTTGGAGATGCCCCCCTCCTTCCTAAAGTGATGAAAGTATTGTCCTAAGAATTCACGAGAATTTGCATCGTTTACTTTCTTATCAAGGAGTGTAAGTAATGTCTGTGTGTTCAAAATCCTCTTTGATCTGTTTCCAGGCCCCGTGCAGTCCGTACAGCTGTGTAAGCTCGAAAAGAATGCAGGAGATGGGTTCTCATGAGAAACAGGCTGTCTTCTGGTGTTCAATCGAATCACCCCTTTCTGTACCCACAAACTGTTTGTTGTGGTAGTTTGTTGTGTTTGGTTGGCTGGTGTCACTGCCACAGTTACGGGTTTTTCAATGATGAGGTGGCCTACATGGCACCAGGCTTGCTGGCATCAGATGGGATTCACCTTTCTCGAAGAGGGAAGAGGGTCTTTGCTCACAAGCTAACGGGGCTCTGACAGCTTTAAACGAGGCTTGAAGGAGGAGGGGAGTAATACGGGGCTTGCCCGTGAGGAGCTGTGGGATGCCATGCCAAGGTTAGAGGGTCAGGTGCTAGCCAGGGCCCTCGACCTGTTCCTCTGAGAAGCTGGACCTTCTGGGGAGCTGTCTGCACTGAACGCCCTGCTGGCATGTCCAACGCTGGATCCAGGACTGGTGACCTCCCTGTCTCTCCCCCTGCTTCTAGCTTGCTCTCCCCCTCCTCTTTTTCTCTTAAAGCTCTTAAATATTGCAAGGTCTACCTCGGCTCCTCACACAGCTGCACAGCTTGGTTGGATATAACTGTGAGAGGGCCAATGTTCACAGAATGTTTTTTCCGTTAAAGCTGATGGTTTTGTGTGGACCTGGGGTGATATCTCACCTTGGTGCACACTGAGGGGATTTGTGACTCAGTCACGCCTCTGGTCTCATAGGTGGGACATGGCAGGGGGCTGGGGGCCTCTGCTATGAGGGACAGGCCAGGGGGGTTGGAGTTGTTCAGCCTGGAGAAAAGGAGGGAGACCTCAGGGAGGCCTTTCAGGACTTAAAGGGGGATTATGAGAAGGATGGAGACAAATGTTTTAGCAAGGCCTGTGGTAGGACAAGGGGAATGGTTGTAAACTGAAAGAGGATAGATTTTAAACTAGATACAAGGAAGAAATTTTTTTTTATGATGAGTGTGGTGAAACACTGGAACAGGTTGTCCAGAGAGGTGGTAGATGCCCCATCCCTGGAAACATTCAAGGTCAGGCTGGACAGGGCTCTGAGCAACCTGATCTCATTGAAGATGGCCCTGCTCACTGCAGAGGCAGTTGGACTAGATGACCCTTAAAGGTCCCTTTCAACCCAAACTGTTCTATGATTCTATGAAAACTACTACTCTTGAGCTATGTGTTCAGTTTGAGCTTATGCTGTTTATTGTTTGTACTGCTTCAAGTACGAGTAAATAATTTATTATTTCAACCTATGTTATGTCCCACTTTCATGTTATGGAAGGGCTGTTTTTCAGCCTCTTTTTCATGGCTGATTTGCCTTTACTGCTCTCATTCATGCTATTTTGTTCTTGAAATTAGAGAAAAATTATTTTTTCCAAGGCTTTGAAATAATATATCCTTTCACTTCTTATGAAGTACTGCAGCACAACTAATAAAATTTAACTAGCTGTCCACCCACTCTTAATACTTTTCTGACTCTTCTAGATCGGGAGAGATTCTCTTCTAGTACTATAGTGCATCACAGATCAGAAATCAATAGCTATTATTTCCTTTACTGTGAAGGCTGCTAATAAGTAACGAAGCATTAGCATTTAAGAAGTGTCCTAGTACCTTTAATTTCCCGTTCCCCAATACCTGTTTGTAGACTGCTGTTTGTATTTCCTTTTTTGTTTTGTTTTGGTGGTTTTTTTAAAAAGTTACTAAATTACGTGTGGATAGTCACATAGTGCTTTGTAAGTAAGGAAGATGAACAAAATGATGGTTTGCATATATTCCTGTTTGTATGCTGCTGCTGCTGGTGGTGTTTTTTCATTTTCCTTAAAGTTCCCAAGTATTAACTAAATGGTAGTCCAATAAAATTAGGTTAATGTTTTGGTAACTCTTCCTAAGTAATTTAAACATTCTGATCCTTCCCTTTTAGTCTCTGTATACTAGGTTAAGTTTTATAAGCTTCTAATTTATGAATATTTCCTTTTTTTAATTCAGCCAAATGAGAGAGTTGAGTAGCAATTTCTCTGTTGTTTTAAGAGGTATGGCCAAACCCTTTGTGAATGTGTCATTTAAATTAGTGTCTTAGCAATCATTTAAAAAATATGCCAGCTAGATATTGTTCTTGCAGAAGAGGAAGTGTATCTAAGATGAGCATGATACTGATCTCGAAAACGAGGGAGATGAACATTGCTGCAGTAGCTTTAAAGGATATTAGCACTAGAGAAGTGTGTCTCCTATCAGTTTCCTTTCTGACCATAGCAATGTAGCACAAAGAATGAAACATTTTTCTACAGGAAAGTGCATGAAGTGTGGTTTTTTTTCGTTTTCTGTATTTTGTCAATTACCAGAAATATATGCATTATGCGTATTTATCCAAAATTTGTTTCCAAGAAAGTGGATTGATCAGCCTATTGATCTCTGTATAGAGCGGTTCAGGTGTAAGCCTTAATGGTACCACCATCCCCGATCATCTCAGCCAAGGAAAGACTTGTTTTGAAGGGAAAGCTGAAATACAGAAAGGCCAGCAGAGGGCAGGCAGAGCAGTCCGGCTTTCTGACTTTTTCAGTCTCTTAATTTTAAGTGTACATACAGTCACGGAACTATTTCATTATGTAGAACCGTAAAATTAGTATGTCGAATTTAAACTATAGCTTGATGGTTTGGCTTTGAAGTGTTTCAAAAAGCACCTGACATGAATAAAGAAGGAATAGTAAACACTTAATTGCCTTACTCTGTTGGAATTAGGATCAGACAGAAACTTTGGTTGTTCTGTGGCACTTCCTGCAGAACTGGATCATAGAACCACAGAACATCTCAAGTTGGAAAGGATCCATAAGGATCATCAAGTCCAGCTCCCTGCTTGTCACAATACTACCTAAAACTAAACTATTTGACTAAGAGCTTTGTCCACACGCTCCTTGAACTCTGACAAGCTTGGTGTTTTCCTGAGGAGACTGTTCCAGCGTCTGATCACACTCTCAGTGAAGAACCTTTCCCTATCGTCTAATCTGAACTTCCCCTGATGCAGCTTCATTCCATTTCTTCCTGCCCTGTCGCTGGTTACCAGAAGGAGGGGATCAACACCTCCCCCTCTGCTGCCCTCCTTGAGGAGGTTGTAAGCTGCGATGAGGTCACCCCTCAGCTTTCTTTTCTCTGAGCTGAACATACCAAGTGACCTCAGTGGCTCCTTATAAGTCTTACCCTTGAGGCCTTTCATCATCTTGGTCACCTTCTGGACACACTCTAATAGTTTGATGTCCTTCTGCTATTGAGACGCCCCAAACTGCACACAGTAGTCAACATGGGGCTGCACCAGTGTAGTGCAGAGTGGGACAGTCAGCTCCCTCAGTGGGTTAGCTGTGCTGTGCTGAATGCACCCCAGGGCATGGTTGGCCCTTTGGGCTGCCAGGGCACTGTTGACTCATATTCAGTGATGCTTTGTTCCATTTGTCCCTAAAGTGTCGAAGGTGTAGAAAGTAGATTCTTCTAAGTCAGTAAGGCAATTACATCTTTAATAGAGTAAACAGAGAAAAAAGCTGATCAGTTGGAAATACCTTTCAGTATGTTCCTAGTTAAGTGTAAGTTTTAAACTTATAACCTCTTGTGATTTCTTTCTGTGTAATTATGCTTGAGTAAAGCAGGAGGATGTTTACAGTAGCTTGCTGGGGATTTGTTGAAACATGCTAACCAGTAAATGTTTCAAGAAACACAGAAACTTGGGATTTGGGTGAAGACCCATGTGTTGATGAAACTGCGGTGGGTGCAAACCATTTACCAGAAGCTTGACTGGCTACTTTGCATGGTTACTTTACAAAATCTGCCTAACCTGTATCAGTGAAAAGCCATCACTATTTGCTTGAATTCAGTTTGCACTCCTTCCTTTTGACGTCCGTTTTGCTTTGACTTGTAGGTATCACAGTGGATAATTATTCAGATACAATAACCATATTGTTCTTCTCTCTCTCCACAATAATTGTGCTACCTGGCAAGTTAAACATTTGTGTCATTATGAGAAATAACTGGTTGGAAAATGACGGACTTTTCTGTTTGTTCATTACCTGTACTAAGGAAAATGATTCATGCTATGTTAATGAATACCACTATTTATCTCCTTAAAGATTAGAGATTAAGAGAAGACACTCTTTTATATGTTAAAAATTCCTCTCACGAGGCCTAGACCTAGATAGGCAGAAAGGGCAGCTGTGACATTTTTATTTCTGCTCACTGTTGTATAAGAGTATACCGAATTGTTAGTGCAGCAGATCTTTCTCCTACAGTTTCATGATTTTTGCATTGTCTTGGTAACATTCATTACAGTGTGCTGTTTGCTTCACTTTGCAGCAACCCGAGCAATCGAACCTTGTAAGATACTCTCTGTTGACCTAGTCATCAGCCAATTCCTGTTTCAGCTGCCTGTCTTAAGAAAACACGTGTAATTATGTTCCATTTTGCAACTTTGGTGCACTTTTAATTTCTTCCCTGCCAGATAAATTATAAGCTTAAATATTCATGGAGGCTGTTTGCTTGTGCAGATGCTTATACTTGCTGTGTCATGTCCCGGTCTCCATTAGCAGCACGCAGTAAGTTTCTCTAGTTTCAGCAGACAGCATCACACTGTTTTCCTTGCATGGAAAATAGGATCTATAATGGAACTCTTGGCTGATCAAACAACTCATCTTCCACTCTTCTGAAGTGTGAGATTTCTGGTTTATAGTATAAATTTCAACTAAATATTCTGAGTGCAATACAGTGCTTTCTCGCTCATTTTGGCAAGGATTCTAGAGGACCTTTACTATTCACTTTATAGTACAAACAATACACAGATTAGTATGAAAATAATATTCACACTTTTTTCCCCCCAAGAGTATTTAGAGAGACAAGTTATATACAGAATTATTTTGGAGTCAATTCACAAGTGAATTGGTTGTGCCTATAGAAATTTATCAGATGTAACATCTTGCATTTCCCTGTTGACAGGTAAGGAAGAGCTACAGCTTTTTCAGACAGATTGGAGTCTTTCCTCTGTCCCTTCCTATTTCAAACCTAATCTAGCTGTCATAGTCTTCAAATCAGGTGATATCTTACTCAAGCTTATAACAAGTGCTAATGATTCTAAGTGGCTCCCAGCCTAGAGCAGAAGAGATGTTTTGGGATGTGTTAAATTGTTCGAAGCAATTCTCTAAGGCACCTCCTTGGATGCTTTTCCTATATATTTGTATGCTATCGACAGGCTTCAACCACTCTGACAGCTGTAGAGGAGGGCCACAAACAGAGGGTCTAGGCCCCTTATTGAAGCAGATAATACTAATGAAGAAGAAGAGATGTGATTAATGGCTCCTTTTGACAAGATTTTTGCTAATAGTTCCGTTCCAATGCCTTTGGCCACAATGCAGCTAGCTTCATTGTAAGTTGAAGGAAAGTCTTGCAGTTTTACCACAACAGAACTACTTCTGTGTTAATACTTTTGTTTTCAAAGACAGCTTTTCCCTACTCTGTGTTGACGTAATGACTGTTAATCATTAGTCTGTGACATCCATAACTGTATTAGAAGTTGCTTATGAAGGTCAATACTCATTGTTTACCTGGAGATTAGCAATTGCATTTTTACCAACAGACGGATGCAGCTACAAACTTATGAAACGAAATTGACCTATCAGGAGTGTCTTAAATATTATTCACATGGCTTAAATATTATGTGAGATCTGAGCCAAGAGAGGGAGGTGTTTTGGCCAAAGACTACATTTCAGCAATTGCAGGAAGATATCTTTATTTTGGAAGACAATACCTACTGTACAGGGGAAAAAAATGAAAGAAAGTCTAAAGAAAGTAGTCTTTTTCATCTGTACTTGAATATCTTTGTATAGTATTATATCTATTTTATCGATTAGCAAGGAATACCTGGATTTTTTTAAGCCATGATCTCTGTTCATGTAATTGTCTTAAGCAAACTGTGAAGGAAATAATACTTAAAACGTTAATATTCCATAACACATTATAAAAAGGGAATTTTACTCCTTGGACCTCTTTTTAAAGCATGCCTGCAAACTTTGCGTGTGTGCCTGTGCACATGTATATCTCTATATGTGCTGCAATGGACTGGCAAAGAGGGCCAGCTGCTATTTCAGCGACATTCGTTAAAGCCTTTTAGATTCAGGCTACAGGAGAAACAGAAGGACAGGCCTCTAAATTCCCCTCCTGAGACTTCAACATTTCTTCTTTAATGTATTTGTGTCAATGTATGTGCGTATAGGTACAATACTGGGAGAGGCCTAAGAGAAACCTGCATTGTATTTGATTACATTTTGAAGAGAGTAATTGCAACACTGCATCTGTTGCTCAAACACAAGTGATGAGACAGTTGAAATGATAGCTAGGAGCAAGTACTCTTGGCTAAGAGAGATACCCTAAAGAATCTATGAAGCAACCTTTGTGTGAGAAGGCATCTTTATACACACCTCATCAGAGTATTTTTGGGGAATATGGTGGTGAAAAGTTGTCTTGCGTGACAATAATGTGTCTACTGCTCTTGGAGAGGTTTTAAATATTTATTTTTGTTAAGAAATAAAATCAATCAACTACCAAGCAACACCTGCAACTGTTGCAGAGTACTTTATTAAGTTTGTTTGGATATTATAGAAATCACATGGTATTAGTACTGATTTAGGCATAGGCTAAGCCATTATTTTCTCTGCATTTTTCTAAGCCTAAGTCCAATTTAATTTTTAAGCTGTTTAATGGGGTGATGGATGTGCACCATACACAACTCAGCAGTGTGTGTGTGTACCATTTATATCAAAGTAACTACTCATAAATTATAATTACCAATTTACTTTTAATTTCAGAATTGACTAGACAGGCATCAACACCATAGGTAGTGCCATCTCTTTTTTAGAAAAAAACAACCAAACAAAACCAAACCCATTACTGAATAACCACGTTAGTGGCTAGTGCTTGCTCCACTGAGACAACAATTTGCCTAATGTGACAGAAAGCAAGAGAGGTTAGGACAGGAAAACAATAACTGTATAGAGAACTCAATGGCAAAAGACCCCTGGATTCTTGCATACCTAAAGACTTGTGTATGTGTTTAGTTTAGATTTTTTTCAGCTTTCAGATTAGTTAAACACAAAAAAGTTTAGCTTTGTCTCATTAAGTGGCAGTTCTTTGTCACATCAACCACAAGTTCTAATTCCACTCTAGAATATGTTTTTCTGACTCCAGAAGTTTTAGGAGTTTCTTCTGAAGTTTTAGTGATATTAGAAATAAATGTTTTCATCTAGCTTGCTATTGTTTTTGTGGTTATTTAAAATGCTTGACTGGAATTTCATATGTGAACAGCAGATTAAATAATCACAGATTGCAGTTTTTTTTGCTTAAGGTATGCAACTGCTAAGTAAGTTTTCTGGAGTAGATCCCCATGTCACCAATGGTGGGAAATTTAAAGATGATGGCCTTTTTCTAGGCTCTCAGCCAGATGAGAACAACATCTAATTTTCTTTTACTTGATTTTTTTTTTTAATTTAAAATTCGTTTCAATGTACTGAAAGAATTACTGGCCTAGTTTGCAAAAAACATTTATAATACACTGATGTTTTCACAAAACTGTGGATGTATATATATAGTTAAAACTGTTTCATTAGAATTGCTATGAACATTTTAAAGATGTTCATTTGCAGAAGTTTTGATTTAGATGTAGATTTATATAAATAATAAAAGGTATGGATAAAGATTATCTTAGCACTGACCACCACTTTTTAAAATAAAAGGACAACTATGTCAGTTAAGAATTTCTTATCTGGCAGTGCTTAATCAGTTTTTTCCAGCAATCCCAGAAAACCTTGGCTTACCTCACCATGAATTTCTAACAGCTTATGTTATCTCTGAAATCCTTACACAAAAATAACTTTTTAAGGATCCTGTAAATTTGAACAGAATAATTTTTAAAATGTATTTTATTACAATGAAAACATATATAGACTTCAAAGGAAACTTCAACTTTCGTGAAGTCTGTGAGGACTAAACTTTATCAGAAAGAATTTAAACTTTTAAGAGTTTCTGACTACCCTTCCTTTAGTAAGCGTTTTCTTGCTTATATGTAAACAGAATCCGGAGTTGTGAAATGAAAGTACTGTCAGGACTGTCCACATTGATGCTGAGAGACTGAAAAGATTAAAATAGTGGCTCCAACTAAATCTTAAAAAGCTGCCTTTGGCTTCCAGTGATACTGTGAAATATCAGCGAGGAAGCATATGCCCTCTGTGTTCTTGTGTCTCAGGTCTCCTGGCACTCAGCCTCATCTCCTTCAAGCAATCAAACTGTGAGAAGACAAAGAAAACAGCTGACCGTACAGCAGAAAGCTGAAGCATCTTTCAGTCATTTGTCAGCAGTCCTGGCTAGCCAGGGAGGTCCCACTTGATGGGAGGTTAGTAAATGTAATGCCCACCTACAAGAAGGGCTGGAAGGAGGATCCAGGGAACTGCATTCTTTCTCGGTCATTAGTTTATCTTCCCACTTGCTTTGAATAATCCCTGGCAGTGCTGCTTCTCCTTGAAGGTGTCTTCTGTGCTTACTAGCCCAGTGTCAGGAGCTGGTTAGTATTTATCTTCACAGATTCTGCAAAAGGAGAAAATTGGAGGCTTTAAGTAAAATATATATATGTGACTGTTTTTTTCGTTTGCCTATCCAGAAAATGTCTTTGAATGGTTTCTTTTGAGCTAACTACTGAAAGCCTGTGAAGCAAGAGGAAGTCTTTAATTAAGATTACTTTATTTCCTCCTTTGTAAACTGTTCACTACCCACTGTAATCCAGCCACCCTTCAAAATAATTCCTTTGTCCATCTGTAAAATGTTTTAATTCTTCAATATTCACTAAAGCAGGACTTATCAATTAAAGCTCATACTGTGTTTTACAGGTTAGAGCAGGGTACTTGTAGCTATTGCCAAATCACTTTGTTAGAAGCTGTTTACTGAGAGATATATAAAATACACCACTGTTGAAGCTGGCATGGTTTATAATTTGCTTTCCCTGTTTGAATTTTTTTTACCCTCAAGTTGCACATTGGGATTGTGGTGACCCTTTACACCTGGTTAAAAAAAAAAAAAAAAAAAAAAAAAAAAAAAGAAAAAGAAATAAAAGGTTAAAACAATAGGGGACAATACCTGCTCTTCAGGAGTGGCAGCTAGAGACCAGGTGGGATATCCAAAGGCATCTAAAATAACACTGAGGCTTGCGTGTAAACAACGAACTCTCATCACTGAGTTACATCACTGAGTAAGCATGGAGAGAAACCACTGTTAAGTTTTGACTTGCTGTTTCTTGTTGCTCTGGATAATGAACTTGAATGATTTTATTTTTAATTGAATGGGGGTTTTTTGACAGGACCTTTTCACTGCAATGTATGATATAAAAAGAATCAATTTTTCCCTAAACTTGGAGGCATGTTTCTAACTAAACATCAGTAGCCATGCATGAAAAAGATATACATGGTACATAAAACTTCTGCAGTCCTAAACAGAGAGCTGCCTCATACACGGCTAAGAAATCAGCTTGCAAGCTACTCTCAAAATGAGAAACAGAGGACTTGCTGGAGAATTGCTTGATTTGATTATCTTTCTGATAGATTTCAGATCATTTATAGCAGTGAACTAAAGTTCAATGAAATAGAAACAGCAGGGAAGAGACACTTTAATCTTCACTTTTGATTAAATCTGATCTGATCTTCAGTATGACCTACTGTTATCTATAATTCGACTATTTGGATCATGAATCAAAGAGGAGGAAAGTTCTGTCTAGTAACTCCTGGCACAAAGCTAGACGTGTACAGATGACTCTTGAGTTGTAAGTGTAGGTGCCCAGGAATCTCCAAATGCAAACAGTGTAACCCCAGATTCCCAAGGGCTGCCTGCTTACCAAGTGATTTATTGAGGCATATGAAAGAAAATACAAAACCTTTTTTAAATCAGCAACTGGAAAACATGTAACTGCTACTAAAACTGGGTAAGATGTGTGCAAACAAAAAATTAGAATTGTGCTCTGATTTCATGGAATGCATCCAGCCAAGAAGACAACTGGACTCCTTTGTTGAGTAAATAGAGTAGAAATAAAAATTAGAAATAAAAATTAAATAGTGCTTCTCATGATAACTGCATTGCATAGTAAATTAATGAGATGTAGTTGCTTCATCTGTATGCATTCTTTGATTTTTTTCAAATGGAAAAGCCCTCCACCTAGACACAAGCAATTAAGAAAATCCTACTATAAGAATATGGACCTTTCTAGCATACATGACTTTCCAAAACCTAAGAATAATTAGGTAGGCATCTTGTAAATACTTTGCACGTATGCAAAACGTTTCTTTAGTGAATAGTAGGCTGACACTACAGCAGGAAACAATAAGGAAAAAGCAAGAGGTGCCGGTGCATGTTGATGCTGATTACAACACGCTAGGTTTGTTGTCTTAAACCAAGAGTATGACATCATCAAACCAATGTCTTTGATCTCAAATACCAAGGTAACTGAATTGCTATAAAAGGCCATACACTGGATTTTTCCCAGCACTGTTCCAACTGATTATTTGGAGTAAGAATTAACAATCAATTAACATGATCATAATTCATACAAACAGTCATGTAATTAAGTCCATACTTCGGGCCTTATTTTTAGAACAGATGAGCATGCAGTTCCTATTGTATTCCAAGGAAGATAAATTGTCTGGAGGGGGAGTACATGCCAGCAGGTGAGAAGGAAGGTTACAGAAAGAGGCCATGCTGAAGAGGGTTATGGATTTTCCAAGAGGAGGAACATATGCCAGAGACGTGGGTGTCGGGTACTGAAAATGAAGACACGTGTCGGCTGGGGGACACTGTAGGGAGCAGAGCAGGTCTGGTGAA
Organism: Falco naumanni; assembly: GCF_017639655.2. Classification (NCBI taxonomy): domain Eukaryota; kingdom Metazoa; phylum Chordata; class Aves; order Falconiformes; family Falconidae; genus Falco; species Falco naumanni. The sequence continues at coordinate 49,008,826 of NC_054060.1, read as the reverse complement.
TGGAGGAAGTGAGTTGTGCAGTGACTCGCAGCCCACTCTGTCTGTTACAGCAACTGTCCAGTGGGATCCAGATCAGAACAGTTACCTTCTGTGTCTCTTCTGCATGATGGGTTTTTATCCACAGTAAAAGCTAACATTTGTTCAGCTGCCTTCACTCCGGACATTGTGAGTATATAACGCAACAAGTCTTTGAGATTTCTTATGTGGACACTTGAGCACATATCTGATCAGCAGGATAAAGATGGAGTTATTGAGTGTCTTATCTGGCCTAGTTCCAGTACCCAGCAAGGACAATTTGTGCCTGGGATGCCAGCCAGGCACTTTTTCAGTTCATGTTCATGGAAAATAATGCCTCCTTGACTACAATGTACTTAATAAAAACAAAATCATTTCAGTTCTGAAGAAAATAGCTCTGGTTCTGTACTTTTCTGCCTCATAAAGTGGTGTCACTATGTGAGTGTTTTAGCCCTCTGTTGTCATATTTTAGAGCATTATGAAAGATTTCTTTGATGTGGCCTAGAGCAAAATGGCAAGTTATTAAGTGAAGCCAACCAATCCATACTGAACGGTTTGTTATTTTGCAGTTTTTCTTTGTTGACTGCTGCTATACTTCAGCTTTTCTGGTGCCTTGTGTGTAATGCATTAGGTCTAAGGATTGTGAATTGAGTGTTCACTTGTATTGGTATTCACAAAACTTACAGGTCACCCATTAGGAAGATGAGGGTCTTCCATGTGGTGTTTACTTTGTCTTACTCACTCCCAATGCTTTATCTTGTGCTTTCCTTTGCCTATAGCCTTGTTCTCATCTCTTGATCTCTTTTCTTCTTTTTCTTCTTCCTCTTACACTTCCCATTAGTGTCTCATTTATCCTTTTTTCTTTCTCTGTTCTCAAATTTTGTCTCCCAGCACACTGGTTTTCCCATAATTGTTTTGTGTGCCTCTCAGTTTTCCATTCTTATTTTCTTTTCCCCACTCATTTTAGGCCTCAGCTTTACCATTAGTCAAGTGCTGCCTATTCAAATTTATACTTTGCATGAAATATGAGAGGATTTGAATGGAAGCAAGTGATCTTTCACTCCTGTCAACAATATATTTAGTTATCCTTGGCTCTTCTGCCATTTTAATAATGGTAATTTTTTCTCTAGTTGTTTCCATGGGTTATTAGGTCTTTCATACTTGAATAGTATTTTTAAATCTCTTCCGAGTTGAATATCTGACCAAGATTTTAATTACATTGTCCCATCTGAAAGGAGAGGCAAAGTTCCCTCCCTCTGCACTGTGCGTATAGTAGCATTTAGCTGTTTCCAAGCTTGTGTAATAGACTACAGCAACTGACTTTTAAGACTGTGCTAGCAAAGACAGTCACAGCAGAATACTGGAATAGGCAGATGGACTGGGAAAGGGCTGTATAGTGGAAAATGTCCGGGGCTGGCTAATTGCCTCCAGCCTCCCTAGAAAGCTCCTTGTACAGCTTCAGTTTGGATCTTTTCAAACTTATTGTGCCATGTTACTGCACGCTGTTGAGCAGTTGTTGAGATCCATCTTGGAGGCTGCTGCACTTAAAAAACCAAACCAAATCAACTTCTTCCGCCCCCTCCACCAAACAGATATTTACTTGCATGCTATTTATTAGCATTAAAATACAATTCTGGTAAAGCGGTGGGTGTAGACTGCAATCTAGAAGATATGCATTTTGAAAACACCCATTATTGTAATAACCAGATAGTAGTATCCAGCCACTGCTATGGTCTCATTATATAGAAAGCATATTGTGATCTTTTTTTAATGCTCACTATTTTTACATTTCTTTTTTAGACTTGTTCAAGTAAGTAATACTGTTAGTCTACACTAAGTTAAGAGGTACTCCTTGAGCTGTTTTGTATAACTCCCTTTTTACAGTCTGACAGATGGCTGTTTTTTCACCAGTCTTAGCCTGCGTAACTCCCTTGACTTCATCTGGAAGCTTTCAGTCTACATTTTTGTTCTAATTATATATTCAGCAATATGTAGTAAAAAGACTGTTGAACAATCAATGTAAACACTATTCTTAGTAGCTAGCAGATTCATGGAGGTTTTGCCCGAGCCGTGTTTTCCAGAATGCTCTAAGTAAAAAAGGACTTTTAGCTCATTATGACATACAAAATTATGGAAAAGGAGAAATTTTTAAAGCTATTTAACATTGTTTTTATGCATCAGCTGGTCCATCACAAGTCTGTCTGGTTTGTTACCCTTAGATATGATTTCTAGCTACATTATTTCTTTTCATAATATTCTTTGGGATTTCAAAGGAAGCAATACGTTAGGTACTTGGTGTCTTTGAATCACTGAAGTTCAAAGCATTGAGAAAGAGGTTCTCCCTAACCGTCTTTGCTTGATGACTCAATGGCAGCTGCTATTAGAAAAAAGTACTGTGTTTCCACAGGCAGGACATTCCTTTATTGGACTCCTCTGTACTGTTTGAAAGTCTGAACTGTTTTATGAAGTACCATTAGCGTTTGAACTGACTTTCCTACAACTCACAAAGTCTGTTAATCCTGGGGACGTGCTATAGAAGCTGATATAGAGAAGCATAAAGAACACACATATTGCAATATAAATCAATATACCTGTATGGTTTACCAGCAACTTAGCGAAATATTGATTTAAATAATAGAAACTAGGCCATTGTGTCAAGGATGTTTACTTTTGCCGTGTTTTTTTCTTAGAAAGTAAATTAAATTGGTAATCAAATCAGATAAAAATAGAAGGAGCATAACTTTGGCTCTGAGTTTTTTAGCTACCAAGCTGCACAATTTCTATCCTGTTTTTCTTTTTTTTTCCTTCTCTGTTTCAACCAAAATAATTTTGCAAAATTATTATTACTAATATTGTTGTTATTATTATTAATAATGCTGAGAGAAGACTTTCAGTTAAAGAACAGGCAAGAATTGCTCATATTGTAAGGACTGATGCCATGGTTGGTATTTTTTTCAGAAATCTGCTGGTAGTGATCTAATATCACAAGTGTACTTCAGAAAAAAATCTTTCTAGTAGTGCATCTACCTTACAGTCCTTATTGATTTTTTTTGCTGTATTTATTTGTCAGGGTGGATTTAGACTAGAGTAAGGCATCCTTTTTTGTAATGCATTATTATCCAACGCTACAAGTCAGAGCAAGGTTTTTCTTTCATTGATTTTCTGTGGTGAAGCCATACTTTTATAAAGCCAAATGTTTCCAAGTTTCTTTTTAATTATGGATTTTCAAATATAAATGTGAGAATGGCAAAGTCCCAAAGTTCAGGCCTATGGTCTCTTTCACTTAGGCCCATTAGCAGGTGCAACATGGAAAACTTTTTTCATCTTGCTGTGGATGCAGCTGCTTTGCAGTTAGCCCGAATAACCCTACAGCATCTTCATGTATTTCCTTATCTAGTTGATCATGGAAGTCTGAGGTTATTGTTTTATGCTCTTTCCACTACCTTCTTTCCTGGCACCTGTCTTTGGTTCCTGACAACTGTGTCTATTTCCAGAATTGCAAAGCTGTTCTCATTCAAAACACTTTTCTTAATTCTGATCCACAGGAAATGGTTAGCAGCCTTCCACTGTGTTACAGCTCACCCGTGGTCTCAGTTAAAAGCCTGATGCAATGATGCGCCCACTTGTCTGCTGGCAGGTCTGCAGACTGATCAAAAAACATGGGTGACCTTTGCCTACATCACACTAGACTAGTATTCTGTCTAGTTTCTTCTGTGGCTCCCAGCCTCTGAGTATAAAGTTAAATTGTCTTTGCAGAATCCTTTGAGGGTACAAAAATGTTTAGGCACAGAGAGCTTCAGTTCACTGGGACAGGAGCTCCAGTCTCTTCTTTAGAAGAGTCTAACCGTTTAACCTGGGACATAACAATTCACCACTGCATCCTGTTTTTACAAAGTGTTGTATGATAGATGTACTAAAGTAAAACAGGAATAAGGCACATGAGGAATCTATTCAAAGTTATACACAGAGGTGGGGAGAGGGTGGGAATTTTCCAGTGATTACACCCTGGCCCATGAGACTTAATTATCCAAAACAGTCCGATAACCAATGAAATTTGTTTGCATTGCTAACTCCCCTGATTAGTTCTGGGGAGGTGTGTGGGTCTCTTTCCACTTCAGGGAGTTTCTTGTATAATTTTCTTTCAAAGGTGAATAACGTCATATTTCCCTAAATGCAGCTGGCTCTGAGAATCAAACTCTGTGTTCATCAACTGAATTTTCAATCTCAAATAGTTTGATGGTTGCGTCTGCTACAGGGGTTTCATTCTCCTTTTCAATACATAAAGTGTACAAGTTGCTAGCTCACACTTCAGCCTATGCCATAGTATCTTTAAAGTACACCTTTTTCAGAGTAAACCCATTTAGATGTGTACCTTATTCCATAATTCATCTATGTCAGTCTCTGGCAGTGTATAAGAAAAGACAAAATTATCAGAACCACTAATTTAAATGGCAAAACCTCTTTTGAACAGCAGTATGTCCCTTTTGTCCAGAAATTATTTGCATTGTGATTTAAATTTGGTTTCGGTTTTTAACAGTTCAGCAAATTGTATTGTTCGTGCATAGTGATCTAGGCTATAAGTTGTTTTTACACAGAATAGGTCATCAGTCAATACCAAACTCTACAGATCAGTTAGTGTGAGATCTCTTTGGAAATTTTCAGGACCTTCTTTTTTGCTATGTGTTTTGATCATCTGGACACATTTCTAAAGACTTAATGGAAGATTTTTTTTTTTATTTTTTGAAAGCAAAGTCTTCACCCTGGAATAGCATGAAGGTAGGAAGGGAAGCTGAGTGAAACCAAAAAGTTTTGCTATAAGCAAAGAAAGTAGAACATTAATATTTCCTCTTCATGCATGTCACATCTCCTTTGAAAGTAACTATTTGAAATGCTGACTGCAGCTCGGTATTAATATGGGCACACAAATACAGATGAGTTAATGCTTCCGCTGGCTTAATATCATGCTGGACTAGCTGCATTTAAGCAAACAGAACTCTTATATTTCCAGGATGAGATATACTGCCTCAGTTCACCTACTATTTAGCCATGGACAGTAATGCAACATTGCTGATGTCTGTCTGCATGTATATTGTGCTTTCTGCCGTCATGACAGATCTATTGGGTCATAATCAGGAGATCATGCTCTAGTGATGTTATCTGATTTCTCACTGAAGCTGCTAAATGCGGATATGAACCCAAGAGGGAAAACAGGGTATTGCATAGGAGCTGACAAAGCTCGGAAACCCTTGGGTTTTTTCTTTCTCAAAGACATTAAGAGGAAGAACCCAGTCCTCATGAGGAAAATGGGATGTGAGGCTTCCCAGACTCTGTGATCAGAGGGGCATGCAAAGTTTCTCATTCTAATGAAATCTTGTAGAGTAGATGTTAGCTACATGTGGAAGAATACAGGTTTTCATCAGGTTCTTATTATGAATGTAATGGTCGTGCCCAGTGAACTTTGAATTCAGAAGTAATTTTTTCTTGGCAGCCAGCATCTGAACACTATGAAGAGGCAAATAAGATGTCTCTTGACTTGCAACACTCTGCCTTACAGATTTTGAGAGAATATGTGATTCTGAGCAGCACAATCCAATTCACTGCTTCTTTCAGAGGGAAGAAAGAGACTGAGGAACTTTGGTGCCTGTTTTTATGATAATTTTTCCCACATATCTTTTGCACACAGATGTCCCCATATAAATGTACCAGCATTTATATTCCTAATCCATGCCCTGGGATTTGTGAGTCTTTTTAGGCTGTCAAAATTACTGAAAAGCTTGGAAGCTAATGACAGAATTCTCAGATGAAAAAAGGAGCCTATGGATGCTAAGCATCTTGCAACATGGAGAATTGGACTAGAAACTAACCTTGTTCAAGGCAGACTCATCAAGACCAGTAGAGAATTAATTATTAAATCTGGCCTTTTTCCTGGACTTGGAATTCTACTTTAGTCATGGCTTGAGGTATATGAAAACCTGAAATACCCAGTAAGAAACTCCCTTCTAGATTTCAGAGGCCAATTTCTCCTTTCTGTCAGGATGCTGACTCAGTGGTGAAGGGGGTTTTAGCATGCATTCCTCTGAAAGGAGGTTTGACACTTAGACTTTTTCATAAAGTAGAAGACCCTAGTTCAGTGATTTCCTCTGACAAGGGTTCAGCCTTCCAGGAAAAAAAGCCATAGATAGACCAGGGGTTAAACTGACACCTGGTTATCTTTACTTGTATCATCAGAGTGGGTCACTATGTAGCCAAGAACACAACGTTCAAAAGCAAAGACAGTCAGCCAGAGAGGCTAATATGGTAGGGTGTCCCGGAGTCATGGTTCTCAGGAGTAACTGTATGGCTTATTTTATGCCTTATTAATTATTACTTCCCATAAATAAAGATTATCTTACTGGTCAGTGTTAGTGAACAGTAATCAATGTTTCCCATCAATGATAAGAAATCTGATCACACTTTCTAGCTCTTGTGATCTCGGTGAATTTTGGATTTGGGCTTTCTAAGCATATTCAGAAATCATTTTACTGGCACAAACCATAGGTCTACATGGAATCAAAACACTGAGGTGAGATTGTTGATGCTCACAGACTTGAGCTGAGACCCCCTGAATCCTTCCTGGTTTGTTCTTGAAGTATGTATGAGTCTATGTTTTGGTCTGCTTCTTTGTAGGCATCTGTTTCTTCGTTTTGCTGTCTCACAATGGATCAGTGCTCTGCCTTTTCAAGTCTCACAGGAAGGAAGGCCCAAACATTTATCAGTGCAAGCAGACATAATTCTCCTGCCTGCAGCATGTTTTGCAGAGGTAAGTGATGTCTCCTACAAATGAAAGGTGTAAATATCTAATTTTCTTCCTTTCAGGCATAACACTTGGTATGAGAATGTGGAAGTGCTGTTTTCTAAACGATTGATGCCACTTTCTGCAGGTGTTCTTTTTTTAAGTGTACCATTAGAGAAATTAACATTTGAAAGGGCCGAGTGAATTGAAGTACACTGGGGCTTCACTATCTGTCTTTCTGGGTGGAATAATCATGGCCAGAAATGCCATATGTGCCAGTGAAGGAATCTGTCATACTGTATGTGATAGTTCAGAGCAAGTGAAACCAAGGGAAGTCTTGAATTGTGTAGAGCTAGACTGAGATAATAGCAAAGCCTGTATGCATGAATTACATGAGCATGATTATCCCCTCATCACAAAGTTTTCAATCGTTATTACACTGCATAGCTACAATGCACGCAAACATTGTCCTGCTATAGCAACATGACTCATTTGTTCTTTTAAAGACAGTTATATTACATCAGGGGTATAATTTTTGGAAATCTGATCATTTTCATTGAGTCAGTTGACTGTCTTGTCTTTCCAAATGTGCCTGGTTATCTTCTGAGTAAGCTTGGAGAATGTGAGGCTGAATGACTGTTGGGGGGGTCTCTGTCTACAGGCAGAAAATATCCTGAATAAATACATGGCTTGTATGCAGTGCCAGTATTATTCATACACATACAAAGAGAGCAATTTAGAAAACCAGTAAATATTTTTTCTGATAGTAAATTGAAGAATGTGCACTAAGGAAGAAATAACTCCTCTTTCCTGGTTGTTTGGGCTTACTTCTTGAATTGGTACAGAATAACTCCATAAACAAAGGCCAAATACTTTTTTGTGTTAAACAAACTACACTTTATGACAAAGTAACTTTGTATCATAATATATAAATCATAAGTAGTGAGATTTTAGAGGACTTTAAATGTTGATATAATAAAAATATGAGGTTGTCTGTTCTCATGCTGTCTATTTCAAAAGTATTTTTGTTTAGACTATGTGGTCCAAGGTATTTTCACTAAATTTCTGGAAACTTCTTTACTAGAGATTTTTACCTACAGTGATCAGAAGAAATCAGGATTACAACTCCTTCTATTTGTGTATAATTTTATTGGAAAAGTTTATAATATAAACTTGTGTCTATGTGAGAGAGCATACTGATGTGTGTACTACTTAACAGTAGACAGAATTTTGTGTTCATGAAACATTGTATGCAGTAGTCATTTGATATAAACCGTAAGAAAAAATTTCCCCATGCTGAGCAAGTTGGAAAATATCCTGCCTGCATACTGTCTGTATGATTTGTGTGTAAATGGACAATGATATACCCTTGTCACTTGAAAATACGAAAATTAGAGCGAGGCAGAGCTAGGTTCATAAAAAAATGAAAGCTTTTCTTAAAATGGCTGTAAGGAGAACATAAGCATTATTTTTAAAATACTGTCATGGCTTTGTTGTTTCACTGACATAGCCAGTTACCTCAGCTTCCTGACACAGCTGGTTGGTGAGCCAGCCGGGGATGATGCCCCACTGGACCTGCTGTTTACAAACAGGGAAGGACTGGTGGGTGATGTGGTGGTCAGAGGACATCTCAGGCATAGTGATCATGAGATGATAGTTTTCAGTTCTTGGAGAAATAAGGAGAGGGGTCCACAGAACCACTGCCTTGGACTTGCAGAGGGCCGAGCGTGGCCTGTTGAGGAGCCTGGCTGACAGAGTCCCCTGGGAGGCAGCCCTGAAGGGCCACGGGTGCAGGAAGGCTGGGCATTCCTCATGAAGGGAGCCTTAAAGGGGCAGGGGCAGGGGCAGGCTGGCCTCATCTGTCGGAAGCAGGGGAGAAGACCAACCTGGCTGCTCACAGCTTGGACGGATGTACCCTACACCAGGTTAAAAGCTGCTGGCTGGCTGAGCCCAAGGAGTGGTGGTGGATGGAGTTACACCCAGCTGGTGCCCGCTCACAAGTGGTGTCCCCAGGGCTCAGTGCTGGGGCCAGCTCTGCTTAGTATCTTTATCGACGATCTGGACGAGGGGATCGAGTGCACCCTCAGCCAGTTTGCAGGCGACACCGAGCTGGGGGGAGTGTTGACCTGCTGGAGGGCAGGCAGGCTCTGCAGGGGCATCCGGACAGGCTGGACCCGTGGGCCGAGGCCGGTTGTACCAGGTTCAACAAGGCTCAGTGCCGGGTCCTGCACGTGGGTCACAGCAGCCCCACACAGCGCTACGGGCTGGGGGCAGAGCGGCTGGAAAGTGCCTGGGGGAAAAGGGCCTGGGGGTGCTGGCTGACGGCCGGCTGAACGTGGGCCAGCAGTGTGCCCAGGTGGCCGAGAACCCAACAGCATCCTGGCTTGTGTCCAAAGCAGTGTGGCCAGCAGGACTAGGGAGTGACTGTCCCCCTGTACTGGGCACTGGTGGGGCTGCACCTCAAACACTGTGTTGAGTTTTGGGCCCCTCACGGCAAGAGGGACATTGAGGTGCTGGAGCGTGTCCAGAGAAGGGCAACGGAGCTGGTGAAGGGTCTGGAGCACAAGTCTTGTGAGGAGCAGCTGAGGGAACTGGGGTTGTTTAACCTGGAGAAAAGGAGCCTCAGGAGACACCTTATAGCTCTCTGCAACTACCTGAAAGGAGGCTGTAGGCAGGTGGGGTCAGTCTCTTCTCCCAAATAGCAAGTGACAGGACAAGAGGAAATGGCCTCAGGTTGAGCCAGGGGAGGTTTACATTGGATATTAGGAAGCATTTCTTCACTGAAAGAATGGTCAAGCATTGGAACAGGCTACCCAGAGAGGTGGTGGAATCACCATCCCTGGAGGTGTTTAAAGATGCAGTGCTTGGAGACATGGTTTAGGGATGGACTTGGCAGTCTTGGGTTAATGGTTGGACTTGATCTCCAAGGTCTTCTATAGACTAAATGATTGTATGATTGTAGGATTATATTAGGGGGGGGGGGGGATAAAATAATCTGTTTACTATAGCTATGTTGTGCTCAAGAGGAATATAGGCAGCACTTGTTCTAGCTCTTAATTTCAGGTAAATCTGAGCCTAAGTAGTTGTGAAATGGCTCTTGACTGTCTTGAAGCTAGTGAGAGTTATTAGATGGAAACTGAACAGCAGAGATTTCCCTGGCTTGATGCTTGTTAACTTAGAAACACTGAATTCCTTCATTTAAATTGCTTAAAAATGTCTCCCCCATCTCTGGAAAACCAAGTTATGAAAGCTTGAGGGTTAGCAGACCACTGCTGTCTTTACATTTACTGTGCTCTGCTGCCAGTCCTGTAAACACTCCTGTGACATGAGTGGCAAGTTACAAAGTAGGAGGTATGCTCAGCATCACAGCAGGCAAAGGCAGCAAAATTAATAACTTCTTGGTTATTAATTTTACTCTTACAGGATCACCATAACCAACTTGTAAGAAATAACATGCCTCAGCTTGCTGGGTTGCCTTTAGTTTTACTTTCCTGCTTGCAAAGGCAGGTCTTGCTGCAGCCAATGGGAGCTTTCTGCACTTTGGATTAATCATAAAGCACTCATAAATTTTGTAATGAAGTGATTCAGGAGACATTGACATAAAGACTTTCAGTCTTTAAAGCTTCTACTCTGTTCTAGGACATTTTCATATTCTTATTAACACCGTTCTCTGTTTGCTTTTAGGCAAAATGAGATGAACCAAACACCTGCGCAAACTAGAACAGAAATTGCAACAGCACACAGTTACATGATATATACCTGGTATTACACTGCAGGTATGTCAAGATTAAAAACAACAAAATAGAGCTTCTAATTAACACATACACACTGTTTTGGCAACCGGCAGCTTTTCAGATATGAATGAACCAGATCAAACTCTCAAATCTTGTCTCCTCTGTGCTCCAACTGTATATGAAAGACACATCTGCAACTTGTTTTCTGCAGTTATTCACTTGGTGTTAACATGTAGCATGCATATTCTCTCTGGGGAAGTTTGCATGCAAATCATCATCTAAGATTCTATTTTTCTAGGCACTGATTGATTACTTTTGGCTGGTGTTTGGACATAGAGCAACTGCAAGAGCAAAGCAACATTTACATCATCCTGGGTTTTGTTCTGAGGAGGGTACCCCACATGCTTTAACCCTGCTGATGCAAGCCAAAAAACACTGTGCAAGCCTACAAGAAGACACAGAAACAGCCTGGAAAAAATAGCATAGAGACTGCAGGTATCAAAATGTCTATGCACGTACCTGGGGGCTGGTTTTGTATTTCTGTAAAGCAAACTTTATTTTACAGTATTCTGCAGCAGAAAAAGACCAGTTAGGAACTTTAGCACTTGAGGAAATGATCACTTGTTTCCTATGTATTTTCTCTTTTTTTCCCTTCAATGCCTCATAAACTTGTTTTGGAAAAGTTTTTTATCTGGAAAATTATTACGGAAACAGCAAGAAACGAGGAATAATTATAGTAATGTATTACAAAATAAGGTACTGTTGGAACCAGAAAAGCAGCAAAGCAACCTACTTGTGGCTTATTTCCTGCGTGAGAGAGAGCTCAAGGTATGACTGGGAAGAGGAGGTTTATGCCATGGAAATGTAGTAATCACCACCCATGAATAAGGAGCTGTTGACTAACGGACAGTAAATTTTTGGAGTGCAGATGACTAACTAGGACCTAGTTTCGTTCTCTGTGTCCTGCCCATGACTCTGAGAAGGGGTCTCCATCTTTTTTGCCCATCTGGCTATGCATTTGGCTTTTGTCAGAACTAAATCAACTGCATACAGTGGGCTGATGACTACCCTGCTGTAACTATGTCTATAAACATTCCTTTGCATTAAGAACAGGACTCAGATTTCTGGTCAGATTCCAAGACACTGTGTTCTTCCTCCGTAAGCTCTCACGTATATTCATCTGAAATAAGCAATTGTCAAAACAATATGCTTTCGATCAATTGCTGTATTGCAGTGACAGTCAAATTTACCCTTAAATGTAGCCTGCAGTTAGAGTCATTTGATGATGATGATGGACTGCTAAATAAATAGCAATTGTTTCCCATTATAAGTACCCATATAATAAACATTGACTAGATATTGCTGTGTAATAAGCCCATGTATGTGTGAATCATAGGAATTTTTACTAGTTAATGTTTTGGATGGGTTGTTACCAATATGTAACATGATTGCTTTGCCTTTAGTGGATGCTAATTAAGGGGGAAAACATTTAGAACACCTGCAGAAGCTAAGTTTTTCCCAGTTTGGTGTAATTTCCCATTCTCATCTTCAGAGAATGCTGGTTACAGTCTGGTGTAGTGTAGTAACTCTTGGCTGGATCTGTACTCAGATGAAATTGTGTTATTAACAGTCTATGGAGCTTTCCTTAGTTTCTTTCTTTCTCTCTTACCTCATGTTATCTGCTGTTTCAGTCTCCTGACACTCTGAGATTAAGCTTCCTGCTAATTGTATCAGGGCATTCCCCAGCTGATACAAGAATCTGTAACTGGAAAATGTCCTCTGTGGGACAGGAGTGGAAAATCTTCCATAGAGAGCTCCAAGAGTTTTAAAGCGCAGGTTTTTTTCTTTGGCAAGGATTTCCTCATACTGAGCATTACAGGAGGAATATTTTTACCGGATTTACATTTTACAGAGCCCAGAAATTGTCTAAAAAAGCTGTAGCTGAGATATTAAAATTGCATTTTAACTTGAAGTGTCTCTGCTGCTCTGCCCAAGCAGTGGTGTCTCAGTGAAACTGATCTTTGGAGGAGAAAACCACCGCAGAATTTCCTAAGCTTGCTTGGAGATGGTTGAGTGCAGGCAGAGCAGTTTTAGCTCGTTAACAAGAGACCAACTACACTATGTTCAAGAGAGGGGAGATAAGGGGTTTGTTGGCGACAGATGCTCCCTCCAAAGGATGAAGGAGGTATCCAGTTCTATTCCATTTGCCAGCAGAGGTTCTAGAGGATGCAGCCAGTTTGGCTGGTATAGGTTGTTTTGCTCAAATGAGAGTTTGGTAAATGATCAGGAAATTCCAAGGGAAATGGGGTGTGGGGGTGTTGGAGTGTTGGTTTCGGTTTTTTTTCTCTCTCTCCTTACCCTAGGTCATCTGCAAATATGCTCATCTCAATAACAATCAGTCCTCTCTCTCCCTATTGCTTTTTTGTTGCCTTCCCCACAGACCCACTGTCTTTAACGTGGCAATAGGTATCCCTATGCGCCCCACTAAGTGTCGTAAGAAACAATTAGATCAAACCATTTGAAATTAAGTAGGCAAGGAAATACATAGACATACAGTTTGAGGATAACAGTATGACAGTCCCAAAGTCAAACATTCAAAAAGTAGGAAATATCAGAAGCAAGTTTGTCTTCCTTAATTTTGGCTTCCTTATACATGTGACTACAATGCTTTCTTCAATGCATGGTCACATGCTTCCTTCTCTCCTCACCCTCCCAGGACCCCAGAATCACTTAGTGCATGACATGGACAATGCTCACTTAACAAGCATCTTTTCAGTGCTTTGTTTATGTCTCATTATTCTACCTTTAGAGTTTAGGAATTGTGTCTGATGACCAAGAATCCATGTGCTTTGAGATGACTCGTGCTTTTCTGTAGCTCCTGAATGCTTCAAAAGCAGTAATTTATCTTTTCAAAGGCACCCAAGACTAGCAAACCTTATCACCTCCAGGAGGCTTTGCAATTAAAATAAACAATTAACTTGATTTGAGACAGTATAGTTTTATTTTTTTACACCATGTGCAGTTCTGACAGAACTGTGACGTGCAGGGAAATAGTGGTTTAGAATATGTAGGAGTAAACTGAACTTCATACTTTTTCAAAGCGTAGCACTCTCTAACTTCACCTGCATCTGTGAACAAGTGAGATTTCTTTTACTGGAGCTGAAGCTTCAGTTCAGACACCCAGAAGTTAACATGCAGCCTTCACTTGTTTAAAAAAATTAAATATTAGTTCAAATATCTTCTCCAGTTTTAGGTATAAAATATGTGGCAGAGAGAGGAATTCAGTTTAGCCTTTAACCTCAACTCTGACCACACCTTTTTCTCCTGCAGTCCCTTATTCTAACTGCTATACACTTCACAATCTCTCTGAGGACTATGGGTGCTACCAACAATAATCACTTTCACTTCAGAGCTTTCTTGCCTTTCCAGAGTGTTTTGTAGCATGCATGCTGAATAAGGCACTGCAAAGTAGGAAAATATATGACTGTGAAACTGTGAAAGTGTTGTGGTTTAACCCCGGCTGGCAACTAAGCACCATGCAGCCGCTTGCTCACTCCCCTCACAGTGGGATGGGGGAGAAAATTGGAAGGCGAAAAGTGAGAAAATTCATGGGCTGAGATAAAGGCAGTTTAAAAGATAAAGCAAAAGCCACACGCACAAGCAAAGCAAAGCAAGGAATTCTTTCATCAGTTCCCATTGGCAGGCAGGTGTTCAGCCATCCCCAGGAAAGCTGGGCTCCATCACACATAATGGTTACTTGGGAAGACAAATGCCGTAACTCCGAATGTGCTCCTCTTCCTTCTTCCCCCAGCTTACATACTCACCATGATGTTCAGTGGTATGGAATATCCCTTTGGCTAGTTTGGGTCATCTGTCCTGGCCGCGTTCCCTCCCAGTTTTTTGTGCCCCTCCAGCCTTTTCGCTGGCAGGGCCTGAGAAACTGAAAAGTCCTTGATGTAATATAAACATTATGCCGCAACAACCAAAACCATCGGTGTGCTATCAACATTGTCTCACACCAAATCCAAAACGCAGCACTGCACCAGCTACTAAGAAGAAAATTAATTCTACCCCAGCTGAAACCAAGGACAGAAAGTGGATTCCTTATGCATGCAACAGGACTGAATTATGATTATACGCTAATTTTGGAACCTTGCAACAAAAAAAAGATATATTCTATGCAAACTGCTTATTTTTCAGAAAGCAAAATGACAAAAAAGCCTCCAGAAGTTCTATCTTGCAGACAACTATTCTGAATTCTTATCAAAATCTTTGCATCAGTTAACAGTGATATTTATCTGTGGTAGGCCAATGCTTACAACCAGACTATCACTAGAGGAGAAATGGAAGAGTGGTAGATGACAGTGAGGGTCTAAAGTAGAGTGACCGTACTTCTGGAATAGATTTACTGTACATCCAGTGGGATAATGCTTCTGGCAGGATAAAGGGATGTGTCTTGAAAGAAACAGTGTGAGTGTGAACATGACTGCCATTTTTATTTCTTTCAACACAAAGCTGAGCTTCTCTATTGCTCCTATTCTACATTGCAATTTCCCTCTTGCTTTCTGTCCTGTTTCCTTACTGAGTCAGCCCAGGTCTGCTTCTCTCCCTGCCAGGTCTTTCAACAGACTTCTTTTTGCAGTCCGCTTGCATATGGGTCAACTCTTGTCCTCCCCTTGACTCTGACAGCTTCTTTATTTCCCTGGAATTTGTGTGGCTACATGGAAGCTGGCAGTTTCAGGGATAGTTGTGCTTAGCCCTGGGCTTGGGCATGCCTTGTGGAGGTGGAATATTTGATAATCCTAGCTGCAAAGAGCCACTGGGTGTATGTGAGATGCAGTTACTTAGAATTTTAGCAGCATTCGTAGGATTAGAATATGGCATGCTCCTGATGCAACAACCACTGCCATATAAAATTGTAAAATATGTGGGTGTTAGAAGAATTGAAAGAAAAAAAAGTGTCAGAAGTATGGATGTTTGAATAAAACAATATATCCTTAATTTTATGTTTTGAAAAGACCAAACTACGCTGGTTGAAATTTTCCAGAAACTAAATTTACCTTAACACAGATGACACCCAGAAAAAAAATGTTTCAAAATCTAGCATTTAATATCTTTTTAAATCATATTTTTTATCATATATCATTTTAAAATATCTTTTTAAAAAAGATATTGTTACATAGGTGGAGCAGCCCATAGTAGCTACTAAGCCACCAACAAATGGAAATATGTTTCTCCCTACATAAGACTGACCTGGAACACAAGCAACAATCTAAAATTATAGCACTGTGTGTTTTATTTCCAATCTCAGAGCCTTCAAACTTATTTATTTAAGGATTTTCTTTCCTCACTAGGAGGCATTTCCCTACAGAGCCAGTTTCTCCCTCCTTTCTTCTCCTTTCCCTGCGTATAATAAAATGTTTTTCTTGATCTACAATATTGAAATGAAATTGAGCCCTGTCTGGCATCCTTTCAGAAAGGCAGAGATGTAGGGAGGATATTTGAGCTATTAGCTAAACCTTGTATATAGAATTTTCCATTCTCTTTTAATAATGCTTTGGCATTTTCTTAGTGCTTTTTTATTCTTCATAAAACCATGACCTAAAAATACTTCATGAAAAACTAAGCTAGATCCTCAAATGGAGGAATAAAAAGGAAAGACTCTTGCAGGGCTTTGGAATGTACTGACAGAGGAAATGAGCCAGATTTCACGCTCCTTCAGTAGATTTTGTTTCAAAATGGCTGGCAAGGACAAAAAAAATCTTGCAACTTCTCTAGATTTCATAGGATTTCTGTGAGCAGCAAATGTTTCCTTTAAATTGCCTGAAATAATTTCAAGGGGGAGCTGTACACTCTTACAATAACAAAAAAATCAAATATACAGTGGTGAGCACAGTGGTAGTACTCTGGTGTCTTTTGCAGTTATTTGTATATACGTGTCACTCCAGTATTAGAACTCACTGGAAAGATACTTTACTCTACTCTTTCTCCACTTCATTTTTCTTTCCCTTCTCTTCTTCTCATACATTTCTTCTTTTTTATATTTTTTCTCTCTCTCTTCCACTATTCTTTATTTCCTCTCTACAACTCATTTTTATTACTCATATTGAACCATAGATTAGGTTGCTGAGTTTGTATGCCATTACTTGCCAGCCACAAGACTGTATTTGTTAAAAAGAAAAAAAAAAGAGACACACCCCCCCCCCCCCCCCCAGCAATTCACCCCATAGTGATTCCATGCAGAACTCTTGAAGGATTTATATTTGCTTCCAACACATTCACAGAGAGGCATTTGCCAAATCTGTTTTCATGTCCATGAAGGGAAAGTTGGACTTGTTTGGAAGAAAATAATTAACAATACTACATTTGTATTTTCACAGCTGATGACCACACATTTCATGGTGATGATGTTAGGTTCTGCCTTTCCAGGTCTGGTGCACAGCAATAAAACTGCAAGGAAATTCATAACATCAAATGCCATGTGGGAAAAGGACAAAGAGACCCTTTCTAATACTCTCCCTCTTACAGTTTCTCTGCAAAGGAAAATTAATTGCAATCTGTAGTCTGCTTTTTGACATATAAGAAACGTGAAATGTTTCCTCTGTAAATCAACACTGCAAATGGAGGTTAATGCAAGCCCATAGACTCTTTTTCTAAGCCAAATGGTCTTTGTCAAATGCTGCTGAAAGCAATTTTTTTCACAACAGTGGAGGTTTACTTTTCATTCACAGAATCACAGAATGTTCAGGGTTGGAAGGGACCTCTGCAGATCATCTAGTCCAACCCCCTGCTAAAGCAGGTTCTGCTAGTGCAGGTTGCACAGAGTCACGTCCAGGCTGGTTTGGAATGTCTCCAGAGAAGGAGATTCCACATCCTCTCTGGGCAGCCTGTTCCAGTGCTCGTCACCCTTAAAGTTAAAAAAGGTCTTCCTCATAATCAGAATGAACTTCTTGTGTTTCAGTTCATGCCCATTATCCCTTGTCCTATCACTGGACACTACTGATACCTAGTATTTGTGCCTGAACCTCCATGATGATGATTATTCAGAACTTCATGATAAGAACAAGTTTAGGGTAAAAATTCTTTGCTTCTGAATGCACATTTATGCAATGATATTAAATTTGAGATTTGAAGGGCAAATTTAGAAAACTTGGATAATTGCACAGAAACAAACTTCAGGATTCATTGTACTTTCTCAGTTTCTGCAGATACCACATCACCTCTGCTACCTTATTCCATGTCAAGGAGTTGAAAAGAAACAAACAAACAAACCCAAGAACAAAATCCAGTATTTGTTGTTCTGCGTTTATACAAGATACTGTGCTGTGCCACTGTATGTCCTTTTGTGGTTAATGCTTGTGATTCACCTCATGTAGCAAGGAATCAGTTTATGATGTGATGCACAGAGACATGACATAAAAAGATGCTCCTCATGCCCAAAAAGTATACTAGACAATAAGAGACAAAACATGACTAAAGCCAGGAGAAACATTCAAGTAGGGGTTAAGTGAGTTGTCAGCGTGAAGGATATTATAATTAGATTACTTCATTCATTAGTGGGGTTTTAAGCCATAGATATGACAGTGGAAAACAATTCAGTGTTATTTTTATATAATGCATGTTCAATGAGGCAGGATGAGTATTTTGTGTAAGTTGGAGGTTCACATAAAAAGCTGTTGATAAACTGCAAAAATTATAGAGCAAGATATAGCAGCAAAATGATTACAGTCTGGAAAGATTGACTTGGGAGGAAAATGTGAAATGATAACTCAGGAGTCATAACAGCAGTCTGCAAAAGCTGAAGCATGTGAATGCCAAAGAAGGAGAGGAATTTACTGTGATGCAAAGGAAGTGCTACAAGAATTAATGAGCAAAACAATTGGGAGGAAGTATAACTATGAGACTGCAAAATGCTTTAAAGTAGACTTAAAAGTAAGACTGGACAAATGTCTAAAAAATAGTGTAGGAACCAGTCTGAACGTTAGAGCCAGGTAATCTGTTGTTGTAACTGAGCCTTGTAGACTTCCCTCTGCCACGAGTTTTTTATGCCAGTAACCTCAACACTGGTGTGAAGCCAGTATGTTGCATTTCTGACTATTACATTACTGATTATGAACTGTGGTATGATGGGCCATGTAAAAAAGGTTAAGGCCTAATGGGTGATCTACTTCAAATCATCTTCTATCAAATTACCTGGAGAAATCTCAGCAATGATAACGAGACATATGAATTTTAAACTAAGGAACAAGGGAAGAAGGTGTGGAGAGACTTGTATGATTTTGAGGCTTAATATTTTCTCACCGAAAACATAAATCAGATAAGTATATAACAAAATACAAAGGAGTATGATCAGTGGACAGAAAGACAGCAAAGGGAACCACGTAGATGACAACAGGGAACGTATAGGTACTGAAGGAACTGCACCTCATCTCAGAGACTAGGTGTGGTCAGTGAGAAACCAAATATTTATATGCTAATACTGTAGCCTGGTAACACAACAGAGGAAGTTGAGATGGTATGGGAAATGAAACTAGACGGGGTGGGGATAAGAGGAACATGGTGGAATTAGAATCATGACTGGACTGTAGGTACAGAGAGGTATGCCATATACAAAACCACTATTTATACATTTAGCTGGTGTTAAGGCAGATGGATAATGCAACACACCACTCAGACATAAACTAACAAACAAACAAAAACAAGCAAAAAAAAATGTAGCATGGCTTAAGAGGAATAGGTTTGGACATAAAGAAAATCTAGTTAAGAATAGTAAAATAAGTTATTGTAGGACAATACTGAAACCTGTATAGATGGTTTTGAGATTTCTAAGGATGTTAGGAAATGCTTTTGGGGATTGCATGACTGTGAGATTTTTACCTTTTTTGATAAGAGTTAGGAAAGAAATATCATTTATAATGATGAGCCTTAGACATTCCCAGATTTGATAGTTAGCATATTTCTTCATGGATTGTTCCCTGAGTTAGAAAGAGGTGATGATGTTTAGCTTGGTTTGGGTGCATAATAAAACATGGTGTGAAGATGATACAGAAGAGTTGGCCACAGAAGATACTTGTCACTTGAATGATGGTGGCTTGCTCCACTATAAATTAAGGAAAAGATAACCAAAAGTGGATCTATGAATAAGGTCTTCAGTTTCAATAGAGAAAAACAAATAATTTACTTGTATAAAGTATGCAAATTAGTTAGTCATGTTATGTGAACAGGAAAGCTGAGAAGCTTGCATGTAGACAGTACTGATGCTTAATTAGAATGTTGTGGAACAACCAAGAATTCCTATCTCATGCAAGGGAAAACTTATTCAAGGTACCCTGTGCCTAAATAAATACTAAGTACCTCCATAATGATATTACTATAAGTAGAGAGCTGGGACTGAATTGAAAATTGTGTGCTTACCAAAAATACTGCATGTCTTGGGCAGTAAGTATATAGCTATAGTAAGGATCAACAGAAACCTAGTTCAGACAGACCTTGTTAAGAACATAAAAAATAGATTTCAGGAGGTCCTTTAGCCATAAAACCTAAAAAGTTTATACAGAAAAATGTTAAATGCAGTGAGGATGTGATCAGGAGTAAAGATATTTATCTGTTATGATTCAAACCCTAAACTGGTGTCAATCTTTACCAGGTTTCAGACATAGCTAGCATGCAAAAGTTTGCAGGCCCAAGTTCCATCTATTACCTGAACAATGCTCAGATTAATGTTGAATAAAAGCGTATGTTTTATCAACACTCACAAAGGAAGGGGTGTATCTGCCTATCTGTAGGCACATTAGTTTAATCTGAACGAGCATGACTCCTTCAGAGCAAATTTGAAGGACAGGTTTACTTGAAGACTGAAACAAGGATGCATTCAAACAATGATTTTGCAAACAGAAGATTGTGCCACTCCTCTTTTAGGTCTTTCTCTAGGAAATCAGGGAATTATTTGGCAGTGGGGAGAATCTTGTCTATTTGAACTAAATGTATCATATAATAGGGTCATGTTTGAAATTATTGATTAAGAATTGAATGAGTGCCAGACTTGTAAAATGGCAAAGGAATTGTTGAAGGAGAAGAGAGGTAAAGAAGCACCTTGGAAGTGGAGGGTTGAACTGGTGACGATGAAGATGATCTATTGTCATCACGTGGTAGAACTGGATCATGACACAGGAAGGTTTGAACACATTGAGGACTGGAGTAATAGAAATGAGATGAAATTTAACAGTACAGTTAGAGAAAAGCACTTAGTGGAGAGACTGATCAAAACTGTTCTGAATTGGGACTATTCCAGGGTAAGAAGTTTAGAAAGGAGGTGAATTTGGGTGACAGAATAGACAACTATCAGTTGCCAACAAGATAAACATCCCATGGGAAAAGACAAATATCCTGAGAGCTATCAGTCAAAGCATTTCTAGTAGAAGTGGTATGTAAATGAACAACTGATTGAAGCAGGAAATGTTGGTGCAAAGGAGGGCAAGTAGGATGCTTAAGGGAGAATTTTGCATTCTTTGGCTTAGCAAGGGAAGTGGAAAAGCTGATGTTGCTCTCTGCGCATGAATGGGGATGATAACCATGACCAATAGATGATAGTTAAACCAAAGAATACAAGCTAAAATAGATGTGCTTTGACCGTATGGAGTCTGAAAACGAGAGCAAGAAGGCTCTGGAGGAGCTCTCCATTAGAAGTAGTCCATAGTACTCATGGGACTTTTAAGACAGAGATCAGAATAGCACAAGAAGTCACTTTTGTGACCAAGTGACTGTTTGAACAGGGAATTGCTTTGGGTGAGCTTGGAAAATCTTTCCAAACTCACTGTCTAAATATGTATTCAATCTTTGCAATTAGTCCTTGGCTCCTCTCTCCAGTTCCCTTAATTGACTACTTAGTTCGCTCATATAAACACATTTCTTAGTAAACATTTCCCAAGAGTCGTATTTCTGAACACAACAGTGAACTTAATCACAAGTTAGTGGGTTAATAGCCAGGTAAAAACCCCTTTAATTTTACTTTATTTAGGAGTTAAGATTAAAATTTTAAAATGACCTGTCCTCATTTTAGATGGTGTAAACCACCAAAATACTGGCTCCTCAGATAACTGTTGATCGACTGTGTCTGAGGAATTGTACAGGTGAAAGTTTGAGAAAGGGGAGGTGACATGAAAATGTTATCCTGCTAAGCTTATTTAAATTACAAGCAAAAAATGTCCATCCTCAGACATTAACTAGATATTTTATATTACTGTACTGTTTTTCACCTCCTTCTCCCCACATCTCCCAAATGGAAATACTGTTTTAGTCCTACAAGAAGTCACTATGTGGCACCCGGGGTCACCATGTGGCACCCAAGCATAAATTGCACAGCTGATTAAATGGTTGACTTTTCTACATCAACATCGCTGCTCTGAGTGGCTGAAATATGCAGAAATTATATTCTAAAAACTTCCCTCCACAGACCAAACTCTCTACCACCACTTTGATGTACTTATCTTGCCTAGTGTATGTACTTTATCAGTTGGAGAGAGTTTGCCTGTACTAGCATCTGAGTTAATGGCCTATCTGGAGTGGCTAAGTCGGCCTGGAATTTTGATGTGTAAATAGCATATACAGAGATGCACCATATAGAAAACATTAAAATATATATGCTGTTGCTCAAAGAAAGTAACTTCTGTTCATTATTGCCCTGCAGTTCATTTAAGAAAAAAACTTGCAGGAGACTCCAGATGATCAGTGCATTACACTGTCAGGAAGAGGACATTAATTATTAGCCACAGTATTACAATTAGTATTAAATATTATTTTTATAAAATAATAAATATTAATAATAAAAATGCTGGTATTAAAATTTTAAAAATAGCCCCATTTTGCTATGGGGGAATGCCGAATAGGGGGGAGAAAGAGGTGTGTGACATAAAACAAGAAAGTGGAAGAATTGCATGGTACTATCTAATCCCTTCAATGTGGGAAAATGTAATCAAGAGGAAACAATCTTGGATGGTTGTGAGGGAGCTTAAAATAAGCAGGGCAGATAAACAGGAGGGAGTACAGAACACTGTACTCAGGCTCCCCTGCTCTGATATCTCACGCAACATACCCTAAAACAGCGAGAGATTGTTCGAATTTAATACTGATGTCTTCAGCTCAGTGTTCAAACTCCAGGCTATCAGGGAAAAAAAAAAAGGAGTGGGGGTGGGGAAGGAGGAAGTACCTTCACTGTCACAAGAGGTTGTACTGCAAAAGTAACAACAGAACAAAAGTAACAACAGTCTTGCAAGAAGTGTTACAGTTTCACTTTTTGATAATGTCATCGAGATTATGAATTGCCACAAAACTTGCTTTTTCTCTGTGAAAGTGAAAACCCTGTGATTCCTCAGGTTTCAGTGTATTTCATATCTCATTCAGTAATTTCATACAGGAGGAGTAATTAAAAGTATAATACCTACATTTGAAAAAAAGAAAAACTGTCAAAAATTCAAACATTTTTCATGTAGCTAATGAAAATTTTCTGGAAAATGCTGGAGACCATTCACAAAATGTAACATTTTAGATGTTTTGAATGATAAATCTAAGCCATCAACTTTCTACCCATGGGAAACTTTCCTATATGAATCATGCATAATATCAGTTAAAATAATATATTTTTTGTCTGGAAGGAACTCATCCAAGTCAATATATAAAGCCCAGAAAGGTACTTTTTTACATGTTGCTTTGCTTTGGTAGGTACAAAGTCCTGTGTGAGGGTATTACTAGGGGACCAGTGATGAAGAAATTTGAGTGGAAGAAGTAGAAGTAGCAGTTCAGGCCATGACAAAAAACAGTGTTTCTTTTTTTTTTTTTTTTGTCTCTAATTACCATTCTAGTAAGTAGTCTACTGGTGGGACCAGATGGTGATTCTATAGAGGTGTGGCAAGAAACTGAGGAATGGAAAATGAAATGCTTGCAGATGTATGCATCTGATTCTCTCAGATTTTTCTGAGTGGAGAAGATTTGATGCAGTAAGAAAAATTTCCAGTCTGTTCATTTTATATTATTCTTCATTAAAAATTTCAGTTCCTTTTCTGGAAAACCTTCTGAACTCAGTTGCTTTTAATACTTATGCAAGTTGGTTTCATTGAAAGCAAGTGGTTGTCTGTATTGAGTGAGGGGGATGCAAAAATAAATTAGAGGATTTTCTTGTTGCTACAATGGGAATTTCAGTGGGTTTATATTTATAAATAGTGCCTGAATTCTTTGCATGAATCTGCATAGCAGGAAGATTTGATCATACTTACAGCTGCTGCATTCAGACAAGAAAATGTTTGTTGGTTTTGTTTTAAAAGTAATTGTTCTGTTTCTCTGTAGTACAAGCAAAAAAATGTATTTTAAAATAGACTTCCAGTCAATTTCTTAGGAGAAGAGTTGACAGAATTTTTTATTTTATATTTCTATTCTATAATTATTTATTTTAATTTTTATTTTAGGCTATATTTTTGATAGAATTTACCCATATCCTTTCTGGTCTATTTATGTCACATGAACCTGTTTCTAAATCCAGCTTTAAACTTGCCTTGGTTAAATGCTATCTGATCACTGATTATGTCCGTGTACCTGTTCTCCAGGTCATTTGCCCTGGGACAATCAGGCACAACGCACTTGGTACCCTACAAGCTTTTGCACTTTCAGTCCTTTTAGAAACCTGGCTGAAGTTGGAAGAGATGTCATGAAATCATCCAGTCCAACCCTCTTGCTCAAGCAGGGTCATCTAGAGCACATTGTCTAGTTGGGTTTTGAAAACTCCTTCTGACCTACTGTTGAGCCTGAAGTATTTTAACATTTCTACACATACTTTAAGACCATTAACATTTCTTTACAAGAAACCAAAGATTACTATAGGGCCACTTTGTTGCTCACCTTATTTTTGCTCTCCCAACATTTCTTTAATAGTATCTATTTGCATATAGAGACACACAGGAGCTAGGCACAAGATTTGATGTATTAACACTTGAGAAAGGAACCAGTGAGGTGGAGCAAGGCATGTCTTGATCTTGATTCATACTGCCTACTGGAGCAGAGCTGTCTTTTGGGCAGAAACCTGATTGTCCTGCTTTGAAAGACATCCCAGAAGTGACGGAGCAAAAGTGGAGTGTGGAAGACAAAGGCAACAGAATCCTTGAAAGAAACTGGCAGTATAAATATCCTCATAATACAGCAGAAGAGACACAGTAAAACACAAAAGCTAGGACTACCTCCTGCTGCTTAAGAGCCTGAGATCAGCCTGGAATAACTCAAAAGATTCAGCAATGGATTTGAGCCAGAAGTGAGAGTGGTTTCTAGTTTCCAGACTATGTTTGTTAAAAGAGAGCTTTCAGACAACTTTTAGATTTGATCTGTACCCAGTTTTTAATATATTTATTTGAAGAGTTTTGAATGCAAACTTTGCTTTCTGGTGGTTGAAATAGTTTTTAAAAGAACATTTTGGTATACTATTGAATACTATTTGGAATACGATTATTTGGAATCCAAAACATATCTGAATTTTGGACATTTCCCCACTAGTCTAACAGATTTCATAAACAATTACTACATACCAACAATTCAGCGCTTAACTCTCTGGTGCTTCTGGGTGGGTTCTTGGACAGAGGGGAAAATTTTTTAGTTTTAAGGTGGCTGTGACAAACAACTTCTGATCTGTTGCCAGAAAACTGCAGCATGTTCCTCTTTGGAACAGTCATTCTTTAGGTTATATAGCTTATTATATTTTTTGATAAATAATTTGCAGTTGCAGAAGTGTACAAGCGTAGCCATTAAAATCTAGCTAATATAGAGCAATCTAAGTGTGAGGCTAAACCAGCTTCTGGTTACAGAAGATAACAGGGTTGTCCTGTACAAATGGATGTGCACCATAAATCTTTATTTTTCCTTTGACATCTTCTTAGTAACTCAATCCCATTTAATGAAATGTGATAGGGATGGTAACACATTTCAGTAGTTATTTCTAACTAGGAACAACTTCTGCAGTATTTCTCTGTTCCTGAACCAAATAGGAAACTACAGTTTCAAGACTGTGTTTTCTAGGTAGCACATGGGAGGCAAGCGATGTGGCGAAGGGGAGATTTAGCTTATATATTATGGTCCCAAACCACTGAAGGTCAAAACCAGATACTCATTCCTTGGCACAGCACCTGATACAATGAACAGATCTGTCATGCACTTACTAAGAGAATGCTGAAGCATCCTCTGTCTTCTTTTGGATCATTGTCTGCCATTATTTAAATCTCAGCTGCACATTTGGACCCCTTCTAGTGCTCCATGGAAAAGAGACTTGTTAGTTCTCAGGATGGGAAAGACTGCAGTGATATATTTCTGGCCACTACATATCTACTGTGTTTCTAAATGGAAGTCTGGGAGAAAGTAATTACCATTCAGACGTGTCAGTATTGTTCTGCCTGCTGTAAGCATTTTTAAGTTGCTGCTAAGCATTTGAATCAAATAGAAACATGAATTCTAGAGCTGCTTTGGTGTAGAGGCATGAGAGGACTGAGAGGAACTAAACCCTGAATTCTCAAGAATCAGGGATTATTGACATTTTCATCTGTTAGTTCTAAAAATCCTTTGGTTGCTATGGCAAGGTAGAATCTTCAGAGGAAACCTCATGGTTTTTTTCCTCCCTAGCTTGGCTTTCTTTATAGTGGAAGCAAATGGCCTTTACGTAATTTAACTTCCTTTTGCTTGGTTCTTTCTGTCCAGCCTTACAAACCGCAGAAGTCTTCAGCTGAGCAAATGGGAAGTCCATAATCTGAGAGCTCTTTGTTCACGATAAGAGGGTCCTTTGTGAGATCATATTAAACATAAATACACAGTGTAAAACAAACCGTCTGAATTATCTCCTCAAATGCATAACATATTAAGTTTGACATTTCTTGCAAGAAATTTTTAGTGGATTTAACAATTAAAGAGAACAAATAAGAAAAGAAGGAAAGGGAGGGGAACTGCAACATAAAAATCAGTCAGAAAAAAATTTAGTTAAATAAGCTCTGTTGCAGTTGAATAGATGAATTGTATGAATGAAGTAGCTTGCTTTAATATCTGGCAGGAGGAAGTTGATCTGCATTACTTTCTCGTAAACAGTATTTAAGGACAATTTAATTGAGAACTTGCTGAAGGCTTAGGAGCATAAAAAAAAGAAGTCAAAAATACTTTGAAAATATTTTAGATCTAGAATATTGCAGTGCTTCCATAAAATGCCAGTATTGGTTTGTAAACTGATTTCTCAATCCCTTTGATAAAATCTGAATGCAGTCTTTGCTAACCTTTTTCCATTGGTTTTTATAGAGGAAGAATCTACTATGCCTTCCATTGATAATATGCTGTTTTCTGGAAGAGAGCTGGGTCTGTCCAGATCTTTTCATATTGGCAGCTGATAATGAGTTTTGACAATAGCAGAAACCGCATAAACGCATACAGAGTTGAGATTCTGTAGGAATCATTTCAGCAAAAGTTGGGAAGACAAAGGAGAAAATGAACAGGAGGTTTAGCGCTTAGATGCAGCACATGCATCTTTACTGTATACGTGGGTATTCTAACTGAAATGATACCTGTTCAGTCAGTGTTTGTACCAGAAAATGAAACAACACCTGACTAACTGAGAGATAAAAAAGACCCACACCAAACTGTAAAAAAAAGAATCAATAGTACATGGAAAAGTTTCTAGAGGAGTCTCTGTTTTCTTGGCTCAGTTGTTATTTAATATCTTCCTCTTTAATGAGTAGGAGAATTTAAATAATTTCCAATAAAGTTTATGTAAAACATGGTGTAGTGAAAAAAATAGCCAGACAGATCAGTTATACACAGCAGTCTAGTTCACATGGTTGGTCTGTACCTTGTATTTTAGTACAGCTGCAGGGAATATTTCACAACTGTGAGCAGCGAACAGTTTTCTAGACAGGAAACTGAATCCCGCAAAGAGCAAGCAGCTCTTTGTGCATTTCTTTTTTTATGATCCATAACTAACTGGAAATAAGTTTCTGGTATACATATGGGATTATTTATGTCTTAGACCACACCTATGTCTGAACTGTTCTCCTGTTTTCTGGGGGTTTCTCCTGTTGATTTGATAATAGGATCTTCTAAACCAAAAATTTACACAGTGACATTTGTGTCTCTTTCTTCCTTCCAAATGTAAATATTTTCATTTTTCCCCATCCTATTTCAGCCAGTACATTGTTCCAGACTCATTCAGCTGTTTCATTTTGCTCGATATCTTGCTCAATTAAGTATTAGCTTTGCTTCCAAGGTGAAATCAGCACTTTATTAGAAGTGAGTCCATAACATTTTATTTTTACGGTTGAACCATTAAAATTGTTTTGCCCTGATGGCTTGCATAGAAACAAGACCAAAATCTTGGTAGCTTTTAAAGACCGTCTGCTACTAAATGCTGTAGATGCTTGATGCACTGTTTAACAGTCCAGGTTGGATTAATCTGACCTTTGTACAATGAGGTTGGATTAATCTGACCTTTGTACAATGTAGCATTTTCTCTGGAAATTGCAACAGAAAAGAAAACTGAAAATGCTGAGTGGACTAGGTCAATGAGAGGATCCCTCTGTCCTAACTACAACATAGCAAAAATGTTATTTTCAAAGACATATTCAGGGCATAATTCAAGAGTCCTGGCAAACTGCTTTGATTCTCCATTTGAAAGTTATTTTGTCTATTAGAAGGGATTGTCAAGCTTATACTCACCAGCTGCTGCACTTTACAATATAACTACAGTGGTGAAATGTGACCTAGCTGATTACATTAGACACCGAGTTAGACATTCTGAACCTCCAGAGCAAGGAGTGTACATCTCTTCATTGCTTCAAAGTTACCAGCTGTTTTCTTCCAAAACTTGTGCAATAAATATCATGTGTGATGGAAAAGGCCATGATTATGCTATTGTTAAAACAATGGCTAAAAAAGCTGTGTAGATATTCAAAAGTTAGATGTATAACATTTATATGCTGGGGGCCACCCAGCTGGAAAACAGCTTGGCAGAAAAGGACCTGAGGGTTCTGGTGGACACCAAGTTGAACGTGAGCCAGTAATGTGCCCTTGCCGCAGAGAAGACTAATGGTATCCTAGGCTGCGTCAGGCAAAGTATTTCCAGCAGGCTGAGGGAGGTGATGCTTCCCTTGGTCAGCACTGGTGAGGCCACACCTGGAGTTCTGTGTCCAGTTCCAGGCTCCCCAGTATGAGAGACATGGACAGACCGGAGAGAATATAATGAAGGGCCACTAAGATGATGAAAGGACTGGAGCATCTCTCCTATGAGGAAAGGCTGAGAGAGCTGGAACTGTTTAGCCTGAAGAGAACGTTCAGGAGGGATCTTACACATTTATTTGAATACCTCAAGGGAGGCAGTAATTAAGACAGAGCCAGGCTCTTTTCTGGTAACAGGACCAGAGGCAATGGGCACAAACTGAAACACAGGATGTTTCTTCTGAATGTCAGGAAACACTTTTTCCTCTGAGGGTGACCAAGCACTAGCACAGGTTGCCCAGGGAGGTTGGGGAGTCTCCATCCTCAGGGATATTTAAAAGCTGTATGGACATGATCCCGCACAATTGTCTTTAGATGGCCCTGCTTGAGCAGGGGGTTTAGATCAGATACCTCCAGATGTCCCTTCCAACCTCAGCCATTCTGTGATTCTGTGATTAATTTTGGGGACCGATGAGAGTTCAGTCATTGCAGTATAGATTGAAAGAAACAGCTACAAATCGTTACCTGAACTTTTACCAGCCTCCTGGCATTACTGCCATGGCCAAGTTATTTAAATAGTTGTAGGACTATTAAACCCTGAGGCTCATGTACATACACCCTAATAAGGCTCATATAGGTGGACCACTCACAATACATCTTTATTTCTTTATTTGCTTTCTCAGTTTTCTTCTTCAGGTCAAGTGGTCTTCAACAAACTCTTCTTTTCATTGCTTTGATTTCCCTTTTTATTCATTCAAGCTGGTTAAACAGAGGCCTCAATATGAGTTTATTTCCTTATTTAACTTGCTGAAAGTAACTGATATTGTTTATATGTGCTTTTTTCAACCTGTGCTCCCAGGACCAAGGCATTGATATCATGTTGATCAATTAAACCGACTGGTCTTGCAGTAAGGCTCAATAAGAGATAATAATCTCCTAGCACTACTTATTTTCAATGGCTTTCCTCCTCAGGCTCATCTAAGAGGCCACAATGCCTGGCTTTCTTCCATCTTCACTACTGTTGTTGGTGATATCATCAGCATATATGTTCATAATGAGTGTCACAATCAATGTGTGCGTAAAAGATGTATCACATTATTAACAGAGCCTCTGATCAAAAATACAAGATTGCTGCAGACTTAGTATGTAAAATGAAAAATCTGTAACTGTATGATAGATAACAACTTCTAAGTACTGGACATCAGAAGGTGTTCAGGGAGGAAAAACAACAACTTTGGTTTTCACAGTTGCTTCTGTTTATTTGCTTTTTGCAGTTTACTTAGTGAAGAATGAAAATACCCTGGGTTCATTTTTGCATTTACTGTTTTTAAGCCAATTTCATTTTTAGTCAGTTTTGCAATGTTTTCTTTATAAACATCAGAAAAGGCTTTAATTACTTTTTAAAAAAAATATCTTCTTGTCATGTGAAAAACCAATTAGAGTACCTCCTGTTAATGAACTTAGTTTTATGAAAAATGATTCCCTTGCCCCAATATTTAATTCACTGGCAAGTAAAGCTGAACAAATTTTGTAAGCTAATATATGTTTTCCCAGACCAACAGACATGATCGATGATGGACAGAAAATCAGCACCTATATATCAAGACCAAGGAGCAATACATTATGCATCCAGTTTGCAGCAAGTGGTATGAAAATAAATAAGGTAACATAAATTAATTTGAAGAAGAAATGTAGAAACCCTGAAATCAAGCATATAAGCAAAGTTTATTTTCATCCTTATTGTTTTTAAGTTCAAATAGATAGATCCTAATACTCCTTTGAGATCTGCTGCTAGAATGACTAAAGTAAAGCTTATACATTATCTCTTGTTTTATTATTATTAATATGTTCTTTAAAATTACTTCAGTTTACCTTACTGAAAGCAAAGATTATGCAATTACTGCAACTTATTAAACCTACAACTTCAATAATTTCCTGGGAAAATGCATGTGTCAGTATCGTGCACAAGTATTATTTAGCTAGATGCAAGAGTGCTAAACAAACGTAATAGAAAAGCAAAAAGTATAGCCATATGGGCTATAAGAATGCTTTGAGGCAGTAATTCTGCTGCTCCTGCCCTTCTGCATCACTTCAGTATCTTGTGACTAAAACCATATGAAGCTTTGATTCTGAGATTCCAGAGCCCATATGGATATATATATTAAAAAGGAGTTGTTCTAGATGGCAACCACTTTGATTTCTGAGATCACAAAAGTGAGATGGAAGTGGTGCAAGCAGCAGATTTCCCTGAGAAACTTGGTTATTCTGGATTTAAGCAAGCTTTTTTTGTGAACTTGTTTGTTGTTCTTCATGAAATAAGTATAAGAAAGGTTGTCAAGGACATCAATGGACATCAACACTGAATTTTTGAGTCATTACTAACTTGCTGTTTAGAAAAAATGCCAGTTAACTCCAAGGACATCTTACTGTGGAAGAACCAGGTTTGTTCCTGAGATTTTTTTCTAAATAATGGCTGCATTCTTGGGCACTGATATAATTTAGGGCTTTACTTAATGTAGGCTGGCAGGAAAAGTACATGAAGGTTGTTAAAACTGGACCTGCATTTGTATTTATGTAGATAGTATTGTGTGTTTATAACCCCCTGATCTTCTTAATCCCTGTACAAACATTTTTCCTCATTACCTTGGAGGTAATTAGACACAAACCATGCAAAATTCCTACAAGCACTGCAGTGCATCTTCAAATTCTCTCAGCAAAGTAGTGTATCTGTTTAAGCTCATTTTTCAATTGTGCACATCTACATATGTCCGAAGCAACATGGCTTAAACATACAAATTAGTCTGTTGGTTCTGTCAAAGAAGCATTTTTTTCAGTATTTTATGTTATCCACTGCTTTGCTGGGCTCTATTATTATTGTCATTCCCTTTGGGAGTGATTGTATAGGAAAACAAGCCTCACTGCTAGACATTTTTTCTCACATGCTGTAAAATTCTGATCACTATGTACACTCCCTTTCAGTCCAATGGGACCACATACCTCAGTATAGAGCACAAAATTATTTGCTCCTCTTTAAAATTGCTGTTTTAAGAGAGAACTGTGAAGGTTTTTTGTCAAAATGAACCTATCTAGTTATTTCTAATTGCAGTAGAATATAAATTACTTTCTCTGGCCAACATAGTAAGAGAGAAGTGATGAATATTTTAACTTCATCTCTTCAAATGAGAAAATCCATTTTGGAGGAATTGTTTTGTTTTCATTGCATAAATGAATACCCATTCAGACCCTTTGAAGGAGAAACTATTAGGCTCAACATAAACATTTCTGCACTGATTAACACTGCTTCACTTTCTTGCTTAATCTAATAATTTCTTCCATTAAGATCCAAATATGCATACATGAGAACATAAAAATAAACACATATTCTTATAAACATGTAATCAATTCAGTTTCTAAGTCATAACTGCAAATTTATTTAAAATACAGAGTTCTAACCTGAGAGCTGGGAGGGGTGATAACTACTTTGCTTAGAGTGCTGAAGGAAATAAGACAGTTTATGCTCAGGCTTTGTGTTTTAGGCCAGAAACATTGGGGAAAAAATAAAATAAAAAGAAAGGAAAGAACATCATATACAATGGAAGAGGGAATTATTTAATTCTAGTTGTGATCATATTGGTGGTGGAAAAACTGACAGGCCTTACTGCTTTGAAAGCATGCGTCTTACAGTCTGCTAAGCATGGGGGGAAAAATATGTCACCAGCAACACCAACTTCCTCTCTGCCCATGTGTTCTACATAAATACAGTAGATGTATATTCTCTGCAGTGCAGTAGGAAATAGTAGTGGGGAAATTGTCTTTCTAAAAATTTATTTTGAACACGGTGATAAAGTAGGGATCTAATCTCATATCATGCTATGCAATGATATTTACCAGAGTCATGAAGATATACTCTTACGTATATCTTTAAAGAAAAGTAAGGGCACGTAAGAACATTCTTCATTTTAATTTTTATTTAATCAAGACAAAACAGCAACAGACTGTATAGAAAGTTTCTTTGAATTAACTTGTTAATTCAACTTCTTTTTTGTTCTCTTTTGACAGAATTCTCATCAGTCCAATGGGTAAAACAGAATAAAAAGAAATTGTTCTTTTTTTGAGTGAGTGGAAGTACATGTGGACACTTCTTGTACTAGGTGATACTATGAAAGATAGTAAAGAGCTGGGTTTCAAAGACTCTTTAGCAAGTAAACAATTTTCTTTCTCTTTATGAATTTCTTTTTGTCTTGAGCACTTTTGTCTGAACAAGATGTGCTGTCATCAATAGTCCCTGAGCAGCAGTTAGGAATAATTGAAGCTGCCTGGAGAATGAAACAGGCACTTGATGAACCAATATCATGAGCCACTGATGACTGTATGGTGACACAGGAACTTGCATTCAAGAGGGAATGTGATGGAACATGTCTCTGTATCTAATACCTTCATCCATGTGCTGTCAGTCATTACAGATATCCAGAGAGTTACCACATACTGAAGCTAGGCTGCTTTCTGTGTGAAACCACCAGGATATACGGGTAGCCCACTGTCAAACACACCTTCTATTTAAAATTTTAAAGAATCTTTCAAAGAGAACTTACATGGTCTCAGTTTTTTACTAATACCCTGCCAGAGAAAAAACTGGTTTAACATAAGTTTTGTAAAATCTAATTAAAGAAAGAATTAAATTTAAAAAATGAAAAATACAAAACACCTACTTCTTAAATTAGGTTAAAATGTTGGTTACGTTTTGTGATGGAAGAGGTGAGATTAGTTGTAGCAGGGGGGAAACAGGGTCTTTTGGAGACTATAGAAAGGGGAAGTTCAAGTACTAAAATAATGAGATGTCAGAAGTTTCTTCAGTGAGCTGTTAAGAGGAGGCACCGCACAAAGATGTAGATTTTAGATCTTGCACAAAAGGGAAAAAAAACCCCGAACACGTGCTTCTGTTGTAGTTAATATCATTCCTGTAGCATTAGAGATTCTAGTGAGATAGAGACAAAACCTTGAGACACCTGAATCCCTTTCACAGATTCAACTCTCTTACTTCCTGGTAGGCTGGCAGGTAAATCTACCTTTTGAAATGTTCACCTGAAATCACATTTTAAGCTGACTTTCCTTATTCACAATTTCTTTTCTTGTTTCCTTTAATTGCCAGTTTACTTTGCTCTCTCTCAGCTCAGCTCCTGACCTCTTCATTGCTACAGTCTGTCTGGTATTTCCTAAGCAAAATGGGGTGTTCTCCATGCCTCCCAGAGTCCTACACACTCAGTTTCTGGCTGCAGGAAAATGTAATAATGTGGTGTTATGGAAGAAAACTTATTTTACTCTATTCTGAGTCACTGACAGAAATAAAGACTTTATTGTTACAATTACTTGACTTCACTTTTGAGCTACACAGATCTGAAATGAGCTGAAAGCATGAACTATTCATTCCATTTATGAGATGTCAGGAATCAAAGAATATTTTAATGATTTGGTCAAATAACTCTACATTTCAGAACATACTTCAGGTCCCCTAAGGATAATTTAGGATTATATAAAGCAATTGCAATACACATTAAATATGATAATAACTTTCTTTTTTTCATGCCTTAAACACACAGGGTTGATGTTTCTTTGCTTGGTGTTTCCTGTAATAAACATTCATGTCTTTCCTAGATTTGTTTGGGAAAAAAATGCAAGAAGGTGCTGCAAAACATCAAAGAAATCTTGTTTTAATTCATTATTTCCTATCTTACATATCAGTCTTCCATATCTTATCAGTTAAAAGTGTGATTTGCCTGGACAGAATTTATATTACAGAGTTTAGGAAAAAACACAGAAAACTTGTTTCACTATATATCCTAAGCAGCCACTCTGGGGGATTTAAAGCAGTGTACAGTGAAAAGCAAATACAATGGCAGCAGATAAAACGTATTTTGTCAGGTTGTAAGTAACAGAAACAGAAGCAAGTTCATGTATAATAATGCCTTTTTAGTAATCAGTGATCAGTTAACCACATGAGCTCTCTCATTCAGCAAAGTACCTAAACTCACAAATTTAAGCTCAAGAATAGTCCCACTGAAACCAGTCAGAATTACTGACATAACTTTAAAGGAACGTACTTTTTTAGGTTAGATCCAGTAAAGCACTTGAATATCTAATACTTAGATGTGTCATCTCTATGGCTTCCCAAATAGAAGCCAGAACCTCACCCAGAGTTCCCTATAGAGTGGACAAGCCAAGTACCTCCGAATGGGATCTATAAAGGGCATTTCCTATGGCTATGGCAGGAAATCTACAGAGGAATAGGGCTGTTTCTAAAATCTCACATTCCTCTGAGGTTTAGGTAGATTCCTCAATTTTCCAAGACAATAATTCCATTCACACAGCATCACAGCTCAGAACGACTGCTTGGATGTAGGAATCTAGCACCAAAAGTATATAGGTAGCTACTTATGTAAAGCCATATCTGAAAAAAACAAATTCCTACTCTCCCACATCAAAGAGAGAGAAAACTAGGTTGATTCTGTTTTAAAATATGGTCAGTGGTAGCAGTAGTGACTTTGCACTGGAATTTCCCTTGTCTTTAAAGAGCTGATCAGTTTTAGTACTTACCTTATTTAAACCTGATCAGGATTAAGAACCTCAAGGAAATCACAGAAGTCAGAACCAAAGCATCTCAGAGAGATACTGGGAAGTGGTTCCTTGATTTGGGTTAATGCCATAGCTGAATTCTACTGAAGTCCTTCAGGAATCCCCTTCTCAAGTATTCTTATAGTTTGGTTCTTTAAATATGTGATGGGTGATTCATAAAACTTCTTGTTTTACATACACATACATATATGTAATATATATATATACACACACACAAATGTCTTAAGATGACTACATGCTGCTGTGGAAGTTTCAGCCTTCATTTGCATGTCAAAATGAAAATAGATACAACCGTATCAGAAATTATAGCAGAGCAACTGCGCAGAAATACAGAGGAATATTTAAACCAAGCAATCTTTGAATGCCATTTTGGTTCTTTCTATAATCTACTTGCATAGCTGAGACCTTTATTTCCCTTAAGAGGATGTTGAGGATTTCTGTAAATTTAAAATAAACTGTAACTAAAAAAAAATCCCAAAACAATCCAACCAAAAAAAACCCCAGCCAACAACAACAAAAAAACAACAGTGTAACAAATGGTGCAACTGTGTTTCCTTTTAATTAAGTTCTGCAGCTTCTCATCTGATGTGCAATTTCTTGACTATAATAGAGAGAGTTTATTGCCAAATACTTGGCATGGTTATTTATGTCTTTCCTTCACTCATCATGTAGCCACATGCAGAGGAAAGAAATGATTGGACTAAGGTGGATGTTGAGAAAAATGTGTGTTCATTTGGAAACTTTGGAAACTGAATTTGATTTATAACCCTCACATATCGCTTCTGATTCCATTTCAAAAGCTTTTTTAAATAATTAAACAAATTTGTTTGATGCTGAGGTAAAAAATAAGTTTAAGAAGTAAATTTCTGTTTATCCAGAATGAGTGTTAGTAGGTGGTG
The DNA here is from genome assembly GCF_017639655.2 of Falco naumanni. Classification (NCBI taxonomy): domain Eukaryota; kingdom Metazoa; phylum Chordata; class Aves; order Falconiformes; family Falconidae; genus Falco; species Falco naumanni. Next base: position 48,972,560 of record NC_054060.1, on the reverse strand, counting down.
ATTACGTGCAAATGATTACTGATTGAGACAATGCAGTCTTAATTGCTGGGTGGAAATGAGTTCTCTGTCCATATCATGGCTCACATGTCTTTTCTCAAGTTTGTATCTGATTTGAGATTATGGCTTAAAGCAGGTTTCTGAATTCTCTCAAGGCTCACCTTTTCTCTGCTGTTTGCACCTCTTTCCACCTCACAGCAATCATCAGAGATGCAAATTCTGGTGTGTCTTTGATTTAACAGAGAAGGCAAGCTGAGGTTTATAGAAATCCTTGAGACTTGAGAGTTTCCCTTCTAAAATCTGTTGGGTTTTAGGGGATATATATAGGAAGAAAAGACAACATAGTGTTTGGCTTAGTGAGGCATATTGGTTTACTGGAAATACTGCTGCATTTCTAAGTGTTCAGCTTTAGGGGTACGTTTTGATTCCTAACCAAAGCTAAACTTTACAACCGAAATGGGGAAATCCAGCTCCTTGATTTTAACACTTCAAACATGGAACAGACCAAATTTCTAAGACTTTATTTTGTATCTTACTTTCTTTTTGTTGTACTGTTGTTTGGGGTCCTCGAGTAATACATCTGAGTGCCATTTGCGTTGTACATTTATCATGATTCTTCTGAAGACAGGCTGAACGTCTGAATTCAGAATGTTTTCCATACCAACTTGCAGAGTGGCTGACAGTACTCAGGTCTCAAAATACTGAAAGGCTTCAAACTGTCATAAATTATGTTTGTTTTGGAAAAAGGTGTTTTTATGCTGACATGGAAAAGGAATCTCTATTCAGATGAAGAAATCAATTTTCTACGTCTAAATGTACAACTCCATCTTAGAGTTTTTACATTTAGAACAAGGGGTCAAAACCTAAATATACAGAAGATCAAACTGTGGCTCATAATCCTTGCATAGTTTAATTCTGAGACTGCTTATCGATAGGGAAGGCTCAGGAGGGACCAAAGCTTCTTGTGAACTTCAATCTCTGTAGGAAAGAATGGCTGTGGCTAGTGTTGCTGGGTTACTCTGTGTGTCCATCTCAGCTCAGCTCTGCCCCAGAAATGAAAAGGAGTCATCATCATGTGAACCTCTCCCGGAACTCCCCTCTTTTTTTCCCCAGCTCTCTATAACTTGTCTCGTGGCTCTCAGATTTATAAAGATATTTTAGTGTTGCTTGTGTTGTCAGTGTTGCATGGCTAAAACTTTGCACATGAATGGGCATTGTAAAGGCTCATCTGAAGGACAATATATAAATACATTTTGCTTGAGAGCTCTGTATCTCTAGAGGTAATATTTTAAGTAGTAAAAACCTTTCTCCTGACAGATCTTATACTTGTTCCTTACTCTACTACCATATTTATAGGAAAAGGGCATTATATATTTCCTGTTTCTGAGCTGCAGCTTAGAAATGAATCGTTTGCCACATTATAATAATATCGACCAGAAAAGAAAGTGTTTAGCCCAGTCCTGGTACCCATGTTTCAAATCCTGTGTCCCTTTTTTCTACGATTTTTTTCCCTCTGTGTCACTCCACTCACGAATTTATGAAACAACTCAGACCTGCACAGTTGCTATTTCCAATATTCCTTAGCAACTTCTACCATTCTAAAAAGTGACCATCATTTGCAAAGTAAAGCTCAATGTGGAAAAAATAGGTAATAGCATGGCAAATGAGAGTGTGCTTGACCTGAAAGATCACTATATGTACCTTTAGAGCTCCCTTTTGCATATGTTTTTTTTTTTACAGTGCCTGTGACTTGAATTCTCAATTCAGTCAGGCATCAAACCGTATGTTTTCTCTTATTTATGTAAAAAGCAATTACTGAATCTGTGAGGCAGTAGAAATTTTTCTAAGATCTTGATCCTGTAAGGCTCTAATTGCATTGCACAGCCCAGAACATGGTGCTGCCTTTCCATGACAAAAGTGCTGAGTGGAGGAAAGTGTAGATAAGTTTGGAGCACAGAGTAAGAGACCATTAAGAATTAATCTCACAAATTCATATTCAGACTATTCCTAATTTTTCATCTAGTAATTGGCTATCTACTGATAATCTCCCATCTATCAGGGATGATCAAATAGATTCTTGAGGAATGTAAAATCCAGGAAGTCTGTGAGATGGTCAATAACATGAATAGAGATGAGACAGGTTAAAATACAAAGCTTCTATGCAAAAGTTCTTTTCCATGAAGTAATTAACCTGTGTTCCAAGAAACAGAGGAAGCTACTAGCTGAGTTTCAGACTGAAAGCTGTGGGGCTGCTTTCACAGTCTCTGAGGAGTGGCAAATCCCACCATGATGTGATTAATTCCTAGTGCTCGTTTCAGTGACTGTTCAGATGTTTCTAGTACAGCACTTGAGATGTGGGATCCTCTTAAGTGAATCACAGACTCATAGGTTAAAAGGTCTAGTCATCTCACCCATCATTCAGCAAGGATGAGCATGTTCTCAGAAGCTATTCCACTATGTAGCTGGTACCGTAGCAGGATCTTCCTAATACTCAGCTCATTTTTTTCCTGTCTGAATTTTACCACTTCCTCCAGTTGAGTCTCAGGAGGAATTTTTCCTAGTCTTGCTTGGCCACGACTTCCTCCTTGGCAAAGAACTTCTTATTTGGCAAGGCCAAAATCTGTTTCTGCAACCTAAATCCATACCATCAAAATCTGAAATCCTGCAGAGCCTTGCAAAAGAAAAAAAGGGTGAGGTGGAGAAAGGACAGGCTGCTCCAGACTTCAGTGAAAGATATCCCCTTTCTTATTTGAAAGGCCACAAGCAGTGTTACTGGTGACTCATGGCTAAGTCCCACAATGTGCTGTGTTCTTCAGGTAGGCTCACCTCAAGGGACTAGGGACACCACTACAGCATATTGTAGAAGAGGGCGAAGAGATGTACCCAGCTGGTACTTCCACATGATGCAACGGCAAGATACGTAGAGACATTAGTTCCTGAAAGCCATAGAGGACTACCAGAATGCAGCTGGTCCTAGCTAGTTAGGTTTATCTGCAAGGCTAATTAGATCATATGCAATGCCATACAATTGTGGTTACAATGTTTTCAGGTCTGAAGCAGGTTCAGCTGACAGCAGGCTGGAGCTTTCTTTGCTATTCAGATGTGCAAATACATGCTAAACTGCCTACTCCCTGAGGAAATAAGAGGACCTCAGTTCTCCCACAAGAGTGTTAAACAAAGCCACCCTGCCATAGGTTCTGTTTCTCTATTTGGCCTAATATTTCGCTAACTGTCTAAGCAAAACAGAGCAACTTCAACAAAATTGCTTGAGAGACACCCAGCTCAAGGGGACAAAACTGTCCACTAGCTAATGCACACTCTTGGGAAGGCAGTTGTGGTTGAAGTGGTCATAGCAGGTAAAGGACTTAAATGGTGTCTTCCACATCCCAGGCAAAAAACCAGTACAATCAAATATTCTGGTCCTACTCACCCGTAGCTGTGTGTTAAGTCTTATAGCCTTGACTGCATTCTAATTCAGATTATCACAATCTGAATAATTAAGACTGTAACCTATATTTGCAGTTAGAGAAAAATGATATCTCTGTTCTCTGAAATTCTCATACTTAACAATATTGTGCAAAGGATCGGCTCTGCCCTCTACCTGACGCACCCATATTTTGGAAGGAAATGAGTAATCTCTTGAGACATGCAATCTGAATTTCCTCAGACATTCAGCAGGAGTTTCTGGCTGCATGTGACTAGCAGAGTATGGTGTATTTTTACCTTTTTATTTCTCAGTTCCCTATGAGTGCTTCAATTAGTTCTCTAATGGGGTAAGCTAGAAAAAGTGCAAAATATTCTGGAACTGCTAAGTTCGGCAAAGACTGGGCCATGTGAACTGAGTTTCAGATATCTGTCTGTAAAGAAATGTGTGATTAAGGAGAGGAAAAACTAGCTAGGCTGGGATTGAAGAAATGAATTTGAATATGGGAGGGAGAAGTTAAAAAGGAATCCTTAAATAGTTGAGATAAGCTTTAGTATCCTTATATCTTTATTTGAACTAGACTGTTGAACATTCATAGCCTGTCTATCTCACATCTATACCCCTTGAGATATGCCTTATATAATTAATCACCTGGGGAGTAATAGATTTGTTAGAGTTGATGTTAGTGTAGGTCTGTCCTTCCCGAGCTAGCTAATACCAAGCAGTGACTTTCCTCCTGTATAAGGGAAAGAAGCTTTGTAGGAGTGCACTCAACACATTCCATTTGTCCCGACTCAAAAAACTGTTTAGTATGATACTCTTTTTGTGGTACTGACTAGCAGTTCCTGCTTGTTAGGTAGTGGTGTGCAGAGTTTATTACAGTACCAGATCTATCAGACTCAGAGGACATTTTTTTCTTCCTTCTATTATTTCTGCCTCTTCTATCCATTCCCCTAGGGAAACTTTTCATTAAATTCTTGTAACAATTAAAGAAGGGTTCGTTACAGAAAAGAAACTGAGTGGAGTGTGAATCCCAGCTAAATCTTTATGTGTATAACCACCTTTATCTTAAAAGTATCTTGCAAAAGATAGCAAGAGGGGCCTTTTGCTGATGGGACTTCCAGGTACAACGGACAGCAAATAAACTGCAAACTCTCTTGTTAGTTCTCATATCCATTTGTATATTACTGAATTTGCTCTCGTATCATATCTTTGAAATCTCAGATGACTCAGGCATAGATCATTTCTTGTAAATTCAGTGCAAGTTGGCTGAAACTTTAACATCTCAAGGAGTCTTAATAGCTTTCCAGATCTGACTTGTTCAAAATGCTGTTCAGACATGACCTGCTTAATCCTTCCAACAATTCAATAAAATGTTTAGCATATATAAGTAATGTTTTAGAGGTGAACAAATAACTCATGATACTTCATTTCTTGCTAGTTGCATATTTCTGCAAATTAAAAGTTAGTGAACACATTGCAACTATTTAGATATGCATTATTCAAAAGAATTTGGTAAATTCCTGAACAAGTGTTTTATTTACAAATTAATCACAAATGGTTGAAAAAGTAGTGTGCAGGAACCGAAAAATTATATGAGATTGGTTAGCAATGATGATCGTGTGATACTGCGTCATTTGATGATTAGTGTATTTATATAAAACACCAGCAAAGTGAAAATATTGTAATTTACAATTGCATAAACCATTGAATTTCTTTTTTCTGTAGAGATTTTCTGTCCAGTTGATATCTCTGTCACCCCAATCATCCCTCAAAAGGCAACCTGAAAGGACTGCAACTGAATGCAAGCATGTTTTCAAAATCATATTCAAGGTAATAGTTTTTTCTTAACTTCAGTAAGTTATTGTCACACAATATTACTCAAGAAAAGACAAAGCAAATAAACCACAGGTAGTATCAGCTTTTGGTCAGTAAGAAACATACTTTCTCAAACACAGCTGTGTTTTCTAGATATGTAATGAAAGAAATAAGCTTCAATGCATAATTGAACTCTTACCGACCATGTAATAATATCCCAGATGAGTGTTTATTTTTCATTTCTAAAATATTGGCTTTCATTGTTACTTAAGCCAAGTTGTTGAGTAGGCAATGGATGTGTGGTCTAGTGTGACAATTCACAGTTCTAAGATAAACTCACTGTGTTGTAATAACATTCAGCTCCTCCCTTATCTATTTTTTTACCAGAAATTCAGGAACATGGAAATGTGCAAAACCAGAGTTTTGGTCTCGCTAATTTTGTGAAATCTATTTTCTGTGCCTCTTTGCCAGCCTCACACAAAACTCCTGCCTCCAGAGTCACCCAGAATTATGTCCTTTTGCTTATTTATATAAAGAAAGCAATTTCCTTCAGAAGTCGTCATTTATTTTCCTTGACAATTCCCATATAAATTATGTACAGCTCAGAAATGAAAAATGCTTTCCTAATTGCCACCTCTACATGCTCCGAGTGAACTCCAAGGAGCAAACTAGTGGCGGTGGTGGTGGTGCTGGGGTGTCCTGCCTTGTGCATTCTCCATCCATGGATGGACGCTTAGTGCTATTTGGACCTGAGGCACCTCCCTGGGCTCCCTGTTTTCCAGGTGGGCTCAGGGAGACAGCTGCCCTGGCTTTGTCTGGGTATGCCTAGGCGGAAAGGTTTGATATTCGGTAAAGAAGCTTCTGCTGTTGCACCAGGAGGAACCAAATTAATTGATTCCTGGCTATGTTTAACCTGCAGAACTAACAGTGTCTGAAAATATGTTATTTTTGGGGAAAGGGGGAAATGATAGTTGCTGCTGATGTGTGCATATCCAACAAGGCAAAAGGACTGCCTGTTTGAGGAAGAAGATGCTACTGCTGAAGTAAAGCATTACCTAAAGTCATGTAAGAGGGGCAGACTGCTTGGTCTGTATATTTTATGCAGCAAGTTTGGCATTCCAAAACTTAGCGTTGTTATGCCTGTCGGCCTCCTCACCCTGTTCACCATATGATGTGCACACACCTGCACCTTCCCTCCTAAAGCCAGACTGGAACTAGCTATTATCTTTGTGTCTGAAAACAAACATGCCTATTATGGTCTAAAATTAGAATACTTTTCCTTCCCTTCCACCTTTCACAGTGGTCATAAACTGACTAACAGGGAGGCTGCTGAAATTCAGTAAGTTTCTGTTTATATATACAGACCAGGTCTGGTTTTAGTGTTCCTGGTAACTGGAAAAGACAGGCTTAACTATTCATTCCCACACTTCTATGTTTAGGGCACAGCCTAAATATGGCTATGGCAAGACTGGCACAAACAGACCTGGTGTGAACAGAAATTTTTCCATTAATGAATCCAACTAAAATCTGGTCCTTACTTTCTTTAGATATGAAAATATTTTATCAGTAGCTATAAATCTGATGTAATCCCTCTATCCTCTCAGATTATGTATATACAGAGGAAAAACGTAACACTGCATGCAGAGTTATCATAATATAGATACTGGGACTAAATCAAACACTGTTCACATCTGGCTTGACTCAAAATTCCTCAAAAGCAGTAGAAAACTTTCCTTGACTTTGACTGTCTTTGGCCAGGTCCATATTAGGCATAAGAGCCCCTAAGGATTTATCCGTAGGTACAGTTAACAGTTTGCCTACGCAAATACCAAGTGTTTCCCGAGTTGTGTGAATGTTTGCATTTTTTGAAAGCTCACCTGCTCTTCTGGAGGTTTAAATATTTGATTTAATTATTCTAACACGCTGCATAGAACAGAGAGTGAATAAGGAAGGAGGGGGGCTAAGGAGAAGGATAAATGAGTGGAGAGGAGAGAGAGAAGTCAAAGTAGAAGAAGCAAAATTAAAGGGAAAAGAATGGGAAGACAGTGGGGGGGAGAGTGAGGGAGATGAGAAAGAGCACATCCTGGAGGTGGCCCGGAGCCCGATTTACCTATTCTTGAACTGCAAATGAAAGAAATGAAAGTGGGAATACAGAATGCTTAGTGCAAAAATGGTAATTCGTGCTCTGATATATCAGTTTCCACGTTCTTGTTGCATGGTGTGTGCTGGGAGGGCCAACCAGCGGGAGGGAGGGGCAGAGACAGGCTAGAACCACCTACAGAGAAAATGTCTCTCCTTCTCCCCTCGGTTCCCCCTGTACTCCCCCCACCCCCAGCTCTCTACACAGCTGCTTGTGGCTCAGTTAGTCACTGATGCATTCAGCATGCCTGTGCTGCATGCTTGGACAGCCGGTGGCAGCTGCTATGTACAGGTTTCCTGCCCCATCTCCAGCAGCAATGTAGTAACTAACTGGGTAGAGTGGTACAAAAGCTGTGAACGGGAACTGGTACTGTCATTGCCTGCCTGTGCTCTGCTGGGAGCCATGGAGGTCAGCCAGGGACCGAGTGATTTGGGATGGTGCTAGGAACAAGCAAGCTGATGGGGCCACATGGTCTGCCACAGGAGAAACCTTGCTGTAAAGAGTTTCTTATGGCCTAATTGAGCGATTCTGGCTGTCAAGATTTTTGCCTGTGTTGGATTAGTGAGTTGTTTAGGGATCTGGGGCAAACCAGTAAAACAGGCTGATGAATCCACGCAGTAGGTGCCAATCTGGGTTGCTGCCTTTCTCAGAAGTAAACAACTAGGAGCCATTGTTCATCTTCCTAACTCTCTGCAGGACACAGGCTGTAAATTACATCTAGGAACAAAAGGCTGATGGGAGTAGAACCGGGTGCCCAACTTCCCAAGGGAGTGCTTGCCCTCCAGCCAAAAGAGTAGCTTTTCTGGCTTAAACCAGCACAGGCTCTTATGCCTTCCCACCAGCACTCCATGCCCAAGTGTGCAGTACAGGATTTGCTACGCTGAAGCATTTACAACTGTTTCCATTACAAAAGCTGGTTTCAGGGTTGATCATGGAAATTAAATCCAGTCTGAAACGCAGAAAACAAGATTGCAGTCTAGGGACATAGGAGGAAATCTTATTAAAAATACCATATCTTATTGACATTACAGTTAAATGAGTATAAAATCCTCACTCCTCTCCCAAAACTGATTTACAGCCAGTCTCACAGACCAGCTGTAGTCTGTGCTGAATGTATGCTGCCATGACTAGAATTACTTAATGAGATTTGTACTTTTTATATTCACCAAGACTACGTTCTTCAGCTCCCCATAACAAACTTGAAATTTCCACTACAATACGTTCAGGAAAGGATGTTTTTAATATTTTATTTTTTTAAAAAAAAGTCTGCTGATAATAGTGGGAAAAGAAAAGGTTTTCAAATACAGAGCTTCCTTTTTTGTAGTTTCTGGTTTTTACAATAGACATGCCAACTATTTTGACAGAAAAAAAATTTCATTCTTCCCACCTTTCAGTTGTTCCCATTTGATCATGAAACCACTCTCCATTGGTGTCTCTCTTTTCATTGTAAGTTCAGGTACATTCACTTTCTGATCTGTCCACGTAAGTATACATTATGTACATTCACTTTCTGATCTGTCCACATAAGTATCCAAGTAAGTATACATTATAAGGAGAGGCTGCCCCCGCTGAATTCCGTGGAATTTTGGCCTTTGACTTCAGCTAGGCCAGAATTTTATCCTCTATAGGGATTCCCACAAAAATATCTCTATATCACTGTAAGCCATCCATGTTCCTTTTCTAGGGCTCTAAAACACATACTCCCTAATAGGATTTTTATCAAAATTAATTGGTGCTGGCTACAGTTCATGTATGTGATAAAATCATGCATGAGTTATTTTGGTGCTTCTGTACTATATTGCACCATCATAGATTCAGTATCTGCTATTTCAAAGGCTTCACAGGAAAACACTTTTTAACATGCTGGGGGTTTATTCTTTTTAGTTGTATTGTTTCATTCTCTTTTGAAAACTTAATTTAATTATTTGGTACCATTTATTATTTTACAAAATTTTAGTGCCAGTAATTTAACTGCTTGTTGCCAAAGGAGTAAGCAAATTCCAAAAGTTTAAACATTTAACTATGTGATTTGTGTTGTTAACATATAAATCATCAGAACATGGGAATGGGAAAAAAATGATAGGCTCAACTTAAAGTGATGGTCTGTGGCATTTCCTCAGCTGAAGATTTGATTTAGGATTTTTCTGTTCCTATATACAAATATTGTCTTAAGCTAAAGGAAAAGTTATGTATTTCTCACAAAGAAACTCCCAAAACAAACAAACAAACAAACAAAAACCACCAAACCCCCCCTTTTCCTAGAGCTGTACATCTCCTTTGACTAAATTTTCTGGGTAGCATCAGGCCCTGTACTCTAAATTTGGACTGCTGCTTACTTCAGGGCAACATATTTTAGGGGAGAAATTCCATTTTTGGGTGGGAAAGAAGGAAATACTTTTGTGTCAGCTTTTTTATTTGTTTGTTAATGGTAGTTCTTTGAAGTGTTCAGTGCATTGGAATGCAAGTGTGTGTCCTAGGCTGGCATGTAAGCAGGCAGATGGCATGTGAAATGGATAAACTTATATGTTATATACATCCAATTCATTAATTATTTCTGTGGCTTATCACATGAAATGACGTGCTGTGATGAATTATTTTTCTTGTACACAGCTGTCTCTTCCTTTTGCATTAGGTATTAGCACACTCATGAAATTGGTCTAAATATGCCTAATCTTAACCCAATTTTATAGAGTAACAAGCAAGACAGAATTTCCAGAGTGGAATACCATTCATCCCCACCAAACACACTAAGATGCATATCAAATAACATTCAGCATTGAGAAAGCAACCTGTCCATAATCTGATGTCAGAACGGCTAGAATTTGAAACTTCAGACCGTGAAGAGACTAGGAATTTCCAGCCCTGATAAAATAAGAGTTCTGCTTCTGTAACACTTGCTCACATCCCTGGAACAGACATTTTTCTCCACTTACCTGTGCCAAATAAAACTTACTTTCATTTTTTCATTCCATGTAATTGTGAATACAGGACATTAACAGAGAGGTATTTTATGTTTACCAAAAAATAAGACTCAAAGATACCTAAATTTTAATTAAATACACCGTTCTTCATTTTCATCTATAGGGGTGAATTGTAAACCTCATTTAGCAATTGAAGAAAAAGATAAGCTTAACAACCTTAAAACATGCATTAACTGTGCACCAGCTCTTTAAATCCCACTAGACTTCATTCATATAATTTGATGCCAAGCTATAAACATACAGGAATTCACAGAACTATTTCTTTTCCACTGCTATAAACAGTGAGGTATATAGGAGATTGTTTTTTCCTTGCTTATAAAGCCATTTGTTTCAAAAGAAAAAGTAGCGTATTCACTAAATAAAATGTGTTTTATCTGTAACTTCAAAGTTGCTAGCTTCTTAATAAAAAGATCCCCTGTGTTTTAAGGAAAGATTTTCACTTTAACTTTGTCCCATCAGATATTCTAGACCCGTAGGAAAAGCCTGTTAGAACCTGTTGCTAAAAATTTGGCTGATTGAGGAAAGGATAGCCAACCATGTGTAAGTCAAAAGTCAAAGAAAAGGCGAAGTCCTGAAAACCTCTTTGTGTAATGTTCTTGTGCCTGTAGCTGGAAAGACCTGTCTGTATTTTTCCATTGTTCATGTTAACAGAGATTAAAAATTAGTGAGAAAATTCTTTCAAGTGGGAGGGCTGGCAAAATGGTAATCTGATATAGAACTATTCATTTCAAATTTGCCGAGTGAAACTGAAATCTAGGCATTACTGGCTGTCAATCATTGCCACATGTGGGTTGTTAAAGGTGAGATGTACTGGCTTTGGTGATCCCTGACCCAACCCCTCATTCCACTGCACACAAACCACTGCTGCAATTCTGCAGCTCTGAAGAGAGGCCAGTGTATGAAGAAACCATGAGAAATCACTAAGGTACACAGCAGACATGGCTTTTGCTTATCTACAGAGGCTTTGAGGTTTTCACCAGGGATTTCATGTGGCATCTACAGTCACACAAAACCTGACACTGCAATGAACATAAGTCCCTCAGGAACTGAGACCTCATCTGAATGTCAAAGACTGTCGTATGTTCTTATCCTGTTTCTCTGCTTTGCAAATTTGGAATAGCAGGAATAATTCATCCTGTACCTCATACCATTGACACAATAAAATAGCAGCCTTAGTCCTCAGTATCACTGCTGGCACTGGCATCGGTTACCACTGTCGTTGGAGCAGCCTGTGCGGAGAAGCCCGGGGCAGAATGGGCTGTGGGAGACTGAGCTGCCTTGACTTACCTTCTGTGCATGGTTACCCTCCAGGGACAAACAGAAGCATTTTAGACAGGTCCATTGCAGAGCAGGCATTTCATTTGCTTTAAATAGAACTGCAAAAAGAGAAAATGATGAGATGGGACAAAATAAGCAAAATATTTAGGGGAAACCTGTGGGCAGTTGTAGGTGTGTTGCTGGGGTTCAGAAAATCCAGTGCTTTATGATGAGATTTTAAAATGCAGGAGGGGAGGCTTATAACAAACAGTGCCTTTCTGCGCTAACTCATGCAAGATTGTACAAATTTTCCTGCAAGTGCAGTAAGTATAACTTTTAACTGTACTTGTGTAAGAAGAGGAGGTTTAGTGCCTCTTTAAAACTCGAGTGTGGCTGCTTAGTCAGTACTAGCTCCCCCCTTCCCCCCTCCTTCTTCCACTGCTGGGTAACTTTTGTTGCAATATGGGTGTGACTTTTGATGGAGCTCCCCCTCCCAGTTATGTCATTACTTCAGTTCCTTTGAATCTGAATAAAAAGTGCAGCAAACTTCAGACTCATTGACTGCAGGCTTAACGAGCGTCAGGGCTTTCCTTCTTTCCGCAGCTTGCAAGGATCTCTGGATTTTGCAAAACAGTTCCAAGAAAACAATGGCCAGCTTCTTATGGGCAACTTTTGGATTATGTTTGCTGAAGCTTTGTCTAACAGAAACACGTAAGTTTTTTATGAATGAAAACACTTATGGTTGCTAATAGGTTTATGCTTCAGACACCAAGAACTCTTCTGCTAGAGAGCTAACAGCTTTCTTGCGTCTATATAAAGTTTTATTATTTGGAAGAGTTATCAGAGATGGTTTAGAACTGTAACTTCAGCTGTGCTGGTCTGTACAATCACGGAAAGCTGTGTATTGCTTGTAAAGGGCAATTCCAGATCTATAAAAAGTGAATTGCAGATCATTAAAGTTAAGTTTAAACTAAGAACAGAAGTACATGAGGGAATTTAGAATAGCTCTGGTAAAGCTTGGTTTGACAATGTGACTGGTGTTACAGACTTAGTTTTCTCTCCCAGCTCTATTTCAGACAGTAGAGAAAAGGGGGGGTGGGGGGGTGGGGGGGTGAGTGGAAACCCCCCACAACATACAACCACTGCATTCTTGAACTTACATGGGCAGAACTAACAGATAATACATACTGCATTTGGACATAGTCTGGCTGAATAGAAGCAAAACTGCAGTTATCTGTGGCTGAAATTTGGAGAGCTTTTATGCCAAGCATGCTTGTTTCTGACTTCTTAAGGTTTATTTGGGGCAGACTGGCAAGATTTTGGAACACAGAGGGTTAGAGTGGACTGCAAAATTCAGTTGTTTATCAATTAACTTTTTGTGTCTTTGTTATCTGCTTCAAATATTTGTATTTAAAAATGAAACATTAATACAGAGAAAAAAAATGAAATTTCTATGTCCAAAATGAGAATATGCTTTTGAAATTTCACATGGTGCAGGCTCAACCATGCTCGAGGGAAATGACCATGCTTTTCACAGACTCTCACTGTGACAACAACTGCCTTGAGGCATTTTGTGGCTAGGGATAACAATTATACTTCTACATTATTTTTCTACTCATTGGCTTCAAGAGACTAACAAAATACATTTTTCATGGCCATTGTCACCCAAGAGCTGTGTGTGTATGTATACTAAATACATATCTTATTTGTCTGAGCAATAGTGCATACTTCTGTAATGGCTGCAGCAGTGCTGGGCTGTGAATGGGTGTGTCGAAGTGAACAGTTCCCAGCGTATCTGTGGTAGCTGAGGCACCCTCATTGCTTTTTGTTCTAAAATTGTCTGTCCATTGTACCAAGATGCTCTTGCTAAAATCAGGTATAGGGATAAAGCCCTCATAGAAAGGGCAGAGGTACTGTAGGCAGATCAAGTACGTCTGACTTGGTCCAAGCCTGTATGCTGTATAAGTATTATAATTATTCAGTTACTGCCTGCTCAACTGATTTCTCCTTTTATGAGCTGCAGGAGCATCCTAAAGAAGCAGAGTCTGCACTGACTCTGAGAATAATACATTTTTACAGTGTGATGTAGCAGAAAACCCCCTCTTTGGCGTAGTTACAAAAAGTATGTCAAACTTCACGTATGCCCCACAGGGAAGTTTCTTTGGTGGCTTAGAGAGGTGTTAGGCTATAGCTACAATATATTTTAATTGGTATGTGGTACATTCCAGCATGACTTTGTAGTCAGTAATGACTTCAAAACAGCAGTTGATGGTGTGGTGTTTTGTTGGTTTTTTTTAAAACTAGTGACTTTACTGTGTATCACAGGGTAGTTGTCATCACAATTGGGAAAGACTTTGCTTGAAGACAAAATTCAGATCTACTCCTGAATAGGAATTTAAATTCTTTTAGTACAGAGTTTTGCGAAATTAGAAAGCACCTGCGATTACTGTTAATGTGGTTACTGAAGATGAGCTACTGAGAGCAGCTGAAAAACTTACTCATCCTGAGTTCTGTGCTGTTGTGCGTGTGCTGTCACTGACATGTGAGCAAGGTGCGTTCATGATATTGACGTGACTTTTGTTGTTTAAGAAGTCCAGATCAAGGCAGATATAGATGCTGTCATCTTGGTTAATGATGATTCTGGGAGATATTTTCCCCTGTGAGCATTACATATTTGTAAAAATATTTCTCTCAAAGTTTTCCTTGATTAATACAAAGTGAATCCTAGAATTTTGACACCCATACTGAAAGAAGCTGGAATAGAAGTAGTAGTAAAGATGAAATGAGAGAGGATGAGTCCACTAGTGAGAGGGAGGAGCTTAGCTATTAGCACTGGAGAGATTGCCAGAGTCCCGGTACAAGGTAAAGCTCTGAGACAGGGCTACTTACTGTAGCTATCAGTCAGTCACAAAGGAAGGACCTGCCTGCCTCTTGACTTATATATCCATTATGTGAATTTGTAAATAACACAGTTTGAAGAAGCTCTTTGTGCTAGTTTATTTTCATTTAGTCCTTGCAGTGTGTATCTTGGCTATTTTCCCAAAGCTGAAAAGTAATGAGACTTTGTTGAAGTTCACTTGAACTTCCATCATCATTTAACATGAAGGTTGCATACTTGCCCTGAAATACTCTCACACAGAGAGCCAACAAACCATGGCAGAGGATTGTCTTGCAGTCTTGGAAAAATGTTTGTTGATTCTTTAGTTAAAGGTGTTCACCGCAATGTAGAACCATTACCTTGAAAACAGGAAGTCAGAGAAAGGCTTAATGAGGAAAGAGCATTATACAATTGAGGAAGAACTTTTTAAACTAAATGTTTTAAAATCACTGGTAGCCGTAGCCAAGGTTAAACAAAATGTTCCCCCATACCTGGTGTGTCATTCTTTCCAGAACAGTTCCCATGACTTTTATTGGCCAGGATTTGAAGATGGTATTACTATTGAAGTTAGTCATCTAGCACCTAAACTTTCACGAGGTTCTACTGTAACAAGAACATCCCAGCAGGATGAGGTGTCCTGAGATACTGATAGACATGTATAAACAGCAGAGAGAATCATGAGCTCATTACTGCTAAAATATTTGTGGCAAATATGGGTTCACAAGAATTTCATTAAGGTGTTAAAAAATGCTTTCATTGAAGGACAATTGCCATTTCAAATGAAAGAACTTAAGGAAGAGAGCAAGATAATATAGTGAGTAAAACTGTAGATCTCAAAGGAAGTTTGATTGTATAGCAAAGAGCTTGGGGGATTGCAGGAAGCAACTAAAATTAGTTATATAGACATCATGAAGACTTGAGAAATTTAAGTTAGAGAAGAAACCTGAAATATATCCAGGCAAGAATCTAGTGTAAACCTCTGCAGACATATCCACTAATTTGTATGCCAACTGTCAGGAAAATGGGGAAAATAAATGAGGAATAAAAAAAGATAGATAGCAGCAGCAATCAAGTTAATGCATAATAGGACCGGAACCTATAGATATGTGAAAAGTTAAAAAAAGTAAAACCAGCATTGCTGACATGGCATAGGAAAAAGCTCTGGTGAGCTCTGTGGATATGGGTTCATTAAAAAGCAAAGAGCAAACATGGCAAGATGGCGATGTTCTTGCCAGAGAAGAGCTGGCATTCAGAGGGAGTGGCCAGACGGCATCAGTAATTAGGTTTGAAAATAGGTTGCAAGGTGCATTGTTTCCAAGGACAGATTAGATAAGGACAGACTAGATCAACATCTTTAAAGGACAGTTTGGGTGTTGGTGGTTATGCTACTGGGTAAGAGGATGGAGTAGAAGACCTCTGTTAGCTCTGTTTCTTCTTTGATAAAATAATAATTTTAGTTCTGAATGTAGTTGACTGGTAGTGGAATACATTATAGAGGAGCAATGAAAAAGTGATGTAGAGTTTCTCATATAAGGAGAGGATAAGTCAGTTCAAGAGCTTAGAAGTCTTTTGGAATTCCAGAGATACTGTAAGAATACTCCTCCATTGGCTTTTCTGGTCTTCTTGCCTCACATTTGTTCCCACAATAATAGATAAGTGTTTGAAAATATAGGCAAGATAGAAGACGATAACTCTTAACTTCATATGACATATATTCCATTATTTAGAAAAAACAAAAATTTAAAGAGAACTCTATGTGAGAGAGCAAGAGAAGGTATTCTGCCAAACTCTTCCCTAAAATTGCTTTTTCCAGGACCAAGGTTGAACGCATATAGTCACCTGTGAACTGTAACTTCACAGAGTGGATAATCATGAGATAAACATGACCCACCGCAGTAATCTTGCCTACTTTGAAAACAATACAACATTGTATTGGAACTATTCATGATGTTCAGAACACATGATATTTTAGCATCAGCTGGTGACTGAAAACACGCTTTATCAAATTCAATTTTTCAGCACTAAATTGAATTCTTAGACTAGAGCAGTTCAAACTTTCAACTGAAGGCCAGCAAAGTGAGAGGAGCAAAAAAGAAGTTGGGTTTGTCACCAACACATCTCTGAAACATACATCATGGTTGCTACCAAGTAAAACCCACATCCACAGTCTGTTTTGTTCTTTGCCTTTACTCCCCTCTTTGTGATATATCTGGTGGTTTGGACTGGTCTCCATGGGTTATCAACAACTGTAGGCGTGAAGCCTGTTTGGCGTAGCTGCTGGTCAGACTAGACCAGAAATTCATCAGCTGTTAACATATAGTTGTCTTTCACTCCCAGGGAGGTAATAATCATTTCAAAGCCATCAGACACTGTAATTATCAGTGACCATTATGGCTGCTGCTGCTAATACTGGTGGCACAGAGGATTGTGTCAGTCTGGAATGTTTATCAGTTTGCTCCCTTCCAAATCACAGGCTTCCCTACGGTGGCATCAGCAGTTATCTCAGTAGCAGCTGGCGGTGATTTTCCTCCCTTGCCGCGGCTGCTGGAGCTGACCCCACCCAAGGGACAACCGAGCAGCTCCTCATGTGAATGAGTTTGCAGGCAGTGAAATGGCAACTGAGAGAAAGAGGGGTTTTCTCTGGAGAATCAGTCAGACTGAAAGTTTAGCTAATTGTGATTTAAAATTCAAACCTTTGTGACTGTTTCCTGCCTAACAAAACCTGCAGTCATTTTTGGAGTCTGTGCCTACAATTAAGAACATAATTGAACTCTCTTTTGTATGCACTAACTTTGGGACTTTCCAGTTCCTCTACATGACAACATTGGCTGTGCTAGATAATGCAGCAATCTTATTTCAGTACGATAACTTTGAACCTTCACATTAGAAAGGAGCTGAAGAATAAACTATGATTTTAGCAATTAGTAACATGGAAGCTCAAGCAAACATGACAAATCAAAGTAAAAATCACAGAGAAGACCTGAATCTTACATCTGCAGTTTGAAAAAATACATTGCTTCATTTTTTTCTTTCCTTCTCTTGATGACTGAGCTCGGTGCAGTAGCTGGAAGCATTAAGACTGTGTTGTATCTTTGCAAAAAAAAAAAAAAAAAAAAAAAAAAAAAAAGAAAAAAAAAAAAAAAAGAAAAGAAAAAAAATCAGACACGCAGCAGCTGTGGTAAAACTTCCGTCTCTGTTTCTGTTAACGAAACTGTTCCAAAAGCAATGTGAGATGGTTATAAAAGAGGTTGCCAGGGTACAGGCTGACAGCTGCCTAGGAAAATGGCATTAGCCAGCAATCATCAACTACACAGTTAATGTCTGATTTATTAAATACCTGCTTTCGTAAATAAGAAGCTACCCTTGACAGCATGTAAAATAGTAAAAAAAATCTGATGTGACATAGCTTTTGTGGATTATATATGTCTCATGGTGGCAGCATGTTAGCAAAACAGGTTCTCAGAAGTATATTTCCCTAGGGGGCTTTTTTATTGTTATTTTTGTTAATAGATAGGTGTCTGTAAAGAAGCAGGGTGTGGTATGTGTGGGTAGATGTAATGAAGAGTTTCTTGCAGCATTCCCATACAGAAGTGAAAGGTTAACTGGAGCTCAGCATATGGGTTTTGGTCACACAGGAGCCTCTGGGCAGATGTGAGAGACCTCTGTCCAGGCAGAAAGCAAGCTGGTATCCAAATTGGGGTCTAGAAGTCAAGCACCAGCCTTGAATTGGCAGCTTCTCTGAGAGAACGTGTCTTGCCACGAGGAGCACTTATCAGCAAGGGCTTGGTATCACGCTTGCCGGAGCAGCATGAGCGCCAGTGTTCTCAGAGAGTAGGCAGAGCCCACATGCCCACTCAATACAGACTAAGCAAGCTGGCCGCTGCTCCTTCCACAGCATGTAAATGCAGTAGTTCAACAGCACCATGCAGGTGTTTGTGATGGCAGTGGTTAGTCCTTTACCTACTCTTTACCATCAGCCATGCACATCTTATCTACAAGGTGGAGTATCCCTACTGCAGAATGAGACTAAGGCAGTAAAAAGTACATCGCTGCTAGGGGCAGCCAGGCTTTCCCAACTCCATTACGGTGCTCTAGCTGAAGCTTCTGCACCAGGAATATGGAATAGTTAGCTGGGCAGGTTCAAGGGAAAGTAGTATTTGCCAGTTATAAAGAAACATGATTCATTAATAATGAAGACGCTGAGGGTGAAGCCTGAACTCACCTTAGTGTTTCACTTTTACTCACTTCCCTGTTATTCCTCCTCCTGCTTGATTAGGTGTCCTCCATTAATTTGCATGTCCTTTCCCTTTTCTGTCATTCACTCTGGCATGCAAGTGTAGAAAAAAAGCCTTTTTTACTAATGAGTCTTCATAGTTATAAATGCAGGTTTTTGTTCTCTGTTTCTCTATATTTCTTACGCATAAATTCAACATATAGGAACATCTACAACATGGAAGTGAAATAATATGTGTTCTCTTCAAATCAATTTCTCCAGTAGCAGTGCTATAAAAATCAGTTAAATCTTATCTTTGTTGCTCTGACAGTTTATCCTGTTTACTTTTGTGTATGTTATCTGTACACACACTGAAGGCTGGCAGCTATTTTCAGTTTAGTGGCACTTGGTTCCTGTTAGACGAGTATAGTTTTCTTAAAACTAAGTATAGTTTTCTTAAAAAGTTCTTATTCAAGATTTATCTTTTTATGATTAGGGGTGTTGGAAGCTGTTTGGTAAATGAGAACTGACTTAAGTCTTTTGTCCTACTGTCAAACTTAACACTTCTTTTGGCTCAAGATCTTTAAAAGTTATTTAATAATTAACTGAAGAAATATGTCTTAAATTTAGTCAAGTTTCTCTCCTGTTTGAAGCAATACTTTTTGGTGAGAACTATCAGCTATCTCCTTGAGAACTTGTAGGTATTTGTACATAAAGGCTTGATACTCTGGGAAAGATGAGTGCCAGTAGGCATGAAATGACCCAGCAAGTCAGAGATGGCAAGAATAGACCCACTGTCTCTAACCCGAAGGTGGGCCACCTGCTCACAATGCCAGAAAACCATGTGGCCAGAATGTTACAAGTCCAGAGGAGTTTGAGTGCCACTGTGCAGCGAGTATGTGCATCCGGGTGGTACCCAGATATATCTTTTAAATGTCCACCTCTTCTTTTAAACAACTTTTTCTGTTTCTCACACCTTTTTACTGTTGTCCCCACTAATCCATCTCTGTCTCTCTGGGACATCTGGCTGAAGCAGTCTAATAAATCTGATAGACTCATGTAAGCATGATAGAAGGTTATATCCGTTTGATCCGTTTGAAAATTCTGTTCAGCAGCTTAGTCATTCTCAGGCAAAAGGAAACATAGAGACCAAGTTCTTCTTACAAGAGATAGGCCTTAGAGAAAGGCTCAAATGACAAGAAAATTCTCTCATTCATGTATTTTACGATTTTCTTTTGGTTTTGTCCTTCTGTGCTGTCAAGTCTCACTTACTGTCATTGTGTTCAACATAAGGCTAATAGGGCAGGAACATCCTGTGACTTCAGATCAGTAGTAACAAAATGCTACTCTTACATTGCACTGGCTAGAGTTCCTTTCTTTTCTGGGAGGAGCAAAAACTCTTGTAGCACAGGAAATAAAAATACTTTTATTGAAATCTCATATTGAGCTCTAAACTCTTAAACTCCTCTTTTCTAGAATGTAACAAAGTAATTTTATAGCCTACAGATAATAGACGTTTGGTGGTTCCAGTTCATCACTGAATGGGCACAGCTACGATTTTAGGCAGGCAGCTATCATCCACAGTTCTTGTATTAAGAACGGTAACAGGCAGAAGTTGCAAGCATGTGAGACACCTTCCCATGGTGACTGCTTAGAGGGAAGTTTCTTTCCTGCTTTTGTGGCTTGCCTCAGAAAACCCTGGATCTGTTTGCTCACTGTTGTGGTGTAAAATGTTGCAGAGCTCTTCTCAGAGTGTGTATGATGAAAGACTTTTTTGTCTCCTGACATTTCCATTAGATCAGTCCTATTCATTCATTTTCTCGTGGCTGTATTTCCTGGCTGCTTGTTGGGCGGGAAAAGATCATAGTAGTTTTATTCTATTTTCTCACCATGTCCTTGACCTGCCAAGTCTCACACATTATCTGGTAGTGATATAGTTCATGTTCACACTGGACAGAGCACAACATTAACTGGCTTTTAAAACATGAAGCAGAGGCAATCTTAGAGCATCGTGGAAGGGTAAAGACCACTACAGTTACTCAGTTTTTTTCAGAGCATGTCTAGGCATAAGTGCTAGGCAGCATTTTCTTTCTCTGTGGGTTCATGTGGATTAGACAAAAGAGAAAACCCTAATTTATTAAGACAAATGACTGAATCCAAATTTGTTTTCTGTTAATACTTTGCTAAGAGTATATTTTTATCCAAGTAGTGTGTGTAACAAGTGGTTTCTATTTCTTTCTGGAGTTGGAACATTTTTTTCTTCTTCTTTTGTATTTTCTAACAGCTTCACTATTTATATAAAGCCAGTGGGGGCCAGCCCTATTGTATATTAGTATACATAGTATATTACATACAGAACAATGCAAGACCGTAAAATGTTGCAATAGTGCCCTTAAAGATCGGTGGAATTTCTACCCAACATTTTCCACTTGCAAATGAATTAACTCCTTAATTCATTTCCTTTGACAAGCAAAGGAGGAAAAGTTCAAAAACTCTCTCTACCTGACTAGGTTACCATTCAAAATAAAATACAGGCAATGTTATTTGGTTCAACTGCTTCTATGTTGTCACAATCCCATTTAAAAAACAAAGTAGCATAGCTACAGCATTGAAAGTCATTTATCCAGCAAGGGTTATATCCACTAATAATCGACAAGAGTGTTTGTTGATAACATCTACTTGATGATACACATCTACATCTTCAAAGCTCAAGGTGCTCATTAGTAACAAGATGCAGTGCTTTCTCCCCAATATATCCTACAGCATCTTAAACATTTGAACATTTCAACATCGACATATGTCTGAGATGTATTCCTTCCACTTGTCATCGGCTGGATTCTTCCAAGTACTGTAGAAGAAGAGCTTGAGTTCTTGAAAAAGATTTAACGTCTTATGCTTTCTCAAACTATCACTTCAGAAACAGGTTGTCTCTCTAATGAAATTTTGTCCTGTATAATATTTCTTTTTCTTGTGTTACGTGGAGTTGACATAAATATTACATTTTGTCTAGAGGGGTTTACTATCTTATCTGGTGTGTGTTTCATCAACACATTCAGCACATTTGGGATCAGGCTGAATGTGTTTAAACTATTGTAGAACCTAAAATTTCAGCTCTGGATATACTGTTATTTAACAGAGTAAAGATCATCCAAGAGAGTAAGAAAGAAGTGATCTGACAAACACACTGACTGAAGATAACAACAACTTGGGGTTTTTGTAGCTCTTTGGAAGTCAGTGACTTTATCCCCACCTCAAAATAAGTCACCCCAGCAATGTAGCTGTAAATAGCACATTTTTCTCCTAAGTCCCAGCCACTGTGCCATCAGCAAGATTAGTGCCTCTTTCACTTGAATTTCAGAAAGCAGCTAATTCAGAAATTCAGAAAGGGATATTTCAGCTGAAGCAAGCATTAATATTATTAGTAAGAAAAAAGCCCTTGTACAAACATTCTTCTGCTGGTACAGAAGTGAACATAAGTACAGAGGACCAGAGCATTCTCTGGGAAGCTTTTATCTTAGAAACAGGAAACTCTTCAGTTACTAACTGGTAATCCAACATAGAGCCTGGCTATAAATCCTTCCTTCAGCTGGACTATCCACATCAGAAAATACTGTTTATGAGTAAGAGCTAAGTATTTTCCTAATTTTTGAAGCATCCTTACAAACCATTGTTTGCAGACCTGCACTGAATTTAGTAGCGGAATCAGTCAAATACTTATCTGACTTTATTGCTCATACCCATAGTGCTCAGGCCATGTCACTTTATCAACACCAGTCAGAATTATATTACTGTGGACTCACAGCAATTGCAAGGGAACAGTCTGCAAAATTTTAGCACCTTTTTCCCACCCTCGACATGATACAAATATATCTACAATAATGGTCATAGCAACATGTTCAAGTCCTAATATAAGTCGGCCTTTTGCTTTTTAGCTTACTGGTTTGGTATCCTGAATTGGCTGCTGTATTGGGAGATATCCTGATATCTCCCATCCTTCCAGAGCAAATAGTTTTAAGAGTCAGCTGAATTAGCAGTGTTTCAGGAATTGATATAGTAAGGTGTGTCTAAGACGTGCTTTCAAACTGTTCAAGAAAGACAAATGGAATCTATATGCAACGACTGGTAGCAGATCATCTGGAAAAGTGGTTCCATGCTGCGTCAGCTACTTCTGCTGTTCCTAAGAGAGATCTCTGATTTGTTTAAAGAACTTTCCACTTTTATTTCTTGCAAGTATGTGATGAGACCTTCTTACTTCTAATTCCAGAATGCTATACTGACTTGCTTTCCTTTCCAGCTCTGATACCAGCTTACTGGTCTCAAGCTATCTTTCCTGTATATAGCTCACTGTTAATATTCATTGTCATGTGGTAGTAATGGGTCACACAAGATCAGTTTCTTTGTCTTAGTTTACCTGACAACTCAATGAATTTTATGTAGTATCTGAATTCACAGAATATTGAGGCCACACTGCCAATGCCTCTTTCCCATTCTTCCCACATGCAAATGCATCTTCCCTGCCTCTTATGGATTGTTAAGTTTAAATAATTTTTTTTTTAAAAAAAAGGAAAACTATATTAAACTCAAGGCATATCATTATTCTCACCACATTTCTGATAGCAACAGCATTGTGTTCATACTAATGTTAACTATGATCTCCAGTTATTAAACATACCTTTTTACTAAACCAGCTATAAAAGGTTCAAAACTAAGACTGTAAGAATTATTAAAGAAACCTAACTGAACATCTAACTTGAGATACTAATAACTTGCATACATCTTAGAAAAGTTTCTTGCTAGTCATTACTTTCAGTATAAATCTCAAGATTCTTAAAACTGTAGTATATGGATGGATGGAGTAACACAGAGTCCAGAAAATGGAAATATTTTCCCACCAAAAATTCAAGTGGGAGCTGCCTGCTGGCCCAGGCATTCTGGTTACTGGCTATGGGATCCTTGCCCTTATGACTATCAGCAAAAAAACAAAGGGAGTAGTGGATGTGACAGTGTTCTCTTCCATCGTCAGAAGCTTGCACTGATTTAAGGTGGGGTAAGACCTTTCCCATTGATTTCTATAGATTCTAAATGAGATTTGCTTAAGTAGATTGTGTTAAGCATTACACATTTTTTACAAAGTGGTAATTTCCAAAGGTAGGTTTTGTTTGAACCATACTTACTTCAGATCCCAAGCCAAGTCTTTCTGCCAATGAAAATACTGTTTGGATATTTTTTTTCTCTGTCTGTCCTAATATTTCCAGAGCAAAATTTCAAGGTCTTCAGGAAGTAAAAATGAAGTGTATTTCACAAGTTTTACTTTTTTCAGTAGGGTGCAGTATGCCTCCAATGCTCCTGAAAGCACCATGGTTGCCATCCCTCCATTGAAAATGTACTTATGACTGGGTACTTCTTGAGTTTTTATGGAGAGGAACACATTGAGATCAACCCATTCTCCATCTCTGAAACTGCAGTAGCTTGTACATACAGCTGGATAAGCAACTTTCATTTTCATTACTGCCTGTGAATTAAGTTCTTCAGACTTATTCCATGATCTCTTCTTCAGAGAATGCTTTCTTCCAAGACTGTTTCTTTACTTTTTCTTTTGTACCCAGTGTTTCTGACCTCTTTGAAACACACCATTTGTAAGGTCTTGTGGGTAACAAGGACCAGACAGCACTGCTAGCAGAGGTTACTCAAAATCCCATTGTGGAAAGAAAATGGTATTTCAGTGTAACATCACAAAGCAAGTCAGCTTTTGCTAACCATTGATTCTAACAAGTAAATTTCTTCAGGTTTTGGTTTTGATTTGATTATCATTCATCCAGTGATTTGTTAAGACTTAGAACTTTTCCATACTCTTGAGACCTCCAGAATGCAGATGATATTATGCTTTATTCTGCTTTATTGTGAAAATCACAAATATTCAAAAGTAGTGTATTATCCATCTTTAAAACTGCAAAATTACATGCAAAGGTTACAGTTACTTTCTTAATGTGAGAAATCTGGATTTAGTATGAATCATTAAATCATGCATTACATTGGAGGTTTCACTTCCCCAGTTTCATTTCTAGCAGGCCAAATTCAACAGATTATCAGACAGTATTTTAATCAATATGCAATTACCAACTATGATCCCTGGTTTAAGTCTTTAATGTTGTACTACTTTGTACTCTTTGTAAGGTATCTTCTTGTGAATCTACACAAGAAACTTCTACAAAAGGTTGGGTTTCATCTTAATTTTCCAAGACATTTGAAAAAAGCGTAGAGGGAAAAGAAACTGGGAATGAGTTCATGTGCATTGTGGGGATGTTGAGTTTGGAATAACTACTGATATGTCTCCTATTTGGGCAGTTCTCTTCTGCCATTGTTTGTTACTAGGAAGTTGGCATGGGTCTCTTGTCTTTTGACATGTCTTATATTGTGAGGCATATGCTAAGCAGCTGCCTTCTTTTTAGTGTGACTGCCAGGCTAATGTTACCTTCATTTTAACTCGCTGGCTTTCAGAGCCTTTAAAAAGATTCTTGGGGTTCCTTTCTCTGTTGTTTTCTTGCAAAGTGGACTTGTTAAAATCAATAGAAGTTCTACTTCTTATTCAGCATCTTCTTTTCTCTTTTTCAGTTTTGGTCATTGTTTGCTTTTCCACAATGAACTTACTGCACAAATGAGTTTAAAATTTGAGAATCCTTATTAGTGGTTTTCCTGATAACTCAGAGGAGCAGAGGAAATATAAAAACCCGTAGTTTTAGAACTTTAGAAGTTTAGAAATTGTTTATAAAAAAAATAATGCAATATCATGTGAAAAATAGTTTCAAATCACAGCTGGTATTATTATTGAGTAACAGCGCAAATCATTAAAATTCAAAATCTGTCATTCAATTGGACTTGTTAACCGTAGGTCTGATTTTTCAGTAATTTCTTATCTAAATAACCACAGACCTTAAAACAGACTTCCTGTGACTTGTCAAATCTTAGATGGAGGCTGAATGTAAAAGCTGTAAGAACACCATAAAATAACAATGTAATGGTTCTTTGCTCTTACAGCATTCTTTATCAGTAAATCTAGAATTGCTTTATTAAGGAGGTTAGTTGCAAACTGAGGCAAAGAGAAATGAATTGACTTATCCAGGTTATATCAGTGGGTAAATGACAGAGCAGGGAATAGGCATAAGGCCCTTCGATCTCCAGGCTGGAGATACGTCTGCTGAGAAACACTGTCTCACCTGCTTTTATCCCAAATGACTAAATGGTTTGATTTCAGTCAAACAATGAAAGTCAGACTCCAACTATTATTCACCAGCTTTGTTTCATGTATGTTTCTTCACCTGGACTGCATGGAACTGATCCCAACTGATTTGCTTCACAGTCCCTGTTACTCAGCCTTTGGGGTTAGACTACTCATTGTACAGCCTGAAGCTCTCCTAGTATTGACAATGATGATTATGTTTTCATCATCTCGAGTAGGGCATATCTGATAACTGTCTAATTCCAGGACTATGATTTCACTGCCTGCAATTTTTCCACTGAGGTGCTGCACAGCTGTACCATGTTCTAGTGGAGTCTGAAAACTTTCAACTCACTATGGTGTGAAACTACTACAAAAAGAATAATATTAATGTCAACAGCAAGGACATTTATCGTAAGTGATGACTGTATAGGCTCACTCAGGATGTTTACCAGAGCAACAGTTGCCAAGCAGATAAAGTATGTTTGGAAGATGCATTAGCAGACTTTTTTCTTCCCTCAGCAGCTGCTGAGGAATGAAACATATTTCTTGTACTTACTTGCATTGTGACTCTGTGAATGCTTGATTCATGAATAGTGCCACCCCCACTCCCACTTTTCTAAATCAGTAGCCAGGAAAGCTATCAGATTGAGACACTGAAGACTTTTGCCCATCTGTAAACGGAACAGAGGCAATGACTTTGGTGGCCAGCGGGCAGATTCGTTAAGAACAGTTTAGAAGGAAGTCGACCGCCTGAGCGGGGTCCCACATCCTGTTTCCAGTGTGTACTTGCTGAAGTAACACAGCAATGTAAGGAGTACTTGTTAACATCTGGTGGAGAAAGGAGATCCTCCTGCCGCAGTGTATCTCTCTCTGGCCACTGTGCTTATCCCTAGCCACATCTCTCCTTTTCATTTCACAGATCCACCTGAGCCCACTTGGATCACAGGGTTAACATGGCTACGTCATGACTTTTTATGCAGTTAACAGCATACAGGAGAGTGAAGAAGCTACTATCTTATTTGCCTTTTCAGCCCAAATTACTAGGTACCCAAATATAACTGGGTAGTAGGAATAGCTTTGGCAACACTTCAAAGAAAGGTCTGATTTTATACCTTTGAATCTGTAGAGAGGCATCTTCACTTTCTTGTCACCACACCCAACTACTAAGAATATGTTGCCTCTATTTATAGCAGGCACTCCTTACAACATGCAGGTAAATTCCTTTTGAAGTGTTTTCCTGGACTTTTCTGTCTTTAAAAAGCCAGGTGTGCAGATTCCCTGCCCACCCACCCCCACCCCGAGTATCAGCAATATATTAGGGATATAATTATGGGTTGTTTTCTCTCCCATGCAAATTTTCAAGACTTACAACACTTTCCTATGCCAAACAGACACGAATATACAAGATTTTAAAAACCTCTACGGGGAAATTTTGGCCTGCGTTCCTTAAAGCATCTACTTGTATTGCAACCATGTAAAGGTTCAAACTTAACTTTCTTAAATTGTTTTATTCTGTTTTGTGCAAACTAATTAATTAAGTTTCAAAATGAAAGGCAATTTCAAACTGAGAAACAAACCCCTTGTTTTGCTTTATTTAAGTATCCACAAGGGATGCTTCAAGAATTGAAAACATGGTTTACTGCCACTAAATCTGGAAATGTATTTCCTATAAATCATTTTAAGTTTCACAACCTGTGAATACCCCTGAGAAGGTATTTCATATGACAACTTCCAAGAACCTGTAAAGACTTACTTTCATTGTCACTATTTGGAAAAGCCTTGCTTATGGTGTAGGCAGCTTATTTCCAGGTTTTTTACTCTACTTTCTGTAGAGAATGGTGGCTGGCAGAGCAAGAATATCATAACTGGGAGAACAGAAAAACATCACCCAGCCACGCTAAATGGCTGTGCTTGTTGCTTGATCCTTGGTGGTTTTGTGTTGTGACGGTAAAGGACTGCAGCCTCATAGACACATGCTTGCTTGACTCACATGGATTCTGCAGAATCTGACTTCTAAATTTGATCAGTGTGTAGTCATCCCAGTTTAGCCTCTGATTTTCCCAGCACAATTTTCCTTTCCCCATCAAGCCCTGAGGGATTCAGGTATAGGTGTGTTTTAATGATGTCGACACGTGTCTATTGGTGACTGCAGCTGGGATTAATGAATCATTTTACATAACCTAACAAACAGCTATCCAGTGATTTTCATCACTACTGACCTGGGCTTCAGTCCAATTTCTGACATAAAGGTGGAAGCCTCTGTATCCAATTACTGTTGTCTGGGCTGCGAATTGCCTTAGTGAATGGTTTTACTAATAGCCTCTGAAGAAATGATGGAATACTCAGTAAATAATAATACCATCCAGGCCCATGTGTATTGTAGTGTATTATTAGCTAATCACTGGATGATATCTTTGTACATTCAATTCTCCCGGATGTCAAAATGGTGGTAATCGAGATCTCTTAGTTGACAAAATGTCTTGGATCTTGAAATGTTTCATGAATCCATCCCATACAAAGTTTTGTATTCAGAGGGCAATTTGTCTGGTCAGGAGTAAAATAGACATTCTTACTTAGCCATGAAGTTGTTTTCCTGAGAAACATTTTAAAAAAAAAAAAAAAAAAAAAAAGATCAGCTGGAGATAGGTCTGAACTGAGAGCCAAGATCTGAACTGTCCAGACCTCAGATCTTAGGACTCATATGACCCAGTTTCTAGGTTTGTCTGGAGAGGAACCATAGTTACTAGGAGTCTCTTTTAAACAGATGTTAATCGGTTTCAAAGATGCCACTTTTCTCTGCTTCATTACTAGCATGCATTAAAGCAGGTGCTAATACTAAAAATGTAGACATCAGTGCTAAGCTAACAGTTGTTCCCGTTCAGAAGTGTCACTACAAGATTAAATAATCTGAGATTATTACCCAAGTATATCTCCCTAGAGCTTGAAATCTATTTAATAAATTTAGAACACATTCTTACAATAAATATAAGAACTATATTCTGTTAAAGCAAACAGAGAAGAAAACTATCTGCACTGTCAAACCCCTAGTTCTGTTGCTGTTTCCAGCTCAAATTTATCACATCCTGGTGACCTATCAATCATCTCAAACCACAAACAGAAAAGGAAAATCCCCTTGAGAACAGTACATGAACATTTCCTGGTTGCCATGCAATGCAGACTGTGGTTTTACCAAGAAGTCTGTTAACAACCTTGTGTCTTAAGTATTCTTCTACTTGTTTTTGTTTAAGAGGGGAAGGTTGTTTGCAAATCTTCCACTTCATTTGTTTTGATGTCTCTTTGCAGTTGTTAAAATAACTTTTTTTTGTTTTTTATAATATAAGGCAGTATCCACCTCGAGAGTGAAACCTCCAGGTATTGTCTTGAAAACAATGAAAAGCAGGGAGCAGTGCATGAAACATCCATGCAGTGGATCAAAAATCTTTATGAAAAATCGACTCCAATGGGAAAAGTTAGCATGAGTCAGTGTTACTCATTGTACGTAAGGGTTGCAGAATCAGGGTGGAAATGGGGATTGCAACCGTCTTCTTACTGTGACAGCTTCTAACAAGCTTCTAGTATTAAAATCAGGGTGTAACTCATACTTCCATGAAAGGACAATGCTCTTTAGTCTGTCTCATCCAATTCTGTTACACCAGTGGGCTCTAGCTAGAAAGTTGTCTGTGGAACTGCAGTTAGTGATTTTGGCTGAAAAGGATTAATTGACCCTGGTTTAGATATGTGAATGGCAATAGCAGAGAAGGGCTTGCATGCAGCTGCTTGAAACAGCACCAGAAATCCCAGGTAAGACAGAAAGAAATGGCCTCTGTGAAAGTTAATGTTCTCCAGGCTCATAAAACTCAGTGCAGGCTTAGGGGCATTCCATGGCTTTGGGTTGAGTCACCCAAGTCTCATGGTCTGGACGAGATTAATGATGATGACAATGCAGACATACTTTCTGCCTTTTTAAAGAGCTATTATGAAACAATTTTGTCTTTCAGCTGTAGCAAGTCATGTGGATATCAGGAAAAGATCATGGCCTGTCAGCTCCCAAAGCCCGCCAGCTATAAGTGGGGGCAGAAGGGAAGGTTTGGGTACTGTTTGTGATTCCACTGTGAGTCCACTCTGAATCAGCTCCTTTGAAACTTCAAAAAGGTTGAAGGGTTAAGTAACAGTTTGGCACACAGTATGATTTTTGCATTGCCTTGTCTCTTGAAACAAAGAAAAAAAGCCATCTTTTGCATAACTGTGTTAAAGCCAGCTAAGTAACATCAACATAAAATAAATGTATTTGACCTTCCTGCGCTATGGGAAAAGGTGGAATATGTGTTCAGATTTGGATTTAGCAATCATGTTTCTTTCTTAACTCAAAATTAATCTATAAGCCTCAGCATGGAAAAAATAATTTAAGGTGTTAATTCAGTTTAGACCCTGTCTTTTATTTTCTGTAAGTTTTGTATTGATACAACTAGAAATATTTTCATCAATTCAATTAATAGTCCCCATTGTCTGGATGTTAAAATATGAGATGACAAAGTAAAAAATCTGGGTTGCCAGGTCCAGGCAGTCCATTCTACATCTGTATGTTGCTGGTTTTAAAACATGGTATTTGCTGTCTTCACAGAGGAGATGCTGGGTTCATGCAATTTACTTAGACTATACAATTTCATGTGAGTTTTAGGTACTGCTGTAGTCCTTTTTCCACACTCTCTGCTTCATGACCAGAGTATCTGTACTACAGCGATGTTATAAACATTTTTAATAGTAGGTGTAGAAGATATCATTAAGATAAAAACAAACCATGCTGTCTCAACATTACTTTAGGGCAAAGTGCCAACTAATTGGATGGCCTCAAAACTAGTTTTGGGAACTGAATTGCCACATTTTTGCCCAGAGTTTCCTGGACATTCATGTGATCTCCCACACTGCACGAGCGAGGCTTCTTGGGAGCTTTGACCCTTCTGTGTGCGTGTGCAGTGCAGTTGGTCAGCACATGTGCTGTAAGCCTGGTACTTCCCACAAGTGTCCTGCTGTACAGTACATAATGCTGTAGAGACAGGCTGAGCATTTCCATGGAAAACGTACATGCATTGTAAATGTAGCCCACAAGTAGTTCCATTAAGCCTATTTGTCTAAATAAGCCTATTTATTTTCAAGAGTTGGAGTTTAAGGGATTTGCTGCCTAGTAAGTGGGATTTTAACTACAGCTGGATCTCTGAGTGGTAGTGGAGCATATATTGTAGTGTTTTAAAGTGATGAATGGGCTGAGGTTTGATGACAGCTTAATCGAATTCACTCTAACCAAAAGTGAACTACATTTAATATTTCAATGAATCCAGATTGAGCTGCAAAATTCAAATGCAACCAAAGCAAACTGATGTGGTATCTGCTTTTATCACAAAAGTTCTTCAGAAATCAGCCTAAAGATATTGGAAGAGATGTTGATGTTCCAAACAAATCTAGTTCCAAAATCACTGAGCTTGTTACTTTTAAGTAATCAAATAGATCTTTGTGATCTGATCCCCAAATTTAATATTAATTCTTGGGCTTCACAGGGTATGTTTAATTATTAACAAATTTAGGCCTTCCTTCTTCTACAAGAGAGAATCAAGAAGGGAAAACTAAAGAGAAAGTTTTTTCCGTCTAGGTCATTTATGTTTTATACAGCTACTGACCGGACAACTTCCCAAATGATGTCAGGCTTTGAATATGGAACATTTGGAGCCAAAGTAGAAGCCACTTGTGGCAGCTGTAAGAGTAGCTCCATCCTATACCAGTAGCCATGGGCCACATCCTTCTGCGCAGAGTAGCTATTTGTTGTGTTGTTGTGA
Organism: Falco naumanni; assembly: GCF_017639655.2. Lineage (NCBI taxonomy): Eukaryota > Metazoa > Chordata > Aves > Falconiformes > Falconidae > Falco > Falco naumanni. Next base: position 48,940,805 of record NC_054060.1, on the reverse strand, counting down.
AAACTTCTATTTTGATCTGCAACTTGAACATCTGTTGTTGACAGTATTTGTGACACCATGTACACGTGGCGATGGCTTTTGAGTATGTGGTGCTGTTCAGGGAGGGGTGTGGCTGCAGAAGGTCTCTAGTCCATCAGCTAGCCCCAGGACCAGTGCTGTGCCCATATGTGCCAGGCACTTGTGGAAGTACTGTGACTATTTCAGAATCATGTGTAGGAACTTGTTGAGACTATCATTCTGTGTTAGTCCAGTAGCTTCTCCTCAGACTGTGCAACTCAGCCCTGTTGCAAGACGTTAAGTCCTCCAGGAAAGAAAAATGCATTTGTTAGTGTCCTTTTCCACATAGGTTCCTCATTCTTGCGTTCAAAACCTCTCATGACATGGCTATTATCAGAGAAATTTTAGTAGAATTCTTTCCCTGGAAGGAAACAGATGTGTCAAAATAAAGGCATTTTGAGAAAATGTGTTAGTCTTGTACAAATTTTACGAAACTAAATATTATGTCCTCTTGGTATTTTGTATAACATATGATAATAAAAACATTAAGAACTGTAATCATCAACACTGTTAAACAGCTATGCAGTGTATATCAGTTTTGTCTACATTAAATGTTTTTGTCAGCCTAAATAATTGGGGATGGGTGTATGTGTATGTAGGTGGGAGAAGAGGTATTTTTTGCGTTCTTTTTGTGGAAAGGCAATCCGTGTAACCATAATGATTAATTCTGTTGCCTACAGTAAAAGTATTTAAGATTGGAAGCAAGCTTTTGAGCAACTTCAGACAAGCAGTCATCAATACTATTGGACTCTTACCTATGCTGCCACTAATGGCTGTCTTCTTATACACCATACAGTCTGGATGTTATCTGGTATTTTATCTCCTTGATTGTTTCCTGTTACCTGTGGAAAGGAACATTCCTTCCAATTTACATAGAGTAGATATGCTGTAGATCAAACAAACTCAGTTTCCCAATGAACAAAAGCAACTGAAGGAAGAGTGCATGCCTTAATTACTATAATTTGCTTTCACATCTGTGCCATAGAAGAAAATAGACCATCAAGCAAAAATGACATTAGGGAAGTTGCTTGTTATTCACAACAGAATGTGTCAATGCAAACATGAATGAATTGCATTTCTGGTCTTCTAGGAAAACAGTCATTATATGGCATCATTTATTTCAAATAGATGGTATGGACACCCACTTTTGATATTTGGAGAAAACTGGTCTATTTTTGCCTTTCTTGCACATGGAACTGCGATTAAAATTAAGATAAAAATGAGTCATGCTCCTCTGGTCACTGGGTGTATTAGGCGACTCCAATTAAATGTGCTTTGTAGTTGTCATTCTAGTCTGGAGTTGCAACCACTTTTTTCTCTTGAGGGAAAGGTGGGGCAGGAGCAAAGTTAATTCACACTGCTTTGAAGCATCCTGATCCTTCTCCGTTTTCTCCGCACACATTATTATTCTTATTTGTATTAGTATTATTATTAACTCTTTCTTAGCTGTTGCTGTTAAAAAAAAGATGTTAAATGTTTATTTTTCCTTTCATTTTACTCAGTCAGACTTCCCTTGGACTATACTGTTTCCCCACTGTACCTGTTGCATTGTGTAGGCAGTATCTTTCCAACATAAAGACGAATGGAGTGTGATGTCCTCTGAGCCTCTAGCCCTTATGCCTTTCACCCGGTGTCTGTAGTGAATTGTATGCAGCGCGCCCCTCCCGTAGGCTTTGCACGTACTGCTTGTTCAGGGTTCCTGAGCTGAAGGCCAGAAAACAAATTGCACAACATAACTATGGGACCTAATTTTTTTTATCATCTTATTATTTTTACCCTGATACTGCTTGCCATTGGAAGTTACTTCCATGTGCAAACCTTTGAAGTATTATTGAATTAAAATCTGTCTAAGACATCCTTTAACATTAAGTAGGCTTACTGCAGCACATATTGAAACTCTGGCATGGCTGGCAGCAAGGTGTTTGTGTGTGTGTCAACTCAGCCAGAGGAAGCCTTTCAAAATGGAGGGAAATATTGGCAAGATGCATGAGCAGGGAGCAAGAAGTTCACTCGTGAATTCTTAGATAATGTGTATTTGACGCTTTTCTATCTGTCCCAGCAGGCTGAATAAGAAGAGCTTAAAGATTATCTTTCAGGGTGTATTTAACAGTATAATGTTGTTCTGGCCAGAATATCTGTGCAGCTCACTTAGTTTTTGTCTCAGGTAGATCGTGCAACATCAAACCAATGCAAGCTTTCTGCTTTTATCTAGTCAGTAACAGGCACACATTGCTTGAACTAGGTCTGAAACTGGGGATTGACATATGTTCATAAAACATGATTCACTGTGAAGGGATCACAACGAAATAATTAAGGAACCTCATGATCATAAAGGTTTTTATTATACACCATTTCATCTTTAAAAAATTATGTTATGAATGAAATATTTTATTTTCAAATACATTTGAATATTCAGTTAGCTTTGCAGCAATGTGGCTTCCGAGACTTTCAGAATGTATTTACATCTTCTGTATGTTATTGTTAATGGAATTTTGCAAGAGCTAGGTACCTCACAAAAACATGCTGTATTGCTATTTTTGCAAAGCAAATCTGAAGATCTGGCTTGTGTCTCAGCCCAAAGAAGGGAAGTAGTAAGAAGGTGATTGAAAATGTTAGTGCTGTTTCTGAGCAGATCGGTGGCTGCTACTTGTTGCTGGTTCACATTGAAGCACTATAATTGAAAATAAATAATTTCTGTGTCTTTGGCGAAGCATTAAATCCAACAATTTGTAAATACTTTTTTTTTCTTTTCTTTTGATAACAGAATTCAATGTAAGTTGCAGATATGGAGGAGTTTTTCATGTTGAGAAAAATGGTCGCTACAGTCTCTCACAACCTGAAGCAGTTGAACTCTGCAGAGCTCTCAACAGTACGTTGGCAACACTAGAGCAGTTGAAGAAAGCTCATGAACTTGGATTTGAAACTTGCAGGTAAAGAAATCCTTGAAAAAGTAATATATCATGATAAGTCCATGCATCCATGCTATAGTGTAATACTTAAAGTTGATTTCATATAGCTGTTAATTACATGGCTATATCAGCCCTCACATAAGTTATATTCTGTGATGAACAAAATGTTTTTGTGCATGTATGCTCTGGGTCCAGTAATAAATAAATCCTTGACTGCCTATACTTTTTAGCAATTATCTTTAAGAAATCATAGCTTCTTACAGATAAAATCTAAACATAACAAAAGATTGACAGTATAATGAACTAATTAGGAAGATGTTCAGATCATACTGTATCACTGACTAATTGGTAAGGTAAGTATGTGACAAGTATTTATGATTTTTAATGACCTGATGTAAGGTCAAAGACTGAAGATGTTATAGACAGTATAGGGAACTCTGTCTTGTCAAGACACAGTAAAAAGCAGCAAGTGGTACTGTGTGGATGATATCTTAATATCCCAGTGAAAAAATGGCCAGAGTATTAAGCATTGTTATAATCTGTGAATGGAAAAGTTTCAGAAGACAGCCATAAAAATTACCACAAAACCCAAAACCATGTTGTCAAGTGACTTAATTACCCTCTGCAATTAATAATGTGTAGGGCAACAAATACAGATAACACGAAGCCTTCAGTTTAGCAAAAAATAACTTAAACTACAAGACTGGAAGTTACTCACAAAAGATTTTGGATTAAAAAAAAAAAGGAGTACCAATATGTACTAACAAAGTATGTAAGGATAATGATTATTGGCTGAAACAACTTGCAAGACTTCTAGTATATTCTTTGTCACACCAGAATTGATAGTTTTCAGGATGAAATATTTTCCCCAACAATACATTCTGTTCAAACAGTAATCAAGTTGTGACGGTCCTATGGTCTGTAAATACATCAGACAACGTGATCCTGCAATCTTGCTTTACAAAATATGTTATACATTTTTTATGCAACTCATCTTAAACATTCATATGCAGAAAAGAGATTAAACTCAGGAGCTGTAAATCTGAAGTTTTTGATCAACATAGATTCATGTTGGTAAACCATTATAAAGTTGAAATAACTTTCAGTAGATTTTCAACTTTATTATAATCTAAACCAAACAACAAATACAGAGAAATGGAGTTTATCTATTAACTGATTGGAGTAGAAAAATTCAGTGGACATTTCTCCAGAAATTTAAGACTTTCATTCTGATATCATGAGAAATCGTACCACCATCAATACTGCTTGAAACTTTCCTGTGAATTATTTCATTTCAATTTAGTCAGTAGTGCTTTACTTTTTTATCACCTAATGCATGAATGTTCTTTCCCACTGGTTTTCAAGCCTATGAGAATTGAATAAAGCTCCTTTCAAATTAATAGTATCCATATAAAGTAATTTGTAATCATGGAAAAATACACATGCAATGCCTTGAAAACATTCTTATACATATAAATGTCATACACTGCTGTTGATGACAGCACATGACACATCCATTTTTACAAGCATTGTGCCATGCAGCGTGGTGAAAGTGGTGGACAATAGTGCCAGGGAACAATGGATGGAAAATTCTTACAAGGTTCTTCTGTGAGAAGTAAGAATGTTTTTTAAATTGGTACCACATAAAGACTAGAAACAATTCTTTACTCCGAGGGAAAAGTCCTGCATAACACAGTAGGCATGTTCTTTCTCTGGCATTAGCATATGACCATACTTAGCATTCTGAATTGTCCAGCACCACACAATATGTAGAGACTAAGGATCAAATACTAACTGAAGACCTAGGGGCAGAGATTTCTCATGCTAGCAATTATGAATATTCTGCAATGTGAAAAGTCTTCTCTGAAGTTAAAATATAAAGGTAGTTGAAAGAAGGAGTAGAGGGAATTTTTTTTTTTGCATTAGGGAGCTGTACTTTTTCATTAATGTTACAATTCTCCATAATTTACTGTTTAGAGAGGGACAGATTTGGACATGTAAGTCATGTAGATAGGTTTCCTTTCTCCGTTCCTTCTGGTCAGTCCTCCCACCCTCTTACTTTCATTTGTTGATCTTGTGCTAGAAGTCCTTGTCAGTAAGGCTAGGCTCTTATCAAGCTTTAGTAGGAGAGAAAAAATGTACTGCATATAATCATCAAAATACATGAGAATGGTGGGTGACTAGGATGAATCAACAGACCATAACACAAGTAGGTGATTAATGGATTATAAAGTGTCAATGTTAAAGGCTTAGTTGGAAGTGTGAGTAAAGCAGTTTATAATTCCACTCACAAGACTGTTTCAGAATTGCAAGTATCTGCATGTTAGACATGTAACTGGAATAGGGCTCACAAATAAAAAACTGCAAAGCTATGAAATTTATTCATCCCTGAGAAATTGTACTTCTCAAGAAGTAAACCAAAAACCAAACCAAACCCCAGTTCTCGTTAACATTGTATTACACCTCCTAGCTAAATATACTGGAATGAATTAAGTGTTACAGGATTGCAAAATAGTAATAATGCATTGTGCATTATGGAGCTTTGTTAGCCACAGTCATCCCTGAAATATATGAGCTCTGTACATAACAGCCATTTTTCAACTGAAAAATACAGAAAGAATTTGTGGATGAATGAGTGTTGTATCTGAATATTTTACCAAGCTGTCAGCTTTTGCACAGAGGGATGTGTCCTACAGTCATTCTCTAAATTTGCTCGGGTACTACAAATTGAGCCCCCAGCATTTCAGTGTGAAATGTCACTGAGCAGAATGTTATGCTCAAAGAAATGAAAATGTGACTCCCTGAAGAAAAAAGAGGCCAGTCTTTAGTGTCACAGCCTCACACTGCCTCCCAGTCCCTCTCCTTTGTTGCCTTGCTTTGGAACCAATTGTCTTAGATAACAAGATACTCAATTGAAATGGGTTTAGCTCTAGAAATTACATGCAGAGTGGTGTTGAGTGACTGGAGACCGATGTAGCTACCATGTGAGAAAGGAACATCCTTCATATAAAAAAAAAAAGTATGCAAAACACATGCATTTTTAAAAAATAATGTAAGTTGAAAATAATGGCCTCTTCATAGCTTCTTCATGTTTGGATATCTGGAACATTTCTATCACCTGCTATAATATTTAATATGGTATATTTTCCTCTGTTCTTCACAGGTATGGTTTTGTAGTGGGGAATATTGTTATCCCACGAATCAATCCCTATCACCTTTGTGCAGCAAATCATACTGGCATTTACAAACTTTCAGCAAACACAACTGGTCGGTATGATGCATACTGTTACAATGCAACAGGTACGTATATGCTTTTATGAAGTATTTTAGATATAGATTAACAATAACATATGTAATCTTTTTAAGGTACTAGAATAAGGACTTCTGTATTAAATATCATCATTTTTTCAGCTGAGAAGTAATATATTTTGTCAGCCTCTAGAAGTGTATCTGTAATGCCAGCAATGACTTTGACCCATTTTGTCATTAGTGTGTTTTGAACTAAACCACTTTCTCCCCTTGGGACTAGCTTAGTAGCTTCAGAACAGCTTGTTACAACGGCTTAGTGCAGTGAACCACTGCAGCAGTGAATCTAAAGGGCACCAACTGTTTTAGGCTATGGTGTTCAGCTTGTTTGTTCATACACATACGTGCTTCTATAGCAAACAACAGTTATTTGTGTTAAGGCATACTAGGAGTGGCTGCCCCCTGCAGCAGCCCTACAGCCTGGGTTGGCCACCTGGCCCAGGCCCATGGACGTGGCTTCTGCTCTGCTGCTTGCAGGTTCATCCAGTATTTGCTCTCAAGCAAGTTGCCATTTACACATTAGGCAGCTGGATAGCCATGCGGGTCAGAAGCAGACTGTTTTTGTCCAAGGTTTTGAACTTTGTAGTAGTTGGAAATATTTTGCTAGATTACTAAGAAAATGTAGATAATCTTGTGACAGATGCTGGACATAGTATTTGAAGATAAAATCTGGACTAATGTAAATGTCTTAAATTTTGGTAGTTTATTACTTTCACAGTGGAAACAGAAAGATCTTACAGAAAGATGCAATCGAAATTCATTGATGATTTGAATGGCAGTGACATTTTTATATTTTGTTCTTCATGGTCATATCATTAAAAATCCTCTTTGCATTAGCATAGTATCAGGTGAGCTGCCATCCTCTGTCACCCATGGATGACTCTTCTGCTACAACGATGCCCATCCCCACCAGAGCTTTAGAACACCCCCTGAGTTGCATTCCCTTCTGGAGCTATAGGCAGACTCACACACTGGCCCCCGAGCATGGCACTGCAGCCTGCTCCCCAGTGTTCCCCAGTGCTCCCCAGACCAAGCACACTCTGCCTGTGCAGAGCCTGCAAAGGAGGGAATGGGGTGCCTCCAGCTAAAGAGGATTAGAGCTGCCACTGCTCCCACAGCAGGGCTCTATGCATTGCAACTGGGCCATAGGGCTATTCTAACTGATGTTAACTGCAGCCATTTTCTGGAATGGTTATGGGAATGGACAATCTCATCGTTATCTGGCAGAACATTCTTGAAGTGCCCTACCTGGGAAGGAGCGAAAAAGGAACATAGGTAGATCAGTGAATAACATTTGATTTGGAAACTGGTTTTCAATTGTCCACTTCTGAAGCTGACATTTTGTGATTGTGTACAATTAATATGGGTATACACGTGACTTTGTTCTCAATTTTCTCAAATTAATATTTACTACTTTTCTTCTTTTACAGAAACAAGAGACAAAGCATGTGAGCCAGTTGAAAGACTAGATACTTCTTTCCTCAATAATCAGGGTGAAATAGGTATTGTATTGATTATATTGTTTCAACTGCCACTTGTTTCATTTTTAGGATCTGGTTATCTTTCTTTATGTAAAAAATTGCTAATATTAAATATTAAGCAAAACATGATAAGAAGAAATCAAGGGATGTTCAACAAAAATTAAAGCAATTAGTCACTTGTCTTCCCCTAAATGCTATGGAGATTGGCTCATCTTAAGGTGTTACCAAACATCTTTTATATAGGTATTTGACATTTTTTAGCACTTCAGAGCTGCTAATGTTTCTTTGACATATAGAACTCGCTTAAGGCAGCAACCCTTGTACATCTCATTTGAGCTGCTGGCTAGAAAAGCAGCTGGAAGTGGAAGAAAAATCATAATGAACTATTTTTCGAATTCTAAAATTCTGATTGACTTTACAGAGGCCAAGATTTTATATTCAAAATCAAAATGTCTGATCAGAATATCAAAATATTTGATGCAGAGTAGGCCCTGTATGTTTGACAAATATATAGACTAGCATATATATATTAGATACAGTTTAGTGATGTATGATCTAGACAGATTAGATAGGACGGCAAAAATAGATGGACTGATATTAATCCACAGCTGTTTCTCTTTATTTTTTTGTTATAGGACATAAACTGTATAGCATTACTGATATATAGCTATATAGCTCCTTGATAGTATCAACTGCTTAATCTCCTCTTTCCAACAGTCATTGACAACGCAGATGGCTCACGTTATAATGCAGATGGCACGCGCCATAGTGGAGAGTCCTCAACGTCAGGTGCTGATGATGAAAATATAGGTAGTGGATCAACACATGACACAACTCCCATGGATACCTCCATCAGGAGATCCAGCCCTTCTTATTATGGAAGTGTTACTCCAGTCTCACAGCTGCCAGATCATTCTTCTGGAGCAGGGGAAAGAGAAATTCATAGAAAAGATTCTGGTAAGGGCAGTATGTTGCCACTATATCCCCTTTAAAATACCGGAAAAAAGGATTACATTACTAGTTAAAGGATGTCACGAGGGAATAAGAATCACTGTCTCTAATTTATATCCTGGAGAAGTAAAAGGAAAATGTGTGTCTTTGAAAGAAAACAGAAGCATTCTGAATTTGTAAGGATTTTTTTGATTGCATGGAAATACAAAGCAGACACACATCAGCATAGTTTCCTACATAAACCTTCCCAGAATGTTGAGAACAGACAGTTCTAAAAATTTGCTCTTGTTCTTATTAAAATTAAAATCAACATGGCCTGACAATGTGCGCTTGCAGCCCAGAAAGCCAACTGAATCCTGGGCTGTATCAAAAGCATGACCAGCAGGTCAAAGGAGGTAATTCTGCCCCTCTACTCTGCTCTCATGAGACCCCACCTATAGTACCCAGGTGCCCCCAACCAAAAAAAGGACATGGACCTGTTAGGGCGAGTCCAGAGGAGGGTCATGAGGGTGATCAGAGGCCTGGAGCACCTCCCCTATGAGGACAGGATGAGAGAGTTGGGTTGGTCAGCCTGGAGAAGAGAAAGCTCCTGGGAGACCTTCCAGTACCTAAAGGGGGCTTATAAGTGGCTTATAAGGAAGATGGGGACAGACTTTTCAGTAGGGCCTGTAGTGACTGGACAAGAAGTAATGGTTTTAAACTAAAAGAGGGTATATTTAGTTTAGATATTAGGAAGAAATTCTTTACTGTGAGGGTGGCTAGACACTGGCACAGGCTGCCCAGAGCAGCTGTGGATGCCCCATCCCTGGAAGTGTTCAAGGCCAGGCTGGACGGGGCTGTGAACAACCTGGTCTGGTGGCAGGTGTCCCTGCCCATGGCAGGGGGGTGGAACTAGATGGTCTTTAAGGTCCCTTCCAAACCAAATCTTTCTATGATTCTATGAAAATATTTATTCGTTAAAGGTTCAAAAACATATCTAGCAGTGAATACAGAGAGGTTAGTGAAGCAGAGGGTATGGGTATATAGAGATACGGGTAACATATTATCTGCTCTCTAAAAGGATGAATTGATGATAATAAGAACATGAATGAGTTACAGTACAAGTGATTTCTCTTTCTACACATACAAGGGCTTTTTTAGGACATCTTACTACAGCATATTACAGAATGCACAGAGATACAAAACATTCAAATTAAAATGTTATTAATATCTTCTTCCTTTAGATGATAAAGCTAAGTTCTACTTTTATGAAGCCCTACCAAATACAAATGCCATACTCCTTTCTAGAGCATTCTGCAGGGTGGCAAAGTAGCGAATCAGAGTACCTTGCCGGTATCTTGCTTTCTTGTGAAAGTGGCATGTATTTTATTTCATCTTTTATGTTGCTTGTGTGGCTGAAATTATCAGAGGTCTGAATATAATAAATTGTATAAATACAGTTCGTTCTCTAAGTACAGTGAAGTTTACTTTGTGACCTCTGACTCAAGTTTTTTATCAGATCACCAATAACTTGCCACTGCAGGTTACTAGCAGTTTACATAATTATCCTCAATAAATACTGAAATGAAGAAAAAAATAATTGAGCAGAAGCATTAGGATTCCAAAATGACTTCTCACTGGTAGTATACTCATGACATGTTATGCTTGTTTTTCCACATAGTTAGCATGATGAAAGGTAAATCCTAACATTCTTTTCCTAAGGAACTGGGATCAGAGCCATTTCCCAAGGTGTATGCCATGTGCTTTAATTGTTTACCATGACAACTCTTTATCAACTCTGCTTACATGCAGAGTTTAGATTTTTGGACTAAATGTCAGGATATATTTCAGTAAAGAGGGGAATACAAATAACTTCACTCATTGCTCTAGAATCCCTGTCCAGATAGTGTACAGGTACGGTTAGAGATTGTATCACATGAACGGATCATCACCAGAATGTTCATTGTCACTGTAATACATACTCCTCATGAAATAATCAGTTTTGGTGATATCCTTACTATGTTAGTAAAGTAAGGCTATTAAGGTTGAATTTATGAAGAACCTAGTCTGTATCTTTCTTCTCTCTTGGACCAATAAATGAAGGCATGAAGCCTGTAGCATAGAGTAGTTGAAGTAGTTGTGAGTACTGGGTTACAACTCAGCTAATGAAATAGTAATGATTCATCCATCACCATACAGATGATGAAGTTTCTCCTGTATCACCTGACATCTCTTTGGTGACAGCAGCTGATGATGTCCCTGAAAAAGATGGTGGACAATATCCTGCAAGTACTAGTAAGATTTATGCATTATAATAACTACTTGAAATATAGATCACATTAAAACTGCTTTCTTCTTCCAGCAGGAGATTCTGGTAAGTGGTGAAGTATACATCACCTCCAATTTTGGAAAGACATTGAAAGACAGTACTTTCCAGACTGGTTAAGTCAGAAATAAACTTGACTCTCTGGGACAAGGGGAGCAACAACATTTACTATTTATTTACTTCAATGCTTATACTTGAGTTCAGAAAGCCCGTTCTGTGTTTCCTACTGCTGTTTTATCATGCCTATTTACTCTATGAGGCACCACAAATTAGCACAACTTTTCAATTATCACTTGAAGTCAATTTATTTCTGAGGTAGAAAAGGACATTTTTGTCAATTTGTGATGGAAGTGTCTGTGATTCTAATGTATTTATGTTTGTGAATGTGGGTAATCCACATCAAAACCATGACCTCACTCACCAAAGTGGTGCTTTAAGTGTCAGTTGCAAGTGCCAAGCTACTTGTACACTGCAAAAACTAATTTTGACTTTGTTGATGGCAATATGCATAAGAATAACCTGGGGCCTCCACAGGCTTTGAGGGCTCAAAAGAGCAATAGCCATTTTCTCTGCTTTGTCCTTAAATAACTGTAATGAGTGGGAAAACCTGCTTGTGATGTTTTTATCAAATATGCAGTGCACGACAGCTACAGCAAATAAAATACTTTTAAAGTCATCTTACACATTTTAATGTGTAACTGTACATATATTCACTCTGCTTCTTAAGTTTAGAGTGATAATGATATTTGCTCCAGAAAATAAAGTGAACTTAAAACGAGAACATTTTAATTGTACAGAGTACATCACTAGAGATATGATATAGTAAAGACTGAACTGGTAGAAATGAAAGTTTCTTCCTGCTGACTCCTTTTTTCCCCACCATGGAAGCCCTCAATGGTGAGGAATTTGCTTAATTGTTTGTTGATTGCTGATAGTTTTGCTACAAAATGTGGCCTGTAAGGGCAGGGTGGCAGGAACAGGGGGGCATGGAATGAATCCCACTGATAACAGTGGGGGGGGGGGTTCTGCTTGACTCTGGTGGTGATATTTCCTTCTTATTTATTTGCTTTTGTACACATGTGTTGCTGAATTCTTCCTTGTACAGATGTTTCTGTACCCTTTGCAAAAACCTGTGCATTGCTTCTAGACAGGAAATCCTTCGGTTTTCCTTTTACTCCTTGATTATCAAATGTATCAATCCTAAATATGTATGTCCATTTCTGTTGCTAACAGTTCTCTCTCATGGGCATGACTATTTTACAGAGGGAAAACTAGAGGTATTTAAGTATTTTAAAGATCAAAATAACTATAGAGCTATGTAATAAAAAATGTCAATACTGATAGATATGTATCACACAACTGATAGCATTGGCATGATTGCTTATTGGTTTAGAATTGATAGAGTGATTCTCTGGGGAAAAAAAAGACTATGAAGGTACTGCACCTGGGCTTTTCTGATAGCTTCAGCTATTACTCAGAAACATCACTTTAAAGCCAGACAGACCCATTTCATTTAATTTTACTGCATTACAAACAAATCAGGAATTTAGCACTCCTTTCAGAAGAATAAGCTATGCATCTCTGTGAGAAGTCATCAAATATTCAGTAGCATAGGAGAAAGTTACACAGAGAACAACCGAAAAAGACAATAAAGCCATACCCCAATGTCTGCTATTCACATTGCGCGGCAGTTCAAGCTCATTGGAATATCCTAGCCACAATTTAATTTCCCAGTGAAAAATCCCACAGGCAGGAAAGTAGAAAATTAAGAAATGAGTAATGAAAACTATTTGGCATATATCTTCACATAGGTGGCTAAAGATACATCCATCTAATTCTACAGTGTGTGAAAGTCTCAAACAAAACCAGTAGCTTTCCACCTATTCCACACACTATTTGTAAACTAAAAGTTTGGTGAAAAGGTGTCTAGCTTGATCAAAACATTTCTTTGGTATGGGCTTGAAGTGAACAACTGCCACAAATCCTTGTTCTTCAGATGATCCCCTTTCATTATTCCCTTGGTTTTGGACATTGTTGATGATGTTCTCCATCAAGTTTATGGTCCAGATTAATACAGTGCTAGCTCTTTGCCATTGACGTTTTCTCCTGTCTGAAACAACTTTTTCATTTTGTTACTAACAAGTTATAGTTCGTCTGTAGATGTGCCATGGATCAGATGTCATAAAATTCTGTTGCTGATCAATGAAATACTTCCCTAAGTTATCAGAGCGAATTACTGAAAAGTGACTGCGACTGCTTTCTTTCATCCATATAAAATAGATATTTTAATGCTCTGGTGGAATTTCCTTTTATTTTGTTTGGGGCATTCCATGCAAAAAAATCTCATCAATTAAAAAAGTCTTTTGTCCATACTTTAGCTGATATGACAGGAAAGCATCTGCATTGATATTTTTTATGTGGAGGGAAGCCATGAATATACTCATCACTTAAAAAATGAGCTCCTAAGGCTTGCCGTGGAAAGCAGGTGGAGCTGAGAATTTTGCTGTGATTACAGCAAGTCAGATGGCAATTACTTAGTTACTCAGTTATTTTCTTGTTAATTGATTTTTTTTGGCATTATCATTTTGTTTACAGTTCCATCCTAAAGCTCCAAATCTGAGGCTACCTGGCTTTTGATGATCTGTTGCTCAGAGATCAGATTTTGAACATCCAGGTTTCCCATTTTCTGACACAAATGTCAGAATAGTACTAATAATACTATTTTTAGGGAGCAACTAGTGACTGTGAGAAGAGACAGTATTTATTTAGTCAAGGACAGCTTTTCAGGAAGGCAAAATGTGTTAGGTTTTGCTTCCAAAATAGCTAAACCTTTTGCTTCCAAAATAGCTAAACCTTTTGCTTCCAAAATAGCTAAACCTTGACAAAGTGCATTTCCGAGTTGAAGTCTATACACTTTGTACACTTTGGAGTTTACAGATAAGCAAAACGTAACTACTGCAGGCTGAATAACATCAGTTCATCCTGTTTGATTATTGGAAATTTGATTCCTAGGCCTTGTATTTTCCAGTGCTTTCATATATTGCACAAAAATTGATCAAAACTGGTGTCTTTGATATTAGTCTTCAAGGTATATTTCTAACTGAATTTTAAAAGATTTTTTTCTGAATGAAAAAAAGTACATGATATCTTTTCTTCATCTTCAAGATATAGAAGTGAGATGGTCTAAGTGCTGGTAAAAATATTCCTTGTGAGGAACTGGCAGAATAAAAATATTTCCAGAGAAACATGTAAATTATTTTGCTTTCTTTTGGTGAATATGTGTATGATTTGAAGTGCAGCTCTTCTTGCAAACTTTGCTTCTCGTTTATTGATGGATTACTTAATAGAGAGAAAGGTTAAACCATTAAATGGCTTGCTTGAGGGATTTCAGTTTCTGTGGTGTGCACGCTTCTATTAGCTTTGAATGCTTTTTGGCAAAATACTGGGGCATATTGCACATAAAATACCTATTTTGATCTGCCTGAAAATGCTATGCTGAATTCATTGACTTCAGTGGACTTTCAGAGCTGGTACCGCAATCTTATACTTTAGTAGAATGTTTCAAACTTCACTTACACTAAAAACATTGGATCTTGTTGCTGTTGAGGAATGTAATGAAACCACAGGTTCATACATTCGCCTTGCACTCACATCCATCTCAGTGGCTTGAGCATGCTCAGGGTGCCGGTGCTAGTGGACTTGACTTTGCTGGAGGAAAAGTGCTTCTCAAGAAATAATAACAAGATCTTGGTTGAATGAACCATGTCCTGACAGCTCCAGGACCTCATCGTGAAAACCTGGAGAAAGCCACCACCCAAGCTCAGTGGGATCTGATCTCAAACCACTGGTGGTGGTTAAACCCTGCAGAGAAGACGCAAGAACCCACGCAAGCAAACAAGGGTAAAGGATGTAATGCTAAGGGGGCTCTTTGGTTAGGGGCGGAATAACCAGGGCACCGGGGCAGCAATCTTCAGAAGCATTGAGTGGAGGGGGGTTGAATGTGTGGTGTATGTCACTGCTTTTCGTTACCATGTGTTAGAAGCGAGAAAAGCAAAGTATTGGGCTACCTCTCACTGACTAATTTTAGTAGCGATAGAGCAGCTGTCCACATGGCTCATGTACTGCAGAGATATTCCGTGTTTCTGAAAGTGATGAGTATGTGAGTCATTTTATAAAGGACATACTTGGGCTTTTCTTTTTTTCCTGTTGGAGGCAATTTAGAAGTAGGCTATTCCAAGAGAAGGATTTGTGGGGGAGAGGAAGAAAATATTTTCAAGCCAGTACACTATGCTCACTCTGCTAGAAGAGGACGAAGCATGGTTAGTGCTGCAAGCGCGCACAGGGCACCGAAATGTAGCTAAGAGCCACACTGGGGCAGGTTCAGCAGGGCCATGGCAGAGTGGTGCATCCCTTGTGGGTGGAAGAACCAGGAGGAGATACAGACTATGGGAAGCACGGTGCTGTACACTCACCTCTGTGATTCTAAGGCTGCATGTAGGGGAGACAGGAAAGCATAACTGCGGTCAGCAGAAGACTTGTGGTTTAGGGATTCATGGCAGATTTAACATCATCACAGCAGATGTGATCTCAAGTGGCAATGGTTCAGATGATGAAGACTCTTCAGAGGACATGATTTACCCAACAGTGTTTCCAGACTGGGACAGGAGTGTGACCAAGAACGAGTATGCTCCAAGTACTAGTAAGGAACTTCCTGTCTCTTTTGGTGGTTTCTTGCTTCTTTTTCCTGACCTACCTGATGTTCCTCCTCCTTTGCCACACATACACTGTGTGAAAATTGGATGCTCTCCTGTTCATCTCTTGTTTCAAGCACACCTCCTGTGCCACGGGAAATACTCATTTAGATTTCTGAGGCCCATATCCCTAGAAGCACGATCTTCCATGGCTTCTAGAATTGACACCTTGCCTCTATATCTTATTTGTGGGCTTCCCTCATGGCATGTTGTATCTCAAGGAATAATTCCTCTTTGGAAAGAGATTCCAGCCTCTACACATATGGCACAATTGTTTCCGTTTTCATGCCAATACTTATTTGTCTTGCTTCACACACTAGACCAAAAGGTTGTAGATTTATGTAATTTTTCTAAACAAAAATCTCTTTCCATCCTTAAATGCCTGTCAGAAATCTATGGAACATTACTATTTGAAATGCTATGTTTGAAGAAAATATGGTGCAGTGGTAATGTGACAGGAGTAAAGCTATGCCTCTCTCTCCATGCTATGCTGACACCTACCTGGAAAGTGTTTCTGGTGTGGATTTTGCTGACAGCATCAGGCCAAAGGGAGTGCATGTGTCTTTTGAGTGGAATGGCTGTAGTCCTGAGCCCAGGTCCTTGGCAGCATTGGCTTCATGGGGTTCTCAGTAGAAAAGAAGGCTAAACTAACGGGTGTGCTTATTTCTGGGTGTCCTTTTTACACATCATGAATACTTCTTTCTCCTTTTGTGTGTGATTTTACATCATCTTGGTGGATGTTCCTCATTCTGGAGTCTAAGGTTATCTGCTCTCTCCTGCTGGCAAAGCCTGTGAGGAACTCATTAACCTCGTTGAATGTGAAGGGCTAGTAAAGCTCCATAGGGCTTTTTGATGAATCTTCTCAAGGGACCATGCTCTTTCTAGGAACTGCCACTAGTGTTCGCATCTGGTTAAATGTTTGAGGAATGTAATGAAACCACAGGTTCATACATTCGCCTTGCACTCACATCCATCTCAGTGGCTTGAGCATGCTCAGGGTGCCGGTGCTAGTGGACTTGACTTTGCTGGAGGAAAAGTGCTTCTCAAGAAATAATAACAAGATCTTGGTTGAATGAACCATGTCCTGACAGCTCCAGGACCTCATCGTGAAAACCTGGAGAAAGCCACCACCCAAGCTCAGTGGGATCTGATCTCAAACCACTGGTGGTGGTTAAACCCTGCAGAGAAGACGCAAGAACCCACGCAAGCAAACAAGGGTAAAGGATGTAATGCTAAGGGGGCTCTTTGGTTAGGGGCGGAATAACCAGGGCACCGGGGCAGCAAGCTTCAGAAGCATTGAGTGGAGGGGGGTTGAATGTGTGGTGTATGTCACTGCTTTTTGTTACCATGTGTTAGAAGCGAGAAAAGCAAAGTATTGGGCTACCTCTCACTGACTAATTTTAGTAGCGATAGAGCAGCTGTCCACATGGCTCATGTACTGCAGAGATATTCCGTGTTTCTGAAAGTGATGAGTATGTGAGTCATTTTATAAAGGACATACTTGGGCTTTTCTTTTTTTCCTGTTGGAGGCAATTTAGAAGTAGGCTATTCCAAGAGAAGGATTTGTGGGGGAGAGGAAGAAAATATTTTCAAGCCAGTACACTATGCTCACTCTGCTAGAAGAGGACGAAGCATGGTTAGTGCTGCAAGCACGCACAGGGCACCGAAATGTAGCTAAGAGCCACACTGGGGCAGGTTCAGCAGGGCCATGGCAGAGTGGTGGCATCCCTTGTGGGTGGAAGAATCAGGAGGAGATACAGACTATGGGAAGCACGGTGCTGGCTTCATGGCAGATTTAACATCATCACAGCAGATGTTTTCTCAAGTGGCAATGGTTCAGATGATGAAGACTCTTCAGAGGACATGATTTACCCAACAGTGTTTCCAGACTGGGACAGGAGTGTGACCAAGAACGAGTATGCTCCAAGTACTAGTAAGGAACTTCCTGTCTCTTTTGGTGGTTTCTTGCTTCTTTTTCCTGACCTACCTGATGTTCCTCCTCCTTTGCCACACATACACTGTGTGAAAATTGGATGTTCTTCTCATCAACTGTTCCTTCAAAAATGACACTTCTGCAATTGGAGAAATCATATGAGGTCCATATCGATAGAATGAATATCTGTTTTATCATGTTTCATGCCTATTTTAATTCATGCATTCACTCATGATTTTCCGAGAAAGAAATGTTTACTTTTCTTTTTATTATTTTCTTTTTTGTGAAACCAGTATTAAAATAATTCCAATTCATGTTATTTATAATCTACATTTATACTATAGTAGACTTCCTGTCTGTGGGATAAGATTTTCAGGCACAATTTGGGAGGCCAAACCCCAAATGCTTTTCTCATTAGGAAGTATCAACAAAACAATTTCATATTTGCTGCCTTCCACACTCTTCCTATGCACTCTTCTAACATCACCTCATTTTTTTTGTGACTCAGATGGTCAGGCACGATCCAATACTACAACTCAGATATTCTAATACATATCCTTTTTCCTGATATGAACAGTCCCACAGTAATCATCTGATAGCTCTTTTTTAACTTCAAAACCCACCCATACCTAAAATCATTTTGTCTGAAAACCTGAATACCACCACATGTGAGGATCAAAGGTGAATGCTGTGCATCACTGAAGCACGCAGTGTGCTGTGTGGCCTTATGACCAGGGAATGCCCCCAGCCCTGGGGTTTTTTTCAGTATAGATTTTGCCATTAATGACTATACTTTAACAATCTTATTTGTACAAAGATAATAATCAATTCCTTTTTTGCCCTTTCATTTATTTTAACTTGAGCACATCTTAATGCATCTTTTGTGCACTTCTTTACACAGTAGTGTTTATAATAATTGCTGTTTATCCGCATTTTTATTTTTCTGAAGACAGTGGACTTTTGGGTTTTTTTCAGTGGTGGTCTTCATTTTTAGAAGAAAATACAAAATAAATTAGTCACTTGCTTTGGGATTTTTTACTCTTTTGCCTAAGTTTTGGCTGTTTCTGGTGTTTATTTATCTTTGCATCTCCACATTGGTGACTTATTCCACACAGTGTATTGCATTCCAACTACCTTCAGTGGCCTAGCGGTGTCTGCATGCTCCATGGGTGAAAGTGTATACAGTTTCTGATCATAGACTCTTGTGGAAGTTATATTTTATCTTTTCAATTTTAATATAACTTTCTTTAGCAATATTGGCTTCCTGGTGCCTGTCAAGGTGCTTCAGTTTTTTGCTGTCTATAGCTTTTGAGCTCAGTGGTGGATATTCTAACATAAATCTGAATACATCTTGAGTACTTAGCAAGTATGCTTTACATGTATTCAGACATCTACCATATTCTTTAGTCCAGCATTATTTTTCAAACTTGCGTTTAAAGTCTTTAACAGCTGTAATGGTTTTGCACTATTTCTGCTATACGTTGTTCTTCTATTGCTTGTTTTCCTCATTCTTCTTGGGAAACTTTACATCTGTCCGATGCAAGGAAAAGATCAACTGGTTTTATGTAAAATGATTTGATAAGAGTAGAGAGACTACAGTTAAGCTATGCATGAATTTCCCTTTTCCATCACCTTTATGGCATACACTAACAGTAGAGTAATAGCAGTAGATGTAGAGCATGGTCAGTGTTGAATCCTCCATTGTCCTAACAGCTGTGGACTCGCAATACAAAACACCTCTGGAAATCTCCACACAAGATCATTGGAACTCTGCCTACACAGATGAAGAGGAGCAGTATCCTAGCTCTGCTGGCAGGGGTAAAGCATTTAAGCGTTTCAGATAATATTCAGATTTGTGATGTGATTCAGTGAAGTATAACACTGTTATGGTGCAGCTGGTTGTATTTCCCATACCATTAGCCCCAGTTCAGTACAGTGCCTTTATATTATTTGTACTAGAGCCCAGCCTCTTTATTCCTCTGTGAAAACAAGCATTTTCTACATCCTGTGGTAGTTCTTGCATTTATATGATTTGCCTTCAACAGATAGATACCTGTCTTTCTCGTTCTGAGATTGTTTTGAGCAGTGAAAGTTTATATAATGGGCATCAGAACAGGTGCCATAATCACCCAGAAATAATTTTTGTGATAACTTTCTTTTATTTCTGAGTATGGTTAGATCAGTTGTATTTATACATTAGTTAATTTTAACTTTTTTTTTTTAACAAGATAATCTATATCTATTAGGTTTAATTACAAAAATAAGGAATAATATTTGCATGAATACCCTCTTTATGAACATTTCATTGCCTGAATGTGAAGATGAATATTCCTCCAGTTTGGCTGCTTTTGGGAAATAGCATAGGTTTCTCTAGCTGGTGACTTAGTGCATATGTAGCAGGTCTAGTTCATTCTTTGCATGCTCTGCTTAAGGACCTTTGCTTTACCTTTAATATATTCACTCACGGAAACTTTTGATACCTAAGGCAAATATATTTCACAGTGAGCTCTAATGTTCATCTTAGTGTTATAGGTGTTCCTTTTTATTTCTGATGTATCTTTTCTAAGCCTTTTAATGTTAATTAGAAAATTTCTTATGGTGGTGGTACATCAGGTCATTTCTGGCTGCGTCTTCTGCTATGTAAACAACAGCAAATTAAAGAGTGAAGAATGAATTTATTTTACCAGTAAGAGCTTTAGTTATTTCTAAGTTTAAAACAAGTATGCTTTCAACTTTGAATATATGAACATAGTTATTTCATTCAACCAGGCCCAGAAGAAATGGCAATTGCCTTGGAATAAGCCTTGTAAATGTGTAATTGAGATATTGATTCAAAAGAGAAAGTTCTTCCTCTTTTTCACTTTCAAAACCCCAGATTACACAGACTCAACAGTTAAGTTAGTATTAATAAACATGAACTAGAGATCCAAGCTGTTGTTTCTAGGTGTTCCTCCCCTGCTTCTCCTATAGCTTTTCTCTGCCATTGGTCATTGGGATACTTTCCAGCACACTTAAACCTTCTTCTGATCGTGGTGACGTTTTTGTGTGATAGCGTTTCCAAAGGACTTTAGTTTTCTTTCATCTTTCATTTCACATCAAATGCAATGATGAAAAGAAAAAGCCAAAACACAAAAGCTAAGCACTCTTGTGTAGAGCATGAAGGTGAGAATAAAATGACTGGTGTTGGGTATTTTGATCATTATTGATTCAATCAACGTCTTATCAGCACTAGTTACAAGTGAGAATGGAAACCGTCAAGGACCAACCCAACATCCGCTATTAATGAACAGTGCTCATTCTGGATGGATCAGTCAAGAACAAAATCCTGCAAATACCACTTGGAGTACTGAACAACATGAATTTACTGTTGCAGGTGAAAATGATATTGAAAAGGAATCTTCTCATACAGGTAATATTACAGGTGGCATTTTAGTAAATTATCAGGGTTTATTAAAGATTTAGTTTTAGGATTTTTTAAGCTAACAATTTAGTATTCTAAGGCTGTAACAGAAATTCTGTGAGTAAACCTGAGCAATTCTGACGTTATATTATGGTTTCTTTTAATTATTCTATTATTCAGTCCTGTTTCTGGAGGTTTGTTCTCTCTCCTATTTGGATTGTGTGTCAAGACCTATAGTAGATTTCATTCTGTAACTGACTCCTATATTTTGTGTTCTGTGTCGTGCAGTCACAAGGTTTTAACAAGTTATATACCAGGATTATATCTGTAGGAAAAAGGGAATGTTTAAATAGAAAAATAACATCTTTTATATTTTTCACATATTTGGGAGCTGTGTTCACTCCCCTGGTGCAAGTCATTATTAGTCTTGTTTGCTTTTTTTTCCCCCAGTTTTTTTTTAATATGCAATTATGTCTAAAAGTTTTTATCTAAAATATCTGCTCACCCCACTTTTGAACTATGAGAAGATGTACTAGTGATGAAGGAAAGAAAACAAAGCACAGAGTAGAACAAGAGAGACTTCTCTCATATTGGTTGAAGCAATTGAAACATAAAAGATAAAATACTATAAAGCTAGTAACTGAAAATTGACATATGTTAGTTTCTGTCCCTGTGAGTGTATTAAGTTTACTGATTAATGACTGATGTGCTGTACTAAGCACTGCCAATATTGAATTTAACACAGTTGTCATCTGCTCTTGCAGATTACCAAATACAGGTCACTGAAGTCAAGCATATCATAAACATGGTTTGAGATGCTGTAGAATGTGGATCAACTCATTCAACTAAAAGTAATCTTATTAGCAAAAGTTTTGTGTAGCTCACTGCTTCAGCAGACCCTAATTCCACATTCCTCTAAGTTATCAACCCCAGATGTTTCATCAACATCCTTTAAAAATCTGATGATGTAATAAAATGTATTACTGATATATGTATAAATACTATACTATACAATACAACTATAGCAATATAATTTGGCCTAGTTGCAATTAAAATTTTAACATGCTGTGGTGACTTTCTTGTGGTTTTTGATTGGGTTGGGGGCATTAAGGAGTGGCATAACTATATAAATAAGATTCAGGTTCTCTTTTGCTGTGATTGTCTAATAAAAACTACAGACTGGTTGATATGGACAACATAATATTTTTCTAAATAACCGCAATATCAAATATTCTCCAGCTGAAAGCTGTCTTATTTGTTGTGTGCACCATTCACAAATCTACAGCATGTGAATGTCACGCTTCCTTGTCTATTTTCCTGGACATGCTGCAACTAATAAAGCAGTGAAATTTTGAGGGGGAAAAAATGGATATAGTCAATACACTCAAATTCTGTGATTAAAATCTTACTGATGGGTCATATTCTTGCAGCTATTTCTGCCTTTGCTCTTCTTAATTCTGTGGATACTGGTTTGATATTCAACCAGTACAAAGACAATAGCATGATTTGGGGAAGTAATTCTGAAAAAAATGAGAGATCTTGATTCTGAAAAGCTCATATTCAGTTTGAGGAAGGAGTCAGTCCTATTGGTGACGGTAGGCAGCTTTTCTAAACATAAACCAGAATGAGAAGCAAATCTGCTTTAGTTCTCTTTACCATTAAATGTAGTAGACACGTGAGCAAGGCTTGTCATAGAGACAAGAACCAAAGAGCAGAATAATATGAGAAATGGATCTTTATGTACTGAGTTCATAATTGCTTCACCATCATTATAACAGCTATGGTCTCCAGCCATGGGGCCAAACAGAACAACTCAGTGCAAGAGCCATTGGTGTATCCAGGCTGGGACCAGGGAGAGGATTATACTACACAACCTGCTATAATGGATAGAATTATTCCTTCCAGAGAGAATAATCATGAAAAAGAGTCTTCCACTGCAGGTACTAGTAATAATAATGTCAATTATGTGTATTTCTTCACTTCTGTCTCTCAGATGGCCTGTCTTGGAAAGATATTGCATGAACTTGTACAGAGGAGTAACTTACTGATCTCTTTAAGGCAATGATAAAAATGATAGGGTGATTAGTTTTCTCTGTGCTCTCACTGGGTGGTGGTGAGACAGAAGGTCTCAATTTTAGTTCTGTTGAAAACACTAATTTTTCACTTACCAACACCACTCTTAGTGCTTTCTGATGCTTAGTGAAGCATGAATGTGGACTTGCACCTGGCTTATTACATAAGTTCTGTTATTTGGTGGTGTCAAGCAGTCTTTACCATAAAGTTGAGTTCAGATTTCTGTATATTTGCACATCAACAGGCTAATGCTTTTGATTTCTGAATATTCATCTGGGGAAAGAGTGTTCTTTTCATAGACTTTATCGAAGCATTTGTCCCTCTGATTTGTAGAATGATAAGAAAAAGGAATTTACAAAACTGGCATGACACAACATCATGATGCAGTCTCGTATAACATGTAACATTCATACCATCAAAATAATGTTCTAAAAGCATGATATGCGAAACACATGACTTATTCCTGAAATAAGAGGAAAGGTAACTTTAACCCTTTCTTAAACAGACAATGCTCAGAACCTGTTTTTGATTTTGTGAAAACTAGTTACATTCCTTTTATGGTTGCTCTGATTGTATCTCTTCTGTCTCACTGCTCCTGCCATTATACAGCATTAACAAGATATTCTGAAAAAGCAGGACAGCTTAGGTAATGAAGCTGGAAAGCTGATGACAATGAAAATAAATAAAAAGACCGTTTTCTTTTCTTCTTTATGATCCAATTAGAATTAAAAAAACTTAAAGTCTACTCTGCATATTAGGAAGAAAACAGTGTGGGTGGTGGGTTCATTGCACACCACATCACAAAGTAATTCTAACAGGTAAAATCCTTCAGTAATGCCAAAATCTGAAGCTGATTCTGAGAGAAAATCTAGTCTTGTGACTACCATGAACAGAACAATTAAAAAGAGCTATAAGCTCTTTTCTGTAACTTGTCACCACTCAGTCTTGAGCAATAAAGGAGATGCAATGCCTTCAGAAAGGTTTATTTACTGTCAGTACTGATATCTGTAACATAAAACACAGTGTAGCAGCACTTGACAGTGTTCCTGAAGATAAGGATCTGTGGTCAGCCTGGGATGCAGGATGCTGGAATTTTCCTGACTTCTGTCTCTATGTCCTTTCCCTGTGTCCACTGTCTCTGGGAATCTTTTGGATTAAGTAAAAGAGTCAATGAGAATAGCAAATGAAAATGTCTGATCATTGAGAGAGCAGAGATGATGTACAGGAAGACAGGAGGTCCCCCTTCTCATCCCCTTTCATGGTGAGAAAAGGGTAGCAGTGGTTTAAAGTGAACAGGAGACTTGAAGGTGGTGGGAATGGGAGGGGCACAGCAGCACACACAAGGAATTTACAGCTGATTAAACCATCATGGTACACAGCCGTTGCCTTTCCTGATGGTGCCCACCACGAAGACCCAACTCAGCCACCTCTGCCTTCAGATACGGAGCCAGGGCAGGGCACTGAAGGCTCCACGCATCCCACAGATGCCCCTGACAATGAGGTCCTCTACAGTACCACAGCTAGCACGAGGAAACCTGGCGACGACTCCTCTCTGACGGCTACCAGTAAGAATAATGGATCATACTCATTTCTCATGCCCAGTGTGAAATGAGGGATCATTTCTTCTGAAATTGACTCTTTTCCCTATCTTTCTTATCCTGGGAGTCTACATACTTGTTGCGAACTTGCAGTGAAATGTTTTCATGATTTTGTTGCATGTGAACGTTCCAACAAGAATTGCTACCTCTTAAGGATGCTTTTTCCCCTGGGTCCCCTGTTTCTTATGCCCCCCAACTTTTCTCAGGTTTGTTTTTCATAGAAGGTGATATTGAGAAAGCAATTGTTTTGTGAGGTTAGCGGGTAGTGTAAATGAATCATAGACTTAAAAACATTTTTTCATGTCTGATCATTCCTGGTCTTGGCGTTGCCACAGATTCTCTTAATACTGTAAACTTCTAAATAACTTACTGCAATCTGTTCATGTAGTAATGCAAAGTTCTAACCTCAGTTCCTAAGGTCTGTATGTTATCCAACTAAAATTATCCCTAATCAAAATATTTTTTTCCTACTCTAATATTTTTATTGTTTAGTAATGGATTTTTATGACATTGTAGTACTTTGGAATTTTTAAGATCTTTCTTGCATTTTCTAAAGAAAAAAATCTAAGGAAAAATTAGCATTTATGCTGTCTCTTTTCATCTTCAAAATCCATTTTCATCAGGACTATTTCGTCTGCAACACTTAGGATTTGCTGAAGAGCTATGAAACCCAAAAATTGTGTGGATTAAAATACAGGTTTTTCCTCTACTCCTTACTCCTGTTTTCTAAATATGGAAGAGAACCTGTGTCAGCCTGTTAAGCTTTATGTGGTTTGGTAGATCAATTGCAAATATGAAAACCTAATCATGATTTTACAATTTATACAAATGTTTTCAACCACGTCATTCTAATCTTATTCCTATGTAATGACAGGAGTATTTGTACTCGGTTTTTTTCTGATAAAAATGTTTTTTTTTCTCCCTTCTAAATAGTGATTACTAGACATTTTCAAAACTAAGACTTTAGGTTAATGTTGTTTGCAAATGCATTTTTTGTTTTCTTATTTTACTTAGTGATGTTAACTTTCAGTGGTGAAATTTTGAATGAATATCAACCTTTATTATTCAGTTAATATTTTGAAGCACTTGGAAATTCTGAAAGTACATTTAGTTAAGCTATGCTTATTTCTTGCTTCTGTGAAATCCTTACTCTTCTGCATCAGTTGCAGTATTAGCACTGCCAGAATGATTTGTAAAGGATGTTCATTAAATAATTTAATTCCTTAATTTTTCAACTGAATTAATTTTAAATTCTTCTCTTGGGAGACCGAAACACATTATTGTGATCATCTCATGGAAAAAGAGAGATACCTAAAAAACCTTAAAAAGACATTTTTTTAACATGACGGTATTGTCAATCTCAAATAGTCAGGTCTTAGTGGCTGCTACTTATTCTTTGGAAAGCCTTTACATGCTTTAATCCACGCTGAAATTTAGGACTTTAATAAGTAACTATTAAAGTGATCAATAGAGTATTATTGCAGGAAAAGACAAATCAAAAATAATGTAACATATATGCAAGATCTTGTTTGCTTGTGTTTTTCTTTTCTCACTGTATATTCTATATAGGCTAAAAAGAAAAGGGTAGAGCTTGCTAAATAACATAAAGCCACAAAAATACATAAGGTGGGGTTTTCTTAAACATCTTTGAAGTTAACTTAGTCATCATCACAACAGTCACAGCCTCCACTGATGTTCTGAAACCACAAGATATAACCCAGGAAGCGTGGGCACCTCACATCGTGGTAACAGCCATTGCCTCTCCTGATGGTGCCCACCACGAAGACCCAACTCAGCCACCTCTGTCTTCAGATACGGAGCCAGGGCAGGGCACTGAAGGCTCCACGCATCCCACAGACGCCCCTGGCAATGAGGTCCTCTACAGTACCACAGCTAGTACGAGGAAACCTGGCGACGACTCCTCTCTGACGGCTACCAGTAAGAATAATGGATCATACTCATTTCTCATGCCCAGTGTGAAATGAGGGATCATTTCTTCTGCAACTGACTTCTTTCCCCATCTTTCTTATCCTGGGAGTCTACATTGTCAGTGTGGACTTCCAGGGCAAAAATCTGTGGTGGGATCTGTGCTGTTGATAGAACTACCTTCTGGACAAGGCATAAGGGACTCCTTGCTAAACTGCACTTGGTGGTTTCTGTCCTTGGCTGAAGCATGTTTCCGGGTGGCCTCCTGACTGTTCTGCAAGACACACACTTTGGTGATTCTGAATCCCCAGCCCCATCTTCTTTTCTTGCGCATCAGTGGGACCAGGCTTGATATGCTTTGGCACTGTGATTGGTGTGGTGGAGGTGCTCTAGTGGGTTAATCAGATGGCTTGCTCCTGTGACTCAGCAGCAGCACCCTCACTGGAGAGTACTGTCCTGGTGGTGAAGGCAGGACAGTCACAGAGGGACTACGTAACATAAATTCTGCCTTCAATCCCTTACTCCTCCTCACCAGTGGATTGCTAGGCAAGGCCACCACAGATCTGGCTGCAGTATGGCTGCTCACTCCTGAGTTACAGTGTCAGGTTGTTGCTGTTGTGGTCTCTTCTTCTGAAGGTCTTCCTTCTCCATCTGTCACTGGGATCTGTATATGTAGCCACTGTCTCCCTCCAACATGGTGAGCACATATGTGGTACCTAAGGGTCTCTTAGAAGCCAGTGACAGCGTGGAAAAAGAAGAGGAGGCCTTCGTGTCTTCTCTTCTTCTGTGCTTTGAATGAGGAAGATGGACATGCTTTTTGGCTCGCTGTGGTACAGGAAAGAGCGGAATAATGTGGGTGGTGGTTTTGTGAGCACTCACTTTTAAAGCTGATCCTGCTGTCGTCATGGCAGTCACAGAGTCCGTGGATGATGTTAACCGAGCGAAAGCAACCAAGGAGCCACAGTCACCTGGCACTCCTCCTGGAAGTGAAAGTGAACAAGCAAACACCACAGATAGTTCCCATCTCAGTTGGGTACCTGGAGTTTTTCCAGACATTGAAGATCATCTTAACCAATTGCAGACCCCTCTTCCTACTAGTAAGAACAATGAATTAGGAGCATTTTAATTTATCCATCAGTCAGTTATAATTTTGGACAATGGTGATTACCCCCAAAATATGTGTAAATTATTTTCATGTTATAGTTTCCTTTTTCATTTTTATTATTGTTTATAACCTGCTTTTAAGATGTTGTTAAAGGGAATCTCTTCCTGTGCAGAGCAGAGGACATTTTCTAAAAGACTGAAAACAGTGATTTGGAAATAACCTTTTCTTATGTCCTGTTATCTGTATGTGATAACACAACTGTTAAAGTGAACGAGGGTAAACTTTCTCCTCATGCTAATACATACATAACAGCATTTTGTCGTTCTTATTTGCTGGGCACAAATGACAGCTGTGTAACACTGAACTGTCTGCAGCTTTTCCCTCGTGTATATTCCCTCTACATTAGTTGAATATGTATCGAAAGAAAGGTAATTCTCTGCAAAACCTTGTCTTCTAGGTGTATTTGCTGCTGGTATCTTGCCAGTGATTAATTATAGTTATGTTACTGGGCTGTAACTGACATTTCATTTGTGAACAACTTTTTTTTTAAAGGGCTATTCTTCTGATAGAGTTAGTGCAGTTAACAGTAACCCTGTTTACTTATTACACCAGCTATAGCCTTTCTTTTTGTGTGTGTGTGGTCACATGCTAATAGTACAGGAAATGAAGGGACTTTTCCTTATTCCCAAATAAAATTTCCACAAAAATAATCATCCTAATGTTAAGGTTTTTTCCAAATGCTACTTCCCATTCACACTAATCAAAATATGATTTTGTGCACTTTCTTGGAAGTCAGTGGAACCATCCCAGAGCTGATTGTTGCCAGTGCTCTGTGGATGTTCTTTGCATGTAAGCAAGATTATGTACCTATATTTTTATGGCATTGTACAGCAGACACTTTAAAGATACTTCTATTGTTAATTAATGATAATTCATACATTTTCAGGTAGACTTTGGCCTACTTTTTATTTTTCTTCAGAATTTTATATAAACTCAGTAAAATCAACTCTATCAAAATTGCCTGAGTTACAGTATTTTGACATAGGTACAGTAACATAAATGCAAAACATGTATTTGATAGAATCTTATTGGGAAGATAAGTCTGATTTTAATAATGATTTCCTACTACAACAAACTTATTTCTTGACTTTTTCTGCCCTACTCACTTAAGTAATCCAAGCTGCCTCCTTAATTTTATGTGCAGACTTTACGCACTATGAAAAAATGTTTGCTACCTTTCTGTTTTGAGCACATAAAACCTGTAAAAAATAATTTTCAAGGTGAATGTCTGGCTTGAATGTTTGCATTCTCACTGCCCTGGCAAAGGCTTATAAGGCCATATTCCCAAAACTCTTCCTTTTTTCATTTATCTTCTCTTGGTCCTTTTTAAAAACACAGTACAAGGGAATTACTAGGACACTACCATCATCATGAAAGAGGTTATTTATTGAAGGGTTCATTCATTTGTAATGTTGCCTCACATAGCTGTAATGTGATGGAAAAGATTCATGAATGTATTGGCAGACTATAGTTAACGGCTTTCTCTGAACAAATGAATGGCTTGATGTATTTTACTACTTTTTTTCACTTGCTTTTTCTCTACAGCAATGTTTAAGCTGTTGCCTTACATCACGCTAATGACTGATCTGTTGTCCAAGTGTCCATGGAAAAACAAATCAGTCCACTGATGGAACCCAAAAAATAACTGTCAAAAAGAAAAATATCTAGTTTGTCATCAAAATGAAATGTACAGAGCTTTTAAGGATCCCACCCTGCCACTTGCAAGCAACTCCCCAGAGCCAGAACAGCAGGGGACTGGACTGAATCCTGCTGTTTCTCAGTGCTCAGGGGAGGGGAAGGGCAAATGTAGCAGTTCTCTAAGCACAAGAATTTTAATAAATGTCTGAGTGCCTTTCTAAGGGGCTTTGTGGTGGAAAAACTATGGCATTTCTCAAGGATGATATAAAACATCTTAAAAAAACCCCACCTGCTGAGATGTGGGGTAGACAAGTGCGTATCTTCCTTTTGGTCAGCTTTCTTGGAGGCTAGATCAGGGCTCTTAGCTGCTGAATTTGTGTTCTGTCCTGTGTGGTGAGATAGCACAAAATAACTCACCACTCGGTAAGTTTCTTGTTAATAAAAATATTCAAAACATCTGGAAGATTCATGAACTACTTGCTGGCTGAGCTTAACAGAGGGAAAAAACATGCTATTAGGAAATGAGATCAGAAATGCTGGCTAGAAATTAGTTGCAATGTGTGTTAAAGAAAAATAACTTTACAGCTGATTAGAGAGAGTGCTTTGTTTTCTGTGTTAGAGTCTGGAAGAATTCAGAGAAGTGAAGATCTGTAATATCTTTTTTGTAGTGATAAAGAAGTAGTAGTCCCAAATGAAATCACTATATCTGTAGGCTGCTGATAATTGTAGGTTTGGGGTACCCATATGGTAACGGCGTGGGCCAGAAACATAATTGTGTAAAAGTTCAAGCAGTATAACCAGCACTGCAAAAACTTGGGACTGGAAGTATGCATTTTGATTTAAGATGTTATACTGTCTTTGAACCAAGTTAAAAAACTTATTTAAAATGGAGAAGGGGATCCACCTCTAAGTTTAAAGAGAACGTTTTTTATATTAGGAAAAATATTTTGGATTTTTAAAGTCCCATTCTATACATAGCTATCAAATTTAAAATCATTCAGGTAACCATTCTTCTACTTTATGAAAGCATTAAACTTTTAGAAATTCAGTTTTATCCTGTGTAGGAATAAAATCAAATGTTTTAAAAGTTCTCCATATTGGTCATTTTAGATTTAAATAAAACCCTACAGTTTTTCTCCCCCTGCCTCTTCTTTTCTCACTTTATTTTCCCCATGGAACAGACAAGGTGTTTGACTTGTATGACAAAAAACTCTTCCAAGAGTTGCCAACATTCAAATGTCTTTACATTTTCTCCAGAAAATTTCTAGAAAATTATAATTGCATTTTGGCTCACGGAAGTATAGCATAAGCAAAACTGAAATATATGAGAAAGACAATAAGGGAAAACCATGAGGTTTATTATTAAAAATACTAAAACTAGCCATAGCTCAGATGACCATGATTATTGTAGTCTATGTAATAGCTTTCAGTATAAATAATTTTTAATAGCCTCAGCATGAACTTTCTAGAATATGTTTTTTTAATTGTTAAAATCATAATGTTTGTAACTCACTGTTAAATATCCACTAAGCCTATTTGGCCTAACAGATTGTTTTTTTCTTTAGGGTCTACCTCCAGTATATACGGTGATCAAGGACCACACAAGGGACATTATGAATCCACTACTTTCCCTGGGGACACCACAACAACAAAAATAGTTTCACAACAAAGGTCGGCCCAGGTACCAGGTAGGTTTTTGAAGTCTCATGTTTTAAATTTAAGCGCAGAATTGTATTGATATGAACTGAAGTAAGAGAGGAAAATCTAGGTTAATTACAGTTGTTCAGACTTTGTTCTGGATCACATGGTATTTGGCATTTTTGCTAGTAGTCTGAAAAATGGAGCATATTGTGACTCACATAATTTTCCAGAAATATCAAGATGACATAAATCACGCATTTGGAGAATGGGATTAAGATCCAAATAACCTTTCTAAACTGATATGAAATCAGGCAAAATTCAGTAAAGGTATATGCAAAGAGAATCCACGAGAACATTCGGTGAAAGTGGTAGCTGAGACGAGTGTTGCAGAATTAAAACGGAAGAGAGAGAAGCCAAACCCATGATACAATTGCAGAAGAATGCAAATATATTCTGGGACATATTAACAGTAAAGTTATTTTTAAAACAGAGAAAGTAATTATCCTACTCTACTGAGGCCCAGCAAATCCAGAGCTGAAGCTTTATATTTGGTTCAAGGCATTGCATTAATCACATAGAAAAAAAAATAAATACCTGAGAAGAGCACAAAGAAAATTTTGGAAAGGTAACTTTTGAAGTAGTCATCATTGTCAGAGAAAACTGAAGGGAGATATCAAAAGGACATGCTACAAAAAAGAATGCTTCTCAGTTTTTCACCATGGAGTAATAATAATTAAGTGATAAGAAGTAATTTGTTTCAAATGAAACATAGAAGGCTTCTTAAACAAGGCAGACTTGTTTCAATCAAACAAAATAAAAGAGGTAGTTCTTAGGAGGGGATCTCTGTCAGTCATAGTAGTACTGCATAAAGCATAGTCTACTGGAAAGGTTGTGAAGTTTCCTTTAATAAAAATGTTAAGAGCAAATGGAATATTCCTCGCCCATCTTCTTATTGACCCTGTTTCACTGGAGTGAAATGTAGCTGATATGACCTCTGAGGGTCCCTTGCAGTTTTGTAGTTCCTTCTTTTTTTAGGCTTTGCCCCAGAAATACCCCTTAAAGTAAGTTTTTAAATGAAAAAATGAACATTTCGCTCTACCTTTAAGTCATCCTGCTTTTGTGCCTGGGATTACAGGTATACCATTGCAAAGCCTTTTCTTTTGCTCTTGGAATAAATCAGTGACAGAACTCCTCTTCACCTATGTCCACCAAAGTACAGTGTTTATAGGTGCCAACAGTGCTGGGATATTTCATCTGAGTTGGCCTGTATATAGCTGAATGATGAAAAGTATTCAGTTTACACAAAAGCACTTCGTAAAACAGACAAACATTCATGCGAACTAGGAAAAACTGACAGTTTAAAGAATGTAAAAGAGCTTGTGTTCTTGCAATTCTACAAAACAGCAAAACTACATGAGCTCCATTAATACGCTGTCCTCCCCTCCCTCAACTCTCCCCACAGAATGGCTGATCATAGTTGCTGCTCTTGTGGCTCTTGCGTTGATTCTTGCAGTGTGCATTGCTGTTAACAGTCGGAGAAGGTAAGGTAGCCCCTTTTTCAAAACACACTGCCTTGCTATTTTCTTCATCGAGAGGTTTCAAAGCTTCGTGGAAAGGCAGAGTAGCATAACACAGGAAAGAGCTTCCTCTGTGAAGCACTGTGAGTTGGGGTGTGGGGGCCACCACGTGAAGTCCGCAGCTGTATAAACCATTTAGTCTTCACTTGTAGATGGAAACTAACTGTACATATATCATAGAGAATTAATTATTCTCTACCTATTAGTTATTAATGGGAAAATCCTGCCCACTGAGGGTGAAAACTGTGTGAGATGGACATAGCAACCTGAGGATGAGCTGAGTATCACCCTCCACCATTAACAGTGTTGTCTGTGTATAGTGTGGAGGAGTGTATTGGGCAATCACTGTCACATGGTGAATTTGCTCATTCCAAACAAAAAGCAGCATCACAGCTGGCAGGGGTATAGTCTAACATTGCTATCAAAGCACTCAATAGCTTTATTTACTCCTCTACAGATGAAGAAGCTGAGGAATAGAAAGTTGCAGTGATCTGTGCAAAGTTAGCCAGGAAATTTGAAAAAACTCTAGCCTTAGGAGGCTATAATATTCTTAACTTTCTTTTCTCTGGGGGCTGTTCTGAGGTTACTTCTCAATTGTCTTAAACAGCTTTTTGCTACTTCAATGTTAAAGTTGAGCCCCTTAACAGAGTAACTATTTGCTACTTGAATGTTGCATTTCAACATTTTTTATCAGAGTAACTATATAACATGTGGAGGTTCTTGTTCAGGTTCATGAGCAAATTTATTCCTAGTCTGCTGGCTCCAGGAAAGCACATGATAAAGCTTCTATGAAATACTGTTAAAGTCCTCCAAAGCATGGCATGGGTGCTAAAATAAAGCATTGCCACTGTGGTGAGGGAGCAATCCAGGCAGTCCCTGACCTTAATGCAGAAGGCCTCTATGCGGCAAAACAGTGCAAACTAAATGCCAAGTTGTAATAGTAAACTGATACAGTTTTGCTGAAGTCAGTAGTGGGATGCTACCCGATAGGTTTGACCTGTGACTGTATCCACAATATCAGTGCTTCTCTGACAGTATTATTAGAGACCTGCTGAAATAAGAAAGCTGTCCAACATACGGTGAGACAGAGAATGCTACAACTTCCTTTCTGTGAAATGATTCTGGAGTTACACAGCCTGAATGGCATGGCTTATTGATTTATATGTTACTTTCTTACGTCTTTAGACTGCCATAGTTTCCTCCCTCCACAGGAAGAGTCACTATAGGAAAACACAAACAGGGCCACTATGACTAATTATAGATTGCATCTGATAAGAAATGAAACAACCTCAGAGCTGTAAATTATGCCCTAGATACCGTTAATGGGAAACATTTTACTTAGTGCTTCCATGCAGCTGGGAGTGAGTAGGAAAGAGAGAAAGTGCGTGCGGCTGCATGTATGTGTACAAATGCATGGATTAGACCCCAGAATATGTGTTAGTCACAGCAAGGAAATAATTTTGAAGCACCAACGTACTCTGGTATGCTTAAAAGAAGTGGATTGTTTTCTTTCATTTTAGCAGGGTCCAAATGATAACATGAATAACCTAAGGATTCTTTCTTCATCTATCCTGATAAGCACTGACACACGGAAAATTCATAGAGAGGCAGCTGGCGTGCGGTCGGAGCACTGCATGTGAACACCGACTAATCCAAAACCAACAGCAGCGCTTTGAGAAAACTGGATAGCTGAGGAAGGAGGGTTGAACATTTCAGGGTTAGCTGAGCAGCAGCTTGAGAATGTTTCAAGCATTAATTTATTTAAAAAGTGAGAATAAACTGTGTTTTTATTTGTTTAATGCTGTCAGTTACACAATTTTTCAAATGAATGCTAACTGCAGCATCTCCAGTTTCTCTCATTCGGGTTGTCTGAAAAAAGCCTAATGAAGCATAGGCTTCTGTTTCAAGGTAGTTACCTTCCTGATTCAGAAATCAATAGATTTAGCCTTTCTAGTTAGGAAGTCCACATGGCAGAGGTTTCAAGTATTTCAAACAAGCAACTGGGCCTCCTCAGTAAACAGCAAATTGTTTGGCAACTATTTTTCTTTCTTTCTTTCTTTCTTTCTTTCTTTCTTTCTTTCTTTTATTTTATTTTATTTTTTTGTTAAACTGGTGTTGTCATAAGTGATCTTAACCAAAAATCAAAATGGCCAAGGTCCAGTGTGATCCTATTTAGTTAGTTAGTTATTCCTATCGTTGCAAAGACAACTGCCTCTGTCTGGTGCCTGTCATAAAAAAAGTTAGGATCTCCTTCCAGGGTCCAGAAGATGCTGCCCAGCCTGACCACCACGTCAGGAGAGACATTCTGAGCCACTCTTCTGAGAGGCTGTGAAGCTCCCCAGCTCCTCGCTGGCCTCTTTCAGCATTTCAGGGCTGCAGAGCAGAAATCATTCCCAAGGGCATGTGTAATTTTATCACAGTGAACTGAGCTACTTTGGATAAAACAACCCTCATCTGTCAGGCAGTAAGCATGAAAAAAGTAGTTACTTGGACGGATAATAGTATAACTGAACTGCCAAATTAGTCATTCAGACAAAATAGGCTTCCTTTAAGAAGAAAGCACTTTAAAATAAAGCTTCACAGAGACATTGTTCCTCTTAAGAGAGCTGTGCTTTTTGTATTCAGTTTACACAAGACTGTTAGAGGACAAGTAGGTTGTTCGGCACTGTGTAGTCAGAGAACTGTCTTAACAGCCTGGGGCAAATCTAACTACTGTACTGCTAGTATTTTTTTACTCCTTTGAAGAATACACATCCCACATTGACCAGCATGCATCAGTTTTGGACTGGTGTCATGGTGTAACCCCGACCGGCAGCCAAGCACCACGCAGCCGCTTGCTCACTCCCCCCCCAACCCAGAGGGATGGAGAGAGAATCAGAAGGGGATGTAAAATGCAGGGGTTGAGATAAGAACAGTTGAACGGGTAAAGCAAAAGCCGCGCACGCAGAGCAGCAAAGCAAAGCAAGGAATTCATTCCCCACTTCCCACGGGCAGGCAGGTGTTCGGCCACCCCCGGGGAAGCCGGGCTGTGCCGTGTGTAATGGTTACTTAGGAAGACAAATGCCATAATGCCAGATGTCCCCCCCTTCCTTCTTCTTCCCCCAGTTCATATACTCAGCATGATGCCGTATGGAATATCCCTTTGGCTAGCTTGGGCCACCTGTCCTGGCTGTGTCCCCTCCCAATCTCCCCCGACCCTCCAGCTCTCTCACTGGCAGGGCCCGAGAAACTGGAAAGTCCTTGATTTAGTGTAAACATCACCCAGCAACAGCTAAAGACATCAGTGTGCTATCAACCCTGTTCTCACATCAGAGCCAAAACACAGCACTGTACTGACGACTAAGAAGAAAATTAACTCTGTCCCTGCTGAAAGCAGGACAACTGGTGATTTCTTTACAAGAGTGTGTGTGTGTGTGTTAATCCAGAGCTACATATAGAATTTATTGGGCAGCACTACAGTAGGTTTAACTTTAAAAGCACAGTAGCTGTTTCCAACCTTGATATCATAAAGAGATATGCTGTTAATAGTAGCAAGAGTAGTTATTTCCTTGCTGTTGGCAAGCTTCTAGGCCTGACATGCTAATACAAGGAAGGAAAAAGTTATCTTGTATAATGAGGCGAGCACTTGATCCAAACTTTCTGCTATCTCAAGTACTTGAACACTTTCAAAGGTGTGGTCCCAACTCTGGATTTAGAAGGACCCTGTCCTTACAATGGGATATCTAAAAAGTTCATAAATGCTATATATCCAAATGTTATTAAATATTTTCTAGCTTTCAGTAATGAATGTTATTCCTATCTGTAGTAACAAAAGATACAAATTGAATAAGTAAGCTCCTGCCAAATTTTATAAGCATAATGGTGGATGCTTTCAAAACCAAACTATGTACTATGGAGAAACTGTATATTTTGCATTGTATAAGTGTGCACTGGCAGACACAACTGTCATTTCCTCGGCACTGGCAGAACAAGTTTCATTTCCAAGCACCTTTTCCTAAATAGTGACTTTCCATTTTTTTCTAATTTGTATTAGTCTCCATTTATAGTACTTACTTTTTTTTTTATTTCTTTCTAGATGTGGACAGAAGAAAAAGCTAGTGATTAATAACGGCAAAGGGGCAGTGGAGGACAGGAAGACAAGTGGATTAAATGGAGATGCCAGCAAATCACAAGAAATGGTGCACTTAGTTCATAAAGAACAGTCAAATGACCGAACAGGAGCATGTGACGAATTCCTGACCATTAATGAAACACAAAATCATCAGGAGTTTGACATGAAGAGTGGAGTGTAACAGTAGCAAGTTGCGAAGTAGATCAGAGCTGGGGAAATCAAAATCACATGGAACCTGGACAGGAATTCACAGATGCACTGTGCTACTGATGTCTTTTGAACATAATTAAACATAAGTTTTATTCATTTTTAATCACTTTTAAATGATGTCTGATTTACAAAATTGACATTTGCTTTCTGAAATAAGCCCCCAAGAGCTGCCTAATGTCGTCAGTTCCCATTTCCTACACAGAGGACACTCACTGTGTCCTGGGTGTTAGGAGGCATACAAGTTTACGTCATTGTTCCCCAGATGGAGGGTCTTCGCTGTGCGGAGCTGCAGAAGTATCCAGTCACTCCACCTTACAGGCATTTAAGGTACTAAACTTGCCATGGTACAAGAGTAAGTGAGGAACAAATGTCAAGACCAAAAATCAAGTTTAAATCAAATCGGCCTCCTATACAATGTCCAAAACATCAGAATCCTTCAGCAATGCCTTCCAAATGGGAAGAGCAATAGGTGCATTCAGAGTCTGCCAGTATAAACAAAAAGTGATGTTTTAAAACGATTTATGGCTTGGTCTGCAATAAGGGAAACCCAGAAGGACAAAATTTATTTATCTTTGTTTTTAAATGCCTATGAGCATACAGCAAGTCTTCTTGGGAGGGGGAATAAGGAGATTGAAACATGAGCTGATACCTAATAAATTTCTGTACTTTATTATCCTAACAATCTGTACAGTTATCCTTGAGTTTTTGAGGTGTTCATTGCTTTTCCCCCTCCTTCCTTCAGTTGTCACAGTTTGTGCATGTTTTTAATGAGGCTGTTAGTTAGGAGAATGAATAAAACAGAATGACCCCAGCTCTATCACACATGCACAAAACAAGCAATTGGAGGTCGTTAGGGAAGATGAAAGTATTTTATTTCTAAAGAATAGGTCTCTATCATCTGCTCCATTTTACTTAGGAGATGCTGAGCCTAGTGAAACTTGTTTCCCCTGTAACAATTATGTTACACCAGTTTGCTGATATTTTGAAAGTTACATTTCCATGATCTTGCTCACTCTGAATTCTATTTCATCCATGTTTTTCCCTCTGCTTTTTAAAAATACCGAAACAAACATTCTTGCTTATTGGTACCAGAAGTTCAAATTCTACAGAAAAGATCAAAGAAAACTAAAGGAAACTCTGCCAGCTATGTAATACAGCAAAGGAGCCGCAGCTGTATTGTTACATGCTTTTGTTTTGTCCTTATGTGTCTGTTATGTAAAGTATTTGTATTAAGCTATGATGCTGTGCATTATATCAAGATGAATTGTCAGAAAAAAAATTATATACTACCAGTGGTCTGTGCCATTTTTAAGAAAGCATATTGAAATGGAGGGAGAATGATGACTTTTAATTGGGCTGCCTCAAGAAGATTCAAGTAAAAACAATCTAAGGTAATTGCGACCAGTGGTCTGTGTCAGCTGTGGGGTGGGGAATGTCCTGTAGTAGCACTATTCAAGTGTTCCTGTTCACAGACCATAGCACCTACTTTGAAACTGCTCTGCTAAAGCATGTTATTTTATGTTCTCCATCTGAAGCAATTTGGAGGATGAGCATTCAGCTGGATAAATACTAACATTAGCTAGCACTGGAACATAAAGCACAAGATTGTTGATCATATTTCTCAGTCACAGCTCTCCACAAGTTTCCCATGTGTTTCATCAACTTGCTCAGTGCCCTGGTGTCTGCAGGCAGATCTCCTCAGGGGCAATTTACACCTGGGCAAAAGGTCCCAAGAGGAGGTGTAATTTTATAGTACACATAGGATGATTCCTGACTTTATGTAGGTCAGCATTTTTCATCTATGAACACAGCTTGTGGTCCAAACGTGTTCAAATAAGCTTCAGCTAATAGAGTCAGGGTGATTTACACTGTCAGTACTTGTGGTCCACTGTCAAACTTCTCAGACTTTTGATGTATTTTAATACTGAACTGTGTAGTGGGAAGTTTTTTGACTCTCTGCATTGATTTTTGTTTAATTCCTGTAATATTTTAAAGCAAGCTTTTCTATTTGTCATTATAAATCAAAACGATCTGTTGAAGGCTGTGTTTAAACTGGTGTTATGTACTCATTTCACTAAATATGGACATCCAGAGTAAGAATTATTCCTCTCTTTAAATCCTAATCGGATATGGTTTAATCAAAAGGAGACATTTCATTGTCTTGAAGGCTGAATTTTTCCACAAAAAAACCCAAAAGGCTGTGGCATGATATTCATCTCCCTATTCAGATATTTAATGGAGAATTCCACAAACTCCTTCTAATTTATCTAATGTTCAGTAGCTATAAATGCACAGACAACACTGTTTGGCTTCTTTTTATATTTTTAAGTAGGGAGATGCTCAAGTTGTCTTTATAGAGGCGATGCCATTTTTTTATATATGCTGATTCTTTTTAGATCATGTCATGTGATTCATGTGTAATTAAGTCTCATTATAGTTTCAAAACTAGTTGGCCATTTCATATGTGTAATATAGTAAGTATTTTTATTAATCTTGGTTTTATTATTTGAGGGGTTGTTTGTTGTGTGTTGTATTTTTTTATAGAGAGCGCTTGATATATTTGCATATTTATTTAACAGATTAATCCGAGTGAAAGAAAATATTATCTCTAAATTGTAACTAGAAATAGTATTTCTAAAAGCACATTGAAATGTAAAATAAGGTTCCAAAAATAAACTTGATTCCACATTGAGGATAAAAAGTAAGACCAGCATTATTAGTGGGAGAGAGGTATTCAGCAGGATAGTTGTGTTTAGTACTGGTGAGCTAAGGGTCATTTTTTCTGTTTGCAAACTCTAAGCCAGGCTCAGCTGAATCTGTGTGACCATTTCTTCTCTGCCAGCCTCCCATAGCTTCCTCAGGTGCTGTGGGAGTTAACAATTAACTCAGCTTCCCTCTAGAAGCAGACAGCTGGGTCCAGTTTGAGATCAACCCCATAATAACTTGATGACTGTTCCTGGCTCACTGAACTGATGGGATTTGGGAGAGTGCAGCACCCAGCAAGAACCAGCCATTCCTTCAGGCAGCTGACGGACAAGTTGGGTCTTGGTCTGTCCTTGGTGCCTGGAAAGAATGAGGATCTCTCCTTAAAATGCTGAGGAGACCAGAGAGGACCTAAACCAGACCCTGTGATCAGCTGGTGCTATTCCTTTGTCTTAAACAGTTTTAAAGAAATGTAATCCAGACCACCTCTCTCATGGAACTACTGTCTAAAGCAGTAAGTATATTTAACAGAGGGGTTGTATGTTTTATGAGAATGTAATATTTTCATTGGTCAGTCTGGGGTGATTGTTTTACCTGTATTTTCTTGAAGACCTTACAAGGAACGTTTGGTTAAAGCAGAGAAAGGATATGCGGCCATCAGGTCTACCTCTGTGGATGGTTAAGGTCTTTCCACAACATTGGTTTCAAAATTATATTTCTGCACAACGTTTCCCGTGTGATAGGGGTGTCTTTTGTATGTCCTTTGTCAACAACGACAGCATCTGTGCTAAGGAGTTTGAAACACATTGCCTGGAGTATTATTAAAGGACAATTACTAAGTGCCTCTTCAGCACATAGGAAAAAAGCTAGGCAGGGACAGAGTACATCACCCTGGTTAGGGCTGATCCTCATTGCTCTTTTTGTAGACAATCCTCTGACAACTGTCTTCTGCTTCAGCATACGTAGATGCTAGGGTATTTTGTAAGTCAGTAGTTAATGGGTTTATTTTATGCTATATTGGGCCATTGGCAATAATTATTTCTCAGTCTTATTAAACAATTCAAGGTTCTGACTTCTCTGGTTGCAAGAGACTTGATTAGTCAAATACAAACCCTTTGGGTAACCACAGGTGCTGACTAGTTTTCCCCTGTGGAGGGGAAAAGGACAGAAAGGTGGCAGGAAAAAGGCTGGGCTGGGCTGTTCCTTACGGTGCAGTTCCAGCTGTGTGGGAGTGGGTGACAAACCTTTTCCTTTCAGGGGGCAAGTTTTGTGCAAAGGTGTTTTTGGGGTGGGAGCTCTGGGGGATCAGGGACGGAGGGAGGATGAGGTCACTGGCAGAGGAAGTAAAGTGAGAGTGAAATTTCTGTGCTGCTGCTACCGGGAAAGTCCCT
Organism: Falco naumanni; assembly: GCF_017639655.2. Lineage (NCBI taxonomy): Eukaryota > Metazoa > Chordata > Aves > Falconiformes > Falconidae > Falco > Falco naumanni. Next base: position 48,899,679 of record NC_054060.1, on the reverse strand, counting down.
CCAACACCCCCAGGACTTTGGCACTTGAATGTTTCACAGCTCTGAGAAGGAAAAAAGAATTGGCCTTTTCCTGTGAACCCACCACCACCAAATGACCCTCTACATTCACTACCTCATTTGCAAACTGATTTTGAATAATTTTCCCCTGGTAGCTTATTTCTCATTATTACTATGCCATGCTGCATGTGGCATCCGCCAAAACCATGTTAAGACCAAGCAGCTGTGACGATGACAAATGAGAGGCAAAGCACAAATTTAGCAGAGATGAGTAACAGTTTCTTTCGTACAGCACAGAGACTACTTTTTGTCTTCCCTGTCTCACCCATTTGGAGTAAGGTTAGCAACGGCAAGATTTCGAGAACTTTTCTCTTCTTGCTCATCTTCCTGTTTTGAAAGTACCAGACTTACACAAATCTTTACATAGGTCAAATGTGCTGCTGCATAGTTTTTTGAAAAGTTGAAGCTGATGAAGCAAAGCTATCATCAGAGAAGCTCTCCTGACCTCAAGGGCGCTGGTTATTGTTAAAGTGCAAGTAAAGCAGAGGCAGTGAAAGCTTTACATATGCTTTAAACACAGCCTTCTTTCAAATTTGTCTGGATGGTTCCAGCAAGCATTAAAAAGGTTTTGCCTGAGCAACAGTTTCAAGGAGCCTCAAACTTTTTATTAAACTTCTTACTCTACAGGCAAAAGGGTTTTGGATGAACAAGTGGATGGATGAAACTCATTTTCATACATTCCCTGCCACACAGATCTGTGTGTGGTATGCCAATGTGAATGTCATTAGTTTTGTGTTTTCTTTCAGAAAAAAATAAAATTATGAAGTTTTGGATCAAAAGGAGTCTACAAAGACTGTCAAATGAGAAGATGACTATTTTTTGTTTTCAGAAATAGACATAGATTTAATATCTAGGATAGAAGATCTAGCTGTGCAAAATTACTTCTTTGTTTTGAAGATTCACCATGCTTAATACATAATATGGCTTTCCTTTTGTACTAAAATGAAACTCCTACAAGTAATTTATTTCCCATTGTAAAAAATGTCTGTGTAAATTTACAGTAAAATAGGACTTGTCAAGTCAAATAAGATCTGAGATAAATTAAAGTGTATCTATCCGAAAACCCTCAAGCATTTTTTAGAATATTACTGAAAAATCTCACTCTGAAACACCCAACTAACTTGGGCTTTAGCATCTTTTTTCTGGTGCTGAAGCTGAAGCAAGAGGCTGCCTTGTAGGTGATGCCAGAGGCACAGCTGAAGTTAGGGGCATGTAGGCTGGCAGTGGGAAATCAGCACAGAGCTCACAGGCAGCAGAGCCGCTGTACATCCGACAGGTTCCAGGTCTGCTGAGTGAGTCATGAAGGCCTTCAGACTCCCAGAGCAACCCAGGGCAGAAAAGGATGAGAAAAGGCGTTTTCCACCTCTTCTCCAGAAGCTCTAGGTTTTGTACCTGGCATCTGAAAGCCTTGCCTCAGACAATCACGTTAGGGTGAGATCAACTTTAACACCCATATGCTAGTCTCACATTGCAATGTATGAATGGTTTGGTTACAGCAGAGTTTTAGCTTTAAATCTAAATTTACTTGCAGTCGTTGGTGTGCATCTAGCTTCTGGCACCACATACTCAACAGGCTCTTTTGTTTTTCCTGGCTCAATCTGAAAAAAAAACCCCAAAAACTTAGATCATTTTCTGTGACCACATTTTCTTTGCATGAATCGAGACTCCAGGCTTTAATTTTACCCAGAACAAACAGTAATAAACTGGGTATGTTTTGCCTTATGATTGTATGTTAAGTCTGAGTTTATATTCACTACTTTTTATCAGCCCCTGTTTTTTAATAACAAGCATCTGGTTCAGGGCTGCTGCTGCAGATTGCTGGCAGCACTCTTGTGCAGCTAGCTCAGAGAGGCAGTTTTCAGCAGCTTTCAGCCTGAGCCTGTGGAATGAGTGTTTCTAAGGTGAGCCTGTTGTAGCTGAGCCCCGCATCCAAACCACAGTGATCTTGGCTGACAACAGCACAAGAAGGGGGAGAAAAGCCCTCCTGCGAGTGCTCTGGACTATAAACATCAACGATACAAGCCTCATAGCAAATCTCTAGGAAAAGTACGTTAAGTTCATTTTACTTTTCAGATGTACAAATGATTCACTGTTTCGACTTTTTTCAAGCTCTGGCAATGTTATGTCTAAATGCTACCTGTTTATCTGTACCCTGGTGTTCAAGTACATGGGGTTTTTTTTACGTTAAAACTGGTTTACGATCATTCATTCAATGAAGCATGTTTTTTTCGGCAGCAATGGGTCATCAGATTCACCAGTGGAGACTAGTTTATAGTTACTGGGTACTTCCCTGCAGTTGTTTTGTGGTTCGTTTTCTAGTTAATGTTTCTTTCATTCACCAAGAGAATCTGAAATGAACTCCAGGCAAGGATGCTTGTTTGTTTAGCCAGTGACTTAAAAAACAAACGTACCCTCCATTCAAGAAGGGTGACTTTCCCTGCTGTGTAGAGGACAGGTATAAAGCCTATCCACTGGTTACATGCCGGTCAAAAATGGGAGGCACAAGGTCCAGGGCACCAGCTTGCTGCTGGTTTACTGCAAGGGTGCGGGGCTTCCTCGGGGAGCCTTGTTTAGGGCCATCGTCATTCATGTGGAGCAACAACTTCAAAAATCAGTGCTAAAAAATAAATTAACAAAGCTTATTTGATCCTAGGAATTTAGGCAATATATGTAACCTAGGTGAAATGACGGAATGCATTTGAGTGCATTTCCTAGCCTGGCCCCTCTTCTCTCCCCTTCGCAGAGTGGGAGTCAGCTGCCTTTTCTGGCACAACTCCACAGCGGCATTTCTCCAGTGGTGTCTGTGGACCACAGGGTAGTGATCTATGGAGTACTTTCAGACACCCCAGTAAGGAAACAGTCAAATGGAGGTAGATGTCTCTACAAATGGCTGCAGGAAAGGCAATTTTATGGTTCACTCACGAGTGAGAATGAATAGCACACCACTGTGAAAGACAGACTCTGGGCTGCTTTGCTAAATACTCATCCTTGTACTGCTCATCCTTTAACTACAGTTACAGAAGCACTGTAAACAGTGTGAGGCCTTGTGCCCCTGGATCCCACCCCCGCAAGTTTTGGTGGGCAGCGGTCACTTTGTAATTTATCTGTCTACACAGACACGTTTTTCTTATCACCACAGGACCTGCCTGCCTTGCTAACCCTACCGCGACTGCAAGCCCTGGTCTTGCACATGATGTGTTTTCCTTCCCGCGCCTGCTGCGGCGGTGGAACGGTGCGGTGGCACGGTGCCCGTGCTGGGCAGTATCTGGCCATCTGCCAGGGTTGGGGACCTGCTGCAGCTTTGTGCGCCCGCACGGGGCTCTGCACAGCTCTGGGGAGCTTCGGAAGCCTGGCAGCACCGAACCATGCCCAGGTACTTGTATGTTCTTGCACTGTAAGCAGTTGCTGCAATAACTCTTGCTAGCCCAACTCAGTGTCTTTTTTAATGTTGTTTTCCTCCTAAAACACTGCAAGTTGGGGCCACCTGTTTCTTTCATATCCTTGTCCTGTTTACATGCACTAATAGAAAAGAGAAGACTGTTAAAGGTTTAGCAGCCCTCAAGTGTTCTCTCGGTTTTTCTTTCATGCCTGAGAGGGTCCGTGACTCACTGTGCTTTATAGCACCTACAGCAGATGCTTTCCTGTAGAGAGGGACACATTCCAGATACAAAGACACTCCTGAAATAACCTTTTTCTCTAAAGACTGAGGACATGTAGAAAGAGGGCACACAAGGGGCTTGCAAGGGGGGAGGTATTTTCAAAAGGGACAAATCCATATAATTGCAGCATTGGGTCCTGCATGGGTTGGGGTTTTTAGGTCATTCTTGCAGAAACATTGCTTTAAGAAAAGCATCAAACATAAAACACAGTGTAGAGTCTTTAATTTCAAACTTTTTGGCATGATGTGGAACAGAAGAATAATGACCTTTTATGGTAGGAATTTGAACGTACACAGTGCACATAAAATACCTGATGGGGAATCCTGAGCGCAACAAACATCAGTGAGGAATTCTACATCAACAGCACACATTTATTAACAGTGCCTGTTGATGAGGCCACATCAGGATGTTTCCGCCTCTGGCAGAAAGCGGCAACGTGGTACAGCAATGGCAGCAGCTAGCTGGGGCCTCAAATGTCTCTTTTGCCAAAAGATCTTCCCAGGGCCGGGTCAGGACTTCGCTCGGTAGTGACTGCAGGGGCAGGCTGCCAGCTGGAGCACTGCCAAAGCCACTTCCTGACGTGCCTGGATTTTCATTGGAAACTTATCAAGTGGATGCTGGCCTCGGTTAGATTAGTAAGAAGCAAGCCCAAGGTTGTGCAGACTGTTAAACCTCACAACCCGGGTTTTTGTTATGTGTCTCGCTCACACAACGGTAGTTACACTATTTCCGTAACGTGTGCTACTCTGAGCATACACGTCTAAGCTTTCTCTCCATTCTTAGCAACGGCCAGTCCTCCGGGCCATGGTTTACTCCGTGAGCATCTCTTAATTCATGTATTAAATAGAGTTGGTTTCTTTGCAAAGTGCTCCAGGGGTTCAGCTACAGGAGTTATTTATTGATTTTTTTAGAAGGGCTTTGAGGAAGACACTTATTTTTCAGCAGCCAGGAGAGGGAAGTAGGTTTCTAAAGCAAGTGCAACCGTTGCACTGTATCCTCCTGCCCTTCTAACATCTCTTCCCACTTCTCTAGACTTTGTTGCCAAGAACCGTAGTTAGTGCACCCTGGCCTTTGTGGCAAACAAGCTCAGTTGCAGCCAGCGCCCTGGAATATGTGAAGGATATAGTGAGGGGTGAGATTTCTAACCCTATGTCAAAGTCAGGTCCACCTCCTACCCTGCCTGCAGTTTTCAGAGCAGGCAGCCTCTCACACCAGACTGCTTTATCTGAGCTCCTACCCAAAGCATCCCTGTATTGAGCCCAGGCTGACATGAAAACTACACATATAAGCCATGAAAATTATGAATCAACATTTATTGATGATATGTACATAAGAGGTACAACACTTAGTGAAATACTATATTCTTAACTATTTCCAGTACAGAAGCAATGTCTAGTTTATTTTATACGCGAAAGTTACAGAAATCAGTTCACACCGTAAGAAAGCATTAAAAGCAAATGACTACTGATTATTGTGAGGAAGAGAGGATCTGAACTACAAAAATAGACTCAAGTCTATGAGGCATTCCAACTACAATATACAAGATCAGAGCCCAGAGTTGGGAGAATTGTTATCATCTGCATTCATTAGTTTTTAAACAAACTGTGCTATAGATACTGTACAGTATGTCATTTCAAAATCTGGGGAACTTCTTGTGTGTAAGGGAAACACCAACCTTATCCCTCTTCCTTTTTATCCTTTTAACATGAAATATCTGAAAACATTCCAGCTTGTGCCTGGTCGCTTTGAAGAGGGAGCCAGAGGTGATGACTAGGCAGCACACAGCACTGCAGCGTGCGGTTCCTACTGTAGCATCGTAACGGGGCTCACCAAGCAGGACACATTCTGTGCTTTGGGGCCCGATTTTGATCTCCTTCTACTCACAGGGGATGATTATATTGATGAGATCCAGGCCCAGGGTATCTAGAAACAAACCAGCTTCTTCTCGCTGCCCCAGAAAGGTCTTATTTTCTTACAGATCTGCACTGTAGCCCTGATTTCAGGAGATTTTTGCCACTGACTATATAGTTTGTACGTCCGTTTTATGATCAGACGTACTTTATGTAAATAACAGGCCTGTACAACAACCACGGTAGCTTGAGAAGCATTTAGCTTAGCAGCCTGCTGCTGCCTGCAGCCTTGCCCACTCACAGCCCTGTGACTGCACTTGCTTCGCTGGCATCTGTGGTCAAGGAGGAACTGGAAGTGACTCAGAGGTATCCTTCGATGCTGTGACGTGACTAAGGGCTGAGTGATTCACAGTGCACGAAGAGTCAAAAGCAGCCAGGGCATCCAGCAGGAACACAGTTAGATGGATTTTCCCTTATTCATTGTGCCAATTTAAACAGTGACTTACTAAACTTCTGGTGATAAGAGTCCCAACATTTCAAGCAAACAAGAAGAAAACAAAACAGAAACCAGTAATTCTAGGTGAACATTAATTCTTAATGCTTAACAACTGCATTTACAAGGCAGCAAATCGATGCTGGGATTGCTTTCACTCACTGCTGGGGAACTACGCACATGCAGGTACTAACACATACCACACTGGTTAGACAGCTGAAAACTAAAAGTAACATTTACAGTAAGTTGGCTGCATACATGATTCTGAATGTTATCAGAACAGGATACTCCCTAACAGACAGATAAAGCAGTTACTACTACAACCTCATCAGCTAAAGGGCTAAAAGGAAGCAAACTCAGATACAAATGAAAAACAGAAAGTAGAACAAAATTTTAAAAGACAGTCCAATTTTCTACTATGGCTCAATACATAGACACCAATTAAATTAAATTAAAGCACTGCTACATATACTGTATACACCATTTCACTGAAATTACACATTGATAGCTACGTTATCTACTCTAAGTGCAGAGAGGCACTGGACATCATGCTTTAACAAAATGTCAAAACTGGTATCAATAAGGTTTTACAGCTATTAGTAACTCAGCACGACTCTACCTGTGGTTCCTAGTAAGATAATACCTGGTACATCTGATTTAAAATACAAGAAAGAGATTAAAATACAAGGGTATACCAACACACTTCCTACATGTGTATCTACTAGAAATTTTGTCTCCAAAACCTCAGCAGAATAACATGGCCCCATAGTTTTCTGGATAGTTGAAGTATCAGTCACACTGGGACAACAGTACTTGCTGTTCAATGTTTCCTTTGTTTTGAATCACAGTCAAAGAGCTAGTAGGCCATAAAAGATTTTTCGTGATGTAATTGTTATGAATATTTATATTAACTTATTTTTATTCCTCTAAAAACTGTTGCTTGTTAATCAAATAGAAATTATTATAGCCACAGACTTCATGCCAACGGGTATTTGCCCAATGGGAACAGATGACCATGATAGAGAAGCAACTGTCACTTGTCCTGGTCAAAAAATAGAGTGGTTGTTCTCTTTAAAATACATAGGAAAGCAGGAGGTATTTGTATGGATGCTACCCAATTACATTGGTCCCGTGGTGATGCTGTTGGTCCCTTTTCAAAAAGGCAAAGGCAGACGGCCAAATCATGAACTCTTTCCACAGGCTGAACTCATATACACTGGATTATAGCAAGATGGACTGGGTACCTGATAATGTACTTCCTGCCCACCCAGATCTCCAGTTTTCTATAAACTGTATTCTGAGTCAGTCAGTTACACATGATCAGATCCTAAGAAAGAACTGCAGGATTTGGCAAAGGTAACACCAGAGAAACCGACAAAAGTGAGGGACGATTGCCCAAGACAGTCAATCTAGAAGATTGTTCAGATTATTACAACATTGTTCCATAATGAACTGCAGCATTTAAGGACATCTTGAAATACCTATTTAACTTCTTGCATTTTGTGCTTTGTTTATAATTCATCACTGAACATAACACAAAAATACTTCATTGATCCCAAATGTTATAAGAAAACTGTTTTTTTTCTAAGGTACAGATGACCTTTAAAGGACTATCCCCATACCTTATATGGTCATATAGAAAGTATTATAAGAAAATATTAGTGTGTCTGTAAATTACAGATACTAGGTAATTTAGTTCTGTCTATACTGTAGTTTCCAGAGAACAAGTACAAACCCCTAAAACATGTATTAATAAGTAAATCAGTATTGAGCATATAATATTTAACAATATAAATACATATGCAGCTTTTTCTCATGCATTCTACAAGTTAGGGTTCACACCAGATCATTGGGAATGGGATATATTTAAGAAAGGAGCAGGATAGGCTGGGTGGAAGTGTATGCAATTGTCTTTAAGGAGGAAGGACAACCTGTAGTACACAAGAACTCACGAGCCCATAAAAACGCAAAAATGGTAATGCTATAATCTACAATACTGACTGCAAAATCAATTTGCAAACACGGTTTGCATACAGTCTTTGAAAAACTGCAGAAAAAAATAGAAAAGAATAATACAAAAATCCCTGCAAACTATATTATTTATGTACAAAGCAATATACAGGTACGAGACTATCCAGGTTGTGTGATGCTGCCTGTGACAGTTTCCCTTCATGTAATGGTGTGCGCCACAGAGCATCATTAAAAACAATTGCAGGCCTCCTGAATTTTGAAAAATCAGACTAGAAGGACTGGACATTCTGGCATTGATCAGCATGGGCTCTGCAGCAGAATGCAGCTAGAAGAGGAAGGGGCTCAAAGGTTGGGTGAGAAGTCTCACAAGTTCTCTTGCCTCCCCAAATCCTGCATTAGCCTGTTGGTTATCCCCATCCTGGGCTAGTAGAGACCTACTCAGTGTCTCAGTCGTATGCTTTAGATTTTTTCAATGTTTGGAGCCTGGGTTTTCCACAAGACTCATTGTTGCAACTGCACAACCACCCTATCCGTTAGGATTTGTATCAACCGGTAGTGGGAAGTCACCAGGTTTCCCCCGGGCAGGGGAGCACGTGCAAGGGATGGTTTCCTAGAGCCTCGTGCCAAGGAGCCCACTCATACACAAAGTAAAAGAATTACCAGCACCTGGGCATCAGCAGCTGTTTGACCCATTAATAGCAGCAGAATTCAATTTAACATCAAACTATAAGGAGGAAAAAATGAGGGAGGCACCCACTGCCCAGGTCATTGCCGGGAGTCCCACCTTGGGTGTGCCGAACTGCAGGACCTGTGCTTTGTCTGCGGACCGCAGCAACACAGCCTTGGCGCCTACGTGGGAAGAAATAACAATGACTTTGAAAGGAATATGTACTAAATACACTGTTTCAGGTAAACTGTAAGCAAGAACGTAACATAACATGGTGAAGCTGAACAATTTGTTTACAGCTGGACTGCTGCTTTGACACTTCGGTATTGCAATGCTCTTTTTTTCCCCCCAGTACTTTAAGCTACACTCTCTGTATCATTATTCAGACAAAGGAAATTGGGTAAATATTTTTCCTTCAAAGCCATCAATATGATTGGAGAGAAGAATATAACTCATCTTCCCGAGAGGGCTTTCTGCTGGGAACAGCAGCTTCTACATAGTCTTATACGGTGAATTATAGCTGAGGTGAATTGTGCCAATGGACTATATGCCTATCCTAACAACTAACATGAAAAATATCTTAATTGTGGCCTTAGAAGTCACAGTAATAAAATCAAGGATAGTAATCTGGCTCAAAACAGAGTAATATTACAGTACGTTTTTATAAAGTGCCCTTATTTGTCCTTCTGCAAATTAGTTCAAATGCAGCAATAAAAATAGACAAATGTAACTTAATGAAATGAGAAACAGTTATATCAAAAGGATTCTCCTGAGCCTGGTCCTAAAGCTCAGATCCTTTTTAAAGATAATTACAGAAGTGAACGTCAGAGGTGAGGTTTAATATTGCCTGTGGTTTTGGGGATTTGTGCGATTGCTGCTGCGTTGCTACAACAAGGCTGCAACAACACAAGTGAAGATGAGGAGGCAAAGAAAATCCAGGCAGTTGCCAGAATAAATATGTTCAAACACTCTTGCTGCAGCTTCTCAGATGAACAGTCTGCTCTTCTGAGTGTCTACTGCTGGAAAACTAATGACCCTGGGAGTGATGGAAAATGAATCAGAAATCTGTATTACTTGTACGCTTTAAAGTGGCATAAAGTTTGGAATTCCATGTGCTTTGAGAAAGAAATTGAGAGCAGCTGTATCTCAGAAAAGAAATGGAAAAAAACCTTAATGATAGTTATCCATATTTTTATGCTGAGTTTTAAATTCATTGCTGGACTTTTAGCATAGAAAAAAGTAGGCAAAAAAGAAGCATTTTGGCAGAAGTCTTCTGGATGTGAGAATCAACGTCATCATAAATCGCAGACAAAGACTATCCCCTAGGATGGGATTGTGAAATATCTTATAACTTAATGGAGACGGGAAGGGATCTGACCTTTCCTGGAAGGCCATGATTCCCATAGATTTTAGTGGGGTTTTCATGTAGTCAGAGCACTGCAGGCACAGGTTTTACTATAGCAAACAGTTTTCCGAAGACATACTGAGTTTCTCACTCATTCAAATGGAAGGCGCACATCCCACAATATGGTTCAAATGGCTTATCCCCTACCTGGTTCAAGCACCTTCATGTGAAGACCCGCGCGCATTTCTTACAATGCTGGTGCAGCCTTTATCTTCTAAAGGAAGCGATGAAGAAACAAATTCAGCAGCGAAGTGCTCCACCTCTTCTGTAGCTCTAATGTACAGGGTGCTTTAGTTTCAATGAACAGATATTAAGAGCATGGCGACCTAGCTTAAGCAGTAAATGAAAAAAAAAAAAAAAAAAAGCAGCAGCAAAAAGCAAAAAAGCCAAAAAAGCAAATGCATAAGCATGTATTTAATTAAGTATGCAATTAACTGAGTCTGCCTGGTCTATACTTTTCCATGTGCCCATGTGCCAGTGTCAGCAAACCAGACAGCAAAGGATATCACAGTTGCACAGACAAGGGTGGGCGTGGGTGTGTGGAACTGACAGAGCAACAAATGAGATGGATATAGAAAGAAATGTTAATTTGTTTAGGAACTACACAGAAAAAAAAAATCACTCTGCTTTTCCTTTAATTTTGCCACCCTAGCACCGCAAACAAAAGATCGGCCAGATGCAAATTAATGCAACACTCCTGGTGAAACTAAAAGGAGACTGGCCAGTAGCCAGCAATGCCTGCTGAAATGCGAACCCTGTATTAGCTGAAGTGGCTGGTCTCTGGGTTATTTTCTGTTTATTTAGTTAAGTAGCAACCCAGCCTCATGTGGAATGAGCAAATCGAGAAATGCAAGCCAAGAGTGAGTTACATTTTCCCAGAGAAATGGAAAGCTTTTTGATGGTTAAATACAGTGCTGCGCTGGAGTCACACTATATAAATATTCAGTCAGGCTAAAAACAGAGGAGTATACCAAAAACAACATTTCTCCTTCTCCCACATCCACATTTAAATAGAGAAATACCATCGTAATTATCTTTTGAAACATCCCTGAGTTACTGTATCTACAGAATTACTATGTTAAAGTCACAGTCTGCTATTCTAGTCCTATCAAAAGACCCAAATTTATTCTTCCTTGTGTGGGTGGGGTTTCTCCAGCATCTCATTTCTTCCTCCCCTAATCTCTATCCAAAGAAGCACTCTTCAAAGGACAATACGTCCCAAGTGGGTAAGTCTAAGCATATTCTAACTGTTTCTCAATAGATAATTTTGTGGAGCTGCCTAGTCACATGTTGCTGGCATCCCTAGTTTTTTCCAACTGCTAAACAGTCTCCGATGACAGCTGAAAGTGCATGGGACCCATTTTGTAAAGGTACTTTCAAGGCAAGCAATCAGTGTGGCTGCTCCTAGGAAACTACTACAGTGAAGAGGAAAAGAAGTCATCTATTAATGGGTGAGCTGTGCCACGAAACAGCTTGAGAATGCTGGATATAAACCGGGGTAAACACTGCATGTTATTCTTGGATATAATTACCACCCAAGTCACAGCAAATTTCACGTTATGTGAGCCAGCACCCTCAGAGCAGGCAACACTTCAGAGTACCTACACACCATCCCAGGCACATTTCTAGCACATAACCCAGCAGTAAAAATGTCTTTGAATGCAAATTGGGAGAAGCAGCAGTCAGCTATAGGTTAACTCTGAATATCCTGATACCAATGACTGAGGAAAAGAGAAGACAATCTGCCTACCACTTCCTCAAATATCCTACAATTCCATCACTCACACAAAAAACAATCCTTAAAATGCTTCAGGAGGCCTTTGGAAAAGGTCTCCACCTCTAATGCGTGTTAGAGGCCTACAGACTTCACAGTGGTTCAGTATTTGTTAAATTATATCGGCCACCTTGCTTGGGACTGTAGCCACGGCATGCAAATGAGGACAAAATACAATGGCAAGAAAAACATTCCACAACAGCAGATGCTTCCAGAGGGGCACTCCCACAACGGAGCTGATCTTGCACATGATGATCCATGCCAGTAGCCTTGGCTGGCTCAGGTCCGTGTGCATTTTTGGAGATATTTATATGAATGCAGATGAGCAAAAGCAGATTATATTTATATTTCAATAGCTTCTACAAAGCCAAATACCACTCTACATTTAAACACGTTATTTCTGTTTAAACCCATGACAGGTCTGAGCACAGGCACTGAATGGCCAATTTCCGTAAATGTTTCAACCCTGTTTTCTGACACTTTTAAGTGTACCATACGCTTATACTCTGATTCGTTCTGAGAACCTCTCAGAGCTCCCCCCAAAACTGCACAAAGCGTATTCTGTGCACAGAGACTCCCAAGGTCGCATGGCTCAGCTTTGCTATAGAACATTGCTAACAGTACAAATAGCATTCAACAGTGCCTTAAAACTGCTGAGTATTAACAAGGACCTTTTAAAACACTTCACAGGGTAATAATTATCACTCTAATTTCTTCTGACAGGATGAGTCAGCTATGTTGACAAAACACCATCTTGTTAATTCAGATGCCATGTGCTCTAAGATACATTTATCTGACATTAGAGAGTTATACATGTTTGTTACTCTGCAAAAGACAGAGAGAGAGATGTATATTCAATGTACGGGTCTAAATCCTGAAATCCTGCTTTATTCTTCATTCTGTCCTAACCCTGGCCAAATTCTATTAAGCTTATGTGGAATTCAGCTTAGCAATGAATTCAGGATTTAGCCATTCTCTGAAATATGACATATACTTGAAAGATGGCTTTCACTGCACACCAAAATGCTACTGATGATTGCATTCAAAAACTTAATTTCTTAGAGCAATGGATTCAGAATTTGTTTATAGCTCATTATCAAATACCCAGTCACGGCATCCATGATCAGTCTCAGCAGTACCTTACTTGAGTAGTCCAGTCCACGTGAGAAATCCCTCTGACATCAGTGGAGCAGGGTGAATAGTAAGGTGCTACCTACTTTAAGAATGACATAACCGAGCCCATGGTATTCTGTATTTTGTACATCAGGCATAAATTTAGTGAAGGAACTACCAACCCTGTAATAATACTGCCTTGTACTATATGACGCATTGTGGTCACAAAGCAGCACAGCCCCAGCATAAGGCTGCACCTGCCTTGGGACAGCCGATAAAAACACATCACATGCACATACAAATCCAAGGTCTTGTCTTGATGTTAAGTATTAGTTGTACGGATCTAACCAAATGTTTGGGATAATTTACTAACTTCTACACATTAATCTTGTCCCTGGATCTAAGTTCAGTTTAAAGTACAACTAGGCACAAAAATACAGTGCTTGTTATTATTAAAACAAATAGAAATCTTTATGGATATTTTCAAAAGATATTTCAGCCATACAGTGCTAAATAGATCAGGTATGCCACAAGAGTCACCAAAACACTTGAAGGTTTATGTGGTGCTATGTTTCTCTCGTATTTGTGACCCTGAGTCTCTGTAGTGAACCGTACTGGCACTTTGATCTTCCCATTTTGCAGCATTTACATTCTCTGTGTCTTGAATGAAAGGGGAGGTGGGTGAGAGCACATTGCACTGCATGGAGTATTCTCCAGCTGCATCATCCAAACAGTAACACAAGGGAGACAGATGGTTATGTATCATTGCTTGGCAAAGACACTACCATGACTCGATGAGATCTTTGCTAAGTTTCAGTTAAGAAATTAAGTAAGCAGAAACTGTAGCTGTTAAATAGAAAAAAGAGAAATCTTCTTTAATCGTGATATCTTTTGCCAGAAGATAGCTTCAGGGCTTACTAAAGATGGAGCTAGGAACCTCTTCCCTTAGTTTTCACGTTTCCAAGGCTCTTCTTCAACAACACTGAAGTCTGCAGATTTGCCATTGGTTGCCAGTGTTACCTGCAAGTAATTATCATCAACAACCAACTTAAAGGCCAAGGCACTTTGACAAGAAAAGTCATGAGTTTTATATGGAAGATCATGATATTTACAGGAATTACATACACCATGTATTATTATATATGTAAAATGCATTTATTCAGAATTCACAACACTCCCAAATAGTGAGACTCCCGTTCATTTATTATACTGTCTAGAAAACATCAGCAGTAGGAAAAAAGTTCTGTATTTTCTTAGCCTTTGCTGTAGTGTTTTTTTAAATAAATATTTCAGATTCTACTCCTTTCTATCTCTTATAGATTTATCTGGATTATTTAAAAAAACAGATTTTTTTTTTATGTAGAAAGCCATATTTTTTCAGTGGAATTCCTTAGCAAAGCAGGATAGCTGATGCAAGGACATGAAAAATATGCAAGGCCAGAATAATCATATCGATATCTATCTATACAAACTCACCTACAATTACACCACCTTTAAAGAAATGGAGAAAAAGATACACTGTGAAAGTATTGTTCATTATACCACTATTTCTAACAATGTAGTGAAAGACTTTGACTATAGTCATAATGCTATCTTTGTCTCGCACATAGTACAGCAAAACAGCACTCTTGCCAGTAAAGGTATGTGTTAAAATTTTTATGTTTTAAGTATGGTAGAAGACCAATAGTGATCTACAACTCACAGTAAACACTGGCCAGTACATCACATCCCAGAAATCACTATAAATAAACACATGCTTCCAGAAAGATAGCTCCAGCTAAATGATTTGAAAAATTTTAAAAAGGTAAAATGTCAATTTAGCTTTACAAAAGTGATCTAGATATTTATAATTGGGAGAGAATCTTTCATTTCATCCTAAATGGATGGCTCACTCTTTCCTAACTTACCTTGTAAGTTAACATCCCCAGCTTCAAATGAAAACTTAAAGACAGAGCTGAAATTCCCCATGCTGGATAAACTGGATGCATGGAAGCATTTTGGGACATGGAAACATGACAAAATGCACTGATTTTTGAAACAAAGTCAAGCTTTTTCTTAGATAATTGAAAGGGGGAAACATGCAAATACAGGAATGAACAGCTTATTCAGAAATGAAAATCACATAGAATCATGTGAAATATGAGAATAAAAAAAATACAAAAATATCGTGCAGTAACCACCACTCTACCCCAGTATAAAGGTAAACTACTCATTAATTATATACATTGACCATGCAAAATTATAAACTAATAATGTTATATATTGAATTTATTACAGAAAGTAAACAGAAAGGACATGCTAGTAGATTACCTTTTCCAAATTCTGACCAGAGTTGCAGTGAGCTTTTCAACCCACCAGTGCATTTGACAGGATGAAGAGATGTCTCTTCAGATTTAACAGCTGGCTGTTTTGAAGCCCCAGATCCTATACTTTGTTTCTTTTGCTACTCTAACACTTGGGAGCTATAGACCACTTGAACATGATCCAAATGCTTTGCAAACGTCAGCATACATTCATAGTTTATAAAGTAGACTGTAAGATCACATCCTTTTGGCAGCTTGCAGACAGACACATGGACAAGACAAGTGACCTGCTCAAAGTCAGCCTTATGCTGAATCCAGTAAACCCTGGCTCATCGCATGAGTTTAAAAGTGCAAAATGAGATTGCAAGCAGAACAAACCTAAAACAATGAAAAAGGACAAACACTTCCAGCTCATGAATCACTGTCACCAAATTTTAATGAAAGGGTGGGCTTAGGATGCCACACTACACTGTTAATCCATGTTTAAGAGCTGAGCTACTGCCTCGACTGAGGGAAATTATAAAAGAAAATGAAGGAGAAAAGAAAGTGCAAGCATTGCATCAACGAGCTACTACTTTCTAGACTGACTTGGATGTCTGTGCAAATCTAAGAGATATTATGAGATAAAATTATCAGTATTCAGTTCCATGAACTGAATATTCAGACTGATATATGGTAGCTGAATTTGTCTTATAACCCACTGAAATTAGCGGAGTCTATTTCACTGAAAAAGTCTTCTGAAAGTTCCAGAAGAATTTAACCTAAAAGTACGTGTGTGCACATACTTATTTTTAATGACAAAAAAAAAAATTATCAAATGAGACCCTTCTTTTCAGGGAGTTTCTTTTTTCCTTGAAATTTTTATCTATTCTGCATTCTTTTCTATTTTGAGAAGTACAGTTTAGTTTAAACATGTATTCTCTTTCCATTTCAGATTTTCTTTTCTTTTTTCTCATGAAAATATAGTGAGTCAGAAAAGGAAAGGGCCAGAAGGAAGTGTTTGTTTTCACTTAAAATAATCATGTTATTAAAAACTTGGAGGAAAATTGAGGATAAAAGTTTTTTCTTTCTTGAATTCAGTATTGATTTTTCCCCTGGAAATGCAGGCTTGGCCTGACATTATCTAGTAGTAAGCATTAGAAAACAATATATGCTAAAGAACATTTTCATCCAGGCTGGAGACAGGTGAAAGTGACAGAATAGGATTTATATTTCCAGCATACATAGTGATCTGCTAATGGACTTAGCGTAGGCATTCACAGCTGAGATACTGGCTTAGTTGTGGCAACTGGAAGATGCAAGAGAATCTGTTTGGATGAATGGCTAAGGTAGGCTCACTGGCAAATTCACTGCGTCAAAGAGTGTGCAGGATCAGATCAAAATATTAATAAATAAATATTAAAATATTACAAAATTAAAAGTTCCAGCTTGTTTACTCTCTTTTCAAAAACTGTTGTCTTGATTTTAAAGTGTCCTGTCCTAGTGGTGGGTGCTTAGTTAAGTTTTAACCACTAACCTCCCCAACTGTTTTCTCATTCAACTAGTAGGGTTTGTCAAGCTCACTTTGCTCTGATCAAGACATTATTATTACTATTAATAATCCATGTTAGTTACAGCAAGGATTAGAGAGAGAATACAACGTTTGTGTCTTAATGACTTGGGAACAATCACAGAAGCAAAGCGTAAGCATGCTGTATGAGTGCAGCAGCATTCTGATGCTAAAGTGCATTCAACATGTCCATCTCTGAACAGCATATCATGAAGGCAGTCAGCAAATGACAACACCTGTATCTGAATTGCAGCTATTCTTCATTTGGGTTGGCAATTTAAGTTCTCTGTTGCCATAGAAAATTAAGTAAATGTCCATAGAAGGTGATGCCATATTCTCTGCGTCTTGGCATATTCCATAATACGCTGCATCTTGCCTTTTGATATGTAAACAATGCACATGATTTTTTCCCCTCAAATGACAACTTTTAGGAAGAGTGCAAAAAAACATCTTTTGAACTGCTCAAACTCATTCAAAATGTCTGGGGTTCATGGACCTTGTTGTCACATTGTTATTTGCAGAACGATTTGAAAAATACATGCAGGTTAAAAAATAAGATAAAATAAAGCATGCAGTGCTATATACATGTCTCAATATCCATAAATGTGAAAGGTACCTTGCACTCATCTACTATGACTGAGTTGTGAGCTGCAAAAACGCATTGGTTTGAGTTGTTTTCCCTATGATTTTTCATGTCGTCATAGATTGACTGAGTCTTGGTCATTTCAATGTCTTCGTGCCCTTTATGATGGGAATCAATGGTGTCAAGTTCTGCCTTGGAAAGGTGGTAGACAATGCCAGCACCGAAAGAATCCCCCACTACATTGACAGACGTCCTCATCCGGTCCCTATAAAAGAAGCAAAAGGCAGAGGCTGAATGGCATGAGAGGAAGAAAAAGTAGGGCACGGCAGCCCTGTTAATGTTACAGTTACTGCATTTATTTCAGAAAGTTTAAGGCGTCTTTAGAACAGAAAGATGGGAGCTTTCAAGTGAAATTGAAAAAGCTTACTTTCCCAAGGGACTTGTTCAGACAGGGAGGATGTGCAAACTCCCATGTCCCAGCTGCTCATACTCATGGATTTTGGCGAAGAACTTGTGCTAGAGACACAGCCAAGCTGCGGAGCTGTGCTTGACTAAGATCTCCCCAGTGCCTGCTTCTGGAGCTGGAGGTTTCAATTTCAGGGTGTCAGGCTCACATTGCCCTTTGTTTTATCTAAATTTTTCAGAGTACTGCATTTAAATGCAGCCAGAGAAAAGGATTTTGGGTCTGATGAAGTGTTCTCATTCCTGGGCCTGTCCCTTTATTCTTAGTAAGCAAACTATGGGGAAAAAAGTCTGAAATATCTCCACACGGCTCAGGCCACTGAAGTTCTTCTCCTGGCACCATCTTCACAGACAGTCATCTGTCAGCATGGCAGCATGCCTGCTCACACTGCTGTATGCCAAAGCTCAGCATATGCGCCAACCAAATATAGGTCATGGCCTACAAAATGATGAGCCTGTGACAGCATTTCAGTAACAAGTGCCCCTCGTTGTAGGAGGGTGCCAACAGAGGCTCACATGCTTCATTACAAGGAAATGTGTTTGTTGGCACTTACTGGACAGGATGCCGCTGGACAGACACGCCATCTTTCTCCTGTCTTGTCTTTAGAGTGTGGCTTTATCTGTCAGCAGTGAACTCATGGTTGTGGGTTTTCCCTGATTTCAGAATTCTGCCCCAAACCTGCCCAAAACTCTGCAAAAATGGAAGATGGTCTTACAGAGCGCTGCAGGACTATGGGCTTCTGTTATCTCGCCTATGGCAGGTAGGCTGTATTACAGATGTCAAAATCATTTACAGTCTAATTTGCCTCTTTATATCTGAACTAAACATAAGACTCCTAAATACCTTCTGACTGAGGACTGCAATTTAAAGCTACTGCAGCAACTAAGTTTAGCTTTGTCAAATAGGTCAGGGAAGCAATTACACCGATTAATTCTCAGAGGTATATCCACAAAGACTCATTTACATAAATTAGGCAGGTTGAATAGCGCGGACATTTGCCAAGTGACAGAAAAGCCAGCATGAAAGACTTCATTTCCCGTGACAGCCATTAATTTGAAAACACCCTTTCTAGTATTCCTAGTACTATATTCATGTGACATCTCCTTTTCCTGAGAAAAAAACAACCCTAAATATATAAACCCAAACCGGTAAACATTCATTACACATTCCTATTCATGGCCATACAAACTTGTGAGCTCTTTTCAGCATCCGTCCTCTAAATATCTGCAAATCTTCATTTCCCAGCTGTAGAACTGTATTCTCTTTCAAGTTTCTCCCTCTCTGCATTATCGTACTTACATACTTGGAGTTTGTGGTGTAATATTTTAACTGAAACAGTTAATTTTTATTTTTCTGTCATCAAAAGAATACCCAGAGGGGAAAAAAACTTCCAATAATCCCCCTGAAAACCAAGCAAACCAACAACCCATAGGAGGAAAACATCCTTCCAGTTTTTCTTTGCACAAATGAAATGCTTTATACAGTTTCTCATCCCGTGCCTGTGAAGAGTGTTTTAAACCTGGCCAGAGTGGCAGAAAAAGAAGATACGACTTTCTGAGCATAATTTTTAATTAAGACCATTAAATATACTGAACCTGGGAATATAGCCCTGCAAAAAGAACACCTGCCTATTTTTTTTTTTTTTTTTGTATGAGTGGTATTAAATTTTGAAAGGATTCGCTGATGCCAAGCAACGGATAGTATAGGATGCCAAAAAAACAAGGTGGAGAGAATACGTAAATATAATTGAGGTACAATTCAAACTCTAAAAGGGTCATTTGAGGAGATGCTCCAGCCCATAGGCATGCACTACTCACCAAGAGATTCAGCAATGCAAACTGCACAGTGCTGCAGAACACGCTATACTGAGTGAACCAAAGTAAACAAGTAAATTTCCTTACAACCAAAAGGACAAAGTTTTGGCTCTCAGGAGTCAACAGCGAAGTGCCACTGACCTGTTTCGGGCCAAAAAACATCCTAAGAAGAATAAAGAAGACTGTACTTACTCCTTTGTTCAAAACAACCAACCGATTAATTCCAGCTATGCTGCAACGATGTTAACAAAATCAATGTGGGAAAGTTGCAGTCTAGTAAATTACTTGCCCCAACACAGCTATTTCTGCATTGTCCGTAACAGCTTCTGAGAGGAATAATGGGACTGAAAGTCAAACTTCTCTCTCAAAAGCCAACTCAACATCTGGTAAGAATGGGCCTTGGAATAACAGGGAAGCAATTCTTTAAATCCTGATAAGGGTTAATGCCTGGTTTCCTCAAACTGGCATAAATCAGAAGAATTGGAAGCTTAACAATGTAGATGAAAGGAAGAGAAACTAGAACTGAATCAAGCCATGACATCAATCATGCTATTAATGTCATAGTACCTATATATCATGCTAGTATGCAAAAAAGTTACTCCAGTTCCCTGAAAGCTTGAAAACCCAGTATATCAACCTTACTAGACCTTTGAAAGGAGATTAAAATCTTAGCACAGCTGCTAAACCAAAGACCAGGTGACATGCTTAACTTGCCTTACCTCTTTGCCATGGTAGGAAAGAGCTCCTGGTTTATATAGCTTAATTTGATTTCTGTAAGGCCCTGTTCATAACATTCAGACATCAATTTAGTCAGACTATTCTGAATTTAGATCTAAGCCAAGGAACAGAGTCAGAACTCAAACAATCTTTTCTGAGTTACTGAAGGAAGGTTTAAATACCAGATCAGCTGTCCAAGCCCATTTTCTCTAATTCCTCTCTTCACAGCAAAATACCACTGTATTTGAGGTTGTGCTATGATATTCGCTAAGCTTGTTAGTCTCGCATCTGGAAAGTAGCCAGCTTCTGGCTAGAGTAAAAGAGGCTGGTTTTAGTCCAGCTGTTGGCATATAACTACTGTCCTATTAAATGTCACTGCTGTGTTGTGCTTAGTTTTAAACTGAGAAACGAAGAGAGTTGTGAAATCTTGGGAAACTTGCCTGATGAAAGAGCTCATGCTGTGTATGTATGTATGCATGGGAGGGGGAAAGGTTGAGCAACCTAATCTCTACATATTGGAGAGGCGTGAGAAGAAATTGATACAGAAAATTTTTGGCTCCGATTTGAAGGAGAGAGTGCCAATTTTAATAACAACCAAAAGTCAGCTTTGTGTTACACCACAACCAAATTGTGCAAAACTGACTTTGGTAAGGCCACAGTTTCAGAAGACGATAGTGTTGCAAAATCAATCGATGTTCTGACATTTTCTTTCATCAGAAATATTGTGACACTCAAAGTATGAAATGAGTAGAGTAGAGAAGGTACTCAATGACTTTTCCACCTCACTCCTCACCCCCAACACTCCAGCCACACCGCCCAAGTTGCAGAAGGCAAATGACAGGCCTGGGAGAATGAAGAACTGCCTGCTGTAGGAGAAGATCAGGTTCAAGACCATCTAAGGAACCTGAAGGTGCACGAGTCCATGGGACCTGATGACGTGCATCCACAGGTCCTAGGGGATCTGGCTAAACCACTGTACATCATATTTGAGAAGTCATGGTAGTCCAGTGAAGTTCCCATGCACTGGAACAGCAGAAGCGTAACTCCCATTTTTAACAAGGCTTAAAAATAAGGAAGACTCAGGAAACTGCAGGCCAGTCAGTTTCACCTCAGTGCCCGGCCAGACCATGGAAAAGATCCTCCTGGAAACTATGCTAAAGCACATGGAAAATAAGGTGACTGGTGACAGCCTTTAGCACCTAAAGGGGCTGACAAGAAATCTGGAGAGGGACTTTTTACAAGGGCATGTCATGATAGGACAAGAAGTAACGGTTTTGAACTGAAAGAGGGTAGATTTGGATTACATATTAGGAATAAATTCTTTACCGTGAGGGTGGTGAGGCACTGGCACAGGCTGCCCAGAGCAGCTGTGGATGCCCCATCCCTGGCGGTGTTCAAGGCCAGGCTGGACGGGGCTGTGACCAACCTGGTCTGGTGGAAGGCGTCCCTGCCCGTGGCAGGGGGATTGGAACTAGACGATTTTTAAGCTCCCTTCCAGCCCAACCCAGTCTATGATCCTAAGATTTTTTTAAAGGTTTTCATTATCTGAAATTAAAATGTTATAAGAGAGCCATTCTAAATATTTCTACATGGCTGGTTGCATTTACACACTGGTTCCAGAAAACTGGCTGAAATTGGGTCTTAAATATTTTACTAACTTTCTCTTCTACATTCTATTAGAAGTACTGATGTAATGTTAGTTGATGATAATGAAATGGAAGATAACATTTATAAGTAAAGAAAACATATTTTTATGACCTTTCATTTCCAATATTGTTTAGGTCTGGTTTGTGTGCCCAAATATTTGTGCAAAAGCTGGCTTGTGTGCCTTTTCTCAACATCAGCAATGTCAGCAGTGACATTTCCCATAGCTCATTAGATCGTCACGGCTACCACAACACAACCACTGGAAGATTGAAAATAAACCTATTAGCTGTTAAACATATGTTAATTAGCACAACAATCTTGTAACTTCACAGCACTAGGGGCGTGACACAGAGCTTTCCGCCTCCTTTTTTATCTCTTTTCCCTTTTCCCGCTACCTTTCAAATCTGAATCACGCTGCAGTTGCACTGCTTATTGTTAGGCCAGAAGGATCCAAACCCAACTGTTTGTGCTGAAAGGTTCTTTTGCCTGGCATTTGTTTTGGAAAAATACCTTGAAACATTTATTTTAGAAGTACTATCCTTCCTATAGTTACATTCATCACCGCTACGTCTCCACATTACAGATGTTTTTATTTCCTAAGCAGGGCTGGATCAGCCAGTAGTAACAACGCTGCTGAAGCCAAGCCTGACATGCAGCACTTGACTAGTGGATCAGAACTGCTGGTCAGCTTACAGCTCTGAGGTTTGCTAGTGTGGGCAGAGCTTCTCAGTCCACAGGAATATTTTTAAATGACATTTCCCTAAAAAAACAAACAAACCACAGGCTCCTTTTGCACACCCTCCTACCAGCTGCAGAAACCTACCTATTTGCCTTACTTTGAGAGCCAGCAAAAACGTGTACTTAAAATGAGTATGCACCTCCCTTTTGCTCTCCTCCCATCTGCAGATTCCTATGCCACTTTCCTGTTTTCAACCATGACTTCATAAATATAATAAACCCACAGAATATCACATTCTTCCCTATGCCAGCTGTACTCTGACTGCTGAACCCTGCCTCATTTCACCATTCTGAGTCATAATATCATGAAAGTCAGTTATATATAAAATATGTAAGTCATCTTTTCCCTTCGCGTTCCCAAGCCGTAAATTCCTCTTTCATTTTTCACTGAAGCAGAAATCAGAGCTGTGTCCTATTCTTCACAACTCTTGGTGACGAGATAGGTAACAACAGATAGAGTGTAGCAGTAGATCCAAGATACATGTTGGAGAATTGACCAGGTTCTTGTATTCTTCTCAATATGCCAAAAGATAACGACAGAAAATTAATTTTCTATTTTACCTTCACATTCTCAACTCTGCTATTCCTTCTTGCATCATTTTAGTAGTGTACCTGGGACTGAAAGCTACCACAAGTGGGCAGTTGAGGCTGCTAGTGTAGGAGGAAATGCACAAATAGTACAAAGTGGTACTGACTTCTCCCCTTCTGGGCATCACAGCTGGCACAACAGAAACATACGTCTATACTATGTAAAAGAACATTAGAGGAGAGATGGCTGTTGACCAGAATATACTGTCCTGAGGCAGACCGTATAAAGACAAATAATATATTGTTTATATAAATATATGTACATACATATAAATATATGTACATACATATAAACAATATAATATAAAAATATAAATAATATATACATATAAATAATAAAAATAAACAATACATAGACAATGAAAAAGCCTACAGAGGCCAGTACAACTTAGAGCATACTGAGTCCCTGTCAGCTCTGCGCAGGTGACAGATATCCTCATTGTCAAATGACAACATGAGAAAGGATGTGGCCTGGCATACGCTCTGTCTATATGTACAGCTTCTGTATTCAAATGTTGAAGAACAAAAGCCTTGGAAAACTATCTGTGGGTTAGCTGTTTCTTGTTGGAGGACCTGCAATGGCACTGAAGGAATTTGATCCTTGGAAATGCAAGTCAACCCTTCCAGTCTGAGGGATCTGTCAGTAAAATCAAACTAGGGAAGGACCTTCTCCCTCTCTCTGCCTTCTTATTTGTCTTTGGTTTATATCCTGTCCTAGAACAGTTTCTTTATTAAAACTATTTTACCTTCTTACGTACAAAATGAAGCAGAGTTTCCCCACTACAAGCATAAAACATTTGATGCTATGAGTGCCCAAATCACCGTATAACTTGCTGACAACATCCTGATGGAACTTGCATTTTTCAGCATTTGTCCTTAATTTTAGACCATAACCATAAGAAACAGAAAGAGGAATGCAAAGATCAGAAAATGGCTGTTGAGCTATGTCTGAGATTGGAGAGGCATCATCAGGAAGAAGAAAATATATGTGCATGAGCCCAAGGGTCTTACAAGAAGATCCTGATTTCATAGAAACTGACTTCAGTAGCTCTGTAACAGTTTGTTCCAGCTGAGAAGCTGCTTTCAGTGTCTCCTCCTTCATCAAATAACCTATCTCCTCCTTTGCTTTATCTGTAGAGGAGAGTGTTATAGTTCTTTAAGATAAATGGCTGAAAAGCACTACAGAGAAGCATTACTTCACCACTTTTTCTGCACTGAGCAGTGGAGTCAGCACAACTTACAAAAGCCAGTCAACAGCAACAAGCAAACTGATGTCCTGGGTAGGGAGACCCACTGCAGTAAGGATCAGAAGCATAGTGACAAGTCCCGCGCTGGGAATACTGGCAGCTCCAACACTTGCAAGGGTGGCGGTCAAACTGCAAAAACAAAAATCAAATGCAGTAATAGGAAGAGAAATATACGCCTTCAATGCATACTCGTGATTATTAGGAAGGTCTTATTTTTAATGAACTCTTCCCAGAAAACTAATGACTATATGATAACTCATGGTAATCTCAGGCCATAGTTTTCACGCTTGTGTTTCTCCAAAAATATATATTAGGTGAGGTCAAATCTATGGGGTTTGTTCTGAGAGTTGTAAGAGAGTTTTATGAGAGTTTTAAGTTCTTAAGTTGTAAGTATCATATTCAAATCTTTGACCTGGTGGTGTTTTCTGAGCTCTACCACCACATCCAGGGTGCTGAATTCTGGACTTTGATCATCCAGATTTGCTGAAGTTTGGTGGCTACAGGTTGAATTTTCAGGGTGGTTCATTTCTGTTTGTTTATGGTAATTGAAGACTCAATTGTGAAGTAATGGCTGAGAGAAAGTTGCTATTACAAAGTACAAAAGAGTAAAAGTCTTTGCACCCAAAACTCCCACAGTAAAAGCCACTGGAGTACCAAACCTAGATACAAATAACCCTAGATGAAAAAGCAAAATTCATCTGATTGTTTCATGAATCCAAACCTGTCTTGGTTTTTGCCTCTCTTATTTTTTGATTAAGACCAGTAGAGTGAATGTACGTGCTCCAAATGTTTGTAAAAATACAACACAGACCGTAACAAATATCAACAAAATTGGGCAGTTCTACTAAGGATGGAAAACAAATTTGTCAGAGACGAAGCAAGGGGAGAAAACAGGGAAGAGAAGGAGAGGGAGAGGTAGGGACAGGAAAAAGGAGAAAGGAAGAAAGAAGAAGGAAAAAGGAAAATTGAGAAAGGAAAAAAAGGAAAAAGGAAAAAAGGAAAAAGTAGAAAGTTATTTCTGTCTTGTCAAACACAGAGATCAGTAACACTGTTGTACGTCTGTGGGTGTACCCAACAAATCTGAAAATGATTCCAACACAGAAGTAGGGAAACAGGTCTCTGTGGGGGAAACTCCTCAACCATTACTTCCGAGCTAATCTATGAAGATGTTAGCTTGATTTAGAGCTGGCAGATGGCTCGGTCTGACCCAGACAATCCAGGTTGCAGTGTGTTTGTCAGGTGTCTGGGTTAGAGTGCAACCTGGCCTACTGAACACGCAGACAGGTCCAGCAGGTATGCAGGCAGGACGCTCTGCTCTGCCATCAGGCTCTGCGCACAGTGCCAGCTCCTCAAACACTTCCAGCCTGAGCTAGTAAGGGACTGCTTCCAAGCTCCGTGAGGAAATGCTCCTGCCAACCTCCCCACAGCAGGAATGAATCTAGCACTGTTCAGGTCTAAACAGTCTGGCTCAGCCACCGTTTCCAAGATCACCCTCTCCCAAAGAAAACAGGAAATCAGAGGATCTACATGACCAATATGAAGTAACTAGGGCTGGTCAAGGCTAATTAAGTCTTTGTTAGTTTATGTCTGGGTCACTTGAATATCCTCAGTATCACAAAGTGGATTTGGCAGACAAAACCTAATAACCTGTCATTCATTTGTATTGCCACCTCAAGCAACAGTTCTTGTCATACTGATGTAGCAAAAATGCTATACTGCATGAAGGGAAGAACCAATGGTTTTCTTACAGGTAGCCCAAAGTTGCCGCCTGCTTAGTAAATGTAAGTCACAAAGCTGGCTACATCAGCTTTGAAACAGTGAAATCGGGAAGAGCTAAGGTGTCAGTCCCTCAGAGGAGAAGAGGAGGAACCTGGGTTCAAGCCTACCAAATCTGTTGACGACAGCTGACTCCTGACTTGAATTTCCCTGGTCTCAATTTAGTTTAATATGTGGCACATCTGAAATGACCGTTTTCAGTCTTAGCAGCAAATACCCATCATGCAGGTCTAGCACCTACCTGCATTAGAAGCAGCCTTGAACCTTTTACAAATGTTGGCTTTACTATTTCAGGGGTTGGGGCAGGAAGTAAAGAAATGGAAAATGTGGAACTAGTATAGCTGGGCAAGAAACAGCATTAGCCAGCCCTTTGCAGGAGTTTCTTTACTGTTAAAAGAAAGGTGAGTGGCTAAAAACTACACAAAGGTGGCAAACTTGGCAGCCTTCGCTTGTGGTTTCCATTTTAACTTTTCAAAATGTTAGGCCTGGTGTCTTCATCAAGTTTTCCACTGCAAATTAACTTCAGCGGCAGCAGTCATAACATTGCCATTGTTTTTTATTAGTAGCCCTACCTAATAAGTCTTAAAACTCCATTACAGTAAACAGTCTTCAATCACTCTTACCCAATTTTAATGGGTACTTTCCTTTGTCCTTCCAGACACTCAGTCCTAGATATGACAATTTCATATGAAAACACTAGAGATATTTGCTGGCTTAGAAAGAAAATGTCTGGGAGTATCCAGACCATGCTGCACGCAATCTCACCCCCAGACCAGGTTATTTTCAATCCATTTTGCTTGCTGTTCACCAAAATCACAGAAAAAATGCAGGCAAACATAAATACATGGATACATTTCACAGGTACACCTTTTTCTTCCAATGTATATAAACAGATACATTCTAGAAAGTTAATGCCTCATGTATTGCTTGTAGCATCCCTCTACACTAAAAAAAGGTATTGCATTGACAGAGAATACTGTATTTCACCTTGTATTGTCAACAGCAAAACTGTAAAAGAACACCAGCGTGCACTGAACTGCAAATGATAGAAAACAAATGTCACCAGAGAATCAGCACCTATGTCTATGACATTCCTTTGCACATCATTATTAGAAATCCATGGATTTCACGGTGAATCACAGTTACTGAGAAGACATCCAACCCAAAACTCCCATTTTACAGTCTGCAGGACCAAAGCCTACAAGTACTTTGAACTGACCTCACAGTAACTATCTGTCCTCCATCCAGCTCAATTCCATTCATCTGTGCTATGAAGATGGCAGCCACAGCTTCATAAAGGGCAGTTCCATCCATGTTAATTGTTGCTCCAACAGGAAGAACAAACCTTGTTACACGCTTATCAATGCCTAGATTTTCTTCAAGACACCGGAATGTGACAGGTAATGTTCCAGCACTGAAGGAGAGAAAGCAAAAAAGTAGAGAAGACATAATTACAATATAATATATACACATAAGGGAGCAAAGTCAGAAATTCTGCTATCGTTGTTTACATCTTCTACTTCCATCTTCTGCTGTGATTCAAGCCTCTTTTTCACTAAATTTTTAATTAAGCTGGAGGTGGGACTGAGGCCAAGACATGAACATGACTTGAAGTAGGGATGAGAGCTTGAGAGAGCGTAGATGAATTTTTGACACTCATTTATTAATTACTTCTTGCATTTTGTTCAAAAAGGCAAGTTCCAGATTTTTTCTGATGGACAGAACTATGAGTGTAGGGACAAATCCTGAATTTCTTCGATTGCAAATTTGCTCTGAACAGAGAAATCAGTGTCACATTAAGGAAAGAGAAAGCCAGGCAAGAAGACACAACCCATGGAGTTCCTGGCACTGGAGGACAGGAAAGGACATGCAACACAGCTGGATGGCTGGAACTGAGGAACAGCTCCTTGCACAGATCCACAGTGCTTTGCCTTTGTGAGGGTAGTTCAGACTACTACATTCACTTGCTCAAAACAAAACACCTTCAACACTGCTGAAAAAAGAACATACTCTTTTTCCTTGTAGATACAAATATCTTCTACTTCTTCCCTTCCCTGCCAGGTCTGCCTGCCTCAGGCTTGCAACAAGCATGAAACCCAACACAGGACACAGGTTCCTTCCTTTTCTGTTACCTCTGAGCTCAAGTCCACCACTCGGTGGAGAACATCCATTGTGGTTTATTTGCTTTTCTTCACCTGAGTTGGCAAAATTTCTCAAAGGTTTCCACTATTGTATCCCACTTATTCTGGTGTCATTACCCTACAAAAATACTAATTTGCTCATAGAAGAGTAAAGGACTAGACTCACCAAATTTTCTGTTACTTGCTGCACCATACTGTTGCTAGTGCCTTGCAGCTTGAGGGTCATCCCAACTCATTCATTCATCCACTACCATAGAGATGCTTTTGGGTACAAAAAATGTAATCTTTCCATTTTACAGATAACTAAACCATGGAATAGGGAGATTAAGGAACAATTGAGACACCTAACTATAAAAATGTAGCGTCATAATAAACATCCTAGGTTATCTGGAACAAGCACATGACGCTGACCTATCTCAGGTGGGATCTATGGAAAACTCAAAGCCTTCTGGATTGACAGGTGCCTGAGTCACTTCCTAATGGCTCCTCTTGTTGCACATCTATGGAAACATGAGTAAGAAGGTAAAAGCTTCTAGATCCCCACCTTGTGCTCAAATGACTGGACCATTCTTTGTTCACAGAAATAATTATTTTAACAGATGTCAGTTAGCCAGATACACGATAACAATCATTTGTGTTCTACCACCCTCACAAATACATTTGTAATTATGATTTATTTTACTGTGTTTTTAATCATAGGTAATAAAATGCTTAAGATTCTGTGGGTTTAGCCAAATCAGACAGAATTCACACTTTCTAAAAACAATGTAGTATATTCCCTTACTCTAGCAGCTATATTTATAGCTGATCGCAGAAAATATCTAGCGAGCAATTAACCAGTAACTACTGGTCAGTTTTCAAGCAAATTCCTGGACCACTTTGCCTCCTACAGCAAAGACACTCCTGTATCTTCTTCAAAGAAAAATAGAATAGAAAATGCAGTTCACTGACACATATTGAAACTCGGTCAGATAAGGTCCTTTTTCTTCAAAAATACAAGTCCAACCTTACCTTTACTGTTACAAATCAGATCATCAGCACAAGTTGTGTACCAGTCATGGCCTGCCACTGTTGCAATGAACACCAGCGGGCTCAGCAGGCAGGGACTATGCAAATATCTTCCCCCTTCAGTTCTGCCACCATGAGCAAGGACATGTGGGCAGGCCATGGAGACAATATTTCTTTATTAGAAGAGCACAATATGCGGATGCCTTCCGTGATTCCTCAGCCTAGCCAAAAAGCTTTAATAAGTCCCTGAACAGGCAACTTTCAGAGGTACCAGGTTAGACCATGCAATGGTGATTGTTGTCATGTGGTCACTTGTCTGTGGTGCTATAAACTGGTCCACTTCTGTTTAGATAGTAATTCAGATCTGGATAACAATCAGGTGGTAAAGCTAGTACCCAGGTAAATCTATATGCTGGAATCACTTAGAATACCCTATGTTTTTCCATTTTGGTACTCCAGCAGAAAAACATCACACCACACTAAAAAAGAAAACCCACAAATGTGTGTAGACACTGTACATTTTGTATTGAAAATCTAAATGGAAACTCAAACACTTCAATGAACAAAAGCCTTAGGGAAATTGTGGTTTAGTGAACTCCTGGCCAGACTGTATCTCTTATAATCCCACATTGTTTATCACAGAGCCACAGAATTGCTGAGGTTGGAAGGCACCTCTGGAGGTCACCAATTCTAACCACTTTGCTCAAGGCAGGGACAGCCAGGGCAGGTTGTTCCACACCGTGCCCAGACAGGCTTTGGTCATCTCCAGGGATAAAGACTCCACAACTCCTCTGGGCAACCTGTGCCAACATTCAACCACTGTCACAGTAAATCACAATAAAAATATTTTTTTTTGTGTTCAGAAGGATTTTCTTGCATTTCAATTTGTGCCCACTGCCTCTCAATGTGTCACCAGGCACCACTGAAAAAAGCCTTGCTTCATCTTCTACACACTATCCCATCATATATATATGCACATCAGTAAGGTCCCCCCATAGCCTTTTGTTCAATAGGGGAGAAATTGCTCAGCAGGGTGGTTTGGGTTGACCCAAAGAAGCAAATGAATTACAGATCTTCCAAAGCATTCCTGAAATCAAAATTGCTCAGTTTTCTGATGGTCAGTTTTGAACTAGGCTTTTTTGTTTTCACTTCTTTAATTCAAACAGAAGATTAATTTTCTTCAGAAATAAAACATTAATGAAAAACACTTTAAAATTTAACTGAAAAATATTTTCAGCCCAAGATCTACTGACTGTTCCAATGCAAAGCATCAATTTATTACTGAGAGCCAAGTTGCCTACACAATGAGTCTAAAATGCTCAGCTCTTCAATGAAGTTCCCTTACTGTGCCAAAAAGACGAAAGAATAAAATGAGAAGTTTTTTCATTTCTTTCTTGAAACCTAGCACTGTTTTGCTTTTGTTTTTTTTCCCCAATGCAACAATACTGGTCTTAAATAGAATTATCACTGTTTTCTAATTGAGGAAACAAGTACAGGCGTAATACAATTTGCATTTGGCCAATGCCCGAAAAAACAAAAAAATGGGTCTCCCAACTCTGGAGTCAGTTGTACCTCTCTCAAAAATCCGGATGGCATGTCATTATTTTTATTTATTTCAACATGGCTGGATTAAAAATAGTTTTTATTCAATGGCATAAAATGATTTTGCAATGACGGTCAGAACAGCAGATGTATTATCTCTATAAACAGCAGCTAATAATCTGCTAAAATATAAAGCAAGCTGTTATTTCCCAAGTATACCTGGAAGCTGTGCCTAGTGCGGTGATCCATGCCTGGAAAATCCCAGCAAGGAATGAAAATGGGCTTTTCCTTGTTATCACAAAGTAGAGCAGAGGCAGGAAGATCCCTCCGTGGATGACAAGACCCACAATCACAGTGACCATGTACATGCCAAGTTGTCTGGCAACTACTTCTAAGTCCTTAATTGCAATGATTTTTCCACAGATGAGGCAAGCAATGCCTAAAGGGGAATACCTGGAGAGAGAGAACAAGCATAAACAGAACTAGTCTTTGCAGCATAGTCATAATTGTGCTTAACAGAGTACAGACTCGAGAAAGTGTAGGGGGCTCTCAGGCTCAACTCTGAGATGCAGATGAGGAATTGGTGGAAATTCCATGGTTATTTTTCACATTTTTTTAAAAAATAATGGCCATATCCAGTGAATTCCCCATCTGCTTCATTTCATTCCATCCCATCAGACGAAATATGCATTTCCTGAATAGTCTTTGATCCTGGAATAACGTTGTACAAGAACACTACAACGTTACGCAGGCTTGGATCATTACGAAGAGTGATGTAGTATTTGCTCTCAATACATAACTTCTGCAACCCACTGCTTATCTAGTTTCAGGGAGTTGCGTTGTTTCAGTTAAATTATTTGTTGAGACAAATTGCTTTTATCTTGAAAGCTGCAACTATTTCCATTATGTTCTTTCAATAATTTGGACAAATGCTTTTTAGTTTATGGATTCTTCGTTACTTATGCGCTTCTCCTTCATAGGGTAGGTTTTTTGTCACTTCAGTCATGTGATTCCCTAATAGCATAAATGAAACTTTCAAATAGGATGATAATGGGTAGCACAGTTTGGTAATAAAAAAAAATTGAAATGGATATTATTTTTTAAATGTAATAATCAGCTATAGTGAAAGTGGATGGGTCAAAGACAATATTTATACCTGCACTGATAACGGTGAGTATATTACATAATTTTAAGTGACATAAGCTCGGAGAAAGCAATGTGTATAACATACGGAGAAACAGTAAACAAAATGCCTCTCTGAAAATAAATGATAACGTATATTTTCAAAAGTGGTAGTGATTTGGATGCTTAATTAAAGACAATAAAAAGGAAACTGACTTTCAGAATAAAAGTGCTTCACGTTTTCTGTAAGAAGCATCTCATTGTGTCTCAAGCAATATGGCCAAAACCTGGAAAGCCCTCAATCACTTCAAATGCAAGGCCAGCTGTTATACCAGTTATCATAAAAAGCCATATTTCAATGAACTTGATGAAGCATCTTTCTCATAAAGAATTACATGGTGTCAGAGCCAGATGTCTGATCTGTTTTATGTTGGTGTAGCAATGCCATGCTCCTGAGAGTCTGGAGTTGCCACAGGTGTTACATCTCTCTGTATAGAGAAATCATAAACCAAACAAAACGTAACTTTACGTGAAGAAGTGCATTTATCGTTACAAACACACATAAAAAAATGTTGCTTCTGGCTAGGACAATTCCTTAAAAATTCTAGACAGAGATGAGCAAGTTAAATTTCCAACGTCAATCTCCTTTCTCACAAAAAGAGAAATAAAAAGCACATCAGTAAAAAATAAATATTTACAGTAATTTTCTTGAAACTTGAATGATTTCCTGCCAACACTGACTGCTGCAGAAAATTTATATAGGCAAGGTATATTATTTCTTGCATCCACCAACTGGTGCCAAGTGAAGTAAGAATAAATTCTAGCTCTTGGAGTGTTATGAGAGTATAGTCACTGTCTCTCTATAGTGGAGAGCACAAGGTTACAGTAACTAGTGAAAGCAGAAGGGCTTTGTGAATAAAAACAACCGTGCTTTTATGCAGCAAGATCATCTACAGAAAAGCAGAAGCATAACAGGAATGCAGTCATTGCTTCAAGTTCATTCTTTTGTTCTACACATTTCCACATAGCTGTTGCTGTCCGCATCACTCTTGCATAACAGTCTTCTTTTGAAACACTGGTGATGCTGAAGACTTGTACTTCAGGCACCCTGCTCCCTTTTCTAGAGCCTCAAAGAAGCATGCTGCAGCCTTGTAACTCAGGCAATTTATTCCAGGGACACCACGGAATCACAGGGAGCAATGAGACATGATACATGTATTGTATTGGAGTGGTTATTTCTGCTTTCAAAGACCTAAGAGATACAGTAGTACATGTTTGAAACACATGATACGCTTTTCTGTGTGATATGGCCATGCTTGGCGCTGCCTACAAATAGCTCAGGGGAAGCCCTCAGGAGAAACATCTTAAAAAAAAAAAAAAAGAATCCTCTTCCAGAAATGTAAACAAGGGCTCAGTCTTAATTGGGTAAAGTCACTCCCCTGAAGGCAAGCCAGGCCCCATTGTTACGGATGGGTACACTTCAAAAACAGGAGACACACCTTCCAGCGACCCCACTGCCCTAAGACACAGATACTGCAGAAACTATGTATGGGTGAAAGCACTACACATCACTGAGAACCACTGGAATTTTACTTGGTGGTAAAGTATTTTTAGTACAGAAGACAGTGAATAAAGTGCGTCTCCGGGCTTCTTTGTAATTATACCTCCCAGCTAACACCCTGGGATTATGCTAACCTCCCAGGAAGATTTGGATGTTCATATGTGGGGCATTCTTGCTTGCTAGGTGTCCTTCTAGGTAATGAACTTTCATAATGAATGTGGCATTTGAAGGCCTTTGCTGGTACCTGCGTGTCTTGGATTTCAGTAAACAAACAGAATACTTCCAAAAATATTTCAAACTGGGTCCTGAATAACCCTCACTGTATCGAAATAATGCTGCTGTGGTTCTAACATGCCTGTCAAGGCTTTAAAAAATGAACTATTTAATTACATTGTTTACTAACAAACTGTGGTCACTATATGCTATATTAGGGGTTTATGAGGTTTAAATTTTTTTGTTGTTGTTCTAGAAGTTAGAACTTCAAACTTACCACATGATCATAGTTACTAACTTCATTACAATCTCATTCAGGATGTTGAAGAAATCCACCATCATCTTGGCCTGTTCTCCCATTTTCCCCATAGCAATGCCAAAAGCAATAAAGAATCCTATCAAACCTGTTGGGGAAAAAATGGCAAGACGAAAAAAAAAAAAAAAAAAAGCAAGTAAAACCATGGGGGTTAAGAAGATTTTGCACCTAGTCAATGTCTTTACACTACCTGCTAATCCAGTTTTCAAAACTAGTGCATTACACATCTCTTGGGACTTTTTAACATGGATTCACTCTCAATTTTCATGAACATATTCAGGACATATTTTATTCTTCAATATTTTACTAAATCCCAATTTCACAGCCCAACTATGTTTTCTTCTTTTTTCTTGAATTGATCTTATCATCAAAAAAAATACATACACCATAATCTTAGTGCCACGCAATGGTTGGAAACCTCATAGCTCCTGGCAAATGGGAGAGGCAACACAGCACCATATCATGATTCTTCTTTGTTGCTAAAACAGTCACTAGAGACCAAAATATTTTTTTCCCAAACTTTACAAAAGTCCCTTGACAGATTCAACCTATACAGTAATCACTCCTGGAGTACATGAAAAGGGAAAAGCAGACCTAGAACATACCTTTCACAGGCCAGCAGTATTCCAGTTAAACGAAGAAGGTGGGTATTGCACTTCAAACTAAACTACAGAACTCCCATTAAGCAGGTTAATCTCACTGAAACTGGCTATCAGTGAATACACAATCATTGAATTCAGTATGAGTAACATTTGCCTCCTAAATGTAAATGCTAAGGTGCGAAAGTCTGGAGTATTGGAGTATTAGTGTGAACTGAGTACATGTCATATATGACTTTGGAGCTGTGTCTCCAGTGCTAACCATTACCATCCAGCAATTTTCAGGGTCCAGAGTGGGATTATTAACCAATACTGATAGATGGTTTGAATTTTCAGCCACCCTTTGAAACTAAACTTTCAGTCAGACTCAGCATGAGTTCAGTTTTTAACAAATGTGTGAACTCAGCTGGGAAATTCCCAAGGAAAAACCCATCAGGACACAAAAGCATTCAAAAGAAGGGAATTTTAGTTACCAGTACCCTGGGAAAAAACAGGCTGTCCCATATCCTCACACTGGGTTTAGCAATCAGATTTTATTTTTTTTTTATAAGCCAATCTCTGGCATATAAAGTCATTCTTTAGCACCAAGCTCTCTTTGTTGACTTACTTCAATAAGGAAGTGAAGTGTACGTTTGTGTGCTGCAGAGCATAGAGAAATGATGAAGATGAAAAACTTTTCAGTCAAAGACCATGTAACTTCCTGGAATTTAGACTCTGCATCAGAAAATGGTAGTAGGTGGTTTTATTCATTAATTCCAAATGAGCTGCTACATTAGTCATAAAAGTCAAGTTGGTTCATATTTGCAGGAATTTGCCTGGCTTGTACAATTTATGCAAGCTGGATGGCAATGCCCCAACATTTTCACTTCTTCATTCAAAACCAAACCACACCAAACCAAATTAAACCAAGGAAACTCTGCAACATTTGATACTCATTGGTCAAAATACTACAGCAAATCCCCCACCTAAACTGTGTATTTCCTTTCTGTAGGAATTGTATTTTATCCATGACAGAGCCTGCACAAAACAAGTCCAGCACTAAATGTAATACATCTCTCACATTAGAAATACTGTTTCATTTTAATGCATAAGGAGAGCTCCACGAGAAAAAAAAGCAGGTGAGGGTAACAGCACAAGCCATGAGCTGCTGCTTCATGCAGGGTACAGAACAGCAGTTTGCAGCTTTGAAAGAAAGTGGCTCCTCTGCCCACAAATGTTGAATGGAAGGAGCCACAGAGGCAGGCAGAATACAGTGGCTACTGGCTCTTGTACAGCAGGCTTCTTTGCAGAGAAAAAAATTATCTCTGCTCAGCTTACTGATGCTATCTCCCCCACGTCTAAGCAAAGTTGCCACTGCCAACCAACCCACCAACACTTGGAGAAGCTCTGCAGGCACAACAGCCACTGTGTCAGCAGAGGCAGCTCATCAGTTGTAAGGAGTCTGTAAGGGGCCATTTGTTCCTAAAAAGCGATGGCCTAGTGGTGAGACAAAGCAGTGGTTTAGGTACTGCCACATACTTGGGGACCTACAAACACAGGTGTCAGCCTCAGCCCTGTGGACATGCTGCCACGGAGCCTGTGTACCTTCAAGGGTAGGCATGCCAATGAGGCTACAAATTGAGGGCTAATTTGTGACTGACTTCACCCACATCCAGAAAGTAAGAAGGTGAAGGAGGGGCACCCCTCTCTGGGCTGAGTCTAGACACAGAGGAGAAAACAGAAGTGGCGCGGTGGCTCTGTTTCCCTGCACCCCCACCCCAATCCAAACAGGTGCTTTAGGAAGGTGTGGGAGACAGGCAAAGACTTCGTACCACCCTCACTTGCTGGCTTGTCCAGGCAAGATGGCAGGATGGCAGTTGTTCATAATTTGCTGGTAAAGGTCAGCAGACAAGATGAAAGGAGAAGGGAGTCGTGACTCAGAGATGTGTCGAGCCTCTCTGGGATTTTTCTTGGGTGGTGCAGTTCACACCCCACCTCTCACTTCAGGCTCTGCCTCAAGCCAAATTCTAGTTCAGCATGCCCAAGACACCTACTGGAAACAATGAGCTCGAATTCATCAGGGGGTGGGTAAAGCACTGGCTCTTGAAGCTCTCCCCCATACTGTTTTGCCAATATGCCTTAGTATTAGTCTAGGTAGGCTACTTCTAGGATGAAAGGATATTTTGGGTAACTCCTACGTGCTGCTCCACCATACTCCAATTAATACCTGCAAAGATGCCAATCCAGAATAATTCACTTGATTGTTTCTGCGATACAGTCACATTTCTAGTAAGACCATTAGATTTTAATCTCAGAGACCAATGGGAAGCCAGTAGGCGATAACACTTGATGATTATTTGGGGAGACTAAACTTGCACTGAAGAGCAGATCAGACAACACTGGCTACCTACTCACAGTCAAAAGCTGTGTCATACATATGATGTATATATTTGACAGGCAAAAAGTTTTCCTACCCAGGACATTCATGCCATCCTTAAATTCAAGTCCCTTCTTAATGACCAGCTGGGCTTCTGGTGGTGCTTCGCGCACCGTCTCATTCATCAGAGCAAAAGCAGAATCAGTGACATTAGGCAGTTCTTCAATGGGTGGTGGCACCAGCACTTTCTTGGTGACAGTTTGGATCTGAAGGCAATAAAAAGGGAGGATAAGTTGGAAACTGAATGTAATCCATATGGGAGATCAAGAAATAAGAATAAACACAGTCTTCACTTGAAATTCCAGGGAACTGTATTTTTAAAGGATTAGACATGCATTCCACAACCTCTTACCCCGTCTTCCAAAAATAATTCTGTTTTTCAATAGTTCCAAGTGTCACAAAGTCCTGGGAGTCTTCCTCATGACTCTAGTGGGAGAAGCATGGCAAATACTTGTTCCTTACCACTACGATGTAACATTTTACAGAGAGTTAGCCCCTTTGTCCAGATGGTTCACAAATGGTGCTTCACAGAACCTACGTTACATGTTGATACCATTATTTAGCACCAAAAAGCAGGCATCTCTACAGATCAGTCACAGCAGCAACTCTGCAGTAAGTCTTGTTATTCAGAATGGTCTGTCCAGCCCTAGTTATCATAGTTTGATGGTTAACTTGGAAATGTTCGAAGTTTTTGATTCAACACTTCACTGTGCGAGGGTTCAAAATGGAATACACACAGTCCCCTGAGCTCTCTAATTAAAATACTGTAACAGGATAACAGAAAAATTATCAAAGCTGCCAGATACCTATTAAATCAAATCTGACCACCTCAAAAAAGAAGACATCAGCATCAGAATGCATCTGAACCCCTCCTGGCATGTGAAAGGCAGGGTCAAAGGAAAGCTGGGAAGGAATTGCAGGGGGAGAAATGGGCTTGAGTTTATGGCTAGGAAAAAAGGGAGGAGGGAGCGGAAAAAGAGAAATCTGTGACTTGCTGCTTTTAGAAGGGACATCTTCCTCCCACTTCACAGCTTGAGCCTTTCCTGCCTCTTCATGGCTCTGGGACAAGCAAAATGATTAGGAAGCTCTGACCAGTTTGCCATGGTTTCCAATCTGCTCCCTACTTTCCTCGTTCCTAGAAACATGTTTGAGCAAGCATCAGAAATGGTGCGTTAGCCTTTTGAAGAACATTGCACCTCTTTCCTGTTGAGACGGACATTGTAGTAATATGGATAACGATATCTTACATTTCTCCTTTCAAAACCTGCTGTCTAAATCTAGAGAGGGGTATGCAGACAGAAAGCCTAGCTTTATATGAGAAACTCTTCAGTTGTCCCCAAGCAACCCAAAATTCCTGCATGTTTATATCTTTTCCAGAGTTAAATTTTATCTGAGGGTTATGTGAAGTATCCAGAATGAGAGAACAGAGTCACAGAAATTAAAAGATTAGACTCCATGCACTCAGAAATTCCACTACGGTCGCTTAAGTCAAAGGTCCTCAGCCCTCCTTTGCATAAGGCCACAGTCACTAAAAATGCCAAGCCTAGCATCAAGCTTAGATTCTGACACCAGTGTTTAAGGCCAGAAAACCATTTAAACGTCACAATCATATTTATAGATTAAGTCCTATTCTCTTTCATAGCACTTAAGATCTTAAGTCGTTGCTGGAATAGCAGTTTTCATTCTAAATCAAGACTTTCCTGTGGTCCATACAAAAATTCAGGAGTTATTGACATTCCATGATGGTTCAAAGTTCAGTTTCAAATGAGCTGTCTCAAAATTGCAAGTGAATCCCTTCACTGGCTTTCTGCCTGGTCACAAGGGAAGGTGTGTAAAACTCCCCCCCAGACCACGGCTACACAGTACCATTGCTGTGCACCCTTCAAAACCATTCTTCAAAGGATTTCTGCAAAAAATTACTTCTGCCTAAGGCAACCTGAATGCTCATGGAGGGAGACTGTATAAATGCAGGAAAATATATGCTGACACCATTAAAAGCAGTTAATTTCCTCCTAAACAGAGGGACAAGCAAAGCCTAACTCCTTACTGAGGAGAAGTCACAAGTTCCATCTGGAAAAAAGTGTGACTTACTTTGCAAATGAAACGTGGCTTTGTGGCAGGTTTTCACTGGCAACTAGCTTGGAAACTGATAAAATTCAACACTGGAAAACCAAAAAGCTCAATAACTTTTTTGATTAAGTTTAAAAAAACAATCAGTGGATTGGTGATCCATAACTAGTGACCTGAACATTGATATTACACACACCGAAAAAGCAATATTAGGTTCTAAGAAAACTATCTGACACAGGTAGCTTAATTCTTCTTTTCCACTTTTTGTCCCTTTGTTGAGGTATTTGACCACTTTCAGCTGACCAGAAACTTAATTCTCCTCTCTTCTGCATTTCAAACAAGGGAAAGGAAGAAAAAAACATAAGGACCCTGCTCTCCCCTCACTCAGTTTTGCAGAAATACATTTATTACTACATGTGATGTTTAGCCACTAACAGCTTGACCACATGACTGACATTCACATGATGATTTGGAAATACTGAGAATGTTCTCTCTTTAAACCCCCAAGGACTATGCTTTTATGTGGAAGTCCATGGAAGAAGTGAAGCAATCCAAGTGCTTTTGGCAGCTTAGGTAGCCCTCCACTCTTCCACCCCCCATGGCTGTGTCTCCCTTCCCACTCTTCACTTTATGCTTTGGCTATAAACACAGCTCCAGTTATCATGCCATTTCACATAGAAACACTTCAGAACAGGTTTGGCAACAAACCCTGTTCCATCCAAAAAAAAAAATAATTCAAAAAAGGTCTGCATTGTTACCATCAATTGAGTTTTAGGAAAAAGCAGATTAATAGAAGAAATATGTTTAAAGCAGAAATTAGGAAGCATGCATTTTTCATTTATTTTATCCCTTGAAGTGAAGCCGTTTTGATTAAGCATTAGTGAAAAGCTTTTAGACAAAATTATCTACCAACAGAGCAAGCAACATATGGTGCGAACATCCTTCTTTCCCAGCACGCTTCAAACCTGGCCTGATGAAGCCACCTGAGGTGGGTCAGCCACTTGACTGTATTATCCCCACCTAGTCCGGACTCTAATACAGCAATAGATATTATGAGAGGTTGGGGTTTGGGGTACGTTTATACTGTCAACCAGTTGGAATGAAGATTTTCCATCTATTACAAATAGAGCATTGCAGAACCATCTAACTACCAACCAAGATCAGGTCTGGGTAAAAGATTCTGTAATTCATCAGCTGTTCAGTCCCAAGCCAGCATTCATGACTGTATCTATTGTATTAAAAGTGAGGAAAAAAATTAAGTTTCCTTAATAACAAACTAAAAATAATCTTTTTTAAAAAAAAAAATCTATGATTTTAAATAATAACTACAACATATAACAAAGCAGCTATAAATAATGTTCTTTCATTTACCTGCTTGAGACTTAAGACTTGTATTTCTTTTTGCACCATCGTTTTTGTCATTCATCTAAACAATGACATTAACTCTACAGCCATCTCTGGTAAGTAAAAAGTGTAAAAAATATTAGCAAGGAGTAGGATTTACCTGCTGAAAGCATGCTTGGACTAGATTTTCAGGGAAGAGGTTTCGGATCAGATCCAAGAAAGCATCCAGACTAGATACTTCATCATTCTTCTTCCCTTGACCAAGCTGTTTCTTGAGTTTTGGATTCCCTGGATGGATGGCTAAAACCAGAATCACGCCCAGCACAGCAGCAATAATAGTGGTGGACATATAGTAGACCATGGCTCTTGTACCCAATCGGCCACTTGCTTTAGCATCTAAACCAGACAGTCCTGCAGATGTTTTATTTTAAGAAACAAAAAAAAAACATATTGAAATTCAATCCAATTCAATAATCATTAAATAAAATCCTTCGTAATTTGCAAAGTTTACTGACTGCCTACAGATGCCTACTTTTGTCCTTGTGAAATTCGCACCACTAGATAGATTACTGAAGCTTCTGCCTCCAGTTCCTATGTGAACAACGTCTGCTGCTACTAATATGAAGAGAATCATTTAAGATTTCATCTAATTGCAGAGGAGGCACTGAAAAACAGAGAATATATACTATCTTTTGCCCCTGATTGCTGCAAACTAGTCACAACCTGGCTGACACCACAGCTTTAAGAAGGCTAGACTTGCTAATGTCATGCCATCTTATTTGCAAGGTCCAATCCAGGAATTAGGTGAAACAGCATATTAAGAGATTT
Source organism: Falco naumanni (assembly GCF_017639655.2). NCBI lineage: Eukaryota > Metazoa > Chordata > Aves > Falconiformes > Falconidae > Falco > Falco naumanni. Next base: position 48,858,105 of record NC_054060.1, on the reverse strand, counting down.
CTGACGTTCAAGAAGCTAGTATGTGTGCGTGTGTTTGAAAATAAATTCACTGGAGCGCCTATGTATTAAAGTCAATGAAGTTAATCAGAAATACACACTGCAACTGCAAAATCCCTGACAGGGTCACACTATCATTGTTCCTCCATCACAAAAAGCAAACCAGGTGATACTTGTAGCAAGCATCTTAAAGTATTTATGGCTAATAGATCTTACCTGTGATTAAACTGGAGATAATTAAAGGGAGGATCAGCATTTTTAGCATCCTCATAAGTATATCTCCTGGGAAGGCTATTAACATGATGATATCAGGGTCAATAGGTGTTGCTAGACGAAGAAGACCCCCACACAGTGCACCCAGGATGACACCTAGAAGAATAAAAGAGGGCAGGTCAGTAACATATATATCTGAATGCGCACTGAATACCCAGAATAACAGCCTAGGAGAAAAATGGTTACACAAGGCAGCTGATTTTTGGAAGACTTAACCTTCTGATTAATATAAGGCTGTAACATGCTTACTATGTATCTCATAATTAAAGAGAAGTGGTCCTGATGTGGAATCTTCTGCCAGCTGAGCTTATACGTAACGTACTATTCTGCTTCTTCAAATACAAATTTGCTGCAAACCACAATGTTATTGAGGTTTACTGATAATGTGTAGGCCTTGCAATACATCAAGTGATAGTCAAATATATTTCATATCATTGTTCTATAGCTGGCAAAACTGAGGCACCAAGAGGTGAAGTGATTTACATGAGGCTACACAGATCTGACAGAAGAGCCAGGGTTACGACTCAGCTCTTCAGTGTACGACATCTAGCTGTCAACATAAGAATGGAACCACTTGACAACAATGTCAGCACGCGTAGCTATTTTACAGCCTAAGAAAAACACTGCAGGAAAGCTAGAATATTCTTGTGAGGAAAAGAGATTCTAGTTTTATTTGGGGGTTTTGGAAGAGAGTGCCTGACCTGGAATTGTGCAGATATCATTGAAGAAAACTCTATTCTTGGTACTTATTTATTATTCCTTCCCTTTGATGGTCTGCATCCTTCTCTTTGTGCTAACATTCTCCAATCACAAACAATCCCTTCATCACTTATTTAGATTTATACAGTGATAACACCTAAACCCCTCTCTCAGGGGAAAAGGCCGTGTTTACTTTCATAACATGGTCTTTGTGAATACATATTTTATGTTTACATCCAGGATGCCTTTGTTTTCCTGATCCCAAGCCTCAAGTGTAATAAAACTTGACAGCAAAGCCTGCATTGTGATTTGCAGCAACTATGACTCTTTGAAGTATCAGTTTGATACAATGAAAAAATGTGTGTACTTAAAACTTTTTCTGGACCTGCATCAGGCACCTTCTAAAAATGATTCAAAGCAAATACTGTCTAAACACTTCAGCAGTATGGGTTTTGAAGACTGAAAAATATGGATGTGAAATTTGCAGCTCAAGACCAGCTGCAGCTAGTCTTTCAAACAATAACAAAATAGAGTGTGTCTATGAATTTGCTGCTGCATTTGGCTGTTAGGCTTTCAGTGAAAAAGAAACAGGCAAAGAGCCAGTGCACCACAATAAAATGTCAAATTATTCCATATTTGGAAGCTGCCAAAGCCAGAGGCAATATTCAGGATGAGATCACGGAGCACTGGCTTACAGCTACAGGGAGAGGGACCAAGCCTTAAAAGCAGCAGAGCATGAACTGAGAGATAAAGATGAAGGGAAGGAACTTTTGAAGAGTTTTTGTCTTTTTTCAAGTAACTGAAAGAAAAAACAAACATGTAGTGCATTTAGTTCTACTGAATGACATTGACCTGACTGGCCTTGGGACTTAGATCACACTTCATTCAAAACCAGATACAGAATGTACCTCGGTGGTTTGAATTTGCTCTGTGCTGTGTCAGTAATACCCTGCACACCTGAACTGAAGTGACAATGTCTACAGGCATCCTATTTACTCTCTGGCTGTTCAGCTGGAACAGAGTCTGTGGTATTACACGAACAAATCCAGATACACACAGAATGTTCAGACCAGCAGCTGTAACGTACCGAATACAGTAAGAGTCAGGAGCAGATTCCTGTGGAGCGACTGGCAGAACTGCACACATATGTTCCTGGATCTGTGCTCCACTGGACTTAAATGACTTTCATGCATCCGTACTTCTACTTGCTTAGGCATATTGTTGGCACTAGAATGGAAAATGAAAATCAAGGAAAAGTTATAGCACAAAATGCCAAAAGTGAGAGGAAAGTCTGAATTACTTCCATTGTATTTAACTGGGGAATCTGATGCATATTCCGTCACTTCCCACATTTCACAAACACCGTATATTCACTGCTCCGAAGAAGTCTCTGAAATTGGCAAAGGTTTGTCCTTCTAATGGTGCAGCCTTTAAGGTATTTTTTGCAGTTATCTCTCAAATGGTGGAGATGTAAACAGAATTAATTCACTGGACACATCATCCCAACTGTTTCATGGACTAAACTATTGGTCTTGAGCTGGAAAATTCAGTTTCCCCAAAGATCATGGCTGTCTCCTTAAGCAGGAGAGACGGCTGAAGAACAAAGTTTCTATTAGCAGGAAAACAGAGATTTTAATACCTTATTTAACTCCAATTCAGGAAAAGTTTATGAAGATTTATTTGCAAAATAAAGGTTTCCACAATATTTTGTTTAATCTTCCCAAAACGCTTCATTTCAAGATTAACATTTTATTGTAATATAGTCACAATGCTGAGGTCAAAAGAACATTTTTCAACCTGGTTCTAATAAGACTTGAACAGCTGCCACTTAAAATTAGTCTGAAAACTATGCGTCCCCCAAGAAAACCTTTGGTTTCATTGATTTGGCAGTGTTTAGAGGAAAGTTGTTTGACTATGGTTTATATTTGAGTAAGTGATACGCACATAAGTGCAGGACTTCAAAAGCCATGCCTCTAACTTTCTCAACACCTGAGAAATCATCAGCAAAACAGTCCTTCTTATAAACAAAATATTAAAATATACTTGAAAAAAACACTAAAAATACTACTACAGATAAAATGTATAGTTTCCCTAAAAGTTAAGGCTATCTACTTAAATAGGAGAAATGGGTAAAGAACACATTTTTTTAATCAAGAAAATATATATTTTTGAGATCTGGTCTTATGCAAGATAAAGACAAGATTTTAGAAAAAGGAAACCAAATCTTCTCTAACAGTAGTCTGAGGTCTACAGACCCAAAACAGGTTTGAAAAGATATATAATGTTTTGATGTTCTCAGTACTAAACCATTTCCAGGGAATCAAAACATTTTTTGTAATATATAGTATAGCTTGTTGTCTTCATAAAGTTTCTCACCAGAAAGTTATGATTAGACTGGTAATAAGAATTCAGTCATTTTGATGCAAAGAGTTTCACAATTTTCCCTTTCACAGTAAAATGCCATTTCCTTCCAATATATTTGGTTGTTAAAAAAGTAGCACCAGCAGAAAATGCACTAGTGGATACTCTTTATTTTAAGGGGGAAGGGGGGGGGGGGGGGGAACCCTCCAAGTGCTGTAAATTTCACTTTGTACCTTTTAAAATATTTTACAGTGGTTGTTGCAACAAAATATACTGCTGATAGTAGAATAAAAAACATGAATATCAGTGCAGATTCTGACAGCTTAAATGTGAGGCATGCCTACTTCTTGAAGGCTTATGAATGCAAGTATCAGAGATATATAAGGATTAGCCAGGGGATAATGTGCACAGCAGTTATTTGAGGAATTATAAGAAAGATGAGACAGTGTCTGCAGTTTTCATCCACATGGGACAAAAAGCTATGAAATCACTGGTGGAAGCGTGCCATGAAATCAAGGAACTTGGGATCCAAACTTTGCAAGTGGGGATTACATCTAATTTCACTTGTACTCCAGTTCGGTACCGATGCCAGCATGAGATGCTTAGAGCCTGGAGGGGAATTGCAGGGCAGCGAGAGAGCACCTGAAGAGCAGCACAGCGGAATTCCAGCTGCTCCAGCCAATAACTCATGTTCATCGCGGGCCCAACTTAAACGCCTCAATGCAAACACATATAGCATGGGGAATAAACAAGAGGAGTTAGAGATGTCAACATGCCTGCAGGGCTATGATCTGACTGGCATCATGCAGACATGGTGGGATGACTCTTATGACTGTAGTGTTGGAATGGAAGGATAAAAGCTCTTTAGGAAGGACAGGCAGGGGAAAAGAGGAGGAGGTGTCACCCTTTATGTCAGCAACCAGCTGGAGTGCACGGAGGTCCATCTGGATGTGGATGAGAGCTGACTGACAGCTTATGGGTCAGGATTAAAGGAAGGACAGGAGCAGGTACAGATAACATGACAGTGGGGGTCTGCTACAGGCCACTTGACCAGGAAGACCGAGCAGATGAAGCTACCTCACATTCACAAGCTCTGGTCCTACCGGGGGACTTCAACCACCCCAGTACCTGTTGGAGGAGCAACACAGCAAGGCATAGGCACTCCAGGAGGTTCTTGGAATGTGGATGATAACTTCCTTCTCTTAGTCCAGAGGAGGGCCACGAAGATGATCAGAGGCCTGGAGCACCTCCCCTATGAGGACAGGCTGAGAAAGTTGGGGTTGGTCAGCCTGGAGAAGAGAAAGCTCCTGGGAGACCTTACAGGGGCCTTCCAGTACCTAAAGGGGGCCTGCAAGAAATCTGGAGAGGGACTTTTTTGCAGGGGCATATAGTGATAGGACACGGGGGAATGGTTTTAAACTAAAAGAAGGTAGATTATATTAGCTATTAGGAAGAAATTATTTTCTGTGAAATTTGTGAGAACTGGAACAGGTTGCCCAGCAAAATTGTGGATGCTTTGGGTAACCTGGTCTAGTGGAAGGTGTCCCTGCCCATGGCAGTGGGGTTGGAACTAGGTGGTCTTTAAGCTCCCTTTCAACCCAAACCACTCTATGATTCTATGATACTCTGAACACGAACATGTAACTTATTTAGACCTATTATTCACTACAGGTTGATTACATATTGCTCTGAAACATTGAAATATGGACAGCTGAAAGTAATTCAGAAGAAAACCTTAAAGGCTCTTCCATTAGCAAATGATTAGGCAGAACTGGAATGGACCAGTAAACAGAAGCACTTGGTGACATTATATGTCTTTCTAAGATTTTCCTTTGGGCTAGGTTTAGTCTGATTTCCTGAACCTTTCCCACCTCGTGCCATGCCTATCGCTTCATACCATCCAAAGGAAAGCAACCTCACAAATATCGGCTTCCTGAGCTGTGGGCCTCTAACCCACAGACAATGCAAGCATATCATTCCCCTAACAGCACTGCTGAAATAAGTCCTCCCATGCAGAAGCAGGCCTCTGGTCCTGCTCTTGTACTCAAGCCTTATTTCTATTCCCATGCATTTCTAAGTGACAGCACGGTGTTTGCTGGCCAGATCCCCCTTCCATTCCGAGTCAGGCCAGCACACAATGGTTCAGGAAGGGAGGGGACAGTGGACCTACTCCCACAGCTGCTGTGACGATTCCAGGATTATACCCCATGTGCACTGAAGCCAGCCCTGCTTGAGGTGGTCAAACAACACAGAGCTTTTACGTGACAGCAACCATCTCCTTCAAAAGTTCAGCCATGTAAAATGTAGCTATCCAAATACCCTCTGAGAAGACAAGGAAATGAGAACACAAAGCTCTTTAAGGACATTCCTAAATTTCCAGGAACTTAATACCATATTGTGTGTTTCCCCCAAGTGCAAAATATGTTTTCCAAAAAGAGTTTTCCACTCTCCAGCTTTTCAAGATTGTAAGTGAACCCTCAGCACTGACTGAAATTCTGATTGGTATGGGTCTCTTAAATAAAAAAGACCCAATACTAAAATATGCTAACCATGCAGACCTGTTACAAAAAGCATTGACAGATGAATATCATCACACAAAACATGGTACCACAAAGGATAATAATCTAAGCACATGCACTGTTAGTGCTGCTCTTAGCAATGAGATTTTTATCACCAGACCACAAAGTATTGTTCTAGACTTTTGAGTATGTTGCAGGGGGGAAACAAGGGGAAACAATAATGAAATAAAAACCTTCTGCAAAGGATAAGACAAGCTTCTTATGTAGCACATTACAAAAATCAGTACTTTGCATCAGAAATTTTCTATCCAATTACTAAAGATGAAAATGTTTGACCTCTAAACCACGAATTTTTGTCTTATGGACTGTTATCCTCCTTGCACTGTTTTTGTGCCTCTATTTACAGTCGTAAACAATACTTTGTTCCAGAAAAATGCAGAACTTTTTGCACCTGAAACCTGTAGTCACGTAATGACAAAACTGCAAGAATGTCCCACTGAAGTAAATAGAAGATACACAGGTGTAAGTTAGGGCAGAATCTGGGCCCTGATGGACTGGATCCCCCTGGTTCTGTCCTGCTCTGCTGTCTGTCACTGACATCAGTGCGCGCCCACATGCACAGCTCTCTCTATATCATGAAGGCCACAGTACCACCTTAAAGCACGCAAGGAAGGGGCTTAAATATGTATAAGGCTTTCTTATGCTTCAGATTTTTTTGCTGAAGGAAAAAAATAATGCATGACAGAGTGGAGCTTGACTGCACGCCAACTTATGGGCAGTGCTGGGACACAAATGCAAAGTCAGAAGCATACCTACAACATGAGCCCCTCCTATGCAACTGAACACCACTAATATAATCTCTGTATTAATGGTACCTCTGTACACAGGTAGGTATCACAAAACAGTGCAGAATGCATTTTAGCAGCTGTGATCTTTCAAACATGTAAATGATTACCTTGGTTAAATAAATCATTGTTCCACTGTGCTGAGCTTCTTTGGCTATTCAAACAGACAAAGTATTCTGAATGCTTGTCTGAAGCCCATCAGACCAAAACCTCGTTTATTCTAACTTCACTGAAGCCAGTACATGATAATATAAATTAATTCTGCTCATTATTTTCATATGTCATAGTGACAAGCAGCCAAACAGCTAAGTTCCAGGCCCACAGAGAACTGTAAGAACTGAGACCTTCAAAGAAGATAATATTTTCTGCCAGCTACAGGCACTTGAAAACATTGACAAGATTTATAAAAAAAAATGAACCAAATATCGGACGATGTGTAGTCATATGAAACAGCATTATCACTTGCAGCAGCGCATATCAAGAGCTAGACATATGTGGTGGCTTTTGAATGACTGAGTATCATCTTTTGCCTAGCCCAGTGTCACCTGTCCATCTCCCTTTTGAGGCAGCACTTATCACTAGAAAAAGGGTGGAACTCCTCTGAGCCCAGGATATTTGATTTTTGTTCATCTTAGGAGAATACAGAAGTGTCTCAAAGTGAACACAATCTGTATTTTCACCGACTTCAAATACTCTCTACTCAGCCAAGGCAATATGTAAGCACATTAATACAAATGAGTATCAGAATTCAACTGCAATTTTACCACCTTTTAAGCAAAAAACAACCTCTTGCCTCAGTAATCCAGAATTTAGCTGCTTACTCTTTCCATTGTCTCTCATCCCCACAGTATGCACAAGGTACAAGAAAAAAAAATCTGTCCATAAGCATTTTAGATTATCTAAATATTTACAGTTTGTTTTGTATACAAGATATACAGTGCTATGTGAGATAATCTATTTATCTGCAATTTTTAAGCTGTAGTCTGTTTCTCTTGCTGGTTGCTACACATAACGGTATCAAAATGCAGGAAAGCAATTTATTAAAACACCAAGGTCCCTAAGATTTTTTGTTCCTATTTCCTCCAAGCATTTTTCTTAGGTTTTATTTTACCTTCCTCTGGGAAAGTTTGCTGTTCTACTTCTTTTCAACTGCTTATTTCCTTCTCCTATTCCCAGTGAAGTTTCTAGGCCAAAAAGGTTGGAAAAAATGTTCACTTCTTTACCTTGGTTACCAAATATAACTTCTTTCCTCACAAAAGCTAAGGGTTAACAATTTGCACAGTGCTTGAGTGACAGTGCCCTTTTATTTTCAGTCAGTTATGGGGAAAGAACTCTGCATGTCCCAAATACTTACCCAGCTTAGCACAAACCTAGAGTAAAAACTAGAGGGGAAAAAACAGTATTTCATCTAAATGAAAAACTTAGACAAAGATCATAACAAGGTTACTGAAAACAGATGCTGTAGACAGGGTAAATTAGCAGAGACCGTGTTTAATTTGTATAAGGTATTTCAGCTGTGTCAATTAATCAAGCAGGTAATTCTCAGTACAAAAGTCTGCTCTGCTTAGCACTGCCTGGAGATTGGCTTTTAGGGTTTTTTGGGGGGGTTGGTGAGCTGCTCAGAGGGGAGGTTCTTCTTAGCATAGCAAATGGCTATTTCAAAGTAGGATAACAGAATGAGGAAAATAATTTTTTTGGGGTCTGGCAAAATAGCACTTGGAGGCTTGCTTATTAAGGGTTATTTAGAAAATATTCAGGATTTCAGAAAAATATTTGGGAAGAATTTAGGGAAATAGCATTTTCTTCCTGGAATACCATGAATAAAATACCAGCTTATGTTTTGTAGCAATTACTTCACTCTAGGTAGTAAGAGTTACTCCTGAGAAAACGACCTTGGACAGACTGGCTTAAGTTTCTGTTCAGGGTCTAAGAACATCTCTTGAGCTAGTTCTTTGCTATCAAACCAAACTCTGCTTTCTTTGGAGGCAATGAATAAATGGCAGGCATAAATGGCAGCTCAGTTGTTCCTAGGAGGACTGGCCTTCTTAAGAAGGGTGGGGGGAGAGCAGAGGTAGAAAGGTGAGCTAGCTTTCTTGACCTCAGAATAAAAAGTGAACAAGCTGCAAATGTCTTATTGCCAATCACCTTATACGCAGATAGTTCAAATATAGTCACAGCTGAAAAGTCATGGCAAAAACGGCATCATGAAGTTTGGCGTGTAGTAAGCTTGGTGAATCTTTGCTGACAGAGCTCATCCTAGCAATCAGTGGAATTGCATGGGAGTAAATGAGAACTTAATCTGCCCTGAAGGGTATTTGTTAGCAGCGATATGCTTGGATCAGGGTTGTAGCTCTTCCCCTTTCCCTGAAGAGACAGTGTAACACTGATGACTCAGGACCATATGCTGCCCTCGTGGCAGGTACAGGGGGTATGGATCTGCTCTACCCTGCATGGTCCGCTTACTCCTATCCCATATGTAGGAAAGGGTTAACTCTGGTTGCCAGATAAAAGACTAGTGACTAGAAAAATGGAACATCACCAGGACAACAGGGATTTCACTTGCTGCATGTGAGGAATCTGGACTGTCTGCCACAACTCTTCTGAAATTAGGGCTCAAGCATCAGCTTACCAAGAAACTTCTTTTTTTGAGTTGAAATAGAGTTGTCTGCTGCTTGAATGATTTATATCCAAACAGCTGCTGAGCCTACACTGGGGGACAAGCGGGCTATATTGCTCCACTGTGTCATGACATGTGCTGTAGTGTGGGGGTTTATTTTCTTAGATTTGATACGAGTTCCAAACCACAGTTGAGCTGGTGAAGCTCATCATATACAGCCACAATATGACAGGCCATAGAGGGGAAACAGCTAAAATACTTTTACTGTGCAAAGTATACATTAGCTGAGGCATCATTCCTGTGATGTCACATTGTTAAACGTTGCATTTGCACCATTAAAATATTCTGGTCAGGTCTCAGCCTCTTCACAAAAACAAAAATTTAAAAAAAGGCAAAACGAAACACACAAAAATACTACAAACAAGAGTAACATAACCTTTAGCCCGCATTAACCATGGGGTTTATTTTAAGCCTCTTGCTGCCACTAAGCTGTTTCAATTTTAACTCCATTATGTAGGTTTTTTCTTCTTATTCGTAAGACATTAATGAATTCTGAGTAGAGATTTAGTCATTTACCATGGAGTCTGATTTGGCCTAGGGGCTGGTATTACAAGCAATACCCTGAAGCATGACTTGCCTTTTTGCAGTGGGAGAGGAACTCTTCTCCCTTGATCATTTTCCATCCATGTTGTCCCCTCGGAGTTAGCATTTAGTATACATTCTGTGAGTTTAATATTATCATTTGAATGAGTTTAATCATAATCACATCAGGGCAACCAGGTGATGAGGCCCAGCCAGCATGGGTTTATGAAAGGCAGGTCCTACTTGATGACCTGATCTCCTTCTACGACAAGGTGACCTGCCTAGCAGATGAGGGAAAGGCTGTGGATGGTGTCTGCCTGGACTTCTAGTGTGACCAGTAGGACACAGGATGTGATCGTCTCCCTGCACTCTGCGCATCTCAAACACTGCATTCAGTTTCGGGCCTCTCACTGTCAGACATTGAGGCGCTGGAGCACATCCAAAGAGCAACAAAGCTGGTGAAGGCTCTAGAGAACAAGCCTGATGAGGAGTAGCTGAGGGAACTGGGGTCGTTCAGTCTGGAGAAAGGGAGGCTCAGGTGGGACCTTACTGCTCTCTCCAACTACCTGAAAGGAGGCTGTAGGCAGGTGGGGGCAGGTCTCCCAGATAACAAGGGACAGAACAAGAGGAAACAGCCTCGGGTTGCACCAGGGGAGGTTTAGATTGGATATTAGGAAATATTTCTTCACTGAAAGGGTGGCCAAGCATTGGAACAGGCTGCCCAGGGAGGTGGTGGAATCACCATCCCTGGAGATGTGTGTGTAGATGTGGTACTTAGGGACATGGTTTAGTGGTGGACTAGGCAGTGTTAGGTTTATGGTTGGACTCAATGATCTTAAGAGTCTCTTCCAACCTAAATGATTCTAAAGATGCTATGTATGATTCTGTATTTAAAAGAGCTGACCAGCAGCATCCTTACTGAACCTGCAGGGAAGAGTGGTCTGTGCAAACCCACTCCTATCTCCAAATTAGTTAGCAGTTACATGTATCTCTTTCTTCTGATTTTTTAAAAATACTGTTCCATGAAGTCATTTAGAAAACCAGCTCTTCATGGTCTACCTGAGTTTGCAATCTTTGAACTTAGGCTCCATTTGTTTCCATTTTTAAAAACTTACTGGGGTTTTAAATCCTATTGGGGTTGGCAGGAGGTTTCTGCTCACTGAATGCTTGATTTAACAGTTTCTCCAGCTTTTGAATCTAGCTTAGGAAGTTTAATTGTACAGTGGAGAAAGAGTAGCCTAGAGGCCATTTGAAAGCAGGAGCAAAGGAAAATGACCTATAACGTGACAAGATTTTTTTACAAGCACATGGTACTTCTTTACATATCTATCCAGGTCTTTCCACAAATACTTATCACAGTGGAGCACAGACTTTTTTTTTTTTTTTTTCTCTCTCGTTTTGGTGAGGTTTCTTTGTGTCTGATTGACTAATGTATTGACTTATGTATTAACTGGGCTGCAGCAATAACTCTGAACTCTAAGAAAGAGAAGTAAAGATGATGGGTCTGCCAGGCAGGCAGGAATTGTTTTATACTCACAATCACACATCCTGTACATGTCCACACACATGGGTTTGAATAATCCCTTTAGACAGACTCCAGTGTGTGGATAAAGCCTCTTCCTGTGCAAGACTTTTCCTGTTAACTTGCAACTTAGATTTTATATAGCTTTTTATGCCTTATTACATGGAAAATAAAATGAGTCCCTATGGAGAGGTTGTGAACTAAAGTTCACTTTTCATGGAACCTTGCGCCATAAACCATATGAAGCCAGTCAGACCACACCATTGAATCATGTTGGTTTTGTTCGAAAGAAGATACTTGTATTTTCGAGAAATAAGTATGTAATTGCATACCTAGAAATGTTTTGGGAGTATCAGGTAGGCAGGGGAGGAAGCAATCAGGATAACACCTAGGTGCTTGAAAGGAAGAGAGATGGACATGTCTGCAGTAAGTTGCAAAAAAGGAGATCTGTAACACCAACTCTCTACCCACCAGGTGGTGGGTCTGATGGTAGGGAGCCACAGGAAGCTTTACAGGTATCCTTCCACCCCTCAGTCATGAACCTGCTGGCTGCGGGACCTCACAAAGCAGTGCCTTCAGGCACCTCTTACCTAGTCATAGGAAAACCTGATTTTAACACCTCAGAGAGTGTGTGTCAGAGTGTCTGTGTGTGGGCACTTAGCAAGTTAACTTTCTAATTTAGTGGCGTGACAAAGCCTGACAGAAAGAGATTAAGTTACAGTTCCTAAGAACAAAGCCAAGGTAGTTATCCAGACCTCACGCAAGACAGGTGTTGCATGGAATTCTATGGTCCTTGGCAAGGAAGATCCAAGGAAGTACAAAAATTCGAGTGATTGGAAAACCACTCCCTGCAGAAATATCTGAAAGACCCAAAAGTGCTTCTTGTGTCTGCACGCACTGACCAGTCTACAAAGCAGAGTGAGTGAGCAAAGACTTATGTTATGCTCCTCTCCTTGTGAGCATCTTCAGGGTGAAACCTTGGTAGAGATTAGCTGTTGTTTGTAGAAAGACAGAATTTGTAATATAGCTTACATTTTCACAGACAAAGAGAAAGCTTCCATAATTCTTCCTATTTCTTAAGTTTTCTGATTCATGACAGCTGAGAATCTGGACATGGACTTTTTTTAACAAGTCTTTATATTTGGCACTGACATATTTATGTGAAGCTCTGGCTCTGTCTGTTTACTATCTCTGCTTTTCCAATCCTGAATCTCAAGCCTAATGAACCAAAAAAAGCAAATCCTACTGTAACATGGTAAAGATTCAGACCTACTCTGAATTTCAGACCTTAAAGGGACACCGGTTCCTTATGGAAGGAGGGTTGCTAGTTTGTTTCTTGTCTGGTGTAAACAAGATGTGTTTCTATCTACAGGGATTGTATTCTATCCATCATTCAAAGTCTAAAGTGAGAAAGTGTGTTTTAAACCATAAAGTATAATACCTATCATAAAGATGATCACTTATTTATGTAATGATGCACATATGGAACATCTTTTTTAATTGTTAAATTTCTGATAGGGCTTTATAGTGGAGTAACAACCTGGGAACTTGCATGCTTCATTACCTCAGAATTGTGTACTGAGGCCGAGATGAAAAGTAATAGAATTAAGGATGAATCACATTATTATTATTACAGAAAAGGATATAATAATGATGTGCTTTGTGCAAAAAAATTATCTACTTAAATGCTCAGAAACTCAGAGATAAGTAATATCATGATGTTGCATTTGCCTCTACCCAAGTTGTGCCAGGTAGCACAAAGCAAAAGGCTATGAAATGATTGGGGATTAACGTAGTTTTTAAGGGCACTGAGCAAAGATTAAGTCAGCAAGAATGTGAGAAGATCAGAAACATAGCAGCTTCTAGACATGCTAGCTAGGAACAAAAAGGAGTAGAAGTGTGGAGGTTTTTTATATAATTCAGAGTACTTCACAGAATGGCAGACTGAACAAGGAGCTCTGATTAAGATGACAGATTGTAAGAATGAATCTTGCCATGACAATGGGAAACAAAAAGCAAGTTCTCCTATGAATTGATTTCTTGAGTGATGGCTCTTGAAAGACCTTTCCTGCGATAAATTCTCACAGGTTTGTCGTTGAAAGCAGCTACACCAGTGATTTTGGATCACATCACTCACACAGAACTAGTTTCTAGTGGCCACATAAATCCCTGTGGCTGAATTGGTGCATCAGAGCTCTACAATTAAGTAACTCTTAACTAAATCCGAACACGGTTATTAGCATTCACCTAGACACTGTCAGGGATAAAAAGACCCAATCTTAATTGCTTAATTTTTTTCTCAGCAAATCCATGTATTAACCATTTAGTAACAAAAGTACGATACATGTCAATGAGCAGAAAAAACACAAAAAATGAGGAAAACCCTCCTTGCATGTCCTGTAATTCTTGGTATCCTCTTTGAAAGTTCTCTATAGCTTTCATAACAGCATGAAAGTACCCATCAAATTCATTAGGAGTCTTATTAATGCTGTGCCATAATAATGAAGTGCTGTAAACATCTGGGTGATTTTAAGAGATACAGCTCCAAAGTAAATTTCAACTGAAAACAGTGTCCAAAGATGATACTGCTTTAACATGCAAACAAAAGTTCCCTCTCATACCAAAGCTTCATCTTTCTTTTCCAATGTACTTTAGAAGCTATAAACCCAACAAGTGGCTTCTCAAAGTACTAAAACCCCTTTCATTTATAAATGCTTTTTGACAAATGACTGGATAGTACTAGGCTTGCTACACACATTCAACCAGAAAAACTAGAAAATCAAGATTAAAATCTTGATTTTAATCAAGCTGGGACCAAAAAGGCTTCTTAACAGAGGAAATTCTAAAAGGCAGCAATATTTTTCACCCAGTGTAAAGCATCTCCTTCATTATCTCATGTGCCTTCATAATTAGGGTTTGGAGCATTTTTTTCGTGCTGTACCTTTAAAACAAATGAAAAACAGTAGTAAACACACTGCAACCGCATTCTTGGGAAAGAAGGGAAAAGTTTCCTATTCACATGGACTAGGAATTTATTCTAGTAGCTGTACGAAATGGAATGGACATTCAGGTAAATAGGTTGCTCAGGTGATCTGTTTATGTTGTTCCCTCCTTATCAACATGAGAGATGTCTGCCAGGAAAATACACCCACAAAACCAACAGTATGAAGACAAGAGCTCATAAATACAAAATAGCTTTCACAAATAAGTGTATATTTAGGATTATGGCCTTGGAGATGATGATTGGCTTGTTTTCTACCTTATATATTATACAAGTGATGCCCTCTGGGCACACACCGCTGTCAAAAGCTCTGCCTTTGAACCCCTCAGGTCTCCTTACACTCATTTTACAGATACAAAACAGCTGAGAGAATTTCAGCATTGGCAGGAACAAGGTTATTGTTGGCATTCCGTAAGTCTCTATCCTAGCAAGACATTTTCTTGAACATTTTGGTTTTGCTGCTTATTTAGTATTGTCTACTTGACTGTAGTATAACACTTTGGGTAGCCTCAGCTGAACTACTTCAGCTCAGCCTGCTGGTGCCTTCTTAGGGAGATGCTCAACTTCAAGACATAGCAGCACTGTCATCACTATGTATGTGTTGAAGACAAATCTTTACATCCAAAAGTTGTGAGGCTCAACAACAGGATGCATTACTCTGAGCTGCAGCAGTTGGTTTGCTGCATGATACAACTACTGGCACCGCATGAGGATGCAATAGCTTCTGTGAAAGTTAGGATGGACTTTAACCTTGGCCAAATTCAACCATGGAAACTTGAATTTTTCAATGTTAATGGAAATCTAAACAGGTTAATTTTCCAAATTATTCTGTGCTACTCACCCTAATGGCTTTTAAGACTGAAGAAGGTCAAACTAGAGGGATCATTTAACCCAGCTGGAAATCCCTGACAGTGACCAGCTCTAGATACCTAGGACATGACAGTAAGATAAACATGAAGCACAGTACTTCCGCAAGTATTGCCCTAGCATTCATCAGTCTGTGGGCTGTGGATTTTAAGCATTTAAGATGCCTTCAAGACAAAGTTAGAAAAAGAAAGTACAAGCACGCATCACAAGCAATTTTTCCCATTCTTCTTTGTGAGACTTGTAATCCAGTTAGATTAAGGAGAGACCAAGCCTGAGTTGGCATTCCTAAGGCTTTCATTGAGTTTTTACTGAGATTTCTACTAAAGTCACTTGAATGTTTACCTGAAGTTGGAGCTTTTTTCCCCCCCCCCCCACTTTTGGAGGAAATTATTGCCAAGAAATAAAAACAGCCCACACCACTACACATCTAAGCAATGGATGTCTTAAGGGCTAGTAAAACCATGTGACGCATGACACCCCTCAGTGTTGATTGGCCCATCCCTTGGCCAATTTCAGAGTAAACACACAGAATTGTAGGCTCACTTGAGAGCACATCACAGCCAAACACAATCTTCTGGTCTTTTATCTAATGAATAGTGATCTTGTGGGACACAGCTATGTTTTAACTCAACAACTCTTACACATGTCCTTAAAGTTAAGTATATGTTTAT
The DNA here is from genome assembly GCF_017639655.2 of Falco naumanni. NCBI lineage: Eukaryota > Metazoa > Chordata > Aves > Falconiformes > Falconidae > Falco > Falco naumanni. Next base: position 48,842,151 of record NC_054060.1, on the reverse strand, counting down.
CTGGTTGACTGAACTGGTCCCTAACCAATGAACTGCAGGAATATACAGCTCTAGAATTTACTAGGCTATTTCTTGTTAAAGAAAATCTTACAACAGAATTGCAAACTGAAAGCAATCACTGCCTAAATAACGATCAAGGGAAACAGATTTTTTTAGTGAAGGCTGTACGTATCCTAGCTTATATTTTTGATGCTGACTAAATATTAGGCTTCTAAGTACTCAGGGACTTTGAAGCCACCACTGCTTTAAAAGACCCTCATGTTTTTTTCCATTATATGCAGATCACCCAGAAACTTATTACTTTTAGGACTATGGGAAGCTTTAGATTACATAGTTTTTATTTACTGCACCTCTATTTTGTTGCTTGAAAACTTTAATAGCAAAAGACATTTCAAACAAGAATTCATTGCTGTCATATTGGCATTTGTAGCCAGAAGTGAGCTGGAGTCCATGGAGAAAGCCATGCTGCTTCCAACTCCTGGAACTCTCATTTGAGCTCTGGCTGTCAATTCAGCGTACCACGGGTGTTCTCGGTGCAAGCCAGTAAACATTTTGGTTATTTACATTTACAGCTTATTCCTTGTCAACAGAGCTTATTCTGTCAAAAAAAATGAAGTGCAGAAGCAGCCACAGTGGACACACTAAAAATACGATGGACTAGGTAATGGTGTGGTTGTGCCACATTCCCATTGCAAGGCGATGCTTAGGTTAGGCTGATTTTGTAAACATCAGCAAGGTCGTGTGCTGAGGTTACAGAGTTTTATAGCATCTTACAGCATTTGCATGTTGCTTTCAGATTAGCAAAGAAATTGATATTAAAAAATCCACAGAGTACATGACTTAGCTCTATGTTACTGCAAACAACTCAGTACGTGCTAGTTCAATTGCTTGTCTTTGGCAAAGTATTTAGTATACAAATTTAAGTGGGAAAATCTGACGTTTTCTTTTGCTTAACAAACCTAATTGAAGAAGCATTCTGTCCAAATGCTCTTTAAAACTTTGCTGCCCTTTCCACATATCCTGTGGTAACAATGAGTGTTTAATTTCTGGTCCTTCTCTGCCTGATTACTTAACAGGTGACACCAATCAAGGGACAAAGTCTGTACCACTGAAACACTTGAAAAGCTCTAGGAATGAAAAATCGGTGACTGTGTATTTGTGTGTCTTTCCTCAGGCATCATGAAGTCACTGACTTGGAACTTACCACACACTTTTGTTCAGGTCTCTTCCCCACTCTCTTTCTGCCCAGCTCAAGTCTCACATACTAACCTTCCTACTTTCTGATTACTGAAAATGATAGTTTTTCAAGGTTGTATTCATTGTAACACAATTAAACAGGCTGGGTTTGCCATTCTTGGACTACTTAGCTCAGTTTCCTCTGCTGTTAATGCTTTTTTAGCCTGCTGGTGCAACCCAAATACCACCCCATTGCTCTGTGAATGGCAGAAGTCATTCATTACCCAAGCAAATGTCTCCTGTGACCATATGTCTTTCCGTCACTACACACTTCACATGGCACTAGTTGCAGTGTGTTTCAAAATATACAAGTGTCCTTAAGGACATTTACACGAGCACTGTGGCCATCCCCAAACGTGATGAGCAAGCCCCTTCAGCAGGCAGAAAGTGGCAGATTCATCAAAATCAAAAATGTTTGCCCCAGAGAAAATACCAAAGTATTAACTTCTTGAAAAGGTGTGCTCAGCATTTTCTCTCACCAATTTCTCTCTCTGTCTGTTGTCCCCTTCACCTGTCCTCACTCCGCTCCTTCACAGCAGCGGGTAGTCACTCCCTGCTCCTTGCTGTCCCCCGCCGCCTGCCCACAGAGAAACTGCAGCTGCACCGTGCTGCACACACAGGCAGGCTTCCCAGCGCTCAGGTAAAGTCACTTTCTGACAATTGGGAAATTTCAAGCCAGAACCAATGCATCACTCCTAGTTCAATAATTATGACAGTTACTATTTTTCTTGACAGGTTCACTCGACCTTTCAAGGGGCAAAAGTACAGTTGGTTTCAATTGGCTGCACTAAGGAAAATATCCACTGGAAAAAAATATTGTCTTCAGCTTTCCTAGCACAGTATGAAGTTTTACTTCTAACAGTCTTCAGAAGGGTTTTGCCTGGCAATCATGGCACAACCTACAAAGAGAAAGATCTCTTCTCCCTCTTGCTACACTGTTGGAGATGAAGAGGAATACTTTTTGCTTGTAAAAAATTACGTGTTTCTTCTAAAACAAGTATCTTATGCATTGCTATACAGTGCCAGAAGGAAAACTGGGCTAAACCAAAACCTAGTTTCCTAAGGACTGTATGGAGCTCAAATTTTGGCCCAGACTAATATAAATATGGGGTCACTCACGACTTCCCCTATTTTATTTTCAGTTCTGGGCTTCAACTGTAAAGTGACAATTAAATCATTTTATAATACAATTAACTTCATTTTAAGTCTGGATTTATTCCTGTTCTGCCTACTTCTTCCTTATTGTGCTTTAAACTCTCCAGCAACTGGAGCTTAAAGTACCTAATGAAAAAAAGCATCTTCAGCTGAGCAGGAGGATGTGATTCCTCCTAGTAACCTGAATAACTCAACAGCTCCACTTCAGGGAAAAGACGCCTAATCTGAAGTGGCCCAGGTAACCCAACGTGTCCACTTGCAGAGTGACAGGAGCTAGAAAATGTCACTTATGGTGAAGATATACTCCTTGCGGCTTTCTTGACATACCTCCATGCTCGATTGCCCACAGTGGTTGGAAAGCTGGTGCAGATTTGCAGAAGGCAGCAGAGGCTTGGGCAGAGCAGAGCCCTGAACAGCACCTCATACCACTGCACTTACTGGGGCCATGAGCCCAAGATACCTAACAGGCCTTGCCTTCACAAACCAAGCAGATAGGGAGAATGAATAACAATGACCTCTGCATTTTTGCCTCTGGCTCTCGGGCTCAGTAATTTGATTACTTTCATGGCAAAGTCTAACACAAAAGATTTTTATACCCTTAACATTTTCCATGCATTTCAATACTGCTTTGCTTGCAAATTTACTAGTAGCACAAATAATGACTCCCAGGTGTCTTGCAAGTGATTATAACAGGAAGCATAGGTGTCAGATTAGAAAATACAAACATTCTTCACCTACGCTTAAAAATAAACACGAAATTTGAACAGTAATGGTGAACACATGCTATAGGCAACCAAGTGGGAAAGTATAAAACAACAGAGCAAAGTTACAGAACAGAGCCTTACCCTGTTGTATTCATGCATGAAATCCCTCCCTTGAATGACAATATAGAACCTTTGCATTTTAGCTGTATATTTTTATAAAATAAAATGCTTCTCAGCTTCTCCTTTTAGCCACTCATCTCTAGAAACATGGAGCCTGACTATCCACTATACCACAATAACTTAGCACTAACGATGGAAAAGTCAAAGGCCACAGGATGGTTGCCAACATCCCAGTCCATTAGACCAAGAGAACCAGAGTACCTTGGGCTCCTCCTCACCACGGCCATAACCCCGGCCACTTCCCAGGCTCTCACTGATGTCTCTTTGGCTGCAGACTGAGAGCCACCAAGTCCTCTCCAGGGAGTGCAGTGGTATGTTGGGGGCAGAGGCCAGCCCTGTGCCAGATGAGAATAAACCATGCTCAGTTCTGCCAGGAGACGGCTCAGAGGTTTCCTTGAGGTGGTTTAACTGCCTTGTTTTGGAGGCCTGGCCATGCTATGCCCATTCAGGTACACGCAACTCATCATGAATAAGTTATAAGCCAAAAACTACTCAGAGAAATAGAATTAAGTATTCCTGAATTAGAAACACATTAAGCAAAAAAACCTTACTCTCTCCATGACTAATCCTCTCTATCTCTCTGGTCAAATATTTGCATCTTGCTCAACATGTAATATAAAAAGTTCCCTAGCTAATACATTCATTTGGACTTACTGGGATGTTCTAGTAAGACATGAAAACACTTTGCAACCCATATCTGGCCTTGAACCCATCTGAGAAAACAAAGCTTTAGCCCTGTTCCAAGAATGACCTTCCCACTCTGTCATTCTTCTTTGCTTTTGAATATTTTTACATTTCCAGGTTCCAGAAGACAGACTTGAGAGCTACGGGAATCTCTTGACAATGCCCAAAGGAGCTGGTTCAGACCAAGCAGCTCCAGCAAACACCATGCTAGTTTCCTCCTACCAAACCCCCTGAACAATTTGTGCTTATGCATCCCAAAGCCAGACACAATGGAGGTATGAATTTTCCTGTGCTTGCCTATTTTGGCCTTATCTGTATCAAGCAGAACTTGGAGCCTGAGTTCTGCTCAATTTACATTGCCTCCTGCAAGCCTCTGCGTACGGTAATAACTCTAACCTGTTACACAGTTTCCAATACTGTCTATATGAAGAAGAAAAAACATTATTCTGATTGCTCTTCTTCCTCTTAAACATCGCTTGGGTTGCAAACAACTTGGCTTGCTATTGCGCTTGCAGGAAGTGCGTTACAGATTGTCTGGGATGATGAAACGCACACTTGCACTAGCAGACAATCTGCTTCTGAAGTCATTAAAAGGGAAGTTGCTTTGCTTTGCTAACACAGCATTTTTCTAGCACAGACACATTTTTTTCAAACATGTTAAGCCCAGGGTTGGTTTTACATTCAAATAGGATTTATCCGCATGTAGCCTAAAAGAAGGAGAAGGCTGGAACAATTCAGCAGAATGCTACTACAATTTTTAAGGGTAAAACACAGTTGATAACCATAACTTACCCATCAGATAGACATAAAATACTGTGAACACTTTACAGCCCTTAAAGCTGCAAAGACACTCAGGAACCCACCTGTTCCTGAAAGTGTTCTCAAAGTGGACACAACTAATTAGTTGACTAAAGTTACTGTTACTCCTGGGAACCTTATACCCTTCGCTTTGGTTACACCTGGCAGGATACAAATCGCCAAGGACAAGCCCACATCTTAAAGGCATAGGCCAATTACTCTTTACCAGGAGCAAGGATGAAAAAATGTTGAGTACTCCACAACTGTTTGACAGGGAAGGATTTCTGCAACTTTCTCAGGAACACTCCTATGGGCTGACATTAAACACTGATTTAAGCAGGTATAGCAGTAAACAGGCTTCCTAAAATTAAGGGTTGTTGACTATAAATTTTTTCTTCTACTATTTTTTCAGAACTAAGAGCAAAGGGAATACTTTGCAGTTCACTTTTGCACTCTGGGATTACAAAAGCCTGCATGAAGTTGTCCAACAGTAGCTCGGGATAAGTACAGTTGAGGCCTATGCTGTATTTTCTATCTGAGGAAATAATCTTTCTCTGACTTCTTTGCCCCTGCCCTCCTCTCTGCTCTCAGACCCTGTTGGCAATTCTGGCTTTCATACAATTAAAGCACTTAAGCAGTTTAAAGAACTTCAGTGCAGGATGTGCACTCATACATGTATAAAGCCACTTTCTCTGCCTTCAGTAGAGGATGCAGTAAAAGTGAAAACATATAATTTAGCACACAATCTGTACAGGGAAGATTTTGCTCTACCCCAGTGTCCCACATATTTAATACACCAACGTCCTGGAAGGAAATCCTGACAGACCTAGCAGGATTATTCATAAGCTTGCCAATCTGTATTGCCATTAATATTAGTGTGAGGTAGGTGCAACTCATTCTTGAGTTCACCGTTCTCTGTAGGTGTACCCTGGCAATACCATTTTGTTTCCATTGTGCATTCCCTGAAGCCTTACTGTGGACTACAGCAACAAACCTCTGTGGACCCTAAGAGCATCCCCATCACACTAGACCTGACACATTAAAGCTTCTGCTAACATATACAAAACCTCCTCAGAAGGTCCTGCCACATTATCAGAAAACCATGGAGAGGAGAGGGAACTACGCTAACCTAATCCCCTGCAGCTAATCTTGATGCCAACAGCTTCTGCCCTGATTTCATGCTAACTACCATTAAAATCTTTGCAGAAGCTTGGGTGGGAAGTAGAGCCCAGGATCTGCTTTCAATATCTGATTTATCAAGATCTGCTAAATGCCAAAAGAACCAGAACAGCATTAGAGAGACACCTTATAAAAGTGCAGACATTATGATGGTAATTCTTACAGTCGATTGTTGCCGAGTCTCTGATCTTCCCAATAAACACAAGTTTCTAATGCTGCTTCCTGCTCTCTCCTGTGTCCTACACTGCTTCTGTCATGATACCACGGCACCAGAATTCAGTATTTGGTTTACTAATAGCCGCTGCAGCAATCAGCAACACCCAGTCTGCTTTAAGCAGGTGCTGCTGTTTTGAACACAGTAGGCATGGGTAGACCACATAATATTTATCTGGACTTCTTCCCTGATATGCATGTGTACAATATGGGGTCCATTAGGCACCACAAGATTTTAGCTAAATTTCAGTATTTCGTGGGATCAGACTGTGCCCTGAATGCAATTTTAAATACTCTAGCCATAGAGAATCTCCTTAGTGTTAAGTACAATTGAAACTGTCTCTGGTCATTTCCTAAATCCCTTCTTTCCTCTCTGTTATGGGTGATATGGCTACATGTAATCTTGTAATGAGCCAGAAGGCTCTTCACTGAAAGAACAAAGGATCTTGAATGATAAGAGAAATGAAGGATTTCTTATACAAAAGGAAGCATCTGTCCTAGCTGGAAAAGGAAAGCTGGCTACAGAGAGCCCCCTTTTGTTTAATCTGTAAATGGCCATTGGGCCTAATTCAAGCCCTTGTGGTACACTGATGGAGTAACAGACTCCACTGAACTGAGTTTATCAACAGTAAAAATAAGAAAAAGCAACTGTTAAATAGCAGAAGCTGATGTTTGTGCAGAAAGATTTTAAGTCTGGCACACACTTGCCTTCAAGAGTATCCCAACATATTTCATTGTTTTCCAAAGGCAAACTCCTATGTGCCTTGTGGCCTGAGCACTTGCTCCTTAGGCAGTTTCCCTGGATGACTGATAAGTCTTACTATAAATTGTTTATGCTGTGGTTTATGCCATTTGAAGAGGAAAGGCACTGAAAATCAAAGTTCATCTAGGCACAAGGCAAGTGTGTAACCAAAAAGCTACTGCAGCTCATCTTGAAGTGCTTCAAATACCTTCTGGACTAGAAGCCTACTCTTTAGATGGCATATAGCCAACAGAAATTAGTCCAGGATCACCCATTCTTCTACCTATCAGCTGTCCCACCACACTTTCTATTAGCCCTCTCTGCTGGTACTACACTTCGGTTACTGCCCCAAAGGCTGAACATTACTCTAAAGCAGCAAATTGATCGCAATGACTACCTTGTGGCATAACCTCACCCTCTCTGTGGAAACTAGTCCTGTGCTGCTCATTTAAATATCCCTGGTAACACCTACTTGTTTTTTATCTCTGCTTGTTTCCAGTTCTGTATTTAACAGAAAGAAGTGTTATTGTCATTAAGACTGTATAAGATGGATCCTGGCCACTTAAAAGGGGAAGCCCCTTATGGCATTCATGAGTATGTCAAAGATCACAATTCAACTCCCTTCGCTTTTACCCTGAAATGTACAAGGTTGATCCTCCACACCTCCCAATGAGTTTTTCTGCTTAGAAGGGAGTCTAAGAACAAAATTATTCACAGGTTTTCTACAAAGTGACTGGGCTGGCATGTTACAATCTAGACACACTTCTTCTAGAAAAACAGCTCTTCAGACTGATATTCCGTATAGTAACACCCTAGACTTAATAAGCATCACCTAAAAGAAAGTTCACCTTCAGGCTGAATCCCGCACCATGTTTTTCCTCTTTATTAATTAGCTTTTCCAAGTTAACCAAGGTCAGTACATCTCATTTTTGTCTCTCACTTGCCTGCCCCTTTAATCTCCTTATGTTTCATTTCTTTTCTGAGCTGCCACCTCTCTCACACACACTGACAGAGACATACAGTTCATACATATTTTTTTTTAAGGCTTCAGCCCACTAATGAATTGTCTGGGTTTTTTCTTTGTCTGTTGGTTGGGTGGGGCTTTTTTCCCTGTCAATTCTACAGAGAAAGAGAGGATTTCCTCCTCTTGGTTGCACAGGTGTGTATGGGAAAGAACGACCTGGCTCTACGAGTTACCATAATTAGGAGTTCATAAAGCTCAGCAATAATCTCTTTCATCAAACTGAAATGAATATACTAGGTGGGACTTTATCATGTCTCTCAGTTGAGAGCATTTTCACTCCTAATTCAGGGCTTAGTCAAAATCGAGGGCTTGAGAAAAATTCAGCGAGAGAAAGTTCAGAATATATTCCCAGAACAAAATATATCAGTTCACATATGCTAAAATGAAGGTCTCTGGTTACCTCTGGTCCATATATTTTTATCTGTGTAAGGGACGTGAACATGATTCACTATCCCCATTGCAAGGCATAACACGACCTTTAGCTCAGCCTGTTAAGAAGAATGGGAAACCATCTGGGTACCCATATTACAACTATTATGGCAAGACAACAGCATAATACATTGTGACAGTTTGATTATTCAGCCAAGGTAGTTCTGACCTGAGTTTAGTTTGAAGTGATTAGATTTCCACAGAAGGAAAAGAAAGCATGCCTCAAAATCTCTGTCTACACATTTCTTCCTCACACAGACTATTCAAGCAGTTTAAACACCTGCTACAAAATCAGATTCACAAAATTACCCCAATTTTCATAAACACCCTTCATCCCTGAGCCATATCTCTATGACAAAAGAAATTAAACATCCTAGAATTCTGGAAACCCTATGTTTTAGTTCAGTTGTGACTTATTACTGATGCAATGTTATGCTTTTCAATTTGAATCATAACCACATCAGTTGTCCAACACAAATAAAGCAGTATGTACATGCCCTCCATGTATTTCTGCATGAAATACATGCAGAAAAGAAAGCAAAAAAAAAAAAAAAACCCAGGAGGTCTACCAAATGCAAACATGCAAAACCAAAATAAATACGTCATCACTACTTGCCAGGAGATATGCTCGTAACACCACTCCTCAGTGTATATCCTCAGTGAGAAGTTAAATTAGCAGTATTTACCATTTCTACTCTTCAGATTCCTGACTAGGGTCACATGAATTATGATGAAGGTCAAAGTCTAGTGGATCTTCACAGTGAAGCAGAAAAAAATTACAGCTGATGATTTTGCTCATTCTTACTAAAAACCCCTCAACTTTATATATTATCTAGGAAATTTTTTCACCTCAAAAGCAAACTCTATAAGCAATTAAAAATAAAGCTACTGTGGAAAAGTTTCAACAGCCTTAAGAGTTACTGTCACTATTGATCAGGATTAATAACAGCATCCCTAAACACAAAAATGGTTATGTTAAAAAAACGTTAAAGGCTGTTAAAACAGATTAAATCAGGAGAACAGACTTAAAATATGAATGTTACTATTTTAAAGGTATACCAATAAACATGTTTATCATCTGTCACAAACAGAGACAAACAGAAGAATCAAATTATATGTAATACAATATACAATGTCAATGTCCACATCTTCCAACGTCTTTATTTTTAATGTTAGAAAAGATTCTTTAATGCAGAAATGCTTTGGGCTCTACAGGTTCTCAAAGAACTTTTGAAACTCTGCACATGCAGAGTAAAGTGTCAGGAACTTTTTCACAGCGGCGCAAGATGGAAAGCAGCATATAATAGAGCTGTATTCAAGTTGTATTTGACTGCAGACAGGCAAGTAATTTGCAAGAAAATTAGACAACACAAAACTGCGATCTGACTTTCAAACTTCCTCACCTCTGCTAAAATTTGTACTTGACCCTGACTTTTTGCAGGCAGTTCCTTTCACACAAAATAAAATAATCCATATGCAACAGAAGGAGAGGGCACTGAAAACACACTACTGAGTTACACAGAGTTACGGAATGGTAACCTCAGTGCTTCAAGTCTATCTCCATGCAGCAATTGTGAAGAAACAAGCAAATGCGATGCAATGAAAACCAAAACTTCTGTTTCGTCTGTTCTACCCCCATCTGCTAGAAAGACAACAGAAGAACTTAAGTTACCCGTTCTATTTCACAGTCACTATGCTGGATTATATGTTCTCTTGTATACAATGCTGCATCAGTTCCACATTTAGCATACTTAACCCATAGACTAGTTATGAACTTAAAACAAAAATCCCAACAGCAAGTAGAATTTAAAAATTAAATACATACTAATGAATTTAGTATGCTTTATCTGGTGTAAGTCCTGCAACTTGAAATTCATAAGGAAGGTTGCATCGAGTGTAAACAATCCTTTCAAAAAAACCCAGAGCTCAATGCTTCTCTTCACTGTTTGCTTTTGTCCACCTCCTTATGTCCAGCAGCCCAACCTACAGGTGGTGGGTTTGGCTCTTAAATATCAAATGCTTCCCTTACTTCCCTTCAACGTAGAAGGCAAAAGTACTTCCAAAGAGGAACCTTTACAATAGAAACACTCACACTTTAAATGCTTTTTTCTCAATGTAGTGTGAATGGTGCTGTGAAAATGGACCTTAACATAAAGCTTAAAGTGGAATTTGGCCAGAACATCACCTGTCCCCATGCCTCTCATTTGCCAGTCACCCACGACTTCAGCACACGTTCCGTAGTAATACGCAGGCTCCAGCCCAGTGGTATGAAGAAAACGTGTTATCACAGGTATGTGAAGGAAAGAGAATTAATAACCAGATACTTCTTGTCTGTTGCTGCTTTCCACAAGGAAACGTTCAGTCATTTCACATCACCCCCGTGTGACATGCTATTGCTTATTCCTAAAGCCCTTTGTTAGAAGAGGACGTAGGGCGCTGTAGTGGTGAGAAAGGTTTTGCAGAAGCACTGCAACTGTTGCTCTGGAGAGGTGCAATGTCTGTTTTCCTCTGCAGCCAGCTGTCTCCTCTCCCATCTCTTCTGGCACACTGAGAGATACCACCGTGCTACAGGAGAGCAGCAGCAGCAGCCTCTCACTTGCGCTTCCTCTTCCCCTTCCATTCACCCAGACGCAGGCACAATGGGGCTTTTAAAATGAACCTTCTTACTAGGGCATGATCCTGAAACTGTGACTAATGCCTGGTGAGATTCAATCACCTGAACAGATTTAGTGCACGAGGTGGTATTTGAAGAAGGAAAAGTGACGTGTCTGGCTAGCGAGGGCTGCAGCATTCCTACAAGCATGAAGGAAGATGGGAGTCTGGTTTGGTCCTTCGCTGGCTGGAAGCTTTAGAAGAAGTGCTGTCTCCCAATGCACATGTATGTAACTCTTCCTGCTCCTTGCTCGAGATTTTCAACCGTAATCTCCCTACAGCCTGAATTACTGAATTAACATTATTTTACCACAACAAGTCATAAAGTTGGGGGGGGGGGGGGGGGGGGGGGCAGTTAAGAGCTGAATCTCCTGTACCTATGTTAAGCAACCTGCAACTGAAGAGAAGTATGACATGTGGAATGAAGATCCAAAATGAGAGATTAATAAAGAAGGAAGGAAGTGAGAAAGCAAACATGAACAATTTCAATGAATGCCACCTTTGTTCTTTGTAAATGCATGTGAATGTCCCAACCCCAGTTTCACAATTTCGCATTCTGACGTAAAAGAGGTGTATACAAGGAAAACGGAAAGGGGGAAATTTTAATGGGAGCTATTCACTTCTAAAGATAAGGACAAGACCTCATGAAGAACACACTTTCTCTTACTTCACTTTAATATATAAAGAAAAAAAAAAAAACTCCTGAAAAAAACAAACTGCCACAGGTACACTCAAACCTCAGATCTTTGAGGGGCACAAAGCTCGTACTATTATGCAAGTAGAAGTGCTGGAGTGAACAAAATGTTAGTTATGATGGAGCAGCTTTGGTTTAAATCCTGTTTTAGTAAAGTTTCAGGAGGTGCTTCTGTGACTGGCACTCAGATTAGCAGCCAGCAAACAACATGCCCTTGCTGTGGCCACTCTGCTTAGTTGCTATTTTTTTGTGGATTTCTCTCTTGATTAATTACAGTTTGGGAAATAGGTACAACCCTGATTCACACTTCAAAACAAACAACAGGAAAAACAGTCATGGGGGGAAAAACAACTGCTCTTTCAAAAGAATTCACTAGGGCCTGTGAAACCTCTGAACTGATGCAAACTACTGCAAGTTTGAGTCTGCTGTAGTCCAGACCTGGTGAGCTCTAAGGCTCATACTTTGGTCTTACAGACTTCCATGGCTTCTTCGATTTCAGAGGATGAAGAGAGGACAAGATGGATGGTTTTCACAAGGATGCTTTTGCTTTGTGATCTATTTTATATGATTCTGCTCATGCTCCTAACACAGTTTCACCTCTGATTTCAAATGAGCAAGACACTACCTTGGAAGATCTTCCCCACACTCAACCCCTACTGACTGAGCTCAGCAGGGTGAGGCTCAAGTGCTGAAGTGCTCGGGCTGTGTGATCCATGCAGCCTCCCAGTGCTAAGTCGTGTACACAAGAGACAGTATCATGATTTCATGGGCTTGTCTGAGATGATAATACTGAAGACTTTAAAGAAAGAGCCTGTCTGGTTACTTAACCTGACCCAAGCTGTCTTAAAGCTCGCTCAGCTATCACTGGATGCATCTCCTTGAGCAGATGCCTCAAGAGCTCTTTTCCACAGCCAATAAAAGGCTATAGACAGGAAATGTAACTGGATATCACAACAACCAGAATCGATGACTGTCACAAAAACTGCTTGGGACTTGGGGCAGTTGTTATCATTTAAAATATTAGAAGAGTATAATGGATTCAAATTATGCCAGCCTGGGCTAGTATTATGATCCTGCCTCTAAGGCGCATCATGCCACTGCATGACCAAGTCAGTGGTTGATTTCTCTTCTGAGTCAGCTGCATGACAATTATTATATTTTAATGAAAAATCCAAAGCTAAAGTTACACAAGGTGAGTTCTTTGCAAGCAGTAGCTGCTCCAAAGGAAGCAGAAAGGGACTTGAAAAAAGGCCCCCATTATTCCATGCCAACCGAGATGACCAGGTACAGAAGACAGCACACCATGCATCCTCCTACATGTGTGAGCAGAGCATGTTTCCCTTGAGTACAGTTCTCCACAAGTGCACATCACCTAGCACTGCAGGACTCTAACGTGTGTGACCTACTAAAGGTTAAACAAGTTGAGAGAGAACCCAGATCTCTTCTAAGACTCCATGCTTTTGAACCTGAACCAAACCACGATGAAGTAAATGAAAGATTTCTATTTCTTTTAGTGATTTTCAGAGAAAGTATTCAAACCTCAGAGCTGCCTGATGGGAGGATGTGGGCTCCTTGCCATCTGAAAATCTTGAGCTGCATGCCAGGAAAGATATTTACCTGAGCAGCAAGAAGGAGCTATTCCATTCTTGCTTTTGTAGATAGAAATCCCATTCACTCATTGCTGGTTTTATGCACAATCTCTCCTCAGTTGCTCAAGCAGAACAATGCAGCTGGCAATAGGTTTTGGTTTATATCTTGCTTGGAAAAAAACCAACCAACAGATGCAAGCACACCTGGAGAGCATGCCACCCTCCCTCTGGACATGAAAGAATGACAGTGATGGTGGCAAGCCTGCTCAGAGGTTTGGCTGTGCCCCCCAGTACATTTTGTCACACTCAGCAACTGAGTTCTTTCTCAGTAACTTATATAGGATGGCAACTGTATTATCCTGGCATTTGTAATGAAAACCACAGCACTTAAAGGCAAGGGCACACAGAACAGAGAAGCCTCCACCTCATTTCTTGCACTCATCTTAAATACTGCATAACAATTGCATTCAATGTACATTTGTGCCTTAGCACTCCCTTACACACAAGAAAAAATAAGAATGTGGGAAAAAATCCAATTTCTTCAATCCCCTTCACATGTTATTGGCTTTATTACATAAAGCTCTGTCCAAAAAGGCAGACTAACTAAATTTCAAGTGCAGTGATTCTGTTTCTGTCTAGTATGGAAGCTGTTCCCTACAATCTTACAGATACTAATCCGCTCCTTCCCTCCCCGTGACACTTCTTCCAGACTTACACCGTACTCCTCAGCTCAGTTATGAAGCTTTCAAGTAATAAAAAAAGGTCATTCTGTATCGATACCATGTACAGTGGAGCTTCAAACCTTTTCCTCAGCAATTAGGGTCTGCAATACCATCAAAGACTATTCCCATCTCCAAACATTTGTTACTGAAGCATGGAAATAATTGGCTATGCAAGTTCCTTTTGGGGATACTGAGCATAGATGTGCAATGTCTTGGGGAAAAAAATGTTCCATACAATACTGTCAAACAAATACCTAATTGCTTCCTTAAGCAGAACACCCTCTGACTTTTTCAGAGTGTGTAGCTTAGCTCCAAATGAAAGAACAGATTTATGTTTTAAAGCATGCAATATTCGCGTGAGCTGAAATAAACTCAGCAGAACAATCAGTCCCCTTGTTTCAGGGAGCACTCTTGCGAACATAACAAGAGGAGGTGCCCGCATGATTTACTGCCAGGCCACGTACGCTGAAAGGACCCCATTTAGTTTTACACATGCAATGTGCCAGTTATTCAAAACATTTGCTTTTAGAAATGTTTTTCGTCCCAACTTTTTTGCTGATATGTTCCTTCTTTCTAGAATTCCCAGTCTGGGTTTGAAAAATAAACATGATCTCTGCATTTGTTTATTTCTTTTTCATTGAAAAAATATGAAGTTCATTCAAAGAGAATCTGAGAAAACTTGTCAGTTTGAAAGACACATAACAACAATCAGTCCAAGAAAAAGCTAAGTTCTATGTCCAGACGTATTTTAAAGGCAGAACTACAATGGCTGTAGGAAAACAGAGGAGGTTACAATCCTGATCATATCCTTCTTCCTTTGAGGTTAGTGGAAGTTTTGCCCATAGGCAAATTTAGCCAAGAAAAAAAATAATAAAACAAAAACCTGTTTCCCGGTATCAACTAGCCAGAAAGCAGTTGTGTGCCAGACTTGATTGATTGATAAGGAAGATTGATCTTGGACCAGAAACAGGCGCAGGGATTTTACAATACTTGGCAACTATTTCAAAGGCCTAACTGAAGACAGTTCATTGTAGGCATCACCGCATGCTTTGTAGGAGACAAGACAGCTGCTGGAAGACAAAGATATACACTCCAGTTCTTTTATCAGTGTTTTTCATCTACTGTAAATTTGAATCAGGATATGAATTATACTGGCAACTATTAGGACAATTTGGCACTTCTAAGGGAAAACTTCCAGTGGAGTAAGACATTCTCAGCTTTACTGACACTACTAGAGTTAAGCTAGTTCATGATGAATTAGTTCACTAGCTTTTTTAGAGTTGTAACTCCTTTAGATTTGTCCTTGACTGTGTCATCTGTTCACTGTTACTTTGGTGATCTGCCAAACTTCTCCGTACCTCCGTTCACCTGCCAGCACAGAAAATGTAACGCTGCCTTTGTGTTCCTTCTTAACAACAGCAATGGCGTTGTTAAGATGCAGAAACATGTTTGAAGGCCACTAGAGAAAGACAGTGGCTTTATTTCTGTTTTATTTCAGCTTCAATATGGAAATGTGACTGAAGGGCGCAGGGGAAGAGGCTCCCTGGCAGAAGAGGCCAGCAACGCAAGCGCCGGAGGACAACTCCAGAAACGCATCAATGCAGGGACACAAACTAGCTGATGTGGCAGCGGGCACTGTGGGACACGGCAGAGCCTCAAGGCTTCTGCCACTTTACGCTGACAGACAATCTCCTGAGCCTGGAAATCACACAAATAACTGCCTCAAAACAGAAACGTAGGAGAAAGCCTCACAGCTCAGCAGCACAGTCTTTACCTTGGGCTGGCAGCTGTAGGCAAGGTACCTGTTTTGGTAGTCCTTACACAGCCCAGAGCTCTCCTCAGACTGTTTCCCAATGAAAGCAAGCACTGACTATAACTATATTCTAGGTCCTTGCATAGCATCCCTCAATGATTCTAGCTGTATAAACTAAAAGCTAGCATGGGGGTTTTTACACTCCCTTTTCTCCCAGCAGCCTCCCAAACAGCAAATCTGTCTGTAGGGCATATTCATTTCAAGCACAGGTATGATTTGTGTCAGCTTATATCCAAACCCTTTTACCTTTCGCCTTGAGAGGGAAAACAGATTTTAAAAGACCTCTGTGAAAAATGCTAAGGCATCACTATATGCCATTGAGAATTTCTGATGTTTCCTAAGAACAATTTTTCCCTGTTTTATCACTTCCTTCTGACTCAACCTACTCACCCAGATTTGACATCAACATCACTTCTAGGTAGCATTTATTTTACAAAGTCAATATTAGAACTCACATTCCTTATATATCAAAGATCATCAACATGGGAAGGTCACGCAAGTTAAGCTAGTGTGCAAGTGCCAATACACCCTCACTTCGTATGATTGCCTGTGTAAATGTAAGCTACGTTAGGTGCTCTCTTCCAAAGCAGAGTCCTAGACACAACACAGAGACGTTACTGCAAACCTTAACGTACTTCTTAGTAACTTCATTTCGTAACAACTCATCCTGTATTTCCTGTTTCAGAATGCTAGATTCCAGTCACCCCAATAAAAATCAAAGGATTTGTATGACCTATATTACAATTATAATAACACACACGCATTTTCCATAAAACAGATCTATGCATACAATGACATCTAAAAATATGGTCCTTAGAAAAAATATATAAATGACCTGACCCTTCGGTTTATTACACCAGTCTTGGCGAAGTCTGATTCTGCCAGGTCTAATCCTCTTTATGCTGGCATCAAAGGATTCATACTGGAGTCAATGAGAACTGCAGTGAGAACAGGGACCATCAGTTCATAGGATTCACTCTTGGCATTGTAGCAATCCACATGACATGAAAACAAAGGCAAAGTCCTGAAGCACTCTGGCCAGAGCCACCACAGACTTTGTTCCTCCTTTTTAATTTTGTTATACCACTCAAGAGAGTTACAACAGCATAATACAAAACTGACCAACAATGCAGCATTTTCCTGTCGGTTCAATTAGTCTCAGATGCCAAGAGGTAAACACCTAACCATTTTCCTGTCATGCTTTACCACTGACTTAATAAACCACTGTGCTTTTATTGTCAGATTCTAGGACAAATTTCATCAAAAAAGCAGGGTGCTTTAATCCAGACAATGTACTAAACTCTTATTTTGTTCTAATTACACTTCCCAAATGGTGTCTTTATAGAGGGAAAACAAAGAGGAAACTAAGATAGCCTAGAAAAATTAAATCCCAATTGTGGCTAAGCAGAGTAAGAAAAATGAGACATTTTATTAGAAAAGTGAAACATGCCACCTAAATTTGCAACTAGCTTATCTTGAGCTAGACACCATCACTCTTATTTGCAATGAGGATCACCAGGTCAAAACTCTTTCTAAAATGCAGCCAGTATTATAATGTAGAAGAACAAATAAAGTAAGATTTTCTAGAAAGAAAACAAATATAGCAAAATAAGATAGACATCACCGGCCTTACTGTCTTAATGACAGCACTGCCTTATGTGAGTATGCAGACACTTCATGACCTGCTGAACAGCATGACTGATTCCATCTTGGAAAGTTCTTCACTTTTTATTTTTCTATATCCAAAGGCTAATCTCTGATTTTGACAGCGTACACTGAGATGCTTCACTATGAAGCAATATAACTTCCATTTATGATCTAGGAGTTAAAGTAGGCTCTCTGAATAGACTTTAAAAGGTAGAGTTTTCACAAAACAAGGGTTCTTTTTGCAAGGTGTATCAAAGAGAGGCTCTGAATCTTCCCTGCTGGTGAAATGCAAACAGGTTATGCTGAATATAGCAAATCATCATTAAAAAAAACATGTTATAAAACCAAGTAACTGATAGCTTTATTACAGTTGGAACAAAAGGGGAATTTTATTCTGTGGTTGCACAGCGGAATTGAGTACTGGACTGCATCTCCTGTAAGCTTTAATGTAACTCTTCCCATAAAAAGATAGGTATTTAAATTAAGATATTACACCAAACGGAGATCCAAAAAGCATTCCATTATAAAACAGGCTGCTCTATGGAACAGAAACTATTTTCTACCTGTGGCTGTAGTAGGTAGAAGGGAAAGAACTTAATGTTTAGCAAGGAAGCTATAGTTAGATGTTATGAAAACTCTTCTGCTCTGCAGAAGTAGCCTGCAGAGGCTGGGGATGTCCTTCACTGACCCTCTAGTTTAAAGATAAACCTGTCAGAGATGAGACCAGAGCAACCGATCCTGTCTCAGATGAAGGATAGAAAACCTCCTTAGGTCCCTCACAGCATTATTTCTTGACACTATAATGGTTGGGTTACTGTGTTGTTTTGGTTTCCACTAATGTGCAATAAGCATTAACACAAACAAACAGCAAAGGGCTTTGCTTGCCTGACCGCATTTAATCTCTTACTAATTATCAGTTTGCCTCAGTGAATGTGTTTTATAGTTTGTGCTGGGCAGAGGAGTCATGCTGCTCTCTGTGAATCAGGTTTGAGGTGCTAAATCCCTAACAGTGGTGTCAGGGTTGTTTGGGATGCAAAGCACCCTGCCACTTTCCAAATATCAAGGCATTTTTAGCCACCAGAGTTTTCAGTAGTTCATTAGTAGGAAGATTCCCACGGATATGTCTGTATGCATGCTTGTTTAATAACACGATCCCATTTAACCATTAAAAATAATGCAGAATTTCCGTTTCCTTCAAAAACCCAGGGTAACACCACACCCCATCTAGTGCAGAGGTATTAAAATTTGTATTTTACTCATCATAGAACAAGATAGGTATTTATTCATTCTTGCATTGTGATTCCATATGGTTTTAAGCAATGGCATCTATTTGTAGTCCTTGTACCTATTCATAGATAAAAGCATGACAGTTTATTTTTAGTGAACTTTTTTCCAAAGAGTTTTATTTTAAAGCCTGACTAATCTTTGCTGCACCACAGACTAGGCTGATCTCTTGTAAACCTTAGCTTAGATTGGTGGTGAGCTGCAAGAAGACACCAAATGCTTTTTCAATTAATCCTCTTTTATATCTACCCTTAGAAGCAGGTAAGGAAGGCACGGGAAAGAGCCAGAATGCATGCAACGCTTCCCAGGGATCCCATTGCAGCCCAGAAAAGGTGGGGGAGCCACACACATTTAGCTGTTTTCTGGTTTTTACCATGATCTTCTTAGCAGCTCTACAACGCATGAATTTATCTGCTCTGCCTGCAGTTATTCACTGCATCTCAAAGAGACAAGAAAACATGCATCAGATTTGCTTGCTCAATTTTTCTTACTTTTGTCTTAGCCTGTCTAACTAGGATGTTGGAAAAAGAAGGGCTGAGGGAGAAACATATTTCAATTTACAGAATGGTGCACTTTTAGGTACATATTACTGGTAAATCTTAATACATAATAAAAACAGTGCCAAAGACATCAACAGCCTTTGAAGCCTGCAATCGGCAATTCCACAGCTTGAACCTGTGAGTTAGAGAGAGAAAGAGGGAGACAACACGCACCCCTCTTTTCTGTTCACAGCCTCTCAGCTGCTAATTCTGACTGCTCCCTTCCCTTGCACTGGGAACCTGGCAGCACGATTATTGCAGGTGGCAGAAAGGTAAGGGCCACTTGGCCATCATACAATAATTAGGAGGGATATTTCCAGCATGAGGGAGGTCCCAGAGGTAGAAATACACACACATGTGTGGGTATATAGGTACAGGAAAGGCCATTTCACACACAGAAGAGCTGTGAGGAAGACAAATAGTTGACTCTGTCTGTCCTGAAGTGACAGCCTAGACCTTGGGCTACTCCCAGCTGGGTAGAAAACCAAATAAACTTTCCTAATCTGTGCAGGAGTAATGGCCACGTGGAAAGTGGGGGAGCTCTGGCAAGCAGCTCCCCATTTCACCATGTCTCAGGCACAGGCATGGTGCCTGACTGTCTTCAGCAAGAAAAACACTCTTGGCTTTAGCTTCCTGATGTGCTCTGCAGACAGGGAGAACGCCGCCTTTATGCTTCCCAGTAGCCTCACAGGGACTTATTACGAGAGCAAGCTTTGCAAAACCAGGCTTGAACTCTTCTGCCCCATGCTTAAGTAATCATCCTTTCCATTTCAGGGAGGGAACCAAGAAGATGTAAGTACATGAAAACAGTGATAATTCAGATTTTTGCTGTGAAATGACACCTAGATGTACTACTCAGTTTGAGATGTTTATTGACCTCTGGGCAGTGGAATGCCTTGTAAGTGCAAGTAAATGTCTCTAAAATTATTTGCCTAAATCTTATAAATGAGACTCCAGCAGTAGCATTTTTCCCTTCTTGGGGCCATGGATTTCAGCTTTTAAATCCCCTGGCCAATCCCCCTAACACCTTTGCAGGGAAATCAGCAGAGTGGGATGGGGCATAACACGTACCACCCTGCAGAGAGCCCAGTGGCCATCAGCCGTCCGCAAGGGATGGCCAGGCTGGCAGCAGGATGGGTGGGGAATAGCAAAAAGCAGCATTGCTCTTGTTACAATCAGAACTTCTGGGGTTTCCGTAATTCCCTATTTTTATCTCAGTCATGAAGCCATGTCTGTGTTCAAACCAGTACGTGAAGTGCATCAGGGGCTGGGCCCCCTCCCATTCACCCATACACTGCTGCATACCAGCCCTCCTTCGGGAGGCCTGTTGCAGCCAGCCCCTCTGGGCTCGATGGTAATCACCACACAGCAGGCAAAAAATACATATTATCCCCACGTCTTCTGGATTTTCAGGAAGGTTTACTGATTTTTTTTTTCTGCTTCATCTTTTTCTTTTTTGTTCCTTTTCCTTTTTTTCTTCTTTCTTTTTCTTCTTTGCTGTATTTGCCATCTGATTTGTAATGTTTCCTTTTTCAGTCACAAGCAAGAGGGAGTTGCCTTGAATATTCCCGAATCATGATTCTATTGGGGTTTACTGAATAGCTAAAATATCTGCTAAGGACAACTCCACTGCTGATGTTATGGCCCCACACATTCCCCACAGGCCACCTTTCCTTTCACTGTCTAGCCTTCAGAGCATAACATTTCACAATCACTCCTTGGCCTCAGTAAATAGATAATTTCCTACCATGGACTGCACCCTACAGGGGGAAGGAATATTTTCTTTCCTGCTAAAAGGCAGCTTTTGGACAGTAGTGCAGATGCTGCAGTAATGAAGAAACTGGAGATAAAGAAATGCTCTCCTTCCTATTTTGCACACTGAGTACATCCACAAAGAATCTGGTGGGGGGTCTCAAACCCGCAGAGAACAAGATCCCACTGTAGAAAAAGGAGGGATCAATTTTTTTAATTTCCATTAGTGCCTTTGGACCTTTCAAATAAAGCCCTAAACTAGGCATCTAGTGGGTCATCTGGGCACTTCCTAGGCAATTGAGGTGGTGTATCTTGTGATAGAGCGATTTGTCCAGCCTGCTCATTAAAGTTTTAAGGAATTTATCTTCCCCTACTTCCCCTGAGAATCTCTGAAACTGTTTAATGAATCTTGACATTACTGAAAAAATCCAAATGTATGCATGTATTTATGTATTAAACTCAACTCATTTTCCCTTCTTTTTTTCCATCTGAATATTCCTAATTATATCTCATGAGGACCAAGCAAATTAATTTCCTTCCTTTCTTGATAGTACAAATACTTGTTTCAACCTGCTGCACTACATCTCAGCTCAGAGCCCAGCAGACGAACGGCCTCAGATAAGCACAGGCAACTTACTTAAAACTTCCACTAACATCCCTGTTTCTCCTTCCCGTGGCAACAGCAGTAAAGGCTAGCTCTGCTTCTCCCTCTGATTTCAGTGGCCTAGTACTGAAAACTTACTTCTAACAAAAACCTGAAAAAAGGAAGTCTGTGCTTTGAACTTCCAGTTTCTCCAAGAAGCCTGCAGGGCTGCCGCTCACCTGAGGCCAGCTCAGTGGCCTTACCTGCTCCCAGCTTTGCTGAACAGCTGAGGTCTCCCGTTCCCTCTGAAATGGGATCACACACTTGCCTCTATAAAGCTGCAGCAAAACATGTTCTGGCTTGAACAGCTGGCAAAAGAGCTGCCTACTCTTTGGTTTATTGCTTTTCCTAGAAATGATCAATGCCACCTGCCAGGTGTCTCAGCAAAGTGAGGCATCCTACAGCTCTGATTTCCTGTTTTTATCTTTTTTTCCAAAAGAACTCATTAAGGGGCCTGTGATGGACAGCCAGGCCTCATCTGTTTGGCTGATGAGGTTGCAAATATGCGTCCTAGACCATCAGCTTTGCATTTCAAACCCTGCACGTAAAACCTGTCTTGGGTCTCATTCCTGCATATCAAAGACTAGCTGGAATGTGAAGAGAAGGTAAGAGCTGCAGAAAAATCTGAAGCAATAAAAATTACAATAATTATCAGCCTACAGCAACATCTGACTATACCAGCTATCACAAGAGGAGAAGTTGAGGTTGGAAGGAGAAGACGTCCATGAACTTAGATTAAGCTGAACAGCCCTACAGCAAGCCCTGAATCTGGCCCAAAGATGCAGGTCCCTGATCACAAGCCATAAGTGTCGAGCTACCCTGCCTCAGCCACCCATTTGGGAAAGAAATGCCTCCAGTCAGCCAGAAGCAGCAGCCTAGCAAAAGACCCACACACAACCCTTCCAGATCGAACATGAAAATTCACCTACCGGGACAGACCATTTGTGGGGCATATTAGTCCTAGATGGAAAAAGTTGTGATGTGATATTTACTCAATTATAGAGATGCTTCAACAAAAAAAAAAATCAGGATCACATCCCCAGTATTTTTGAGCCTAACTACATCTACTGAACTTCCTCCACATAGATGTTAAACAGCTGTATTGTCCTAGAACATATTCATAAACCATGAATAGTGGAGGTTAATACATATGTGTTTCTTAAATCACATTTTAAAGACTTCCTGCCATTTTTGTAACAAATATTCAATGCTACCAGAAATTTAATTCTTCTCTGGAGTCACCAGATAAAAGGCTAAGAATAAAGATAATCTGAATAACCAAAGAAAAACGATTGTACATACATGGAAAAATCAATAAGCAGGATCACATCTTTAAGTAGTTTTAAAGCAGTAATGCTTTAGTAAAGCCCTACCACCAGCAGTTATTCAGAGCCTTTTGAAAAAGTAAGCATTGTGTCAAGCAGTTTCGTAAGTTTAAAAGACTTCTCCGACCCTTTGGAGAAGAGCTGCTGTCTGCCAATACCAGAACACAGAAGTACATGCTGATCTTCATATTAAAGACGGAAAATATTCTGCCCTCAAATCACACCACTGGCATGTTTCATTCCAAGTGAATTGCTGTCTTATCCTCATTATGATTTCATACTAAACCCTAAAAATAATTTCCAGGAATTTATAAGAGAAAATGTTTGAGATATGTTTTGGGGGGACAAATATGAACAAGGAAAATTAATTATGAAAATTCTTAATAAATAGTGCAAAACCAGAGCTTCAGAGCTCATCAATTTAGCTTCTGTTTTCATACAAAAAAAGTTTGTATAAAAACAAGAATTAAAATCTTCTGCAAGACTTTTACAACCATGCTATTTCTGCATATAAAAGCTGTAGCAAGAACTAGCAGGCATCAGACACACTTTTTCCCCTAAATTTTGATTTTTACAGCTACCATCCAGATTCTAACTTAAAATTTTAGTGTCATACAAAATTTAAAACAAGTAAGTTTTGCATTGCAATTTTGAAGCTGAGAAGAAGAAATTCCATTTCAAACATAACCCATTCTGCCTCTCTGTTGATGGTTAGATAAACCGCTAGACTGGCTGAAAGATGGAGAGTAGATAACAAAGCTCCAGGAAAACACATAACAACAAGAAAAAAGACATTATAGTTCGCATAGTATACTACGAAATCCCAGAGCTACAAAAGTCTTGCACTATTTTCTTAATAAAACATGTGACACCACAGTACACAGCTATCAGGAACAGAATTTTGCATTTTCTGCTGCTGAAAAGCATTAATAATTTACTCCTGACTGACAGTATTAGGTTGCCATAGTAATGTCCGAGATCTCTATTCATAAAAATGTACTTGGGCTGCTTTGAACATGAACAGTGCATGACTTGACAATGGGTAGATGTGTATAAAACACAGTCTGCAATGGAATGATGGATTATCTGTGTAAATTTCAGGCAAGCAGAAGGTCACACCTCTGCTGATGTAAACAGACAGAACTGCACTGAAGTCAGCAGAGCAATGATCAGTGAACACAAGCAGAGAATATATCTCACTGTCTACAGTGTCTCCTGGCTGAGGGAAAGTTAAAAATAAATAGTCTTCATTTCCATTTTCTTTCTCACTGGGCCTCCTGTTAAATAGTTTCTGGCTTTCATGTTCACATTGTACTAAGATCTATTTCTCCTCATGGAGCACCAGTTCCATATGGTCATACATGCACGACCACCCACAGTATGGAGTGAGAATGCTCCAGCCTGTGTCCTTTGGCCATAAAACTCTGTCACATTTTTGCACAGCTCTTTCAGTTCCCTGGAGTGTGAAAGTAAGTCAGGAGGAGTGGTGATGGATGCACGGGGTGCTTTGTGGTGCTACCCATGATTTCAGAAGGACGATCTTGTAGCTTATGCCATTTTTACCAGCTTGAAGTAACTACTGCATGAGTTGCACACGTGTAGCCAGCCTTGCTTCTCTAATAGGGTCACACCTCTATGATGGATGTAGCAACAGCACCGTGTACTCTCACAGGGACTTCTAACTTGGGAGAGACAGAGTGAATTTTGCATAGTGGAGGGTGCTGGTGTTGCAAGTGAGGGAAACTGGATGCCTAAGGGAGGGGAGCTGGGCTCATCCCTGGACCCAGTCCAGCACGGCTCAGCTGCGACCGAAATGCACAACCACTAATGGCAGTTTGGCGATATATGTGAAATGAGTGATTTCAGTTCCTAGGGAGCATGTCCCACAAACCATGAAAACATCACTTGCGGTAGACGCATCAGGGAGAACCCAAAGGATAAATTGCTTATTGGGACTGGATTCACTCCCTGCAAGAGATAGGAGGAGATTTTCAAACATACACAAATCAAATGCTTGCATATTTGGAAGCCTTCTCTGGAAGACCATACTGAAGTGGCACTGAGACCTTCCTACCCATGGATTAATACTGACTGAAATCTGTTCCTCTGGGTTGCTCATTTAGCATCATTCATGAGCACTGAATTCGTTCAGACCTAGAGCAGACAAGAAGCGTGTTAACATGAAGCCATCACATAACTATGGTTCAGCTTAAAATGAAGGCTAGGAAAGAAAAAAAAATAAAAATCAGAGAAACTGCATATGACTAAGCTCTAAAGGCAAACGAAGATAAAAGAGAAGCTTAGCATGCATGTATTTGGGATGAGCTGTGAATAAGGTAGTAGTAAGAAGAGGGTAACAGGTTGAAGAAGGTTAATCCATATTCTCTTATGTTGCACTAGAATATAACTAGCCGCATTAAAATTTGTGTATTAAATGCACTAAGAATGGTATCTAATTGCCTAGACAAATTTTAGTTTCCTGGAAAGTTGGTACTGTTGGCGGGTTGGCCTTTGAGTTCGGGTTCTTGTCTGGAGACCCAGTGGAGATTCCCAGCTCTGCAACAGCCGCATCCTTCCTGCTGCATCAGGCAAAGCACTCTGAGGTCAGCCTGCAGGAGGGCTGGTGCACCACAGCCCTGACTCCCAGTGCTCCAGCAGCATATGGCAGGCAGAAACAGAATCCCTCTGCTCGTGCTCAGCAGAACAGTTACGACCATAACAGACACAGTCTAATAATCCCAGTTGACAGGCAAGATACACTAGCTTAGCCACAGCACTGGGCTAACGCAGCTGCACAAACTCCCCTCGACGGGAAATGCCTGACATCCCTCCAGCCCAGAGCACAGGCAGACTGACCTCAGCACAGCGAGGGTTTGAAAGATCTGCACCTTGAGGCTATATGAAAAGGCAATAACAAACTTTCAGCTAAGTCCATTTCTGACCAAGCCTCTTTCTGTCCCATGCCTTTCTGCATGTCCCAATCTGAGTTTTACCAGCATGTTACTCTAAATCCAGGTACAGCAGAATTAAGTAAATAGGGAGGAGCAGAGACTGATCTTTCTCCAAATCTTAAAAATATGCGATTAGCTGGGTGTGATGACACGAACCATCCCTTCCCTTTATACAGTGAGTCTTTGCTGTCCATCTACTGGCAGAATTGAATTCCACATTTGTATTTTTCTAAGGCAGGAAAAAAATGTCACTCCACAACTGCAACCTGGAAGTGGTATTGTCAGTATATTTATAAACAGAGTTTTGTTAGCCTATTTAGGGTATTTCATTTAAAAAAAAAAAGTCCACTTACCATCTGTGAACACCTTCATCACAGCCTCATTAGGGAAGTATCTAGTTGGCTTGCTTTGGTTTTCCCAGGTCATCTTTTTTTAGTGCTAATTACGCCCTCCCATACAGCCTTGTGTCCTTGTGGTTATATATTACTCTATGGCAGCATTTACTGTCAACAAAATGCCCTGTGAAGGGAGAACTAGCAATGTTAGCTTTTTAGTTCCCTTTTCTGCATATCACATAAATGTTTCTGAGCTCTGCCTGTGCCTTCCACTCCAGAAGAGTCAAAGGCAATTGCACACTACTTGTTTTCATGACTGTCCTGCTCCTTTTACACCCAGTGTGAGGGAACAAGGCAAAGTTCCCTTCCCTAAAGAACAAGCAAAGACCTGTCGCTCTGACATAGCTGCATTATATTTCTAAGACAAGTAAGTATGAGTCAAATTCATTCGTGCATAAAATCCAGCGGTTTTACTAGCTGCCAGGCTCAAACTTGCAGAGTGTCTCGTGTACAGCATGCTAGCTGGTAGTCAGAAACGAGCAAGAGTCAAAATCAATTCTTTAACCCCATCTCCTGGCCTCATCTGGGCAGTCACATTCAGAACCCAGCCAAAGGAAACAAAGCTGCTGAAACTCGCAGTAAATTGAAAGAAGATGTCATTTTTTGAGGACAGCAAAGCCTTTACAACTCTAAAGTTGCCTGCACTAGGAATCTATTGCTGTGCAGGCAAAGGTACCATGCTGGCTATCCTACACTTTCAAGGTATAGTCAGGTACTTCACTTGTGCTTTAGTGTAAGTGTATCTGTGTGAGGAATTTTAGTGCAGAGTAGCTAGCACACAGCCAATTAGCTAAATAGCCTGCTTCGCAGTAGGCAAGCCCATACATTTCCAGACAGAGTGCTAGTATGTTTGTGAGCACCCGAGAAGGAATTCTAAAGAAAGTCTTTCAGATCAACAGGTAATCCAGGAAAGCATCAGAATTTACACATGTATTGTGTATTCTGTGAAAGTCTGGACTTCAGGAAAAAGACCAGCGTATTCCACCGACACCGCTTTCCTCCTGACAGCCACATGAGCAATTGTCTCACTGGAGGAAAAGTAAACCCAAAATGAAATTTTCCTCTATTAGAACTGATGAGAAGTGATTGCCAGAACATGGGCAAATAGAGCAGTCTGTACTGGCAAACCCAAGTAAACTATGCATAGTTGGCCAGGAGAGCTGCAATTAGTGTACCACCTTCCTCGCATTCCTTTGTAAATAAAAATTATTTGTTCTTGCAATGAGTAAATATTTAGAGAGTAACAAACAGGCAGAATACTTGCCTTTCACTTACTAAAAGAAGTATTTGGACATGACTCTGAAAATCCTACAATGATCTTTTTTCCTCACTTCCTTTTCAATAAGAAACTGACATTTGTCTCATGAATCAGTTCTAGCAACTATCAAGTCTGACTCTAGTTCAGGTGACCAACTATTGCCAACAGTCTGAAGAAAAAAATATGATAAAAAGGCTTATAGTATAAACAGAACAGAGCAGGTAGCCAGAACTGTTAAATCCTGTGCCGTTTTTTATCAGAGGGTCACTGTTTGATCTGTTCAAAAACTTGAGAATGAAAAATTTTCAGGTCTAAGGCATGCTAGAATGTATGGACAAACTTGGGGGACACTGCATGTGAACACCAATGTCCACATGAATGTGGACACTTGCACTCACAGTGACTGAGAATACACACTCACACATGAGAGTCTGCTTACGCAGTCCGCCAGGGACTGTCAAGGAGTGCAGTGCATGCAGGTCTTTGGTACAAGCTCTATCCATACAGGTACTACACAAGCTGTAGGGAACTCCCACTTCAGAAGTGGATGAGTGAATAGGAAAAGGCACTAAAACCAAAAAGTGTTACAGCCAAATAGTAACTCTTACAGGCAAATAATAACTAGATGGTGAAATAAAACTTCTCATTTTTGCACAGGAAAACTCATAATGCATGATCCCACAGACCTGGAAGGATTTGCATTTTAAACAAGAGTTAAAAATGCCTAGCTCTTCAAATAGAATGCACATCTGTGCATTGATTTGAAACCCACTGAAACATACTTGAGTGTTGTCACCTATATGGAACGCACAGATAAAGACAGAGACTACTACCTGATGTCACCGATGTGGACCGGTAGGACAGAGGAGGTCTCTCTCCCTACTGGGGAAGTCATTGATTATTCTTATTTGCAGAGTTGTGAGTGGATTTTTTTAATGTGAAATCAGATTCAGTATTGTCCACAAAACAGATAAGCTAACTTGCCATATTTTCTTTTATGGTGGGTATTTACTGTAATTTTTCTAGCTATACACTGTAGGCCTCATGTGATCTGATGCGCCTTTTTGTCTGCCTTATTATTGTTTTCTGACTTTGTTTCTGCTAATCTACCTAATCTTTGTGGGACTTTACGGCACTCGGAAAAACAAACATTAATCACTAGGGCAAGTTAATACTTACAGTGTGAAAGCACTAACAGTGGAACAACTTGTCAGGGATGACTGTTAGCTACATAAAGGATTTTAGAAGAGGACTAGATTGAAGGGTAAAATCTGCAGTCTTTTCTGTTCCACATATATCATTTGATTATTTTAAAAGGAATTGAGAGTGTAATTCTTGGACAGAGGGATGCTCATCTGAAAAGACACTGAAAGATACAGATACAGCTTAGCCAACTCCTATATCACCTTCTCCAGAGGTTCTGGAGAAAGGGTATGTTGAGGAGGAAATACAAGATAAGGGTGTCTAGTACACTCATTAACCATTATAAATGATCCCAAAGGCTGAAAATTAAAGCAGCTGCTAGAATATAAATCAGAATTTATACTGGGATGGGACTGTGAAGACCAATTCCACAAAGCCCAAATACTTCTTTCACACTGAACTCAGGACATGGTTAAATAGTGGAGAGAATCTGTCAATAAAACTTTAAGACATGTGTTTTGAGGCCAGTAATACCCAGATAAACCAAATGATAGCTTTATTGTAAATTTTGCAGTATGTCAAATGGGGTAATTTAAGACTACGCCATGTTTGTCAGTTATGTTCTAGAGACACCTGGCAAGTTGGTGGCAGATCACCACTTGGACATAACAGTGACTACATGTTGGCATGTATTTCTTTAAGTTTCAGTATGTAGAATGTCTTCCGTGGCTCAGTACATGTGTGAGCATCTTCTTTAAAAACACAAGACCCTTGGCAATAACTGTTTACAGCCCATTTCAAGAAAGCACACTATTCCATTTTTATTTTACACATGGTCATGTAAAAAATTCCCTACTGGGGTGTTATCTTGCTTACCTAATTCCTTATTTCAACTGGTAGACTAACTTTTTTCTGTCTCTTGCTATTTTGTCGTGCTAGGCAGCACTGGAAGTTATGTCAAGAGCATAAGCCATGAGAAAGAATCTACCTGTTGAAACATGACACGTTATGCCAGGAATTGTTAAAGAAAGCATTGGCTTCAGATAGGTTTTTGACCTTCCTTTTCCCGAGTAATTTTTTTTTTACTAGTCCACAAACAAATAGCGATGGAAAGTTTGTGAAATGCAATAAGCTGGTCATCTGCTAATAAGGATCTTTCCATTCTGGCTTTTGATGAATATTTGGCACTAGTGTATTTTTCATCACTGGGAAGTGTCCTATCCATCCTTCAGGTATGTACTTTTGATGTCTAAAAGCTGGTTTGCAAGTCAGCCACCGTTAATAAACACATCAGTTTCACAACAGTGCTTAGAAACAGCAGTTCTGAGAAAGGCAGCCTGCCTCTAAAAATAGTCGTTGTCAGGTTTTCAGATATTTTAAGCTTCAGGGGAAATAAGAAGAACCTGAGAGAAAGCAAAAGGAGAACCTAAGCATTCCCAAGCAATTTAGCTAATCTGAAGACAACCTGGTATTTTCTTTCTGTAAGAGGGAAGGCACTGCAGGTCCAAGCAAAGAAGCAAGTTCAGCCCCTCACCTGGCCTCCCTCTGCTCTACTCAGGCAGCAAAGGGGCAACCAGCATCACCCGGGATGAAAAATGTGGGAAACACTTGCATTACCTGACTGGCCATGGTGGCATGACAACTGTCCTGTCCACAGCTGCAGATTCTTGTGAGAAAGGGAGCAAACCTCACACCTTAGGTCTCCAACCACAAATATGAGAATATATTACTTCTCTTAAGCTGCCTCCAATATCTCTGTTTAGACAGGCAGAGAAATTAGGAAGGAGACATTAACCTTTCTGTACATGTTATTTTAGCCCCGAAGAGGCACATCTTAGGCATCACAGCATTACTAATTAATGCCTGGAAAAACAATGGCTCGATGTGGCCACTCTTCATATGCTGTGGATGAGAAGGGAGGTTACCGAAACTACAGTCTTTCTTCATGGCAGGAGTATAAACAGCAGGGAAACTGGCTGGAAGTTAAAATCCTTCTCTTTCCCTTCTCTCCCCCCTGGAAATAATGAAGAAAGTAGATGACAGCTACTGTGATTTCTTTATGGCGTCTAAAGTTACGGAAATACTTCACTCAGAGGATGATGTATGGTCACTGTGTAACCCAGGGTAATTACCAGGCATTAACATGCAGTACAAGACGGTAATTAATTCATCTGTCCCCCACTTTTCAATTCTCAGTCTTGAGGCCAAGTCTGACCTCCAGGCACCACCAACTGCTGTTTCTGCAGGCCCTGTTTGACACGCCTGTCCAACCCTGTTCTGGCAAGTTCCTCTTGTGGGCTCTGACCAGCTTCCAAGTGATGACTTGCAGCGCTCCCTTGGCAAATATAAAGCCAGTGGCTTTAAGGTGAGAGCTCTAGCACTTTCTTCCCATCACCTCCAGCACTCAGCAGGCAACGGCTGCCACAAGCAGCCTACCAATCTCAGACATGTGGCAACTGCTGAAATCCTCCCGTATTTTTGGCTGCTGCACTGATTCAGGTATCACAATCATTTCATACCTTCAATGCAGAGGCTGAACAGCAAATATTATGAACTGTTACCACCCAGTAGAATTAAACTGTCACTTAATGCTTTTTCAAGTCAATTACACCAGTCCTACACTGACATTACCTCAATTTGTCAAGGAATCTAAGCAATGAACCAGTTTCACACGCAGGTTGAATAGCATGACATACAGCAGAAAATCACTTGTACTTATCAAAGCAAATGATGAATCTAGACTGAGTGATCCAGACACTGGGGAGAAATTCACTGACGAAACATTAATTTTCTTCATGGTTTTATTGTTAAAGGCTACATATGCTGGCTCTGCAGGATATTTTGGGGGCAGCCCAAAGTTCAGAATGGAAAGGAATAAAGTTACTGGCATTCAAGCCTTTCTATGACTACATCTTTACTATTCCCTCAAGATAGGAAATCACATTCTTTTCTTCTGATTTAGACAATATATCCAGATTAACTAACACCATTGTTATTTTGAATTAGAAACATTACTCTCAAGTGAATAAATAAAACCTACAAATTGATTTTGTTTAGGACTCCACCTTATTCCTGCTCTCACCCCAACATCAAAGGCCCATGACAACTGATGGTGTCTTTTTTTTAGCTAGAAAAAGCAGCACACAAAGAAGTTCTGGTAGTAAATACTGCCACACTCACTGCAGCTGTTCGCTGGATCTCTGTAAAGGAGTGCAAGTGGTATGAAGCAGACAACTGAACTTTTCTCCTGTGAATGTATGGAAACAGTTCATGTACGGCTGGGCTCTGAACCCCAGCCCAGGCTTTTGGACATTGCCAGCACAAAGACAAATGGCAAGATCTCAAGAGGACTAATCTCCTAAGTCGCAGGGGCTTCCAAAGCATGTACAGCTATGAAACTCATGTACCTAAACTCAACAGCCTACCTCATTTGTGGAAAGGCAAAATAACCTGTTTAAGGGCACTTGTTGACACAAAACCACCATACAAGTCAAGAAGCTAGCAAGAATCCAGGTGGCCAGAACAGGATTCCTTCAGTTTGAATTTAGCTACATATATTCTTTATGCTTCACAAAATCCTTAACTGCTACTGATAGTAAAGTCTCATTGCTTAAATACTAACGGGGGGGGGGGGGGGGGGGGGGGGGAAGCATTTTGGCAAAAATAGCCAGGTATGATAAACACCAACCAACATACTGGCATTTTACTTTTTGCGCTATGATTTTGCATCTACTGCCAGGTTACCTAAACTAAAATTAAAAAAATGGGGCTTACACAACCACACCATCCTTGCAGGTTTTGTCTGTTTCCCACCACCCAGTAAGTCTTTCCATCTATTCACCGATTTCAAGCCAGACATAATTAAGGGATCAAGATCTGAAAGACAGTAAAGTTCTGGTTATTGAGTGAGAGTGAAGATCCCCTAGACCTTCCCGAGACAGGCTGCATTGGGAGTTGAAGATTCATTCTGTTTGCAAGGGTGCCACCATGTGACACACAACCCTTACCAGAAAAGGGGAGATGGGAGTCGCTCTTAAGGAGTTCCACCTCAAGGCACTGCAGCAACTCGCTTGAAGAGACAGTGAATGCTATGGGGCCCTTCTGCCCTTAACTTTGAGCCCAGCACCATGCTTTTCAGACGGTCCTCCAGCTTCTCCTCATAAAGGGCTGTTGGGAACTCCCTTCAGCATATCATCAGGGCACATACACCTGCAATCAGGCCAGGAAAGAATGCAAGAAGGAAGGCAACAGCTAACCCTGGAAGCAGCAGAAGACTTCCTGCCAAGGTGCTTTGGTATTACAGTGACAGGTTTTGTAACACTTTTGGTCTACGTAGCTGTGATGGTTCCTCTGGCACTTTTTATATCAATGGAATAGTATTTCCTGGCAGCTTCCAGCACAGGACATTGACATCTGCCTGTTCTAAAGCCCCCTAAAATGTTGGGTGAGGGATTCTGATCTGCTTGTCACTTCCTGTCCTAGATTGCTGTGATATAAATAGCAGCCAGGTGTTAATTAATTCCCGCAGGCATGTGTGTGTTGGGATGCCATGTGTTTATATACACGTGTGCTTTTAAGGACAAACCTTATCTAAGCTACTATAGCAAGAGTTCTTACACAGATAAGGACCAGATGTTTAATTAACGAGATAGCTTTCTGCCTCAGAGGAAGTGTACCACAACTTTGCATACTTAGTACGCTGCTTCTGCCGTTGTACGGGGCCAAGAACCCTCTGCACATGCAGCATGGATTTTCAACAGAAGCCTCCACGTTCTCTATGCCTGGAGACTATGATTTACCTCCAGCCATGCTTTGCCCCATACTGTGCTCCTCCTTACAAGTAGGCCAAGTACTGTTCACTAGCAGCTTATGTACGCAAATGTCTCAACAGGCAGGGCAGCATCTCAGCTTGTGACCACACAAGCGGCCACGCTGCCAGCATGCACACGAGTGTCCAGAAGATGTCAAGAACCTGCCAAGTAGGAAGCACGTACCTGAGGAGTATCAGTAACTAGCTGAGGGTAAATTTACATTAGCAATTTAATCTGAATCAGAAGCAAGCTTCTGGAGTGACAATGCCCACCTGCTGCACCCAGGTTTGCACTGCGGAGCTGTGTTGGGGCAGATGCACAGAGCTGGTTTTGGATTAAGGTACTGCATTGGGTTAAGTACCTTTGAATTAAGGAAATGCACTCTAGGAGCACACCTAAGGCTCTCCACAAACTAATCAGTGTAGCGTGAACTTATCAGGACCAACTATTCCTGTTGTGCTGTACTGTTGTTCATGTATACATAGCCTGAAGCCAATCTCATGAGAAATTGGCAACACGGATGTAGTATAGTACAGTATGGTGTGCCAGCAGTATAGGGCATCACAGCCATATTCAAGAACTGAGATATGAAGCCACTACGTGGAGAGAGCTGCATACCATGGATTTGTGGTATGCAGAATATCAGAACAGTTAAGGTTGGAAGGGACCTCTGGAGCACCTCTAGTCTACTCTCATATTGCCAGTTACATGTTATAGATGGGTTGGCTTTTTTTTTTTTAGATCAAGGAAGCCACAGTCCTAGATGGTTGGCGATTAGTAAAAATCATAAATGCTAGCCATAATTTTCATACCATAATTTTCTCTAGAAGAAGTAACATTGAACTTTTTATTCTTTGACTGAGAAACAGGCTTTTGGGATCTGTATGGGCCTGACCTGGGATATAAAGAGTACCCATGCCTGCCTCTGTGCTAGCTTGGGACATCCATACTAGCACTTTCCCACATGCAAGCTAATTAGCCAGGCTGAGAGGCAGTCGTCAACC
The DNA here is from genome assembly GCF_017639655.2 of Falco naumanni. NCBI lineage: Eukaryota > Metazoa > Chordata > Aves > Falconiformes > Falconidae > Falco > Falco naumanni. The sequence goes on along the minus strand of NC_054060.1, from coordinate 48,807,585 downwards.
TGGAACAATGCTGGGCAACTATAGTTACATCACCTTCAGGCTCTAAACTGGTTCTCGATCATGTTGCTCCTCCAGCTTGCAAAGATGTACCAGAGGTATCACTCAGCCTCTCTAAGAGGGTGCTGCACCAGACACACTTGCCCAAAGCAGTAGAAACAGTCAAGTTTGTACACAGCACCTGCCAGGTAGCCTTTGTGAATTACGTGTAGAAGCTTAGCCACACACATGACTTGTTTACCAGTGATCTCTGTCATCGTCCCTGCCAGAGAGCACATCTCCGAGATCCAAATTTAACTCAGATGCTAGGATTAGCACAGCAAATGACAGGAGGAAAGTACAACGAATAGCTGGAAAGGCAAACACCAGGGGTTCCTGCCTGAGGGGGTATGAAGTCCACCATCTGGAGAACACATGGTATGGCTTGGGGAGGCCACAAGTAAATCAGAGGTGCAGTCACTCTCAGCTTTGAAGCACAAATTTGGCAGTGGGGCTAAGTAAGACTAACTTGATTCACACAGAAATGTGAACTAGCAGGTGATACAGCTCCTCATAGACCTGTTTACCTGTCTTCCCTTGGGTAGATGTATAGGGATAAATTGATGCATTTAAACTTTTGGCAAGTGTCAGTTTCAATGCAGGTTTTACTACTACCCTCTCTAAGTGTTCTAGTACCCAACTGACCATCTTCTCACTCAACACAGATTTTACACTTGTATACATCACTGATTATTCTGAATATGCCAAAGGGATGATTGATTAAATTTTAACTTGCCCCAAAATATCTACTTCAGAGGTGCTGTCTATTACTGGGGATGCAGCTGATAATTAGATGTAACAGAATAAGAAAAAAATTGGTTCCTGGATGGGGCTCAAGGACACTGACTTCGGCAACAGCAGTTGCACCCTGCCCGCCCAACAGAGACAGGCAGGTAGCCCCTATGCCTATATATAATTTCCACTATTAAAAATGCTGCAAATCTGTCATTGTGAAAATCAACAGTGCAAAATACACTAACAGGTTTTGAAACTGACAGAGAGAAGGCTCAAAACTTTTTGGCAATTTTGGAAGCCGCTTCAGTGAACCAGCTGAAGCCAAAATCAGATATGCCTTTGTATGTAGCCAGACAAGAAGAAACATTTCACTCCGAATTAAACAAAATAGTACTGAAGCACAGAGACTTGGCAAAACCTTTTCTCAGTGGGCTGTCTTCACAGAGACCCTAGGTAAATTGTCAGTGTCTAGCAACCAGGAAAGAGAACTACTATTAAAAAAAAAAAAAAAAAAGACAAAACAGAAGCCACAAAGGACTAGAAATAAAAGAATGACAACAAAGATGGCACAATACTGTGTTCAGTTTGGGGCCCTTCACTATAAGACAGACATTGAGGTGTTGGAGTGTGCTCAGAGAACAGCAGTGAAGCTGGTGAAAGGTCTAGAGAACAGGATCTATGAGAAGTGGCTGAAGGAACTGGGGTTGTTTAACCTGGAGAAAAGAAGGCTCAGGGGGACCTTATTGCTCTCTACAATTACCTGAAAGGTGGTTGTAGCGAGGTGGGGGTAGTAGGTCTCTTCTCCCAGATAAGAAGGGACAGGACAAGAAACAACAACCTCAGGCTGGGCTGGGGGAGATTTAGGTCGGATATTAGGAGAAATTTCTTCACTGAAAGGGTGGTCAAGCATTGGAACAGGCTGCCCAGGGAGGTGGTTGAGTCACCATCCCTGGAAATATTTAAAAGACATGTAGATGTGGTGCTTAGGGACAGGGTTTAGTGGTGGACATGGCAGTGTTAGGTTTATGGTTGGACTCAATGATCTTAAGGGTCTTTTCCAACTCAGACAAATATGATTCTAAAGTGTAGGACGGAAGCCAGCATCTAATAGTAAAAGAGAAAGCCAGATGTTACTGTGGAAATATATGACAAAGGTGGAATTAAAATACGCTGGTATGACAGAAACAGCAGCAAAGTCTACTAAATAAAACTGTTGAAGAAAGGAGACAGTATCTGAATTGGAGCAATGAAGCATACATATGTACTTGTACATACATATATATATACACAATATATATTACAGTTGTAGGTGACTCCTTTCCAAGGGGAACAGAGGGTCCAGTATGCCAGATAGACCCTCCTCTTAGGGAGGCCTGATCTCTCCCTGGGGCCCGAGTTAAGGACATAACTAGGAAACTTCCCAGCCTGGTATGGCGCTCAGACTATTACCCGTTACTGCTCTTCCACTTGGGTGACAATGAAGCCACAACGCATAGTCCAAGGGTGATCAAAAAATATTTCAGGGCCTTGGAACAGTTGATAAGAAAATCTGGAAATGCACAGGCAGTGGAAAAGCATGGACAGGTATCCTGGGAAAAATATAGGGATGCTGCCCAGTTGTGTAGGGATGGGGTCAGGAAGGCCAAGGCACAGCTGGAGCTGAACTTGGCAAGGGATGCAAAGAATAATAAGAAGGACTTCTACAGATAGGTCAGCCAGAAAAGGAGGGTCAGGATAGTCCTTCCCACTGTAAAAGAAGATCAGGTTTATGACTACCTGAGGAACCTCAACATAGATAAGTCTATGGGACCTGACAACATGCATTCCAGAGACCTGAGAGAGTTGGTTGCCATGACTTCTCAAATACCATGGAGGGTGGCTTGGCAGCCAGGTGAAGTCCCTGGTCACTGGAAAAAGGGAAACATTGCACCCATTTGTAAAAAGGGTAGAAAGGAGGACCCTGGGAACTACCAACCTATCGGCCGCACCTCTGTGCCTGGGAAGATCATGAAACAGACCCTCCTAGGAGCTGTGCTACAGGGAGGTGATTCGAGACAGCCAGCATGGCTTCACCAAGGGCAAGGCCTGCCTCACCAACCTAGCAGCCTTCTACGCTGGAGTGACTACCTCAGGGCACAAGGGAAGAGCTACAGATGCTGCCTATCTGCACTTCTGTAAGGCACAATCCCCCACAACACCCTTCTCTCTAAACTGGGGAGCTATGGATTCCATGGGTGGACTGTTTGGTGACTGAGGAATTGGCTGGATGGCCACATCCAGAGGGTAGTGGTCAATGGCTCCACGTCCAGATAAAGACGGGTGATGAGTGGTGCCCCTCAGGGGTCCACACTGGGACCAGTACTGTTCAATATCTTCATCAATGATACAGACAGTGGGATGCACTCTCAGCAAGTTTGCAGATGACACCAAGGTGAGTGGTGCAGTTGGCACACCCGAGGGATGGGATGCCATCCAGAGGGACCTGCACAAGCTCAAGAAGCAGAAAGCAACCTAGAAAAATTATTGATTTTTGACTTTGTGATTAAATTTTTAAGAAGAAATAGATCAGTCACCACCACACTAAAATATGTTAAGTCTTTCAGCAAAATTTAAAAAATAAAACAGAAAAATAAACAAATTGTTTTAGTCAACCCAAAATATTTCCTTAATACACAGTGAAGTGCTTGTCTTTTGTATTGGAGGCCCTACCATTTAATTTTAGTCTTCCTTTTTTAATTGATCTTTTTTTCAATTGAAAAATAATTTTGAAATTAAAATGTTTGGGTTGAAACTAGTTTTTACTTATCAAAACCAAATGCTTAGATGTTTTTCATTTTTAAATTCCCTTTCCACTTTCTTTTCCTTAAAGCACTTCAATGAAATTGATTTCTCAGACATGTCAATGAACCTGAAATACTGCATTTTGGTGAATTTCTCACCCATTCTCCTGAAAACAACTGTAATTAGCAGAAGTGTTCCTTAATTCTTTTGTGCCTTGGTTCTTTATTGTTCTTCCTTGTAAGCATTCCCAATGTAGAATTGCTTACACTAGATCAAATAGGTTCTAGATAAAAGTTGGAAAATATGATGATCTTTGAACCTAGTCTCTTTCCCAAGCACTGAGATGTGTATTGTAGCCAATTGTCTTATCACTTTCTTTGAAATTAATATAGAAGTAGGATTAAATATATAAGAGCACACTTATTTTTATTGCTTTCATGCCTCTGAAAATAGCATTTTAAACTAATGAGCTGGAGGCTAGAAGTGTGAAATATTGTACTGATTTGGCAAGAGAGTAGTTTTCATTAGCAGACTGACAACAAGACAGATGATGGATTTGACAGATTCAGCCAATGTTTTCAAGAACTCATACGATTAATTGTTCTAAATAACAGGTATTGCAACACATTGGACTGGAGAAGAGAATTAAATCATACAAAAAATGAAAGGGTATTAAATGAGGAAGCACTGAAGTTGAAGGCCCACTTGTTAGCACTGCACCTTCTCTCCACACCCCTCCCAAGCATACAGCTGGCTCCTGTATGAACACAGCTCTTTGCAGACAAGCCTGGTACTGCAGGCTGGGGTTAGCGGGGGTTCTGCATCTCCTCGCATACACAGCCCCAGTACTCCCACCGTCGCATACACAGCCCCAGTACTCCCACCGTCGCATACACAGCCCCAGTACTCCCACCGTCGCATACACAGCCCCAGTACTCCCACCGTCGCATACACAGCCCCAGTACTCCCACCGTCGCATACACAGCCCCAGTACTCCCACCGTCGCATACACAGCCCCAGTACTCCCACCGTCGCATACACAGCCCCAGTACTCCCACCGTCGCATACACAGCCCCAGTACTCCCACCGTCGCATACACAGCCCCAGTACTCCCACCGTCGCATACACAGCCCCAGTACTCCCACCGTCGCATACACAGCCCCAGTACTCCCACCGTCGCATACACAGCCCCAGTACTCCCACCGTCGCATACACAGCCCCAGTACTCCCACCGTCGCATACACAGCCCCAGTACTCCCACCGTCGCATACACAGCCCCAGTACTCCCACCGTCGCATACACAGCCCCAGTACTCCCACCGTCGCATACACAGCCCCAGTACTCCCACCGTCGCATACACCAAGAAGGAACCTGTAGCAGCACAAGCAAACTATCAGGCTACAAAAAGGCTTTACCTTTGGTCAGCTCCTACTGTCCATACTGTTTCTCCTTCCTCCAGAGGTCAGACCCTCCTCGAGGCTATTTAAGCACTTAGAAGAACGAGCTACAGCTGCACATCATGCACATCGTCCATGTCAATCAACCCACCGCCTTCGAGGCAAGGCCACAGCTGCATGTTATCAATGTTAATCAACCCACTGCCTCCATTCCTCTACAGGAACCCACATGGAAAACATACTGCTATACAGGTGAAACAAGATGGAGTTTTAACAACTGCCTTTTTTAACTGAAAAACTGTGACCCTTTAAACACTGCTCACAAATTTACAGTTATTAGTGATCTTGGTTGGGACAGCCTGCAGATCAAGGGGAAACAGGAAGACAAGGAAGAAAAATAAAATGCATTAATTTGCGTGTCTAGAAAATACTGCTTTGTATGCTCAGTTCTTAGTGCTCTTGTACATATACATCTACATGTACGTTCATGCAGAAGGCTGTATGTATGTGTTTATTTATACCACAGAAAGCTACAGTAAGGCAAGACTTTCAGAAATTTTAGCCGTGTTTTAAGGAAGCACTATCTCCCTTCAGGCTTTGTATATCTAATCCAATACTTATTTTTTCAAAAAAGTTCAGAATAAACAAGCCCCTGTAGACTTTATAAGAAGTATTTCAATCCTTGTGCATCTATATAAAGATCTGGACACATAGAAAAATTAAGTCAATGTCTAGGTAACAACTTCTTTTTGAAAGCATAGCTCAGGGCCAAACTGAAGGTTGGAGCCATAAGAACTATCATGTCATCAGATTAGTTTTCAGGAACATGAGCTATCTTCTGTAGAGCTTAATTCTATTTTATTGAAATCGATGAGAGATTTGCAATTGACAACAGTGAAATGAGGTCAGAGCCACAGCTGATATGTCTAATTAATAGGCTACATCCAGTCCATCTGTCCCACAAAATGTCTGAGAAAGAGCATAGGGTAAAACATCTCCATCCTGAGTAGGTGCTGTTCAAATCCTGAATATAAATAACAGTGGGAGCACTCGGAGAATTTCATCCTCTGAAGTATCTAAACATTTGCGCCAGCACATTTCATCAAGTTTCCATATAGAGGCATTTTGTGGGTAAATTATAGAGTAAAAACTCAGATGACAAGAAATCTGTGGGTGTGCTTGTTGTACATATTGTGGCAGATCCTGAAAACCCACTCTCCTATGTAGATGCCTGAACCCTACCATGAAACACAAAGCTAATTTTTTCTGACTCACCTAGGTGTGTCCTGCTGTCTGTCGGCTAGGCACATAATACATTTTGGCAGTCTCCCTTTCAGGCTTTGTCTGGACAATACAGCAAAGGGCTTTAGGACTCCTACTCCCAAGACCTAAAACCACCACAACCGCATGACTAAAACACTAATCCTGTATAATAAATTAATTCTTAAGGCTCAAATTTGTTCAAAAAACGTTCGACAGGTTAACTTGTATCCGCAGGGCTTGATGCCAGGTAAGGTATTTATTATTTGTGCCTCCTACATTAACTTTATGTTCAATTGACTAATAATCATCTTTCTACAGCTACTATAAAACTTGTGTAAGTTCTATACTATGTGCTGTGCCTAAATTTAGAGAAATCAAATCATACACTCCCTGATCTGTACCAAACTCATACTGTTTGGTGATCAGGTGGTACAGACAAACCATATTCATAACTGTGGAACTGTAGCTTTAGAGAAGTGAAACTTAAGATGAAGACAAAGTATCTATAGAAGAAGAATGTAGGAACAGTCAGGTTTGGAAAGGAGGACAGGACCTCAGCTGTTTTGTTTGGTTATTTTGGGGGGTTGGGTTTGTTGGGTTTTGTGTTTGGTTGTTTGGTGGGGTTGTTTTTTTTTTTGAGGGGGGTTGTCTGTTAAGTGAGATATTGATGAAGTCAAAAATCAAGACAGGGATCTCTGTAGCTTGCATGCAATATTTCTACTACTATGAACAGAACGGGAGCTCTGCATCTGTTCCATTTCATATTACATAAGCACCATTTATATTAAGTGTACATAGGATTGTGAAGCACTTACAACTGTTTCACTGATCAAATGCTAAGCAATTACCCAGACTTCTGTATTTTCAGACGTAATAATGTTTCAGTGAACTATTCCACTTCAGTAGATTTATTTTGTAGCAGGGTGCATACACACACACACACACACACAGAGAGACCTGCCTGTTAACTGTGTGCCATATATCCATAAGGGTAACATCTCTGTTCTTTATAAACCTGCCTTGGGGCTGTTTTGTAGCACCGAGACCAACAGAAACGGAAGAGCCCACATCAGTGTCATTAAACTCTCCAGAATATGGTGATCATATCCAAACTGCCCACTGGCCCACACTGACTGCCTAACCCTGCCTGTGAGCTGGGAGAGGGGCTGCCCGGCCAAAGCCAAGGTGGGACGGCTCCGAGGCAGACCTGCACACAGAGGGTTGAGCTCCGGGCTCAGACACCTGATCTGCCTGTCTAATTCACTACTATAGACGCAGTGATAGTGTCTCCTAGTGGCTATATTCCTGAAGGAACAGCCCCAAACCCAAACTTCATACCTGGAAGTCCCACTCTTCAAAAGTACATAAAATACAAATGCGTTTCTAGATTTTTAGAGTATCTAAAACAGCATCACTCAAATAGGTAAAATAAAACAATTTCAACACTCAAGGTTTAATATCTGAGTTACGAAGTCGTCAGCTGATTTAACATCTAAAGTCTATCTCTAGGTTACGCATATGTGGGTTTTTCTAAAAAAGAAGTAGCAAAGGTATTGCATTCTTTCCTTTTGAAACAGTAACACTAAAGAGAGAGACGAGAGCCAAAACAAAGCCATTTGAAGCAAGGTGTTCAGGACTTCGCTCAAAGGTCTGAAGACAAGCATGGGCATCAATTGGATCAGGCTCAATCTCATTTAACCGTTAGGTCCTCTCAGACCCTGTAAGACCAAAGGAAATTCTTAAATGCTCTGCTACAGTAAGTCTCCATAGGTTCAGCCTACCACATACTGAGCCCTATGCCAGACACCACGATCTATGAACTAATGTTGCTGGATATCTGAACCACGCTGAAGATTCATGAAAGGTGATGTCAGCATAGATCAGAAGGCCACTTCTCCCTGCAGCACCCTGTCTGCAGTCACAGCCAGCAGAGGATGTTTAAACAGAGAACATAAAAACAAGCCATCCTGAACAGTATCAGTACTTGATTCTAGCCATTCCTCCTGGAACTTCCTATTTTCTGTTTTCAGCACCAGCTAAACATCAAAAATCCATCTCGGTAATGAGATCTGTATCAGGGGATTTTGTGAAAGGCAGACTTAACAGTCAAGATACAGACAGTGTATTCAACAGTAAGCCAAAGCCCCACTAGCTGGAACTACCAAGAGGTAGACCCAGAGGACACGTAGGTTTGATTTTTGCCATGCTGGGGAACGTTTCCTTTCTCGTTATCAACTGACTGAGGTTTCTCATTGTCCGCCATCCTCTTGGAACAGAAAGATTTGGGCAGCAAATTTCGATACATGGGTTAACCAAGTAAGACATTGAAAGAAAAAATAGGTGCAAACAAGGAAATCTTTCAAATCCTGGCTCTAAGTGATCACTGCTTCTTAACATAACACGGAACACAGATTTGCCTTCCTCAGTGTGTATATCAAGGCCTTTTGTTTTCCACCTTTTGTTGCATCCTGTCACACCCCTGACATCTTCACTTTGGGGATTTTATATAAGCTCCCCTGTCAGAGGAAAAATAACACACTGCAAAAATGGCTGTGGTTGGAGTAGCTCTATCACAACAAAATAAAGCCTTTATATACTTCAGATCTTGACTAACATTATCTATCTGAACATTCCAAGAGCCACCAGGCATAAACCTGGAGTGCATACAGTTTGTCCCCACTTCCAGCAGGTCTTTCTCTGTGTATTTGTGTCTGCCTGAGATAACTGCTCTGCTTGCGGCAACAGGGACCTTCTGCTACCTTTTTCCCACTGTGCCAGTGCTGATGGAAAGCCTGCCTTGAACAAGGTCTGGTGGTATTCACTTCCTGATGATCCTCATGGTGCCTGAGTTTGCTGACCTTTAGGCCAGAATACAAAGCTTATCTCCATCCTCAGCTTTTTACTTGAGGGGAGGGGAAGATGACAATTTTGTTTTGGAAGAGGTTCTCACTGGTAAAAAAGGGATTGACAAGTGAAACGCTTCCCACTCAACTTGTTTTCCACACCTCCTTCAGCTACTGACAAGCACTAGTTGAATCATACCAAATAAACAGTTTCAGCTCGTCTTAGTCTAGGTAAGTTTCCTAAAAAGTTTGAAAGCAAAGCCTAAAGTTTTGTTTCTTTTGTCACCCTGTCCAGTAAGGAAAGCAAAAGCATGCATCTATTGAAGCCTTTCTGTTTCTGGCACTCTGATTGTTTTTAGCCCACTGTTCAGCCAACTTCTTTTAAAAGCACCTCTCCTTCTACGCACATTTAAAACCTCCTTACATCCAAAGTTGAAAATCCCTCTGACACAGCCACCTCTCATCACACCTCCTCTTATTAAACCCCTGCACGACAGATCCCACATTCCCCACCGGTCTGAAACAGGCATAGACATCTACAGCCACCTTATGTGGGAATGAAAATAACAGGTGACCGGAGCACTCAGAGTTTGAGTAGTCCAAGGAATACAGAAGGGACAGAGAAGAGAGAGGCTGGTTCCTTCATCTCTGAGCTCCTTCCTCGTGGCTCCAATTACTTGTTGACAATATCTAGTTAAGTGACTTCATCATCAGAGGAAATGCTACAGGGCAGAATAAACTGCTGGGCTGCTACCAAAACAGGAATGTACAAATTTAGAGCAGAAATTCCCCACAAAGGCAAGGCAGTAGCAAACAGTAAGTTAGTTACCTTTGTCACAGTCCCGTGAAGAGCCAGAAGAGCCCCACAGATTTGCCCTCTGTCAGATCTGGGGGACAGTCCTTTTTCTAATGCAACCAAAGCTAATACTTTCTAACCTTCCACACCTCTCAAGCCAACTGCTCAGAGGCCACTCTGCAGAGAGCCAGTTCCCTCCTTTGTCCAGGTAACGGGACACTTGCGTGCACACCCTCCCAGACATGTGTCCAGTTATTTAAATCAGCTCAGCAAGTCTTTCAGCCTGAGAGACACAAAAGCAACATAAACAGAGCTTCCTTTTGCACTCTGTCCTCAGACAGTCCTATCCAGAGCAGATCATGCTGATACAACCTGACAACATCCAGGGATAAAGGGGAGGCTCACACCAGATGCAGTCTAATACTAGATAGTATTATAAGAGGGCAACCAGAGATCAAATAAATGTTTTCTTTTCTTTCTTACTGCCAGTTCTCTGTAAAGTGAACAAGCCCCCAGCCCCATCAGAGCAGCAAAGCGGCTGATCCTTGCAATCCTGTCACGGGTAGGGAGAAAGGTTTCCTTCCAAGTGACGCTACCAGGGCTGAAGTGTGCTTGCTTTTCTTTAAAACCTCTTGTATAACCCTTTGCCCTTCCCAGCATTTCTCTTGCTAGCACTGTAACGGATTTGGCACAAAACTGCAAAATTGCAAAACTCCTCAAGAAGTTAGATTTGTTTGTTGCCTCTTTAAGGGGGGGGGGGGGGGGGGGGGGGATGGGACACGGACAGCTCCTCGATTCTTTTTGAACTATTGATGATGATGATTATTATTATCATTATTATTATTATATTAGGAGGCAGCTCCCCCCTCCACCTCTGAGTTAACCATTTACTTGGACTCATCTTTCAGGCAGGTGGTTTAAGCTTCATCTGCCCTCCAGGGGTTAAATAAAGAAGTGATGGGAGGAAAACCAAAACCTTTCCAGTGGCTCATATTTGAAATTCTTTTTTCCCTCTCCCTCTCCTAAATGGGGCTCATCTGCTTCTCGTTTCCTCTTGCTCCCTAATTATTCCGTTAGGGAATGGCGAGGGGCAAGGATTAACAATGAAGCAGATGACAGGAAACTGTTACCAAAAGCACAATGCCGGACCCCCCCGCCCTCATCCTCCCGTTCCTCCCTCCCAAGCGACGGTCCCCTCACCCTTCGGTCGATGCCATGGTCCCGAAAGCCCCCCTGTCTTCTCAAGAGTCCAAGGGATTATTTTGGACAGTAGTGCGCGAAGGAGGCTGGCTCTTTGGGATAACCCTCGCCCGCGTCTCGGAAGGAGCGCGCAGTTCCGTGTAATCCCGGCGCTCCGCAGGGCGCGGATCCGGCGGCTCGGCTCCGCCGCTCTCCCTCCCGCCGCCGCCCAGCGAGGGCTCCCCGTGCCCGGGGACGGGCGCTGCTGCCCCCGGCCGCCCAGCAGTGGCCGGCGGGGCGCGGAGGCGCTGGCACCCGGGCTGCGATCGCCGGCGCCCTCCCCTCGCCGTGGGGTGCGTGTGCGTGTGTGTGTGTGTGCGTGTGCGGGAGGTGGGGGTGACTTCACATCGGCGCGGTGCTGGCTGAGGCTGGATTGGAAGGTTTTAGCCCTCGAGCCGTGGATTTGCAGTCAATCCCTCTCTATTTTAGGCACGGGCTGACATCACGAGCCGTTGTTACTCCTATAAATCCCCCCAACCGCTCCTTGACAGAAGCGGGGTGGGGGGTGGGGGCAGAGGGGCAGCGAGCCCCTCGCAGGGGGAGGGCCGGGCGCCGCCGACCGCGACCTGCCCCGCTCGCCGCGGGCCGCCACCGCCTCCCCGGGGCAGGCCCGGCCCTCCGCACCGAGAGGGCCCGCCGGGACTCTGGGGAGCCGGCCGGGAGCGACGGGAGGGAGCGACTCCCCCGCCACACACACACACACACACACACACACACACGGTGGGCGCCCGACTGCCGCCGCATGCCCCTCGCGTTCCCCGGCGTGCGGGCCGGCGGGAGGGGGTCCCACAGCCCGCCCGGCCCAGGGGCCCGCCGCTGCCTCCGCGACTGCCGGGCCGCGCCCCCGCGACCGAGGCACCTGCCCCGCCACGCCGCGGCGGCAGCAGGCTCCCCAGGCTGCGCGGCACGGCGCGGCCGCCGCTCGCCAGCCCCGGCCCGTTCAGCCCGCCGCGGGAGCCGCCCCGTCTCGCCGGAGCGGCCCAGGCCCCGCTGTCAGCCGTGGCAGGACCGAGGCCGTAGGGCAACCGGCCGGCCCGCCCGTGCTCGGGGACGAGCGGGGCACGGCGCGGAGGCACCGGGCGCACGGGGCCACGGCCCGGCGGCCACGCGAGGTGGTGCTGCCCCCTGCCGGGGAGGAGGGGACGGTGCCGCGGCAGAGGCCCCACCTGCCGGCGCGGCGGGACCCCGGCCGGGGGCCCGAGGCCCGGCGGCGGAGGCGTCCCCGCCGGCTCAGCCCGGCCGCGGGGCAGAGCTCGGGCGCGCCGGGCCCGGCCCAGCCCCGCGCCGCCGCGGCCCCGGGAAGAGGGGCCCTCTGCCCGCTCGCGCCGCCCGCGACCGCGCCCAACCCGCCCCGCGCCGTGTCCCGCGCCGCGTCCCTACCTGCCCGCCGCCGCCGCGCCCCGCAGCGCCGCCCCGCCCCGCCCCGCCCCGCCGGGGGCGCCACGGCCCGGGGGCCGGCGAGGCCGAGGTGCGGGCGGGGCCTCCTGCCGGCGGGGCCGGGGGTGGTGCTGCCGGCGGCCGCTGGTGCCGGACGCGTCCCGCTCGCTGGGGCAGGAGCCGGCGGGAGCGCAGGGCTGGCGGCCCCTGGCCGGACCGGGGGGGCGGGGCAGCGCGCGGGGGTGCCCTGGTGCGACGCCTCCGCCTCACCGCGTGGCTCTTGGGAGGCCCAGCACGCTTAATGCTGGAAGCTTCCAGATGCTGCTACCAGCCGCGGGCAGGCCTGGTAGACCACTGCCCGGCCCGCAGGCTGCAGCCCGCCCTGTTGGCAGTCGGGCAGGAGGTTCTAACGCACCGTGGTGCCGGGGCACGGCGTGCCCATGCCGTGTCGAGACCCTGTTGCGTACCTTCGCGTCCATTTCCCCCAGCCGAAGCTCTGCCTGCCTACCTCGGTGCTGCCTTTCCACCCAGGTCCGACCGCCCAATATCCCATTTCACAGGGAACAAGCGTTTCTGCCGCAGCCTGTTCCCTCTGCACCAAGGAAGCAGCAAAGGAAGCCAGCGGCCACGCGGGAAACTCCCTGCCAGGCCAAGGAGCTGCGAGGCTGCAGGGGATGCACAGCCGAGCCAAGGACGCCTGGCCCTGCCTGCTGCCTTCGCTCCTCCACGATGTCTTTCCTGCAACTGAGCTGATTCCAGTAGCTGTGCTTAGAAATGGCAGCATGCAGCTTAGTATGCATTCCCTAGTCCTAATTGATTATGCATTTTTTTCTTGTAAACCATGGACCTAGGTTTTTGAGTGAAACAAGCTGCCAGGGCAATTTCATTAGAGTCACTGAAGGTGTGCCTGAGAAGAGTGTGTACTTCAGGATGTCCATTTCCTTACAGTGCTGTTTTTCAGCTAAGCACCCTGGCTTTTGGAAGTAATTTAATGCACCCCCAGCTCCAAAAACACACAAAGGGAGAAGTATAAATCCATTGGAGTAAGTAAGGATGCAGAGACTGTCTTGCTCTTTTTTTTTTTTTTTTTTTTTATAGCAATACCTTTACGCTTTTCCAAAATGCACAGCTCTTTTCCTTGGAGGGAAGATGTTGTGCTATTTCACACCCTTTCTCCAACAGATGGCATAGATCCTCACCTGTTTAGAAAGAGATGTTTCAAATAGTTATTCATCTTAAAAATAGATCCTAGCTATCAAAGGAATTAGTGATTCCAGCTCACAGGTTGTTTTTTTTGAAACGTTCATCCTCCATTTTTCCTCCTTATTGGTGTTAGATGTTAACCCCTGTTCTTCTCAGGCTGTAAGTGTGGAACTACTGTGGGTCAGCCTGCCGGACAGGATGGACAAGCTGATTTGTAATTCCTACAAATACTAGTCATGGTACAGGTGCTTGGGTATGTTGATGTGACTGCCCACCTGCCCATGTGAATCCAAGTGTCATGTAATACTAGAAATAAAACATTATGTTTGCATTTAGAAATAAGCCAGATCTGAATCTAGGATTCAAACATCACTGAGGTCCAGAAGTAAGAGCAAATGCTACAGCTAATTCCTCTTTATAGAAAGGACTATGTTAAAATCTGAATCCTGGGGTTGAGAGAAGCCTGGCTGTTTTCTTGCTTCTGTTTTCTTTGAAGAGTATCATGACTGTAAAAAGAAGGGGGGTTGAATTCTGCTGTGCATGCACAGCTGTAGCAACCTCCTCCTGTGATTTTCATTCCCTGAGTTCCTTCAAGTTTCTCTTCAAGAATATACTTTTGTGTGATACACTGCCAGTGAACAGCTATGTTGTTGCTGCCCAAGCCCAGAAATTTTCAGCTGTTTGTTGCCAGATCTGTGAGCAGTTTGAAGCCAAATGGGGATGGGATTCAACGCGAAGAGGAGTTAGAGGATCAGTAAATGCTAGACATGGCTGATATTTAGTAAAAGTAGAAGAGTGAGGGCTAAAGCTGGAATTAACGCAGACTTCTGCAAATCTGTGTGGACTGCCTAGTTCTCTACTGGACAAATACTAGAGGGAGAAAAAAAACATTTAGGACCTCTTCTTCTCTCTCAGTTGTGGCAGCAGAGAACAACAATGCTGTAGAGAGCAATGCAGTTATGATGTCATAACTGAGAAAAGAATCAGCTCACAGACCTTTATGATTTCTGTTTTAGAAGATAATTTCTCTTACCATTAGAGTGTAGAGACTCTCATTTAATGTAATCGTGGACGAGTTCTGACTGGGCAAGCCAGGTTCCAATAAACAATCCTATTCCTTTCTTATTTAATTCTATATCAATAGTGTTAGGAAGAAACACATGTTGACTTTCTGCAAGTTTGCCCTTCTTCAAAACTGTCACCTAATTGCCTCTAACCCCTTTCTCTCAGCGGGGGAGTACCACACATTCACTGGCATGTGTTCCTCCCAGCAGAGGAATGAAACCCATCTTATTTTTCACATTTAAATCAGAATTTTTGCTGCTGTTGTTGCCATGCAGTTTGTTAGCCAAGCATAATCACCTGGCAGGAGGAGACATGCAAACAACATAAAAAGAAGCAATACACTTTGGCTGTAGCCCTTAAACTTTTTTATTCAAGCAGCACCCCCTGGTCCTATTGCCAGTGAAAATAAGAAAAGTGCAAAAATCGTAACACATTAAGTCTTTCTGGCCAGGAAAGCAAAAAATAAATTACATGGAATGACCTCCAATACTAAGTGCACTTTTAGCAGCAATTTTCAGATTCAAAAGTAGGTGGAAACTACTGAATGCTAAGAAACTCTTAATAAGGTTTCACAACACCAGCGAATCACCAGAGCTGAAATCAGACTTCTAAGCTTACATTTGTCATAGCCATGCAATAGGCTAGGTAGAACGCAACTACAGGATTTGAGTCCTTCTTGGTGAGAGTACTAAATCCTTTCATCAGATCCCCAGCCTTCACATCCAAATATTTCTGTGAGCTGGTTCGGGCACTGCGATAACTTAGAGGTTCTAAAAATTCCAGGGTGTCATAGATGGCTTACCCAGGAGTCACTACTGATGGAAGACACTCCCCTGTCCCTGCTCCCCAACCTTTTCTAGGGCTCATCTCTAGTCTTTAGCCACAACTGAACAGAGAATGATTTAGTGAAAGAACAGTGATTAAGGACTATGAGGACACCAAAGTCTCTCCACTGGACAACATTAACAATGGGAGAATCTTAACACTTTGATGTCAGTCCAATCAAGAAAAAACTCTGCTAAATTTGAGACCTGGACATTATTCTTCACCCTGAAGAGCTATAGAGGAGTTGTCTTGCCACAAAAGTATGTGAACTGTTGGAAACAGAAGTTTTCCTAAGGTTTTCATAGGTCTTTGAAATAATCCACATGGAAAAATCTTTCTAAAAGCATATTTCAGGTTTTCATCTTCAGAATATGAGGTGGGAGATAACTCTCCTGTACATTTCATTGCAGTGGTTCATGTACAACAATCACAACACTGGATGTATTAAGGAAAAAAAAAAGTCTCGTTATTTATTTAGTAATTGAATTTTGTGCTAATTCTGCCTTTCAGTGTGCCTGAAGAGTCCCAAGTGAGAATCACTTGCAAACAGACAAGGGCAGTAGAGAGTCACTGGAGTTTGACACCGGTAAAGCAACAAGGCATCTAAATAATGTCAGACTTGGATATGTAGGTTAAAAAAACAAACCATAGTTTATTTAAATGTGTAAAGTACTTGGGAGGGAAAAAGATTACATGGTACTATGGCAATACAGACAGCACAAACTGTAACAAGCTCATCCATCATAATGAATACACACTACTCTTTCCAGCCTCCTAATCTGCTCAGATCTTTGGGAGAGGCTTGCCATCGGTTTCTCTAGGGGACTCCACACTACACAGTAATTTCAGTCAGAATTTTCTGTCCTGTTCCTGTATGTCAGACTCAGGAGCAGAGCATCATCCTCCCACCAGGGGAGGCAGGTGAAATATGGCAAAACCTCTCATGCACTAAGACCATCTGTCAAGGGTTAAGTAAAAGTAGCCTGATGGAGCATCTGATCTCAGGACAAATTGCCAGGCTGTCTGCTGTCTGCCTTAACCTTATCCAAGATGTGGCTCATCACTGGGATGAGAAGCCTAAAGCAGCAGAGACTGAGAGAGATATTATGATAGTTATAAAATGCCATTTCCAGACACAGCTTTTTATTTCAGGTTCTTCTCAATCCAGTCTTTGAAGGGAAGAGCTTTGGTGTAGCCACTGTAGAGTTCTAGGCTGCAAGTTTTGTCATAACCCCAGCTCACTAATCCCATCAGGTGCCATCTTAGCTCAGGAGATGCTTTTCCTGGCAAAGTTATGGCTGCAATCCCACCAGTTTCAGCAGGGCAGATATTAGAAAAGTCTGCGTGGTCCTGTTTGGCACAGAACATGCTATCAGTGATGCTGATTTGTATCCCATTATCTTCATACTGTTGCTCACACAACAGTGAATCCACCATCCGAACAGTTCCCATGCGGATTGTGTCATTCTTGTATCCGGGATCTTTAATGTCAGCCAATACCTTCCAGCCGGTAACCACTATTTTTAAATCCTCTGTGGATGAAGTCAAGTCATGAGAAGATGACAAGCAAATGGGTTGAACACGGCTGCTGATTCTGGCTTTGTCCAAGAGTTTTATGATAGCTATGTCAGAATCAAGTAATATAGGATCATAATTGGGATGCACTATGATGGCAGAAATCTGGGGAGGAAACAGAGCAGGAAGAATTGTAGAGTTACAGCAATGGCAAGCCAGCAGAACTCTTTCCGTGCTACTATAATACATATTTATTCCACATACTTCTCCTCTACCCCCACTCCCAAAATGTTCTTTCCCCATAGTGCTCACTCAAATGAGAAACATACAAAGAGATCAAGCATCTTCTAAGGTTTTTTGGCTTGGATTTCAGGACATTTTTTATTGCATGAAACTCTCCCTAATAAAAAGCAGTGAAGGATATTTTCAGCAGAATGGGGAGTTCGAGTGCAGATCAAATTTTTCCACTGTTTACCGACAAGATTTCACCTGCCTTGTCAACTTCAGCCTGTAGCATGTGAAGTGGGGTGGGGGAGCTGTGAATTAAAATGTTGTCTTCTTGTTGAAATTCAACCATCTTCCCACCAAAAAAGAATACTAGCAATACATTACATAATGTTGGGGCCAAACTTTTAATGCTGGTCACTTTGATGAAATGCTGCAAGACTGTATAGGATTCTTATAAGGAAATACTGTAAAAGATATTTCCTTAGAGGAAAAGTCTGAAAAAGCTGGAATTAGAGAAACTAAAAAGGGGGGTAACGTGAGGTGTGTGTGATCAAATTAACTATGATTTCTTAGATAAAATCCATTAACTCACAACCACACACACTCCAAGAGGAGACACACACAGAGCCAAAATTGATGTATTTCTCCTCATTTTGACTTCAACCTTTCCAGTCCAACTTGAGAAAAACAAACCACTCTGGTCAGCTTGAGGCGCTATTTTTGAGTCAGACATAAACTTCTTTTGAGTTTAGAGCTATACAGCCTTGGGGCTGAGATGTGAAATGTGCTCATGTCATCAAACCAGGATCTAAAGCACAAGTGTTTCCCTTGTAAATTATGCTAATCACTTTTGACAGTAGCTGGCATCTCCTCTACTTTTTTCTGGAAATATCACTCAAGACATTATAGCCCATGGAACCTGAACTATTTTCTTAGCGATATGTGTCAGGGATGAACATATCAGTTGGACAGTGTCAGGGGAATTTAATGAACTACAGCAAGTGCCCTCCTTGTGCCATGAAAGTTCAGTCAGATATGCATTTGATATCTTTAGATATGCATTTGAAAGAGCAGTGTGTAAAACAATATATTGGTCACAGGATAACCTTTTTCTCCCCATACAAGATGGAAGTGATCAGCATCTGTCTGTACTCATCATTTTCTGCTCCCAGCAGACTTACTCACCCGCAGGTTCTGGATGGTCTTTTCATCCCTGTCATCATCTCTGTAGAATTTCCCCAGAACCACCTTGAGCTCTGCTGTCTTGAGCACAATGGTCTTGCCCAGATCAGTGACGCAGTGAGCTGCCACCACCACAGTGCGCTCGTTCACCAGGGCCCCGCTGCAGATAAGGATCCAGGCCCCTTTTCGGAGGCTGTTTTCCTTCACCCTGTTGGCCGTCCGATAGATTGCTGCTTGCCAAGGCCACCTGGTAGAGGTCACCGTCTTCTGAAGGGTGACGTTTTCTGCTTTTCCACAGACTGAGGAAACAAGAATGAGTAGCATCTTTTCCCCACCAAAAAATCTGAATATCACTCTTGATTCCTGCTTAGAATGTGCTAAAATCCTAAAATGCAATGGTTAGCATGACTGACAGCTTTCTAATTAACCTCTGTCTCCAACTTGCAAAATTATAAGAGTATTTTATACAGCTTTAAAAAAAATATTTTTTTTCAATTTTTCCATTATTATCTGCATTACTGGCTGAAGTAGGAATGTGGATTTAGCACCTGAGCTGGTGAATTTTCATGACAACCTTATCAAGCTGCACTACAATGAGATAACGGCATAAAAAAATGGAAAGAACACCCCAGATTCTTGCTTATAATAAAACACCATAAAGACAGCAGTGCACTAAAACTTGCCCCAGGAAGTCACAGAGTAATTGTGGGGTCTTCTAGAACTGACCTTTGCACAGACGAGTTCATGCCTATGAGAATAGACTTGTCTTGCAACAAGAACCTTGAAGCAAATGCACCTAAATCAACAGCTATCCTAGGAAAAAGAAAAAGCACTGCCTTGTAGGAATATATTACCTAGGCTTAGACCCGGGGTGAAATCTCCTGTATTAGGAAAGGTTTCCTTCAGTTGAAAAAGTTACATCATGTGGTCACATTTTTTAGTCTCTCTCTTAGGACATATTTTTTTTTTCCCCTGGGATGTAGTGTGTGCATGCCCATAGTGACAAGGATTGAATGCAATACTTATCAGTACATGAGATCACCTCAAAGCAAAACCATAAGCAAGAAATTTACAATTTTCTTGAAGTTAGGATCTACTTTTCACGGTTTGCCTGAAGTCAGTAGTGGGTTGTACCAAATCTTGGGGTGTTCCTACCCTGAATTACTCTGTGCACTAGCTCTGGTTAAGATTTTACCTGGACTTACAGTTTGCAATATGAACCCTCCCTCAGCAGGTTATATTAAAGGAAGAAGAGCCTCTTTAAAATGCAGGCTCTCCATTCTATTGGAATCATCATTAAATTTTGATGGTTTTGTCAGCTGGGTGCCAAAGTATAGACATCAAAGAAAAATCACATTTGCAGTAAATAATTCTAGGAAAACATGAAGTGATAGTAGGAAAATATTTTCAAATCGGGAAAGAAACTCACTACACCTTTTGCTCAATAAAAAAGCAGGAAAATTAATGGCAAATTGCAGTGATGAAACCTTGATTCCTTTACCATCAACTGCACAAGTTCTACTGGTGGATAAAAAGAGCCATATATCCTCCAAGCTTTATTTCTCCAATCTGCCAGCTGGTAGCATAGGCAGCCTGCACTGCTGGGACTCTCTAATTATCTAAGATGAATACACGTCCTGTTCCCCCACCCACCCAGAAATGGGTGCATTTATTTTCCCTTGGAGACTCACTTGGAATACACACAGGGGCTCTCCCACTCCATTTTCCTGTCTTCAGACAAGTCCTCCTGCTGCTACCCAGGCGGCGGTAGAAAGGAGAAATGCACTCATACTGAAGCTGAGTGTGCAGATGCTGGTACCCTGGGGGCAGGTCCCCAAATGGCAGTGCTGACTTCTTGGTTGGATAGATTTCAAGCTTTTGCTTGCTGAATGCAGATGAGTAAAGTTGATGCAAAGGTGTTTCCCTGTTTCAAGTCACAAAGAACACAAGCTAATAATAATATAAAAGCAGTGATTACCATAACTTTATCACCAGCTGTGTTAAGTATCATTTAAAAGCACATGAAGTTTGCTTCTGAAAGAATAAGCAAAAATATCATTCCAACATAGTGTAGCAATACTCCCATTTACATCCCAGCTATTTTATTTACATATATATATATATGTACCCATATAAAAAAAAAACCCACATATTTTTAATTTTTATAAATTTTCTATTTGTGTCTCTTTCATTTTACAGTTTCTGGATAGCAACCAGTTGCCTCTGAATGTGGAACAGTTTTTGACATTCACAAAAGGACTGGAATACCATGTTTTTAAATAAAGAAATTACACTGGAACTTGGCATTGCCGTAATTAACTCTCACTAGAGAGGAGCTAGGCACATCTTTTCTCTAGTGAAGATTTTAATAGGCAGTATTAGGAATCAATTCAGATTAAATCATGTTGATAAAGTTGCTTGATTTAGCAATTAACTGAGATAATTGCCTCACCACAGAGATTTCATAATTGCAATAATCACTAAGCTTCCGTTTAGAAATTGTACTGATTAGCTGAAACATGGCACATAATTAAAAAAATAAATATACGCACCAGCCTAGATATCGACCATAAGCTTGACTACAGACATACTTATATCTTCATCACTTAAAAGGTGTCCCTTGTTCTAATGGTTAAAAGCACATATCTACAGAAAAAACTATTTACATCTGAAAAATTCATCAGGACATTAATTTCCCCTGAGATTTCTGGTACTGCCTGCATCCAGAAAAGCCATAAGAATGTTTTTTTTCACACGGTAATTCCATTTTTGATCACAGAGAGATACAAACAGCCTCCATCATATAGAATCTGTGAGGCGATACATAACAGCACTCAAGGAAATTAAAGTTACTAGAAACAAGAGCAATGGCAAGTTTCTTGTATTTTGGAAGAAGGGCGAGAGCTGCTGTGGTCATACTTAGACTGTTAGGGTCCCATTTCTTACTCACATGTGACCTTGCAATATTGCATAATCCACACTTCGCCTCACTGTTTATCTATGAAATGGAGAGTCTGCTTCAAGGGATAAAAACAGTCCATGAACATGAGATGCCATCATGCTGCTATGGAGGTGGAGGCATGTATGCACTTTCATATAGCTAGTGTTAATATCTGAAATGTTTAGCATAAAAAGATGTGTGTTCAAAAGTAAATTGAGAAATTTAAGCAAGAAAAATCCCCTGATGGCTACTAAGGTCTCCTGATGGCTTCTCAGGGCCATCTCTACAATCACACATCACAGAGCTGGAGAGTGGGAGAGTATTTGGGATGTATGTGCTTGCCCTGATCCTATAGTCTTCTCTAGGTGTCTGCTACTGGGCATTGCCATAGACAGGATATGGCTTGAGTTGGACTTTTATTCTGACCTGGTATGGCGGTTCTTAAGAAAAAAGACGAGGACAGCTCTTGCACTGCATCTAAAAATAAATGAATGATGTACTGCAAAAAAAAAAAAAAATATCTGAAATCAGAAATTACTACTTGAACAAAAATGAACCTGAACATTGCAGCATAACTAATTCAGATTTGGTTTATTTCAAGAAATCAGCAGAAGGGTAAGCCCAGACAGGGTGTGATCTTTCATTCCCTCCTCCCCTCCTATTCTACTTCCTCCTTTCCCCCATGCCCACCCCAAACACAACTTTATATCGATTGTGCTATGTTGCTTTGGATGGTGAAACTTAATGTGAGCAGATTACATTGCTATACCCCCTTCTCTCCTTGTGCTCTCCCTACTCATTTCTTCACTACGAAAGCACGTGTTTATTTTAAGATATCATTAGCCCCAAGGAACTGTTCTCATAGCCTATCACAAGCTTGCAAGCCTAATTCTGGCATCATCTGATAGTTTGGACATATCTAACTGTGCATTTCTTCCTGGATGCCTCCAGCAGCTTGCCAGCCTACGCTTAATCAGACCTCCTCTTCCAGCAGCTCTCATTGCTCAGTTATCAGTGGAGTCGCAGGAACGGCTGCTCAGGCAGGCTAAACACACAGGGTGGAAAGGAGAGGAGGGGAAAAGCAATCACATTTTTTCTTTAAACTGTAGTTGAGATATTGCATTCTCACCTTGACTGAACCTGCATTGGAAGCACTTTCTGTCTCACCAGGTCAGAGATCTTTGGCTCTCTGCAGGCTAGAAAAAATATAATGTTGCACAGTACTTTTCCACATTCACAGCTCAAGTGTTACGGTTCATATACATTTCTACTTTTTCCTCTCACTAGCTATAGTGGACTGGATTAAGAAAAGAGGCAGTAAGTTAGGTGCATTAAAATAAAGATAGGCCCTAAAACCTAAAGCCTTGGAAAAATGCTTCCACACAGATCTCCAAATTTATCCCATTTACAATGGTGGAAGCAACAGATCATCTTCTGCACTGGCACTCTCAGCCATGGATGAAGATTTGTCCATCATTGTATCTGAATGCCAGTTTACACTACTGCAGCTGATGGTTTGGAATCTGAGCAAACTTTTGCAATAATGGAACTATATAAAAAATACTTAATTTCAATCTGTGTAGCCACACACAGCTAATCCCCAGGACTCAGCATACAGAGAAGGGCTGCAGGATGTTACAGACTTCTGAGAGTCTGTTTGGTTGTGCACCCATGGAAGGAGCTGGAGACTGATTCAAAGGAACATCTCAGAGTTACCTGAATATGCATAAAATAACAGAAGGGAGATCCAGGATTTCTGATTTTGCATATTCAGTTTATTTACTTTAAGCAAGCTTTATCAGTTCAAATAATTCAGCCAGGATCTCCTTCCTGCTGCACACAGTGGGAAAAAAGGAATCTTGCAGGATGGATTTTATCTGTATGCCTGAGCACTTGTATTCTGTGGAATTTAACAATATCTAGTTCTTTGTGATGACCTTTATGTCACTATCAAAATTAACATCAATAAAGATGCTCTCCAGAAATTATCATCAATAAAGATGCTTTCACAGGTGATTATGTGCTTCAGGAAGAGAGTATTTCCATCTAAAATAACAGAATAAAGCAAATTCCCAGGGGACAGACATATTTCCTTATATTATCATTACTTCAATTAAAAAAAAATCCATTAAAATATATGTCAAACAATTGCTTTGGGAAAATGAATTTGGCAGTTCCCCAGCCCAAATTCATTCATCCATTCAGGGTTTCAGACACACTTAGAGTAGCTCCAGGTCAACAGCGTAATTCCCTTTCTAGCAAAGGATTTAAAGATGTGTTTCAGTGTTTTGATGAATACAGATAGTTTAGGCATGTCCTCAAGTGGTTTTCTGAACCAAACCTTCAAGGCTGCAATCTACAGGCTTGGTCTTTTACACTCATGACTGGTCCCTGATTTAAAATGATTGTGAGAGGACAGCTGGGCCCTATGACAGCAACTCTGATGAGACAATTATTTCCTTCTATTTCAATTCCCTCCTGATCTTCTTTGATTTTGACCTTATGCAGGTTTGATCATAGAATGAGGGTAATAGGGGTCTTAAGGCACATTTCTTTCCGTGTCTAAAGATGGAAACATCTTCTGGAATCACTGGCATCTTCTCTAGCTGACTTTAACAGCCAGTATAGCTGGCAAACTAAAAATCTCAGTATCAAGTGTCAGTCAGATGGCTTATTCTTAGCAAAAATAGTTGGTGAGTGTAAATTATATAAATCAAATTCCAGTAAAACCACAGCAGCTTTGGTGAGTTGCGGTAATAAAAGAACATAAACTACCTTTAATGCAGATGGGCTGCTTCCCTGACCATTCTCCATCGTCTTGGCAGGTCCTCAGTTCATTCCCACTAAGAACATACGAGTTGTTACAAAAGAAAGCAATGACTGTGCCAATTTTTGCATAGCGTCCATTCAAGAGCCCAGTGTCTTCTACTACTCTTCTGTAGCCATTGAGTGGGCCACCAGGATCTGAGCAGTTTTTTTCATCTAGAACTAATGATAGGGGGGAAAAATAGTAACCATTTTATCAGGTTCACAGCATTATTTTCACCCATCAGATTGCTTGGCATTTCATTCAGATGTTACTACACAATCTACACTTTGTGAAATTTCCCTTTTCAAGACCTGTCTGGGATCTCTGTCTTCAAAAAGATCAAATATTAAAGAAAGAAGTGATAATATACAGATATCTGCTTATAACACACACTTTAATCTTCACTGAAAGCATAAGATTCTCAAATCGTTAGAAAGACCTTAAAATGTAGCTGACAAGCCTGAAACAGAACCTTGACTTTACATGATGTTAATGTCTCATTAACATTAACAGGGCTACTTCAAGATCATAAAAGGATGCACTTAAACTATTTGCAGGAAACAGGCCCTTGGTATTCCTTTCCCATTTTCCCATTTCTTCACTGGATTTGGATAATAAAACTAGACTACTTAATTTTACTTTTATGTTTGCTTGCATTTTGGCTTCTTAGCATTGAAAGAGAGATCTCAATAACCCAGGGAAATACAGGAAATCAAGGGGAACATATATATATATATATATATATATATATATATATATATATATATATATATATACACTAAAAATTTACTATAGAAAGATTACTCATGCTAGGTTCTGCCTACAGAACCCCTTCTGCTTCCTCCTTCCCGATATTTTCCCCTTCTTTTTATTTGTTGTGTTTTTTTCTCTCAATAAACTTTAACTTTTGGCATAAATCAGGACGACAGTACTCCCTATGTGATGGTAATAAATGGTTTCCCCTGTGTTTTTAACCCCTCTGCCTTCTTTATTTAGCAGCTGAAAAGGTACTTTTTTTTCCTTTGGATTTCAACTCAGTTTTCTTGTCAGGCTGACAGTATCATGGAATTCTGTTTAATTCCTCTGCCTGGTGTCTCATTGCGTGATAACCAGTGAACACCTAGTTTAGACAGCTAGTGTTGGTGCTGCTCTGCTTATGCAAGGCTGAGAAACTAACACATATCAAGTGACCAGAAATGACCTCTTCATGTCACTGCTTCAGACTGGGATGAAGCTTCACTTCCGAAAAGCACCAACAATAACAAAGCACTTAAACATTTACCTAAATCCCTGTGAAATCAGCACAGTAACAGTGCAGAGGTATGGCCCTGTCCTGTTGCCATATCCTCATGTCACCAGACAGAGCCAAGCTCAGCAAAGCATGTAAGCACACAGCTAACTGTAACAGTACAAGTTCCATGAAGGGCATGTTTTTAACACTGAGTATATAATTCAAGCTAGGCATATATTTCAGTGCTTTCTTCAACAACACTGGATTTTAGCATACGCTGAAGGTTATATATGTACTTAAATACTTTTCCATGTGAGTCATATTCAGTAAATAAAGAAGACATCTGAACTTCCTCTCAGCCAGGAGGACGGGAGAAGCGGAGTCCTGTCTCCTTTTAAATTGGCTCCATTTTTCTTTTCTGTACCTTACAAGCTCTCTAACTTGTGAACCACAAGTGACTGATAACTTGATAGCAGGTAAAGACTAGAGGGAATCACCCACAGTACAATGCTTTATTTGCAAGTTGCTTTCTGTACTGTTATCTAGCCTACAGGCATCATCTGATGAGCAGAGTCCATGTTTCAAAATGTGCCTAAGCTTGACCAAGGCCTTCTCTTATTTCATTCTCTGCCTATTAGTAACTTCAACAGAAATTCTCTTGTTCCCAAACTCAGGGTTATGGCTTTTTTCATGTATTAAAAACAAAGAGAAAACATCTGGGAAGGAGAGACCCAAATTACACCATCTAGCACTTCAGTAACAGTCAAGTTTAGAGACAGATCTTTAGCCAGGGACATCATGGAGCAGGGACTTATCACAATCCTGATATTACATTTACTGCAACTGGAGACATTCTCTCCGGACAGAATGCCTATTCCTTCCTCTTTCAGATGAAATTATATACTGCTGTTTCACAACACTGACCTGGCCCCCTCCCACCCCTCCCGTCCCCGTTCCCCCCCCCCCCCCCCCCCCCCCGCCGCCACCCCCCGTACATTTTTTGCCACAATACACTTGTAAAAGAACTTTTCCAATTGATAAAAAATATTCTGGAATATGGAAATAAAATTGTGCAATACAAAACAACTAACTAAATAAAAAGTCTCTTTAGATGAGAAGAAGGGGCTTGGAATTTGAATGGTAGGCATGCCAACTTGCACAGCCAGAATGAATGGAAGTTTCTCTTTCATCAATTTTTCTCTAGCATGGGAATTCTGTTGAAATTAGTCTTCATGCAGTAAGCCCCTAATCACTGCCACAGCGTGCACCAGACTTGTGCAGAGAAGGTATCAGAGGTACATAGTGCTGGAAGTAGCTATACAGTGTTGCACTATGTCCCTCACTTGGTTTTGGTCAGACATTTTGTCTCTGTGTAAGAAGGATATATGCCTGAAGTCTTTGAGGAAATTATTTTTCAGTAATTTGATGTTTCAATCAGATCTTTATACAAGTAAGTCTTGCAAGCTTGGGCTCCAGCAGAATAAAATAAGAATCCCTTATCAGGAAGACAAAAGAACATCATGTTAAGCCATGGATCTACCAAATTTCAAGTGAGATTTAGATATTCTAGTTTCATGTGAATACATTGGCCAAAATATTTGATAACAATCAAAACTTAAAGTGACCTTACCACATTCAGGATGCTGTGTTGACCAAATCCCATCAAGCTGACAGTAGGCAACACGGCTGCCTTTTAAGCTGTAACCTGCGTTGCACTTGAAGTAAACCTGGGCCCCGTATTTAAAGTCATCTCCTTCCACAATACCATGAGCGGGAGCACCTGGAGTCCTACACATCACCACTGACAGTTCAGATATTTCAAAAAAATCCACTTTATTACAAAAACAGGACTGTGTTAGGATAATTCTTTATTTAGAACATTGAAAAACCAATTAAAATGGGCACAGGAGTCAAAATGACAAGACAGGTATATGCTGATCTTTAGAAAGTTGTATAGATGTCAGTTCTATGCACACTTACATATATGCCACTTTTTCAAAACATATCTAGATCCATTCATTTCAATGGGATTACTCAGAAATGTGAAGTGATCGTGTGCATAAGTGTTTGTATCCTTAGGGTTCATTTGCTCTAATTGTTAGTATTTGAAGCACTCACCATCTTAACAGGGGTTTTGAGTTAACTACCATGCTTGGTCAAGAAAAAATTTAGACCCTTAAAAGCCTTAAGGCTTTTAATTTTTTATTTCAAATTCTTCTTTCCATTTTTATATAATTATTCAGATAACCTTACTAGAAATATTAAAGCATCATTATCTGTGTAGATAAAATGTTATCATAATGACATTAAAAAGGAACCCTGATATTTACCAAACTGTGATATTTACCCTTTCCACAGGGTTTGCTCTATTGGGAAAATGCTTACAGACAATGGTCTGTTTAACTACTGCAAGTAGTAAATATTAGATTAAACACCGTAAGCAAGAAATTCTGGTATCAAACCAGCCATACTACATCAGAACAAAGGTCCATCCAGCACAGAAACCTGTCTTCAACAGTGGTAAATGGTAGATTTGATGGAAGGAATATAAAAACAGAGCAAGCATATAGAATACTTTCCTGGCATATTCTGGCAGCATTCAGTAATCTGGGGTCAAGGACTACCTGACTACAATGGTATGTTTAGTATAACATACCCTGGTGATTTTTATTTTTTTTAAATTAATTTCTCTGAGTACTGACTAAACTCAGCTACATACTTGGTGTTCACAATGTCCTGTGGCAACGAGTTCTACAGACTGTTTTATATGAAAAATACACTGCTTTATTTGGTTTGGTTTCTAGCCTGCCACCTGATAATTTTGTTTGATGCTCTGCTTTCTCTGTTACGAGAGACAGAAAACATCCTTGCCCTACTCACTTTCTCCAAGTCACTTTTTAAGACTATGTAGAAATTATATGCATTCTGTATGTAGATATTACAACAATGTAGGAAACACAGTTTTTAGTGTCTACATCGTTATCCATCTCTCTGTGTGTCTCTGGCTTTGTCTGGCCATTCATTGTGGAAAAACTGTATCGGAAAGGATTCAGTGCAAGATTTAGATAGGTGTATGGGGTTTTTGCCTAGGAGCTGTGGTACTCCACTGAAGATAGATGAATGCTAAAGAGATCATCCCTAATTTACCCTTTTAGAATTTGGCTTTTTCTGTTTTGCCTTGTAGCTAGGGGCATACTAACCTACAGCCAAATTTTTGTCCTTCCACTTCCATAGGAAAAACTTTTCTAAGGCCTCATCCTGTAATCCTTGAACAGAACATACATGAATGCATCTATTTATATGGATTGTGCACCATCCAATTATTCACATAAGGAAGAAATTCTTGAGCAACAGTCTTAAAGTAGCAGCATTTGCAAGAACAAGTCTCCACAGAAATTCCCCTCCGTTTACAAATTACTACAAACATCAAACAATGAGTTGGCAGAATAATTTGTGCACTAGTAAGCACAAGTCTTGGATTAAACTGTCTAACATTTAAGCATTATAGGAGGGCCCAGACTCTCTGCTCCACATCAAAACGCATCCAGTTAGGGGAGCTCAACATCTCCTCTTGGCTGCAAGTGTTCCGCATCAGTGTCATCTTTAGTGAAAAAATAAAGATAAAAATTCAACAAGATTCATTCATAGCTCTTCACAATTCTCATGTGAAATATAGGCACGCATACATATACATGTATTTATAGGTGCATATGTGTATACACAAACCCATACATTAGTGAAAGAGAAATAATGGGAGCATAGATTTTCTAGGTGTTTTAAATTCTCAGAACACTTGTCTTCCCAGTCATGTTCTTTGTATTCACAGCCACTCCCTCCATAGCTTTCTTTCAACAGCAATTCATTTCACTACATTTATATTTCTCTTCCAATGTAAAGTCACACTCAGCTTGTCAAATGAGAAAAGATGGCTATAAACATCTATGCACCACTCGGTGTTCTCCTTTTTACCATAAATACAGGTTTTGTGTTTTGCTTGTGGTCCAGTTCAGTTCTGCAGAACAAATGTTTTGGTGCTTTTGTGTTCTAGATCCATCATGGAAAAAATGTCACCAAGATACCCTTACTTTTTTTTCCACAAACTGTAAGTATTCATTCTTCTTCAGTCTCCTAAGTGATTAAGATATCTAGTTTCTAGTCCTTTTGATTTGCTGTGGTTGCCAGACTTTCTCTAGATTCTGTATCTTAGTGTGACCCAGCTGGAATAACTCCGGTTTTATTTATGATGTAGATTCAGTGTTTCGTGGACAGATTCCTTTAGTACTGGAACTATGGCCTAGAGTAGAGGATATGGAGGCAGAAGGTCATGAGATCTAATCATAGCTATGAAACTACGGCCAGGGGTAAGTTGCTTCATCTGCTGTATCTAACAAATGGGAGCACCCCTTTCCTCACAGGGATGTTAGAAACATTAGCTCATACCCACTTGTGTCACAGAGTCACCATGGTGTTTCTCTGATGGCAAAACAACTAAGTATTATTAATAGACGTGTCCCTTTTGTTACCCACGCCTTTATCTACTGGTTGCTTGTTCTCTTGTTACACGGGATCTTCCCTCATGGTCTGTCCTGCTCTTTAAACTTTGCCACTGGAGGCACAGCCACTCATTTTATTTTTTCTTTGGAAGATTTTGTAACTTCATTCTTTCTCTCTACAAATTAAATGTGGGCTTGAATCTTGAGATAGATGTTCCCTGCCTCTCAGTACCACAGCTGAGCTCTCTGTTTTCAGATGTATCATCTAGCCCAAAAATCACATACGGTTACTCTAGTACCTGCCTCTACTGCTTTGGTTTGAGCTCTATAGCTTTTTTGCTCTTCAGTTTGACTTGCCTTTTGTCCCTTTCACCTAATATGCTTCAGGCAGCTCTTCTGCACCTTTTCCCATTACTTGTGAACACCTCAGGCAATGGAGTTTTGAACAGTTACTGTGAAGGGAATGCTAGTCTCTGTGTGCTTCAACCAATTCTCTCTCATCTTTTTGTGGATAGCTTCCCATCAGGATTGTGAATCTGACTGGTTCTTACATCTTTCAGAACGTGCAGTATATTCCATTGAATTTTAGGACAGCCTCCTTTGTTTGAGGTATTTTACTGAAGCCTTTCAACATTCTCTCCTGGTGTAAGACTATATCCAACTCTCCAATAGAGGTTTCTCAGAATTCAAAAAGAAGGGAAAAGAACATTTTGTAAATGTCATTCATTCCTAGTTCTGCCCCCTTACCCTCTGGATAAACACACTAGCCATAAAATCCAGCCACCTGAGCTGACCCAATTCCCTTCAGTTTCTCAGCTCTCTAAGACATTTGATATGATCTCAGTTTCCCTTGCCTAGGCGTGATGGGCCTGATCCTGCCATCTGTTGGGTATTTCTGAGTGTCAGTCCTCCTCTGGACAGTCCAGCTTTCAGAGTCATGTGGGCTGGATCCCCTTCACAGCCCTCACCCACCCACAGCCATCCCCATACCACCTTGTATCCACACCGAGCTATACCTGTGCCTGGTCTAGCCTGACTGCTAGAGCAGGGACTGGTCTGTGAGCTGCTGGACAACACTTCCTTGGGAAGCAGGTCATAGACTGGCCAGGAGCACTCCACGAGCTTGAACCATTCCCAGGCCACTAGCTAGACTGCTCTGCTCCACATGAAATAAATGATTCCTACTGCCCTGTCAGTCTGGCTTCCTACCTTCAAGGTGTCTTAGACACATGTCATTTGTGCTGTGTTTGGCTATACCATTACTTGTCCATGGCAAAACGAGAGAGGAAGGAGTAGGAATATCTGACTTTATAACCCATGGGAGGACTTTCTTACTGACACAGTAGTGGTTAAAGAAAGAATTGGCATCCACAGGTCTTATCCTACTTAAAGGCCTTATCAACATTTCCCTAGTGTTAGTGCAATGCCCTCTGAACAGCAGTCACTGCCCAGCTTTTCGTGAGATTAATACCTTACCTTTTCAATCAATGCACTTTGCAAAGCAGGCAGAAAAAGAAGCAAAAGACAAGGTAGAGAGCTTCAGACAGAATTACATGTGAAATGTACCATGAGTCAGTATACTCACCCCAAACTATAAAGTTTGAGACAACCTTGCCAAAATGAAACCAAGAGTGTCAGGATTTCAGGTTGCAGTGCTCGGTCTCTGCACCTTTCTCTCCACAAACAGAAGACCAAAGCTACCAGGAACTCAGAAAACGGATTAGGTGGCTGCAAATTCTACTGTGCGATGGTAATGGACAGCTAAATATGAAAGACATTTATTCAAGGTCTGCCCAAAAAAATATGAGCAACCCAGAGACTCCCAATCTTCATGCTATGATGTCATCACACCTATAAAGATTCTGGTGAATTTATATCTAGAAAACAATAGGAAAACTGGAGCGATTTCAGAGAAAGGTGAAACTAATGTTAGGGGAATGCAATCTTCAGAGTGACTAAGAGCTAAGAATGACCACCCTGGTTATGCAAAAGCTAAAAACTACAATAATCTAAAAGCTAAAACCAGAAAGGATACTGTAAAATGCTTAAAGGAAGATGAAGAGATATATTCAGGCAAGATAAAATTCAGAACAGGAGAATTCTTACTCAAGAAAACCTATACAAAAGTCTCCTTGCCAAATATTTGAAAGGCATAATAGGAAGAAAGGCCAGGTTGGGTGGGGCTTTGAGAAACCTGGTCTAGTGGAAGGCGTTGGAACTAGGTGATCTCTAAGGTCTCTTCGAAGCCAAACCAATCTATGACTCTATGATTCTATGTAAGTGGAAATGATACATCTCAACATTTGAAAATTGAAGCTTTGAACAGACTTTGGAGAGAACAGGGTGGCACTAGCAAGCCCATTATGAGCTGCGAGGTTTTCTTGGTTTAATTTTTCCATATTTTACTACACAACATGTTCCTGGGAAGTTCCACAACTAATCCATACAGGCATATAGGTAACCCTTGTCACTTTAGGGTCTGAGGTGAGTTTTGGCCTGGTACAGTTCATAAGAAAGCAAAGTAGGAAGGTATAAGACAAGGTGGCTACAGACACCTCTGGCAAAAATGCTCAGCCATGACAGCCCAGTTGTTAGGGAGAGAATAAAAAACAGACATGCTGCAAGTGTCTACATAACTCACAGATTCCCGATAAAACTTAGTACCCTTCTTGCCTCTCACTTTGGTGTCTCGGAAAAAAGAAAACAATACTGCTGTCCCAGATGAAACACTAAAATGGCTCCAAGTTTCACAGAAAACTTTCTGCAATCTGAGAAAAACTAGACTAGAGGAACAGTAAGTTCCTGAATTTTTAAGTAAAATGTTCCATTATTAATAATAACAGTGCAAATTCCTCTCCCTTTTAAATTATATGTAAGAGATATTCCTCAGATCTGAATTATCTGCCATTTAGAAATATTTTTCATGCTCATTTTATCACCACTGAGATAAATTAGATGATCTCTTGAGCTACATTTTTCTCTCTTCAATGTCCTTCACATCCTGCCTGATGGAATTATCATTTTGTCCCAGGGTCCCTTTATTAAATGAACACCGTTTTTTTCTGCTGCCTTCCTCTCACCCACTTCCTTGTTAAATAATATAAACCCCCTCACACATATCATACATTATCTCTAAATTCTGCACAACCTTTCAATAATATATTACATTCCTAAAATAAATCTCATTTCTCATTGCTGGTACTGATAAAAGGTTTACATTTCCATTTTTGTCCCCCCTGAAATATTAGGTGTAAGCTCTTGTAATTGTATGGAGTTTTGTTCTTAATTTGCTACAGGTTTTTTTAATACTGCTACTTCTAAAGAAATTTATCTTGTTGCATATTCCCAGGTCAGAGTCTGGCTTTCAGGCTGACCTGTGCTAATGTATATAGCACATTTTGACCATCTAGTAGTGGCTCTGGGGAACATTTTTCTATGTACTTGTAATATTGCTTTTGCATAAGGTGTGCTGGCATGCTTAGTGAAGGCCAAACACTGAAAATGGCCACAGAAACTGCACTTGGTAACAAGTAGGGGAGTAGAGCAGCTTCTGCTGTTATGCATCCTAGCATATGTCTTCTTCAGCGAGACAGTGAGCTATGAACTTGCTTTGGGACCCCGGGTGCCACCATCCTAACCAAACCAGTCTAATGACTGTCAGAGGAAGCCTGATAGAGACTGAAACTGAAGAAATGTAAATGGCTATCCTCAGAAAGAGGACTTTTTTTTCAGGAGAACGCCTAAATGACATTCTTTCCTTCAGTGAATGCTATCATGATCCAGCATACCGCTAAAAGCCACAGCAGCCCCTGAGCCAGAGGGACGCTGTGCAGGGAACCTCAGCATCAGGATTTTGGATCCTGAGCTTTGAGGTTTCCTGGCTCCACAGCAGTGGCTGGCAAGTGCTCTGGAGCCAGAGAACCTGTAAACCCCAGAAAGCACAGCTCCAAATTATTGTTGCTGGAGGGAGCATGACATGCAGAATACGTGGAAGTGATTGTTTTTTCTCTCTGATTAAGGAAACAATAACTTTAAAAAAATCCATCAGAAAATATAAATTTCATTGAAAATTTACTGCTATGAAACCATTCTAACAGAAAACTCCCAGCTGGCTCTACCGACATGCACTTCATGTAGCTCACTGATATGCAGTCACTGCCTATGGTCAAGCCTGCTGAAGTCAGTAGTGGTAAATCCCATTACCTCTGACTTTTGGCCTGCCAGTCTCTGATTTGATCAAATTATTTTTCTTGGTTTAACTTTTGTTTTGAGGGGAAGTCTTATTACATGACTACCTAAGTATCATTATACAACAGTTCTTAAAGTTTATAATCTCTGTATTTCCAAAGGTTTTATAAAATTAGTGTCTGTCTGTGTCTTACTGCTGAGGAAGCTATAGCATGGAGACACCAAGTGATTTAGCTGAAGGCAAACAGCAGGTGAACAGCAGAGCTAGGAACAGTACTGTTATCTCCTAATATTCTTACTATGTTTACTTCTAAACTGACCCAGCTTTGTGCAGAAATCAGCATTAAATAATTATACCATTATGTAATCCACACATTATTCTCAGCAGCAATGTTTTGTACAAAAGTGGTGGAGCCATATGGGCAAAACACAGGAGTTAAGGGGGGAACTGGCAATGAACAGCTTAGCAGTTACTGCTGGGTATTGTGAAACCCTTTGCAAGGTCCTGTGAGTAAAGAGCTTTTCTGAATTCAGACTTAACAGAATTTGTTGTCTTCACTCAGACCTTATTTCCTAATCTTGGCCCATGACTATGTCAGCCCATGCAAATCTCTGATACCATTTATTCCTACACTCATCCCTTCTCTCCCCAGTGTGCACCCACAAGGTGAGGACACCCCAGGTTCTCACAGGGTTTGCTGGCAGAAAAGAACTGACATGGGGGAGGACTCAGATGGCTCTCCTGAGACATCATCCCTCTGCAGCTTGGCATAGCTGCCCAGAGACGGTTAATGCCTAACACATAAACCCACAGAGACTAACTTTAGCCAAAAGCATAAGGACATTGGCTGTCAGAACATTTTTGGAATGGCTGTGTCCTCAAGGAGGGAATGAGGTAAGGGATTTCTGGAGGCCGTGACTCAGAGTGCTCAGCAGAACTGCTTTTTTATTCCTTTTCATAAGCAGTGAGCAGGGCTTTCAAGCAAACATATGAGTTTGGCAATGGATTTGATGAAATAGCCTGTCAGCATCGGGAGGCATCAGGCCATCCCGCCATCCTGAGGCAACGTGGCTCTGCACTCTCCTCTTCCCAGGGCTGCCAGACCTCAATGTGTCAGGTCACACACACTACAGGGCAGGAGCTCTGACTCCAGGCTTCTGCTTTATGAGTCCCAGCATTCTTGTCGGGCTCCTGTCTGCCTTCAAGATTATCTGCATGCTGGGATCATGGGCACATCATAAGCCTGCTGATAGCAACACTGGATTCATGAGGCCCTGCAACGCCTCATAGAGCAAGCCGTGTAAGTAGTAGTGGGAGCATCCTCCCTGTGACACTGCTGACACTCTTCCTGAGGCTGCAATCATTTCAGCACAGGCCTTTTTCCTACAAGGAGCAAAATTCACAGTGATGGCACTTAAGCTCAGAAAAGAGCCTGACATCTTCTGATGCTGCTCTCGAGATCACCTCTCAGCTCAAGCTTTCCTGAATAAATGGCAGCAAATACTGTGGGATCCACCGTAAGGACATTAACTTTCTTCCCACCTCTCCTACACTGGAAAGCACTGCTGACTAGGAAGCAACACACTGACAAGCATGCTGCCCAGCTGTTCTCCAGACCCTGGCAAGAGCTGGAACAAGAGCAGGAGCGGCTTGATGTCATTAGCTTTCCTATGTGATCATCATTCTCCCCCACAGCAGGAGCAGACTGCTGGGAGCTGAAACGCTCCAGAAGACAGGTGGCCTTGGTCAGGACTCCCTGAATGAAATGCTTTCCAGGGGTGGTGTGTGTTCACACGGGCCATGTCTGAGGGGGATGGTGATGTCTAGCATGCTTGCTTGTCTTCTTTGTTGCTCTTTAGAACTTTTACTTTTTGGAGCTGCCAGGCTTTGCATTTTAGGTGAAAAAAAAAAGTGTTGTTGCAACTTGTACAACCAGAAATTAGAAGGAGGTGAGCAAGGAAAGATAAGAGTCCTAAGGTTTAGGTTGCAAATTATTTTTTTTTAAAGCAAGACTCTCAAAGCAGAGAACAAATACATGCAAACACTGCAGCAGATTCGGTACAGGAAAGGGCAAGGAAACCACTGTGATAAAAAGGTGTTCACAGTGGTAGCAGTGTTTTCTGGAATAAGGAAACTCTTGGACCTCAAAGAATGAGGATGCTCTGAACAGCTACAGCCACACACCCAAGCACCACTGCTCTGCTTGATCATGCCTGTCACCAGAGACTCAGCAACAAGTGGGTGAGGCTTTAGGTGATGGTCTGAGAGGTACCTCCAGCCTCTACGTTATCACAGGCACTTTATTTGGCAAGGCTAAGATACTAACAGCCAGCTCCACAAAGGCACCCACGTTGTGATTTCAGTAGCTAAAAGAGCAAATAGGTGCCTAAATGTCACTTAGGAACTGGCCTTCAGTATCAAATACAAGTCCTGCAGGGGTAACAAGGATTATTCCCCAAAAGCACCTCCCTGCATTGCAATAGCTTCCATTCAGGTTGCTAGAAAGGGAGGATTTTGGATAAACCATCTCTGCCCTCACTTGTATTTCAAAAGAAAGGAAACTCCCCACCCTCCTTCATGCCTCTTGTGATGCCCCAGGACACATTCTCCCAGCTCCATCCCCAGCTGCAGCCACAGCTCATGCAGAAATGCTGGGACAGAGAATTCAACATAAGGATTTTTGGCCTTAATTTATCCCCCATGAAAGAGTCTTAGAAGTTCAAATCTCTTTGCATTGTTACTTTTTGCCAGTCCTCACATCAATCCTGGAAATACCAAAGGAAATCATAACAAGAGCAGCTGATCAGCCAGCCCCAAGGACCAGAGATAGTAGATTTCCAGTTCTTCTCTCTGGGCCTCTTTGCTTTGCACTGGTTCCACCAACTAGGAATAATTACACAAAACTATGACGTAATCTCTACTGAAATCCAAATCTTTTCATTCCCTTCCAGCCAATTGGAACTCCCCACTGATGTTTTCCAGCTCCCTGCGTCTGTGAATGGGACCGTATCCATGTGAAAATATGCTTGGATCACCCACTGTGATTTATTCATCCGGAGGCAATTTGGAGGTTGTTGCTTACAATTAGCCACTTGATCTTTATCAGCATTGTTCTTAGCCCTTAGAAAGCTGTGTCTCTGGATACAACCTTTCCGGTATGGTACTTGGATGGCCTATTTAATTATACAACTGGACCTGTTTGTGCATGGGATACTGGAGTGAGTGAAATTCTAACGATCCTTAATATTCACTTTCTCTATCAGTGGCAAGAACTAATATTTAGAATAAGTTCCCCAATGTGTCCCTTGGAAAACATCACAGTATCACAGTGTAGAAGAGAGCACTATCTGCTCAGAGGGAAGATTGTAGGGCAACAGAGAAGCTGGTACGCTCACTATTATACTAAATTACAAAGGATAGTAAATCATCTTGAGGTGTTTCATTTTGGAGATGTCAGCTAAACAGGGACAAAGCCAAGCAATGCTTGATGGAAAAGACCCTCTAAAGAAATGTTTATTGCTTTGAAACAATGTTTGTGCATGTGCATTAACTGTACCAGGAAAATACCATTTAATAATACAGATTTACCCTAGCATAGCTGACAGTTTATTTAGTATTTTGCAGGGATCTGAGCTGGATTTCAGACAGAAAAGTAGATGTGGCATTGCCTGTTTAAGAAAAAGAGATGGAAATTACCAAGTGTTGAGATGAGAGTGTAGGGAAAAAGAAAATGAAGGGAACTAAAAAGCAGGAGAGTACTAAGGAAGTAGCAGGGCAATTTGGTTGGCTGTGAAATGCAATTCCTGAGCTCCTGAAGAAACCAAAGAGGAGTATGGGAGCCATAAGAAAGAGCAAGTGGGATACTGCCTGGTTGTTTGTGTCGTCATTCCTACTGCCTGGGGCCATTCTGCCTTGGCAGTGTCTTGTATCAGCTGCAAACAGCATGTAAGACAGTGAAATCATGCCCATGAGCACAACAAAGGGAAGTGTGTAAGGTAGCTTGCCTCAGAGATGTTTGAGTTCAAAATCCTCAAGGAGGAACAAAGCCTTTGAATGAACTTTAGGGGGAAAAGAATTAAACTGTCAGTGTTTAAGCACGCTGGTTATTCCAGCAAACTTCTGAAGTAGCTTTAAGGTTACCCCAGAGCACTGCAAGAGCATGCAGTTGGTACACTTGCCCCCCAGAAGCTACGAACAGTGTATCAGTAGTCTTAAAAGAGGACAAGAGGCAGAGACCCCAAAACTGTAATCTGCTCTGGGCCATCCTTTTATTTCTTCTAGCTCTAGCTAAGAGGCAGAAAACATCTCCATCAACAATTTTTTACCTGTATACCAGCCCACTGCCAACTGTGACCTTTGCAAAAGGTGGGGGCAAGCCTAAAGTGTGCCAGTGATGCAGACTGGGTTTTTTGGCCTGCATGCAGTTACTGTGTGCTGAAGAGCTGATTTATGCCATACATTAGAGCAGACCTGTCAGGAAGACTTAGTCTCCTAAGTGATTCAGTGATTAAATGCCAGGGAGAAGTCTCTTTGTCCCATACAGTGTGCCAAGAATACCTGTCATGTTGCTTGGTCCAACATGTGCTTCTGCAACACTGATTGATCCTTCCACATGGTGAGTCATACCAGGGAGAATAATGTGGATGGTTTTATCTCTAAGGCATGTTAGCAGACTGAGGAAAAAGCTCAGGATTGTTTTGAGGTAGGGCAAGAGGAAATTCCCTATGAATCCATTTAATGTGGTTTAGAAATACACCTCTTTTCCTATGGCGGGCCAGTCCTTGGATGGATTATGTTGATAAAGAGATAATTTCTGATTCATTTAGATGATAGGGCTATGCTCTGGACAGAATACCATGGGGTTTTACCAGCCATGTTTCACTTTCGGAATAACTAAAAACAAATGGCTAGCTAATGAACACTGAGAAAATAACAAAGGGATAAGAAGAGTTGTCAATAAAGCAGATGTGCTGTCTCTTTCAGCCTTGCTGTCAGCTACACTTACTCACTGGTGTTTCAAAACCCTATAAAAACATTATGAGATCAAACATTGCTAAATGGCATGAGCAACTTCCTCCCAGAGAGAGCATGATTTGCCCAATCCAACAGCTGTATTGACAAAGCAAAAGGAAAGAGAAGTCCTAGGGATCAGTTTTCTGCAGGCTGATTCACAAGCAGCAGTTGTTTAGTGATTATTTCAAATGTTTGTGCGAATTTCCATCCTGAGCCATCAACCTCACTTTTCTTTTAGGTGTTTCCATCCTATGGGGCATCTTGGCTGTTTCTGTAACAGGAGCCAGACAGCTTCAGTTTATTACCCAGTGAATTAAAACAACTCGAAATTGATGTTAGGTTACCTTAAAGCACCAGACATAATATTTGATGGTTTGCCAGTTGCTGTGTGAACAGTACCAGCATCCTTCTAAGTAAGGGAGAAACCTCCAAGAAATATACTGAAGTGAAAACTAGGAGCAGAAATCTCTGCCTCCATGTCAAGAGAAGCCCTTTGAACATACACACTAGGCACTAAACAACACAGATCTTGCCTCATAAACACATGATTCTCCTGGAAAGGAGTATACTGTGGGGCAGTATCGGGCAGCAAGGATAACATACTAGCAAACGTCTAGCCAGCGTCACAATGTTCTTCTGATCAGCTCAGAACAACAGAAGGCATTATGCCATCAGAACTGAACTTTGAAGGTGACTTACTAAAAACCTCCCTGAGGACTGCAGTACTATTCTCTTACCTGTCTTTGCAGAGACACGTGGGTCAATGAAGCTTCCTGTATGACTGCACTGGCCCTGTCTTCACTGCAGGATTATCTCACCCTGTCTGAACTAACTGTCCTTCTTAACAGTCTTGCCCATAAAGAGCAGTTTAACCAAGTAACAGTGCTCAAGGCACAAGTAGTGATACTACATTACTTCTCAGAGGGAGTCCTAGGAAGGTTCTGAAGAACAAGGTTCTGAAGAGCATCCTGCCTGTGATCACACTACAGATTGCTATATGACACACTAAAGGGTGGTGCTGGTCTAAGCTTTAGCCTGTAACCC
Organism: Falco naumanni; assembly: GCF_017639655.2. NCBI lineage: Eukaryota > Metazoa > Chordata > Aves > Falconiformes > Falconidae > Falco > Falco naumanni. The sequence goes on along the minus strand of NC_054060.1, from coordinate 48,767,380 downwards.
CTAATGGGTCTGCAAAACCTGAGAACTGCCAAATTCCAGTTACTGATTTTTGTTAGTATGTGGGTCTCAAGGCAGGTGAATCCTTGGATTGTGGTAGTTAAAGATGGCCGCTAGCCTTTACTCCTTAGCAGTTCCAGGTATATATGGTTTTGACAACAGGAGGAGTTCTTATTTCCCACCCTATACATGCAAGCCTAGAGGGAGGACAGTAGAAATGTGATGGATACAGTGTGGCATTAATCTCATTTCTTTGATATATCCACCTTGACACAAGTAGGGATAAACTCTGTCCCTTTACAAATACTGTAATAAGCCATTTCCCATTGGAAAAGGTGAGCAAAACGCAATGAACAACCAAAAAAACCCCAACAATGGCAAAACTAGGAATAGGGAAATTAAGAGTCATATTCCTTTTTGGAACATTTTCCCTAACTGGGATAGGACTGATTTCAATGCCAGAGTAGCAAGAAAGGGCTCAAAGACATTTAGTTATACCTGAAGTTCTCCACTGTAATCATGCAGCATAGGCAAGGTCCAACACACGTGAGCTGCAAATGGCACAATATATACCAGTACCTATAGACAAGAATTATGGCACTCCTTGAAACCTGTTACTGAGAATCTTCTGACATTTTTTTTTTTTTTAAATCAGGCATTCCCTTAGAAGACTCTGCATTACATGTCCATGGTTAGGTAAGAAAACTAGGTTTAATGTCCAGAACCTTTCCCCAGTGCTTCATTGTAGATTCTGCTGCATTAAAACTCTGTCTAGCCTATGCCAAGCACTCACAGCTGGGCTCATTTCTCCCGCAGCAGAACAAGGCAGGGGGTGGGGGAGTGTTAATGCTCTCTCCCTATCTTAAATATCAGTCAGTTAGTCTGTTAAGGGTGAGGGTGTCCTCAAGAACCAGCCCAAGTCACAGCTGTATGGGGCCAAGAAGGATGGAAGAGGATTATATCAGCAGTGAGGAAGGGCCTGAAAGCTCTATTCAGAGGCCTCTTGGAACATAGTAAGGCCAGCCCTAGCAACATCAAAGGCTACAGAAACGAGTTAGTTTATACAGCTTATTCAGTTGGATTAGGCCCTTCATTAGGATGCAGAACAAACCTTCTTGGCAGACAGGAGCAAGAAACAGAATAAAAATGGAAATCGGATCTGAGCCCTGAATTCCCCATTCAGCACAAGTTCCTCTTATTTGCGTAGGAACTCTAGTTCGCCTGTCTTTGTTTGAAATAAAGGTAACAGGAAATTTCAGGGCAGGATGAGGTCAAGGTCTCTTGCTCTGGGGCCAGCAAGCCCTGGGAGGACTCCTGAGTCAGAACACCCCGTCCTAGCAGGAGGACAAGCAGAGGAGGAGAGCATTTGCCATGTGTTACCAGCAGTACATCTCTCTACAGCTGCATCTTCAGCAAGCAAACTCAACACTGAGACCTTGGAAAAGACCTTTCATAGTTTGAGTTGAACAAGTAGTTGTCACGCTGTACAGAATCATTGAGTCTGATATTTGAGTGGATGCTTTTTAGCATGCAGAGCACCAGGATGTTTGTTACCTTTTCCCTAACGTGCATCTTTTGAGGAAGTTGCTGCTGTGTTTCAGGGTATTGCAGGCTAAGAGAACAACATGATCTGGTTTGGGGCGTTTTTTTAATGCCTCTGATTCCAGGATTTGAATTAAAATCCATAGAGGTCAGACAGAAAAGTCTGAGTTTGACCTCAATCATGTCAGCATGGCTAAGGGGTCACTGGGAGGGGTATGCAGGTATACTGCAAATTCAGTTTAAAACCAGAAAGAAGCCCAAATATTTAAAATAGGAATTCGTTTTCTCTACTTACTGTTTCATCATGACAGAGCATGCATATGTGTAAGAAGGTATTTGTTAATGGTGTCTAGGACAAGTCTTTATTGTGTTTTAAGGCAGAAGAAAGAAGGAAAGATCTCACCCTAATGGTTAGCATTTGTTTTACAATTTCATATAGGTGTTGTTTTTTTTTAAAAAAAAAACAGTCTCTGGAGTCAAATCATACATATTTAGGTAAGGTATTTCTTGCCCTGACACAGAGCTGGTTGAAATTTTAACAGCATTTCACTTCATGGTGTTGAAGCCTTTAAATCACTGTAATAGCCCCTCAAATTGTAAACAAAAAGACAATTTCCGGGCTGCCATAGTAGAGAAAAGAGTCTGCTAGTTATAAGCAACCTGTGCCTTTAATTATTTTATTAATATTTCAAATTGTAACTGACGGAGTAATTAGGATTTAATATTACCCCAGGAAAGCAGCTTGACCAATGTTGATCATCCTGTTAAATAGATGGAATTTAGTTTAATGAGGAAAAAGTAGGTTTCTTGTGGTTTATCTGATTAAACTGATTTCTGTAATTCCAATAGTGATTCCCACATCTTAAAAACTAAACTTGATGACAAAAAGACACAGCTGCATTGGGATGGTGAGGGACTTAGAAAATTCCTAATTCTGTTATGAAATGTTCATTGCTGAATTTGTTTAATTTGGCCTTAACTTAGTCCTCAATAAAATAATCCCACAGTCTCCCTTCCTCTGAATCATGTCCCTTGGATTTCTTTAAAGCCCTCATACCTCCCTGGGTACCTCCTGTTGCACCACCATGCATCAAATCTCTGCATGCTTTTAACTTTAAGGGGCTCTAATTTTCTTCTCTCTTATTTTTCATCAACATAAATCCGTTCACTTTAATGAGATTATGCCTGACTTGCTCCAAGAAAACCAGACTGAAAGAATCAGCCTCACAGTGTCGAAAGTCATATTCAGTATTCCAAAAGTGACCAGTTTATGATTGTTTTCTGTAGAAATAAATGTATTTCCCTTGGCTCTACCTCACAAGACAGCACTGTTGCTGCAAGACCTAACAGACAGAAAGATTTTGAGCATGACATGATCTCCCTGTAACATTTAAACTGTTCAGGATTTCTGTTCAGGAATGTTCAGAAATGCTGTTCAGGAAACTACATGACTCATTTTTAAAGAAATACAGCCATGGTTATTTTTTTCCAGTTCTTCCTTCTGCTCTTAAAAAACAAATCAAAAATTAATTTTCTGCCTTTTTTGCCCCATACACTGGAAAATACTTAGCATACATTTTGGCAAAACTGAATGAAATATATAAGAAAAAACTTCTTTGAAGCCATACAACAGAGATTTGCCATAGTGTTTTCCCCCTGTGAGGTTTGCTATTCATGTACAAGAAAAAAAGTCAACCTTTTTCTATGTCATGGAAGGCAGCAATATAGGTGCTGGAAAAAAATATTTCCTAGCATAAGCAAAAGGCAAGCATACAGCCGCAGACACCATAAAGTAACAGTATTTTATCCATCTAAACTGTTATTTCACAAATCAAACTACAGGATCGCTGTCAAGTTAAAAATCTTACTGTATATATTTCTAAGTGTCTCCTCCTTTTTATTCTGTTACTACCTATACCCTTCATTGTTTACAATGAGACAGAAGTCTCATCCTGTCGGTTTTTGACTACCTTGTCTGTTGTTTCCTGTGTGAGTTGCATGGGTGAAGTTTCTACATTAGTATTACAAAAGAAAACTAGTAAAAGAATGTGAGATTCATTTCTTGCCTTCACTGTAGTGTAGAGCCTGCCAAAACTAGGGTTGAGGTTTGCTGGAAATTTAATTAATTTGAAATTTAGGTTGGTTCTGAACCAGGCAGGAATCTTGTTCTTTTCTTAACTCTTTCCTAAAGACAGGAACTGAACCGATCTCACAGAGCAGTTGCAACAAGCTTGGGAGTTTCCAGTCCCTAAGTAACCTGCTAAACAACTACTCACAGGCAAGAGGCTGTTAGCAGAAGAGCCAGCCACATTAGCCCTGAGGTGAGGAGCCCTCAATTTTCAGCAACCCCTTCCCTACAGAAGACATACCAGGAACCTGTGCAATCTGGCAGAATGTAGCATGCTGTTCAGAACCAAAACTTTTTCAGGCTTATAGAAAATGCCAAACTACCTCTCCTCTGGTCTACTGGGAGAAAAGCCAAGTCTTATGAGTTACTTCTGGATCTGTAGGAATCAAAAGGTCTTTTATCTCAAAATGATCCATGCAAGGAGGTACCATGTCACTATGATTTAACTTCCCTGATGAAGTAAAAGCAATTCCAGTAGAGAAACCCACACCTGACAATGGCACATGTGGTGAAAAGATTTTCGAAGTAGTGAGGTTTGGTGTATGTTGGCTGCTCTGACATAGAATTGAAAACTTTGGAAGCAGGCAAAGCATTGTGTGCCTTACGGCCAGAGTAATGCCACAGCGGGGCACAGTAAGCCGTGCTTTCTGTCTTGAGTCAAATATGATCCCAAGTGGATTTCACTAGTATCACTGAAATTGTCCAGGGTCAGCTGGAGCTCTAGCTCAGTGACTTTAAATATTTCATAATGCTCCTTTCAGCTAGTAGAGATGATATGGGATTTATCATAGCATATGTCGCACAATTCTTACCCCTTCTTGCTCTTTCAAGCCCTATTAGATGAAGACAGACATTTTCTCAAGCATGAAGAATTAAATTACTAGAACAGACAATTGATTTGAACTGATTTGAACTCAGTTATTTTACAATTCACTCGGCAAGACAAAACCACGTGTATGCCTGTATGTACAGTGAGGACCACCAACACAGATACGGACAGAATATCTGCTTTTCCACTCGTTTTAGTCACAAGTCTCTGTCACTCATGGTGCCAGAACTCTACCTTTCAGATAGCTGTGAGGGAAGACAAACTTCCTAGGACTGACCTTGGCTAGAGCACCAAGCACAGGTCTCAGCTGGGGTATGTGCTTTTAGAAGAGAAGAGCTGATCCAAACAGTGGAAAAGGGCAGGCAGGTATATCTTTATCTGATAAGGCTAGTCCATTAAAATACTTCTTGTGTGCTGTTTCCCAGCTCCAATTCTGTTTTACCTTTTTACACATAGATATAAAGCTCCAGAACTATTCAGTAGAAATCTTCATAAAATGTGATGCAATATGTCTTAAAAATTGCCACAAGAAGCTCAGTGCATTCTCTGGCACTGTGACTGACCTCACCTACATTATCGATGACACTCCTAACAATTGATGGCCTGCATCAGTGACAACCCTGGAGGCTGGTCATACACACAGTGTCTGTACTCACAGTTTTCACAGCGATTCCCTGTATAGCCAGCCAGACAGGCACATTTGTAGGTACCACTTTTGTCTAGAATGCACGTTCCATCATGAAGACATGGAGATGAAGAGCAAGCTATAAAAGAAAAGCAAGACATTCATGGTCTCTCATAGGATAGGGGTCCTATCTGTTTTTCCTCATGATGGTTACATCTTGGGGTAAATTATGTATTCTGGTTAACAGTTAGGAAGACACAGTCAAGAGCCTAATGCATGACAAAACGCTTTCTGCTCTTCTCTCTTACTTACTGGAGAGGGGATCTTATAAGGGTGGGCAGTTCTTTTCCCAGCATTTGTCACTTTTACCATTTTCCTTTAACTGTAGTAAAGTGGTGAGAAAAGTTTGTGGAAGAAAATTAATTTACAGCAAACTCCAACAGTGTTTACAGCTTAGCCTAAATCAGTTTAATATCAACCTACATTTCTCCTGCCATTCATCCCAGAGCTTAGGGATAAGTTCTGGGATCCATGGTTCTGATGGGCTTTTTGGGTCTCAGATCTTGTCATCCCAGACTTTGGGAGTTGCTTTGGCCCTGAGGAGCACTTCTTTGGTGTTAAGTTCAGGAAGCTCTGAATGGTCATGATGACCGTAAGTATGCAGGGGAAGAACTTGCACACCATAAATCTAGCAGTGATACACATCAAACTGTACATATTAGCATGAATTAATATCAGAATGTGTAATTGTGCCATTTAATATCAGCAAATTCCACTGTGCAATAACACACACTTTTTAAACACACACTCTTTTTTTTTTTTGCGCCTGCTTTAAGGGGAGATGAGCGAGTAGGACACAATTTACTTTCAAAAATAGAAAGAAATCACTTCCACTTAGATTATTTTTCAAACTGAGTGCAGGTTTTAGCAGACAGAAAGCGAGCCAAAAATGTCAAGATTTAGATCCTGTTTAAGATTCAAGTAACTCTAAAACCTGAGGTTTTCAGGATCTGATGCCCTGCTTCAAGTCAATCTCAAAAAACCAAGATTCTGCAGCAAAGTTCACATCTGGATCCATACCAGAATTTGAGTTCAGTTTAAGCTCACATTGACTACAAAGCATATTCCTTGCCATGTTAAAGAATTATCCAAGCATGCTTGATAACTTGCAGATTAAACTTTGAAAACATAATTACTAGAAAGGTCTACATTCTAATTCATTTGAAGATCATCTTTGTCCTACCACACTAAATACCCTGATTACTTCAGTTATGACAGAAATATGAATCTTTGTACAAGTCACTGAGTTTTGCAGCCATGAGCAACCTATGCTGGGGGACCTATGGTGAGGTTGTGTACTATTACATTTAAAGCATTCTCTCTGTTGCTGTCCAGAATGGCAGATGTCAGAATCGGCAGTTTTCCTTGCAAAGACTCCACTTGAAGCATAATCTTTGAGAGTCTTTATATCCAGATGGCAAGAGACAAGAAATATATAGATGCCACATATGTATTTCTCTGGAGGTTTCATGTGGTGATGTAACAGCAATTCATAATGACTGGGTAATTAATATTTTCCAGGTCTCATTGAAGACCAAGGTCTGACTAAGGACAGTAATTCACTTGTTAAAAGGAACATATATGTGGCAATTGTACTGTATCCAATGAACGTAAAATATCACTTAGAAAGGGAAGGAGAAGCAGAAAAGCCTGTAGGGACTGGTATTTTGTAGTGACTGGTTGGAAAACAGTGAACTTTCAGCTCTGTCCTTGCCCCAGCTTTGTCTCATGATTCTATAGAAGTAAGCATGTCAAGTGAATAAGTGCTAGATACTGTCCTTGAAAATGCCTGATACTCAAGAGCACTAAATATTTTTCTTTTTAAAGGAGTCTTGATTTCCTGTCTTCAGTCAAACATGGGACAGTACTACCAAATATTGAAGCCCCTGTGTTGTGTCAAAGATCACTAGCTTGGGGGTACAGAAAGTAAAGTGTTATTGAAATTCAATAACAAGCTTTCAACTAACTAGATCCAGCATATGTCTAATCCCTAAGAGACCCTGATGCCTCCCCATCTGGGCCCCCATTCTTCTCATCTGAACTCTGTTGAGTCACTTTTAGTCACTCATGCCAATTACTGGTTCCCATTTAACACTTGGCATGGAATGAGACCTCACACCTGCTTCCAGACCAGGCAGCACAGCAGGTTCTGTGGTTTTGTCCTTTAATAACTGCACATGCAGTGACCTCTCCTAAAGGGGATATAGGCTTTGCAGCTTATTTTGTATCAATCAAAACCTTTATGGCAGTTGAACCAGTGACCTCTGTGCAGTCAGTGCCACTGCTTCAGCAAGCGCTGACTTGTAAGGCAGCAGAGAGCTCAGAGAAAGGGAAGACAGAAACGGAAGCAAATCAGTTCTGAGAGCACAAGACACTTCTTTAGTCCTCTCCATTGTACCACTAAGGTGCTGGGGACATCAGATAACCTCCACAGCCTGGTCCACAGCCTGTGCTGCTGCTGCTCTCACCTGCAGCACAGGGAATTGCTCTAGCAAGCCCTGTGCAATCTGCTCCAAGGACCTTGGCTTTTCCACAGTGCTGTGCAGAGAGGAAAATTTTCAGGGGAAATGCTTCAGTTTACGATGTGCTGCCAGAGCTTTCGATGCTGTGTTGCTCCTGCTTTCAATTCTACACTTCCCCATGCATGCTGTATTCTTCCCCTAAACTGTCCTGCTGGCCAGGTTAATGCTTCACATAAAAAGACACTGGGAGTGTTTTAAAAGCCTTTCACTGCAGCTACACATTAGGCCAGAACAGCCTCATAATAAAGTGCACAATGAGACCTCCTCACAAACTCTAAGAAGCCCTTTGCAATGTGCTCTGTGTGGATTACCACACTTGCAGCCACCCAGCCTCAGAATAATTACCAGTAAAAATGGGGCAGAAATAAAGTGCTCAACAGTATTCGAATAGCAAGTGTTCCCTGCTGAGCAGAGAAAACAGAATCAATTCAGCTTGCACCATATGGAAAATGTTAGTTCCCTGAATGTAGGCAGCCCTTATGCAACATAGCCCACACCACATTCATTTGTTCTATATCACCCCTCCTGCTGTAGCGCAGACGAACTATCAATAGCTCACTGCTCCTGCTATGTTACTAACAGGTACTAAAGGTAACGTTTGAAGAACAGGGCAGGCTAAGAAATGGCATAGGCACTGCATCTGGCAGTATGCACATTTCAGATTGCTAGTTACACCCCTGATCATTGTTAACAGCTGATCCACTGTAGATTTGTGTATTTTTATAATGATTATATTAAATAACTAAACCTCCTGAGCCAGATACACCCTGGACGACCTCATGAAATAATGGGGTCATCCAGGGTGTGCTGAAGGCAAGTTATGGTGAGTCATAGATCCTGCAGAGTTTATCTATAGCAAAGCAGCATGCTCTGATTAGCCTTCTGTGCCACAAGTACTGTGGATAGATTCGACCAAAATTCCCTATGCAGCTAAACAAGGAAGATCCAGAAAGAGCATAGAGGCTGCTTCAAATGCAATGGCAAAATAAGGAGCCAGCTACACTTTCAATGTTATTGTGCAGTCAGAATAAAATGATGGAAAGCAGTATGGGGGACTGAAGCACGGAGTACTAACAGAAACACAGGAATTCTGGAGCCCTGCTTCTGTCATTGAGTTCATCACAGAATGGGAAAAGCCTCTGGTTTTCTTTTTCCTTAAAGAAAAGAATCTGTCCTTTGTACACAGTTTTGGTTTTTAAGTTGTAATGGTACGATACATGAGCCAACACAAAAGTCATGTCAGGGCATTTCCACTGAGATAATTATGAGGGTTTGCATCAGGTTTTTGCTAATTGAGACAGCGTCTGCTCCTGCACACAGGATTGGGCAATTCTGCAATTGCAGATACACATGCCCCTTCCTCTATTTCCTTCTGTGCTCTTACTTCTCAGACTCAAACAGAAAAGTCTCACAAAACAGCAGCTGTTCTGTGGTGGCTGGTGCTGCTTGTTCTTCACACAGGTGGAAGGAATTCAGTCTTTGTTAGAAGAGCCTCACATTCACACACCATTTGACAGCTTTTGAATCTTCCCTGCACTGACTTTGTGTAAGTTGCTCCTGGCAACACAGCATGCAAGTTTTTAATGAAGCAAAACAGGGAGAGAGATTAGTGAAATTGAATTAATGAGAATTAGCAGCATGTTCCACTTTGGGATTATTTTACCTGTAATTTCTTCAAAGACAGCATGAAATCCATCAAAGTTCTTGGATCCATCAGACTGGAAGAGGACATGGAGTGAAGACCCAGTGCTTTGGATGGGAGGTGGCCTCTCATTTCCACAGAATTTCTTAATTATTCGGCTGTCCAAATTGTCCCCATCACGGACCTCCACGTAGTCATACTGGCACATGTAGTCAAACTCCAGGCTCAGCATGGAAAATCTTGGGGAAGAAGGACACACAGTCAGACTGCATACTCTCACCTGTGCGCCCTGACTCTTGATTTATTTGGATGTTCAGCTATATTAGTGACTGCCCCACAATGAATCAACAAGTCCCTAATCACATGCAGTCCCCCTCAGTCATCTCAGTTTTTGCATCATGATCCTTGGAAGCCAGCTCAACTCTACACAGTTGCTCCATAAGAATATTTCAGTGGCAGAACAGTGAAGTCTAAATTGAAGTAATACAGTCTGCTCACATGCATCAAGTCCCTAATCACATTACAGTGATCTAGGGTCAGACAATGTAGGGGGCATATTTCTATTGTGGCTGCTTGCTAAAAATTTTTCTATTTCCCCTAAATAAAGTTCTAAGTACTGAAAGTAACAGTATCAAAGACCAAGGCTCGAAAGATATTTACATTGTGATGTTCAGAAGCTGGCAATCAGGGGTTGAAGGAAAGCTTAGGGATGTGACAGAAGCAGAAATAGGCAGAGAAAGAGAATCCAAAACACTACAGCATGTTTTGCATTAGAAAGTAAAATGGTAGTAAATCCCCGATGTCTGGCACTTGCCCTTCTTTTGAGGACAGAAATAAGGGACAGGAGTTAGTGCAGAAGGGAAATATTTAAAGCCTTTTCCCACAATGTCTGTCTTTCCTAGGTTTGATCCAGCCACTGCACGAGGCTCTTGTTCATTAACAGCAATGTTATATGCTGCTGTTTGAATTCAGTGGGGCACAGAGCCAAAGTATCCCACCAGAATATGAATGAGAGAGAGAGAGTGAGAAACACCAAGTGCCTCTTGGAGCATAAGCAATGGCCAGGGGTGCTGGGCCCAGCCTTGGTACAGCAGATAAGAATGAAGGAAGACCTGAGCCTGAGAGGCCATGTTCCTAACTGTTCAGCAGAATACTTTATAAATGAAATTTGTTGTGTACTCAATCTTCCTAAGAACTCCAAACACCACAGATGTGTAATTTAGGTATTTAGGATGAGGCTAAACTTCCCACATTGCCTATTCCAATATGGGCCTAGTGACTTGCAAAGACTGCATTTCCACATCAAAGAGATGAGACAGACTTCGGATCTGCTGCTGGATCTCACAGTTTGAAAAGGCAAGAGAGTACTGGAGCCTATTTCCTGCTGTTCTCTTCTTGGGACTCAGGCCCCCGTATTAGAAAGGCCCCCGTGTTATGTAAAATGACCTTTCTTTGACATCTCACGAGCTAACTTACAGAGGCCTCTTCATTTAGTCACCTTTGTTCATCATATGATTGGTTTTAGAGCATCAGGAGTACACTACATAGACAAATGAATAAGCAGTTGTAGGAACCTACAGCAATGGAGCAGCACCCCTCAATTTTTAAATCATCTAGTGGAATGTAGAATAAGAAAAAAATCACATCTGCTTTAAGTATGCATTAGAGAGAGATTAATTCAACTTAGCTTTGCATAAAATGCATGAGTTGAAGTCTCATTCTGTCGGGTTTGCCAGAGATATCCTCCCAGGCATCGGGTTATGCACTACATCTTCAAAACATTCTTTCACTGGCAGATCATACCCCAGGGGTCTACCCTTATGGAAGTTACAGAGCAATACAAATTAACCCATTCATTCTTGTCACACTTATCAGGCTACAGTTTATCCTGACTCAATCCTGCAAATATTTACTGGTTGTCTGAACTGGTACATTTCTGATTAAAATTAAGTATGTGTGTGTACAGAAGGAAAGTTTCTGGGATGCCCGCCATGTAATGGGAGCAGTATTATTTATAGATGCAAAGGTAAATTCTGTCTAGCAGTGTGTTCCTGAACAAAGAATATCAAGAGATATTCACACAGAGTGAAGGCACAGAATGAGAGCACCTTACACAGAATACTGTTTTTATTTGTTTGCTTTCTCTGCTTTAAAAAATGATGAAAACAGAGTGGGAGATGTGAAAGGCATAGAGGGTTCTGGTTTCCATTTTATTTAACTTAGCATAGAAGCAGATGCACTGTACTGATGACATGGGATTCCATGATCAAAACTCAGAATTGGCAGGTCTGGAAACCTGCCAAAGCTTTTCAAAACCTCTTGGCTGTGGCCCAGTTGATGGGACCCTTTACAGACCATGAGGTCTGTTGCTGTTTAAATTACAGGTACAGGCAATGTAATGAACCTCAGTTCCCTCACCTGTGAAACTGTAATTATATCATAATTATTTTGGATATTATTAAACTAAATGCTAATTTAGTGCTACAGGTGTTCAAATACAAAACAGAATGCAAAGTATTGTCTTGATTTCATCAGTGTGTACAGTGTGAATACATTCACCAGCCCCTCTGAGGAAAGCTCCTAGCCAAACAAAAATATTTAAAACTGCATCTCTGCTGAGGCATTAAAGAAAATGATAGAAAGTTGCGAGCTACTTCTACTGTGGTATGACATATCCCTGATGATATGGCTTGGGCTGAGGGAGCCTATACATCACAACCTAAAGAAAAACAAGGCTGGAAAAAAAGCAGAGAAAACAAACTACCACCACGATCTGGGCACCATTTATCAAAACAGCTCTGCTTAGCCAGCCCCCAGAGGACTGTGTGGCACAGCCTGAAGCAAGGGAAGATTTATCTGTGCTCCTGAGAGTGTTGCTCTTCCTGCCCTATGTAAGCAGAGACAAACCGCTTTGTTCCCCTTCTGTATCACACTATCCCCATCTCTGCCCTCACAAGCCATCAGAGAGGCAGCAAACAGGATTTGTGCACAGAGAGAAGAAAGGAGTTCTTTTGTTAGCAGCTGTGCTGATTCAGCACAATGTTGGCATTACAGCTCTAAGCAGAGTTAGCATCCACAGAGGGAATCAGCTTGTTTATATGAAAATGCAGTGACATTCAGCATGAATTGTTTCGTTCACTGAATTTTTATATAAAAGTCTCAGGTGGCCTGCTTAGTCGTACCTGCCCTTTTGTGTAGGAATGTCCTAAAGGAGAAGCTTTAAGCTACATCTACCAGTTTTCCACAGTATCTAACTGCTCAAGTACCTCAATGGCCAGCTTTGAATGGTCCACCTTGGAAACCTCAGCTGATTCAGAACACACTCCAGGATTACCTTATGTGAGGTAGATATAAGGTCTCATGCTCCGGGTTTGCTCTTGAGGCTTCCTCCTATGCCTTCTGACATGCAGGGTGGCAGAATTAAGTGTGGACATTCAGGACAGTTCCTGATCTTTCCCTAGAAGTGTCACATCATCTGCGGGGTCTTTAGGCACCCAGACATCAAGCTCAGCTCAGGCTGGGCACAGGGCTTTAGGCTTCTGTCTAATGCCACCCAGCTCAGGTAAATGTAGTTCCTGACAGTAGAAGGTTAGACGATCAGGCTTCCCTCTTGCAGACTTTCACAATTAGCATGTAACATTATGTCACATCAAAGAGATGCCTAGTGTGTTTAACTGTAGGAAGGACGTACTGGAGAGGGTCCAGTGGAGGGCTACAGAGGCAATAAGGGGAGTGGAGCATCTCCCTTATGAAAAAAGGCTAACAGCCTGTTTAGCCTGGAGAAGAGAAGACTGAGAGGGGATCTCTACTAATGTATATTAATATCTTGAGGATAAGTGTCAAGAGTATGGGCTCAGGCTCTTTTTCAATAGTGCCTAGCAGCAGGACAAGGGGCAATGGGCACAAACTGAAACACAGAAAGTTCATTCTGAATATGAGGAAGACCTTTTTTACTTTGAGGGTGACAGATCAATGGAACAAGCTACCCAGAGAGGCTGTGGAGTGTCCTTCTCTGGAGACATTCAAAACCTGCCTGTACACAATCCTGAGCATCCTGCTCTAGGTGAACCTGCTTTAGCAGGGGGGTTGGACTAGATGATCTCCAGAGGTCCCTTCCAACTCTGACTATTCTGTGAATCTGTGATTCTGTGATTCTGTGATAGACGCAGGAGAAAGAAAAAAGCACTCTCTGCAGGATGCCCCTCATGTTAAAGTTTTGCATCTTCTGGTAATAGCAAAGGTAAACAGAGTGAACAGTACAGATCTCATGTGATGCATCTTCCTAGCATGTATGTGGGTGGCCCTCAGGGCCTGATTTCTCCAAAGAGTTGGTACATCTGTTAGTTTAGTTTACAGCACTCCCCATTCCTCTGCCTTGAAGCGGATGACAGTGTCCTTAGCTCAGCCACAGCAAGTACCGCTGTTTGATCTAGTGTCCTTTGCAAGAATAGCCTTTCCTCCTTTTCTTATACCTTGTGCCTGGTGCCACCTGCCTGTCAACTCAGAGATGGGTGCATTCACTAGTGATGTGCATACACAGGATCCATTTCCACTCTCACACCCACCCCCATAAAAGTGAAGACAGGGTGAAACCAGTAGCTCTTGAAGCATGTTTTAAGACTTACAATTGACAAAGCCTCATTCAGAAACGTAAAAAATACCAGATTACCACCTCCCTGAGTTTGTGCAATTCCAATCACACATGTAGCTAACATCTTTTAAAAACAAGGCAGGTACAGCTCATATCAGCTAAGGCTGATGCAAAGTTGTGTCATGAGAACACAAAACTGCTCCTCACAGTATTGCTGCCCTTTGTCTCCTACACACTTCTCCAGAGTCAAGAGGTTCCAATGCTATCCAGGCAATAATTGCAGCTGCTCAAAACTACACAATAGGCTTGCACTTGCAGGTCTGGAAAAAAGGGCATTCATGTGGGAATGCCACAAGCTCTTCCTTTCTATTTAATCATCTTCCTTTTGTTAAATATTAAGTCTGTCTTTAAACATATAGAAAGAAATCTGTGTCTCTTGGTTCTTTTGCCTAGCATCCAAAGTCAGTGAAATATTGATGTGAAGGCTTCAGCTACTGTTTTTGTTATATTAGTGAGTTTTGAATACAATCCCCTGCCAAGCTTCCTGCTGCACGTGAGCTACACACATGTGAAAACAGTATTAATTACCCCAGCTAGGGGCTCTTCTGCACTAGGCAGGACACCCAATCAAGAACTGTGAGTTTGAATCAGCAGGGGCGTGATAACAGGTCTAAGCATACGTAGGTCAGAGGAGACTTGGAGAACTAATGACATCCTTCAGATATAGGAATGGTAAGAGGAAAAACTGAGGCTGGTGGAGGACAGGGCTGGTAAAATGAGTGAAAGGAAAATAAGAGAGGGAGAATGTAGGCTAAATGCAAGGCAGGACCCATTGGCAACTATCTCCTGGCATGAGATGTCATATCAAAATGTTTCTACAGCTTTTCTTCAAAGAATGTCTTAGCCTGGTAGACTCTTCAGAAAATGTTGGGTGCTTTGGTTTCAAGGTCTTGAAGACACCTCTAGAGAGATACATTGTGCCCAGTATCTGAGAAACACTCCTTAGAAACCAGCTGTCCTAAATTGGAATTGAAGGCACAGCACTAATGATTTGTGCAGTGGCTGCCCATCACAAGCTAAACCAGGGAAAGAGCTGAGGTAGTAAATGCAAAGTGGTGGTACTACCTTCATTAACCCAGGGCTCCCTGCTGTTGAGCCTCGTTGACTTTTGGTTATTCATGCCCCAATGTCCACCTGAAACCAGTGCTGGCTAAAAGTCAGTATGACCTACCTTAATTCAATGTTAAATCCAGCTTGAACGTGAATAGTCCATTCGCATCGTGCATTCAGTGGGTAACCCTCCAGCAAGATCTGACCTCTAGAAGCCCGAAGAACCTGCCCACACCCTGGGGAGCAAAAGAAGTAAAAAAATACGTGTGAAGGACCTTCAAGATGCATTTGAAGAAAATACATGTAGAAATAACACCACAATGAGAAGACAGGGTGACTTAGGAAGATACACACTTTTTTACACAGCAGAATATAAAATAATGGGACAGCCACACAATGGCTGTGAAGGATTATGACTCTGTAAGAGTATTGTCTAGGTGAAGAGCACCCCTATAAAAATTTTAGTTGATCGCTTCTCCCTGGTTTTCAATGCAGCCCCATGAAACCATTTCTTACAGCTTTTGTCCCACACTTGATTAGCCCACCCACCCACCTGGCTGACATTCCATCTCAGAACAGTTTTGATAGATCTCATGTTGACCTGTGCAATCACTGAAACTGAGGAAGCTGTTTGGCAAGTGCCAAAGGTATGATGAACACTTGAATTAGCTCAAGTCAGAGAAACAATGAGAGGAGGAGCTGTTGCACCCAACATCATAGTTTCAAGTCCTTCACAAGCAGGCTCTTGGAGGAAAAACAGCTGATGTACTGCTAGAGGAGACATCTGTTTGTCCTCAGGATTCACCACATCATCTTTATATGTTAATGCCACCATGACATTGGAGACATATAACCATCACAGCTCCTCCACCAATGGCTCAACGTAACACACATATAATATACATCCCTCACCCTTCTCTCAGGTTCATTCTTATCTTTCCTCTCCTCCTGTCCCCCTCTGCCTATGTCACTCTCAACTTTTCACCATACTATGAAATGTACTTCATATCAACAACTATCCAATCAACAGAATAAGATGAAGTACTCCCATCATTTGTGCCCAGTCTGAGAAAAACACTGGAGGACAATGACCTGAACAAACAACAGACAAAGTCACACACTGAGGAAGCAACATCTTCTCATGGCTATCCTGCAGCTGTCCCTAGGCAGCTGTCCAGGGATAGTTGTCTTAATTCCTCATCATGAATGCTGAACATTTTTAGTCCAGAGAATTCTCTCACTTTAAGTAACCTCTTCCTTTCCCCCAGCTATAAAATACAGCTAATGGTATTTTCCTCTGCGGAAGAAGGAAAGTCTTTTAGTGATTTTTGTAGAGCCTTCTGTGGTCTGTAAACGCAAGTGATAGCAAAATGTGCAGCTAAATCATGCACCAAACAGAGCTAATTTCTCAGTTTCTGTTTTCCTGGCTACGTGGAGTCTTGCACATGGCTACATTCCCTGGTAAGCCTTCTGTTGCTTTGCTGGGGGATGAGGCTGTATCTGTAAACCAGAAATTGCAATTGAGTCTAACAGCATCACTGAACCAGGGGACTCTATACCACAGATAACGAGGGTAAGTAAAAAGACAAATGACCCAAAAGACCTCCGCAGCGACTCTCACTTCTTTTTACCTCTTTAGTCTAACAGAAAGCCCTGCTCCTTCCATCTTTGTCCAAAGAGGAATCCTAAACTTTTAACCAGTAACACAGGATGATTGTATCCTACTGAAATGGTGGGGTTTAACACTTGCCTCTGGGCCCTTCCTTCCTTTGGGAAAAGAGGGTGACAGTGACCTGATTTGGTGAAGTACCAAGCATCTGCAGTTCCCATTGATCTTAGTGTCTGGAAATCAGTCCTGCTGCATCTGATCTATGGGGAAATGTGAAAACTGCAGGTCAATTACTCCTCTTTCTTCTTAAGAAAGTATTGCTCAAATGAAATACGCTTTTCATTTACCCTTGGTTACCCTTAATTAAGCAGAACCCAAGGAAACAGAAATGCTACTCAGAAGAGTTCCTCAAAAGTGTTTCATCCTCCTCTGTGGCTCGCTTAGTTCCCTCTGTAAAAGGCAAGGATTAATGACTGTGCCCAGCAACCACATTAGGATTCAGTGAGTACAGCAGGATCTGCTGTGATACACATGATAATGCTCCTTCCCACAGCAAGAAACAGGACCTTGTGCTGCTGTTGGCTACTGCCTCAAAAACAACCTGAGACAAAGCTGCTAGAAATCTTCAAATGGTTTGACAGGGGGCTTGGACCACCTCAAAGAAAGTTTCTCTTTCGTCCCGAAGGGCTTTTGAGTTTCCAATGCCTTTAACAAAGGAAAGCCAAAGAACTGGTGCAAAGAGATACTTGTATGCATGGCATACTAAACGCACTTTTCTGTTTGCAGTGGTACAGCCTGAACTCTCTGAACATTGGTGCCAAGGAAGTAGGTTTGTCCAGCAAAGCAGGTGGTCCAGAGGCTAAAGAGAAGCCATTCAGTGACTGCCTCCAAAAGAATGTTCTCAGATTTGTTACCGCCCTTCTCCACATGGAGCACCTTTGCGATCACATCAGATCTGTGCTCTTGTATCTCCAGCCCTTCCAGCAGAAGTTAGGCTGACTCCTCAGATCAACAGTTCAATCATCTGTTGATCAAAAGAAGTCTTTTCTCTTCCCATTCTGAATCTGCGGGAGACCTGGAAAGCTCTCAAAAATAATTTACATCTTAAACACAAATGCTGGCAAATTCTGCCTCATTTACAAAAAAATAATCCACTTTGGCGGAGCATCAACATCCTTGTTCCGTTCCTATTCCTGAAAAAAAGGCAGCTTTCAGGGCCTCAGTAAGATTTCCTCTAAAGCTTGTTACTAACAGAAAAGAAAACAATTCAGGAGACCTCTGAGTTGCAGCCCACGGAGACCCGTGGGTTGATGGAGGGAGAGGTCCTGAGGAGACCTCTGGTAAGAACTCAGTATCTGCTGTTTGAGTGTTACAGCATCGACATGTGGCTCCTTCAAAGGTCAAGAGGACTAACAGAGGAGAATGAGAGTAGAAACCTTACTGGTATTCAGGAACAGGCTGATACAGGAAGGCAGCTGTCACTTGTCATGCCTTGTTGCTACCTGTTGCTTGCTGGTCACCAGTATTAGCTGAAACACTAATGTTCACAAAATCTTTAAAACTACAAGTACTGTTGTTGACCATGAGACCACATTTGGACAGCAAGGCTGAGGACAGCTGTCAGATAACACGACTTTCTCCCCTGCTTTTGATGGAGCATGTGTTCTTCAGTGACGTGGCAATCGGAGGTTGACAAAGGCTGTTAAAGAGTACAGGGTACAGATGAAAGGGTCCTGCGGGGTCATTTTTTTTTCCTGGTTTTAGATTCTGATACACCTTTTTGGGCACGACAGTTCCAATCCAATAAACAGTCCCATTGGGTCATGTCCCAGTATCCAAGTAGTTCTCTTCAGCGTGGCTTTTCCTAGTAATCTTCCTTTGGACTACCCTACACCATTTCTCTTTTTACCAAATGATCTGGTGTCCTCTGGCTGTTCTTCAGCCACGTCCACGGGTTCAGCTCTGCCACCAGACAGTACAAACCCCATGGCCCCACCGGCCAGGCCAACCGACTTCTTCCTTGCCACGGTCCCCCCAGGCCCATCACCACTATTGCCGGCATTTACCAGGCGTGGCTCCCAGGGGCTCACCCTGCCCCCGCGGCTGCGGGCAGCCCCCCGGCTGCCGGCACCAGCCCACGGAGCCGGTGGGCACCCCGAGGACCCCGCGGGCAGGCCTTGCAGCTCCCCTTGGGGGAACCGGGCACCGCCCCACCGCTGCCCCCGCCCCCCGCTCCCCCCCGGTTCGGCATTAAATCGGCGCTTATCGTGCCCACAGACTGCACTGCCGCCGCAGGCTCCCCCGCGGTCCCGGCTCGCCCTGCCCCGCGCCCACCCGTGCGGCCCCCCTCCCGCGGCGGGCAGGCCCAGCGCCGGGACCCCGCGCGCCACCTAGCGCCCACGCGGCGGCGCTGCCGCCTGAGGAGGGGGGGGACCCGGCGCGGCGGGGGGCGGAGCGGCGGGGGCTGCGCCGCGGGGGCGGGGGGCGCCGGGGCGGGACGGGCCCGGCACGGCTTCTGAGGGCGGTCCGGTGGCGAAGGGATGGAGTCGGAGGGTTGCTTTCTTGCCGCTGCCACGCTTGCCCGGTGACGGCGGAGCCCGTCCGAGCCGCTCGCCGTTTTGGCCGGCCCCGGGGCCGGCGCTCCGTGGCAGCGCCTGCGGCGCCCCGCGAGAGGGAGACAAAGCCCGGCGCTCCCCGGGCGGCGGCGGAGAGTCCGCCCGGAGCCCCGCCGGGTGCCCGGGGGCTGCCCGCCCCTCCGGCGGTCCCGCCGCACTGGTGCGTGCTCTGGGCAACCGCCCTAAAGGGGGGGGGAGGTCGTCGGCTCGGGGACAAGGCAGGCGGGGGCCGCGCTGGGCGGAGGAGGTGACATCAAGGGAAGAAGCTTCAGCTGGGGACCCCTGGCAAGGGCGGCTCTGCCAGCAGGAGCCCACCTCTCTGGGCACTGCGGCAATGCTGCACCCGCGGCTGCCGTCCTGGTGTGGGGTGAAGCTTTGCGTGCAGCTTGTGTGCACGACTGGCGTGGCCAGGGCAGGTCCCGTGGGCTGTCCGTGTGTGCTGGCAGAGGGCACTGGCACCCGCAATACACGATGGAGTAGGTGGATTACATCCCCCGGTTACTGTGGTTGCTCTCCCTTGGATTCCCAGGATTTACCGGCACTCTGCTGCTGGCGAGGTGCCAGGGCAGACTGCAAAATTCCAGATGTGATCCTGTGTGCGGGTACCTCCTTAGCTCTCCAAAATGCATTGTTAACACAGCACATCCACTGCTCCAGCAGTCGGTGCATGCTGCTATTCGAAGGCTACTTACTGGCTGCCCTCCAGACACAAAGCCACATAGCCTGTGAACCTGGCATGGTTTTAGGCTGCTTGCCAGACATGCAGCGTCCATATGCTTGAGCCTACCGTCAAGGCTGAAAGTGAGATAGTCGTGAGAGCCAAAGCAGGGGAGCTCAGGACTGTGCTGGTATCACAGCTGTCCCCTGTGCTCCTCTTTAAGAGTGGAAGAGGCAATAGTGCTGTCTGCCTATCCTACCCTGCCTCTGAGGTGCTGCAGAACCGTATAGTAGAGACTGTATCCTCTGTGTCACACTGCTTCCCTCAAAAGAACAATTAGTAGGGAAAAACACTGTAAGACAAAGCTCTGCAAAATTTCTGTATTGCAAAAGTGTCCAAATAGGCTGCAGTATGAGGCTGTATTTGCTTTAAAACACAAGTAGGTGGAGCAGGCCAAAATATACTGTAGGCAACCAATCTACCTAGGCAGAGGGAGGAAGGATTAGATGAACTAATGATTCTTTCTCAGCTCTGCTCTTATAAAAAGTGCCAGGGGAGCTCTAGCATCGACCCAGAGCAAAAGTGCTATCAGAAACCACACCATAAACTGCAAGGGACTCAGTTTATCAACCTCTGAAGCACCAAGGTTGAGTTAGCTGTGTTACCGAGGCATGTCAGTTTCCCATGTTCTGCTCTTTGAAGCAATGGTTTGATTTTGTTTGCTTTCACCTCCAGAATAGTCATGGGATGTGTTGGGAAAGCAGGTTCAGTGGTTGCTTTAAAATCAATAAATAAGAGGAGACAAGACTAAGGTGTCTAGAATAATGGGCAGAACAGAGTAGGAAAAGAAGTGAAACGTAAACAGACAGTCAAGAAAAATTGAAATTCTTCACCAGTGAGAAACTGGTAAAGGAAACAAAGTCTTAAACTGTATCCAATTAGTTCATGGATTTCCTTATTGAAAGATAGCATTGGGACCAACAGCTTAGCAAAGTTCAACAAGCAGGAGCTTTTATACACAGTCAGGAACAAAACCTTCAGATATCGCTATCAGAGCCTGAAACACTCTTGGTCCATCACAGCGCTGTTAGCAGTTGCAAGATAATTTTCCAGAGCTGCCTTGGAGCGTTTTGGAGCTGTGCAAAGGAGGGAGGGAGCACTGGGGCTTCCTCAGGGCTGGTTCTGCAGCCCAGGGGTTGAAGGAGGACAAAGGAGAAGCTCCTTGATATAGTGGTTGCCCTTGTAAATGTTTATGCTTTGCTGAAGGCCTCTGGGGAACAAGTTATGCTGAAGTATGTCCAAGAAATGCAGAGAACAGAAGATTTCCAGAGTCACAGTAGTTAAAGTTTTAAAATAAACCAAAACAAACCACAAGTTTAGTAGGGTTGTAACCTCCTGTGACTTGTGGCCCAGGCCAGTCCCTAGCAAATGAGCACTGAGAGAGAAGTTTTCACCACTGTAGATCTGCTTATTGCCTGATTGTGTTTCCCCTCTCTTGCCTGTGCCCTTTGCCAGAGTCATGCGCAGGAATAGCTGGAAAGGCACAGCATGGCTTTGGCTCCATCCCACCACCCCCTGCCCCTGACATGCCACCCTGCCATGTAGGACACTTACTCATGCAGTCCCCTCCATACCAGCCAGCTCTGCACTCTGCACAGTACGTCCCCTTGATGTAGAAGTCGTCAAGTGTCCCTCCCCAGGAGCCATTGCGGCAGGACTTGCAGTTCTCAAAAATGGTACAGCCTGAAAGAAGAGCCACTGCATTAGAGGAAGGTCAAGGTGCATTCTCCTGCGCGGAGAGGAACAGTGTCTCTCTGTTTTCCACAAAAAATGTCAATTACATTAGTGACTGGTGCAGTGTTGGCAGCTTCCGCGCTGTGAACCGTACCCAACCTCCACTCCAAGCCCTAGGCAGCTCAGACTCTGAGATTTGGAACCAAACCCCCTGTCTGATTTGCCCAAACCTCTAAATCTCATTGCTCCAACTGTAAATGCCTCTCTCAGGAGTCTGAATGTGGATGCTGGTGCTGCTCAGGCCCAGCCCAAGGGATTGTGATGTCTTCTAACCTGGTCCTGTCTCTTCTTGCTCTCACCTTTCACTTTGTCCTTTCCTCCTTGCTAACTGAATTACCAATTTGTCTCTCCTTTCTTGCTTTGGGGACGTAAATCATCCCAGAGCACCTACAAAACACTCCTGTTGTGAAGCCAGCTGCAACATCATCCTTTGGTAGCTCCCAAGACTGCCCAAGACACCCTGACTACAACAGTGCTGTAGGTTTTTTTCTGGCAGCACTGCTACTTGCTGTGGAGGCACCTTGCCAAGTGTCTTGCTGCTGTCAGCAGAGGGGCAGAGGGAGTTCCAGATGAGATGCAGGGCAATTCCATGCCCCAGTGAGATGTACCTGCCCTTTCCACTGCCCTGCCCAGCAGCTACCATGACATGCTAAAGCCTTGGACAAAGATCTGGTGTAAACGCAGTGTGACCCTAAACATACCGGGGTGGATTAAGCAGGAGTCACACTCATTCTCCTCGTTCCTGCAGCAGGGAATGGTGTAGCCCACTTTTTCTTTCCGTCCCGGGCAGACGCACTCGATCTGGTCGTATTCACAGCACTCCCGACACATGATATTCCACTCGGCGCCTGGGCAGTTTTCATTGATCACTGTGTACTCTGCAAGCAGGGAACAGAGAAGGACACACATGGAAATAATCCGTTATCTGCCAAGGACTGACAGGATCTCTTATTCAGCCATTTGTCAGATCATGTATGGCATGAGGCTGGCCAAAGTTCTTTGGCCCAGTAAATCCCAAACTATGTGGTAACATGCGGCTGAAACATCAGCTCGGTTTGGGTGTCTAAAGAACACATGGACAGTTTTCCAGTGCCAGCCAGAGGAGGCAAACAGACCAGAGGGAAGAAATATGTTTGCTTCAGTCTTTTTCTCTGCGAGGCCTTCCCACTTCTGTGGTAAGAAAACCAGTTTTTAAAAAAATACAGAGGATGATGTGACATGAGAAAGACTTCTTCAGATTGCAGGACTGATTTACGACCTTATATATAGTATAGATTATTTAAACTATAGTAGCATGTTTTTGTGGTATTTCCACTTGTGAATTTGCTGCTCTTGAAGACTAGGGTGTCCACCAGGAAAGGCCAATTTTGAGGCTGGATTTTAGCCAGTTTCACTCCCTCCTTTCACTCAGAAGCACACGGTGTTACACTTGGCTTCACTGCCAAAGGAAACAAGATTTTTCATTATTTTTAAAGGTTCATTTTGTATGGGATTTCTAATATGTAAACATTATTAATATATTTTTAATATTTAGCATAACCTCATATGATGATATTTAAGCTGTGTTGGAAGTGCCCTTTTAGACCTCAGACTGTGACTCTGGACTGCCACAGTAATTGCAGATCCCATCTTGCTCCACCAGTGTGCCATCTTAATTCTACAAATTGAAATCTAATTGAGTGCACTGTGCTGTCAGTGTGTCTTCTAACCAGCTGACAGACCTGATGACTGCTTTCATGGAGTTTGATGGTAAAGAGAGAGAGAGTAGACTAGAAAGATGAAACTTGAAGGAATCATGAGACTCTCTTTCTTCTTCCCTCTCTCATCCCCTTTTTTCTTTCTTCTTTTTTCATTGTGGTTAGGTACCATCCTTTTTCCTTTTGTTTTCAACTCAGTAACAGGGCTGCCTTGTCATTGCAACAAGCCATACATCTCTAAGATGCAGCACCCCTGTTCATGCCTGTACCTGTCTTCTCACAGTGCTGTCTGTTGTTTCATTGTGCCTCATAACCTAATTACCATGTCTGCTGGAGCTCCCTGCCACTGAACCTTGCTGCTCTGTCTCGGTTGATTCTCCATGGCCTCATGAAGCCTGGTTCCTGGAAGATTATCGTTTCCCCTGATGATATTTACTGGCTCTATTAAAAAGGGACCACCAAACTGTTTCTTCTTTTTTTTTTTCCCTTTGGCTGGGAAATGAAATTCAGCCCTTTGTGCTCCTCAGAACTGACTATTTCCCTTGTGCCTGGTGTACCAACTGGGGAGAGTCTACCACCACTCAGTTTGGAAACCAGGCTCCTGTTTGTTTTGTGCTGAAACCTTTCTACTCTCCCTCCCCACCCCCTTAATAATTCCAAAAAGAAAAAGAAATCTGCTTTTGTCATTCAATAAGGTTCAGTATTTTTTTATTCCAATTACAAATTCTTGTATCAAAATAACCTTAGTGTTTAGCAGTTATAAAGCCTTTTGCCTGTAGAACTCAACATGCTTTACAAAGTCCTTTTTCCAGATGGAAAAATGAAGCACAAGGGAGGTAAAGTGACTTTGCTCAAGGTCCCAGAGAAAAACAATAGCAGAGACAGGAATTAAACTTATGCCTTCTAATTCCCAGAACAGCAGTCAATCAACCTGGGCAAGCTGGGTCTTCTTAACCTATGGCTATTATTCTCTTTTAATGAAGCCATTTATCTGTGAACTGTATCTGATTCTGATTCCAGAGCAAATTGATTGCATGTGTCTAATTATCTTATCAGAACTGGCACTCACTTTGATACATCTCACCATACATGACTGAAAATAGCTGTATCTGTGGTGTATGGGGGTCAGTCTCACTTCTTGTTTAAGAAGGACTCCCCAAAGTCTAAGAAATAAATAACTACCTAACACTCAGGAGCTTTTGCAAAGCTTCCTTCAGATTCTCCTGTTTCCCAGCTCAAACTACAAACCTGATTTCTCTCAAGATACTAAAGCTTATTAATAAAGCTTATTAATAAAATGGCTATATTTGGGTTGCAGCTGTAAAATGCCCAAGAGAAACTGCTGTCTGTAAAATGTTCCAGATGTTCACAGGCAAAGTTGCACTGGGGTGACTATGGCATAGAATCATAGAATCATTTAGGTTGGAAAAGACCTTTAAGACCATCTAATCCAACCATTAACCCAGGACTGTCAAGTACATCCCTAAACCATGTCCCTAAGCACCACATCTATGTGTTCTTTAAACACCTCCAGGGATGGTGATTCCACCACCTCCCTGGGCAGCCTGTTCCAATGCCTGACCATGCTTTTGGTGAAGAAATATTTCCTAACACCCAATGTAAAGCTCCTCTGGTGCAACTGGAGGCCATTTCTTCTTGTCCTGTCCCTTGTTATCTGGGAGAGGAGACCTGCCCCCGCCTGCCTACAGCCTCCTTTCAGGTAGCTGGTAAGGTCCCCCCTGAGACTCCTCTTCTCTCGGCTGAACAACTCCAGTTTCCTCAGCTGCTCCTCATAAGACTCGTGCTCCAGACACTTCACCAGATTCGTTGCCCTTCTCTGGACACGCTCCAGCACCTCAAGGTCCCTCTTGCAGTGAGGGGCTCAAACCTGAACACGGTATTTGAGGTGCAGCCCCACCAGTGCCCAGTACAGGGGGACAACCACTTCCCTAGTCCTGCTGGCCACACTGCTTTGGACACAAGCCAGGATGCTGTTGGGTTCTTGGCCACCTGGGCACACTGCTGGCCCATGTTCAGCTGGCTGTCATGTCTCCATCCTTGCAGGAATTCAAAACCTGGCCAAGATAAGGCTGCAAGCAACACAACGTAACTTCTGATTTAGCACTTCCCTGAGAGAGGGGCTGGATCAGATGACCTCCAAAAGCCCCTTTCAACCTAAATTACTGTGTGCTTCCAGAAAATATTACACGTGTTTGTATGTGTGTAGAGAGTGTGCATATGCATATTTTTTTTTTTTATGTAGAGCTTGTGTACACAACAGGGCCAAAAAGCAGATGCCACACTTACTCTTGGTGAACCAAATGGGTGTATTTGTAGCATAAATAGAGTTTAAAGTAGTATTTAGTGTTAAGATGGGAGCAGCAGATCTTGACCCTTAAAGAATTGTAAAAATAAATTTGCTGCCACCTAGAAAAAACTATTTGCTCACTTCTTGCCCTTGTCTCAGTTGGGACAATGAAAATAGACTCTTGATTTACTGATAATTTAATTCCTTTTCAGCTTGTCAGGTACTGCAGTTTGGGCAACATATATAGCCTTGACAAGGACATTTATGGATCTGAGATTTTTTATAAGTGATCATTTCTAGGATTTTCTTCACAGAAATAATGAAATCCAGTTTTGTAGAAGCTATTCTTTAAATAAATTTGTGTGAAGACTTTATGCACCTTTTTAATAACAGTAGGATCTGTTTTGTTTTGCATAAGTATCTCCAGGCTACTGAACAAAAGGCAAAGGAAACCTTTCCCTCATATATTTCAGAGGGAGCTGCACAGACCCGCTAGTGTGTGTAATGAATGTTGGGTTGGTTGTGTTGCTGAGCTCAGCCTGGGCTCCAGGGAGGAAGAGGCATAACCCCACTCCCTCTTGTGTGTTTGGGGAATGGTAACCACCGGCAGCTCCCCACACCCACACAAGGCCATTGTTACCCCAAAACAGAAGAAAATGAGGCAGAGAAGAGCAGGGGGAGATTTATTAACTGAGTAAAATACTGGAAGCCAGGCCTTGGCCAGCGGTGGCAGAGATAATTGTGGGGTGCTTTGTGGGCCTGCCTTTGATAATCTTCCAAAGCAGGCATTCTGGCTTGCAGGCAGTGGCTGCATCTCCCAGCATCAAACACAGTCCAGAAAGTGGCTTGACCTGATTTTGGGAGAAGCAGGAAGAAGCTGCTTGACAACCCATGCAAAATATTTAGCTGAAAAGAACAAACAACTCTCTGGACAGGCAAGTAAACAGTGGATTAATTTATGGGATTTTAATGATGGAAGAAAAACCCATTAAATCCAAACATAAACAGCACATAGGGAAGCAGCTCAAGGCTGTGGAAAACAAGCAAGAAATGGCTGTGTTGGGACAGCACGTGAACCTCTGGGGAAGGTGCCAGAGGGAAGACCTGCTTGGCTCGGGAGCCTGGCAGAGCACAACACAATATTTTGCCTGATGCTTGGAGTCCAGCCTGGGGGACAAGTGAGGTGGGAGATGAGCAGCCCTGAGGCATACACAAGGTGGCTGGTAATCCTCATGTGTTTCCAGATTTGAAATGGAGCCTTGTATTGACATCTGCACCTAGCAAGACGCTTTTCATTGGCATCTGCACCTAGCAAGACTGGCTAGTCCATATAGCATATTTCAGAACTTAAAGGCTGTCAGTGGTCAATTTTGTAAGACAGCGGTAGAAGGGGATGTTCCCAATGTCCTCCCTGTCAGTCTGAGGCCTTGGTAACAGCAACAGCAGTTCATCACAGTGATGCTGCCATTTTCCCTGCTCTCCAGTGCTGAGCCAGGGCTTTGGAGGAGCAAAAGGCTCCTCTCTCTGGAGACTACCCCACTAACAGCTGGGTCCTGAGCTTCCTCCTTGAAACCCTGTATGTGTGTCATGAGCCACAGCAAGCAGAAGATGCAGCAGGACCATGTGGAGGGGTGGGCTGCCTGATCCTGCTCTGAGCCAGCACTGGGAGCTGAGCTGCTGAAAAGCAGATGAAGAGCACCTACAGAAGAGCTGGCAACAAATGAAACATACAGCCAATTTGCTGAGTAGTTTAATGCTTACTGACTTCCAGTAACAGGTCAGTAACAGGACCTTAGTTTCTCCACAGATCGTCAAGACTGCAAAGGCAAAACTTCAGCCTTCACTCTTGATTTTGGCTTGGCTCAGTGTTTGCCTTTTTAAAAGTGGTGCTTGCGTGTCTGCCTCTGTATGTCTCTGTTTGCCTCCTGCCATGAACCCACAGGAGCCAGTGAAGGGAAGGAGTGGAAGTAGGTTTCTCCTGGTGCTGCAGTAGCTTGAAGGGTAAATAGTTCTAACCTGCTGGACTTTCAAGCTTCTACTGTCATTCAGTTCCTTTATGAAGTTGCAGCAAATCCAGCTCTGATTTGATGTGCCAGGCTTACCCACATCTCTCACATTTTCAGGCCCAGAATTCCCATTTTTGCTTCTTACTTTTGCTTCAGCTTTCCAAAGCATGCTGATTTCCTTGGGCAAGATGCATTTGGGAAGCCTGATGTGCAGCAGAGGAGCTTGAACAGTTAGCGATGTAGTCATCATCTCCCTGGCACAAGTGTGTCTGGTTTTCCTATCACACTCATGGCCTGGGCACACATATAACTCAGCCACCTCTGTCCTCGCTAAACCTCGAATACTATCCTGTTCCAAACTGCAGGACTTTGGAAAATGAGGTGATAAAAAAAAACATAAGAAATTCTTTTATTAGTACTTGGGAAGGGTTGTGATGGAGGTTTGACAGAAATATTGAAATTGAGTGGAAATGCAACCTTCCAAAAGGGTAGTTTTTACTGCACTATTCTGAAAAGCCAGAAGTCTGCTCGGAAGATAAGTGAAGGCTCCATTAGTATTCACCCTGAAGGTTGGATATGCTACTTATTCTTGTGCCAGTGAGTTCAAAGAGGATGCCCAAGTAATAAAAAATAGCTGTAAGGATAACACCATCTTAAAGCACTAGTTCTATTCAATACAAGGTCTGCTGGAAAGGATACTGATGAATCCTGTGGGATATACAATGAGCCCAGTCAAATCTCTCATTCAAGGGAAGAGCAGAGACCTATCAGGGATGGAAAAAAGTCTGATCATCAAAGCAAGCTATGTCTTAGAGCTCTGGGACAAAGGAATAACTGCCAAAAGCCAAGCTGAATTTGACCTTGCAAAGGAAATTAAAATAATAGCAAAAGGTTCCTCAGCCATATAAAGAAAAAAGAAATAAGTAAAGAGGAAGAGAGACTCCTTTGGGATGGGGGTATGGATGAAATGTAAAACCGTGGTGGAGAATGTAGTGAGTTATTAGCTTTCATCTTCAGCGAGGTTATTTATGGGGAACCTCTGAGCAAGGGTTTGAGGGTGTGGAAAAAAAGTGTGATCCACATGTTAGTGGGCTTCTAACCAACTGCAGTTTGCACCTAGGAATATTCCAGTAACCCAACTTCAATTCTGGTTTATCTTACTAGGTCAGGCTTAAAGCTTTGGTGATTTGGGAACAGTTTCACAAGTACATTGCTGCCTCAGGACTGGGTCAGGCAGCTCATCATAGTAAAACTTCAGCTTCAGCACACGTCTTTTTTGCCATGGTGAATTTTTCAGTCGTAGATACCTTGCTAGATAGAAAGGGGATTTCTGTTCCAAAGGTCTGAGAATAGGAAAATTATATAGCTAAGAACTAAGGTGAATTGGAGCAAACAAAATTACACCAATTAAATCCTGTGGCTTCCACTTCTTTGGAAGAATGACTTTTTTCAGGCTGCAGTCACTTTAAGCTGATATAAGCCCATGCTGCTGCTGAGATGGGACACTTTCCTCCCTTTTGTCCCTGACTTCCCATTCCCATACACTATCTTTGGGATGATGTTAGTTGCTATGTGGAGGGATCAGAGGACAGATCCAGCAGAAAATGAGTTTGCCGTTTCCATCTATCTCTTGGGGGGGGGGGGGGGGGGATGAAAAGTTTACAACCTAAATGTGCTCTACAGTCCTACAAAAGAGAGAGCATCTTAGGACCTACTAGATATATGTATTTATCAGAACTCCTGAAAGATGGAAGTGCTTTATAAGGAAATCCATATCTTGGTCAAAACTGATGGAACTTCCCATCCTACAAGTCCATTCTGTTATCCTGAAAAGATGAGTTCTCTTTCCATGCATCAATTTATCCATCAGCACATTGGTAAAACACTAGTTAGACTCAAAGAGGTATTATTTCAAATTATTTTGAAAAATGTCATACAAATTAACAGTGCATTGTAAATAAGAGAGGATATGAACAGATACGTCTCTAAAATTAGAGTCCATAGAGGATGACTATTTCAAAGTCATTGTTCAACCAGTTCATGTTCCACAGATAAGAATATGCCCCATTTTATTTGATTGCATTTTAATTATTCAGTGTGATACTCCAAAACAATTCCTGCCTTCTGCAGAAGAAACAAGCATTTGAGTTTAAAGGAGCAATTTCTTCAGGCTTTTATTAAGGAATGTTTGGCTATATAATAATTCTTAAGTGAAGCTTTCTCATTTAAAGAAAAAAATAGCTCCATCACAGGTGAAACCTAGTAACAACTAACATTTTCTTTAGATCTGTCCCATTTCTGTTACGGTTTTATCCTGCTCCTTTCTTACTCAGCTGTGCTGTCATTGCAGAGATCTGCAAGCTGGGTCCCACCCCATAGGTATCATGTTTGTGGATGTTAACAACAGAGAGCTCTGTGTTGAGATTTGATGATCTAGAATACATCAGCTGGAAATGAGAAACATGTTGCCTGAATTTGATTTCAGCAAGGCCAAGAGGAATAGACCTTGGAAGGGAAGAGAGATGATCCCTTTATGAAACTTTTACTGGAGCTCTTGGAAAATGCTGTTTTCCCCAAACCATTAATAATGAAAGAAAGTGCAGGTCTCTATTCTTAACCTCTTTTTGCCTCAGATAACCTATTATGCAAACGATGCCTGTTTTCCTAATGTGTTAAGAGTATGGCAAGGATAATGCTGTCTCTAAAAACACTTGCTTCACTTTAGAAATTATGTACTTACTCTTTTTAGCAGCTGGGCTAATCAAAAGAGGAACTAAAATGATCCCTGGTTTAGTTTTACTTAGTGTGCTTACTTTATAGCTCACAGACCTTTGCTGAATAATTAGACTGCTTCCTCTACAGAGTCAGTTAGCATCCTTTCCTGGCCATTAGCGTATGCTTTCACACAGCAGTAGGAGTGGGGTGGGGGTGGGGAAAGAATGAATTTTTACTAAAAAAAATCAAAGCCAGTGGGTGAACACAGGGGGAACTCTACTAAGCTGAATCTGTCCACTTAATAAATGTGCATTGACTCAATTGTCTCTTTTTAAGTCCCAAATGCAGGATTGTGTTGAAAGCAGGCTAAACTACTACAGAAAGTATATTCTGTTTAAGAAATGCATTGAAAATCTGTCTAGTGTAAGTGCAACTGTGTTCTGCTGGATGAGACCACTGTTAAGCTCCACCTTTTTAACAACTGAGATCATGTTTCACATAGAAAAAAAGGCTAATGCACATTCTCCTTTGATTCAGTTGGGGTCTGCCTAATGTTTTTAAATAGGAGGGTCTCTATTCCAGGTTTTTTGTTGTCGTATAGTGTTTAGTAGCTATAAATTCAGAAATAGTCTTGATATTGTTCCTGCTGGGCTGTAGGTTGTTTTGTTGTGCTCCTACAGTAGTGCCTTTTTCACATTTGTAAGCTTCTATTCTTAACTAGACTATGACATACAAATCATAAACTGCCAACACTTTTGCTCCAAGGAGAGAAGAATTGTTAGTTTAATAAAAAAAAAATATTTTTGAGGTCTCCATTGGGTCCTTAACAAGATTTCCCATGTGACTTTCAAAGCTTGTGTCTCCCTTCACACTGCCTTGTTTTTCTTTGTAATAAAAATCAAGTATCTAGGTGTAACTGAAAGGAAAGCCAAATAAAAATTGTGCTTCGTATTTGTGTGGTCTAGACTTTGCCCATCTAAGCGTGCTATAATGGTGGGTTAATGCAAAAACAGCATCAAAGCAAATAGCTCTAGGGTTTTCTGGTTCCAGCCTTAACTGAAAACAGGACTGTCAGTTCAGTCTTCCTACACGTTAAAGCCTCAGTAATCCCACTACCCCTTAGCCAACGTTGCCTGAGTTGTGATGCTCAAATGGTAGTGTCATTCCCACCGTTTTCCTCTTTCAATAAACCTCCACGCTCTGCAGCCCCTCCTCTTGCCTGCTGTACCGGCTGCTGTGGAGAGGACTGACAGGTAGCTCTAGAGTAGGGTGCTTTCTTCCATTCCCTTTCTTCCTACATTTCAGCAGCTCTTATTCCCTAGTGGTAAGCTGTAACATGCAAAATAGAGCTATACTCCATATGTTCCAGGTCAAAACTCTGCTCCTTCTTTCCCCGTTTTGTTGTACCAAACCCTTATATTCCCTCCTTTCCCTTTAGGGACAGGCTGGCTTGGTCACAGCCTCAGAGAGCTGCATCAAGTGTTCATGCCTCCACTGCATTTCAGATCCAGTTCCAGTTTAAACCTCGCTCTCCTCTGCGCGCATCCTCCCCTTGCCCTCAAAACACCACACAGCTTCCTTTCACTGTTTCTTTTTGTCATAGTTGGATTTAAATTACAGGCCATCTAAGCCACTAGCCAGCATGTTTTTAGCATCTAAAGCAACCTGAAGAAGCCTACCCAAAACCTCTCCCCCCCTTTGGTTTCTTCTCTATAATTATGAGCTGGCATTTGTGATCTTATCAGCATTTTGGCCTTGCTGGGGCAGGATAAAATAACCAGGGTAAGGCAAAACTCAGAGGGTGCCACATTATGCTTCAGGCCTTGCTTTCTTTGTGGGATCAAGGAGCTTATTCCGGTCGGGAAAATTATACTAGTGGGATCAGGAAGAGATATTGGTTTTGCTGTGCTGCAAGACAAGGAACGTAACAGGCAACGAATGTAGCACTTGCAAGTTAGTGACAGCATCAATGAGGTTAGAGAAGCCAGCCTTTGCTAATGGGGTCTGGGGGACAAAGCAGGACTTCTGCAATAGGGGACAATATTTGGGAATCTGTGGAGAAGAAGCAGCTGGAGTATTGAAATTTGTGACGGCATAACATGAGAATGCGCTTGTATTTGAAACATGGAGGAGTGGTGCTGGACCTGTTTTGAGTGCTTGCTTGCTGTAATGGTATGAAACCTGGAACATGCTGGCAGTTTTCTTGCAGTTCATGTTGCCCAGATAGAAATAGTCCACACAGACAGCAGCAAAACCCCTGAGCCTACATCTCAAATTTTACCCCTTACAGCTGCTCCCAGGTTGTGTAGTTCAGCCCCAACCAAGGACTGCAGATGCCCTCAGGCTCCCAGCCCTCTATCCCTGCTGGCAGCTTGCCTCCCTGCCCTATGGCATCCCTCCGCATTTGCCTCTGCACCATGTCCCTGGTCCTGCAGGAGGGATAGGGACAGCCATGCCTCCAAGGGAGCACAGCCCTGGGGTGGTGAGGACTCCCTCTGGACTGATGGAGAGCCAAATTCTCAGCATGGGCAGACTTGCAGGGACTCTGGGGAGACCCTTGTGGTGGCCCCAGGGTCAAGAGTGAGTAACCCCAGCTTTTCTCCAAAACAAAAAGCAAGTCTCTTTCCCTTTGTCCATGCTAGGAACCTAAACATGTGAACTGAAGTAACCCGTTTGCTAAGATTGAATGCATCTGGATGCATCTGACTACATCTGGCCTCCACTTCTCTAGACAGAGCCTGGAGGGGGAGGGGAAGAGAGGATGGGAAGGGTTTAGATAGGCAGAAACACACACAAACACACATATATTTTTAAACAAATATGAGTCAGTTGCACTTCAAGTTTATTCCAGAAATCAATTCCCAGACCTCCCAGACTCCTGCTCCCAACTCTTGAGGCAGGCCCTGTGAAACTGGGTGTGATAAACACGGATAAAAATTGGATACATCTGTGGGGAGGAGGCAAAATGCTATTTTCCAACCTGCCCTGACATGCTAAGGCCACCGCACTTTTGAATCGCTCCCCTGTCTCTGAGTGCCCCTCCCGCCACTGCCGGAGGGGAGCTCCTGGCCCCCTCTTCATGCTACCAGCTGTGTGCTGCGCAAGTGCCTGCGCCAGCTACTCTGCCAGCAGCAGGAAAAGGGATGTGTGGCAAGGAAGGAGAGGGAGCAAGGGAGACAGCTCTCCTCTGTGTGCTCCCCAGGCCTTTCTTGCACTGCTGCTGGCATGTGAGGAGCTGGTGTCAGGGGAACCAGCATCCTCTCTCCCAAGCTCGTGGCCCTGCAGCCCTTGTGTCCCATTGCCCTCCTGCCTTCCCTTGTCATTGCTGCTGAGGGGGCCTCCAGCAGACCAGTGCCAGCTCACTCTGCGGACCAGCTTCTTACCATGACAGAGACATGCCACCCCACAGCAGGAGAGATTTGTTGCCCGCCTAGCTGCTTGACAGCCACAGCCCATGCCTAGGCCTGCTCTGCTACCAGCAGGGTTGTTTCTGTGCCACTCCGGCATGTGCCATGGAGTCACCTCACCTGGCCAGTGTGCAAGGTGTCATGTGGCTGAGGGAGAGGCCCCTGCAGAACAAGTCTGTGCATGTGGGACAGAGGTGTGGAGAAGCTCTCTGTGCTCATGTCCCAATAGGAATCTTTAGTGTGAGGTCAGCTTCCCAGGACAGCTGCAGGTGCTGGTGGCCAGCCTGGTGGGCAGCCATCCCTGGTCACCCCCTGTCACTTGCACCCTGGACCCCAAGGGGCTGGCAGGGAAGAGCACTGCAGAGGCAGAACCTCTGCTGTGGCCCCTGCAAAGTGGGCTCTGGAAAACCATCCTTGACACCAGTTATTTATAGCCATCACAATCAGAGTGCCCGTGTACCTGACAGCTCCCTTGGTAAGAGGCATTTACCTTGCCAGAAGTGCTACAGTCTGCAGCAGCTTGAAGGGTGGGTGATCTGAAGGCACCTCAAACCTCCCAGTCCTTAGGGCTGCAACTTCCAAGAAAACAGCCTGTGATGCTGTCAGTTAGCTGCTGCAAGTAGCTCCAGCTATCTCCAGGTGTAAACAGCCCACGTTCGTGACCATAACAACAGCAAATTTATACTCAACAGTAAATGCTTTTTGCTTAACCTTATCAAGAAGTAACCATACATGCTGGTTCAGCAGAAACTGGAGTGAGGCTTGAGTATAAAAAAGATCATTCTGCTTTAACAAGGCTTCCCCTTCGAAAGAATAATATTGGAAGAACTAAAGCTCAGATCGGAAACAATGTGTGGCTCTTGTTTTCTTTTTTCCTTCACTTTTTTCCTCCTTTGCCTTCATTTTTGGTATTGGGGTGGAAAGGAAAGTCTCTGTCTTGCCAAACTAAACAAATTACGCTTCACAATTCAGAGACTTAAATGCCTCTTTTTATCATCATTTCCTTAGCACTGAGTGTTAAGAAAATAAAGCAGTAGTAAGCAAAGTGATTGCATAGCCTTTTCTTGATGGCCATTGGCAAATAAATCTAGCCAGTTGTTTCTCCTTAAGGCTATTAAGTTTGCCTGGAAATCATCCCTGGGCAAACCTCCCCCCACACATGCTCCATGCCGGCAAGAAAAGGTAAATAAAGCAAAGCCCCTTCTTTCTATTATTACATCCCTGCAGATCTCTCTACTTCCCATGACAGTGCATGAGATCAAACCCCTCTGACCACACTGAAGGAAAGGGACTAATTCAGCCATGCCGGGAACACACACACACTCACTTACAGTACCTCTTGGCAAGCAGGAGATGAGCAGGAGCTGGAGGAGAGTGAGTCCTACATGTGTCCAGGGGGCTCGCTCCATGCTGCCCAGGCCAGTGCGGTGGTGTGACTGCTCGGGAAAGGGAAAGCAGGCAAACAGCTTTTACTGGGACCTCACCAGCTCCAGGCTGCGAGGGATCTCGGATTTCAGACCTCAGCTCACTCCCATCCTCACCAGAGGGGAACTACCTTCAAGAGACTTCTCAGTCGTCCAGAAGCACGACGTCACCCCAAACCTCTCCAACTGCTGCCTTAACCCTTTCTGGACTCTGGCAGCTGATCCCTTTTGTGATGGGTTTATTGGCTCAGGGCTCAGCATTGAGATAGCAATTTTCATCTCGGAAAGAAAGATATTGTAAAGGGGGAAGAAACAGAAATGCGAATACCTATTTATATGAGTCATCCCAGTTGCTGTGGGTGAGTTGAAGTTACAGATGTCTCCAGAAGGAGGCACTTTGTACATACTCCCTTTGGGCATGCCATGCAGGAGCTGCTGCATCCCCGAGGTGCTGTCCCTACCGGCGGCTCTGGGCAGGAGGTGGGTGCAGAGAGGGATTCCTGGCCCACGCTCCTGTGACCGGGCAGCCTGGCCAAGTGACATGTTCCACTTTACGACACGCTTAAAATAGCCGTGCATTTTTATGGTGGGGCAGATGAATGAATGAGGCTCACTGGCAGTTCACTCCACAGTGGATGAAAACCACAAAACACAAAAGGAATCACTTGGCATGCATGCACTCAAGCTAGTCAAAACCTTTTTACGGAGTCCATTTCTGCCAGAAAATGCAATTTGGGCAAAATGGAAATGTTTTTTTCGGTACATTGTTGATAGTGAGGAAAAGTTCAATGCACATAAAGGAGACCATTTAATTAGGATTTCATCTTTCTGCCATATTTTGTTTTGCTTTATCTATTAGCACATGCTACTGATTTTATATGGTCTTCAGCCCACATTTCATAGCAGTGCACTTCAATGTTTTCTAATATTTTTCTTGCACAGTTTTTCAATGCTGTCCAAAGGAAGTATTTCCTAGTGCTAAATCAGACTTCCTCAATTTCATTTCTGTAGCAAGTTTTCAAAATTTACGTACATTGTGAGGGGGGAGAAATTGAAATATAGGCATTTGCTTTGCAGTAGAAACTCAAGTATCTCAAAAAGCTTTAACAAATACCTACAGCTGTTTGTAAAGCTCTTAAGCATGTTGAACAACCTCAAAAATTTGAGAGCAGTAGTCAGTGGAAACCTTGAATAGTTTGCTGCAGTGGAAAATCCATTACACCTTCAGGTGGCCTTTCACAGGGTGAATTCCTTTATCCAGACATCTCTCTATGTTATGCTTGTCTGTCTACCAACCTATTGACTTTTAACTGTGAACAGTCTTTGTAGCATTTGTGCACCTTCCATGATCATCTTTTTGTTCTAAATCTCTTAACACTGATACAAACCCACCATTGAGAATGCTAATATAAGAATACCTGAGGTAGACGCCAAGATCTTAACCATTACGGCACACAGTGCTACTCAGAAAATGTCAACATAATGTGGTACTTGAAGGACATTTTTGCACTTAGCTGCTGTTTGACTTTGTGCACGGCTCCCAACAGTGGAACTGATGCTAACTGCAAATACAGTAATGAGCATTCAATAAACATATAGTTTCCACTTCTCACACACCATCTTTTTAACTATTTCGGTATGATCTATAGATGCTAACTGTGGTGTGTTAACCTGGGCTAAAGGGTCAAACGCCCCCGCAGCCACTTACTCACACCCCTCTTCTCAGCAGGACAGAGGGCAAAGATAAAGACAGGGAAGTCAGTTACCAGTTTACCATCACAGGCAAAACAAACTTGACTCGATCTATTGCCAATGAAGATAGATTTAGGTAGTGAGAAACAAAAATGAAAAATAAACCAACATCGCTTTGCCAGGCTAAGCTTGACACCTTCATTCCTGACTCCTCTCCCACGCCCAGAGTGGTGCAGGGGGACAGGGAATTGCAGCTGTGGTCGGTCCATTGCAGCTCCTCTCTGCCACTCCTTCCTCCTCACACTTTTACCCTGCTCCAGCACGGGCTGTCCACAGGCTGCAGTCCCTCACGAAATATCCACCTGCTCTAGTGTGGGCTTCCCCAGGGGTTGTGGTGTGGATATCTGCACTGCTGTGGGCTCTCCCTGGGCTATAGGGGAATCCCTGCTCTGCCTGAGGCACCTCCTCCCCCTCCTTCTTCTCTGGCCTTGGTGTTTGCAGGGCTGTTTCTCGCTTTTTGTCTTTCTTTCTCTGCCTGTCCAGCATTTTTTGGCCTTTCTTAAACACACTTTTCCCATGGTGCCACCAGCCTGGCTGAGGGGCCGTGCCCTGTGGCAAGGCCGTTGGTACTGGCTGGAACCAGCCATGTCAGGCCCAGGGCAGGCCTACTTCTCCTCAGAGGCCCCTGCAGTCCCCACTGCAGGCGCCTCACCAGGGGCACCTGTACAGCAAAGTAGTTTCCACACACCCCTGTATTTCGTAGTAGCTCCCGTTTTCCACCTCTGGCACCACAGGCAGAATGTTCACAGCTTTTGTAAAAGGTGAAGAAACCAAGGCTGTCAAGTGGAAACCTCTGGGCACAAGAATAGCTGCAATGACAGTCCATAGCAGTCTG